>NC_089703.1:2467500-3701250 GCF_031753505.1 Anomalospiza imberbis
AGCCATCAGCACCAGGGCCACCCTGGGGACCATGCCAGGACCGCTCTGGGGACCGCCATACCTTGGAGGTGTTGGCCAGGCCCCATACGCCAAGTGATATTGACAGGCCGGGCGCCATCGTGGACACGGCACTTGAAGGTGGCATCTTCACCTGGTGCCACTGCCATGCTGTGTGGGTCGATGGAGATGATGGGGCTCTGCAAACCTGTGGGGACAAAGGCACAGAGAGGCCATGAGGTCACTCACATCACCCATCTCTCCTCAGCATCCTCCCTCACCCTGTGGCCACACTCACGGTAGCTGGAGCTGTCACGGGAGGTGACAGTGACAGAGACGATGGCCTCGCGGGAGGCGCTGCCCGTGTCAGCCCGGCACACGTACTCTCCCGAATCAGCCACCGAGAGCTGTGACAGCCGCAGCCGGGACCCCGAAATCTGGGGACATCATAACAGAAGGTGGTGGCATCACCCAGCCACGCACAGCAACCACCATCCCCCACCCCACCGGTGTCCCAAGCTACCTGGTGCTTGGCTGGGAGGGCCCCACCGCGCTTGTACCAGGTGATGCTGGCCTGTCCCTGGCCGGCCACCACGCAGTCCAGGTCCAGAGTCTGTCCCTCGGTGACAGAGGACGCCGAGGACTCAATGTGGATGGGTGGCGTGACGCTGGTGGCTGCATGGGCAGGGTTGAGGGTGAATGGCCCCAGTGGTCCCTGACACCAGCAGGAACCTGTCCCCTGGAGGGTGGCACTCACAGTGGGATGGGTTGTCTCCGTCATCGATGGTGACGATGAGGGACGTCTCCTGCGTGATGCCGCCTGATGTCACCCGGCACACGTACTCCCCCGAATCGGCTGCTGTCACCTGGGGGATGCGCAGGCGAGTGCCTGACACCTGGAGGGAACAGTTAGGGAACAAGTCAGCACCATAGAGCAGGGGAAGGGACAAATTCAGAGTGACCCTCCCCTGCCCCCTACCTGGTGGCCAACAGGCAGGGAGCCACCACGCTTGTACCACGTCACGGTGGTGGGGCCGGACCCTGCCACCACGCAGTTGAGGTCCAGGATCTGTCCCTCCGCGATGGCCGAGGACAAGGACTCGATGCGGAGGGGCTGGGAGATGCCAGAGGCTGAGGGAGGACGGGAAAGGGGAACGTTTATCACCAAGGTGACACCCGACTGTCCCCAAGCACTGCCCGCTCCCACACTCACTGTAATAGCTGTCGGCACTGCTGGGCACTGTGACAATGACAGATGCCTCCTGGGTGACAGTCCCCAGGGTCACCCGGCACACGTACTCCCCTGAATCGGCCACTGCCACTTGTGCAAGGCGCAGGCGGGTCCCTGACACCTGGGGACATGACAAGTTGGGGACACATGAGTATCTGATGTGGGTTGTGGCCTGCAGGGCAAAGCCACCTCCCCCATGTCCCACCTGGCTGTTTGGTGGCAGAGCCCCGCCACGCCGGTACCAGGTGACATGGGGATGACCCTGTCCTGCCACCATGCAGTTGAGATCCAGTGTCTGTCCCTCGGTAACAGCAGCGGAGGAGGTCTCGATCCTCACTGGTGGCGTGACACCAACAGCTGGGGGTGGCAGTAGGGTCCATAGGGTCAACACTGTGTCCTCACCATGTCCCTATGTCACCTCTCACCCATCTCAGTACCATAAGAGGAGCCAACGCCAGTCTGGATGGTGACGATGAGGGATGTCTCATGTGTGACACTGCCTGATGTCACCCGGCACACGTACTCCCCTGAATCGGCTGCTGTCACCTGGGGGATGCGCAGGCGGGTGCCCGACACCTGGAGAGGTGACACACATGAGAATGGAGACATAAACCCCTCAACACCACCAAAAATCTCTTTTCCACCCCAAAACGCTCCTCAGTGTCCCCCACCTGGTGCTTGGCTGGGAGGGACCCCCCGCGCTTGTACCAGGTGACAGTGGCCTGTCCCTGCCCGGCCACAATGCAGTTGAGGTCCAGGGTCTGTCCCTCGGCCACGGAGGAGGATGAGGACTCGATGCGCACCGGAGGGGTGACACCAGCGGCTGGAGACAGAGACATGAGGGTCACCCCCAAGGACTGCGGCACTGCCCCCCAGTCCTCAGTCACCTCCTCCTGTCCCCACTCACGGTAGGTGCTGGCACTGCTGGGCTGGATGGTCACCATGATGGAGATCTCCTTGGTGGTGGCCCCACTGGTCACTCGGCACACGTACTCGCCCGAGTCGGCCGCTGTCACCTGCAGCAGCCGCAGCCGGGAGCCGGACACCTGTGGGGAGGGACATAGGGGTCACAGGGGCCATCAGCTCTGGCAAGGGGTCATCTGGGATTGCACAAGGCCACTTGAGCTTGCACAGGTACACTTTGGGCTTGCATGGGCCACCTGGGCTTATACAGGGTAATTTGGGCTTCCTTGTAGTCACTTGGTCTTCCTTGGGGTCATTTAGGCTTCCACAGTCATGGGGCCATCTGGGCCTGCCCAGGACCAGCCAACCTTGCATGGGGTCATCATGACTTGCATGGGGTCCCCAGGACTTGGATGGGCCACCTGGTCTTGTCCAGAGCTGCATGTCATCCCTATCTTCCCTGCTTGATGACATCCCCACTCCGTGTCCCCTACCTGGTGCTTGGCTGGGAGGGTCCCCCCACGCTTGTACCAGGTGACAGTGGCCTGTGCAGGGCTGGCAATGACACAGTTCAGGTCCAGGGTCTGTCCCTCAGTCACGGGGGATGACAGGGATGAGGACTCGATGCGCAGTGGGGTTGTGCTGCCTGGGGCTGGAGACCAAGATGGGTTAGAGACTGTGACCACCACCGTGTGTGTGACCCTCCCAGGGACACTGGGAGCAGTGTCACCCCACAATGGGTAACCTCCCGTGTTCCCTGTCCCCACTCACAGTAGGCACCAGCACTGGTGGGCTGGATGGTCACCATGATGGAGGTTTCCTTGGTGGTGGCCCCACTGGTCACCCGGCACACGTACTCGCCCGAGTCGGCCGCTGTCACCTGCAGTAGCCGCAGCCGGGAGCCGGACACCTGTGGGGAGGGGACATGGGGGTTACTGGGGACACTTGGGCTTCCATGGGGCCACATGGACTTGAGTGGAACCACTCAAGTGGTTGAATGGGACCAGGGCTTGAATGGGACACCTAACCTTTCATGGACCACTTGGACTTACATGAGCTACATGGGCTTCCATAGGTCACCTAACTTTTATTGGACCACCAGGGCTTGCATGAGGTCTCCTGGTCTTGCATGGGGTCACCTGGCTTTATAGGGGCCACCTGGGCTTCCATGAGACCATCTGCATTCGCACAGGTCACCTAGGCTTGCCCAGGGCCAGCTGGCCTTGCATGGGCCAACAGGATTTGGATGGGCCACCTAGGCTTCCCCAGAGCTGTAGGTCAGCTGCACCCACCCCCTTTGGTGACATCCCCTCTGTGTCCCCTACCTGGTGCTTGGCTGGGAGGGTTCCCCCGCGCTTGTACCAGGTGACAGTGGCCTGCGCGGGGCTGGCAATGACACAGTTGAGGTCCAGGGTCTGTCCCTCGACCACGGCAGAGGACGGGGAGTCGATGCGCAGGGGAGTCGTGTTGGCTGGGGCTGGGGACCGAGACAGGAGGGTGACACCAGTGACCACAGCAGGACCTCGCCAGTATGGGCACTGAGCCACGGCTCAGTGCTGTGATACATAAGGACCCCCTGTTGGCACTGCCACCCACCCCCTGTCCCCACTCACAGTAGGCACCGGCACTGCTGGGCTGGATGGTCACCATGACCGCGCTCTCCTTGGTTGTGGCCCCGCTGGTCACCCGGCACACATACTCGCCTGAGTCGGCCGTTGTCACCTGCAGCAGCCGCAGACGGGAGCCGGACACCTGTGGGGAGGGGACACAAGGGCCACCAGGGCCACTTGGGCTTGCAAAGGGCTGTGCATCAACCCCAACCACCCTTTGCAACATCACCCTCTGCATCCCCTACCTGGTGCTTGGCTGGGAGGGACCCCCCGCGCTTGTACCAGGTGACAGTGGCCTGTCCCTGCCCGGCCACGATGCAGTTGAGGTCCAGGGTCTGTCCCTCGGCCACGGTGGACGAGGATGCCTCGATCCGGACGGGGACACCTGAAGCTGGTGGTCCTGCAGGGGAGGACAGAGCAGCTGTGACCGTCTGTTGGGAACCAGCTGTTCCTTGCAGTGCTGCTGAGCCCAGTCTCACCATAGGATGAGCCTGATGCGGCCACAACGGTGACAACGACAGATGCCTCCCGGACAGCGGTCCCCAAGCTTGCCCGGCACACGTACTCCCCTGAATCAGCTGCCGTGACGTGGGGGACACGGAGCCGGGACCCTGAAACCTGCAGTTGGGGACATGCTTTGGTGTCACACAGCAGGGGACGGGGCAGCGTTTGGGGTGCTGCCCACCCTGCTGTGCCCTACCTGGTGGCCAGCGGGCAGGGAGCCCCCACGCTTGTACCACGTCACGGTGGCAGAGCTGGGTCCTGCCACCACACAGTCCAGGTCCAGGGTCTGTCCCTCGGTGACGGATGGGGATGAGGACTCGATGCGGACAGGCGGCGCCACCCCTTAGGGGGGCAAAAGGGGTGACATGGGTGGGTTGTAGCCCCGCAAAATCCATCCCCAAACACCACTGGTGTCCCCCACCCGCCTCACCTGGCACCACGGCCACCTCAATAGCAGCACGGGCCATGCCAGCAGCACTGGTGCCCACGCAGAGGTAGATGCCACCATCAGCTGCCGTCACAGCAGGGATGACGAGCGTGGCAATGTCACCGTGCTCAGCGCGGGACTGTGGCACAAGGGTGGGTGTCAGTGGCACCTGCAGTGCACCCACACTCCCTGGAGCACCCACGGGTGCCAGCATCCCGCTCACCTGCGGCGGCAGAGTGCCCCCCTGCTTCTCCCAGGTGATGGTGGCAGTGGGGGACCCTGAGACCCGGCAGTAGAGCCGCACCGTGGAGCCCTCCTGCACCTCTGTCCGCTCTGGGCTCACCTGCACCTGTGGGGTGCCTGCGCCTGCGGGGAGGGGGATCAGGGCGGTGCTGGGGGCAATGGCGGGATGGGGACAATGGGGGTGACATGAGTGATGCAGATGATGAGGGTGAAGGGCACCGGGGGATGATGGAGGTGATGAGGGCGACGAGGGACAATGAGAGTGATGGAGATGATGGAGATAATGAGGATGATAAGGGTGTTGGGAACAATGGAATGATGGGGACGACAGAGACTGTGGGGGTGATGGGGGTGTTGGGGGCAATGGGGACAATGGGAACAGTGGGGTGGACAGAGACGATGCAGATGATGGAGAAGATAAGGGTGATGGGAACAGTGGAATGATGAGGGATGATGGGACGATGGAGCTGAGGGGACAACGGGATGAAGGGGAAGAAGAGAACAGTGGGGACAATGAGAGCGACAGGGATGGTGGGGACAATGAAGGGTGTGAATAGGAGGTGACAGAGACAATGGTGTTGATGATGAGGACAAAGGGGATGATGGGCAATGGGAGGTGACAGGGATGATGAGGGTTACGGGATGATGCAGACCATGGAGACAATGGAGATGGACAACGGGGATGATGGGCAATGGGAGGTGACAGGGATGATGAGGGTTACGGGATGATGCAGACCATGGAGACAATGGAGATGGACAACGGGGATGATGGGCAATGGGAGGTGACAGGGATGATGAGGGTTACGGGATGATGCAGACCATGGAGACAATGGAGATGGACAACGGGGATGATGGGCAATGGGAGGTGACAGGGATGATGAGGGTTACGGGATGATGCAGACCATGGAGACAATGGAGATGGACAACGGGGATGATGGGCAGTGACACAGATGATGGGTGATGATGAGAGCAAGAGGGGTGGCAGGCCAATGGGGACAATAGGGGTGATGTATATGACAGCAGCGATGGGAATGATTGGGGTAATGGGGATGATGGAAATGATGGGGATGGGGGTGATGGCAACAGTGGGGTGACAGGGATGATAGAGATGATGGGGATGATGGGGTGACTGATGCTGAAGATAATGGGGATGAAAGGGACGATGGTGGTGCCGCTCACCTTGCACATGGAGGAAGGCGCGTGCCGTGTGCTGCCCGGCGCTGCTCCGTGCCCGGCACTCGTAGTGCCCGGTGTCAGAGGGCTCGACCGCGGCGAAACGCAGCGTCCCGCCCTGAACCACAGCCTGCGGCGGCAGCGCACCTGCAGGGACATGGCCCGCCATCACCCCTGCTTGCTGTGTCCCCCCACCCGCTCCCAGTGTCCTCCCCGTCCCCAGTGGGCACCTACCGAGCCACTCAAGGGTGGGCTGGGGGCTGCCGGTGACCACGCAGCGGAACTCGGCCGGCTGCCCCGGTGCCACGCTCAGCTGCGCCGGCTCCACGGTGGCGGTGGGGGCGCTGGCGGTGCCAGCTGCGGTGAAACCCAGGGGGACGCTTAGGGCTCGCCAGGCCCCCCCCACCGGTGCGGTCCCCAGGCGGTGGGGCGGTGGGAAGCGGGGGTGGCGTGGCACAGCCAGCAGCGGGGTGCACGTGGAGCCCCAGCATGCAGTGGGTTGGGGGAGCATGCAGAACCCCAGGAACCCTCCCCTGGTGACTTACCCGGTCTGTGCCCCTCCATGAACTCAATGGGTCCATAGAACATCTGAGTCTTTGAGGCAGCTGCAGGAGGGGGTGGGTCTCAGGGGAGTGTGCTCATCACCCTGGAGTCCAGGCACCAAACCTGCCCACCACCCTGATGTGCAAGCACCAAACCTATCCATCACCTTGGCATCTAGGCACCAAACCTGCCCACTGCCCTGATGTCTGGGCATTCAATGTCCCCGTCACTCCAGCATCTGGGCACCGTCACCACAGAGCCAGGGTGGTGAGTGTGCTCATCACCTGAAGGACTGGGCACCAAGCAAACCTATCACCCTGGTATCCAGGCATTGAATGTGTCCATCACCCTGGCATCTGGGCATCGACCTCCAAACGGAAAGTGTGCCCTTCAAACCCAGCAATGGAGGGCTAAGTGCAACCACCACACTGTGCCTGGGCCCATCACCTTCCTGTCTGGGCAGTCAATATGCCCATCACCCTGGTGCTGCCCATCACCCCATCACCACGGGGTGAGCCACAGTGTGGGGGCTCACCCTGGACGTAGAGCGTGGCGGTGCCCTGGTCCATGTCCAGCATGTTGGAGCCGGTGCAGACGTAGACTCCGGCGTCCTGGGGCCGCACGCTGCGCAGCGTCAGGATCCCGTTGAAGTCCACGGCGCCTGCCGGCAGCGTCCCGTGGTTCTGCCGTGTCCACACCAGGGTGTAGGCGGGAGACTGGGGGGACAGAGGTGGGGAGGCCTGAGGCCACTGGGATGGGCCCAGTGGGGGGGCACATGCCCAGCTGTGCACCCATGGGGGAGAGGTGGCACCCAGGGATGTCCCATAGAGCTATGTAAGGACCCAGGGGGGCTTGGGGGTCCCTATGGGCACAGCAGCTCCTGTGCTCTGGATGTCCCCATGAGTACATCCTCGGGTGTCCCTTTGCTCTGTAGGACCAGGTGGGCATCCAGGGGCATCTCCACACCCTGAATGTTCCTGCACACACCCAGGGGTGCCCTGCAGCACCCCTGCCATGCCGTGCCCCCTTCCCCTCACCTTGCTCTTGGCGGTGCAGACAAAGGTGACATCGGCTCCAGGCTGCACCCGCTGCACCCGCTTCTCCTCCACAGTGACGGTGATGGGCTTGTCGGGGGTCTCTGCGCCCACACAGAGAGGTGAGCCCCGCTCCTGCCTCCCCTCCGTGCACGTCCCCCCCCTTGGTGACAACGACCTACCGGTGACGATGACCTCGGCACGGCTGGCGTTGCTGTGCCGGAGGTTGCGGCAGGAGCAGACGTAGACGCCGGCTTCAGAGGGCTGGATGCTGGGGAAGTGCAGCTCCTCACCTGGGGGGACACGCAGGTGGCACCCCACACCTTGGGGACACCCCGATGTCCCCCCCGGAGCCTCCCAGTACCTTGCCGGCGGCTCTGGGCACCCTCGGGGAGGGGCCGCCCGTCCTCTCGCACCCAGTGGTAGTAGAGCGGGGGGTCCCCGGTGGCGTGGCAGCGCAGGGTGACGGCGCTGCCCTGCGGCACCGCGGTGCGCAGGGGGTGCACGCGCACGGCCAGCGCGGGCGGGGGCCCCGCGGGGACGCAGCCCTGCCCCCGCACCGTGGGGTCACCCGTGTAACCTGGGGCGCAGCTGCGGGGAACAAGGGGAGCACTGGGTTTGTGGGAGCCTGGCAGGGTGCAGATGGGAGGAAGTATTTTGGGGTGTGTATGGGGATGAGCATTTTGGGGTATATTGGGGTGAGCACATCACGGTGAGTACATCAGGATGAATGTAGTGGGGTGGTGACTGTATCAAGGCGGGTATAAGGGCGGGCACTTTGGGGTATCTCCATGGGCTTGAGGCCATCAGGGTAGGTGTTAATGTCAGACTGAGCCCTTTAGGATGCAAAATCTGGGGTGAGCTCATAAGGGTGGGTACACCAGGCTGGGTGTAGCAGAAGAACACTGGGGTGGCTATATTGGGACGGGTGTATTAGTGTGGGTGTACCGGGGAGCACTTTGGGGTGGGTCTGTAAGGGGAAGGCCATCAGGGTGAGTATACCAGGGTGCATAAATTGGGGTGAGCATATTGGGGTGCATATGTCGGGGTGAGTATATAGATGCTCTTTAGGATACATGTATTGGGGTGAGCTCATAGGGCTGAGCACGCTGGGTGGGTACAGTAGGAGTATATTGGGGTGGGTACGTGTGGGTGGATTTATGGGAGTGAGCCCATCAGGGTATGTGAAGGTGAGGCAATGCAGATGGGTTTTGGGGATATATAAGGGTGACTCAATCAGGGTGGGGTTTTGGGGTGGGTATATGGGGGTGAACCCATCAGGGCAGGTATAGCAGAGTGGGTATACGGGGGTGAGCCCATGGAGTGGGTTTTTGGAGGGGTATATTGGGGTTGGTTTTGGCGAGGGGTATATTGAGATGAGGCTTGGGGGTGGGTACATGGGGGTGAGCCCATGGGGTGGGTTTTTGGGGCAGGTTTTGGGGTGCCAGCAGCCTCACCGCTCACAGTACTGCCCAGTGTAGCCCGGCTCGCAGGCGGTGCAGCGGTACCCGCCGCCTCCCAGGCTCTCACAGGTCCTGGAAAACCTGCGGGGACAGAGCAAGGTGAGAGCACGTCCCTTCCCTGGCACCCCAGCCCAGCACCCCCAGCCCAGTGCAGGCACCCACTGGTTCTCAGGGTACGGGAGGGGACAGGCGCAGGGCTGGCAGTCCTCGGGGGTCCCGGCGGTGGCGTCCCCGTAGAAGCCGGGGGCGCACTGGTCACAGAAGTCCCCTGCCGTGTTGTGCAAACATCCCTGGGGGACAGTGGGGGCACAAATTGGGGGTGTCAGGGCTGGGCTAACACCACAGCTCCCCCCAAAACGTTCGGAATGTGGGGCCTTACGGAGCAGGCGCCGCTCTCGGGGTGGCAGCTCTCGGAGTGGCCGTTGCACTCGCACAGCTCACAGTGCCCCAGGTACAGCCCCCCGCCAGTGCGCGTGTACCCGGGGGCACAGTCCTGCGGGAAGGGACAGCGTTGGGACCCCCACAGCATGGGCAAGGGGCTGGGCAGGGCTGAGGAAGGGGCTTGGGGGACAGATGGGTGATGATGGGGGTGCTGGGGGTGATGAAGAGTGATGGGGGTGATGGGAGCAGTGCTGGGGGGAGGATGGGGGAGTGATGGCGATGATGGGGGGATGCTGGTGGGATGATGGAGAATGATGGGATCAATCCTCCCTACTGAAGGGAGAACTGAGGGGTGATAGAGGGTGATGGGGGTGATACTGAGGTGATGGGGGGTCTGGGGACAGATGGGTGATGATGGGGGTGCTGGGGGTGATGAAGAGTGATGGGGTGGTATTGGGGGGATGCTGAAGGGGTGATCAGGTTGATGGAGAGTGATGGGGGACATCCTAGGGGATGGGGGTGATCCTGGGGATGATGGGGGGATGCTGGGGATGCTGAAAGGTGATGAGGACATGAGGGAGGGGACCGGGGGACAGATGAATGATGATGGGTGTGCTGGGGGGGTTGATGGAGGATGCTGGGGGTGATGCTGGGTGGGAGTATCTAGGGATGATGTTGGGGATGATGGGGAGGTTCATGTGGGGTCATGGGGGATGATGATGGGGCGTGATATGGGGGGTGATGGAGTGATAGGGGGGTTCTGGGGGTACTGGAGGGATGCTGGGGGCTGATGGGCAATGATGGGACTGCTGGTGATGATGATGGTACAATGATGGAGGGGTGATGTGGGGAGTGCTGGAAGGTGATTTGGGGGTGATACTGCGGGGAGAATGGAGGTGTCACAGGGGTGAGGCAGGCAGGGTGATACTGGGTTTGATATGGGATGAGAGCATGGAGGGAAGATGATGGGGGGTGATGATGGGGGATGCAGAAGGGATGATGGAATGCTGGGGGGCGTGATGGGGGGATGGAGGGTGATACTGGGCATGATCAGGGGATGCTGGGGTTGATGATGGGGACAATGATGAAAGGAGTGATGGTGGTGATGGAGGGTCACCGCAGGCTGATGGTGGGATGCTGGGGGGTGACTGGGAGGATGATGAGGAGATACTGGGAGGAGGGTAGGGAGGTGATGAGGGTGTTGGGGCGACACTGGGAGGGGCTGGGCTCACCTGGCAGGACAGCCCGTGGTATCCGGGGGGACAGCGACATTCCTCCACCTCGGGGGCTGGGGGCAGGCCGGGCTGGGGGGGCACGGCCGTGTCCATGGCCACGTCAGCGATGGCGGCCACGGCTGTGCTCGTGGAGTAGGTGGCTCGGATGAGGATCTCATCCAGGTCAGCCAGTGCCATCAGCAGGTGCTCCCGTGTCGCCGGCTGCCCGTCTGGCCGCTGCCAGTATTGCTGCAGGAACGGGGGGTTAGCAGGGGACACGCTGTGGGAAAGGGGGACATCAGGGACAAAGGCTGCCCACCACCTCCTACCTCCCGAAAAATGATCTCGAAGGCCTGGGGGGTCCGCGGGGGCAGGTCAGGCTGGTAGGCCACCAGCGTGATGTCATTGCCCTGTGGACAAGGGGGCCAAGGGGGTCAGGGGGTCCTGGTGTCACCCGGTGTGTCCCTGTCCCGCCCCAGCTGGCACCCCCTTACTGTGATCTGGACGTCGGCGTCGGGCAGGGGGGCTCCCTGTCCCCCCGGGGTGTAGGTCAGGGTGTAGCGCAGCCGACCGCCGTAGGAGCCCACCTGCAGCAGGATGGGATGGGCAAAGGGAAGAAGAGGGGCACGATGGGGACAGGGATGGGCATGGGGAAGGTGATGAGAGGAAATAGGGAAGAGGAAAGGGAAAAGGGAGAGGGAAAAGTGGAAGGGGAGAAGGGAAAGGGGAAAGAAAAAGGATAGGGATGAGGAAGGGAAGAGGGTGGGCAGGGGAGGGGATGATGATGGGGAAAGAGGAGAAAGAAAAGAATGGGGATGATGATGGGGACAGGGGATAGCACAGGACAGGGATGATAAAGGCAAAAATTGTGAGAAAAGGAGAAAAGGAAAGGAGAAGGTGCAAAGGGGAAAAAGACAAGGTGAAAATAGGAAAAAGGGAAGGTAAAGGGGAAAAGGAAGAAGAAAAAGGAGAAGGGCAGAGACAAGGAGGCTGTGCCCACTCCTCCCCCCAATAGTGCCCAGGGTGCCCATGGGGAGGGGGTGCAGCCCCTGGTGGGGCATTCCCATGGCTCCCATGGGCACCCCTGTCCTCCCAGGGGTCACCCTATTACCTTGTCCCCCTGGTAGGGCGGTGGCAGCTGCCAGTAGTAGGAGTCAGGGGGCAGCTCCCCAAAGCGCTCGTAGGTCAGGTGGGGCTGGGGGTGCCCCAGCTGCACCCCAAAGCCGCTGCCCACGCGGGTGCTGCGCTGGCGGTTCACCAGGGCGAACCCCTGGGCATCCCCCGGGGCAAAGGACGTCCGGATCTGCGGGATCGAGGGGTGAGAGGGGTCTGGGACAGGTGGGGACACCCTGGGGACATGTGGGGACAACAAGGTACACTCACGGTGCCACGGGCGTAGGCAGTGCTGGTGCAGTGCTGAACGATGCCCATGCAGAAGCAGGGCAGGCACCCAGCTGGCTCATCCCCGCTCAGGTGGAAGTGGTGGGGACGGCACGTGGCGCAGTGGGGACCCTCCACGTTGGCCTGGGGGGGAAGACAGCGTGGTGACATTGCCCTGTCACCCTTCCCGGGGTTGGGGACACACACACAAGACTCACCTTGCAGTGACACTGCCCGTTGGCATCACAGCCCTCACCGGTGCTGCCTCGTGGGTCACACTGGCATTGTGCACCGGGGACACCAGGCACTGAGGGGTGACACACAGTCAGCCACAACCCCCCTTAGTGCCACCACAGGGGACACCACTTTGTCCCTGCCCTGTGACACTCACCTCGGCATGGCTCTCCCCGCAGCGGGTCCCCCACGTACCCGGGTGAGCACCTATGGTGGGACAAACCCAAACGAGGCAGTGAGAGGAGCGGTCACCCCAAAAACAACCCCTGCCCCACCCCAGCGTCCCTGTCACCTCTCACAGAGGCGCCCGCTGTGCCCTGGGGCACAGGCACTGCACGTAGGCTGCCCGTCAGTGTCCTCAAAGCAGATCTTTGTCACCCTGTGGAGGGGACAAAGGGACAGATGACACCCAGTCAGCGTCCTCAGGGATGTGACAGACCATGGAATGGCACCTACTGGGTGTCCCCATGGGGTCCATGGCAAGGACAGGGCTGGCAGTCGCCTGGAGTGCCCCGGGTGGCATCGCCATAGTAGCCAGATTGGCACTTGTCACACTGGGGGCCCTCTGTGTGATCCCGGCAGCCCTGTAAAGAAAGGGGGTGATGGCATCGGTGTCCCTGCCATGGGGGCCCCCGGGGAGTCCCCTGGGTGTTCCCAGCTGACCTGGCAGACGCCGGTGTCAGGGTGGCACTCGCTGGCATGGCCGTGGCACTGGCACGGCTCGCAGGTGCCCAGGTAGAGCCCGGCACTGCTGCGGGTGTAGCCGGTGTCACAGTCCTAGAGGGGACAGTGGCAGTGGGGTGGGACACGGCTCAGCATCCCCACAGCGGCGGTGAGGGGACCCGAGGGTCTCACCTGGCACGAGGCCCCACGGTACCCAGGGGGGCAGGCACAATCCTCCACCTCCAGCGCAGGCGGGCGGCCGGTGGCGTGTGGCACTGCCACATCCAGGGTGACATCGGCCAGTCTGTGGGGCCGGAGGCGAAGTCAGCACCGCCCTGCCACCCTGCCACCCTGCCGTGTCCCCTCCTGACTCCACCAGGAGCTCACCTGCTCTCCTCTGGTTGCTCCGAGTAGGACGCCCGGATCATGAACAGGTCCACGTCGGCCAGGGCCATCAGGAGGTGCTCGCGGGTGGCATCGCGCCCATCTGCGCGGCGCCAGGCGCCCTGTGCCACACCAGGGTGACATGGGGGCTGCCATCCCCACTGCAGCCAGCCCAGCCCCGGGGGAGGGTGACCTCCCCATGGCAGCCAGTCTGACCCCTGGGACCTCCAGACCAAGGCCTCCGCAGCACCCAGTCTGACCCCCCCGATGACCCCCTCGCTGGGTGTCACACAGGGACCCCTCTCACCTCACGGATGGGCACAGTGACAGCAGTGGGGACACCGGCCGGGGGGGTGGCACTGGAGAAGTGCTCCAGGAGGATCCCATTGCCCTGGAGCAGGACGTCAGGGTGCCGGGGGGGCAGGGGAGTGCCAGCAGGGGCCTGGTGTGTCACCGTGTACCGCAGCTCCCCGCCATACGCTGTCACCTGTGGGGACACTCAGCATGGCTCGGGGTCACCCGCGCCCCGAACTGGGCGGTGGGGACACGGAGAGGCACAGAGGCGTCCCCTGGAGCGGCTGTGTCACCTTGTCCCCGGTGAAGGGTGCAGGCAGCACCCAGTAGTGAACGCCCCGCGGCAGCTCTCGGAAGGCGTCGAAGCGCAGCTCCCGCGGGGACACGAAGTGCGGCACGGCTCCCACCAACGGTGTGCCCGACAGGTTGGCCAGGGGCAGTGGCGCCGAGTCCTCAGAGCTGAGCAGCACCTGGCAGAGGGATTGTGGTGGGCATGGCCTGGCATGGCACGGCACTACACGGCACGGCGGGACACTACACGACATTACGTAGCACTACATGGCGCCGCTTGGCACCGCATGGCGCTGTATGACATGACAGGGCACAACATGTGCTGTATGGCGTGGCACTACATGGCACGCCACGGCATGTGAGAGGTGACATTACAGCATGGCACTACATGGTGCTACGTGGCACTACATGGCATGGCACAGTGTGACACCACAGACCATGCCATGGCATGGTGACGTGTGTCGTGACAGTACCTGGCACGGCATGGCACCATATGGCATGACACGACATATAATGGCACGTCACTGCACGACACAGCGAGACGTGGCAAGACACGGCACAACACGGCATGGCACGGCACAACATGGCACTACTACGGCATGGCATGGAATGACACATCCAGACAATGACAAGACATGGCATGCCACGGCCCAGGATGGCACAGCCTGTCCCGGCCCGTCCCGTGGGTACCTGGTGGCGGTGCCAGGCGGAGCTGGCGCAGGAGCGGGACAGCCCCATGCAGAAGCAGGGCAGGCAGCCCGCGGGGTTGGCAGCGCTCAGGTGGAAGGTGCCAGCGGCGCAGGAGTCACAGAGCCGGCCACGGACGTTGGGCTGGGGGCACAGGGTGGGCAGGGATGAGCAGGGAAATGGGTGGGACTGGCTGCAGAAGGTGGGAGGGATGCTGGGGGGGCTGGTGGGACTGGGTACCCCAGGGACCAGACTGGGTGCCACAGGGGGTCAGACGGAGCGTTATGGGGGATTGGAGTGGGTGCCATGGGGGGTTGTCACTGGTGCTGGGGGGATTGGACTGGGTGCCCCCAGGGGTCAGAATGGGTGTGATGGGGGATTGGAGAGGGTCCTACTGGGGGGTTGGGCTGGGTGCCATGGGGCAGGGGGTGGGACTGGTGCTGGGTGGATTGGACTGGGCACCCCAGGGATTGGACTGGGCGCTACGAGTGTGGGTCTCAGTACTGTGGGAGGGGTGGGACTGGTTGCCTCAGAGGATCTGAACTGGGTGCTATGGGACAGAGCTAGGATGGGTGCTAGGGCAGGGAATGGGTACCTGGGACCAGGCTGGTGCAGTGGGGAGTGGCAACAGCCAGCCCCCCCATTGCCCCCCCACCAACATTGCCCCACTATCCCCTCCAGCCCCCTGCCCTCACCTTGCAGCGACAAGTGCCACCTGCCTCGTCCTGGCCCCCACGAGCATCACACTTGATGAGCTCCTGGCCTGCAGGCAGCGAGGGTGAGGGTGGGGGGCACCCAAGGGTGCAGGGACCCCCCCAAGCAGCACCCTCCACTCACCAATCGGGGTGCACTTGCCACCTGGCTGGATGGGGTCTCCCTCGTAGCCTGGGGCGCACCTGTGGATGGGTGGGGGACGGGTGGGTGATAGGTGGGTGATGGGTGGGGGGTGGCAGGTGGGGGGGTTATAGGGAGGGACCCCCCACCCACCTCTCACAGCGACGGCCGGCGTATCCAGGGGCACAGGCATCGCAGGTGGCCTGGCCATCTGTGTCCAAAAAGCAGGACTCCGAGAACCTGTGGGTGACAATGACGGTGACGCCAGGGCAGTGACACCAGGGGCTGGTCCCTGGGGTCGGCACCCACCTGCGAGATGGCTCCGTGTAGGGACAGGGACAAGGGTGACAAGCGGTGACTGTGCCCTTGGTGGCATCGCCGAAGAAGCCAGGTTTGCACTTCTCGCACTGGGGACCCTCCGTGTTGTGCTGGCAGTTCTGGGAGGGGGACACATGTCACAGGGGAGCGGTGATCCTGTGCTGTGTCCCTGTCCCCTCGTCACCTCGTCAACCCCTCACTCCTTACCAAGCAGTGCCCAAAAACGGGGTCACAGGTGCTGGAGTGGCCGTGGCAGCCACAGCCGGAGCAGGTCCCCAGGTAGGGTCCCCTCGTCACCCGCTCAAAACGGGGGGCACAGCGCTGGCACGACAGCCCCGTGTAGCCCACAGGGCACCTGGGGACAGAGCAGTGTGACAGTGGCATCACAGCAGCAGTGGCACTGAGCCTGTGACCTTGCTGCCAGTGCTCACCTGCACTCCTCGATGTCGCCAGCCGGCCCCAGGCCGGTGTCCGCAGTGCCGGTGACGTCCATGGCCACGTCGCTGAGCCCCACGCTGGCCATGCGCCCGTCATACACCGCCCGGATGAAGATGCCCTCCAGCCCCTGCAGCACCAGCAGCAGCAGCTCCCGGCTCACCGGGGCACCCTGCTCGTCCTCCCAGTGGTCCTGCCGGGACGGTGACAGCAGTGTCACAGCAGGGTGATGGTTATGCTGGCATCACCCACCTGCCACCACTGGCATCAGTGACCATCATCAGCATCATTGCTACCAGCATCACCCACCCACCACCCGTGTCACCCACCCTTCATCAGTATCTCCTTCCCATCCCTGGATTCACCCACCTGCCACTACACGATGCACCCATCTCCACTGGCATCACCCACCCACCAGTATTACCAGTGCCACCCACCCCCTACCTGCATCACCCACCACCACCACCATCGCTCATCCATCGCCACCGGCGTCACCTCCCCCCCACCACCACCACCACCATCCCTTCTCACACCCACCTCAGTGAGGGGCACGTGCCGCTGGTTGAGAATGTCTGGCTGGGTGTCACCGGCACGCGCCCGCAGCTGCCGCCCGTGGCCCCGCAGCAGCAGGTCGGGGTGGGCGGTGGGCTCAGGGGGCCCCCGGCCCAGCCGGTACCGCACCCCGTAGCTCAGCGCTCCCCCGTAGGCGTCCACCTGGCAGCACAGCGGGCTGTCAGCGGCCATGCCTCTGGTGTGCCCAGCCCTGACCCCAGCCCGGCATCACCTTGTCCCCAAGGAAGGGCTCTGGCAGTGCCCAGAAGGCGTCTAGCGCCAGGAAGCGGCGGGACAGGTCCAGGAGCTGGAATTCCTCAGTGCCCACATCCACATGGAGTTGGGTGGCCGAGAGCACCGGTGCGGATGGCGCTGCTGGCACCGTCACATTGACACCTGCAAGGAAAACGCTCAGCCCCTGCTGTGTCCCCTGCCCCGTCCCCTGTCCCCACAACTCACCCTTGAAGTCGTCGGGGCGGTTGAAGCGCAGGTGGAGGCGGTGGCGGTGCCGGGTGGTGGCGCGGCAGGAGGTGGTGACGCCAAAGCAGAAGCAGGGCAGGCAGCGGGATGTCCCTGTCACCTGGAAGTGGCCCTCGGGACATGGCCCTGTGGGAGATGAGACAGCGGGTGACGGTGACAGTGCCACAGTGGGACTGGGGGCTCGGAGCGGGGAGAGGCTGCTCACCGGGGCGGGTGACAGTGAGGATGCTGTCAGGGATGCCGAACACCATGCCCAGGGTGTTGATGGCCTCGCAGGTGTAGGCGCCTTGATCAGCTTCCTTCACGTCCCGGATAGTCAGGGTGCCCTGCCCAGCCTCGCTCACGATCGACACCCTGTGGGGCGCGTTTGCTACCCAGAGCCTTGCACAAGTGGAGCCCGGCACACCCGGGAGGCACACACACCCCGTGCAGAGCACACGCAGCACCTGGCACACCTGGGGCTCTGCACATCCATTACACCCAATAGCCTGCACATCCAGTGCCCTGCACACTCACACCACCTGATACCGGGCACACCCAGTGCACCGCACACCCAGTACACCCAGTGCTCTGCACACCCAGTGCCCCGAACACCCAGTACACCCAGTGCCCTGCACACTCACACCACCTGATACCGGGCACACCCAGTGCCCCACACACCCAGTACACCCAGTGCCCCGCACACCCAGTGCCACGAACACCCAGTACACCCAGTGCCCTGCACACTCACACCACCTGATACCGGGCACACCCAGTGCTCTGCACACCCAGTGCCCCGAACACCCAGTACACCCAGTGCCCCGCGCACCCAGTGCCCCAAACACCCAGCACCCAGTGCCCCACACACCCAGTGCTCTGCACACCCAGTACACCCAGTGCCCCAAACACCCAGTGCCCAAAACACCCGGTACACCCAGTGCCCCGCACACCCAGTACAGTACAGTGCCTGGCACACCCAGTGCCCCACACACCCAGTGCCACGAACACCCAGCACCCAGTGCCCCGCACACCCAGTGCCACAAACACCCATTACACCCAGTGCCCTGCACACCCAGTGCCACAAACACCCATTACACCCAGTGCCCTGCACACCCAGCACCCAGTGCCCCGCACACCCAGTGCCCTGCACACCCAGCACCCAGTGCCCTGCACACCCAGTGCCACAAACACCCATTACACCCAGTGCCCGGCACACCCATTACACCCAGTGCCCCTCACATCCAGTGCCCTGCACACCTGGCACCCAGTGCCCCGCACACCCAGTGCCCAGCACCCAGTGCCCTGCACACCCAGTGCCCAACACCCAGTGCCCCAAACACCCATTACACCCAGTGCCACTCACATCCAGTGCCCTGCACACCTGGCACCCAGTGCTCTGTACACCCATTACACCCAGTGCCCCGCACATCCAGTGCCCTGCACACCCAGTACACCCAGTGCCCCGCACACCCAGTGCCCAGTGCCCTGCACACCCAGTGCCCCGCACACCCAGTGCCCAGTGCCCTGCACACCCAGTGCCCAGTGCCCTGCACACCCAGTGCCCAGTGCCCCGCACATCCAGTGCCCTGCACACCCAGTGCCCCGCACACCCAGTGCCCAGTGCCCTGCACACCCAGTGCCCAGTGCCCCGCACATCCAGTGCCCTGCACACCCAGTACACCCAGTGCCCCGCACACCCAGTGCCCAGTGCCCTGCACACCCAGTGCCCCGCACACCCAGTGCCCAGTGCCCTGCACACCCAGTGCCCCGCACACCCAGTGCCAGCCCTAGCACAGGAGCCCATGCCCTCTGCACGGCCGGCTTACACCCCGGCCCCGCCCCAATCTCAGACCACGCCCATTGCACAAGCACCGCCCACTAGCGACAAACACTACTGCTAGCCACGCCCATTTGTCCAAAACCCCGCCCACATAGACCACACCCTTCACAGAAGCCCCGCCCCGAGGCTTGCCCCACCACCTCAGCCCCAAACAAACCCCGCCCACACAGACCCCACCCCAAACACAGGCTCCTCCCATCACAGAGCACACCCAATCACAAGTTCTTCCCAAGGCAAGCCACGCCCCTCTCCTCCAATCAGCAACCAGCACCCCTTAGGTCCCGCCCTCGGCCCCGCCCACCTGTGGCTGCTGGGGGTGTGTCCCCAGTTGAGGCGCCAGGTGACGATGGGGGTGGGGACACCGGTGGCTACACAGGTGAAGGTGACGGTCTGGCCTGGCACCGCCCTCACCGACTCCCGCGGCAGCGTCACCACCTGTGGGGGCACTGCCACCGCCACCCAGTCATTGTCACCGCCACCGGCACCACCCAGACCGCACAGCACCGCCGGAGGACAGGGACACTGCCACCGTCACCCATTGTCACCGCCACCGGCACCACCCAGACCGCACAGCACCCCCGGAGGACAGGGACACTGCCACCACCACCCATTGTCACCGCCACCGGCACCACCCACACCGCACAGCACCCCCGGAGGACAGGGACACTGCCACCACCACCCATTGTCACCGCCACCGGCACCACCCACACTGCACAGCACCCCCGGAGGACAGGGACACTGCCACCGCCACCCAGTCATTGTCACCGCCACCGGCACCACCCACACCGCACAGCACCCCCGGAGGACAGGGACACTGCCACCGCCACCCATTGTCACCACCATGGGCACCCACACCGCACAGCACCCCCGGAGGACAGGGACACTGCCACTGACACCCATTGTCACCACCATGGGCACCCACACCGCACAGCACCCCCGGAGGACAGGGACACTGCCACCGACACCCATTGTCACCGCCACCGGCACCACCCAGACCGCACAGCACCCCCGGAGGACAGGGACACTGCCACCACCACTCCATCACTGCAACGCCACTACCACTGACGCAGTCACCACCCACCCCAGGTGTCAAGGACACTGTCACTGTCATCCCTGTCATCCTGGACCGCCACTGCCACTGGCACCACCTGCCCTGCTAGCACCCCAGGGAACTGGGACACTGCCACTGCCACCCTGTCCTTGTCACTGCCACTGGTACCATCTGCTCTGTGTGGCACCACTGGAAGATGGGGACACTGTCATCGCCACCCCAGACCCACCCGGGGACAGGTTCTTTGGCACTGTGTCTCCAGTCCAGCTTGGGGACAGGGTCCCCAATGTGATACCCAGCCTAGTTCTGTGACATGTTCCCAGCATGGCACCACCTGGGGGCAAGCTCCCAGCACAGGGTTCCCAGCCTGGTGCCATGCCACAGGCTTCCCAGAGCGGCACTGTCCCCAGTGTGGCAGCCAGCACCGTGCCACAGCACAGGGACCGGGACACAGTGTCCCCAGTATGGTCCTGTGGCACCGGCTCGGGCACAGAGTCCCCAGCCCAGTGCCATGGAACAATGTCCCCAGGCACAGTGTCACCAGCCTGGTACCATGACACAATATCCCCAGCCCTGTGCTATGGCACAAGGCCCCTGGGCAGTGTCCCCAGCCTGGTGTCACAGCAAAGGGTCCCTGGCACAGCTCAGACACAGCCCCGTGTCCCGAGGACAGCTTGAGCACAGTGTCCCCATCCTGGCGCCACAGCATCTCTGGCACAGCACCCCTGGCACAGCATCCCCAGCCCAGCCTTGGTCCCCATGTCCCCTGCCTGCCGAGCTGTCCCCTCCGGTGTCACTCACCACATCCAACCTCGTCGCTGCGGTCGGGACAGTCGGGCTCCCTGTCGCACTGGTAGCTGGCTCGGATGCAGCTCCCGCTGGACACGCAGCGGAATTCCGCTGGCCCACACACCGCGCCGGGCGCCTTGGTGGCTGCAGGAGGTCACAGCACGGTGTCAGCTGTGTCCCCGTGTCCCCACACACGTCCCCGAGGCCCCGTACTCACGGCAGTCGCTCTCGTCGGAGCCGTCGCCGCAGTCGTTCTCGCCGTCGCAGCGCCAGAGCTTGAGGGCGCAGTGCCCGTTGTCACACTTGAACTCGTTGGGCTCGCAGGGGGACGGGGTGCCTGGGGGGCACGGAGCAGGTCAGCACCCAGAATGCCAGAATCAGTTAGGTTGGAAACTTTGAGATCATTGATGACCCAACACCACCTTGTCACCCAGACCATGGCACTGAGTGCCACTTCCAGGCTTTCCTTAAACACTTCCAGGGACGGTGACTCCACCACCTCCCTGGGCAGCCCCTTCCAGTCACCCTTTCTGTGCAGAGCTTCTTCCTAAAGTCCAGCCTGAACCTCTCCTGCACACCTTAAGGCTGTGTCCTCTCATCCTGTTCCTAGATCTCTGGGAGTAGAGCACAACCCCCGCCGGGCTCTCCCCTCCTGTCAGGGAGTTGTAGAGCGATAAGGGCCCCCCTGAACCTCCCTTTCTCCAGGCTGATCCCCCCATTTCCCTCAGCCTCGCAGGACTTGTGTTCCAGACCCCTCACCAGCCTTGTTGCCCTTCTCTGGACACGCTCCAGCCCCTCCAGGTCCTTCCTAAATTGGGGTGCCCAGAACTGGACACTGCACTCGAGGTGCTGCCTAACCAGTGCCGAGCACAGGGGAAGAATCACTGCCCTGCTCCTGCTGGCCACACCATTCCTGATCCAGGCCAGGAGCCATTGGCCTTCTTGGCCACCTGGGCACACGGCTGGCTCATGTCCAGCCTGCTGTCCATCAGTCCCTGCAGGTCCCTTTCTGCCTGGCTGCTGTCCAGCCACTCTGTCCCCAGCCTGTAGCGCTGCAGGGGTTGTTGTGGCCAAAGTGCAGGACCCAGCAGTCAGTCTTGTTAAACCTCACATCGATGGATTCATCACTTGGATCCAGCCTGTCCAGGTCCCTCTGCAGAGCCCCTGACCCTCCAGCAGATCCACACTCACTCCCAGCTTGGTTTGGATCTCAGTGCCCTCACCCAGATCATCAGTAAAGATATTGAAGAGAACTGGGCCCACCACTGATCCCTGGGGACACATCTGGTGACCAGACACCAACTGCACCATCTCCCAGCGTTTCTGGGCCCGGCCATCAGCCAGCTCCCAGCCCAGCACAGAGTGAACCTGCCCCAGCCATGGACTGCCAGCTCTCCAGGAGTTTGCCAGGGGACACAGTGCCCGAGGCTTTGCGGAAGCGCAGGTAGAGCCCCCCAAAGCCTCGCCGACCCCAGGACCCACCGCAGGCGTCCTCGTCGGAGCCGTCGGCGCAGTCGCGCTCTCCGTCGCACAGGTAGTCCCGGGGGACGCAGCGCCCGTCCCTGCAGGCAGCCTCACCCCCCTGGCACCCCCCGGCCACCGGTTTTGGGAGACGTGGGGTGAAGGGGCGCAGGGGGGACGCTGGGGTGGTGCCCGCGGGGACGGTGCTCAGCGGGCGCGTGGTGGCCGGGCGGGCGGTGCTGGGGGGTGGCCGTGGGGAGGGCTCTGGGGGCAGATAAAAGGGGGGTTACGGGGGGACTTAGGGGAGAGTGGGGGTAAAGAGGATGGGTCTGGAGGAGAATGGTGCAAGGGGGGCTTATGGAGGAGTGTAGGGGCAAAATGGGGTGCAGAGGGGTTATACTGGGAAAAAAGGAGGTGTGAGGAGTGTTTATGGGGGCATAAGGATAAAACTGGGGTGCAGGGGGATTATAGGGAGAAATGGGGATGCAGAGTGGTATAGAGGGGCATACTGGGCAAAAGGGGTGTGGGAAGTGTTTATGGGGTGCAGGGGGGTTGGGGGAAAATGAGGGCGCAGTAGAGTATAAGGGGGCATATGGGAAAAAGGGGTTGTAGGGAATGTTCATGGGGGTGTAGGGGTAAAATAGGGGGCAGGGAGGTTAAAGGGGGAAGTGGGGGTGCAGAAGGAGAGTATAGGAGTGTTATAGGCAAGAGAGGGGGTACAGAGGGGAAGTGTCAGGGCCATGCGGTGGGGAATGGGGGCAGGGGGCGTCGGTGGGGACAGAGGAGGTTCCGGGGGGTGCAGAGCTGCCTCACCACATCCCTCCTCGTCGGAGGCGTCGTGGCAGTCGGGCCGGCGGTCACAGCGATATTCCAAGGCCACGCACTCCCCACTCCCACAGGAGAACTCCCCCACGATGCAAGCGCGTGGCTGGGGGGTCACTGCGGCCGCGGAGGGGGCACACGGTCAGGGGGTCACCCCCAAATATCCCTCCCCCCCCCGAATTTGGCCAGACATGAGAGCCAGCAGAGTAACATGGGTTGGGATGTGGTGCCCTGAGCCCCCCAGCCCCAAGCTGCTCCAGAGCACCCCAAAACCTCCTCAGACTCCCCCCAGAGCTCCCCCCGGGCTCACCGGCTCCCAGGCGACGGAACTGGAAGCCCTGGGGGGAGGTGAGGTAGGAGGCGATGGAGCCGCCGGCCAACAGGTCCTGCAGGACCCCCCTGAGCTGCGCCTCGTCCCCGTTCCCCTCTGAGCCCACGTCCAGCTCCACGAACACATCCCCGTCCAGCTGCCTGGGGGACAAGGGGTCAGCATCCCAAAACAGCCACACTGCACCCCCAAATCAGCCCTGAGCCTCCAAACTGTCCACATTGCACCCCAAGAAATCCCCATCACCTCCAATCCACCCCATCACCTCCAAATGCCTCCGTCACCCCAAAAACTCCCTGCACTCCCAAAAGCTCTTCACTGCACGCTGAAACGTCCTCACTGCAACCCAAAAGCCCCTCTTTGCACCCCACAACATTTCCATCACCTCCAATCCACCCCAACACCCACAAAACCTCTCTGTCCTCCCAAAAGCCCCTCATTTCACCCCAAAACTTCCTCATTGCACCCAAAACTCTTCTCATTGCACCCCAAAAGCCCCTTCACCTCCAATCTGCCCCATCACCTCCAAACAACTCCATCATCCCCAAAACCTCCCTGCACTCCCAAAAGCTCTTTGCTGCATCCCAAAACTTCCTCATTGCACCCCAAAATCTCCCCGGATGACGCCTTGCTCCCCCAGCCCCCCCTGCCCAACCTGTTTTCCTGACCTTCCAAAACCCTTTGGGCCCTCCCAAACCCTCTAAGCCCCTCTAGACTCCCCCAAGCCCCCCAAAGCTCCCAAAGCCCCCCCACTCACTTGATGAAGACCACGCTGACCACCTGCTCCCCAGGCACTTTGTAATACTCTGACTCCAGCTGTTGGGGGGCAGAAAATGAGGGGTCAGGATGGTCCCTTGGGTGCCCCCCACCCCAGCACCCCCTGAGTCCCCCCAGTCCTCACCGTATCCACCACGGCCTCAGAAATCTCCCGAAATTCCTCGGAATCGGGGTCCTCCAGCCGTGAGCTGTAGTCGATGCTGCGGGTGAAGTTCACCAGCGCCCGGAAATAAACTGGGGGTGGGGGGTGCCAAAGTTGGGGGATGGGGTGCCAAAACTGGAGGGGCGGCACCTGCACACCCAAAAAAATCCCCCCCCTGTGACCCTCACCCAGCTGTGACCCCCCCCCCAGCCAGATGTTCCTCCTGTTCCCCAGCTGTGTGCCCCCCAGTGATTGGGATCCCGCCCAATAAAGCACAGGAGGAAGAAAAGTGGGGGTGCAGCAAAGGGGGGTCCCCAAAAAGTGTCACTTACTGATCGGGGGGTCGTCCTCGGGCTCGGCCACCACCATGCCCGCGGGTGCGGGGCGGGGCCCGGGCGCTGCCCCCAGGGAGGAGGAGGAGGAAGAGGAAGGAGGAGGATGAAGAGGAGACAGAGGTTGAGAGCGGTGCCAGCGGGGACCAGCCCAGGGCCAGGTGCCATCCACAGCGTCCCCTTACCGGTGGGTGCCAGCCCGCTGCTGGGAGCCGTGGCCGTGACTGCCGGTGGCCAGGGAACACCACTGCCATCCTCCCCGCTGCCATCTGCCGTGGGCACAGTGTGAGGGTGGCACCCGCCCGCGGGGACCTCCGTAAGTGTGGACACCCACACACGGTGACACCCACCCAATCATGGTGGCACCCAGTGCCACATTTGCCACCAAATGCCACCAGATCCCAGTGCCATCCACGATGGGGACCATGTGTTGGCACCGGAGGGGCATCTACATGTGCCACACACACCCATGGTAGCCACCACCTGGTGACATTTTACTGCCAGATGACACCAGGTCCTAGTGCCATCTACCCTGGGGACAGCATGGGAGCACCCGGGGTGGTATCTACCCACGGTGACACCCACTCATGGTGACATTCACCCACAGTGGTGCTCACCCACTCGCTGCCTCCCTTCCACTGGCTGCCACCAAATCCTGGTGGCATCTGTGATGGGAGCAGCATGAGTGGCACTCGATCACACTGACATCCACCCACCCAGTGCCACCTTATCACCAGATGCCACCAGGTCCAAGGACACGGTGCCTTGGACAGTGCAGGCAGCATCCAAGGTGGCACCCACATATCCAGTGCCACCTTAGTGCTGGATGCCATCAGGTCCAATTCCCATCTGCAGTGGGGACAGTGGTGGCACCCACGGTGGCACCAACTGATGGTAACACCCCCCACCTGGTGACACCATTCATGTCAAACCACAGTGACATTCAGCCAAAGTGACTCCCACTCCTGGTGTCACCGACCCACCCAGTGCCACCATACCACCAGGTCCCAGTGCCATCCGCAGTGGGGACTGTGCAAGTGGCACCCAGGGTGGCATCAGGACCCACCCACCCTGGTGCCCCCTGGGGTCCCCTCACCTCCAGAGGCCACCAGGTCCTCGTCATCTGACAGGTGCCGGTAGTAGCGCCGTCCCTGCGTGTCCCCGACGTGATCGGCCACGGTGTCCTCGGGGAAGGCGTCGGCCCAGCCGCGGGCGCCGCCGGTGACCTGGGGGATGGGGCCACCGTGGGATGGGGCCACCCGCGGGACACGTCACCCCGGGGGGGGACGGGGGTGGGGGTGCGTGGCTGTGCGGTGGCGTCACCGGGAAAAGGGAGGGGGATGAGCTCATCACACCCCCTCAGCATTCCTGCCTCGACCGGCACCGGGACTGCCTGCACTGGGATCACCGGCACCGGGACCGCTGGCACCGGGACCACCGGCACCGGGACCGCCGGCACCAAGACATGCGTGTGCCAGGGAGCCCGGTGTGCACACGGGCGTGCAGCAGCACGGGAAGCGCGTGCACACGCGTCCACACTGCTCCACGTGCGCGCTGACACGGGGACACGTCTGCACTGCCACACGCAGGAGCCGACACGGGGACGCGCGTGCATGCGGGTTTGCAGCGCAACGTGCACGCGCGCCCACGGTGACACCTTGTCGTGCACGCGCCTGCACCGGTACAGGCGCGTGCACTGCCACGCGCGTGGCCTGCCACGGGGGCGCGTGCACGCTGACACGTGGCTGTGCACGCGCATTGCACGAGCTGTGCCCGCACCGACGCAAAGGCGCGTCCACAGCCGGGCGTGCGCGCGTGTTCGCGGCACCACGCGTGTGCACCGACGGCGGGGACGCGTGTGAGCGCACACCCCACGGCGGTCACCTACAGGTGACGGCGCACAAACACCGGCACCGCCGCACACCCGCGCGTGTGCCCCCGCCGGGTGCGCCCCGGTGCCCGCGGGTCCGGGCACACGCGTGTGCGGCGCCGCGGGTGCCCCCGCCCCGGCCCCGGCAGGAATCCGTCGCAGCAGCAGTTTGCTGTGCAAACAAGCGCCGGGGGATTAGGCGGGCGCTGGGGGGGACGGGACACGGGGGGAACACGGGGGGACAAGGGGGGGGACACAGGGGGGCACACCGGGCACGCGGCCACACGGGTGGGAGGACCCAACACCCCAAGGGGTCTGGCTGGGGAGGCCCTTCGTGGGTGTCAGGTTCCCCATGCAATGGGGAAACTGAGGCACGAGGCCGTGTGTGCTTGGGGGGGTTCTGCTGCTCCCCAGATGTGCTCTGAGCGTGTGAGCGTGTGGGTTCTCTGCCCCACATCCCCACAAGTGTACCCCGCCGCGTGTGGGTGCTCTGCCATTGTCCCCCGACTGCTCAGCCCCCGCAGCCGCGCACACGCACCGGGTGCGCGGGGGCTCTGCCACTGTGTCCCTCACTCGTGCACCGAGCCCGTGGGTGCCAGCCCCTGGGTGCCCTGGAATTGCCCCCTCACTCGTGCACCGAGCCCGTGGGTGCCAGCCCCTGGGTGCCCTGGAATCGCCCCCTGCTTGCACACCGAGCCCGTGGGTGCCAGCCCCTGGGTGCCCTGGAATTGCCCCCTGCTCGCACACGGAGCCCGTGGGTGCCAGCCCCTGGGTGCCCTGGAATCGCCCCCTGCTCGAGCACGGAGCCCGTGGGTGCTCAGCCCCTGGGTGCCCTGGAATCGCCCCCTGCTCGCGCACGGAGCCCGTGGGTGCCAGCCCCTGGGTGCCCTGGAATCGCCCCCTGCTCGAGCACGGAGCCCGTGGGTGCTCAGCCCCTGGGTGCCCTGGAATTGCCCCCTGCTCACGCACGGAGCCCGTGGGCGTGGGTGCCAGCCCCTGGGTGCCCTGGAATCGCCCCCTGCTCGCGCACGGAGCCCGTGGGTGCTCAGCCCCGGCGCCGCAGCCCCAGCCCGGCCGGAGGAAGGGCAGCTCCGTGTCGGGTGTCCGGTGGTGTCCGCGCAGGGTCGGGGACAATCCCCCGCTCCGGTTACCGGAAGCCTATCCGCGCCGCGGCCCCGCACCCCCGGACGCCGGGGCCCCCCCGGACACCCGGGTCCCCCCCGCTGCCGCCGGGGCACCGCGCCCGGCCGGACGCCACGGCCCCGCCGCCGCTCACATTTTCCACTCCCCGGCCCAAATCCTGCCCCGCACCCTGGGGAAAAGTTGGGGGAAGGGGGGCGAGGAAGAGGAGGTTGAGGAAGCACAACCCTGCCCAGCTCCCGCTTCCAAACTGCACCCCAAACTGGGGGAACACCTCAAACCCCCTTTATTGGCGTGTCCCCTGCTAATCTGAGTATCTGCTCCCGCCAGTTTGGATGTTCCCTCGCTAAAATCTGGATGTGGCTCCTCAAATCTTGAAGTGGCCCCCAAATCTGGATGTGCCCCCCCCGGTTAATTCATCCGGGTGAGGAAGAGGAGGTGACGCAGCACAAGAATAATAACCGGGGGGGGGGGGTTTATTAATAGCAGTCCCCCCCCGGCTTATTGTTCCCCCAAGGTCATGCTAAAAGGTGTTTCCCCCATGAAAAAACCCTCCTCCCCCCACCCGGGGGTCCCCAAGGACTGAGCCACCTCCAGTTTGGGGGGATGGGGGTCACCGCGGGATTTGGGGGGGCTGCCAGCACAGCTGGTGGGATGCTGGTCCCGGGGGGGGGACAGAGGCAGCTGCTCTCCCCCTCCCCCCCCCCCAACCCAGCCGCCCCCGGGATTTGGGGGTGAAACAGCTGCGGGGTCAGAGCCACAGCCGGGCAGGCAGGGGGGCCCCAAATATGTGGCTGCCCTCCCCCCCTGCATTCCTCCCTGTTGGCATTGCCTAATTTATCCCGAAAGGACTCGGACTGGGGGGGCCGATCCCGGCGGTTTTGGGGTAAATGGGCTTTGGAGGGGAGACTTTGTTTTTGGGGGGGTGATCTCCTGGGGGGAGATTGGTGGGGGGGGTGATGGGTTTTTGGGGAGGGAGATGGGTTTTGGAGAGTGGAGATGAGTTGTGGGGGGTTGATGGGTTTTGGGGGGGAAAATGGATTTTTGGGGGAAGGGATATGGGTTTTTTTGGGGGGGGAAAGGTTTGGGGGGGACATGGATATAGGGGTGGAGATGGGTTTTTCTTGGGGGGCATACACAGATTTTTTTGGGGGGCAATTTTTGGGGAAGTGGGTTTTTTTGGTGGGATAACAAAACTTTTTGGGGGAGTGTCGGGCTTTCACGGCGAGGGGGAAACCCAGGAGTCCTGGCAAGGACCCAGCGTCTGAGCTGACCTTCCTCCCCGCCTTCCTCCTCCTCCCCCTCATCCCAGCCGGGCCATCTTTGGCGATGGGAAAGAGCCGAAGGCAAGAGGCCATGTGCGCTGAGGGCCCGGAGGGTCCCCGAGTGCCCTCGAGTACTCCCGGGTGGCCCCAAATGCCCCCAGGTAGCCCCAAATGCCCCTAGGTGTCCCCAAATGCCCCCACGTGCCCCCAGGTGTGACAGGAGCCTCCCCAGCAGCGCGGGCCCCCCCAAAGCGGCCGTGGCCGTGCCCCCCTCCATGCGTGCCCCGGGCACACGAGTGTGCAGGAGCGCGGGAGGTGTGCGTGGGGTGTCCCCCCCTTCCCCAGCCCTTCCCCCCGGGCAGGGTGATCTTATCGCACATTCCTGCTTCGCCCTCCCCTTCCCCCCCACCAAATTAACTCTTCGCAGCCCTTGGGGGTGGCACCCCCGTGCCCCACCCTACGCCAAACCCCTCCGTGGGCCGCGTGGGAATCCCCCCCCCCCCAACCGCCCCGTGTTTGTAGGGGGATGTACGGCCCAGCATCCCGGCCAGGGGGGTTATTGGGGTGCTCGGTCCCCAAATCCCCCCATGTGCCTCAGCAGAATGGGGGGGTGGGGGATTGTAAAGCGGGGATCCCCCCCCCTTTGTCCCCGCCAGCCCCCCCGGACGTGGGTGGGAGCCCCACGGACAGCGGGGGGGGGCCGCGCTGCCAGCAGGGCCCCGAGCACAAGGCCCCCTCTGTTCTCCACCCCGGGCACCCGCCCAACCCCAAACCACCCCCTGCCCCTCCACCTCGCCGTCCCCCCCGCACCCCACTGGGGGACCCCCCCGGAAATCGGGAGTGCGCAGCCCCACGGCGCAAACCCCCCTGCACCCCGCCGGGGGGTACCCAGAGGTGTCACCCCCTGCCCCACTGCCCCCAGCAGGGTGGGGACCCCCCCAGGGGCACCCCCCGACGCAGCGCCCCCCCCCCGGGGGGGTATTTTGGGACGGTTATTTTTAGGGTGACCGGCGCCACCATCACCCTTTTAAATTTAGCTGGGGCGGGGGATGGGGTGAGGGCACGGACGGGGTGGGGGGGCACCCCAAAAGCAGGATTTAAGTGCCCCTATAAGTGACCCTCACCCATGGCAGGGTCTGGGGGCGAGGGGGGGGGGGCTGGACCACCATGAGTGGCTTTATGGGGTGATGGGAACCAACCCCTCTCTGGGGTCACGGGGGACCCCAATTCCCTGAAGGAACAGGGTGGGGTGATGGAAACCCCCCCCGACTGGGGCTCTCACACAGGGGCCATGGGGACCCCAGGGGTACAGGGATGGGTGCCCCCATGTACCCCCAAGTCCCTGGGGGACCTCAAGCCCCATAGAGGACAGGCAGGGAGTCCCCATGCACCCCATTCCCAGATGGGACAGGGCATGGGGAGAGGGACCCCACCTCTCCTTTGGGGGGACACTGCAATTCCCAGATGGGACAGGGTGGGCTCTGGGGTCTCCACGTGGCTCTGGTACAGGGGGGGACCCCCAGTCCCTTAGAGAGGGGGGCAGGGTGCCAGAAATCCCCTGGTACAGGGGGGACCCCCAATCCCTTAAGGAATAGGGACCCCCACATCTCCTTGGTGTCCTGGGGGACCCCAATTCCGTGATAACAAGGATCCTCAAATCCTTCAAGAGACACAAACTCCGTGGGGGACCCCAACTCCTAGAAGGATCCCCAACTCCAGGGAGGGTGTGCTAACTCGCCTAGGGGACCCCAACTCCTTCAGGGGACCCCAGCTGCGTGGTACCCAAATCCTTTAGGGGATCCCAAAATCGTGTGGGGACCCCAACTCCTTTAAGGGCCCCAAGTACTTTAAGGTATCAGGGATCCCAAAAGCACAGGGGGCTCACAACTGTTCTATGGAATTCCCGCTCCGGGGACCCTAACTCCTGTAGGGGACCCCAACTCCTCCAAGGAATTCCACCTCCGGGACCCTGACTCCTTTCGGGGATCCCAGCTCCGTGGGGGGACTCCAACTCCTGCAAGGGACCTCAGCTCCTTTAAGAGACCCCAAATCCGCGGGCAGAGACCCCAGCTCCTTTCAGGTACCCCAAATCCTTTAGAGGTCCCCAACTCCTTCGCGGGACCCCAACTCCGGGCCCCCCAACTCCTTTCCGGGACCTCCCAGCTCGGCGAGGGGACGCCAGCCCCCCGCGCTGCCGGGCCGCCGGCCGCACTCACCCCCAGGAGGGTCCCCAGCAGCAGGAGGGTCCCCAGCGCCGCCGGGCCCCGCCGCCCCATCGCCGCTGCGGCCCCGCCGAGATCGCTCCGCTCGCTCCGCTCCGCTCCGGCCGCGCCGCCGCCCCGGGGCCGCCCCGCCCCCCCCCCGACCCCCCCGGTCCGCGGGGCGGGGCCGCGCCGCGCGCGCCCGCGGGGGACACGGCGGGGCGGCCACGGGGACACGGCGGGACAGCGCCGGGAGCGGGCGCCGGGACACGGGGACACCCCTGGGAACTGGCACTGGGACACGGGGACACGGGGCAGCGTCAGCGGGGACACGCGGGGCCGTGGGGACACCGCGGGACAGCCCTGGGAACTGGCACTGGGACACGGGGGGGCACGGGGGCGCAGGGACACGAGGGGACACCCCTGGGAACTGGCACTGGGACACGGGGGGGCACGGGGGCGCAGGGACACGAGGGGACACCCCTGGGAACTGGCACTGGGACACGGGGGGGCACGGGGGCGCAGGGACACGAGGGGACACCCCTGGGAACTTGTACAGGGACACGGACACACGTGGGACACCCCTGGGAACTTCTGCAGGGACACGGAGGGGACACGGGGAGGGCACCCCCGGGAACATTTGCAGGGACACGGGAGGGCACGGGGAACACGGAGGGGCGCGGGGACAACGCGGGACAGCTCTGGGGTCTTGCGCTGGGACACAGGGGACACCCCTGGGAACGTTCACAGGGAGGCGAAGTTGCGGGGGGACGCGGGGAGAAACTGAGAATTTATGTTGGGGCGCGGGGTGCGTGAGGACATAGGGTGACACCCCTGGGAACTCCTGCAGGGACACCAGGGGGACACAGGGGGACGCCCGGGGGTGCCGGGACACCTTGGGACACCCCTGGGAACTTGCACTGGGGTGCGGGGGTATGGGGGACAGCCCTGGAAACTTTTGCAGGGACACGGAGGGGGCAACTCTGAGAACTTAAACTGGGACACGGCGGGGGGTGTGGGGACATGGGGGGACACCCCTGGGAACTTTCAGGCTGCGTGGGGACATGGGGGTACACGGGTCGCCTCTGGAAACCTATACTGGGACACGTGGGTGCATGGGAGCACCGTGGGACACTCTGGGAACTTCTCCTGGGACGTGGAGGTGCGTGGGGACACCATGGGGCAGCTGTGGGAATTTGCACAGGGACACGGGGCTGCGTGGGGACACCGTGGGACACTCCTGGGCACTTTATGGGAACACAGGTGTGGGGAGAGAATGGGGGTGCACCTCTGGGAACTTTTATGGGGACAAGGGGTGCGTGGGGACACCCCTGGGAACTTTTACAGGGACATGGGGTGCAGGACAGCATGGAGCACCTGTAGGAACATTTACGGGGACACAGGGGTGTGTGGGGACACAGGGGACACCGCTGGACAGTTGCAGGATGCCACGGGCGTGCGTGGGGACACTGTGGAGCACCTGCAGGAAGTGTTATGGCGACACGGGGCGACATGGGGGTCACCCCTGGGAACTTTTACAGGGACATGGGAACACCTTGGGACACCCCTGGGAACTTTTATGGGGACACAGGGGTCACCTCTAGGAACGTCTACAGGGTCATGGGAGTGCGTGGGGACACTGGAGGGGCATGGAAGACTCCTGTGGGGACTTCCACGGTTCTGGGGTGCGTGGGGACCCCACAGCCCTCCGGGCACGTGAGGAAGTTTGGGAGCAATGGGGGATATGGTGGGGGGGGGGGGGTTATAGGGCTCTGGGAGTACCAGGGAGTGTGGCTATGGGGGAATTATAGGAACTATGAAGGGGCATAGTGGGGAGCTATGGGGGTACCAGGGCTGTGGAGAGGGCACTATAGGGGCACAGGGGGGGCTATAGGGGTTATGGGGGTACCAGGGGCAAGGGGCTATGGGGACACTGAGGTTTATAGGGTCTATGGGGGACACCAGGGACATAAAGTGATATGGGGGGGCCTATAGGGGTGCAGGAGGCTGTGGGAGTTACTGGGGCACAGGAGAGTATAGGGAGTATTTGGGGAACACAAGAAGCATGGCAGATATAGGGGGGCTATGGGGGCACAGGGGTTTAAAGGGTCTAGAGGGTGATTGTAAGGGCTATGGGTTCTGGGATGGGGCTGTATATGAGGGCCAGGGGGATCAGAGTGGGCTACTAGGGGCACAGGGTATGTGGGGGGCACAGGGACCATGGGCTCTGGGAGGGGGTGTGTGTGGGGGCCATAGGGGCTGTATGGGAACATGGGCGATATGGGGGACACAAGGCTGGTTGGAAGGGGCTATGGGAGCAGCAGAGGTGATTGGGGGGCTGTGGGGGCACAGGGGTAGTTGGAAGTGCTGTGGGGTCTGGGAGGAGGGATGTATGGGGCCATACAGTCCATGGGGGCTATAGGGGCCATAGGGGCCATATGGGGACTATGGAGGGCACCTGGGATGGTTGTAGGGGCTCTGGGGGTCCAGCAGGGGAGGATATATGGGGCACTGAGCCCATGAAGGCTATAGGAGCCATGTGGGCACACCAAAGGCACAGGGAATATGGGGGGACAGGGGTGGTTGTAGGGGCTTGGAAGCTCTAGGGCCCAGGGGGTGGGGATTGATGTATGAGGGCCAGAGGGGCCTGAGGGGGCCACCAGGGGCACAGGGAATAGGGGGACTGTGGGGGGCACGGGGTGGTTATAGTGACTGTGAGGGTACAAGGAGGTTGTAGGGGCTCTGGGAGGCACGGAGGTGACTGTGGGGGTTATGGGGGTCTCAGAAAGGCTTGGGGACTATGTGGGGCAGGGGGCGTGGGTCATCGGGGCTAAGGGGGGCACGGGAGCAGTTAGAGGGACTGTGGGGGGCACTGGGGGACCAGAGGCCTGGGGTGGACATGGGGCACTCTGGGGGTACCCAGGGGGTACAGAGGCAGTAGCAGCAGCAGGGACAGGGGGTTTGGGATCTTTAGGGTCCCCACTGGCCGGGTGCCAGTGCCACGTCCCCCCAAAGCCAAGGTTAATGTTTAACCCCTCCCCAAGACCCAGCTGGGCACCGGGTGCTCATTCCCAGGGGTGCCCTTGGGGGCTCCCAATACCGGCGGGGATTTAAAGCCGGCAGGTGCCCGGGACAGCCACACTTGAGCCATGGCTGCGATGCTGAGCCTCGTCCTGCTGCTGGTGGCCGGCGGTGAGGTGTCCCCTGAGCCCCTCGGTGTCCCCAGGCTCGGGTGGGTGCCCGCTGGGTGACGGTGCCGTGTCCTGCAGGTGTTCACGCCGCGGTACTGCCGGACTCTCGGGTGGTCAATGGGCAAGATGCGGAGCCCTACAGCTGGCCCTGGCAGGTGAGGGGACAGGGGGACGGGGCGACGGGCAGTGGCACCCGCGTGGGAGGACGGTGGCACCCAGCGGTGTCTCCCCCCCAGATCTCGCTGCAGTACGAGTGGAACGGCACCTTCCGCCACACCTGCGGGGGCACCTTGATCGCCGCCAACTGGGTGATGACGGCCGCGCACTGCATCTCGTGAGGCCACCGGCCCGGGGGCTGCGGCCATGGGGGCTGCGGTGCGGGGAGGAGTGCGGAGAGCTGCAGGCGGGCTGCAGAGATGGGTGTTGGGGTGCAGAAGTGGGTGTTGGATACAGGGGTGGGTGTGGGCTGCAGGGATGGTGCAGGAAGGGTGCAGAAGGGCGCCAGAGTGCAGGGAGGGGTGCATGGAGGAGTGCATGGAGGGGTCAGTGCAGGAGGGGTGCAGGGAAGGGTGCAGGTTGGAGAGGGGGTGTAGTGGGAGTTCGGGATGAAGGGAGGGCAGAAGGGCTGCAGGAGGAGTGCAAGGTGCAGGGATGGGTGCAGGAGGGGATGTGGGGTGCAGGGATGGGTGCTGCAGTGCACAGATGGTGCAGGGGGGTGCAGGGACAGCACATGGAGAGAGTGCAGGTGGGTGCTGAGGTGCAGGAGCGGTGCAGGGGAATGCAGGAGTGCAAGACTGGGTGCATGGAGAGGGTTCATGGGGGTACAGGGGAGTCCTGGATACAGGAGGGGTGCAGTGGGGTGCAGGGAGGGTGTCCTGAGTGCAAGATGGAGTTCTGGGAGCAGGGAGGGCATTCACCGTGCAGGGAGGGGTTGCCACATGCATGAAGGAGTGCATGGATGGGGTGAAAAGTGCAAAGTGGGTGCAGGGATGACGTGCAGTGCAGGATGGGCGCAGGGAGGGGGCTCAGAGGACAGGGAGGTGAGTTTGGGCTCAGGGTGGGTGCACGGGAAGGTGCAGGGAGGGGGTTCAGGGTGCAGGGCGGGAGCTTTGGGTGCAGGAAGAAGTTCAGTATGCAGAGGAGATGGGGTTGAGGGTGCAGAGAGGTGGGTTTGGGTGCAGATTTGGTGCATGGAGTGGTGCAGGGCAGGGATTTAGGGCGCAGGGCAGGGCGTTAGGGTGCATGAAAGGGTCTCGGGTGCAGGAGGATGCCGAGGGAGGGCCGCACGCCCTGACCCCCCCCTTTCCCGGCAGCAAATCCCGCACGTACCAGGTGGTGCTGGGCGAGTACGACATGAGCGCCGGGGAGGGCCCTGAGCAGCGCATCCCCGTGAACTCCGACGACATCTTCGTGCACCCCAAGTGGCTCAGCTTCTGCGCGGCCTGCGGGTGAGCGGGGTCCCTGGGGGGCTGGGGATGCCGTGCCCCCCCGGCCGCCCCTCTGACCCGTGTCCCCGCGCAGCAATGACATCGCCCTGATGAAGCTGCAGCGCCCGGCCACGCTCTCGGCGGAGGTGCAGGTGGGGCGGCTGCCACCCGCCGGCTCCATCCTGCCCGACGGGTACCCCTGCGTGCTCAGCGGCTGGGGACGGCTCACCAGTGCGTGCGGGCAGCGGGAGGGAGGGCAGCGAGGGGCGGACACCCAGCGATGGCTGGGGAGGTGGACGGAGGGATAGATGGGGAGATGGTTGGGAAGATGGAGGGAAGGATGGGGGATGGTTGGGGAGATGGAGGGAAGGATGGGGGATGGTTGGGGAGATGGAGGGAGGGGATGAGGGGCGGATGAGAATTGGTTGGGCACAGGGGATGAATACAGGGATTGATAGATGGGATGGATGGGATGGGGAGATGGAGGGAAGGTTGGGTGGAGGGATAGAGGAACAGATGAGGAGATGAATGGGGAGGTGGAAGGAGGGATGGAGGGATGGATGATGGATGAATGGATGGATGGATGGATGGAGGGATGGATGGATGGATGGATGGATGGGTGGATGGATGATGGATGGATGTTGGATGGATGGATGGATGGATGGATGCATGGAGGGATAGATGATGGATGGAGGGATGGATGGATGGATGGATGGGTGGATGGATGGATGGATGGATGGCTGGATGGATGGATGGATAGATGATGGATGGATGGATGGATGGATGTTGGATGGATGGATGGCTGGCTGGCTGGATGGATGGATGGATGGATGGATAGATGATGGATGGAGGGATGGATGGATGGATAGATGATGGATGGATGGGTGGATGGATGTTGGATGGATGGATGTTGGATGGATGTTGGATGGATGGATGGATGATGGATGGATGGAGGGATGAATGGATGGATGATGGATGGATGGATGGATGATGGATGGATGGATGGCTGGATGGATGGATGGATAGATGATGGATGGATGGGTGGATGGATGTTGGATGGATGGATGGTGGATGGATGTTGGATGGATGGATGGCTGGATGGATGGATGGATAGATGATGGATGGATGGCTGGATGGATGGAGGGATGGATGGATGGATGGATGGATGGATGGATGGATGATGGATGGATGGAGGGATGGATGGATGGATGGATGGATGGATGATGGATGGATGGATGGCTGGATGGATGGCTGGATGGATGTTGGATGGATGAAGGGCCGTAGGCACACCCCGGGGTGCTCTGATCCCACAGCTGGGGGGTCGCTGCCGGACCGGCTGCAGCAGGCAGAGCTGCCCGTGGTGGACTATGAGCACTGCACCCAGCCCGACTGGTGGGGAGCCCTGGCCATCCGCCGAACCATGATCTGCGCCGGCGGCGCCGAGAAGGCCGGATGCAACGTGGGTACTGCACCATGGGGAGGGGGGCACATCCCAGGCCCCCTGTGGTGCTGACCCAGCCTCGTCCCACACCTCAGGGCGACTCCGGGGGACCCCTGAACTGCCAGGCTGAGGATGGCACCTGGGAGGTCCATGGCATTGCCAGCTTCGTGTCGGCCCTGGGTTGCAATGCTGCCAAGAAACCCACCGTGTTCACGCGCGTGTCCGCCTTCGAGGACTGGATTGCAGAGGTGGACACAGGCTGCCAGGGGGCCAGGGAATGGGATACTGGGTTGTCAGGGTGCAAGGGTGCCAGAGAACTGGGATGTCATGGTGTCAGGATGCCAGGGCTACCATGGTGCTGGGGAATTGGGATGCCATATCAGGGTGCTTGGTGCCAGGGCAATGGGGTAGCAGGGCTCTGGGGTGCTGGGGTTCCAGGGCACCAGGGGGAAAAGGGGCCAGGCTGCTGGGCTGCAGGGCTGCCATGGTACCAGGGTATTGTGTACCAGGTTGCTGGGGTGCAGAGTGCTGGGGTGCTCTGATGCTGGGGTACCAGAGGATGGGACTGTCAGGGGCCATGGTGCTGAGGTACCAGGTGTCAGTGCCACAGTGCCAGGGAAAAAGTGCTCTGGGGCGCTGGGAAGCTGAAGTGCCAGGGTACCAGGCTGCTGGGTGCCAGGGCAGTGGGATGCCAAAGTGCCAGGGCACAGATGTGCCACAGCACTGGGGTGGTTGGGCCGGGCACCCCGAATTGCTGGGATGCCAGGACAATGGGGAGTCAATGGCACCAGGTCCCTGGGGTGCCAGGTTGTTGGGCTGCCAGGACAAGTTTGCCAGAGCTCTGGGGTGATGGGGTACCAGGGTGCTGGGTTCTGGGGTACCAGGGAATTGGCGTGTCAAGGCAACGGGGTACCAGGGCTCTGGGTTCTGGGGAGCCATGGTGCTGGGGTGCTGAGGTGCTGGGCACTGGTGTGCCAGGCTCTTGGGGCGTTGGGAGGCCATAGTGCGGAGGTGACGGGGTGCCAGAGTGTTGGGTTATCAGAGTGTTGGGGTGTCAGGGTGTTGGGATCCTGTCCTCCTGTCTTAGAAGCTTCTCCCTTCCAGACCATGAGAGACCACTGAGCATGGCAGTGTCCTTGTCATCGACCCCCTGGCCTGGCATTGGACAAATAAACCACCAACTGCTGGCACCAGTGTGTCCCTGTGCCGGGGAGGGGTCTGGGGGCAGCAGGGGCTGCACCATTACCAGCTGATAGTACTGGGAGCACCCCGATGTGCCCAGTGTCATGGGGATGGACACCCAGAGACACTCCAGTGTCACTGGATGGGTACCCAGAGATACTCAGACACAGTGGGGATAGACACTGCGAGGTGCCCAGACACCCACAGGTGCCGTGGAGATGGCACCCTCAGACACCCAGATCCCATAGCGATGGGTACCCAGGTGCCAGAGGGATGGGTAGCCTCAGACACCGAGGTGACACAACGCCAAGCACCCCAAAGTGCCCCGTGCCATGGGCATGGGCACCCTGCTGCCAAAGGCACCCCAAGACACGTCGGCACAGTGGCTCTGGGTGCCCTGAGGACACCGGGATGGCCCCAGTGCCACGGTGACGGGCACCCAGTGATGTCCTGTCCCCCCACGGGGCTGGCCCCCCCCGAGGCTGCGGGACAGCCCCCTTGGGGTGCCCCAGGGCTGGACGCCCATGCCCGTGGCCCTCCTGGCCTGGCCGTCGCTTCGCAACCGCCGGCACCAGCGCGTGACCAGCGAACAAAGAGCCCTTTCACCGGCGCCCTCGCCGTGACCAGCACCCTGGGACCCCCCAACGGGGCACCCCGGGGCCCTCCTCCCACCCAGGGACCCACAGCCATGGGTTCTGCAGCACCCCCCAATTCCCGCTGGGATCTGGGTGGAAAATTCCAGCACCAGGGCTGTATAAGTTTTATGGGCCCCTTGTCACTGTGTCCTCGGGGACCTTTGCTCTGCCGGTGGTGGCCCCGGCGTCGCCTGCCCCGGCAGCCCCTCGCTATCGCTGGCCCTTTGCTCCAGGGGAGGGGGAGGCCGAGCTCCCCCAGCTTGTGACACCCTTGCACAAGTTGGGGCCACCTGGCACAGGCCCAGGGTGGCAGAAAAGGTGACCCAGCCCAGCACAGGGGGTGAGGGTGGGGGGCATCAGCCGTACCCCTGGTGCCACTGGTGTGAATTGTTGGTGGGATGGCACTGGGTGGTGACACGTCTTGGGTGCAATCACCCTGTGGTGGCAGTGGGGTGCAGGGACAGGAGTGTGGCAGTGCCAGGGGGCTGGTGTGGGGTTCTGGGACTGGTGTGGGTGTCATGGGACTCGTGTGGGTGTCATGGGACTGGTGTGGATGCTGTGAGGGTGCCGTGGGTGCTACAAGCACGGCACAAATACAGGTGGTACACACCTGGCAGAGGTCCCATGAGAGAGGGAGGGGTGCTGTGAGCCTGGCATGGGTGCTGTGAGCGTGGGATGGGTGCTGTGAGACAGAAACGGGTGTTGTGAGTGTGGGGTGGGTGCTGTGAGCCTGGCATGGGTGCTGTGAGTGTGGATGGGTACTGTGAGAGAGAAATGTATGCTGTGAGTGTGCGGTGGGTGCTGTGGGTGTGGGGTGGGTGCTGTGAGCGTGGGATGGGTGCTGTGAGACAGAAACGGGTGTTGTGAGTGTGGGGTGGGTGCTGTGAGACAGAAACGGGTGTTGTGAGTGTGGGGTGGGTGCTGTGAGCCTGGCATGGGTGCTGTGAGTGTGGATGGGTACTGTGAGAGGGAAATGTGTGCTGTGAGTGTGCAGTGGATGCTGTGGGTGTGGGGTGGGTGCTGTGAGTGTGGGGTGGGTGCTGTGAGACTGGCATGGGCGCTGTGAGCCTGGCGTGGGCAATACAAAGCATGGTGTGAGTACTGTGAGCCTGCCAGGGTGTTGTGAGCAGGATATGGGTGCTGTGAGCCTGGCACGGATGGTGCAATCCTGGGATGGGCTCTGAGAGCCTGGCATGTGTTCCATGAGTGTGGGATGGGTGCTGGAGTGTGGGATGGGTGCTGGGGGTGTGGGATGGGTGCCATGAGCTGGGTGTGGGTGGTGCGAGCCTGCCGAAGGGGCTACAAAGCTGGCAAAGGTGCTGTGAGCATGGCATGGGTGGCCCATACCTGGAGAAGGTGAGGAATGAGCCTGGAATTGGTGCTGTAAGACTGATCCAGGTGTTACCAGAGCGACAAGGGTGCCATGAGCCTGTACAGGAGTTATCAGTGAGACACCTGTGCTGTGAGTGTGATACAGGTGCTATCAGTGCACCCTGGGTGCTGCCAGCCTGGTCCTGCTCTTGCAGGCACGGTGTGGGTGCTGCAAGCCTGGCACCAGTGCTGTGGCTGGGCACGGGTGCTGCGAGCCTGGCACCAGCGCTGCAGGGTTGGCACAAGCACTGCAAGCCTGGCACCGGTGCTGTGAGCCTGGCGTGGGCACTGGGAGGCTGGCAGGGGCGCTGGGAGGCTGGCAGGGGCACCGCGAGCCTGGCATGGTCCCCCGGCCCCCCGGGGCAGCTCCTCCCTCGCCGGTGGTGCCAAGCGCCTGCGAACCCCCCGTGTCCGTGTCCGTGGCCTCTGGCCGGACCCACCCCCGCCGGGTGACTCAGCCCGAGAGGCTTTTCCTTATATAACGCGGCACCGCGCGGAGCCCCACGGAGCGGCCCCTGCCTCAGTTTCCCCTCGCCGGGACGTCACCGCCGCTGCTGCCACAGCCGCCGCTGCCATGTGGATGGTGTCACCGCCGGTCGGTAAGTGTCACCTGGATGCCACTCGGCCCCTTTGCGAGGTGTCCTCCATTCCTCCATACATAAAAGTCACCATTTGGCGGGGGTTAGTAGAAAAATTAGGGTTATTGGAGCAGAAAACTGTAAAATACATGCATTGCCCCCCAAAAATAGGTTGACTTTGCATTTCCTGTGGCTAAACCCCTTTTCCCTGCGCCTTGGGGGGGGGGATGAGATAACCTTGGGGGCGCAACCCCCTCGTAACACACCTGGGAAGAACCAAAATCACCTTGCTTTCCCCCCAAAGCAGTGATAAAAGCAGCGGGCGCGGCGCAGGGCTAAGGAATTCCCTCCCATCCCGGCACTTTGATTTTGGGGCGAGAAACGCCAGGAACGGGCGAGTTCGGGAGCCCCGGCTGTGCCCGGGTGCTGTGACGCTCACAGGTGCCTGGATCCGGTGCTGCCACAGCTCCGGAACATTCCCGGGGCCCCGATCCTGCCTGGCGCTGGGAAGGGACGGCAAATCCCGACATTTAGCTTTCGGATATCCCAAACTCACCCCAAATTAAGGGACAAAAAGTGGGGCGCAGCACCCAGCACGGCCTCAGGCTCCCCAAAAAACGCCTGGTTCCGGCAGAGGCAGGAGCGGGGCTCAGGGGGGATTTTCCCGGCTCAGCCCGTGCCGGCGGCTCCGGGCGCGGTGTCCAAAGGTCGCTCTCGCCGCGGCGCTCGGAGCCGCCGAGCCCCGACACCGCGGCTCTCCCGCGGCTCCTCCTGGCTTTCCCACCTGGGGAGCTGCTCCGGTGGCATTCCGGCCATCGGCCCGGAGCGGCTCGGGGGGGCTCTGAGGGGGCTCGGGGGGTTTGTCTTGCTCTGACGTCCTGTTTTCTTTCAGATGAAGGATCTGCCTGGCTTTGGGACACGGCAAAGGCGGGGGGCAAAGGACAGGACCCTTAAATTCTTTCCCTAAAGCTTAGCCCGATAGGTATATAAGATCCATAGAGCTTAAACCGGGGTTGGCTTTTAGTCTAAGCTTGGGTTTGGCTTAATTTGTCTTTATTTTATTATATTTTACTGTTCTTTTATTCGTTTCTTTGCTTTTTTGGCCTCTTTTATTCCATTTTTGGCCGCCGGTGGGGAGCTCAGCAGCAGAGCTTGCACAAATCAATCCCCTGCTGCTTCCTAAACAGATTTTGGGGGATTTTGGTTTGAGGAGGGGGAACCCCTGCACCAACCTGCTATGTTTTGGGGGGGCTGCAGCCCCTCCCTGGTTGGAACACGGTGGGGGGTTGTAGGTATTTTCCAGTCCACCAAGAAGCTGGTGCTGAGTGAGCAAGCGGGACGGGGCTGGGCACTGGAATTCCTCCGGAAAAACGCGGCCAACGGGCTCTCCGTGGCCAACCTCCTGGCTGGGCTCTCCTCCATCCTCTGCAGCATCAACAGGTGGGGGAAACTGGGAAAAACGGGGTGAAAAATGGGGCTGGGGGAACATAAACCCTGTTTATGCTCTCCCTGTGGCCAAGGTGGTGGCCAGGCTCCCCTCCAGCCTATGCAGCTTCAATAGGTGGGGAAAAAACGGGGGAAATGGGATAAAAGGAGAGGAAATGTGGTGAAAAATATGCACAGAGGTGGGGGTCACCCTGTTTTTTCTGGAAAAAGAAGGAAATGGGAGGGCAAAGATGGTAGAAAAGCGTGGTTTGCACTGGTTTGCTGGAAAAAGGGGGGAAGGGAGGGGAGGAAAGATGGAAATAGGGTGAAAATTGCGTAGAAAAGTGAGGACCAGCCTGGTTTTGCTGGAAAAACAGGGGAATAGGGGGGAAAAGGGTGATGAAAAGTGGGGGACACTGTGGTTTGGCTCTCTCCATGGTCAAAGGCTCCTCATGTTTGGCCTCTGTATCATCAATAGATGAAGGGGGAAAATGGAGGAAATGTGCTGAAAAGGAGGGAAAAAGAGGGTTGAGGAGTGGGGGTCACCCCAGTTTTTCTGGAAAATGGGGGAAATGTGATGAAAAAGGAAGAAATAGGCTGAAAAAAATATGTAAATGTGGTGATAAAGAGCTGGGAAGTGAGGGTCACCCTGGATCTGCTCCGTCCATTGCCCGCCTCTGAGGTCAGGCTCTCCTCCATCCAAAGCAAGTGGAGGGTGGGGAAAAAAAAATAAATTAAAAAGAAAAAGCAGGTTGCAAAGTGGGGATCACGCTGCTTCTGCTGGAAAAAGGGGGAAATAGGGCAAAGACAGGATGAAAACTGGAGATCACCCCAGTTTTGCTCTCTCTGTGGCCAACCTGGGGGCTGGGCTTACCTCCCCCCTCAGTAGATGGGGTAAACAAAGGAGAAATGGGGTGAAAAAGATGGGAACAGGGGCTGAGAAGTGGGGCTCCCCCCCAGGCAATACCAGTACTCCTGCTGGCTGCTGCTCCTGGGCTTCCTGCTGGATCTGGCCGACGGGGCCGTGGCCCGGCAGCTCGACGCCTGCTCGGCACTGGGTGAGTGCGTCCCCCCGGCCCAGGGCTGACCCCAGGGGTGTCCCCTGTGCCCAGTGCCCACCTGGCACCTGCCCCTCGCTGCCCCCACAGGTGCCAAGCTGGATGACTTCGCCGATTTCACCACGTTCGGGCTGGGCACGGCGCTGTTGCTGCAGCCCCAGGGTGTGCTGGAGGGACTGCTGACCCTCGCCTACGTGCTGGCCGTCTTTGCCCGCCTCTGCTTCTTCTCCAGCGGTAAGATGAGCCCCTAGGGGCAGGGGGCTTGGGGCTGTACCCCCCACACTGAACTCCTGACACCCCACAGGGATCCCCTTCACCTACCGAGGGCTGCCCTGCCCCTACGCCTCAGCGCTGCTGGCCAGCACCTTCCTGCTCACCGGGGGACACGTGGCCCTGCTCCGCGTCGCCGCGGCTGCCATGATCCTGTTCATGGCCGACTGCGGCTTCTACCCCCACGACAGGGTGCTGGAGTCTCAGCTCTGGAAGAAACTGGTTTATGCTGGAGGTAAGGACGGGGATGAACCTCTCGGGATGGCGGTGATGGGGGAGGGAGAGCAGACCCCCAAGGATTCTCCCGCTCCGTAGGGGTGGTGGCTGTCCTGCTGGCACCGACGGCGGTGGCTGCGGTTTATTGCCTGGCCTGGGCCACGTCCTACATTGTCTTCCCCTTCGCCCTCTGGAGCTGCAAGGCCTGAGCCCTCCCTAGAGCCTAGTAAAGCCTTCCTCATCCTCATCCTCCTCGTCCTTGCTTCGGGTGCTGCTTCCTCCCTTCGCTCTTCCCACTGAATCTGGGTGGCAGAAGGAGCCTGCTAAGGTAAAAAAAGAGAAAGGCTCAACTTCAGGGAAGCCCCAAAATCCCAATCCTTTGGGGGGAATTGAGGGAACCCCCATCCTCCCACACCAACAGCAGAGACCTCCAAATCCTTGGCAAACAGGAAATTCAGAGTTTGCCCTGACAAGAGAACCCCAAGCTCTTCTCTGCACAGGAAACTGAAGTTTAGGGATCGCTCACACTGCCCAGTGGGAATTCGTTACAAAGGGAGGTTCACACCCCAAAAATAAGGAAGGCCCTCCCTGGGTGGGAGTAGGAAGATGCTGACAAATCTTCCAGAGGGTTTCTGACACAGGATTCACTGGGAATAGTTTGGAATTCACCACTTAATCCACGGCCGCAGGGAAACACTATCACAAATGTGGTTTATTTTCACCCCCTCAGTGCGACAACGCTGGGGCAGGGAAAGGGGGGAAGCAGGACTTGATCCAAAGTCTCTGGAAAGCCGGAGGCTGCCGGACAGCGGCGGCTGGAGCACAGAGGGTGTGGGCGGAGGAAGGAAGCGAAGGTCAAACCTGGTGCTGGAGAAACACTCAGGATCCCCGGGGAGGCTCTGGCGGCGGGAGCAGCTGCGAGATGTGGCTCCTGCTGTGTCCTCCTGGGATAAACCCCAGCTCCGGGAGGGCAGGACCCTTCCCTGCGGCAGGGAATGTCGGGATGGGGCCGTGGCTGGAGCTGGCACCCAGCACTGCAGCTGCTCTGGCGTGGGCCCTGCTCTGGCCTCCCCCACGCCATCCGCACCCGGAGCAAGCAGGAGCCGGGAGACAGAGAACCAGCACAGATTTTATTGATATAAAAAGGACGATTTGATAATAAATATTGGGGGGGTTAGAAAAGGGGGGCGCAGGGCAGAGGCCGGGCTGTCATTCCCCGGATCCCTGCATCTGCTTGCAGAAGGAGTCGAACTGCTGCTGCTCCAGCTCCGTCATCACCCGGTTCAGGGCGTAGATCTGGGGTTGGGAAAGGGCGGATGGCAAAGGGGGCTCGGCCGCGGGTTGGGCCGTGTCCCTCCCCATTCCCACACTCCCACCTCCGCCCGCTGCCGCTGCTTCAGCTCCTGCTGTGCCGACCTCTGCTTGGCCTTCTCCAGGCGAGCCGCTGGCTCCCGCGGCTTCGGCCGCTCCTTCCGCGCCCCCGCGCCCGCATCCATGGCTGCCACGCGGGGACGGGTCACCCGGGGACCCCCGTCCGTGACACCCCCACACAGCCAAGGCTCACAGGGGGTGCCCCAATAGCACCCTCCCAGGGGACTCCCCCAAACCCATCCCGGGGCCCCGAGGTGAGCCCCAAACGCATCCTAAGCCTCACAGGAGACCCTCACCCCCACCCGGAGCCACCGAGGAGACATTCCCCCCGCCCCACCCCGACCCTCCCAGGTGCTGTCACACCCCCACAGTTACGCTGAGCCCCCCTGGGCCCCCCAAGCCTCTCCCCGTCACCCCTCGTTCCCCAGCCCCATCTCCTCACACTTCGCCCCCCAACACCCGCTATCGGTCCCAGAGCACCCCCGAGCTCACAGACACCCCTATCCCAAAGCCCCCAAGCCCCTCTCCATCCTCACAGCCCCCTGCACCGCCCACAGAGACCACCGAAGCCCCGCATCCCCTCATAAATCACAACCCCCCCAAACCCCACCACCCTCAGTGCCCCACAGCCTCCCCCAAACCCACAGCCATGCCAGTCCCACAATCCCCACCCTCAGCGCCCAACAGGCTCCTCCCCATGCCCACAGTGACGCCTCAGCCCCCTGACTCCCTCAGCCCCGCCCAAGGCCCCGGTGCCCCGTCACTGCCGCAGCCGAACCCCTCCGGCCCCTCGCTCCCCCAGCCCCCCGGTGCCCCCCCCGCGCTCCCCGGTACCGGAGGGGCTGCGCCCGGGGCAAGATGGCAGCGGACCCCGTTCGGCGCTCGACTGCCCGCCCTGGGCGCACGCGCGGAGTGTGCGGGGGGGCGCCACAGCGCCGCCTGGCGGGCGGGTGCGAGGACTGCTCCCTGTGCCACCCCCAGTGCCACCCCCTGTGCCACCCTGTACCAGCCCCTGTGCCACCCAGTGCCACCCCCTGTGCCACCCCCTGTGCCACCCAGTGCCACCCCAGTGCCACCCCCTGTGCCACCCCCAGTGCCACCCCCAGTGCCACCCCCTGTGCCACCCCCTGTGCCACCCCCAGTGCCACCCCCTGTGCCACCCAGTGCCACCCCCAGTGCCACCCCCAGTGCCACCCTGTGCCACCCCCAGTGCCACCCCAGTGCCACCCAGTGCCACCCCCAGTGCCACCCCAGTGCCACCCCCTGTGCCACCCAGTGCCACCCAGTGCCACCCCCAGTGCCACCCCCTGTGCCACCCCCAGTGCCACCCCCAGTGCCACCCCCAGTGCCACCCTGTACCACCCCCAGTGCCACCCTGTGCCACCCCCAGTGCCACCCAGTGCCACACCCAGTGCCGCACTGCCCCGTACCGGTGTGTGCCACCCCCTGTGCCACCCAGTGCCGCACTGCCCCGTACCGGTGTGTGCCACCCCCAGTGCCGCACTGCCCGTACCGGTGTGTGCCACCCCCAGTGCCGCACTGCCCTGTACCGGTGTGTGCCACCCCCAGTGCCGCACTGCCCGTACCGGTGTGTGCCACCCCCAGTGCCACCCAGTGCCGCACTGCCCTGTACCAGTGTGTGCCACCCCCAGTGCCGCACTGCCCGTACCGGTGTGTGCCACCCCCAGTGCCACCCAGTGCCGCACTGCCCTGTACCGGTGTGTGCCACCCCCAGTGCCGCACTGCCCGTACCGGTGTGTGCCACCCCCAGTGCCACCCAGTGCCGCACTGCCCTGTACCAGTGTGTGCCACCCCCAGTGCCGCACTGCCCCGTACCGGTGTGTGCCACCCCCAGTGCCGCACTGCCCCGTACCGGTGTGTGCCACCCCCAGTGCCACCCAGTGCCGCACTGCCCCGTACCGGTGCGTGTGCCACCCCCCACACATCACCCCCCATACAGCCCACCACTGCATGTCAGCCCCCTACCTAGCGTTGCCCTAAACAGCTCATCAGCCCATAAATCACCATCCACAGCTCATCCCCTGTACAGCTATGGATCTCCCCTATTATACCATAGTCCTGGCACAGCCCAGGCCCCTTGTATCACTCTACTGTACCCCTAGGTACCACTGCCCCACACCGCTCACCCACTAGGTATCTCCCTCCCTATACCATCCCCTTATATAGCCCACCTCCACGTATGACAGCCCCATAGAGCCCAGCCCCTACATACAACCCCCCATACACCATATCCCTACATAGCTCACCCCAACGTATCACAGAGCACCCCCTCTGTACCATACCCCGGCACACCTCACCTCATCTGTAGCTCACCCCAACATATCACAGAGCACCCCCTCTATACCATACCCCGGCACACCTCACCTCATCTGTAGCTCACCCCAACATAACCCAGAGCACCCCCTCTGTACCATACCCCAGCACACCTCACCCCCTCTGTAGCCCACCCCAACATAACCCAGAGCACCCCCTCTGTACCATACCCCAGCACACCTCACCCCCTCTGTAGCCCACCCCAACATATCACAGAGCACCCCCTCTGTAGCTCACCCCAACATATCACAGAGCACCCCCTCTGTAGCTCACCCCAACATAACCCAGAGCACCCCCTCTGTACCATACCCCAGCACACCTCACCCCCTCTGTAGCCCACCCCAACATATCACAGAGCACCCCCTCTGTAGCTCACCCCAACATAACCCAGAGCACCCCCTCTGTACCATACCCCAGCACACCTCACCTCATCTGTAGCTCACCCCAACATATCACAGAGCACCCCCTCTGTAGCTCACCCCAACGTATCACAGAGCACCCCCTCTGTACCATACCCCGGCACACCTCACCCCATCTGTAGCCCACCCCAACATATCACAGAGCACCCCCTCTGTACCATACCCTGGCACACCTCACCTCATCTGTAGCTCACCCCAACATATCACAGAGCACCCCCTCTGTAGCTCACCCCAACATATCACAGAGCACCCCCTCTGTAGCTCACCCCAACATAACCCAGAGCACCCCCTCTGTACCATACCCCAGCACACCTCACCCCCTCTGTAGCTCACCCCAACATATCACAGAGCACCCCCTCTGTACCACACCCCGGCACACCTCACCCCCTCTGTAGCTCACCCCAACATATCACAGAGCACCCCCTCTATACCATACCCCGGCACACCTCACCCCCTCTGTAGCACCTGTACACAGCCCACTCCCCACACATCAACCCTCTGTACAGCCCACCCCACACAGCCCAGCTCCTGTACACCCCCCGTACATTCCGGCACACGCAGTGTCCCCCGCGCTGGCACACAGAGCCCTGCCCAGGGTTGGCACAGCCCGGCCCAGCACAGCACCTATGGCATGGCACAGCAGGGCACGGTGCTGTACGTGTGGCACACGTGTCGCAGTACGTGTCCCACGGCATGGTGACCCCCGACACGGTGTGACACCCATGGTACCCCCTAGCACGGTGAGAGACCCCTGCCATGGCACAGCCCACCATGGCACAGTGCCACAGACCAAGGCACAATGCCCCCAGCACAGTGTGGCACCCCTGGCATGGTGACAGACCCCTGCCGTGGCACCCCACGGTGCCCCAGCCCAGCCCAGTACCCCCACCCTGGGGCTCTCCACCACCCAGCCCCTTCTCTCCAAATCCTTTATTGCCGTATCCCAGCCCCCCGCACTGGGATTCCCTGGAAGCACAGGACCGAGAGAAGCAGGCGGAATGCCAGATCCTGCCCAGCACCGGGACCAGTTCCTGGAGCGGGAGAACACCCGTCAGGGCTGGGGGACACCCCAAAAACCCCCGCTAGATACGGACAGTGTTGATCCGCAGCGGCTGGACGTTCTTCCCGTTGGCATGGCTCTGCCCAGGACTAAAATACGAGCACAGCTTCCCGGGAAACCTCTCCCGGAAGGTGTAGAGCCAGGACATGTCGTCGGCGTTGTAGAAGATGAGGAGCCCCTTGTCATAGTCCAGGAAGACGCCCACCTTCTCCAGCTTGCCCTTGACGTTGAGCCGCGTCCAGGGCTCGGTGCAGGCGCTGTACTGGTTCCCGTCGTGCATCACGATGCAGTAGAACCCGCGGCTCGGCTGGATCTGGATGCTGCCCTTGCGGGTCACGGCCTCGTGGGCCAGGCCGATCATCCACTGGGTTTTTTCGGACACCACCACCTCCCAGTAGTGCACCCCAGCGCCAAAGGCCTCGGCGCCCAGCACCGACACCTCCACGTCAAAGCGCCGCGGCGAGTCCTGCAGCGGCTGCGGGTGCAGGTTGCCGTAGGCCACGATGGTGCAGTCGTCCGACAGGATGAGGCGGTGGTGGGCAGTGCCGGGGTCCAGCGTCAGCGCTGCTGGCACTGGGACAGCAGGGACAGGGGGAACGAGGGTTAGTGCAGCCCTGGTGCCAGCCCAGGTGCTCTGTCCCACCAGGGTGACAACAGGCACAGGGGGAAGGTCACCAGGGTGGCCCTGTCCCCATCTTTCACTGGGGTGTCCCATCCTCATGCTCATCCCTTGTCAGTGATGTCCCCTGTCCCTTACTGGTATGTCCCTATCCCTCACTGGTGTGTCCCTGCTCCTCATCACTGATGTCCCAGACCCTATCCCTCACTGGTGTGTCCCTGCTCCTCATCACTGATGTCCCAGACCCTTGGCAGCAATGCCCCCATCCCTTGTCACTGACACCCCGTTCCCTCCCAGGTGATGTCCCCTTCCCCATCCCTCACCAGTGCGTACCTGTCCGTCCCTGGTGTGTTCCTGTCCCTCCCTGGCGACCTCCCCACCCCTTGCTACTCCCCCATCCCTGTGCCCTCACCAGGATGGATGTCCTGGAAGAGGGATTTCCAGATGGTGTACTGCAGTGGGCCCATGTACTTGGAGGTGGGAAAGTCCTCATAGGTCAGGTTGGTTTCGTGGATCTTCCCCTTCAGCCTGCGGAGAACACACGGTGCCGAGGTGGGGGTGACACCAGGGACCCCGCCATCCCCTCACTGCCACCCACCTCTCGGAGAGGGACGCCACGCCAGCCAGGAAGACGTGTTTATCCGCCTCGGCCAGGCGCTCCTGCAGGATCTGGGTGCCCTCCTGGACCTTGCGCAGCTGCTGGCTGTAGCGCTGGATCTTGTGCTCGATGTCGCTGAGCGTCCGCGCCGTGTCGGCCTCCAGCTCCTCCAGCATGGCCTTCTGCCGCTCCCGCAGCAGCCGGTGCAGCCGCTCGAACGCCTCCCCGATCGTCGCCCGCAGGCTCTTGGCTGAGGACTTGGGGTGCAACGGGGGGTTAGGAGCACCCAAAGCTCTGCTGGTCAATCCAGGAGTTCCTTAATCCCCAAATAAATATCTAAAAGGGCATCAGATCAGGGGATTCTGGGGGCTACAAGGGTGGATTTGACCATGCACCCTTAAAAAATGGACTAAAAGGATCCTAGAAGAACCATCCAAAGAGCTTTCCAAAGAACCCTAGGAGAAGCTCCCCAAAAAATCCTAAAAGAACCCTAAAAAAACCTCCCAAATAACCTTAAAAAGAACTCTAAAAGAACTCCCCAAGAACCCTAAAGTAACCGTAAATGAATCTTCTGAAGAACCTAAAAGAACCTCCCCAAGATGTTAGAAAAGCACCTTAAGGAATCCCCCCAAGAAACCTAAAAGAACTTTCCAAAGAACCTTAAAACAATCCCCAAAAGAACCTTGAAAAAACCTCCCAAAAAGCTTCATAGAGCTCTTAAAGAATTCTTAAAGAACCTTTAAAGAGATCCCTTAAGAACCCTAAAAAAACCCCTAAAACCCTCTAATAAACTCTAAAATCCCTCAAATTACACCTTAAAAACCCCTAAAAAACCCCAATAAACCAACCTAAACTAATAAAAAAAAAAAAAAAAACACCTAAAATAACCCCTAAAACCTAAAAAACCCCACTTGAGTTGCTGGTGGGGATGGGGAGAAAATTGAACCTCACTGGACACTGAACTCCTGACTGAGGAGATAATTAATTAAATTAATTAAAAAGATAAATCAAAGCAGCACTGCAGGAAATTACAGAGGGATGAGCAGCCCCATTGGGGTACCACAGAAAGAAAAGAAATGGGGCAAATCCATGAAATTGTACAGTTTGGAGCGTTTGGAAGTTCCAAAAGCAGGCTGGTGAGGGTCAGGGTTGGGGTGTCATCGGGGTGGCAATGAGGTTGACCCCAATTCTGCTTTGGGGGGCTGTGAAGGGCTGGGGAAACATGGGGGTCCCCAGGGGTGACAGTGGTGTCCTCACACGTACCTTGGTCTCAGCCAGCTGCTTCTTGAGGAGCTGCAGAGCTTCCGTGTGGCCACGCTCGCTCTCCTGCAGCCCCTGGAGTTGCTCCTTCAGCTCTCGCTGGGGACAGGGAGGGAAAATCCATAAACAGGTGATTTGGGGAAAGAAGGGATCCCACGTGGAGCTTTCCCACCCAAACCAACCGTGGGGTTATGGGGCAGTGGGATGGCCAGGCCATTGGTGGCCCCTGCAGAATGAGGGTTCTGCTTGGGGTGGGGGTAACAGGTCCTGGATTAGAATGTCCTACTTGGGGGGCAGCTCAGCCATGGGGTGATTTGAGGGCTCCCAAGGACTCCCAGTGGTGATGGAGAAGGGGGATCCCACGGGGACAGTGCCAGAAGTGTGGAGGGATGGAGAGCATGGAGGGCATGGGGCTGTCCCCGACACAGACAAAAGGGCTGTGGGGACAGACAGACTGGAGGAAGGCATGGAGCTGACTCCAGCGGGGACAGGAGGGGTGAGTGACAGACAGACAGAAGGGAGCCATGGCACTGACTCCAACGGGGAAAAGGAGTACAGGGAAATACAGGATTCAGGGACACATGGGCAGGACAAAGTCACGGGACTGATCCCCACAGAGACAGGAGGGGCACACAGACAGACAGATTGATGGGAAAAGGCATGCGACTGATCCCAACAAGAAAAGAAGAGGTGCAGGGACACTGGGACAGACAGGAAAACAGCATAGGGATGACCCCCACAGGGATAGGAGGGCTGCAGGGACAGACAGACCAGAGGAAGCCATGAGACTGACCCCTCTGAACCTCCATGGGGGCAGAAGGGGTGCAGGGACAGACAGAATGACAGGATGCAGGCGCAGGGCTGACCCTGAGAAGGAAAAAGAGTACAGGTACACATGGACTGGAAGAAGCCACAGGACTGACCCCAAAAGTGAGAGGTGGGCTGCTGGGACAGACAGACATACAGAAGGAAGGCACAGGGCTGACCCTGAGAGGGAAAAGAAGGAGTGCAGGGACGGACAGATGGGAGGAAGCCACAAGACTGACACCCATGGGCTCAGGATGTGTGCAGGGACAAAAGGGAAGGGCACTGCCATGGAAGTGAGAGGGACCAGCAGGGTACAGCAGCCTCAAGGAGCCACCCGGGGCAGGGAATCCCACAGGGACCCACCTGCAGCTCCTCGAAGGCATCGTCCACGTTGGTGACCTGGTGCTGCTCGTGCATGGCCGGCTCGTCACAGAAGAAGCAGACCACGGCACGGTCAGTGAGGCAGAAGAGCTTCACCTTCTCGTGGTCCTTGCAGGGGAAGGGGCTGCGCTGGGCGCCCAGGATAGCATCCAGGGGGAAGGCGCTGTAGCGCTCCACGATGTTGGCCAGCTTGAGGCTGGGGGCCAGCGTGGGCTCGGGGAAGGTGCGGCGGCACTCGGGGCAGTCGCGGGTGCCCTGCGGCTCCTGGCGCACCCAGTGCTCGGTGATGCAGCGGCGGCAGAAGTAGTGCTCGCAGCCCAGCCCCACCGGGTCCTGGTAGATGCTCAGGCAGATGGAGCACAGCAGCTCGTCCTTGAGGCTGGATGCCATAGCTGGGGGCTGAGAGAGGGGCATGGGGTCAGGCGGGGCTGGGAGAGGGGCAGGGGGATTGGGGAGGTGGGGAGAGGGGAACAGGGTCAGGGGAGGATGGGAGAGGGGCAGGGGTCGGGGGGGTCTGGGAGAGGGGCATGGGGTCAGGAGGGGCTGGGGAGAGGGTTAATGGGGGATTGTGGAGAGGGGGACAGGGTGAATGGAGGGCTGAGTGTGAATAGGGGGTTTGGGTGGAGTGGCGAGGATGAATGAGGGAGCCTCAGAGGGGAGAGGATAAAAGGGGGGCTTGGGGTAGAAGCAGTTGTGGGGGAGAGGGTGAGTGAAGGCCTTGGATTGATGGGGAGCAGGTGAATGAGAGGGTTTGAGGTGGGAAGGTAAAAGGGATGGGGGAGGCTGAGGGTGGAGAGGGTGAGTGGAGGCCTTGGGATGAAGGTGAGAGGGTGAATGGGAGCTTGGGAGGGGAGGCTGGGAAGGTGAGCGGAGGGCTGGGGGTTGGGGAAGGTTGAGGGGAAAGCTGTACGGGGAGAAGGTGAATGAGGGTTTGGGGTGGGGGAAGTTAAGGGGGAGAGGGTGAGTGGGGGCTTGGGGTGGAGGGGTTGAGGGGGTGAATGTGGGATTGATGGGGGAGGGGGTGAACGAGGGGACTTGGGGTGGGGAGGAATGGGGGAGTAGGGGTGAGGGTGATAATAAGGGGGATGGGGGTCAGGTGGGAATGGGAGGGTGTAATGGGGGGCAAGGTGGGGGTTGGGATGCAATGGGGACTGGAGGGGCTGCAATGGGGGAGATGGGAGTGTCAGGAAGCAATGAGAGGCTGGAGGATTTACAAAGAGGGGCAACAAGGGGGGTCAGGATGCAACTGGGAGTGCTGGGAGGGCTGCACTGTGGGGAATGGGAGGATCAAGCCACCATAGGGGGATGGGGGGGTCGCAGTGGGGGACCAAGCTGCAATAGGGTTGCAGTGCAGGGGGCGAACTGAGGGTCAGGATACAATGGGGGGGGGCTGGAGGGGTTGCATTAGGAGGATCAGGATGCAGTGGAGGGAATGGGAGCATCAGGATGTAGTGGGGCAGATTTGGGACAGAGGTGATCAAACCAACGCTGGGAGGGGACACAATAGGGTTTTGCAATAGGGGTGATGCTGGGGGTGAATCAGGTACAGAGCATGCCGGCTGGTCTGACAGGGGGACCTGGGGGTACCAGGGATATTGGGGGGTGGGGCCGAGGCTGCATCAGGGGCCCTGGCTGAGGCTTAACGGTGAGGGGCAGGGATGGGGCTGAATTAGGGGCACAGGGGTGGGTGGGGCTGAGGCTGCATCTGGGGAGTCAGCACTGAGGCTGGATTTGAGTTGGTCGGGTTCAGGCCGGATTTGGGGGCCGTGGGTGAGGCTGGACTTGGAGGGCTCGCGGCTGAGGCTAGATTTGGGGGGACGGGGGCTGGGGCTGCCGGCGGCTGCACCGGAGCCCCGGGCTCGAGCCGCCCCCCGCTCCCGGCAGAACCCGGCTTCGGGACCGGTCCCCGCCAACCCCCGTCCGATGCCAGCCCGCGCCTCCCTCAGCCGCCGGCACTGGTGCCCTCACCCAGCCGGTGCCCGGCGCAGTTCTGGTGCCGTGCCCCGCTCCCAGTGCCGGTGGGGTCCGCGGTGCCGGGGGGATCCGCGGTCCCGCCGCCGCCTCAAGAGCGGCCCCGCCGCGACGGGCCGGGGGTGGGCGAGCAGGAGGGGGCGCGGCCGCGCGGCACTTCCTGCCCGCCCCCCCCGCGCCCACAGTGGGCCCGCCCCCACCCCATTGTCCCCCGCGCGGCGCGGCCTCGCCGGCGCGTACCATCACCGCCCGCGGGGGGGCGCTTAAAGGGACCGCGGCCTCGCCGGCCGTGTCCCGTCCGCCTGTCCGGACAGCCGGACACTGACCCTTCCCCGTCCTGACCTTAGGCCCTTTTTCTGTCTCTGTCTGTCCCTCCGTGCTTCCCTTTCTCCTCCACCCGGCCGTGTCCCTGTCCAGCCTTTGATCCATCCATTTGTCCATCTGTCGTTCTGTCCCTCTGTCCTCTGATCTTTCCATCCATCCTTCCACCTAGCTCTCGGTCCCCTGTCCAACCGTCTTCCCTTCCAGACCTTAATCTCTCTATCCATCCATTTGTTTGTCCTATCCCTCTCTCCTCCCCTCTGTCCATGCACCCATCTCTCTGTCCATCCCTCTGTCCAATCATCCATGCCTCTCATTGTGCATCCCTCTATCCACTCCTCCCTCCCTCCAACCCTCCATCTATCCCTCCACATCTCCTTGTTACCCTGTCCATCCATCTCCCCATCCAGTCCTTAAAACCTTCGTCCATCCATTTGTCCACCCTCCTGGACTCTCATCTCTTCATCCTTCCCGCCATCCATCAATCCATCCATCCATCCATCCATCCATCCATCCATCCATCCATCCATCCAATCCTTGCTCTCCTATCCACCCATTTCTCTTGTCCAGCCCTTAATCCCTCTGTCTCTCCATTTGTTTATCCATCCTTCCTTGCCCCTGTACTCCTACCCCTCTATCCCTCTCTTCCTCCCAGTTTTCTGCACCCACCAGTGACCAGAGCCAGGTGACCCCACAGCTGACACTGACAAACCTATTGCTGAGAAAACACCACTTTCCTCCCAAAAGTACCAATTTAGCCAAAAATCAGAGAGGAGTTTTGGGTGCCCGGCATCTACTGTGTCATTGCGATGCTTGGCCATGGTGGGACCAGTCAGGACCAGCTGGGACCAGTGGCAGCACTGCCTGCCCCATAACGAGGTTTCCTCACCCTGGGATGCCCAGGGTTTCTTCACTCTCCCCTTGAGTGACCAGAGAGACAAAGGAGGCACCCCAGGGTGGGGGTAAGGGGGGCTGGAGGATGGAGGGGGCAGCGGGGAAGGGGACACAGTTCCTGAGGGAAAGTTGAGCTGCATATTTGGGAAGAGGCGTGACTGGCCAACAGCCAACAGGAACAAACCGCTTTGCTTTCACTGCTGGATCACCCCACTCCCACTGCTGGCACCCCCTTTTCCTCCCACCAAACACAGGTACACCCCATCTCCCGGTTATCCCCATCCCCTTCCAGGGAATAACCATCCACTCTGTTCCTCTTCCTGCTAGGCCCCAAAAGCTTGGAAACAGCTAAAAAAATATAACAAACCCACATAGTCTTGTTTTTTTTCCTGCTTGTTTTCCTGCTTTAGGAATTCAGGTCATGTCTCCCCTCTGGGACCCTCTGGGGACTGAGGAACAGCTGGAATGATATCAAATAACCATGTAAAGAAGGAAAAATCCTTTTTTCACCCCAGATTCAGGGCTAGGGGATCTCATCCCATGTAGTTAATGGGTTATTTAATTGTATCCTAAGCATTTGGCTGAAATTTCCAGGAATTTGGGGCAACGGAGAGCATCATCTCACCGGAGAACATGGCACTCAGCCAGCACTGCCAACACTCATCCTGGCGGCTCATTGGGCAACGAAGGGAAACCACAGGGTGGTTTGGGCAAACAGGGAAATTAATCCCAGTTAATTAGTAAATTGGCTTTGTTACCTCCCGGTAAACGCTGTGTGAGCCGGAGAGCTCCACCGTGCCTTGATTCCCAATCTTTTTATGGGATACACAGCCCTTCCCTGCTGCGGTTCCAGCAGGCTGGAGGATTCCACAATGTGGCAAGAGTCTGAGTGATCTGGCAAAGCCGGCGGGCAGGGAAAACCTGTCTCCTCCCCACGTGTGCTGCGTGTGCCGGGAATGCTGGCGGGAAGGGAGGGAGGCCCCGAGGAGCCGCAGTGCTGGAATGTTCCCCCTTGCTGCTGGCAGGATGGGCACGCTGGGACGTGCCTACTCGGCTCTTGGCATGTGTGTTTCCATCCTGGCATGGAAACACATCCTTGCTGGAATGCCGGGAGCATCCCGCCTGCTCCCGGAGTGCACCATCCCACTGGGTTTAATCCCCACTTTGTTTATGGACCCCCTTCCTAAGGAGGATCCCGCACTCCTCCATCGAGGAAGCAGGAAGCTACCCCACACCGACAGGTCTCATCTCCGCAGTGCTTTGCAAACAGTAACTAATTAATCCTAATTAACTCGTTACCTAATTAGAGCCCAAGGGCTCTCCCCTTTGCAGGGAGATGGGAAATTCTGGCACCTCAGGGGATTTTTTTTCCAGCCCAAAACCTCCATGTTTGCTTCACACCAGCATCAGACTTTGTATACCCTTTGTACTCTCCGTGGCTGCCAATCCAGGGAGAAAAATCCTACTTTTTGGGGTTGCTAATGCCAAGAAGCCTGGAATGAGCATTTTCCCTCATCTGGATAGCTGTCACTGGGAATACTGGCCACCCCAATGTCCGGTGTGCCCACCCATCCTAGGGGAGCCCACTCTGGCAGGTGCTTTCAAGCATGTTTTTATGGAAAACGGGATTTTTGGGGAAGGAAACAAGTAGGTAGGTGGGATGAAGGTGTTTCCCAAAGAATCCCCTCTCCAGTGTGCCATGATCTGGGACACAGGCTTTGGGAACACTGGAAAAGTTCTAGGGGATCCCAGTGTCACCACTCAGGAACCACATTTCTCACTGGAAAATCCCAGGTTGCCATCCATAAAAATCTCCTTTTCTCTGCTGAGTCAGCTGGAGGTCCTGGATGGATCTGGTTTCCTGGTGCTGGTGGAATGGGAAGGATACACTGCTCTGTGCAGGTCTAACAGCCCCGTGGCTTTGCCGAAACCCTGTGATGGTGATTCCAGCATGCTTTCCTTCCAGTCCCACCTTCCATTCCTTTTAATCGCGGTTGGATCTATCCTGGGAGCAAAACCAGCCTTGGAATCGTATTTTTTTTTCGGCAGGCAAGCACTAATTTCCTTCATTTTGCAGCCTGGGATGGAGCTGGGCATGGGTTTTGTTTTTTTTTTTTTTTTTTTTTCCCTGCATACCAACCACCTTCCCAGGAAAGGGGCCCCTTTCCCACACCCAAGATTAATCCACCCAAAGTAGGGTCAGAAAAAAAGCCCGGAGTATCACTTATCCCAGCCAGTCCCAACAAGGAAAATCCCAGGAGATGTTCACCAGTCCTTGGTGGATCCCACAAGCTCAGCAGTGACCCACATCGTCTCCTCCCAATGCAGATTTGGGATTGGATAACTCCACTCCCCCCACAAAAAAAAAAAAAATCAGAAAATGCCTAAATTGGTGCCAAGGTTTAAAACCACCAGTTTCTTAATCACAGGGAAAAAAATCCCACAGCAGAAGTGAAAATCCCACAGCAGAAGTTAATTTCCCTGATGGAAATTAACCCAGCGAGGGCGAACTCGGACATCAGGGAAGCTCTGGGGGAGATCCAGTCTCTCCCAGTGTTCCATTTTGGGGTGACACCAATGCTGGGCAGCAACTTCTGGGTGTCAATATCCGAAAATCAGATAAAAAGGGAGTTTTGGAGCTGCTGGCTCGAGGTCTCGGTTGAGTCATGGATAATTAATGGATCTGGGGACCTTCCAGGATGGGGAAGTGCTGGGTGATGGGGGATCCCAGCTGGAGGGCTGACAGAGCAGTGGGAGCGTGGGGAGGGCCAGGGACAGGCCCAGCGGTCCCACAGGGGATGGTTCCTCTATCCCAGCTCCATTGCTGTGGCCAGGACCTGTTCCAGGGGCTTCTGACACCCTGGGCAGCTGCAAAGCAATGCCCACTCTGTGGTGGAGACCTCTTGGGTGCCCATCCCATCCCATCCCATCCCATCCCATCCCATCCCATCCCAAATCCTTTCTCATTTCCCACCTCTCTCGGAGGCACCATTTCCTTCCAGGACAGCCCTCTCCTCTCCATCCTCCTCTGTGACAGAACATTTTGGGAAAACATGAAAAAGAGCCTTAATTTTGTGGTTTTTTTTTTTTTTTGAAAGTAATTTTTAAAATGAAAACTCAGAAGCTCCAAGGTCAATCCCCTGGACCTAGGAGAAGAGGAATGGATGGGATTTACCCCGCTCTTCCTTCCTCTGTGGGTGGTGTCTGTGGATTTGGGGGGCTGCAAGAGACCCACAGAGGGGCTGGAGACCCCCTGGGAAATGGAGGGATCCTCAGGGCGATGAGGAGGTACAGGGAGGACTGGGGGTGTCTCTGAGGGGGCTGTGGAGCCTCACAGAGCAGAACTGGGGGGACCAGAGGAACTGGGGGTGGGGTATTAGGGGAACCGGGAAGGGCTGGGACCTGGCGGGGGGTGGGGGGGCTGAGGAGATTTGGGGGGCTAAGGGAGTTCAGGGGGATCGAGGAGAACTGAGGGGGGCTGAAGAGAAATCAGGAATTCTGCGGAGCTTTGCGTGGGCTCAGGGGAAATGGAGGGGGGACAGCTTCTGGGAGCTGAGAGGAACTGGGAGCATGAGGAGCTTTTGGAGGGGCTGAGGGGAATCAGGTGGAAGAGTTTTAGGGGAGAGGAGGAGAACTGGAGGTCTGAGTAAATTTTGGGGGGGTCTGAGCAGATTTTGAGGAGTCTGAGGAGATTTGTGGGGCCTGAGGAGATTTTGGAATGGTCTGAGGAGACCTGGGGAGGTGGGGACATTGAGAAGTCGTGGAGGTGCTGAGGGAACCGGGGGTGAGGAGATTTGGAGGGGCTGGAGGAGAATTAGGAGAATGGAAGGAACTGAAGGGATCTGGATGATCTGAGAAGACTTTGGGGAATCTGAGTGGAATTGGGGGTCTGAGGAGATCTGGGGGGTGTGTGAAATTTAGGGGATCTGAGTGAAACTGAGGGTCTAGGGGGACCTGGGCTTTTGAGGATCTTTGGGTGGGCTAAGAGGAACTGGGGGGCTGAGGAGATTTGGAAACTCTGAGGAGATTTTGGGGGATTCTGAGGATATTTGGGGAGGTGAGGACACTGAGAAGTTCTGGAGGCAGTGAGGGAACCGTGCGGTTGAGATTTGAGGGATCTGAGACTTGGCAGGGTCAGAGGAGAACTGAGGAGATCCAGGGCATTGAGGAACTTTGGGTGGGCTGAGGGAAAATGGGTGTCTGTGGAGATTTTGGGGGTACTGAGGTGAACTAAGCGGGCTGAGATTTGAGTGGGCTGAGGAGATTTGAGGTTGCAGAAATTTGGGTGAGCTGGCGCTGCTTGAGGGAGTGGGGCGGGCTGAGAACCGAGCGGGTCTGGGGGGTGAGGAGACTTGAGGCAGCTGGGGGAACCAGAGGGCTGAGGAGATCTGGGGGCCTCAGGGAACCAGGGAGCCCTGGCAGGGCTGAGGGGGCTCGGGGGGCTGAGGAGGTTTGGGGAGCCCTGCCGGGGCCGAGGGGACTGGCCGGTGAGGAGGTTTTGGAGGCTGAGGGAACCGAGGAGCCCTGCTGGGGCTGAGGTTTGGGGGGGCTGTGGACACTGAGGCGTCCTCCGGGGCCTGAGGGAATCAGGGGCTGCGGAGCTTTGGGGAGCCCTGCCGGGGCTGCGGGGAGCTGAGGAGCCTTGGGGGCCTGAGGGGGTTCGGGCCGCGGACGAGGTCTGGGGAGCCAAGAGGGCTTGCGGGGCTGCGGCCACCGGGGACCCCTCCCGGGGCTGAGGGAACCGGGGCTGCGCGGAGCTTCGCGGAGCTCTCCTGGGGCTGCGGCGGTTTCGGGGGGCTGCGGGCCCCGGGGGAGCCCTTCGGGCCGGGGCGCCCCAGCCCAGCTCAGCCCAGCCCGTCCCTGGGCGGGCGGTGGCGGCGGCGGGGCCGGGCGGGCCGGAGGCGGGGGCGGCGGCGGGGGGGCGGCGCGGGGCTCCATCTTCCTCCGTGCGGCGGAGCCGGCGGGACGGCGGGGCACCATGGCTGTCGGTATAGGAAGTGTCTTTTTTTTTTTACCTTCCCCCCCTCGCTTTATTTTTTTTTTTTTTTTTTTATATCCCTCATCCCTCCCTTTCCACCCCCCCCCCCCCCGTTCCCTCTCCAAAACACCTCAAAACCCCCCGAAACCCCCCTCACCCCGGGGGCGAGCGGGAAAAGAGGGACCTTCACACACTCCCCCCTCCCTCCCTCCCGCGCTGCTTTTTATTAATTTTTCATCTAAATCAATATTTTTAAAAAAAAAATTCCCTCCTTTTTTCCCCCCTCACCCCCCTTCCCCCTCCCCTCAGCCCTGCAGAACATGGCGTCCCCGTCCTAGCGTTTTAAAAATAAGCCGGGGCTGCCATTTTTGTTTGCCTTTTGTCTGCGAATTTTAATAAAAACGTCTGAGAATGTGGGAGAGGCGGCGGATGGAGGGGGGGGGGTGGGGGGAGCACCCAGCCGGGCCACCCCCCCCTTCCCCAAACCCCCCCTTCCACCCCCATCCCCCGGCCTTTTTGTCTGGCAAACCTCCCCCCCCCCCCCCCACCCCGCAAATCCCCTCCCAGGTTGAGGATTTCAACTTCACTTAAACCAAACTTCGCCTTTTTCCACCTCTTTTTTCTTTTTTTTTTTTCATTATTGTCATCATTATTCCACCAACCCCCCTCCAAGCAGGAAGAAGAAGGAAAGAGAGAGGAAAAAAAAGGGGGAAAAGCGGGGGGGGGGGGACATCGAGGAAAATACCCATTTACCAGGATTTTCCCTTTTTCTTTCGCTCTGGATGGTCTAATGGAAAAGTTAATTGCGGCCGAACGTACCTATTTTTGTGGATGTTGCATGTTTGAGGGGGGGTTGCTTTTTTAATGCATTCTTGGCTTTTTTTCTGACTTTTTTTGCTTACAGGAGGTGGCAGAAGCAGCGCAGGGGCTGAATATTATCATTACCATCATCATAATCACCATTATTATAATTTACACCATTTTAATTCCTTTTTGCCTTCCTCTTTTCCTCCTTTTCTTCGCTGTTTTCTGCATTAACTGGTTTTGTCTAGAAAAGTGGTCTCGCTGGCTGGAAGGTCTAATGGAGGGGGGAGATATTTTTTTCATGGCGTTTTTGGCAGGAATGCGGCAGCTTTAGCGAGGGACCCGAATTTCTGTGGCTGTGTCCCAGAGGTCTGTCTGTCCCTCTCCAACATATATTTAGCCATATACTATTTATACATCCATAATCTCCCGGCCACGTCGGGGGGCCTGGGGGGGGGAGCTTAGAGCCGGCGTGGCCACAGTGATGGATTTGAACCCAGGAATGATGAATTTGATGATTTTGATTTCTTTTTCTCCCTTCAAGGTTGGAGGATGCTCCTTGTTGGGTTATTTTCCCCCCCCAGGCCTGCGGTCCTTCGGATAGCAGCCGGGTTTTTTAACCTGGGGAGGATGGAGCAGGTGAAAGCGGCTTCGAGCCCGAGGCCTTTGAGATTATAAAGTGATATTTTAGCAGAGAGGTAAAAAAGTTTTTTAAGTCCCTCACGGCGTGCGATTTGCCGAGAGGCGGAGGGTCCAGGGCGAGGGGATGGATTTTACCCCCAATTTTCCAGCCAGCTCTCCATCCCTCAGCTTTCCCAACAGCTTGGGATTGAGCGGGGCTATAAAAAAAACCCACTATTTTTTATTTTTTTGTTTTTTTTTATTATTTTCCTTTTTTTTTTGTTGTTTTCTCTCTATTTTCAGGCAAAACCCCACGTTCCCACGGGTCGGGTAGGTCGGAGCCGCTTCGCTTTTGTTCCTCCGCTGTGGGATCTCGCGCGCCGGGGGCTGGCGGGGGGTTCGGGGTGTGTGAAGTTGTCCTCCTCCTTGTCCCCCCGTAGAAAAACGCCCCACGTGCAGCACCCGGTCTCAGCTAGAGCTGGAGATGGACGCGGATAAGGGGAAGCAACGCCAGTACTCGCAGAGGTGGGCATGATGGCTGGATCGAGGGGATCACAGGGAGAGGAAAAAAACCCCTGCTTTTATACATTTGCATCTTAAAAATAGCATCTAATGTAATGGTGTGCATGCATGTAATTATATGTGTGCTTATGAAAAGAATATATATATGCACACCAGAATCCAGGTATTATATGTGTATATATATATATATTTCTGTATAAGTGGGGCATGGTGTTTTTTTGGGGTATTTTGGGGGTGTGAGGGACTCTTTGCCTACCCCCTCTGCAGGGAGGGGACCCCACTCCTGGCGTATGTTGTGTGACCCCTTGATATTTCCCTTTTAAGAAATGTGCCTTTATATGCATAAAATAATAACGTTCACCCTCAAACCCCCCCCCCGCCCCCCTTCTGCTTTTTCCCTTAAAAATGTGGATTTTTGGTCTCTGGGTGCGATGTCAGGACAAGTGCATGTTGGATCCGGTGCTCTCACTGCCTCCTCAGAGTGATCCCCTGCCTGTGCCTCGGTTTCCCTGTGTGCTGTCACCCAGGAGTGACCCCCACCCTTGCTGCTGGGGGTGGGCAGTTGCCCCAGGCTGATTTGCGGTGCTGCCTTTGCCTTGCAGGGTGCCTGGCTGGTCTCTTTTGGGGGGCTGGGTGTATTTGAGGTCTGGGGGAGCAGGACCCCCTCAGGCTGGGGAGTGGTGTGTTTTGTGGGGCATGTGTGCCCTGTGTTTGGTGTGTCACCCCATGGGCTCTGGGTCTCCGTGCGGGCTGTCCCCGTGTCCCCTCTGCTGGGTCACTGGACCCAAACTGTGGATTTGGGGTCACACCGCCTTGGCCCCCATCTTTTGGGAGTGTTGCCACCCTGGTCCCCGCTCCTCCACCCCCGAGTTGGGCACCGCGTGGGGGTCTCCAGCGTGGCTTTGCCTCCCCTCCCGCTTGCCACTGGTGCTTGGCTCCTCACCCTGCCCCGTGCACCCCTTTTCCTGCACAGGGACCCTCGGTCCAGGCTGGGGCTCATTTTGGGTTGGTTTTGCTGGAAATGCAGAAGGAGAAGCCCCAGCCCAGGGCCCTTCGGGGGGCGGAAGCCGGGGGTTTAATTGGTTCCATCTTGGGTGAATTCTTGCGGCGTGCAGGCCACCCCCTCCCCGAGCCACAGGGGGCTCGCCCGGCGTTCCTGCTTCGCAGCCATGCCTGCCTTCTGCCCCCTTCGCCTTGGGGTGAATCCTTCCTGGATGAGGCCCGTCTGGGCAGGGAGGGATGTGCGTTCCCTGAGGATGGTGCTAGATGCTGGTTCCTACCCTGGTGGCTTTGGGATGCAAGTTTTGTGGATGGGCACTTGCTTTCCCTCCAAAACTCCTCCTGCTCCAGGTGAACCCCAGGGAAACTTGTTCTTGAGAGGGGACAGGGACCGTGGCTTTGTGTTTTGGGGAGGAAACTGAGGCATGGTGAAAGGCAGAGCTGGGTTCCCTGGCCCAGGGACCATGCCTGGTCTGGCCTGTGTTGGGAAGGACGCGCTGGGATTTGGGTGGGGAACGCGCAGGGTACATCCATCCCCCGGCTCGGTTCTCCCCAGTGCGCCGTCTCTGGCTGCCGCCGGCTTTCCTGCACTCGCCGCTTGGCATGGGGGGGGACCTCTGCCCTGATGCTCTTGCTGGGATACTTGTGAACACCAAACTCGGTGTCTTGCTTGGCCGAGGACACGTTTAGCTACCAAGTGCTTCTCTGATCACCCCAAATCCCTCCCCTCGCCTCCCAGACCCCCCACTTTCAGGCTGTACCAGGTTGGTGGTCGCTCGCCGGTCCCTGGGAGCTGCCCCTTTTCTCTCGGCGGTGGCGTGAAAAGAAATCTCTTGTTTCTTTTTATTTCAGCGAAGGCGAGACAGAGAGGGCTGCCAAGGTAGAGGCGTTCCCTAGAGAACTGTAGCTTGACTTAGCGGCAGTTGGGTAGGAAGTTGGAAGGCTCTAGTGAGCTCGTGCCCACCCGTGCCATCATCTACCTCCCATCAATCTGGAGCCTCAGCGACACGTCTCCCCAGGCAGCTGCGCCCACCTGGCTCCAGAGGCCACCCTGTGAGTACCAACCACCGCCGACCCCGACGGCCCCGGCACCGCCGCCCCCTCGCTGCCACTGCCCCCGCTCTCCCCTCGCCACCCCCAGCCCTGGCTTGCCGGCTTCTCCCGCTCTTCCCTCCCCTGGGTGCGGAGGCCAGGAGGCTTTTGGTCTCTTTTTAGGGTGCTGCTGCTTCCCTCCTTGGCCCGGCTGAGCAGTGATGCCGGGTGCTGTGCTGTTCTGGGGAATTTGGGTTTCAGCCCATGGTTTTGGGGCTCTGTGCATCTTCCTGCTTGCTCTTCCCACATCCCTCTCCTTTGGCTGGGCTGCTTGGGTCTCCACCATGCTTTGGGCACCCACCTTGTCCCTGGGGATAGCCTTTGACAACCCCTCAGCAGCCAAATCTGGTGCCTGTGGAGGATGTCAGGGGCTCTTCCCACCATGGTTTGGACCACAGGACCCCACGCCACTGGAGATGTTACTCAAGAGATGCTACCCCCTGCCCAGCCAAAAACTGGGGGGGGCACAGAGAGCCCTACCACCCCCCCGTGCCCTGCAGAGCCGGGGGGAGACGTGCCGCAGCATTCCCTACCCTTCATAATTTCCATTTTAATGGATTTTCTTTTTTTTCCACCTTTGCTGCATGTCAGCTTCCATTTTTCATAGTTAGCTGAGAATAGAGAAAAAGGGAGTTTTAATATATATACCTTTTTTTTCCATCTGCCTTCTTCCCCCTCCCACTCCGTTTCCCAGCCCCAGAGAAGGGGACGTCGCTCCCGACGAAACACTGCACAATTTGTAACATTAAATCGGGACAGGAACAGGGATTTTTATAATTATTTTGGCAATGTCGACCATTTCTTCCCTCTTGTTCATCCAGCTCCGAGCGTGGAGGTTTTACAAATAATTTCTCATTTCTTTAGTAAGCCCTCCTCAGGTGGGGGTGGGGAAACACGTGATATTTATGCTTTTCTCCCCAAAATACCTTTTGTGCCTTTTCAGCCCCCTCCAGCTTTGCAGGAAGGATCCTGGGACTGATGTAGGGGTTGGTGCCGTGTCCTGGTGATGTTTCGGGGGCCACGCCGGTGGCTTTGATCTGTCTGGGTGCTGCTGCTGGCTCCGCTGGAGCCCGGCATGCTATTGGGACAGGGAGAAGGATGGACAGATGGACGGATGGGAAGGACAGAGGTCACGGGGCACCTGCTGAGATGGGGGATCAGCTCCAAAAAACCCTTTTCTAATCATAGCTCCAGTTTCCTGTTTTCCCACGGCTGCTCTGGGGTTGGGGATTGGTGCCGGGGTGCTTGGTCATGCCTAGGGGGCTCAGAGCCCTCCTGCCTGAGCTCCTGCTCCCTGCCTGCCTCTGTACAAGGGATTCCCTGCTGCCAGCTCTGCTTTTGTCCCTGGTTCCCGGTGTCCAGCCCCTCATGCTGGCACCGGCATCCCTCATCCCGTGCCCATCATCCCAAGAGTTCTTATATATGTGTGTATATATATACACACACACACGTAGCCAGTGGGTAAATGCATGCTGTGGGCGGCCTGTGGGTACATATATAATTACACAAAATAGCTGGCAGTGGCTGCGTCCGTGTATGGGAAGGTGCATGTAACAGCCCCAGCGAATTCCTGTTCTGTGGCATGGAGCCGGGACTTTGCCTCTGCCTGGGCCACTGGGATCCGGACCTGCTGTCACTTCAAAACCCTAAAATTCGGTGCTTGAGTAGTCGGGAGGTGACCCGGAGTGGTTCAAGACTGGGAAGGGGAATTCCCAAAGCCGATGCCTGGTTGTTGTCCTGGACAGTCTGTGGTGTTGAGGTCTGCCATGAGAAATTGCTCCCGTTCCTTGATAGCCAGGAACACACCTCGTCCTGTGCCAGGCTGCTCCATAGTGCCAGGGGCAGGTGGTTCCTTCCTCCCTGCCTCGGTTTCCTCCCAAAATGGGCATGGTCCATCCCACAGCATCTTCAGGCTGGGGTAGCTGCTGGGATGTTACGTTCTGCTGGGATGGGATCGGGATTCCTTTTCTCTGGGTGCTGCCCCCCTGCCTATGGGGAGCTCAGAGTGTGTTTGAAACCTGGGGCAGCAAGTGGGAGGAGGAGGAGGAGGAGGAAGAGCATCATCCCCAAATCCTGCCACCCCCAAAGCTTCTGGGGATGCACTTTTCTGGAGGCATCAGTCTAGTTTCTCCTGGAATCCTTGCCATGGCCTGGTTTATTTTGGAGCCAGAGGTCCTGGGGGACCCCCTCCCATTCATCCCATCAGGATCCTATAGATGCTTACCCTCATGCCCCTGTAATGGGATTTGCTGGGGTGGTGATGCCTGGTGATGCTGGGCTGCTCTGCCAGGATCATCCTCTTGCTGCCCCCTTCCAGCTGTTTCCCATTACCCAGAGATGGATTTAGAACGAATTTTCCCAACCCCTTCAAGCGTCTCCGTAAATCTCCCAGCCCTGCTGGTTCCTGGTGTTCCTGTTGTGCTGCTCCTGGGCGTCACAGGCACTTCACTTGGCTTTGGAGGTGTATTTTAGGCGGATTCAGCTGGGATTGCTGTTGAGTTCAATGTGCTACTGTGCTCGCCCTCTCCCATGGCAGCATCCCATCCACCTCTAATCCCTTCCTGGTTGGGAGAAATACTTCTATTGAGAGAGACTACCCCCTTGAGAGACTTGGGGGTTTTCCCTAAATTTCAGCTTCCTTCTTTTCCAAATATGTCCTAGTGCACTCACCAGTGTTTTGTGGTCTTGGAGCAGGCAGGTGCTTGGTGTCCCCCTAATCCTACAGGAGTTTTCACCTGGGAAGATGCTCGGGGGGTTCCCCAGTCCTGCCCCCTCTGCCAGCTTCCTGCCTTTGCTCAGAGTCTGGGTCTTGCATCTTGGGGGGGGTGATGGTTTGTTTTGGGGGGTTCAAGGTGGAAGGGCAGGGGCATCATGTGGCAGCCAGTGATGTCCCATAACCGCCCCCCTCTCTCCCCAGGATGGCGGAGCCTCGCTTCAACAACCCCTACTTCTGGCCGCCCCCCCCCACCATGCCCAGCCAGGTAGGACCCCTGCCCCGGGGTTTTGGGAGGAGGGAGGATGAATGGATGTGGAGAACACTGAGAGGGAGGCTGGGAGTCCCAAGGATCCCAGTTCCTTTGCCCTCACCACCTGTCTGCCTTCTCCCCCCCTCAGCTGGACAACCTGGTCCTGATCAACAAAATCAAGGAGCAGTTGATGGCGGAGAAGATCCGCCCCCCGCACCTGCCTCCCACCTCGGTGGCCTCGCAGCAGCCCCTTCTGGTGCCCCCCTCGCCTGCTGAGAGCAGCCAGTCCATCATGTCCCTGCCAAAGCTGCAGCAGGTGCCAGGGCTGCACCCCCAGGCCGTGCCCCAGCCTGACGTGGCCCTGCACGCCCGGCCGGCCACCAGCACCGTCACAGGTACGGCTGCTGATCCAGCCAGTCTGAGGGGACAGAGGGGGATGTGGGTCCCCTCAAAACTAATACTCTGTCACATTGCCCACTAGGGCTGGGGCTGGCATCCCGTGCACCGGCAGTCAGCACCTCGGAATCCAGCCCGGGAACGGGGACCACCACCCCCTCGACCCCCACCTCCACCAGTCAGAGCCGCCTCATCGCCTCCTCGCCCACCCTAATCTCAGGAATCACCAGCCCCCCTCTCCTCGACTCCATCAAGACAATCCAGGGCCACGGCTTGCTGGGAGCGCCCAAGGCTGAGCGGGGCCGGAAAAAGATCAAGGCGGAAAATCCTTCGGGACCGCCGGTGCTGGTGGTGCCCTACCCCATCCTGGCCTCAGGGGAGACGGCCAAAGAGGGGAAGACATACAGGTAGGCACACCCCCGCCCGCTGTGGGGGCTGGGGGTGATGGCGGGGAGCCCCCCCACCCCAGCCCGGTCCCTGCGGGGTTCTCCCCCCCACCCTCCAGGTGTAAGGTCTGCCCCTTGACGTTCTTCACCAAGTCGGAGATGCAGATCCACTCCAAGTCGCACACAGAGGCCAAGCCCCACAAGTGCCCCCACTGCTCCAAGTCCTTCGCCAATGCCTCCTACCTGGCCCAGCACCTGCGCATCCACCTGGGCGTCAAACCCTACCACTGCTCCTACTGTGAGAAGTCCTTCCGCCAGCTCTCCCACCTCCAGCAGCACACCCGGTGAGGGCCCCGCCGAGGGGCTGGGGACACTTGTTCCTGCTGGCCAGGGAGGGGCACCCCACACCCACCAATCTCTCCTGACATCCTTTATGGCCCTGCTCTGCTTGTTGGTCCTGCTGTCATCATCTCCTTCATCATCATCCACTATCATCTCCCACACCTTCGTAGTCTCCCCCACACTCAGAACTCCCACTGTGCTCATCGATTCCCCCCAACACTGGCTGTCCCCATTGCCTTTGTCATCCCCACCACACTCATCATTTTCAGCATTTCCGTGGACTCCTCCATGCTCATCATCCCCACTACCTTCATCATCCCCACCATGCCAATCTGACTCCACAGCCTTCCTTATCCCCGACATTTCCACCACCTTCGTAGTCTCCGGTACCTCCGTTGTCTCCACTACCTTCTTTCTGACCACATTCCCCATTGCCACCGTGCTCATCATCTTCATTGCCTTTATTGCCCCCACCATGCTCAGCCATCTCCACTGTGCTTTTTTCCACCACTTTCTTCATCCCCACCACGCCCCCATGCACCCACCACCTTCAGCTGACCCCACTGTGGTCACCTGTCCATGCATGCCAGTCCATCTCCTCCACACTCACCAGTTTCCAGCACTCCCATCCTCTCCCAATGCCCATCTCTCAGCCCCGTGTCTCCCCCGCTTCTCCCCTGTCACCTCCTGGGGCACAGATGTCGCTGTGCCCACTGTAACCCCCCACTCCAGTGTGACCCCGTGGATGGGACTGGCACTATCCCTGGTGGTGGAAGGGGAGGTGACAATGACCCAACACGTGTGTCCCCAGAATCCACACCGGCGACAGACCCTACAAGTGCCCGCACCCCGGCTGCGAGAAGGCCTTCACCCAGCTCTCCAACCTCCAGGTCAGTGTGGGGGGACCCGGGGCAGGGGGCACAGGGTCGCCATGGTTCCCCCCTGACTCCCTCTGTCCCCTCAGTCCCACCAGCGCCAGCACAACAAGGATAAGCCCTACAAGTGCCCCAACTGCTACCGGGCGTACACGGACTCGGCCTCGCTGCAGATCCACCTGTCTGCACACGCCATCAAGCACGCCAAGGCCTATTGCTGCAGCATGTGCGGCCGTGCCTACACCTCGGTGAGCATGGGGGATGCCCCAAAACCTGCCCGCAGCCCCCAGCCCCCCGCTCACCCCTGTGCCCCCCTCCACAGGAGACCTATCTGATGAAGCACATGTCCAAACACACGGTGGTGGAGCACCTGGTCAGCCAGCACTCGCCGCAGCGGACGGAGTCACCCGGCATTCCCGTACGGATCTCCCTCATCTAAGCGGGGAGGGGACAGGACCCCCCCAGCACCAGGAGGAGGAAGAGGAGAAGGAGGAAGAGGAAGAGGAGGAGGAGGAGGAGGAGGAGGACGAGACCCCCAGCGCCGCGGGCCGCGCCCGGGCCGTGCTCCTGCCCGGCTCCTGCAGGTTTGGTGACATCCAAAGACGGTTTCAGAGCACTTTGAATCTCTGCGGTTTGGTTTCTTTGGGGGAGCAGTGGGGTTGGGGGTGTCCCCCCCTGCCAGGCCCCGCCCCCCATTTTTGGATACAAATATATATATATATATTTATTGGCCAAGAACTTGGTGCTGCTAAAGACCAGAAATTCACCCCAAAAACGAACCGTGGATGGAGCAAAAAGCAGCTGGGGGAGGGGGAAAGTCCCACTACTCACCCCCTCCCCCCCCACAGACTCTGGGCCCAAGCGCCTCCATTTGGGGTTGATTTTTAACCATTTTGGGGGTTTTTTGTGTTCTTTTGGGGTCCCTTTCGAGGGCGAAGCCGCGGGCAGAGCTGCGTCCCCCCGGTGACGGCCCCCCCATTCCTCAGCCCCAGTTTTGGGGGGTTCGGGGGGTCCCCCTGCTTTGCCTTGTGCCTGCCTGTACATACCCCCTGTATAGAGCCGGGGGCACTCCCCCCAAACTCATCTATATTCTGTACTTTTTGGTTCATTTTGGATATTAACTGTGTTATTTTTTATACACTTTTTAAGCCTTAACTCAGCGTTTCTTTGGGGTTTTTTGTTGTTTTTTTTTCAGGGTGTTTTATTTACCTTTTATTAATTTTTAACCCCTCTGTTATTTTTTACCTCCCTGTTATTTTTACCCCCTGCCCCCTTATTTTTTACCCCCCCCATTATTTCTCCCCCCAATGTTGTACGATATCAATATTGTAACCTTTTTTGTCAGCATGTTAATACTGTGTAAATATGCCTCTTATACACTTAGCCCCCACTTTTTTCTCCCCTTCCCCCAAATTTTGGGGCTTTTTTATTTTCCTCACTGCCCAGCCAGGCCAGGCCTCCCTAGAGCTAGTTGGTACCTTATTAAAAAAGGGAAAAAAAAAAAAAAAAAAAAGAGAAAAGAGAAGAAAATGGACAAAAAGTTGCCCCTTTCCCTGTTGTCGCCACCCCCCCATCCTGCATTGTGGTTCCTGGAGAAGCTGGGCAGGCCATGGCCTCACAGTGTGGAAAAGGAATGAAACTCCCCCAGCCCAGCCCCTTTCCAAAAAAAGAGAATAAAAGAGAACAAAAAAAAAAAGTCCAGAACAGGAATTAATGAAACTGGGGGGTTGTGTTTGGGGGGAGGGGACTCCCCTGTGGGGATGTTGGTGGGGGCCTGGTCCCTGTGGGGCTGCAGGAGGGGGGGGTGAAGCTGTGGGTCATCCTCAGCAGGTGCGTGGTCCCCAGTTTCCCCAGGGAGAGGGGTGGCACAGTGCTCCTGGTCCTGGTGGGGGGTGTGAGTGACCCACTGCTGGGGACACCAGCTCTGGGGACAGTCCACTCTGGCCACCACTGCTGGGGACATTTCACTGTGGCCTGGAACGCCTCACCATAGCCACAAACTCTGGTGAGATCTCAGTGTGGCCACCAACCCCCGGGAGAGCTCAGTCTGGGCACCTGGGGACCCTCCAGGCACCTGTCACCACCTCTAGGGACACCTCATTGTGGCCACAGCTCTGGGGTCACCACACAGTAGCCACCAGCCTCAGGCACTTGTCACAGTGGCTACCATCTCCATGGCCACCAGCTTTGGGGACACCTCACGGCTGTGCTTATCTGCTTTTGGGACACGCTACTACCAACATCGGTGCTTGGGCACCATGGCCACGTCACCACCGCAGCCACCAGCTCTGAGGACACCTGAGTGCAGCTGCTACACCCAGGGAGCCCTCTCCAGGCCCATCAGCTCCAGGGATGTGTCACCCCCTCCCACCGGTGACATGCCACCAGCTCCCCTCCTGTGCCCCTCACCAGCTCTGGGACCCTGTGTCCCCCCCTAAGCACTGGCCTCAGTTTACATGAGAAGAAATGTGGGGATGGGAACTGAAGAAAACTGGGATTTTTCCCAGGTTTTTTTTTTTTTCAGTGTTTATTAAAAACAAAAACAAAAAACGGGAAAAGGGGGGGTGGGACCATGTGTTTTTTTCAATTTTTTTTCCTTTTCTTTTCTTAAAAAGATCGTGCTGGCTGAGGGGGCAGTGGGGGGGTCCTTACCTGCCTGGGGGAGGACCCCCACCACTGTCCTCTGCTAAGGTGCCCCCAAAAACAGCCCAGTGTGTGGGGGTGTGTGTGAATGGGGGGGTGACGCCTCCTCCGCGCCCCCCGCCTCTCCCTGACCCCCTTTGGGGGGGAAGTCCAAGCCTCCCTGGGGGCCCCAATCCCAGCTGGGGGAGGGAGCACACGTTAAGGCAACCGTCCTGCTTGGCTCTGCTGACCTGGGGGGGACGTGGGGGAACACGTGGGGACCCCCCTCCCTGCTGGAGAAGGGGGGGCTCTAGAGCTACGGGCTATTTACACCCCCTGGGGGGGCAGGGGGGGCGGGGTGTGCTCACAAGTGTCTTCCCCCCCCTTGACCCCTCCCCGGGGCCGCGTGGGGGGGCAGGGGTCCTGCGGGGCTCCCGGGAGGGTCAGGGGTCCCACGGGGGGAGTGGGGTTCCGTGGCCCCCGCCCCCCCTCAGGAGTCCTTGAGCATGTTGATGCGGGCGTAGATCTTGAGCGCAGGGCCCAGCTTGATGTTCATGGTGCTCATGAGATGATCCTCCTTGAGCAGCAGCAGCGCCTGCCCATCGATCTCCTGCGCCCGGAACTCCTCCGCGATCTCCTGGCAGCCTATGGGGAGGGGCAGCATCAGCACACCCTCTCAGAGCCCCCTAAAATACACTTAAAATACACTAAAATACACTCTGTGCTTAAATCCCCTGAAAAATCTATTTAGGGAGTTATTATATGTAAATCCCCTCCTCCAATTATCCTTTAGGTTTATTTGTAAGTCCCCTGCCCCCCGCCCAGAATATTAATGGGTCTGTGAGTAGAATCTCCCCTCCCCTAAAAATATTTATGGGGTTATCTGTGAGTAAATCATCCCCCAAAAATATATTTATGGTATTATCTGTGTGTAAATCCTACTCAAAATATATCTAGGGGGTTCTCTGTGAATAAATCTCTCCCCAAAACCACAATTTTGGGGTTATCTTGAGTAGATCCCTCCTTGAACACATCCTGAGGGACTTAAGTCTTCTCCAAACCACACTGCTGGGTGTCTGTGGGTAGATCCCTGTCTGTCCCAGGACACTCCTCACCCGGCAGCGAGCGGATGAACTCGTAAACGTCCTCCACGTTCCACTTGCTGGGCTCGCTGGGCAGGAAGCGGTGGCCGAGGCCGGGCAGGTCGCGGCCGTGCACGTCGGGCAGCTCCATGTCCCGAAGCTCCAGGTCCCGCTCTCCCTGCCGGCGCCGGGATGTGGAGGAGCTGGCGGAGATGGGCGACAGTGGCTCCTCGTAGCTGGAGTTGTCAGAGCAGCGGCTGGAATCCTCCTGGCTGTGGTTGAGCTGCAACGATGCCGTCACCGACCCCGCTGGGACAGACCCCGGGGGCTGCGGGGGCAGTGCAGGCCTCAGCACCTGCCCCATGTCCCCAAAATTCAGGGGACAAATTTTGTCACCTCAGCGCCCACCCCGTGTTCCCAAAACTCAGGGACAAACCCCAGGCTCAGCATCCACCCCATATCCCCCCCAACTGAGGCCAAAACCCGGCCTCAGTGCCCACCCCGTGTCCCCGTAACTGGAGGTAAATCCTGCGCTCAGCGCCCACCCTGTGCCCTCAAAATTCAGGGACAAACCCAAGGCTTGGAGACCACCCCACATTCCCAAAACTGGGAACAAATTCCAGCCCCAAGGCCAAACCCAACTGGGGACAGACCCTGGCCTCAGTGCTCACCCCATCTCCCCCAGCTGGGGATAAGCTGCTGTCCCCCCTCACCTGTTTCTTGCTGTCCTTGCTCAGGGGGGGCAGGGTCCCTTTGCAGCTGCGGCGCCGCCCGTGGGGGGGCCCTCCTGGTTTCTGGAGTTTGCTGCGATCTGGGTGGAACAACCCCACCCTCTTCGTGCAGCCCACATTGTACCTGCACAGAGCCATGGGTCATGAAGGGGTCCCCACTCCACCGGGGGAATTTTGGGGACACCTCTACCCCACCGAAGAAGAGGGAAAGGGTGGATTTTTTGGGGTTACCCCTCCCACGCTGAATGGATTTTCAGGTTACCTTTATCCTGACAGGTGGATTTCTGGGGTTACCTCTACACTCGTCAAGTGGATTTTGGGGTTACTCCCACCATCCCAGGTGGATTTTTGGGGTTACCTCTACTCTGTCAAGTAGATTTTGGGGTACCTCTACTCCAGTGAAGAGGGTCCAGATGGTTTTGGTGTTACGTCTGCTCTGTCAGGTGGGTTTTGGGGTTACCTCTACCCTGCTTGGGTGGATTTTGGGGCTACCTCTATCTGGCTGAGGAGGGGGCTGGGTAGATTTTGGGGTTACCTCCACCCCACCATGAAGTGATGGCACGGGTTTTGGGGTTACCTCTTGGCACAGGCCATGGAGCAGAAGCGCTTGGAGCGCTTGAACTTGTAGGCGAAGTCAACGCGGCCACAGAGCTCACACTTCAACTTGGGGGGGTTCCCCTCCTCTTTGGATTCTGGGGGGCGTGGAGGGACACCCAGAGAGAGAAACCAGCCAGCTCAGCCGAGGGACTCCGGGGGAAATCCCGGGGGGCTCCCAGGGGGCTGGGCGGGTCGGGGGCCCGGGCGCTACCTTGCAGGTACGGCTCCTCCATGTCCGAGTCGGTGGTGGTGGTGTTGTCCTGTGGTGGGAGCTTGTCCGGCAGCAGCTCCTGCGCATACTGCTTGTGCAGGGCCCCCACCAGCAGCGAGGAGCGGCCCACCTGCGCAACACACCCGGCTGCACCCGTGCCCCAGCGCCACACGGACTCCTTCCTGTGGCCACGGGGCTGCCAGGGCCCATCCCAAACCCCCACATCCAGGGATGAGGGGAAGGAGAGGGGGATGTGTTACCAGGTACAGCTCTGCACCTTCCAGGGTGATGGTGACAAGGGTGTGGATTTGGGGTCCAACTATTCTTTGAGTGACCCATTCCCGACCCCTCAAATCCAGGAGGAAGGATAAGGAGAGGAGGATACCTTACCAGGAATGATTCTACCCCGGATGCCGAAATGCTCAATAACAAGGGCAAGGGTTTGGCGGTTCATAATTGTCAAAGTGACCCACTCCCAAGCCCCCGAATCCCAGTGCCCCCTTCCCAATCCCTCAGCTCCAGGAAGGACAACAGGTATGTTACCAGGAACAGTTCTGTCTCTTCCCAGATGATGGAAATCCTCAATAACACGGGTTAGGATTTGGGGGCTCATGATTGTCTGGACATACCATTCCCAACCCCCAAATGCAGGAGCCCTCTTCCCAATTTCCCACATCCAGGAACAAGGACAGGTAGAGGGGGCTCCATTACTGGGAACGGCTCAGCCCCTTCCTGCACAGTAAGGAACTCAAAAATGTGAAGATTTGGGGATTCACAATGGTGTGGATGCCCCATTCCCAAGCCCCCAAATCCAGAAGCAAGGACAGGGAGAGAGGAATGCATTACCAGGAATGGTTCTGCTCCTTCCTGGACAATGAATTGCTGAATAACACGTGTAACATTTGGGGGTCACAATTGTCTGGGTGCCTCATTCCCAACCCCCTAAATACAGGAGCCCCCTCCCACACACACAAATCCAGGGATAAGGACACGGACTGGTGGATACGTTACCAGGAACAGCTCAGTCCCTTCCTGAATGATGAAAAGCTCAGTAATGTGGGGGAAGATTTGGGGGTTCACAAAGGCCTGGATGCCCATTCCCAACATCTCTCTGTCCCAGAAATAGGGGTAGGGAGGCAGGGATACCATACTAGAACATTTTTGCCCTATTCTCAGTCATGAAGCTCTCAACACATGGGTGGAGGATTTGGGGTGGGGGATCATGATTGGCTGCCCCATTCCCAAAACCCCCAAATTCAGGGATACGGATGCAGAGAGAGAGATACATTACTGGGACTGGCTCTGCCCCTTCCTGGATGACGTCCCCGATGACATGGGTGAGGATTTGGGGTTTCACGGTGGTGGGTGCTCCATTCCCAGCCCCCCAAATCCAGCAACAAGGGTAGGGACATTGGGATACATTACTGGGAAGGGCTCAGCCCCTTCCCGAATGACAAAACACTCCATAACGTGGAGCGATGCAGAGCCCCCAGTCACGGGATAAAGGCACAGACCGCGGGACACGGTACCGGGAACGGCTGGGCCCTTTCCCGGATGACGAAGCAGGAGACGATCTGGGGGTTCAAGCCCGACCGTGCGCCGCATTCCCAGCGCCCCACATCCCTGAGCCTTCCCACCGCCCCCAAGCCCCGGCTCTGGGAGAGCGGGATACGTTACCGGGAAGGGCTCGGCGCCCTCCTGGATGACGAAGCCCTCGATGACGTGCGTGAGGATCTGGGGTTTCACGATGGCCTGGGGCGGTTTGTTCTCACCATTGTGGGGGGCGGCGCCGGCGACGGTGGCGGCAGCGCTGCCGGAGCCCGAGGTCATCCCGGGAATGCGGGGCTGCGCATGGAGGCGCTCGGGGGGCTCTGGGGACAGCGGGGGACACGCGGGGTGAGGGGCGGGCGCTGACGCCGCGCTGACGCGGGGCCGCGATTTCCATACAGCTGGAACGGGGAGCAGCTGCTGCCGCTCCCAGCGCCGCCCTGAGAGCCCCGGGCGGCCTCGAGGGGCTGCGAAAGCGCTTAAAGCGCCCCGAAAACAACCGCAGGGGCCCGGCCACACCCCAAGAGCCCAGCAAGGACCAGTAAAGCCTCAGTAAGGCACCAGTAAGGCCCAGGACAGCCCCAACAGGGCTCGGTCCCCGCCGGAAAGCCGCGATCTCCCCCAGAAAGGCCCTACCAAGGCTCGATCAAACCCGGAAAGCCCCGATCTCCCCCAGCCAAGCCCAGTACGAGCCCAGAAAGGCCCGAACCGCCCCACAAAGGCCCCAGTGCATCCCGTTAGCGCCGCAGCAGGGCCCGATCTACGCCCCGACGATCCCAATACCGCCCGGTGCGCTCCGGCACAGCCGCGGCACGGCCCAGCGGGGCCCGATGGCCCCGGCCCAGCCCGCCCCGGCGGCCTCGGCCCGGCGGGCCCCCCGGGCCGCGCAGGCCCCGGCAACCCCATCACCTTTGTCCGGCGGCGGCGGCTACCGCTGCCCCCGCCCCTCCCTCGCCCGGGCCGCGGGGCCGGACCGGGGCCGGGGGCGGATGCGGAAGTGAGGTCAGAGCCGCTGCCACCGCCGCCCCGGGCCGGGCCTGGCCCCCGCGGTCGGCGCTCACTTACCGGGCGCTCAGGGGCTCGGGGGGGCCATGGCGGGGGGCCCGGGCCGGGGCTGCGGCGGGAGCGGCGCCGGGAGCGGGGCCAGGGCCGAGCGGGGACAAAGGCGGCGGCGGGGGCGGGGCCTGCCGCGGACACGCCCCCGCGCACCCATTGGCGGGCGCTGCCGCCGCGCGCGCCCGGAGCCCCGGACACGCCCTCCCCGCAAGGCCCCGCCCCCCGCGTCCCCGCCGCCGCCGCGGTCTCGCGCCACAAGGGGCGTAACGGCCCGGCCGTGACCACGCCCCCGCCCCGGCTGCACCCCCCCACGCAGCCGGGGCGGAGCCTCCAGGCGTGGCCACGCCTCCCCAGCCCGCGCGCCAGAGCCGCGCCTACAGAAAGGGGCGTGGCCACGGCCCCGCCCCTCGGGTGCCCTCCGTGTGTGAGACCGAGGCGCCCGCGCGCCCCCTAGCGGCAGCGGCGGGCGCCGCAGCCGGCGCGCAGCCCCGCGCCAACCGTGGGTCACGGCGGGCGCACGGGTGGGCTCAGGGAGCTCCCCGCAGCGCAGCCCGGCCCCAACGTCCCCCTGCTGCCGGGCTTGGGGGTGCACCACCCCAGGAGAGGGTGCCTGTGGGAGCGGGGCGGGGGCTTACCGTGCGTGAGGGGCCGCTCGCCCTCGGGGGTGTCGGGGCCCGGGGGGGCGGCGGGCGGTGAGAGGGCGGGGGGCTGCGGCGGGGCGGCAGGCGGGCTCTCGGCGCTCCTCGGCACGGGCAGCGGGTCCCGGCGGGCGCCCTCGGGGACCCCGAGGGACGGCTGTGGTGGCAGGGACACGCGTGGGGCAAGGTCAGGTGTGCACACACACATGGGCGGGGGTCAGGTGTGCACACGCACGTGCGGGGCTCAGGGCAGGTGCGTGTGCAGGTGGCGCAGGGACATGCACCTGCACGACTGGAGTGTGCACACCTGTGCATGGGTCACACACAAGCGTGTGCCTAGAGTGGGCATGCACATGCACAGATGTGTGTTGCAGTTGGGCACCTGTGTCCAGATCTGGCACACACATTTGCACATGTGTGCAAGGAGCCTGTACACACCCCCACAAACACACACGTGCACGGGCCTGGCATGAGTGTGACACACGTGCACAGGCCAGACACACGTGGATCAAGCACACGTGCACACACACATGGGTTAGGCAAGCGCGTCTGCAGTCATGTGCCTGGACCTGGAATGAGTACGCGCACACATGCAGGGAGCAGGCACACATGCACATATGCACACATGCATGTGCATGCATCTGGCAAAGCTGTGCACGCACACACGTGCATGGGTCCAGTACACACATGCATGGTCAGACAAACACGATCAAACACACCTGCACACACACACACACACACACCAGCCACATGCTCTCCATGCCACGGGACCAGGTACACACGGCCACATAAGTGCCATGGATGGGGCAAACCTGCGCGCACAGGAACAGGTACACACACGCAGTGTGACTCAAGCGTGCACACCGGAGCATCTGCAGACTGACGTGACAGCTGGGGCCCATGCACATTTCAGGAACGCACATGCGCACACACGCGTGCAGGGACTGTGCACTCGCACACTCACACGCGTGTGCACACAGCTGACTCCCCAACATCCCCCACTCCCACTCTGTGCCCCCATTCCTCTTTCCCTCCCCTGAGCTCCCCCCACCAAAGGGCTTGGGGGCCCCTCAGGTTGAGGGTTTGGGGGGAGTTTGGTGGGAGGCTTGGGAAGGCTTTGGGGGATGTTTGGGGGCCCCTCATGATGAAGGTCTGGGGGGAGGTCTGGGGACCCCTCACCGTGGGGCCGGTGGGCTGCAGCTGCAGGATGACAGCCGAGGCGTGCTGGAACTTGCGGGGGGCAGCGTGGCAGCCAGGGTGCCCGTTGGGGGGGCCACCCTCGACCCCTGCTCCCTGGGGGACCCCTGTTTTGGGCTGGGGGCCCGGGCCGGGGCTGGCAGGGGGCAGGGGCTGGAGCTGGGGGGTTGTGGGGGGGGCTGAGGGAGGCTGCCCACGGGGGCCCAGCTGCTGCTGCTGCTGCTGGATGACGAACTGCTGCTGCTGCTGCGGTGGCTGCGGCTGCATCGGCTTCGGCGGCTGCTGCAGGAACTGGGGGGGCTGCAGCGGGGCATAGGCTGTGGGGACAGCAATGGGGACAGAGATCCCCCCTCATCACCAGCACCTCAGCCCCACAGGACCCACCCGCAGCATCCCCCTCCAGGAGGCTGCTGCTCACTCTGTATCTGCTCCCTCTGGTGCCCTCGGACAATCAGCTTTGCCAGCTCCTGCTGCTGATGCGGGAAGCTGCACTCAGGCTGTCCTGGGGCGGGCTGTCCCCAGTTTTGGGAATCACGCCAGTGCAGCACCCCAGGCTCCAGCACTCCACGGAGTCCCCTGGCTCACACCCGCACTGCCCCAGCCCCCTGCACCCCACAGGACCCTGGGATCCTATGGGTGCTGAGACCCTCCCGAGCAGGGCCCCTGCCAGTGAAGGGAAGGACCCACAAGGTCCCAAATACAGGCAGGTGACAACGTACAGGACACACCAGTGTGGGCCATCACTAGGTTTCAGAGAGAATAGCCCGTGACTCCCCCAGCACCCAGGGGTGTCCCCCGTCCCGGAGCAGCCCCTTACCTGGGGTGACGAGCGGGTGGGTGGCAGCGGGGGCGGTGGTGCGGGCCAGGGCATGGGTGCGGCCCTCGTGCCCCTCGGCCTTTTTGAGGTGCTCGGCGGGGGGCTCGGGCGGGGGCCCCCGGGGGGGGCCAGCCCGGGGAGGGGCACCCCCGGGGGGCTTCATGGCCAGGGCAGGGAGGTGGGGGCCGGCGGGGCGCAGGGCCAGGCTGTGCACCTGCAACGGCAGCGGGTCAGGGGTGCCAGGGCAGATTTTGTGGGGCTGACAGGGGTGGGGAAACTCACCTGAGGGGTGGTGGGTGGTGGGGCCGGTGGTGGGGCTGGTGGAGGGGCCGGCGCGGGGCTCTCGGGCCGGACAGCGCTGACGGGGCCCGTGGGTGTGAAGATGAGCTGGGGACAGGGAGAGTGGGTGCACGGCTCACCATGTCAGGGGTGGCACACCCTGTGTGTCCCTCCTCTGTGTCCCTACAGGGTGGCACATGGGTATCTCTCTATCTATGTAGGGTAGGAACAGGCACGGCCAGTGTGGGGGAAGGCACCCTATAGGGTCCCAACACCCCCCCAAAAGGCAAAGAGTGCCTGCTTGGGTACTCCCAATGGGGCTCTGGGTGCCCTGTGGGGTCTGGGCATCCCCAGTGGGATGGGATTCACCCTATATGGGGGCCGGGTTCCCTCAGCTGAGTGAAGGCACCTCATGAAGTCTACACACCTGACAGCAGGGTGATAGGCACCCCGTGGGGTCCTCGGAGCCCCAGGAGGGTGGGGGACACCCCATGGGCTCTGGGCACCCTATGGATTCCCCACGGGTCCCAGGCATGCCACGCAGAGCAATGAGCACCCCTAGTGCCATAGCACGGCCATGGGCAGTCTGTGGGTCCCGGTTACCCCACAACAGGACGATGGGCACCCCATCAGGATGCTGAGGCATGCCATGTTCCAGCCCCACCCTTACCATCTGTGCCCGCAGGTACATCTGGGCCTGGCTGGCGGTGAGGGCGGGTGAGGCAGTGTTGCCCAGCAGCACAGCCTGCTGAGCAATGCCCGACGCCCCGGGCCCCACGCTCTGCGCCCGGTTCAGCAGCTGTGCCGCCGCCGGCGACGTCGCCAGGTTGATCTGGAATGGGGCACCAGGAGAAGGTCGCGATGCTGCCACCGGTGGGCACGGGCAGGTTGGGTGGGTGCCGAGAGGCTGAGGGACTCACCGTGGGCTGCTGTGCCGGGGCCGGCTGGGTGCCGTTGCCCCCCGAGGAGCTGCTTTGCCGGTTCGCCGCCAGGCTTGCCTTGGGGGAAAGCCGAAGGTGAGGGGTGTGCCAGCCCCGAGCGACCCCCCGTGCCTGCGGGCTGCCCATACCTGCTGGACAGCGGCCAGGCTCTGGAGCTGGGCGCTGGTGAGGTGCTGCTGCTGGAGCGCGGCCGTCTGCAGCATGAGGTGCTGCTGCTGCGCCGCGTACATCTGCTGCAGGTACTGCGCCGCCGTGTTGGGCTGCCGATGCAGCGCCTGCTGGATCACCTTTGGGGAGGAAATGTGGCCCCGGGCTGCGCCACGACCCCCCCAGTGGCCCCCAAGCCTCGAGTGCCCCCCAGCCCCATACCTGCACGGTCTGGCGGTCGGGGATGCCGCTGTAGACGGAGATCTGGGGCCCAGGCGGGCGCGTGGCCGCGGTGCTGGCGGGCGTTGGGGCTGTGCCACCGGCGCTGCTGGCAGGAGCTGGAGCTGGGAGCTGCTCATTCTCCATGGCGGAGCCGGGGCGGGATGGTGGAAGTGGGTCAGACTAGAGCTGGGGAGGAGTAACAGAGTGAGGGGTATCCATCATGTCCAGACGAGGGACAGGGGGCTGGAATCACAGAGGAGGAGCAAGAATGATGGGAGACCCTGTGGCTCATCCTCCTCCACTAAAGTGGGGGTCTGCACCTCAGGGGAAATGGGGAAAGGGAGTATGGACAGGAGGATGGACAGAACAGAGGGAAGGGTGGACAGAGGGAGGGCTGGAAGGTAGAGAGATGGAGGTGAGGAGGTAGGGATGGATAGAAGGATGGACTGGAGAAAGAGAGGGATGAAGGGATAGACAGACAAAAGGAAATGAGGAACGGAGGGAAGTAGGAAAGAAATGGATGGAGAGAAGGAAATGAGGGAAGAGGAGGAAGGAAAGAGAGAAACCAAGGGAGTTATGGAACTAGGAAAGGGTAGACGTAAGGACAGGTGGAAGCAGAAAAGGGATGAAGGATGGAAGGACAGAGAGAAAGACAAACAGGAGAAGGAAAGACATGGACAGAAGGCTGGATGGAAAGGGGAGGGACAAATGGAAGGGTGGATGGGCAGAAAGGAAAATGGATGGGAGGAGGGGGGGAAAAAGGATGGACATAAGGACAGAAAGAAGTAAGGAAGGAAGAAGAGACAAGAAGGACAGGAAAGACAGAAGGAAGGAGAGGTCAAGGATGGAAGGAAGGATGGAGAAGAGGACAGACAGAATAAACGACAGACAGGACAGACAGAATAAATGACAGACAGAAGGAATGGCTCTAAGAATGGAAGGAAGGAATGATGGATGGATATAAAGATGGACAGAATGAGGAAAAGATCCAAGGATAGAAGAAAATGCTGAAAAAAAGCAGGACAGTGAGGGACCAAGGGATGGAGGGAAGAACAGACCAGACAGGAGGGAGGAAGTATGGACAGATGAAAAGACACAAAAGGGAGGAAGGGATGGCAGAAAGGCTGGATGGACATAGGAGAGGGATGCAGGGACGCAAGGAAGAATGGACAGAGGAAACAGATGAGGGGAAAGGCAGACAGAAGGAAGAAGAGGGACAAACGGATGGCAGAAAGGCTGGATGGACATAGGAGAGGGATGCAGGGACGCAAGGAAGAATGGACAGAGGAAACAGATGAGGGGAAAGGCAGACAGAAGGAAGAAGAGGGACAAACGGATGGCAGGAGGGGGACGGACAGCATGACAGAAGAACAGGAGGAGGATGGGGACAGCGCTGTGGGGGCCAGAGAGGGGGGGTTGTGGGTGGCACCTCTGTCACCACGGCCACTGTGGTGGCCACGAGGCTCCATGGTCACCGACAGCCACCCATGGCCACCACGCTCCACCCGTGTCACCCGTTTGAGCCCCCGCAGTGCCACCACAGCAGGACCAGGGACAACAGTGTGGGACACTGAAGACTATGGACAGCAGCCACTGAGGGTGGCCTTGTTCACCATGCCACAGCACGGCCCCACCAGGCCATCCCAGCCCAGCACACGAGGGCCGTGGCAGCAGCGATGTCCTGGCCTTGTGCAGCCCACGGGGCTTTGTCCCCTGAGATGCCACTGTCGCAAAGCACAGGGTGGGACACCCACGTGTTCATGGGTGTGGCAGCACTCGTGGCCTGTGACACTCCCCACCCTCTGGTCTGCATCCATGGCACGCCTTCAGCAGCAGCTGATGCTTTTCCCACCGAACAGCCACAGACCTGTTTTTTCTGCTCTGGTGGCATCGAGTTGACATGGGGTCACCGCAGTGACTGACACAGAGAGATCACACCAGGCTCATCTGGAGTCAATCCTCCAGGGGTGGGTAAAGCCCAGGAAGCCCCCCACAGCTCCCACCCATTGTGGGTCCAAGCCTCCTGTCCTCACCCACACCAAACCCCACCAGGGAATCTGGGGTGTCAGATGGGGATAGCCCACTTTTGACTCAGAGGACAAACCCCCAAGCCATTACACCAACTCAAAATAACAAAAAAGGGAAGATTCTGAGTACTGCTGCGACCCACTGGGGTGGGGGAACATGGGGGGTCCCACAGCCAGGACAGGAAGAGCTGGAATTCCCTGAGCTGAGCCCAAAATGGAGGTGGCAAACAATGAGGGGGTAGGGAAATCTTGGATGAATGGCCTGGAATGGGCATGCAGACAGGTTGTGGGGGCAATATGGGATATAGAGGGGGAAGATGGGAGAGTAAGAAGCAGTATGGAGCAATATGGGGGGAATAATATGGGGGGAATAATATGGGGCTTCAGAATAAGGGGGGATGCAAGGTGCTGGTGAAGGGTGGGATATGGTGGGAAGATGGGATAGAAAAGAGTGGGGTCAAATAAAAGAGTAGGGACTGGGAAATGATGATGGGGTGGGAATAATAATAAGAGGGAGCAAAAGCAGAGGAGGGGGTGGAAGATAATGGCAAAGAGGGGAAAATACTAATCATGGCATTGGATAGAAGTGAGGGAGGTCAGATATAACACTGGGGGGTCAGACATAATATAGGGGATCAGAGGTAACAGCAAGCACTGGAATATGACTGGGGGTGAGCAAAAATAACAATAAAGGGGTGCAGGCTAGGGAGCAGCGGGATTTGACATAGGGAATGATAAGTGGGTGCAAAATAAGAGGGAGAATGCAAGATCCTGGTGAGGGGTGGAAAACACTGGGGGGGGGTGGGGTAGAAAAGAGGGGGTCAGATTTAATAAAGGGGAGTCAGACAAAACACTAGGGACTGGAACATGAAGGTAGGGGGTGGGAATAATACAAACGGTGCAAAATCAGAAAAGGGGGTGGAAGATGGGGAGTGGGATAAGATGGCAAGGGGTGGGATAGAAGACAAGGGGGTCAGATATAGTATAGGGGGCCAGAGATAACACGGGGGCACTGGAATATGATGGTGGGCGGTGGGTAATAATAATAATAATAATAATAATAATAATAATGGAGTCCAGAACCAGATAAGGGGGCGCAGGAGAAAGGGAAGGAAGGGAGACACGGATAGGGGTGGGAAAAGGGGGCCCCACAGGGGGCGGGGAGCGGCGGGGACCACGGCCCCGGGTGGGGAAACTGAGGCACGGCTGGTGCGCATGCGCGACCCCCCCCTCCCCTCAGCCCACCCCCCCCCCCCCCCCCCGGCCCAGACAAAGCCGCCGGGGCCCGGTAGCGGCGGCACGCGCGGTACCTGCGGGCCGGGCCGGGCGAGGCGGAGGCGGCGGGCGGGCTGTGCCATGGCCCGGGGGGCGCCGGGGGGTCCCGGAGCGGGGGGCGCGGGGGGCGCGGGGGGTCCCGGCGGGGCCGGGCCGGGCCCGCTCCCTCCTCCCTCCCTCAGGCGGCGGCGCGGCGGCGGCGCGAGGCCATCGCTCATTTGCATTCCTGCGCGCGTCACGTGGGGCCGCCCGGCCAATCGCCGCTCCGCCCGCCCCGCGTGCCCCGCCCACCGCGCCGCGCGCCCGCTGCTCGCGCTCGCCATGGCAACCCCCGGGGTGGGGGGGGGGGGGGGGGGGGCGGTGAGCGGGGTCGCCATGGCAACGGAGAGAGAGGAGGGGGCGCGGATGGGCCCGACGGGAGGTGGCCGGGGCCAGCGCGGCGAGGAAGCGGGGGGCGGCTGAGATCCGGTCGTCGGTGATTCCAGGAGTCATCCCGGGGCTGCCCAGAGTCAGGCCCAGCGGGATGCTGCGGCCTGGGGATGGTGGCGGCGGTCCCTGCCGTTACCGGGGGTCACCCCGAGGATGCTGAGAACCGGTTCGGGCAAGAAGACGCAGCGTGGAGTTGGTGGCACCGGTCGCCGCTGCTGCATGGGCTCGCTCGAGTCACTCCGGCGCTGCCCAGGGCGGGACGCTGCAGCCTGGGCATGGTGGCACCGGTCCCCTGCCGCCGCCGGGGGTCACCCGGGGTCACCCTGGGGATGCTGAGCGTCGGTACCGAGGGCAGGCAGCGATACAGGCGTGGTGGTACCTGTCCCTGGTGCCACGCCGAGTCACCCCGGGGGATGCTGAGAGTCGGTACTGGCGGGATGCCGCAGGCGGGGATGGTGGCACCGGTCCCCCGTGTTTCCAGGATTCACCCCGGAATGTGCTGGGGGCCGGGACGGGCGGGATGCCGCAGCCGGGGATGGTGGCACCGGTCCCCCGTGTTTCCAGGATTCACCCCGGAATGTGCTGGGGGTCGGGACGGGTGGGATGCCGCAGCCGGGGGATGGTGGCACCGGTCCCCCGTGTTTCCAGGATTCACCCCGGAATGTGCTGGGGGCCGGGACGGGCGGGATGCCGCAGCCGGGGGATGGTGGCCTGGGTCCGCGCTGCTGCGTGGGGTCGCTCGGAGTCACCTCGGGGCTGCCCCGGGACCGGCCCCGGCGGGATGCTGCACTGGAGGGATGGTGGCACCGGCCCCCGCCGCCACCGCGGCGTCACCCGGGGATGCTGAGGGGGTATGCCGGCCGGGTGACTTGGCGGGGGGTGGTGACACCCGTCCCCGGTGTTTCCCAAGGTCAGTCCAGCGGCAGCCAGGGCCGGTGCCGGCAGGAGGTACGGGTGGGCAGCGCCGCCCCGGAGCTATCGGGGCTCGCCCGGGGATATTCCCGGAGATGCCCCGGGTCGTTACCGACGGCATGCTGCAGCGGGGAGGGGGTGGCCTCGATCCCCGGTGTTTCCTGCAGTCACCCGGGGTCACCGCTGGGGTGTTCAGCGCCGGTACCGGCCGGATCGGGAATATGATGGTGGAAATACCGCATATTATATATGGATATACCCCTGCGGTACAGGGGTGACGGCACCGGTCCCCGCTGTTTCCCGTGTCACTCCGGCCGTGCTCAGGGTCGGCACCGCTGGCATGCGGTGGCGGGGCGAGCTTGGCACCTGTCCCGGTGCTCTCGGGGGTCACGATGGGGCTTGTGGCTCACTCGTGGGTCACTCGTGGCCACCAAAGCCCTTCCAACTCGGGGTCCGTCCCCCCTGAGGCTAATTGGGGTGCCCCCGGGCCACCCGGCTGTGCAAGGACAGGATGTGCTCTCTGCACTGGGGACACTGGGGGGGCTATGTGGAATGTTGGGGAGACTGGGGGGGATATGGAGGGACACTGAGCAATCGGGGGGGCTCTAAGGCCTATTAGGGTGCTGTGAGGGCACTGTGTGGGCTGTGAGGGGGCACTGGGGCAGACTGGGAGGCTGTAAGGGCTAAGGAGAGGAATTGGGGGGCCATAGGGGACATTAGGGCGGGGCTGTAGTGGCTGTGTGGGGGACCCCAGGGAAATCTACTGGGAGCACTGGGAGAGATCGAGGGGCACTCAGGGGCTGTGGGGGTACTGGTGGGCCATGGCAGCGCTGGGGGCATGGGGTGGGCTGTTGGTATGCTGGGGGGGATATGGGGGAGCTGTGGGGATATGGAGGTACTGGAGGGAGCTGTGGGGTGGGCCCCGAGTGGAGTTACGGGGCCACTGGGGGCCTGTGGGGGCACTTGGGAGCTAAGGAGGATCACTGGAGGATTCTGGAGGGACTATTGGGGACCTATGGGGGCACTGGGGGGTATGGGGAACTACGGGAGCACTGGGGGGCTACGGGGGCCCTGGGGGCCTACGGGGGTACTGGGTGCTATGGGGACACGGGGGTGGCTATGGGGTGGCACTGGGGGCTCTGGGAGAGCTATGTGGGCTCTGGGGATGCTGAGGAGCTCTGGGGATCCGGGGCAGACTGTGGGGCCCTGGGGGCTCTGGGCTGGCCCTGGGGGCTCTGGGCTGGCCCCGGGGGCTCTGGGGGCACGTCCCGACCCCTCGGGGACTGCGCGGCCGCTGCCGCGGGAGGGCGCCGGGGCTCGGGCTGGGCCGAGCGCGGATCCCGCCGATCCCGCCGGCCCCGCTTTCCCTCTTCACCTCTGCTCTCCCTGTTTGCCCCCGGATTTCCTTCCGGATTTCTCTCCTTTCCCCACTTTTCCCCATTTACCCCTTTTTCCCCTCTCCATTTCACCCCGCTTTTTCTCGGTGTCCCCCGTTTCTCCTGTTTCTCCCTGTTGCCCCCTGCTTCACCTTTTCCCCCCCCCCTTTCCCCCGTTTTTCCTGTTTTTTCCCGTTTTTCCTTCCTATCATCCCCTTTCCCTTGTTTTTCCTCTGTTTCTCCTGCTTTTTTTCTCCCTTCCACCCCTTCTCCTAGTTTCTTATTTTTCCTCTTTTCCCGCTTTACCCCTCTTCCTCCTCTTTATCCCCTTCCCCCTTTTTTAATTTCCCCCCACTTTTCCCATTTTTCCTTTCCCCTCCCCATTTCCTCCCTTTATTCTCCCCTCCCCAAGTTTTATTTCCAGTTTTCCCCGTTTTCTCCCTTCTCCCTTGCTTTCCCCATTCCCCCCTTTTTTCCTTCTTTTCCCCTTTTCCCCCCTCTTTCCCTCTCTCCCTCAACTCTCTTCTTCCCTTCCCCGCTCCCTTTATTCCCCGCTTTTCCCTCATTCCCCCACTATTTTCCTCCATTCCCCTCTTTGTTTTCTCTTTGCATTCCCCCCCCCCGCCTTTTTTTTTTTCCTTTTCCTGCCCCAGGACCCCGTAGGATCCCAGATTCCCAGATCCCACCCAACCACCCCTCCCCACAACCACCTCAGACCAGCGCATGACCCAAATCCTGCCCTTTCCCCACCCAAAAAAGCCGCGTCCGGTGACAACATCACCCCGGGACAGAGGTTGGGAGCCATCGCGGAGGCCACGGCATGCTGGCATCCCTCATCCCGGGGCTGAGGCTTCATTTGGGATGGGATGGGATGGGATGGGATGGGATGGGATGGGATGGATCCCCATTTCACATTCCACCCTCAGCCCTGGATCCCTATCGCTGGTGGATGGGTCCCCCATTCTATGTCCCGCCCCTCATCGCTGGATCCCTAATATTTTGGGACGGGATTTGCCCCCTATCCCGCATGCCAGCCCCATCCCGGATGCGGCTCTCCGCATGGAACCCCCCGAAATCCCGGAGCGAGCGCGCCCCGGGAGCGCCGCGCTCCGCGCGCATCCCGCCGGCACCGCGCCACGATGGTGCCGGCGGGCCGCGGTTCCGGATCGCTCCGGGGAACCGGCCAGGAAAAGCTTTTCATCCCAAATCCATATTGTTCGCACCCAGCGGGGCGACCATTCAGCCTCCCACCAGGCGCAGGGTTGGGTTTCCAGCCGGAAATTTCCGTCCGAAGGTACAAAAAGTCATATCTGGCCCCAAAAAATAAAGGTGGAGGCGGGGTTGGGGGGGAGGGAGAGAAAAAAAATTTCTCGTCCTCCTTCCCGCGCGTTGGGGCTCTCCAAATATTTATGTGGATCCAAAGGGGTCCCGAGGGAACAAAGCACGGACGCGGCGCGGCTCCCCCGAACAATGGGGCCGGATATTTTCTGATGTGAGCGGAGCCGCGGCCGGAGCCGGATCATATCCGCCCTGCCCGGCCCCGCACCGCACCAATCCCAGGCGCTCGGAGGAAAAAGACTTGTTTTTTTAAAAAAAGGAATAAGGAAAAAAAAAAAAAAAATTGGATTTTCTGTAAAAAGACACATACTGGATTTTTTTTTTTCAATTTGCAAAAGTTTTTTTTTTTTTTTTTTTTTTTTTTTTTTTTTTTTTTGGGAAAAATTTGCTTTCTTTCCTTTGGGAAAAGGAGTTTTGCAGAAAAAAAAAGATGATCTTTCCCTGGAATAAGGTGCCTTAACAAAAAAAAAAAAAAAAAAAAAAGCCTTTGAGAGGGAAAAAGGGGGTTTAGGATTAGGAGGAAGAGAAGGTGTTTTAATTATTTTAAAAAGAATGCACTTTTTAAAAGAAAAAGGCACGTTTTTGAGTGGAAAAAAGGCACTTTTAATTTTTTTTTTTTAATGTGGGCTTTGTTAAGAAAAAGCTTTGGAGGGAAAAAGGGCTTTTTTTTCTTGGAAAAAGCAGACTTTCTGGAAAAAAATAAGTGCTTAAAAAACCCCCAAAACAACAAAATAGCCGATTTTTAACAGGAAAAAGAAAAGGCAGAAAATGGTCTTTAGAGCTCTACAAAGAAATTCTCTACATAATACAAGAAAAAATGGGTTTGGAAAAAAAAGGGTTTTTTTTGGAATTAAGGAAGATTTTTTGGAAAAGACACTTTTCTTGAGAGGAAAAACAAACTCTTTCTTGAGTAAAAAGAAGTGTTTTTTTGGAAAAAAAAATTAAAAGGGTTTTTTATTCCAAATTATTATTGGGGAAAAAAAAGTCTTTTTGGAGACAAAAACATGGGTTTTGGTGAAAAAAAATAAAGCCAAAAAAGGCTTTAATGGGAAAAAACTGGAGGGGAACGTGCTTTATTTATTTTTTTTTTTTAATTTTTTTTTTGAGAAAGAAGAAATTTTGGGGTAAGGAGTATTTTGTTTTGTGGGAAAAAGAAGTGTTCTTTTCTTTGCAGGACTAGGGCTTTTTGGAATAAAACTAGTGCTTTGAGGAAGAGGAGGTGCTTTTCTGGGGGGAAAATGTGCCTTTTTGCGAAAGAAATGCCTTTTTTCAGGAAAAATGTCCGCTTTTGGAGGAAAGAAAAGGCCTTTTTTTGAGGAAAAAAAAAAGCCCTTTCTGCGAAAAATAGGCTTTTTTAGGGGTATAAAGGTCTTTTGAGGGGGCAAAATTCTGGCTTTTTCTGAGACCTGGGCTCCAGATGCCCGGTGTGCTGGAGGTGGCACTGGACTGATCCCCAGGTGCCAGTCCCCAGTGCCGCTGTGTCCTCTCCCTGACACAGTCCAGGGCTGCAGTGTCCCTCCAGGACAGCAAGGGACCCGCAGCCATCCCCTCCATCCCCTCCCTGCCGGGATGCGAGGGTCACTGACCCCAAACACGCTCCCCGTACCCCCAGAGCTCCCTCGCCATCCCCAGCACCCCCATTCCAAGGCAGGAACGGTCAGAAAAGACACGGCCAAGGTTACATAAATATTCCAAGCCGCCTTTGGGGGTTTATTCCATTTATTTGCCATGGATTTGGGTACTTTTCCAAAGGAAATCTCATGCTGATGTGGTCTGTTCGTCCCATCCCATCCCATCCCGGCCCCCTCTCACCATCCCCCCTCCCCGTTCTTCTGGATGCTCCAAATTGGCATTTTTTGCACAATTTTTTTCTGGTCTGAAGAGTGTTTTGTTTTGTTTGTTTGTTTTAATACCCCTCATTTCCCCCCTCACATCTTCCGTTTTCTGCTCCCAGAGCAGGAATTACAGTTTCCATCCACTTGGTGTCAGCTCCAGCCCCACCATCCGTCCGTCCATCCCAAACCACCCCAGCCCCACCAGCACTGGCTGTTTTGGTGGACCCATCCGCTTCCCTGCAGTTAAAATCCTTGATTTACCAGCATTAAAAATGCCCAGCTCATGACTTTCCTATGGGATCCATACAGGAATTCAGCCCATTTCCCAGACGGATGCCAAGCCAGCCCTGGGAATTCACTACCTTGCAGAGCTTCAAATCTGCACCATCGTTGGGTTAATTAAGCCCCACTCCCAGTTAATTTGATTAAAGTCTGGATGGGGGGGATATCCCCAAATGGAGACTCTACTTTTGGTTGTGATGGGAATTTTTTCACGGGTGTGTTTGAAGCAGGATGAGCCGAAAGCTACTGGGGCATTGAGCCGCGGGGAATTTAGTGCCTGGAATATTTCGTGCCTGAGGAATTTAGCGTTGGGGTATTTAGCTCTGGGGCATTAAACACCGGGACGTTCAGCTTCGGGGAATTTAATGCTGGGGCATTTAGCGTTCAGAGAATTTAGTGCCTGGGGAATTTGGCACCGAGGCTTTTGGCTCCAGGGGGGGCATTAAACACCAGAGCATTTAGCTCCGGGGAATTTAGTGCCTGGAGAATTTGGTGCCTGAGGAATTCAGTGCCTGGGGAATTTGGCATCAGGGCATTTGGCTCCAGGACATTTAATGCATTGAGCTCTGGGGCATTCAGTCCCTGGGGAATTTGGCATCGGGACACTGAGCTCTGGAGCACAGAACCCCGGAGTATTTACTGTTGGGACAGTAAGCACCCAGGGAGTTTAGTGCCTTGGGATTTCGGCATGGGGGCATTTGGCTCTGGGACATTTAGCTCCGGGCTATTTAGCGTTGGGGTATTTAGTGTTTGGGGAATTTAGTGCCTGGAGAATTTGCCAACGGGACTTTCAGGAAAAGGGCATTAAGGATCGGGAGGTTTACCAGCAGGGACTGAGCTCTGGGGCATGAAACACCTCGGCACTGAGCTCTGGGGGTTTAGTGTCGATGCATTCAGTGTCTGGGGGATTTAGCGCCTGGAGCACTTAGGGCGGGGGCGTTTAGCAAAAGAGTTCGGAATTGGTGTGTTCCCCAGCGGGATATTCAGCTCTGGGATGTCTTACACTGGGACATTCTCACACTGGGGCATTCAGCATCTATGCAGAAAGCATGGGGGAACGCTGGGCAATAGACAATGGGGTATTTAGCTCTGGGGTATATAGGGTTGAGGCATCAACCATCAGGATGTATAGCTCGGGGTATTTAGGGTTGGGGCGTTAAACATTGGTGTGTTTAGCTCTGGGGTGTTTAGGGCTGGGACGTTCAGCATCGGTCCATAAAACACTGGGGCATTGAGGGAATGGACTTTTAGTGTTGGTGCATTTGGCACTGGGGCATTAAACATCGGGACAATCAGCTCTGGGGCATTTAGGGTTGGGATATTGAGCATTGGGGCATTTTGATCAACACAGAAATCATCAATTTAGCTCTGGGGCACTTGGTGTTGGGGCTTTTAGCACTGGCATATTTAGCATTCGAGCATTCAGCCCTGGGACTTTTAGGGTTGGGGCATTAGCAATAGGGCACTGAGCTCTGGGGCATTAAAATGGGGGAATTTAGCCCCTGATATTTGGTGTTGCAGCATAAAAGCATCGGTGATTAATACTGGTGTGTTTAATCCTGGGGTATTTACCCTCAGTGTTTAAAATGCTGGTGAGTGTTACACTGGGGCATTTGGCTCTGGGACATTAAACACGAGGGTGTTTAGCTTTGTGACATTAAACATCAGTGCATGAAATATTGGAGCATTTAGCACTGAGCCTTTAAGAATTAGTGTAATTAGCACCAGCTCATTTAGCACTGGGGCATTTAGATCGATGCATAAAGGGGAATTAACTCTGGGGTATTTAACATCAGGGCATTGAGCACTGGGGTGCTAAACACTGGGGCAAGTAACTTCGGGGCATTTATTGTTGGGGCATTGAGTACTGGGGCATTTAGATCAATGCTTAAAACATTAATGAATTTAGCTCTGGGGCACTTGGTGCTGGGGCATTAAACGTGGGCATGTTTAGATCTGGGTTATTTTAGGATTGGAGCTTTTGACACTGGAGCACTATGCACCGGGGAGCTTAGCTCTGAGATATTAAACCTTTGGTGTTTAACTCTGGGATGTTAAATATCAGGGTGTTTAGCTTAGGGTATTTTGGGCTGGGGCATTAAACATGAGGGTGTCGAGCTCTGGGGCATTTAAGGTTGGGGCTTTTGGCACTGGGGCATTGAACATTGGGGAATTTAGCTCTGGGGCATTGAACATTGGGGAATTTAGCTCTGGGGTATTAAACATCTGCTGCTTAGCTTTGGCTTATTAAACATGGAGGTGTTTAACTCTGGGGTGTTTAACGTTGGGCCGTGAAACCATTGGGGTGTTTAGCTCTGGGGTATTCAGTTTTGGGGCATTAAACATTGGGGTATTTAGCTTTGGGTCGTTAAACATGGGGATGTTTCACGTTGGGCTATGTATTGTTAGGGGATTAAAATCTGAGGGTATTGCACTGGGTATTTAGGGCTGGGCCATTAAATGTCAGGGTGTTTAGCCTGAGGTTTTTTTGCTGTTGGGGCATTTAACATTGGACTGTTTAGGGCTGGGGCATTAAACATGAGGGTGTTTAGCTCTGGGATTTTTAGGGCTGGGGCACTAAATATCGATGTATTTAATATCCTTGCAGGTCCTGCTGCTCCCTGGATGCTGCACTGCAGAACGGCCCTTGAGGCCCCAGTGAGGCCTCAGAGAGGCCCTGGAGCTCACAGACATGAGGGATTTGCATTTGAGGGATTTTCTCTTGAGGGATTTTCACCTGGACCCAGACTCCCAGAGAAATCCCAGCTCCGGGTTGAGCTGGACTCTCTCACCCTGTGGACTTGCTCCCAGTGCACCCAGTCCAGTCCTTTGGATTTCCTAAGTGTAAATAAACCTTCCCCAGTGGAGTCTGAGCCTGGGAACACACATGGAACCAGGGAGAGGGTGGGAATGCAGAGGAGGGGGTGGCAATGCCAGGGAGAAGGTGGGAATGCCAGAGAGAGGATGGGAGTGCTGAGGAGAGGGTGATGATGCTGGGGAGAGGGTGGCAGCACTGCAGAGAGCATGGGAATGTAGAAGGTGACAATGCCAAGGAGAGGGTGTCAGCACTGAGGAGAAGGTGGGAATGCTGGGGAGAGGCTGACAATTCTGTGCAGAGGGTGGCAATGCCAAGGAAGGGGTGGCATCTCTGGACACTGCACTGCTGTCCCCAGGGCCATGGGTCTCCCCCACCACCTGCTTTTCCCTGGCTGAGAATGCTTGGGATGGTGTTGCCTCAGCACCATGCTTCTTTTTTCTTCTTCTCCTCCTCCTCCTCCTCTTCCTCCTCTTCCTCCTCCTCCTTCTCCTCCCCTGCTCCAGCCGGGAAGTCTGGCTCCGGTTGCGGGAAATGCAGCGGGTCCAGCAGAGAGCAGTGGTAGCACACCGGCATCCTGCCACCTCCCTCTTGCCCATCCCGGCCTTTCCAGTAAATCTTAATTTCCCTGGAAAGAGAAAAGTGGAATTTGCCAAAAACTTTGGGGCTTAATTAAAAAAAAAAAAAACACCCCAGTTTTCCTGGTGGTGGAGGTGGAATGGGAGCGGACAGGGCTGGCAGAGAGATTTACGGGCTGAATCGAGACTGGTAATTGCAAAGAAAATAAAAAAACCTCGTAAGAGCGAGAAAAAACCTCTTGTAAAAATAAATTATCAGCTTCTCTATTAAATTATTCTGCCCCGCTGGAGCGGGACACCCATGGCTTTTGATCCTCCCGCTGCCGTCCCGTTCCCAGCCCACGGGACGGGGCCGCGGGGTCCTGGACAGTAATGGGCCCTGACAGCTTGGAAAAGCGAGACGGGCTCTTCATTAATGAGCCCTAACGAAGCCAAGGGGCCCGACGAGCCCGGCGGCGGCTTCTGCTGAGCCGGCTGGGCTGGGAGCACCGGGGTGATGCCCCGGCGCGGCTGCGAGGGGCGAGGGGTGCGGGAGGGATGGGATCTGCTGCCTTCCTCCATCCCTCGTTCTTCCAGCGGGGAAAAAAATCATTAAAGAAAATTTAATGGGAGATTCAGATCGGGGAGTGGGGGCTTGGGGGACTTCCTGCAAATGGGAGACAAGAAAAAAGAGAGATGAGAGCTTGACTTATTGTGAACTTGCAATGCACCTGCAACAGGTTTGCAATGGATTTACACAAGAGGGTTGCAATGCGACTGAAACAGGTTTGCAATGGATTTGCAATTTGCAATGGGTTTGCAAGTGGCTTGAAATGGACTTCAAGGGTCCCCAAAGAAATAGCAAAGAGCTTGCAAAAGGCTTGCAGTGAGTCCACAATGGTCTTAAAGGGAGTTTACAACAGGATTTGCAATGAGTTTGCAAGGGGCTTGCAAGGAGTTTGCAGTGGGTTTACTTTGAAATGGACTTTCAAGGTTCCCAACCTTGCAATGGACCTTCAGATTTTTGCAAGAGGTTTGCAGTAGGTTCACAATAGACTTGAAAGGGATTTGCAAGGGGTTTACAATGGGCTTGCAATAGCCTGCAATGAGCTTGCAATGGGCTTGCAAGGGGTTTGCAATAAGCTTGCAATAGGCTTACAAAGGGTTTGCAGTAGGCCTGTGGCTGGCATGGGCTTGCAACGAGCTTACAAGGAGTTTGCAGTTAGCTTACAATGGGTTTGCAATCGGTTTGCAACGGGCCTGCAATGCCTTCTCTCCACACGGGCACATCCCAGGAATCCGAACCCTGGTCCTGACAATTGGCCCTCATCCTGGGGAGCCTCCTGGCTGTGCTGCTCCCACTCTCCCAAGGCTGCCTCTGGATTCAGCGCACCCCAGGAAAGGATTCATCCCCCCGTCCCACCCTGGGCTTCACTCTCCAGGATTTAAGGAGAAGCAGCTGCCCGGGTGGGACATCAAAGACCCCGCTGGAGCCCTGAGAGGGTGGAAAATCCCCGCAGCCCCGGGGGGATCCGAAGGGCTCTGGCTGCGTGGGGCTGTGGTGGTGACGCGCGGACGGAGCCGTGACGGAAGCCCTGGAGCCTCTGTGTAACTGGAACCAGAAGGGAGGGGAGTCCAGGCTGGGAAATCAGCCGGGAGAGGTTGGGAGCAGCAGGGTTCCTTTGATCCCAGCCTCGCTTCCAGGCTTCCTCCTTCCCTTGCTGCTGGGATCGCAGGGCACTTACAACAGGCTTGCAACAGGCTTGATGTGGGCTGGGAATGGGCTTGCAAGGGGTGTACAATGGGCTTGTAGTGCATTTACTGGTGGCTTGCAACAGGCTTGCAAGGGGCTTGTAGTAGGTTTACAATAAGCTCGCAACAGTCTTGCGACGAGATTACAACGGGCAATGGGCTTGTAAGGGACGTACAACGGGCTTGGGATAGATTTACAGTGGGCTTGCAACGGGTTAGCAAGTGGTTTGCAACAGGTTTGTGACCGACTAGTCTTAGGATGAGTTTACAACGGACTTGACATTGGGGTGGGACAGAAATTAAAGTAGTAAATGAATATGCACATAAATTGAGGGAATTATTTGCATCTGTACTGTTTTGGGTGAATTTGGTGCTCCTTTCAGCCTCTGTCACAGATTTGTAACACAGAGAGAAGAAATCAGCCCCTACACCTGCCCAGATCATCTCATTCCCAACATTTATTCCGTAAAAATGTCAACACAAACCCACCCTGGACCTTGTTGGATAAGCAATGCCACACCAATTAAACAAATTTACATGGATTTGAGTTGGAGAGCTGCAAATATTCCATATTCCTGGGGTTTCTTTCTCTTACTGGGGCTACTCTACTGGTGGAATTTCACTTTCTTTTGGAGCTTTTTGCTATTTACAGCGGGATCTGTGGGTGTTTTTGGTTCCCATTTTGGACTGGGGAGGATGTTTGGTATCACCCCCTGAAAAAATTACATATATCAAGGCCCAAATTGCAATGGATCAGGGGTGGAAATTCCTTTTACTGGAAATCTACCTCTTTGCAATCCCAAATCTTGGAGCAAGATGCTGAGATAAAAACCCAGAGGAGGGATCGCTTTGGGATGGGTTTGGAAAAATTGCACAACTGGTCTGAGAAGTTTCCAGCCCATCCCAGCTTCTCGATTTCATCCCTGTGATCCTAAGTAAGGGAAGAGGAGTGGGGTCAGAGGATTTTCACCCACACTGATGATTCACCCAACCCCACAACCAGTCCAGTCACCCGTGGGTGTGTGGGAACCTCTGGCGTGGGTTTGTACCCTTGGAGAAACCTCCTGGAGAACCTGCTTCTGGTGCTTAGAGCTCTCCTAGGAGGAGGAAAGGCGTTATTACTGGTAAGTCCTGGAGAACTCATCTGGGTTGCTTCTCTCCAGCCAGGAATGCCCTCAAAATCAATCCAAGAAGGAGAAAATGCAGGGAAACCCCACCCTCTCACAGCAAAATACTCCTTGTACTTGTGTTGTGATGAGGATATAAAGTTGTAAACCTCCAAAATCCTTGGTGGATCAGCATTTCTTTGGGAAGCAAATGGATCTGTGGGTTTTTCCTGTGGATCCAGGGTGTTTATCCCTCCACACCAGCAGCAAGCAGCGATCCGGTGCCTTCTCCACCCTCCTCACCATGGCCTGGGACACATGATGATGCTTTGGTGCTGCTGGAGACGCTTCTCAGGCCCTTAACAAGCTCCTGAGAATCTCCCAGGGAGGCATTTTCCTCAATAAACCACCAAAATTTGCAAAAATTCTATTTCCTTGAGTAGGGATGAAATGCTGATGATGATTAGCAATGAATTGGGACCACTCGAAGCACCCCAGGAATCTGCTTGGCCATCTTGCTTTTGGAATACGTTGGAGAGCCCCATCCCCACATTCATCTGTCTGTAATTTGGACATGATCACCTCCAAAGTCTTTGCACACCAAGACTGGCTCTGATGAAGATGTTACAAACGTGATAGAGTTGTTCCCGATTCTGGGAATTTCTCTTCAGTTAACCCCTTGGATGGTCCCACCACCGCTGGACGTGATGTGCTTGGATCTTGGGAATGCTGGCAAGGAAAAAAAAACATGGTTATTTACGTGGGAGCGAGCCGGGCTCTGCATCACCTGGACTGGCAGGGAGTGGATCTGCATTCTGGCTTTGGGGTGTGAGCTCCTCTCTGTGGGCTGTTCAGGCCGGTGTTGGCACCCTGAGGACAAAATTGGCTGGAAATTGGTCTCTTCTGACCGAATCTTGAGTCTTGGAATGGGTGACCAAATCCCAGAGCTGCTTCCAGTCTGATTCCACATTGCTTTTGGGGCACATCTGGCAATTTTGGGGAAAAATGTGTGATGTCACCTCCCGTTACTTTACCCACATGCACCTCACCCCAAATAATCACAAAGTTTGAGCTGTCCCCTCTGAGAGGTTCATGGATGATGCTCTGATGTTCTTCCCATGTCTCCTCTGACATGGGATGAAGCTGGGACAGGGCAGCTCCAGCCAGGTGGTTTTGAGACACTTTGAGTTCACTGACACAAAGTCTTCCACCAGCTCAAACCCTCCTTGTTGCTTTGTCAGTGGATGTGGGAACAAGAGCTGCCTTGGCTCCTCTGGCATTAACTCTTCTCCTTCGCTTTGCCCAGAGCTGACCTGGCCCTGCTTGAGTTTTTCCTCTAGCTTTGCTTTCTGGCTGATATTGAACCCACATGGGCCACAAAGCCTCCCCACCCTCCCCACGTCAGGTGCAAGCAAGAGCCAGGAATGTGCAAAGTTCCAAAGAAATGGACATCTCCAACTTGGCCTTACCTTCAGCATTTGCTCCAGCTCCTCCTTTTCACGGCTCTGGTTCTCCAGCCCAGCCTTGTTGCTTGTCTTGCAGGACCTTCATCCCCTGCCCTTCCCAAGACCTTCACCTCCAGTTCACACCAAGAGCTGCCCAGGTTGGACATGTGATCCCAGGTGAGATCCTATTCCCACCATGGATCCCATGGGGTCACATCCTCCCTCTTTTCTTTCCTGGCCTGTGATTATTTATCCACCCCTTGGCTTCTTCCTTTTCCCACCCTTTGAAAGAGTGTTTTTGCTTCCTTTTGAGTCATCCTGGAGTTCCTGCTCTCTCCAGTGGAAGAGGTGAGTAATGTAGGGTTGGATGGACCATGCTGGTCCAGGGAGAGGGATGAGAGAGGAGAAACTGGAATAACAACCAGACCGTCTCCTCTGAGCAGGAGAAGCCACAGCTCCATCACCAGTGAAGGTGCCAGATCTCCTTGAGGAGTGAGATGTTAACAGTGTGGCAAGTCAAGACTTTCAAGCCTTGGGTTGGTGTCACCTTCCTGGGACATTGTGGCCAGTAGGGACCCTCCCAGGTCAAGTGAAACAGGAGAAGGACCAGCGCAGGGTCACCAAGATTCCCAAGCCAACACACGTTGGGCAATGTGGGGGAGCTGGCCTGGGAGGTGGTGAGGAAGAGGAGGGTGTTCTCAACTGGACAGAACCAATCCTGCCTGAAAGTGTCCCATTCCTGGAAGTGCCCAAGGCCTGGCTGGAGCAACTTGGGACACTGCAAGGTGTCCCTGCCATGGCAGGGAGTGGAACAAGGTGGGCTTTAAGATCCCTCCCAACCCAAACCAGACTGGGATTCTATTCTAGGAAAATCCAAATTTACCTCAGTTCCACGCTCCAAAACACCATTTCCATAACATGGGGCAACACAAGCCCTGGAGATCCCCAAATTCCCCCCTTTTCAGCCTCCTTCCCTGCTTCGCGTTTCATAACTGGGGTAACCTCAAACAAAAACCCGGGGAATTATTTCGGCTCAACAGGTCGGAACGAGGCCAAGACGCTGGAGGAGCTGTCGCGTTGGATTTTCCAGCCCTTTGCACCAGCAGGAGAAATTTAATGTAAATAAGCCCCCACTTCCATCCTATGGCACGTCCAACCTCTCTGTGGGTCGGAGCGACACCCAGCACCCGCCTCCCAATCCGGCTTGGCATGAAAATCCATGGCAAACGTGTTCACTGAGGGCTTTTCTCCTCCTAAACCCTTCCCAGCAGAGTTTCTGGGAGGCGATTCAGCATGGATTAACAGCCCAGCCTCGGGAATATGTAAGGGGGAAGATGCCCAATGGACTGGGTTCACCTTGGTATTTCAAATGAAGAAAAAAAGGGGATTTTGGGGTAATTATGATTTTCGTAGTCCTAGAGAGGAGAGGTATAAATCCCCCAGGCAGAGCGATCCCAAGGATTGCAAATTATGCAAAAATATAATTTTTTCTTTTTATATATTAATTTCTATATGAATAGAATTATAGAAAGATATATAATACATAATGTATAAATTATATTTTATATATTAATAGTAATATTTCAATATAAATATACAGAGAGAGAGAGAGGGAGTGCTATATATATATTTCTATGAAATAGAAATATATAAATTTACAATCCCTTTTCCCTGCAAAGGAGCTGACTTGGAAAAGGAGAATCCAGCCTCAAGCTCAGCTGCCTCCAGTGTAATCCCCTGCCAGCTCCTAACAAAGAATAGCCCCATTATTAATTAAACAGTGAAATTAAACTATAGATGCCTGAAAATATTTCCTGTTGGGGCACGTGCCCCCAAATCCCATAGCCAGGTTTATGGGAATCTCGATCCCTAACACTGCCCTCAATCAGCCTCCTGCAGCTTTTAGGCTTGGTTTTAAGGGGCTTGAGGGGAAATAAGTGTTTGTTCCTGCCTGGAAATCAGAAAGTGTGTCCAAGAATGGGAGTGAATGCTAAAAATCCATCCAAATTTTAATTTTCCAAGGTAAATTGGAGTTTCTAGAGAGAAACAATGAGAAGCTGCAGCCTTTTGAGTTTAAGCAAAGCATTAAACATAAATTTATCCCTGTTTTATCTGTTAAGATTCCCCCAAACCCCATTTATTTCATCACCAGGGACCCCGCATCATGTTTGGATGTAGAAGGTTCCATGTTTGGGAAAAGGCACCCCAAGTTTGCACAGTGGGGTGGTAAATTTGCAAAAGGACGTCTCAGGTTTCCAAAGGTGGTCCCAGACTTGTAAAACATCACCACAGATTTAAGAAAAGGCACCTCAGGTTCCAAAAATGAGGTCCCAGGTTTGCAAAAAGGGATCTCAGGCATAAGAAAAATCCTCCCCAGGTTTAAGAGCAGGAGTTCCGATTTCCAGAAAGACTCCCCAGATTTAAGAACCATCCCCAGGTTCCTAAAAATGGATCCAAGGTTTGCAAAAAGGGGTCCATGATTTGCCGAAATGGACACCAGGGTTGCAAAAAGGGCCTCCAGATGTGAAAAACGAGGTCCCAGATTTGCAAAAAGAGGTCCCAGCTTTAAGAAAAGCTCCCAAGTTTCAGAAAAGGAGCCCTGATTGACAAAAAAAAACCTCCTCAGGTTTAAGAAAATGTGCTCCAAGATCACAAAATGGGGTGCTGTTGCTGGAAGAAGTGGTTTTGATTTGGGCAATGAGGTTCCAGAGTTGCAAAAAGACACCCCAGGTTCCCTAAAAGGGGTCCAAGATTGCCAAAGAGGGGTCCCAGGTTTAACAAACGTAACCCCAAAGTTTAACAAAATGAGTCCTGATTCACAATTCTCCTCCCCAAATGTGAGAAAAGGCCCATGCTCCAAAAATGGGGTTCCAGGGCTGAAAAAAGCCACCTCAGGTTCCCGAAAAGGGATACTAGATTCCCTAAAACGGGTCCCAGGTTTTAAAAAAAAAAAGGAGCCCTGCTTCGCTAAAGGGCCCCAAAACTTAAAAGTTCCAAAGGTTCCCTAGAAAGGATCCCAGGTTCCCAAAAGGGCTCTCAGGTTTGCAAAAAGCCCACCCAAATTTAAGGGAGGACACCCTAAATTCCCAATGTTTGCACCAGTGGGGTCCTCCTTTCCAAAAGTTCCCACAAAAGCCCCCCAAGTTTAAGAAAATGCCCTCCAAATTTGCATGTGGGGGTCCAAGGGTCCCCGACCCTGGATGGAATTCCCACTCTGTTGCACGTGGGAATTGCCCCTGAACCCCCAAATGGACATTGCCCTTCCCAAAGCTGAATTTTGGGAAATGATGGAGCTGGCAGCAGCCCCCGGGGGCTCAGGGGTGAGATTTCCCTGGATAATCCTGTAATTCCTTGAGCCCCACGCTCCTGTCACAGCGAAAACCTGTGGAAAAAGCAGCAAAAATCCCTGCTTGGGGTAAAAAAGGTTTTGTCAGGGCTGGTTGTGCCCCAAAATCTGCGTGATCCCCAAAACTGGAATGTAGGGGTTCCCTCCTCAGAGTTAAACCCCTGAAATTGCAATGGGGAGGATTGCAGGGCAGGATCCCCCAGTTAATCCATTTTTCGGTGTGGGTCCTACAGGAAAATAAGTTGTGAAGCCTTGGCATTCCCCCCAAATTTTTGCAGCTCAGAATCCTCCATTGGGGGTCCCCTGTAGGACTGGATTCCCTGAAAACACCAATTTTGCACTCCTGGGACCCCCAAAAGACCCATTTTTACAGTGGCAAATCCCTGCTAAGATCGGTTTTGGGCCATGGGGTTCCCCTAAAGATCCTTTTTTGCACTCCTGGAGTTCCCCAAAAAAACTCCATTTTTCCAGCACGGGGTCCCCAACAAGATCAAATTTTACAGCACTGGTATCTTCCCTAAAAAATCCATTTTTGTAGCATGGAGTCCCCCAAGAATCCCAGTTTTCACTCTTGGGGTCCCCCAAAAGACCCTTTTTTATGATGTAGGGACACCCTCAAAAAGGTTAAATTTTTGCAGCATGTTACCAATTTCTGCATCTCTCCAGGGGCCCCGTTTTGCACTCTTGGTGTTCCCCACAAACCCCAATGCTTTTGGCACCGTGGGGTTCCCCAAAATACCCAGTTTGCAGCTCTGAGAGATCAAATAAACCTATTTTGGAGACTGGGGATCACCCAAAAATCTCATTTTAGCAATGTGGGGTGCCCCATCCAACCAATTTTCCATCTCAGGGCCCCCCACCAGACTTGTATATCCAGCACCATTGGAGTCTTCCAAAAATTCCCTTTCCCAGCCCAACTTTCCCCAATAAACCATTTTTTTACAGCACTGTGCTGCCAAATAAATCTATTTTTTCCTGTGTGGGGTCCCCCAGGGACCTGTCCCCCCACACAGTTCCATCTCTGCAGCCTCCAGAATTTTTCATCTGGCCCAAAAATAAACCCAGCCTAAAATAACCATTCCCTGCTTGTGCCCCCATCTCACAGGGATCCACTTTCTGCAGTAGTAATAATAATAATAATATTAATAACAATAATAATAGTTAATGATAATTTAAATTATTTGGGAACTGCTTCTTTTACTGGTTTAAACGGGTTTTTAAACTGGATTTCCCCCCATATTTTATTAAACTCAAAAGGTAACATTCCCAGGATTGGAAGTGGCAGATGGAAAATGCCCCTTTAAATCTGGAAGTCTTGAAAAGTGTTTGGGAAAAGGCAAAATTTAGTGTTTTGGTGGCAGAATAAAGGGGAAAAGGTAACAGCTAATCTGAAAATGAAGGACTAGAGAAGGAAAATTATATGAAAGTCAAAGAGTGTAAAAGATAATGAAGAAAATGAAAAAAAATGAAAAAAACCCCAAGGAAAATGCAGGAGGGTAAAAATGGGAATAAGGACATAAAGAATAGGAAAGTAAAATAATGGGAAAATAAAACCAGGAAAAGAAGGATAAAATCACGTGAATGCAAAAAACAAACTAAAGGGAAAAAAATAATAAAAAAAGAAGTATAAAATGATAAAACTCAAAATAATGCGGAGTAAACTGATAATAAATAAATTACAAATAAAAATGGACAAATAAAGTGGTAAAATGGAAAAAAGGAAAAAATGGAAATTAAAAATAATATAAAAATTATAAAAATGAGAAGATATAGGAATAAAATAAAGTGAAAATAAAAGAATATAAATAAAAAAGAATATAAAATATGAATTAAACACAAGAGACTATAAAATGCATTCTATAAAATCATATAAAAATGAATGAACAAGCTACTAGAAAAAGATGAATTAATAAAAATCTAGAAAAAATATGGGTGACAAATAAGCGAATATTTACAAACAAATAAAAATCAAAATAACATTAAAAATTATTACAAGTAAAAGACTACAATTAAAACAACACAAAGCTAAAAAACCCCAAAACAATAAATAAAAAATGAGATAAAAATATAGAAAATAAGCGCCCTTAAAAACTGAAATAAAACAATCCCAACTCCGAGCGCATTAGACTCCAAGGATGGAAAACGGAACCCAGCACAAGAATTCCATTAATTCCATTTCTTCTTTCCCTGTCCCCCCCTCCGCGCTTCCCTTTGCTGGGGAGGGAATTCCGGGGAGGGAAGGACTTGGCGCTGGAGCGGATCAGGAGCGCTCACACCTCCTCCTGCTCTTCTTCCTCTTCTTCTTCCTCCTCTTTTCCTCCTTTTCCTCCTCCTCCTCCTCCTCCTCTTCCTCCTCCCCGCGGGGGTTCCCGGCCCTTTGTTCCCCCCACAAAGCCACATCCCGCCCTCAATAGCACCGGGAGGGGTTTTTTTGCGTTTCCTAAATTAAATAAACACTTTTTTCCACCCCCCCCCCCCCCACCAGCTTTCTGGAATTTTCCTGCCCCGGGAATGGCCCCAGCCGGGCTTGATTTGATTACTTTTTATTTTCTTATATATATATTTTTTTTTTAGTTTGTTCTCCAGCTGTTCTGGGAAGAGGAAAACAACCCACGCAGGCACTGAGCCCCCAGCATCTCCCTGGGCGGGGAATCAGAGCCCAAAAATACCTGGGAAAAAATTCCATGGTGGATTAAACTTGTTAGGAAAGGGTTTTCCCTAGAACGAGGCAGATTTGGGGATTTGAGAGGATGCTGCTGTTCCTGCATCATCTGTGGTACCCACAGCTGGTGGGATGCTGGAGGCACATCCCAAAAAACCTTCATCCGTGGATTGACCTCTCCTAGATGCTGGAAAATGCTCCCCCAGAAATCACAATTCCTCCCCTTGGTGGAGCTTAAGAGGGAAATTTGGGTAAAAGTTTGAAAATCTGCCCCCAAAAGTCATAATTTCCCTTCTTTGTGCTACTTGAGGGGAAGTTTTGGGGAAAATTATGGGAAATTCACCCCAAAAGGTCACAATTTCCCTCCTCAGTGGGGTCTAAGGGGGAAATTTAGGAAAAAAATTTTGGACAATCTTCACCTTAAACCTCACAGTTTCCTCCTCAGTGCTATTTAAAGGGGAAATTGTGGAAAAGTTGTGGAAAATTTTCCCAAAAATATTGCAGTTCCAGTGAGTCTCCCAGTGGGATTTGAGGGCTCACGGTCGGTTCCACGAGTGTCAAAAATAAACCCAGCCTTTGTGGGTTTAAGGTGTCAAAAATAAACCCAGAGTTTGTGAGCTCCCAGCCTCTCTCCAGGCTGGTCAATCCATGGATCAAGCTTTCCTAAGGCACGGAAAATCCACCCAAAAATGTCGCATTTCTCCCATCGATGGAATTTAAAAGGCGACAAGTTGGAAAAATTACGGAAAATACGCACCAAAAAAAAAAAAAAAAAAATCAGAATTTCTCCCTGTCACGGGGACTTAGAGGGGAAATTTTGAAAAAATGATGGAAAATCCACCCCAAAAATCAGCTCCTCCAGTGGGAGCTGAGCGCTCAAGGCTGGTGCTGTCGGAGCCATGGGCTCACCCTGCTCCCAGCTGGGAGTTTTTGCTCCACTTTTCCTTGGGAAAAGAGGCTGGAGGATGAAGAGGTTTTTCCATGGGATTTTAAAGATTAAAAGATGGAGTTTTGGGAGTATTTATGGAGTGTATGTTATTAATTCTGTTGATTTTAGTAATATGTAGGCAATATTATGTTAATATTGAAATGTGGATAATAATTCTCTTCTCTTCTCTTCTCTTCTCTTCTCTTCTCTTCTCTTCTATTCTTCTGCATTATATCTTATTATAGATTTAATAAAATTACATCTTTATTATCTTCATTATCCTGTATTATATTACTATTTTATCACACGATATTATATGGCCATATATTCATTGTACAACATATCCCAGTGAATGAATATTATATTCATATTAATATTAGAACAATATATTTACATGACATATTAATGCTATTTTATTTTTATTTTTATTTATTTTTATTTTTATTTATTTTTATTTTTATTTTATTTTTATTTTTATTTTTTTTAATTTTTATTTTTATTTTTATTTTTATTTTTATTTTTATTTATTTTATTTTTTTTATAAAATATAGATATAAATCTGCAACTTTCCAGTGAAAAAGCCCCCTAATCCCTCATATATCATTATTTTTAATATATTTTTGTGTCTTCATAACACAAAAAAACACCCCAAACCCTCCATATATTTAAATTTATGTGTAATTTTTTGGCCTTTTGCTGCAAACCCCACCACAAATCCTCTTTATACTGCTATTTAATTTTACAATTTTCTAGTGCAAAAAAGACCCTCATATCTCTCTTATATTTTTTCTATAGACTTTCATGACTTTCTAATTCACAAATACCCTAAAAATAGGTTTTTTTATGTAATCTTGCAGCGTCCTAGTGGAAAAAGGACCTCAACCAACCTTATATGTATTTTTAAGTATATATTTATGGTTTTTTTCAGCTTTTTATTGCAAAAAAGACCCCAAACCTCCATACATGTGTTTTATTGTGGCTTTCCTGTGAAAAAAAATCCCAATTAACGTCCAAATAGACGTATTTACATCCAATTTTGCAGCTTCTTAACGCCAAACCTACCCAAATCCTCCTATATCTTAATCTATAATAAATATTGTACTTATATTTTAAATATTCATGTGCCTGAGCATCTCAGCCCCTCCTTCCACCTGGCTACCAGCCCCTGGCTCATCCCAAACCAGCATCCTCGGGATTCTTCTCCCTAGGGAAAGAACCCCTCCAAGTCCTTATATCCACAACCCTCGAATAAAATCCTTTCAGTGTTCCCGGCTGCCCCAGATCCTGATGCCAATCAATTTTTGATGGATGCAAAATGATCGTTTCTCCCAAAATTTTGGAGAATTTGATCGGTTGGGCAAGATCCTCCATGCAGAAATGTATTTATTATACCTTTATATTTTTGTTCTTTCTTCCAAATTTATTTTCTCACCTGGGGAAAGGAATTTTCAGGACTTGGAGGGGTGAAAAATGAGGGCTTGTGCCTACAAACCCCACAAATGTGATGGTTTTATTCACCGGGACAGGAATTTTTCAGGTGGGCGATGTGGGAATTCACAGATTTGGAGCCTCGATGGAAAATTACTGCCGGGCAAACAAAGAAATCTGGGATTTGGGAATAAACAGGCGGGCCAGGAAGCTGGGAGGAAACCTTGGGCAGGGAAGGGAAGAGAGAGAAAAGCTCCCACCGCGGGGGGCGGCGAAAATAACCCTGGGGGGCCAGCGCGTGGGAAAGGGGCTCCGGTCCTTGTCAGAGGGACCCCAAATCTGGGATTCCACAGCGGGGGGGCAAAACCCAGCTCCGGGCCTCGGGGGTCAGGCCTGCACCCCCCGATCCCTCCCGTGTTTGGGGTTGGGTTGGGAATTCTGGGCGCAGTGGGAATAAATCTTGCCCTGGGTTTATTTGGCCTTCGTGGCTGTTTGTGAATGGCAGGTGTGCAAGACAGGGAGCGTGCAAGGGAATGGGAGTGCAGGAGGGAATGGGGAGCGTGCAAGGGAATGAAGGGAGTGCAAGAGAATGAGGAATTTGGAAGGGAGGGAGTGTGCAAGGGAATGGGGAGTGTGCAAGGGGAGAACGCGTATGAAGGAAACAAATGAGCAAGGGAAGTGAGCGTGTGCAAGGAGCAAGTGTGGAAGGGAGTGAGTGTGCAAGGAGAACAATCCTAGGAGAGCACCAAGCTGCAGAAGGCCTGCGTGTGCAAGGCGAGTGCACAAGCAAATGGAGAGAGAGTGGAAGGGGAACAAGTGTGCAAGGGGAGTGAGCACAGAGGGAGAGCGAGTGGGAAAAGGGAGCGAGTGCGCGAGGGTGTGTTGGAACAAACCCATGGAAACAAGGGTGCAAAGGGACAAGTGTGCAAAGGGAACCAGTGCTCCAGGGGACCAAACTTCCAAAGGGAACAAGCATGGAAGGAGAGCATGAGTGTGCAGTGTGCGTGGGGAGCGGGTGTGCAAGGGGAGGGAGGGTGGACAGGGCAGCAAGGGGACAAGTGTGCGAGGGGAAGAGGTGTGGAACGGGAGCGAGTGTGCCGAGGGAGCAAGTGCAGACTGAGGTGAGCAGCAAGTGAGAGTGTGGAGAAAATGTGCAGAGGGGTGAGTGTGAGCAGGGAGTGAGTGTGAGTGTGAGCAGCGACTGTGCGAGGGGCTGTGGGGCAGGCAGGCCGTGCCATGCCAGCCCCCGTGCTCGACTCCCACCGGAGCCCCCAGCATTCCCGTTCTCCTCTGGCTGTCTCGTGGAAAGGAAACTTCAAAATGCGTCCACCAAAAGAAGGGCCTCGAGCTGGATGAGCTCCTGGCATCGCCACGCACGGCTTGGGGGCTGGCAACACTTGAGAGGTCTTTTTGGAGCAGATTCCCCGGCTCTGGCTCCCGAGCGAGCTGGTGGGATGAGGGGACGCTGGGGGACACAGGAGCTGGGGGAACGCCTCAGCCGAGTGGTTGCTGCCAGGGAGCGCGACCTGGGAAAAGGTCTTGGACATGATGCTGCTCCCCAATACTGGGGGATTTTTTTCTCTGTCACCCAGCTCTGGAGCATCCCAAAAAATGGGCAAAGAGGGGATGAGGAGGCAGGGAGGAGGCAGCTCCCAGGCAAGACAGTGCCCATCGCCTGTGTCAGGCCGGCACACGCCCACCCCGCCCTTGTGCAAGGGCTTGGAATGAGGAAGGAGCTGCTCCTGCTCCTTCTGCTCCTGCTGCTGCTGCTCCTTCTGCTCCTTCTGCTCCTTCTGCTCCTGCTGCTGCTGCTCCTTCTGCTCCTGCTGCTGCTGCTCCTTCTGCTCCTTCTGCTCCTTCTGCTCCTGCTGCTGCTGCTCCTTCTGCTCCTTCTGCTCCTTCTGCTCCTGCTGCTGCTGCTCCTTCTGCTCCTTCTGCTCCTGCTGCTGCTGCTCCTTCTGCTCCTTCTGCTCCTTCTGCTCCTGCTGCTGCTGCTCCTTCTGCTCCTTCTGCTCCTTCTGCTCCTGCTGCTGCTGCTCCTTCTGCTCCTTCTGCTCCTGCTGCTCCTGCTGCTGCTGCTCCTTCTGCTCCTTCTGCTCCTTCTGCTCCTGCTGCTGCTGCTCCTTCTGCTCCTTCTGCTCCTGCTGCTGCTGCTCCTTCTGCTCCTTCTGCTCCTTCTGCTTCTGCTCCTTCTGCTCCTTCTGCTTCTGCTCCTGCTGCTCCTTCTGCTCCTTCTGCTCCTTCTGCTCCTTCTGCTCCTGCTGCTCCTGCTGCTGCTGCTCCTTCTGCTTCTTCTGCTCCTTCTGCTCCTGCTGCTGCTGCTGCTCCTTCTGCTTCTGCTCCTGCTGCTCCTGCTGCTGCTGCTCCTTCTGCTTCTGCTCCTTCTGCTCCTGCTGCTGCTGCCCCTGCTGCTCCCACAGCCTGGAAGCGCTGCTGGACCCTGGCTGGGGCCTCACCCAAAACCCAACCCCACCCCACAGTGACCTGTCCTCGGGTGTCCCCAGTGCAGGACCCCTTGGTGGGACCCTGCTCCAGGACATTTGCCCATTGTCACCCCATGGAATGTCTTTCATTCCTCTATGGAATGTCCTTCATTCCCCACACAGGTCCTTCACCCCGTGGAGGTCCTTTACCCTGCAGATGTTCTCCATTCCCTGAAGTTCCTTCACTCCACAGGTGTTTTTCACCCTGTGGATGTCCTTGACACCATGGGTGTCCTTCACTCTGCGGATGTCCTTGATCCCATAGCTATCCTTTACCCCGCGGATGTTCTTCACCCCATGGATGTTCTTCACCCCACGGGTGTTCTTCACCCCACAGATGTTCTTCATCCCATGAATGTCCTTCATCCCTCCATGGATGTTCTTCACCCCAGACACGTCCTTCATTCCATGTGTGTCCTTCACGCCATGGATGCCCGTCACCCTGCAATCTCCTTTATCCCCCATGGTCCCCCCATTCCCACTGGGAAATGGTGCCTATCCATGTCATGATCTTCCCTGGACTCAGACTTCACTTGGATCCAGAGCAATGCTTCCTAGGCCAGCCTCAACTCCTGCAACACATGGCAACAAGCCCTGACCTGACCTCACCCCCCAAATTTTGGGGCTCTGGTGGCCAAGCAGGGCAGGTCCCAGCAGCTCTGGGCTGGAGCTGTTTTGGGAAGGTGTTGTCAGGATTTGACCTTGGATGTGGGAAGGGAGAGTTCTTTTGGCTGACCCACATTTTTGGGAGGTCCATGGGAAATGGGGGTGAAGCCCTAAAATGCTGATCCCCCTCAATGCACCAGGAGATGTGGAAAAGAGGGAAAAATCCATCTGAAATGCCAGGTTGGGGAACACAGAGTGAAGTTCAAAAACCACAGGCATTTCAGAGACTCAAAAGTGCGGAAAGGATCAAAGTGGCTGCGTGGGAATGGGCAAGCCCCAACAAGATCCGGGGTGACCTCGCTTTGACATTCCCAAAAAAACAGGATCCATCCCGCTGTCATTGCTCATCATCCCGGTGTGCATTGCTGAACCCCCTCACTCCCAAAACTGTGGCTTGGAGCACCCAAGGAACCCCGATGGGGGATGTTTCAGACATTATGGGATGTTCTGGGCATCCCCCAATCCCCCTGGGCTGGTTGCAGCCGGGCCGGTTCCCCAGCATGCCGGGACGTGCTGGGAGGCACTTTTCCAGCATTTTCCTATCTCCTTCTTATGCAAAGAATTCGGTGCTCGAAAGCAGCGCCAGGGGCTTTGCCCCGGCTCCATTCCACCCTTCCCACAGGATGCTGCAGAGCTGGGGGCTGGATTTTGGGATTGCATGGGAAATGCACAGGAATAACACAGGATTTCATGGGACGGTTGCGTGCAATTTCATCATCTTGCATGGGATTGCACGGATTACGTGGGAATTGTATGGGATAATTGCATGGGATGGTTGCAAGTTATTTAATGGGATCCCTTGTGGTTTTTGTATGGGATTGCGTGGGATTCCGTGGAATTGCATGGGATTCCGTGGGGTGATTGAATGGAATTCCTTGGGATGACTGAATGGGATTATTGATGGGATTGCACGGCATTTCATCGGGTGAGTCCATAGGACTGCATGGGATTGCATTAGATTCCACTGGGATTGCATGGAATTCTGTGGGATTGCACAGGATTGCGTGGGAAGGGAAGCTTGGGAACACGGCAGGAGACGCTTACACAGGTGTGTGGTGGGCTGGACAATGTGGGATCAGGGTGCAGGGGGATCATGGGGATTTTTGAAGGAGTTTTGAACGAGTTAGAAATGGGACTATTGAGTTGTTTTTGATGATGTGGTTTAGTTTCTCATTTTTACATAGGCAGGAAGGGTGAGTTTGGTTTACGTTGTTACAGTATGGTTTAGAAGGTTACAATACTTAGTTACAAGACTTTTTAAGAAGTTATTGACTAATAAAACACTGTTAATAAGTATATTTATGCTTTTGACTTAATCTTTAAATATTTTGTTTTATGGACTTAGATTATAGTGTAAGTTTTCTTACTTAATTATGTTATGACATATAAACTTACAGTACTGTATTTTAATCTCTTTGTTTACTTTTGTGGCTACTTTTTTTTTTTTTTTTTGCTATATTTTAAACTCTAAAACTTTAAACTTTCTTTTATTCAGCTTAACATATCTCTGCCTTAAACTATAAACCTACATTTTCCCTTTTAGCACTTAAGTTTGGAAGTATTTTCTAAGGTTTCAGATTAAATCTTGTGTTTAATTCTAAGCTTTGGTTTATAGGTTTAAAGTCCTGAGAGTTTTTTGCATTTTGGATTCTAATAGGGGATATCTGGGATAGAGCTGGCCACTCTTGGCCACCTTTTGGCACATCCTCAGGGCTTTTACCTGCTCCCACCCCATTTACATCCCTGGGAATGGGGAAGGAAAATCCACCTGGAGAGATACCAGAGCCAGTTTGGCCACCAGTGAACTCCAGACCCACCTGAGCCTCAAATTTGGGTTTAAAATCCTTAAAAACCTGGAGAATGCCAGGATATGGCACAAAAAGTCTCTTGGTGTCTCCTTGGCCAAATCCAGCTGGGGAAAACCCCAGCTATGGGAATTTCATGAACAGCAATGATCCCTCCTTTTCCACAGCCAGACCCTCCCCATCATCCCCCAATTCTGGGGGGTCTGAGCCCCCCACTCTGTTGTCTCCACTTCCATCTAATGAGTGGAGCTTTTCCCTTTTCCTAATTAAATCCTGCTCATTAACCCACGGGATTTAATTGCTCCCGACGAGGGGCAGCAGGAGCTGCATTTCCAATTTCCTTCCCTTAATTCTTTTAATTGGGAGAAGCAGGGGGATGGTGACCCAGCACCGCCAGAAAATCCACGCAGGGCAGAGTTTTGGGAATATTTTCCATCACTTTCATCTAATGGCTTTGTATCACCCCCAGAAATAGGGAGAATATCCCCAAATCCACAAGGAAAGGGTTGTAAGAGCTGTGTTGTCACTCCCATCGATGCTGACAACAACAACAGTGACAACAACAACGAAACCAGCAATAACAATAAGAATAATAATGTTGATCTAACCTTTTACTCCAGATTATTTATAAGATATTCTTGGGGAAGTTTGGAGATTTTTTTGAAGCAAGCCGTTGCCATGGCTTTTCTTCTTCTCCCACTTGGAAGGGAGCTTGTCATCTGCCTCCTGGGATTTTTTGGGAGTTGCTGAATCCTGAGTTTGGGGAATGGGGTTATGGAGAGGGCGGGTGAGGCTGTGGAAGGTGGAGGGGTGTTGGGAGAACCTCACAAAAATCGAGTTGCATTGCCTTGGGTGGGTGCTATTCCCAAAAAATCTGACTGCATCATCCTGGAACGCTGATAACCCTCCCCATCCCCCCACTGAATTGAACTGTATTGTCCTGGGAGGCTGATGATCCCAAAAATATCCAATGGCATCGTCCTGGGAGGATAATGATCCCCACAAGAGTGAATCACACTGTCCTGGGAATCCACTAGGTCCCCCAAAAATCAATTTTCACCATCGTGGGAGGGTGATAACCCCCCCAGAAGTCCCAGTGGATTGTCCTGGCTGGGCTATATCCCTGCAAAAATCGAAGTTCATCCCCCTGGGAGGTAAATGCTGCCCACCCTCCCCCCTCCAGATAAATTTGCATAGTCCTGGAATGATGATAATCCCCCAGAATTCGAATTCCATTATCCTGGATAGGTGATGACCCCAAAACGGAACTGCATTATCCTGGGAGGATAATGACGCCCCCCTCCCCCCATCAAATTCTATAAGCTGTCTGGGTGTTATCCCTCCAAATTTTCAAGCTGTGTTGTCCTGGGTGGGTTATGACCCACTCAAGAGTTCAAATTGCCTGGTGCTGGGGGAGTGACGCTCCCCAAAAATTCATATTGCCCACACAAATTTAAATTACATCACATTGGGAGGGTAGTATTCCTCAAAAAAACCCAAGTTGTTTCATTCTGGGAGGATGGGAAGCCCCACAAAAATCAAATCTAGTCATCCTGGGAGAGTGATATCACCCTATAATCAAATTGTGTCCTCCTGGGAGAACAACGATCCCCAAAAAATTTGAATTTCACTCTCCTGGAATTACGATATCCCCCAAATAAATCCGCACAAGTTTAGAAGGATAATGATCCCAAAAAGTTGAGCAGCAGCATCCTGGGAGGACGGAGCCCCCGGGGCTGCTCCCTGCCCAGGAAAATAGGGATGGGGGAATTTTTAGCTCCTGGATTTGCTGAGCCGCGTTCGCTGTCTCCGACATGTCCCTGCAGCCGAGGGCTGATGACACACAAATACCTGACTCATTATTATTCAGGCAGTTAATTAGGTAATGGGGATTAATCCTCCTTCCTGCGGGGCGGGAATTGCCCATGGAGCCTGCTCCGACCCATTCCCAGCGCTCAAACCGGGCACTTCTCAGTCAGCAGGGGATGGGGAGGCAAAGCCCATCTTGTCTGGAGCCCCAGGGACTTTTAATGGAAGAAATTAGGATTTTGGGGCTTTTCTTTCCCTTCCTAATGTTTCCCAGCTTGGAATGCCAAAGCCACCTGCACCCACATGTTATTGGTGGGCCCGGGGGGGTAAAATGTACCTTGTGCGGCAAGAGGAAAATCGTTGTTAAATTAATTAATTGAAAATGGAGCATCCCAAAGCATGGAATCTCCTTCTCCATCCACAGTGGGATGCGTGGAACACCTCAGCTGAGCCCTCCGGCAGCACCTGGCTCACAGCCCGACAACGTTCCCACCCTCAAACCCAACATTTATGCACCCTCTGACTCCAAATCCCCTAAAATTCATCCCCGAAGTCCGCCTCCAGCCCTTTTCCAGGCTGCCCATGAATGATCGGGCATTCCAGGGATGCCAAGGGGCGGAAGGAGGATCCCGCCGTACCGGCAGCTCCAGGGTTGTCACAAAGCTTTACATTTGGCAAATCGAGCTGTTTTGAGTGAAAAAAAAAAAAAAAAAAAAAATCAGGATTTAGGGGTTTTCCAAGGCTGGCAGGGAATATGGGATGGGAAGACCAAAATCTGCCTGTAAAGAAATTCATCCCTCTGGGAGCAAACACTGGATTTCTCTCTGGGATGCTCCGATTGGGTGCTGTAAAATCCCCCCTACACCTGGAAAATTCCTAAATCTGAGCAGGTTTGGGTGGATTCCCACCGGGATGGTGATGCCGGAGCGGGCAGATGCTCCTTTGGGGTACCGGGGGTTCTGGCACACCCTGCCCCCCTTGCAGGATTCCCACAGCCCCGAGTGTTCCGACCTCGGGGCTGGGACCTTGGCAATGTGCCGGGAGTGGCAGAAACAGGGAAAAACGGCCTAATTCCACCCTTATTTTTTTTTTTTTTTTGCTAATCCACTAATTTTCCCCGCCGTGTTCCACCTTTTTGCTTTCTATTCCAAGCTATTTTCACCGTGTCACACCCATTTTCTCCCTATTACACCTTTTTTTTTCTCCTTATTCTACCTTTATTCTCTCTGATCCAAACTTTTTTCTCAGTCCCACCCTCTTTTTTACACCGTTCCACCCCTTTTTTGTCTCTAATCTTCCCATTTTTCTCCCGATTCCACCCTTTTTTCACTCTGTTCCACCCATTTTCTCCTCTTTCCACTTTTTTCTCTCTATTCCACTTATTTTCTTCATTCAACGCTTATTTTCCTTCCATTCTAACCTTTTTAAAAGTTTGTGTTCCAGCTCTTCTCCCTATTCCACCTTTTTTTGTCCCTGTTCTCTTTTTTTCTCACATTTTTTCTCACCTTTTTCCTCCCTTTTCTTCTGTGTTTTCTCCCTATTCCACCAATTTTCTCTCTATTCCGCCCTTTTTCTTTGTAACCCATCTATTTTTTCCTCCCTATTCCACCTTTTTTTCTCCCTGTTCCACCCTTTTCCTCCCCACGTGGAGAAAATCCCAGTGACTGGATCCCAAAACCTCAGCAATTCTCCCAAAGAAGTTCCCCCATGGCAATCCTGTACATCACGGCAATGGGATGAAATAAAATCAAAGAATTAATCCAAAATGAAAAAAAAAAAAAAGGAACATCCCTGTAAATGAAGCCGCAGGAGTGGCCATTATCCTCTTATTATCATTAATGATTAATTATTGTCATTAACAGTCTTTGACTTCAGGAATAGCTCCCCAAGGGGAAAATCATGGGCAAATCAGAATGATATCATGGAAGAGGGGAGAAATTCCCCTTTTTCTGCTGTTTTGGCTGTTTTAGGGGTTCTTTGGGAAATCCAAGGCAGTTTTATGGAAAGGGAAAAGTGGGATTAAAAAGAAAAAAAACAACAAAAACCCCCCATATATCTCCCTTTTTCTTTATTCTTGGAGAAGGACTAGGAATCCTCATGCATGAACGTGTGAAGCCGAAGGGAACATGGATTTTTCCCTCCTCTCCTCTCACGGGTTTCGGCTCTGGCTCCAACGCTCTTCGTGCCGGCCGTGACTCACCCGGTTATTTTTAGCCCCGACCTCTTTTCTCCCCATGTTTTCATCCATGTTGTGGTGCCCTAAAAATGGAAAATAAGGGATGAAATGGAAAACCCACCTTCAGAAGAGCCAGAACTGGGGGGTAACTTTCCCCTTTTCATGGATAAACCAGAAATTCTCTTTGTTTTCTCATCTTTCTGTGTTTGTTGAGTGAAAAGCCAACAAAACCAGGTCAGTTTAGGACAACAAAGTCGCTGCCTGGGCTGGAAAACTTTTTATTTATTGATTGGAATACATTAAATTATAATAATTGGTTTTATTTGGATCAGTGTTCCTGCTTTTTCAGACATGGAACTTTTCTCCATTCTACTCTAACCCAAGGACTGGAGGGTTTAAAGCACTTTCATCCCAGCTTTACTAATCCTGGGGTTTAACTAATCCAGGTTTAAGGATAAAAAGTGAAACCCAAGGTGCTTCAGCTGTTAAGTCCAAATATTAAGGATGTTCAGGAGCTCTGTTGCATCCCTAGAGCTGGACCAGGAGGCTCCAGGAGCATCCCCCAGATAAGGAGCCAAAAATCTTATGGAAAAGGAAAAGCCAAGCCAGGGCATTTCAAATAAGGCTGAAATCCCTTTGGAAGTTGTGTCGATGTTACCCAACCCAACTTTATGACAAATCCTATTTCCGGATGGACTTTATCCTCAATTTGATCACCTGGGCTGAGGCTTTCCAGGTGACCCAAGCCCAGCTCAACCCACCCCTTCAAAGAGCCTCATGCCAGGAGAAACGCCTAATTCATGGAATGCTGGCAGGATCACCCGGATGTAGTGCTGGGCAGATGTTGGCAGCTGCTCCAGCTGTTGGGGGCTGGGGTTGTTGTACCAGAATTACACAATCCTGCATATTTTTTTTCTGTAATTTTTTGGGATTTGAAGAAATTGGGTTGATGGAGGTCCGGAAATCCCTTTTTTTTTTTTAATTTTTGGCTGGGCTTTAAAAGGATAAACCCCAATTTTTTGGCTCAAGGAAATATTTTAAAGTTTCTGGAGGCTCAAACATGCTGGCAGACACTGGGAATATTGAGATAAATTCCCCCCTGGAGTGGATTAACTCCATCCCAAGGATGTTCAGTGTTGGGGGACAAATTCTTTGGTTTCCCCATATTCTGAGGGATAATCCAGGATTTTTGGTTTACAGTATCAAGTCCCAGCAAAACCAAATTCTCTCCCACGGTCCATCCTGCGAGGCCAGCTTTATTTCCCCAAAAAACATCCCTGGAAAGGTGATTCCAGCCTGAACTTCCCCTGAAAAAATGGGAGCTGTGTCCAAATCCCCTCCCCAGATCCCGTGTGTCACCAGGATTTGCGTGTCCCTGATGCTGCTGAGGGTGGCACTGGGTCAGGATGGGAGAGGCCGTGAGATAAGGACTCGTCACGAGCGATGCGGTGTGAGGAATCGATGGCAGGGATCTGGAGCCCGGATTTCCTCCTCTGCTGGGAGTGGAAGTTTATGGGGCACGTCCCCGGGGTGGGCGTGGGGGCTTGTGCCGGGGGCGCCGAAGCTTTAGTCTCTGGTGGGGAAGGGGACGAGGATGGAGACCTGAGCCCATCCCTTTGCTCCTGTTCTCCACACAACCCGGATCCATGGAAAAGCTGATCCCATCCTCTGTGATCCCTTGTCCTCAACAGAACCCCGGTCCCCGGGGTGGGCGTGGGGGCTTGTGCCGTGGGCGCCGAAGCCGGAATCTCTGGTGGGGAAGGGGACGAGGATGGAGAGCTGAGCCCATCCCTTTGCTCCTGTTCTCCACACAACCCGGATCCATGGAAAAGCTGATCCCATCCTCTATGATCCCTTGTCCTCAACAGAGCCCCGGTCCCCGGGGTGGGCGTGGGGGCTTGTGCCGGGGGCGCCGAAGCCGGAATCTCTGGTGGGGAAGGGGACGAGGATGGAGAGCTGAGCTCCTGTTCTCCACACAACCCGGATCCATGGAAAAGCTGATCCCATCCTCTATGATCCCTTGTCCTCAACAGAACCCCGGTCCCTCGGGAAGGCTGATCCCATCCCTTTGTCCCGGGCTCCCTCTGGGTCTCCAGCAGCACTGCAGGCCCATGGAGCGGCTGATCCCACCGCCGTGACCTGTCCTGGGCACAGGTGGAGCCCTGAGCCCACCCTTGTGCCCTCGATCCCCGGCAAAACCCGCATCCTTGGAATGGCTGAGCCCTCCGGCCTCCCTCCCCCTCGGTGTTATTTTAACCCTTTTCCCGGGTGCAAATCCCCCTAAATCCCCTCCAGCCCCTCGGGCCCGCCGGGATTATCCCGCTCCGGCCGTTTCCCTCCATCAGCAATCCCGCGGCGCCGGGGACGGGTCCCGCCGGCAGCGCCGAGTCGGCAAAACCCCGCGGGCTCCTCGGGATGGGCAAAAAGGGGCAAAAGGGGGCAAAAGGGGCAAAAGGGGCAAAAGGGGCAAAAAAGGCAAAAGGGGCAAAAAGGGGCAAAAGGGGCAAAAAGGGCAAAAGGGGCAAAAGGGGCAAAAGGGGCAAAAAGGGCAAAAGGGGCAAAAGGGGCAAAAGGGGCAAAAAGGGCAAAAGGGGCAAAAGGGGCAAAAGGGGCAAAAGGGGCAAAAAGGGGCAAAAAGGGCAAAAGGGGCAAAAGGGGCAAAAGGGGCAAAAGGGGCAAAAAGGGCAAAAGGGGCAAAAGGGGCAAAAAGGGCAAAAAGGGGCAAAAGGGGCAAAAGGGGCAAAAAGGGGCAAAAGGAGCAAAAGGGGCAAAAGGGGCAAAAAGGGCAAAAGGGGCAAAAGGGGCAAAAGGGGCAAAAAGGGGCAAAAAGGGCAAAAGGGGCAAAAAGGGGCAAAAGGGGCAAAAGAGGCAAAAAGGGGCAAAAGGGGCAAAAGGGGCAAAAAGGGCAAAAGGGGCAAAAAGGGCAAAAAGGGGCAAAAGGGGCAAAAGGGGCAAAAAGGGGCAAAAGGGGCAAAAGGGGCAAAAGGGGCAAAAAGGGCAAAAGGGGCAAAAGGGGCAAAAGGGGCAAAAGGGGCAAAAAGGGGCAAAAGGGGCAAAAAGGGGCAAAAGGGGCAAAAAGGGCAAAAGGGGCAAAAGGAGCAAAAGGGGCTGGGGAGCGCCTGCGGATACTGAGGGGAACCCACAGCTCGGGAACTGCCCGGAGTGGCCGCATCTCGGGCAAGAGCCGGCAGCTTTAGGGAAGAAAATCAATATTTGTGTATTTGTGCTGCTTTTTCTGGGATTTTTTAGTGCCATGTCCGGTTTTGCCTTTCTGGTGCTTTCGGGATTTGGTCTTTTGGGGCCTTTTCTTTGCATTTTCACCCTTTTTTTTTTTTTTTCCCCAGGCTTTTAAATATTTTTGGTAGATTTCTATGCTTTACTTTTTTTTTTTCTTTTCTTTTCTTTTTTTATTTTTAATTTTCCCAATTTTCTTCAATTTTTGTGCACTTTTGGTGCATTTTTTTCATTCTGGGGACATTTTTCGTCTTCCACTTGGTCGCTTTCCCCAACATTTTTGCAGTATTTTTCTTTTGTTTAGAGGAACAACAAGGCGAATTGCATTTTCCGTCCACTTCTTAGGATTTTAGTGATTTTAAAGGATTTTTTAATACGAATTTGAGGGGCAAATGGGAGTTTTGGGTGGAGGTGGCAGAGCCGGCCACATGTAGGTGCACACTCACTCGTGCACGCGTGTACTGCCATGCATCCCTTGCACACGCGTGTGCACACAGACATGCCCATTGCACACTCAGCAGGTGTGCAAACCCTGCAACACGCACAGAGCCACAGAGCCCCTCGCACACTCACACGGGTGGGCAGGAGGCACGCCCTTGCACACTCACATGTACACACACACACATTGCACACACACGCCACTCATGCTGTGCACACACAGTGACACACACAGTGACACACAAATGTTGGCACACACAGCACAGAGCTGTGCACACTCACACACACACAGAGCTGTGCACACTCACACTCACCTGCACTGACACTCACACACCTGCACTGACACACACAGAGCTGTGCACACTCACACACACACAGAGCTGTGCACACACACACAGCACAGAGCTGTGCACACTCACACTCACACAGAGCTGTGCACACTCACACACACACAGAGCTGTGCACACTCACACCCAGCACTCACACACACAGAGCTGTGCACACTCACACAGCACAGAGCTGTGTACATTCACACAGCACAGAGCTGTGCACACTCACACACACAGAGCTGTGCACACACACAGCACAGAGCTGTGCACACTCACACAGAGCTGTGCACACTCACACACACACAGAGCTGTGCACACACACACAGCACAGAGCTGTGCACACACACACAGCACAGAGCTGTGCACACTCACACTCACACAGAGCTGTGCACACTCACACAGCACAGAGCTGTGCACACTCACACTCACACAGAGCTGTGCACTCACACACACAGAGCTGTGCACACACACACACACAGAGCTGTGCACACACACAGCACAGAGCTGTGCACACTCACACTCACACAGAGCTGTGCACACACACACAGCACAGAGCTGTGCACACACACACACACAGAGCTGTGCACACTCACACTCACACAGAGCTGTGCACACACACAGCACAGAGCTGTGCACACTCACACAGAGCTGTGCACACTCACACACACACAGAGCTGTGCACACTCACACACACACAGAGCTGTGCACACACACACAGCACAGAGCTGTGCACACTCACACTCACACAGAGCTGTGCACACACACACAGCACAGAGCTGTGCACACTCACACACACACAGAGCTGTGCACACTCACACACACACAGAGCTGTGCACACACACACAGCACAGAGCTGTGCACACACACACAGAGCTGTGCACACTCACACTCACACAGAGCTGTGCACACTCACACTCACACAGAGCTGTGCACACACACAGCACAGAACTGTGCACACACACCCTGCACTCACACACACACACAGAACTGTGCACACTCACACAGAGTTGTGCACACTCACACACACCTGCACTGACACTCACACACACAGAGCTGTGCACACTCACACTCACACACACAGAGCTGTGCACACACACACCCATCACTCACTCTCACACAGAGCTGTGCACACTCACACACCTGCACTGACACTCACACACACAGAGCTGTGCACACTCACACACACACAGCTGTGCACACTCACTCACACAGAGCTGTGCACACTCACACTCACACAGAGCTGTGCACACTCACACTCACCTGCACTTCACACTCTCCCAGTGACACCCACCCCCCATGCCCGCCATTAGTGCAGCTGCACGTGGGCCTGTGCTTGCACACACACCCACACACAGAGACACACACACAGAGCACACCCACAGACACAAGGACACACAGACAGACAGACACACACACCCACACGTGTGTGCACGGTGACACACACCCAGAGCACACCCACAGACACAAGGACACACAGACAGACAGACACACACACACACCCACACGTGTGTGCACGGTGACACACACCCAGAGCACACCCACAGACACAAGGACACACAGACAGACAGACACACACACACACCCACACGTGTGTGCACGGTGACACACACCCAGAGCACACCCACAGACACAAGGACACACAGACAGACAGACACACACACACACCCACGCGTGTGTGCATGGTGACACACACACAGAGCACACCCACAGACACAAGGACACACAGACAGACAGACACACGGACACTCACACAGACACAGGGACTGACACACGGACACTCTCACAGACAGACACACGGACACTCTCTCTCTCACAGACACGCAGACACTCTCACACGGACAGACACATGGGCACTGTCTGTCTGTCTGTCTGTCTCTCTCTCTCTGATGGACAGACACAGGGACACTGTCTATCTGTCTGTCTGTCTCTCTCTCTCTGATGGACAGACACAGGGACACTGTCTGTCTGTCTGTCTGTCTCTCTCTGTCTGACGGACAGACACGCGGACACTGTCTCTCTCTCTGATGGACAGACACAGGGACACTGTCTGTCTGTCTGTCTGTCTCTCTCTCTCACACGGACAGAGACCCAGACATTCTCTCACACGGACAGACACCCGGACACTCTCTCTCTCTTTGACGGACAGACACACGGACCCTGTCTGTCTGTCTGTCTGTCTCTCTCTCACAGGGACAGACACACGGACCCTGTCTGTCTGTCTGTCTGTGTGTCTCTCTCTCACAGGGACAGACACGCGGACCCTGTCTGTCTGTCTGTCTGTCTGTGTGTCTCTCTCTCTCTCTCACAGGGACAGACACGCGGACCCTGTCTGTCTGTCTGTCTGTCTGTCTCTCACAGGGACAGACACGCGGACCCTGTCTGTCTGTCTGTGTGTCTGTGTCTCTCTCACAGGGACAGACACGCGGACCCTGTCTGTCTGTCTGTGTGTCTCTCTCTCACAGGGACAGACACGCGGACCCTGTCTGTCTGTCTGTCTGTCTGTCTCTCACAGGGACAGACACGCGGACCCTGTCTGTCTGTGTGTCTGTCTCTCACAGGGACAGACACGCGGACCCTGTCTGTCTGTCTGTCCGTCTGTCCGTCTGTCCGTCTGTCCGTCTGTCCGCCTGCCTCCCCTCCCCCGCCGCCCACGTGCAGCCCCGCACGCGCCGCCGCCCCCCGCGCGCCCCTTCCCACGCCGCCCCATTCGCGGCCCCCGCGGCCCCGCCCCCCCCGGCCGCGGCCCCGCCCCCCCGCCGCCCGCCGCCCAATGGGCGCGCTCGGCCCTGGCCCCGCCCCCGCCCGCCCTTTAAGCGCCGCTCCGCGCCCCGCGCCCCGCGCAGCGCCCCGGCCCCGCCGCCCGCCCGCACGGCCCCGGCCCCGGCCCCGCCATGGACACCGGCAGCAAGGTGAGCCCGCGCCCCCCGGCCCCGCGCTGCACGACCGCGGGCCGCCCCCGCACACGCGCGGCGGCTGCTGCCGCCGCCGACCGCGAGCGCCGTTTCGCTTTATTTTGCGCCCTAAGCCCGAGCGGAGCCCTCCCCGAAGAGCGGCCGATGCCGGCTCAGCGGCTCGCAGCGCGCCCGGCGGCCGCTTTTGGGCTCCCCTTTCCCCCGAATCGCGGAACCGCGATGGACCAGCCCGATGCTGTCCCTTTTGACCCCGTTCCGGCAGTCGGGGGGGTGGCCCGGGAGCCCAGCAAGGGCCGAGGTGGCTTTTGGGGGCTGCGAGGTTGGGGGGACCCCGCCGGGGCACCCCGCATCTCCGCAGTGTTGGGGCTCGGCCGGGCACATCCCGCCTGGAGCTTCTGACCCAATTCCTGCCAATTTATCCCAGACGGTGAGTTATTAAATGCTCCGAGCTCTCCCGGCCGCTCGGCAGCCGCCGGGATCCCCCAGCACCCTCCCCATCCCAAATTAATTAATTTAGATTTCATCTGCGGGGGTAGAAGCCCAGAACGATCCTGGTGGTTAATTCTAACAGGTCACTGACATCAACTCCCATTTGCTTCATCCCAGCCACCAAAATATTCCCGTTCCCCCAAATACTCCCATCGGGGAAAGGTTGGGATAAATACTGCTTTTGGGTTGTTTTTTTTTTTTTTTTAGGGGGGGAATGTGTTAGGAAATTGGCTGCGTGGCGGCACGAAGTGTAATTAACCCCAAAATCGTGCTTTTATCCTAATTAAAGATGTGACGGGAACGATCCCTCTTGGTATTTTTCCCCCCTTGGAAAACTCTCTCCTCCTCCTCCCCATTTTGAGCATGAAATACCCATTTTGCTTAAATTTTCGGCTCTCTAGCTGCATCCCCTGGCTTCCTTGCGGTTCCCTTGGGAGGCTGTTTTCCAGGATGAGTGGTGGGATCGGGGGTGGGAGCGGGAACGTGCCGGCCGGCAGCGCGGTGATGGGGGCAGGAATTAAACGCAAATTTGGTCTCGTACCCGAGAAATGCGACGCACTTAACTCCCGGCTTCCCGAATGGAGCCGGAGTCGCGTTCCCGCTGCTTTTCCAGCTCTGTAACCCGCCCGCCTTGGATGGATTTGGGTTAGAAATGATTAAATTTTTGTGATGGTAATTAACTGTAGGGTTGATTTGCTGAGTGCTGATGGGTGACACGTCCGTCCAGAGTGTGTTTTGCATGAAAAAAAAAAAGAAAAAAAAAAAAGAAAAAATGGTGTTTTTCATGGAATCAGCTGGCGGTTGGATGTGGGGGACAAACTCCCCTCCCCAGCCCCCTTTAGATTTAATAATTAATATTATTAACCCAGGACGGGTGTCTGTGCGTGGGGGGACGTTGCACATTCCCAGCTCATTCCATGCAGAAACGTCTCCCATGCTGGTCGCAGTTGCAAAACCCGCCGTCCCTGGATGACCTTTAAGTAGGGAAGCAAAATAAATAAAAAACCGAATTCCGCCCCTCCCATGCTCCTTCTCCCCCCCCCAGCCCAGATCCCACCCGGTCCCCGCAGTGCCGGTGTGACCCCCCCAGATGCTCTGGCTTTTACATCCCCTCCTGTGGGGTCGGAGTGGATTTCTCCTGGTTTTCGGTGGGGGTGTGAGCTTTTCCCGGGTTGGGAGGCAGCTGCAGCCGTGTTGTCCATGTGCCCTTGCTCCCGGGAGTGTGCAAATGAGTGTGCAAGGGGCTGCACCGACTGCCCACGGCCCCTCTTCCATCCACTGGGGAGCAGCCGCTGGGCTGCACCTCCAGTCCTCATGGGTCATTTTCATGTGGATTGTCCCCAAAATTCCCTCCTGAGACCCCCCCTTTGTAGCTATCCTTTGGGTTTTTATGGAATTATTACATTTTCTTGCTCCACGGGACAGACAGCATCCCAAAATCCTCCACGATGGAGTAAAAAAAAAAAAAAAAAAAAAGGGATGTCCTCCTGGGACCTTTGCTTTTTGCTAATTTGCTTTTAGAGAAATTATTAATACACTGGATCCATGAAAAAATCAGCATCCCAAAACTGCCCAAATCCTCCTGCACTGGAGTAAAAGAAGTTGAACTTCCCTCCTGGGACGCTTTAAAAAATATTATTTAGAAGGAATGATGAATTCCTTGTTTTTCATGAGGCAGCAGCATCCCAAAATCCTCCGTGCTGGAGTGAAAAAAGTTGCAATTCCCTGCTGGGCCACGCTTTCAATATCTCTATATTAATATTTTAATATTATTGTTTTGCTCTTCAAGGGATTATGCATTCCCTTGATCCATGAAGTGGGCTGTATCCCAAAGTCCTTCCAGGCTGGAGCATAAAAAAAAAGGGTTAAATATAAAGTTGTAGAGCCAAAGGCAGCAGGTTTGGGGGCGCCCCGTTGTGCCCCCCGGATCCTCCTCAGAGCGTCCTGGCTTCCGTGTTGGAGCTGGGGAGGAAGCAGGAAGCAGCTAAAAAGAAAACAAATACTATAAATTTATTAAAATCCTGTCTTTCCTATAACATAGAGGAGTTGTTAGGGATAAAACCAGGAGTTTGGGGTCTAGCCAGGCTTAAATAAGTTTATTTTATGGAAATAAGAGGGAATTTGTCCCAAAATTCCTGATAAAGATGCTTTTTCCTGCAAGGAGTTAAAATCTCCTCACAGCCCCACGTGGGATTTGGCAGGAGCTGCCTGGGCAAAGCTGTCCTTAAAAATCGACTTTTCCCTTTATTTAATTATTTCCCCCCCCATTAAACTTGCCTTTAATGGCGAAGTTGAAGTTCAAGCCGAAAGCGTCCCGGATCGGAGCCGGGGCAAGCGTGTTTGGACTGGGAAGGGAGCGAGAGGAGCTGACTCACCCTGACCCTGCTAATGACGAGGAGCCTCCAAAAAGCAATCTTCCTGCCAGTTTTACTGTTTCCTATCTTCAAACTGCTGGAATTTAATGAAAATACAAGGTTTTTTTTGTTTCTGGAGTTCAATAATTTTTTTTTTTGTAGCTATGAAAAGTTCCCTTCTTCCAAATGTTAAAATTGCAAAATGAATATTTTTTTTAAATTTTTTTTTTATTTTTTGGTAGTGGCTGGTGTGGGTGCATCAAGCTGTTGTTACCTCTCGCCTTCCTGGAGCAAAGTTCACCTGGCTGCCGCATCCCCATCCCTGGAGGCATGACTCACCTGTGCTTGCCCTACCTAGGGGAGCGCCTGGCAGTTCCTGGGGTGCCCTTTAGCCAGGAAAAGGCAAAATCGGGGCACAAACATATCGGGGTGATCCCCCCAAAACAAAGGAAATTCACTCCATCCCCCAAACCTCGCAATTCCCTCCAAACCCATTTAAATCCCCCGAATCCCTCATTTTTAAATAAGGTTTCCCCAAGCAACAGGTGCTTTTAGCATTCCCATCCTAGGTTTTTGGGGGATGGATAAGGTCCCAGTTGGAATTGTGGGATTTTTGGGGCTTTCTCTGTGTTTTCTTTTTTTTTGGGACACCACCAACTTCCCAGCCCGTTTGTGCCCTCCCAAACACAGAGGAGGTGTTTTCTCCACGGGGTGGATTTACTCCGAAGCACCAACCAAATCCAAGTGCCAAAACCTCCCTGATTAGTTGTGTTGGGGCCAAGCCTAATTAATGAGCTTCATTAACGGGCCTGGCTTCATTCCCTCTGCTTTTCCCCTGGGAACTTTCACGCGGAGGGAGGCAGTGGCCGGAGTGGCAAGGTCAGGGAGCAGCATTAAATCCATTATTTATTAAAAGAAAGAGGAGAATGTTCTTAAATATAAAAAATATCCTTTTTGTGAGGGGATTTGGAGTCAACTCCCCTCATTTAGATGGGATCCGAGGCATCGATCCCTTGGGAATATTAATCCAAGACACCCTGGGAGCATCCTTGGGGTGACATGTTGGTACTTAGGGAGAAACCCCTCCCACCCCCCTCAAATTAAGGAGTTTATAAATTTCACGTGGCTCATCCCAAAGCTGATTAAGTGGGAATGTCGGATCCTGGTTCTAGTGCTGGGAAAATCTCCTGCCTGGGATAATTGGGCCGCTAACGAAGGTGGCCCAAGCGCTGGCCTGCCCTGACCCGGCTCCCAAACAAGGCTCTGATTGTTGCTCTGGCTCAGCCGGGAGGAAGAGGAGGCCTGGGAAGGCTTTGCCAGCTAACCAGGGTTTTGCTCAGCGACTCTTAATGAGACTCCGATGGCTTCCCGGAGCATCCTCGGCCGGCGGCGCGGGGCCGGCGCTGGCCCGGAGCCTGATGGTCACGGAGAGCCTCCCCTTGGAGCCCTGATAACACCTCCGGCCCACGCCAGGGCTGAAATTCCTGGAGTCCCCCAAACCATGGGGTTTTTTAACCCCCAAAATGACATTTTTGTCATTATTTTTCCCCCTTGGCACCAAAACCAGTGGGTTTTCTCTTTTATTCTGAATATTTGTACTCGCCGCCTTCCTGGTGTTCCGTGCATCACCCTGGTCTCGCTCTGGTGGGAGAGATGGGGCTGTGGGGATCCCAGATTGAACCCCTTTTCCCTGTTTTTTGGCAGATGACGGCTCGCCTGATGCTGGCTGTGGGAGGAGCGGTGCTGGGCTCCCTCCAGTTCGGATACAACACTGGCGTCATCAACGCCCCGCAGAAGGTGAGTGCTCCCAGAGCCCTCTGCAGGGAAATTCCAGCCCCTCTGTCGCAAAATTCCACCCCCCTCACCCCGTGTCCGAAAACAAACCAGCCTCTGCTGCCAGCCTGGCTAAAATAGTACATCCCGCTAGGCAGCTTAGGGCCGTAATGGGATTTGAGAGGGAGTTATTTAGCTCCAGCCTTCCCAGGAGAATTTGTTTCCTCCTTGCTTGGCTCTTTTGTTGGGAAAAATCCCAGCAGTGCCTGCAGGATGCTCTCTGGGTGTGGCCGGTGGAACTTTTCACCTCGGCTCTTAGTGAAGGTCTGGGAGTTAATTAAGGTTTGAGTCATCCCAAGTGGCTGCTCTGACCAAGAGCTCTGGGTTTTGCATCCCCTGCCCGATGTCTTGGGAGGAGAGAGAGTTGGCTGGGAAGTGCTGTAAAAGTGGGATGGAGTGCAGGAGGTCCCTCATGTACTGCCAGGACCCTCCTGCTGCTGGTGGTCCGTGGAAAACATGACTTTTCCCAGATTTGGTGGCTGTTTGAGGTGTTAAACACTTGGAAAACAAGCTCAGAATTCCAATGTGGTGCTTGCAGTGTTCCCTGGGCACAGCTCTTGTGCTGGGATAAGGTGTGGAGGGACAGCTTGAGCTCTGTGGGATCAAAGCTGTCCCCGAGTATCATCACCCCAAAGAATGCAACCCACTGGGGCAGGATCCAGTTGCCAGAGTTTAATCCCATCCCAGTGAGTGCTTCTGGAATGTCACCACAAGCACTGAGAAAACTCCTGGTGGGATAGAAGACCCTGTGGAAAAACTCCCCAGGCCCCCTCAGTACAGGAAGAGGAAAAAAGCCAGGGGTTTGCTGAAGGTGTTGCATTACATGGTATTGAATCCTGCGTTCAGTTCCTGGTGCTCAAGGCTGCAGCTCCCCCCCAGAGCCTGCAGGGTGCTGCTGAAGGCCTCCTGAAATATCCATCCCGATGCCTCCTTGCCTTCACGTGCTCTGGTCCCACATGGGGGATGGCCCTGAGCACACTGCCTGGGAGATGGGCCACGGAGCAGCGTTGGAGCTGCTGGAGCTGGGGAATCCCTGGGACTGCACTGAGGAACTGCTCCCCGGCATCTGCCCTCGCTTTCCCCAGCTCTGGCACCGTGGCAAGAGGGAATGCTGTGATCTCTGCCTTGGTCAGAGCCACATCCCAGGAGGAGCTTTGGTTCCCTGGAGTGGAGGATTTCTCTCCATCCTCTCCCAGCTGGCTGCTCTGGGTGACACGGATGGTCAGGGATCAGCTGTGCGCTTCCCGTGGGACTCGGCTCCCGTGCCTGCAGCCCCCAGCAAATCCAGGCACTCATGATGGGTGTTGCCACAGTTTTCCTTGTGGTTTTGGGGATGAATCCCTTGGGCTCAGGCCAGGAGGGGTCACATGGTGCAGGACAAGTCACCAGTGTTGAGGGGAAGGATTTGGGATGCTCCGTGTGGGAGCATGAGGGAAGATGGGATGATGAGGGTTTTCCTGGGCAGCAGGATGTGCTGGGCACAGGGGTCATCCCAGATTTAAGGATGGGGACACATAAAGGGTGGTATTGGGATAGGGACACATTACTGTGCATTGGACTTGGAAATGGGGTGCATTGGGATGAACTGGAGCACAGTTGGGATGTGGGATGGGCATGCATGGAGGTGCAGGATTGGGACAGGAATGCCTCAGGATGCATTGAGGCACAGGATGGGGATGCAGTGGGATAAACTGGAGTGAAGGGTCAGGATGAGAATGCACAGAGATGCAGAGCTGGGATGGGGAGGCGTTGGGCATAGGTTTGGGATGCACTGGTGTTGAGATTCATGGAGCTGCAGGGTGGGGATGCATCACAACACTCAGCTGAAAAAGGGGGGGAAAGCCCCAGTTTTGGGGAAAACAATTTTTTTTCCTTCACCTTTCTCCTTTTAAACCCATTTTTCACCTCTTCCTCTCCCAAAACCCCATTGGGTTCTTCAAAGCATCTTCCCTTTTTTCAGGAGGAAGGGGCAGGAGGGGCTGTAATTTTCAGATAATCCCTGGGCCTACTGAGAGCCTGAGCCAGCCCAGACTTCTCCAATAATCCAATCAATTATTTATTTTGGGAATACTGGTAAAAGGGGGAAAAGCATCCAGACCCCTGGGTGAAAGAGAAGGGAACAAAATCACTTAAATATGGAAATTCTAACGGTTTACATGCTTTGGAAGAGGAACAACTTGGCAAAATAATGATACTACTGGGACTTGTACCCAGCCCAGTGTATATTTCTTGTGCTGTCTCTGCCAGGGCTCCTGTTTGGGCTTGGATTGATGGGAAAAGTGGAAAGTAAAGCACAATGGTGTAAATAGTGAATTGGGAGTGAAGCCATTCAGAGCAGCAAAATCTTGGAGTCACCTGAGGCCCAGCAAAGCAGGGAATCTCTGGAATTTCTGCTCCTTCCAGCTGGGCTTGGTGGGGTGTTATGCAGCCCTTTGCTGTGGTGGTTTGGGGATGGGTGACCCTTAAATCCTGGTATTATAAAGGATTTGGGTTGGAAGGAACCTTTAGAGGGTCGTTTAGGCGACTTTCCCAATCATGGGCAGGAACAGGAACTTGGTGAAGCTACCAGTGAATGGGCTAGCTTTAAAAATACCTCAAAAGTATACAAAAAGTATATGTTTTGTATATAAGTGTGTACATTTTGTATATAAAAAGATGCAAAATTTATATAAAACCACCTAAAATTCACAAACCAGGCTGTTCTTGGTGTTTCAAACCGCGGCCTGTGCTGGGTGTTGGTATCACGGTCCTGCAGAACCACGGCAGAGATCTCGTGTTACGGAATTCTTGGGGGGAAAAAACCTGGAAATTCAGCTCCATGAGTACCCAAGGGGATGGGAGCTGCCCTGTGTTCCTCCCCTTCCTCTGCAGGGCCAGTGCATCTCTGGCTCCTGCCCTGCCCTGGGGAGCAGCGTGACCTCCCCGTGCCTGCCCAGCGAGTTTGGCGTCTCTCCCGCCGCCGTCTCTCTCTGGGCAGGGCGAGCCCAGAACCCGTCCGGCTGCATTTCCCCCACGTATCCCAGCAGGTTCCCTCCCTTGGGCTGGAGCCGAGCCCTGGCCAGCAGCTCCGGCTCCGGTGACGCATTGTCTTGTGAGCTGCGGTGGCCGCGGAGACCCGTCCCTCCGGTGGCACGGCTGGAGCGGGGGCGGGCTTGACGCGTGGTTTGGTTTCTCTCCTTGTTCTCCAGGTGATTGAGGACTTCTACAACCGCACGTGGCTGTACCGATACGAGGAGCCCATCAGCCCCGCCACCCTCACCACGCTCTGGTCCCTCTCCGTTGCCATCTTCTCTGTCGGGGGCATGATTGGCTCCTTCTCTGTGGGGCTCTTTGTCAATCGCTTTGGAAGGTGAGCTCCGAGCCCGGTGCGGAGGTCGTGCTGCCTCACACCGCCCTGGCGTTCCAGGACTGCTGAGGGCTGACCTTGGGGTTCTCCTGGTGTTCCTCACCTCTCTCCTCCATCCCTCTCCAGACGCAATTCCATGCTGATGTCCAACATCCTTGCCTTCGTGTCAGCTGTCCTCATGGGCTTCTCCAAGATGGCTTTCTCCTTTGAGATGCTTATCCTCGGCCGCTTCATCATCGGCCTCTACTCTGGCCTCACTACGGGTTTTGTGCCCATGTACGTGGGTGAGGTGTCCCCTACTGCCCTGCGGGGGGCCTTGGGGACCTTCCACCAGCTTGGCATCGTCCTGGGCATCCTCATCGCACAGGTGAGCACTGGAGAACGTTTTGGCGGGGGGGGGTTCCCCCTTTTTTTTGATCCTGACACTCCTCAGGGCCTGCAAGGATGAGGTGCTGTGGGTCTGAAAACCTTTCAGGTGGAGCTGGGGTGGGAGGGGTGGAGCTGGAGCTCAGCAGGAGCAGGGATGCTGTGGAATCTGAAGGTTTGGGATGGGTAGCATCAGGATATTAACATCTTTTGGCCGCCTGGAAGCAGCACAGAGTCCCTCCAATGGCTGTTCCAGCTTGGAGCACACCACGAGTTGCAGAGTTGTGTCCAACCAGGACTTTTCCAGCTGGGATGGGTGGCTCAATCCCTCTACTCCTCCTCAGGTGTTTGGTTTGGACTTGATCATGGGAAACGACTCTCTCTGGCCGTTGCTGCTGGGCTTCATCTTCGTTCCTGCCCTGCTTCAGTGCATCATCCTGCCCTTCGCGCCTGAGAGCCCCCGGTTCCTGCTCATCAACCGCAACGAGGAGAACAAAGCCAAGAGTGGTGAGTGACCCCTCTGCAGGGCCCATCCTGGCACTCTGGAGGGTCCTCGACATCTCCTGACCCCACCTCTCCCTCTCAGTCCTCAAGAAGCTGCGAGGCACGACGGACGTGAGCAGTGACCTGCAGGAGATGAAGGAGGAGAGCCGGCAGATGATGAGGGAGAAGAAGGTCACCATCATGGAGCTGTTCCGCTCGCCCATGTACCGCCAGCCCATCCTCATCGCCATCGTCCTGCAGCTCTCCCAGCAGCTCTCAGGGATCAACGCGGTCAGTCTGGGTGGGGTCTGAATGCCAGGGGTGAGCTTGGTTCACCTACAGCTCCAGGACCTGACTTAGGGCACCGCCCTGCCCTTTGTAGGTCTTCTACTACTCCACCAGCATCTTTGAGAAGTCGGGGGTGGAGCAGCCTGTCTATGCCACCATTGGCTCTGGCGTGGTGAACACAGCCTTCACGGTGGTCTCGGTGAGTTTTGGCCCCCCCAGGGGGGGTGGGAAGGGAAGGTGGGAGAAGGGGCCTTTCCTGCAGGCTGGGGAGGTGCTGATGGGTCATGTCCATCCCACAGCTCTTCGTGGTGGAGAGAGCCGGACGCAGGACCCTGCACCTCATTGGGCTGGCAGGGATGGCTGGATGTGCCATCCTCATGACCATCGCCCTCACGCTGCTGGTGAGTGCTGGGGAGGCTGGGAGGAGGAGGAGGAGGTGGTTTGAGGGATGGTTGGGGAGGAGGAAGGACTTATTCCTCCTTGAAGTGATGGCTGAGCATTCAGTCCCCATTGTCCCATCTCTCCTGAGCTCCTAGAATTCCAGCTTCCGGCTCATGGCTCCTGTGCCAGCACCAGCTGAGGTGTCCAGGTGCCATGTCCCCTTCATAGCACCAACCTTCTCCCTCTCCCTTGGCCTAGGACCAAATGCCCTGGATGTCCTACCTCAGCATTGTGGCCATCTTTGGGTTTGTGGCCTTCTTTGAGATCGGCCCAGGCCCCATCCCGTGGTTCATCGTGGCGGAGCTGTTCAGCCAAGGCCCCCGTCCCGCTGCTTTCGCCGTGGCTGGGCTCTCCAACTGGACCTCCAACTTCATTGTGGGAATGGGCTTCCAGTACATTGCGGTAATAATGGCTGGGGTACTGGGGGAGTGGGGGCTGTGACTGGGGACACAGGGATCTGGGAGTCCCAGAGGATCCCAGCAATCCAGGGGAATCTCAGTCCCAGCCTGTCAGACTGTTGTTGGTTCAGGGTGGATCCAGATCCCAGTTCTGGACCAGGGATGGAAACAGTGTCCAGCTACATCCTGATGCTGGATCCCCGTGCTGGACTCCATGCCATTGCTGGATCCTCCTGCCAAATCCCAGTTCTGGTTGCTGGTTCCTGGTGCTGGATCTCATGACCAGATTTTGGTGTGGAGGCCTGGTGGCAGATTTTGGTGCCAAATCCTGCTGCTGGATCCAGTGTTGAATTTCAGGGCCACATTCTTGAGCCCTAAAACCTAGGCTGAGGTGGTTTGGTTGGGTTAAGATCCCTTGGGAAGAAGGACTTGGGGCTGGAGCAGGAACTCAAGATGTTCCTTGAAAGGAGGACCTGGGTTTTGGATGGCCATGGCAAGGTGTGGGCAGGGTGGTACCAGCTGGTCCTTCAACCATGACCCATCACTCTGTGTCCAGAGATGGGAAGGGTCTGTAGCACCAGGAGCTGCTGGGGAAGCTCAGCCTGGAGAAAAGGAGGCTCAGGGGGGACCCTGTGGCCCTGCACAACTCTCTGACAGGAGGAGGCAGCTGTGGGGGTTGGGCTCTGCCCCCAGGAAATGGGGGCAGGATGAGAGGACCCAGCCCCAAGCTGTGCCAGGGGAGGTTTAGGTTGAATATGGAGAAAATTTCTTAATGGAAAGGGTGGCCAGGGAGGTGGTGAAATCACCATCCCTGAAAGTGCTCAAAAACATGTGGATGTGGCACTTGTGGGGGCATGGCTTAGGGGTGGACCTGGCAGTGCTGGGTTGGTGGTTGGACTCAATCTTGGAGGGCTCCTCAACGACTCCGTGATTCTGTGACCTCCATCCATGTGCTCACCTCCCCCTTTCCCTTCAATCCCAGCAACTCTGTGGCTCCTACGTCTTCATCATCTTCACGGTGCTGCTCGTGCTCTTCTTCATCTTCACCTACTTCAAGGTGCCGGAGACCAAAGGCCGGACCTTTGACGAGATTGCCTCGGGCTTCCGGCAGAGCGGGGGTGGCCAGAGCGACAAGACCCCGGACGAGTTCCACAGCCTGGGCGCTGACTCGCAGGTGTAACCTGGACCCCCGGCGCCACGGCCCCCCGAATCCGGGGGGACTTTTTAAAACACTTTGTACAGACCCCAGGCAGGAGGGAGTTGGGGGGGGGGGTCCTGGCTCCAACACCCCTTCTCCAGCCTCCCCCAGTGGTTTACTGGGGACAGACTGACCTATTTTATTATTTTTTTTTTTTTTTTCTGCTAGGAACGAGTTTTGTTTTATTTAATTTTTTAGTTGGTTTCGCGTCCAAGATTTCAAAGCCAATAGGTGTTTTAAAACCCAGCCACACAGCCCCCACCAGCAGGAGGGCAATTCCCTGTTTTTTATTGACGACGCGATAGTTATTTAACGGAAAATCATGTAGAGGAAGTTTTTAAAAAGCCGCAAACTTATTATTTTTTAACATTCTAATCGTAGAGAAAAAAAAATCACATAAATTGACTAAATCTAATATTTTTTTAAAAAAAAACTACCAAGAAAATGAGTCATTTTTTGAAGTCTCCTTGATTTCAAGCCCTGCGGTGGGTTCGTGGACGGGGACCTCCCGCCCGGGGCAGCGCGGAGGACGGAGCCGTCCGGATGGATCGGTTGGAAAGGTCAATCCATTGTCTCAGGCTCCTCTCCTTTCGCCTGAATTCCAGCTGGGAGGGGAAAACGGGAGAGGGGGGATGTGTTCTTGTTGAATTTTGGGATTAATCTCGGCAATATTTGCCCGACAGTGAAGCGCCAGCGGCAGCCGCACACGACAACATCCCCCTCCATCACCACCCCCATCCCAGGACTCACCAAAATCCAGCACCGCATGGATACAGCCGTTTCCTGCTCTGTGTATAGACTGGAAGATATTTATATTATATATATTTTTGTTCAATGGTTGTTAATAGTAGACATTTAAGTTATAGCGTTTCTGATTTGACAAGCCAAGTACTGTAAATATTCTTGGAGTATATTCACACTGTATAATGCATACAAAAGGTACAGAAAAAGGTTATAGTTTCTATAGTGACTAAGAAAAAAAGCTTGTACATGGTTAGGATGACTTTTGTATAGTTCTGCACTGTAGTTGTATCTATTGCACTGAATTTCAGGCTGTAGTATATTAAAAAGACACACATGAAAAATACTGTCCTTTTCAAACAAAACTGAGAACACACACAAAAAAAAAGCATTTCCCTGAGTGCAGCTGGTGTGGGAGCTCCTGGCACATTCCCAAAGCCACAGGGAGGGTTCTTTTTTTGTGTTGTTGTGTGTTTTTTTTTTTTTTTGTTGTTGTTTGTTTGGGTTTTTTTTAATAGTATCTTTTTTAAAATGTATTTGTTTGGTTTGGAAATGATGACACTTGACCACACATGGAAGAAAATAAAGGGGGGGGGAATAAAATAAATCTCTTTATAAATGCCCATTCTCAGTTGGTTGTGGCACAGCCTCACCAAGCTGTGTGTGGGGGGGGGGGTGTGTGTGTGGTTTTTAAGCAAATCCCTGCAGTGAAGTGCCAAGGGGAAGGTGTGTGGTGTGAACAATAAAGGAGAATGTGAGCAGCCACCAGCCCCAATGTCCTGTGCCTTTATTTCTCTGAGCCAAACTTTCCCTGCCCTGCCAGGGGTGGAGGGGGGGTGTCTGGGAGTGCGTGTCCCTGCAAAGCTTTTCCACCACGGGAACGACTCACCTGGTTGCAAAATACCTGCTCTGGGTGTACAACCAGATTTTAATTGCCTGGAGCAGCCTGGGCTGGGATCACGGGGGGGACTTGGCTGGAGCTGTCGTGCCCTGTGGATCCCAAACCTGCTTCTCTTACCCAGGATAGAGCCTTGGTCATGCTATGAGCACCTGAGCAAGGGAAGGGAGGGAGGAGGTTGCTGCTACTCCATGGATTTGGTTTTTTCCCCTCCAGCTCAGACGGTGCTGAGAGCTGCAAGCCTGAACATTTACAGGCAAAGAAATGCTGATCTTGGTCACTTCAGGCTTTTTTCTATTTATTGAAGCAGCTTTTTGCCCTGCAGGGTATGGCTGTTTTAGGAATCACTCTTATAGTTTCTTTAAGAGCTTCCCCAGAATGTTCTTTCTATGCCCAGGGCTCCTCTCCTCACTCTGCTGTTTTGTTCCTGGCTCCAGGAGATGCTCAGCCCTGCACAACCTTCATTTCTAGGCTGGGTTTGTTTTGTCGAACATTCAGAGGAGCCACAGGGCCCTGCAGGCTCAGCCTGGGAGCACTGGAAGGATTACAGCCACGACCAAGCTCCAAATCCCTGGTGACCCAAATCCTTGTGCCCTGGGGCACTGTGCCAGCGGGCACAGCTCCCCAACATCCCCCACCCCATGGCGGTGATCATTCCAGCCCCTTCCAGCGCCCCCCACCCCCTGGAGAGGGTTGTTCCAGCCCCTTGCAGCATCTCCCACCCCATGGAGGTGGTTATTCCACACCTGATGAGGTGCAGAGACCACCAGCATCTCCCACAGGAGTGTTGGGAGGTCTCCTGGCCCTTCCCCAGGCCTGTGCTGCGCACCCTGAGCAGCCTTATCCCAGCCTCTGGAACGGAGCATGGCTGAACCTGCGGTTTTCCCTTCCCCAGCAGCAGCAATCCCTGCTAATTGCTCAGGCCCCAGCTTGACGAAGCGTTTACAAAGCGCACTTGACTCCAGCCCGACTCGGCAAGGCAATTAAACACCCTCATAAATCCTCCTGCAGTAAATGAGCCTTAATCGGAGCTCAGGGCTCAGTCCGGCACAGGCCGAGGTTCCCTTCTCCCCTTTCCCAGCCGTGAGGGATCATGAACGCGGTGGCTGCACCGTGCTTCCCACAGTCCCCACGGCCTCTGGAGCCTTCCGGCGTCTGGCCCTGCTCTGGTGTCCCTGTCCCTTCCCCCAGCTGGGTCATTCTCTTCCAAGGGGTCTCGCTGTTCCCTGGGGCAGGAGCCAGCTGGGAATGGGCCTCGGGGTTGGTGGCAGATCCAAGGGGATGTCAGCTCTCTGCCAGGAGAAAACTACATCTCCTTTAGGTTAGAATCCCCAGCTGGAGCCTTTTCATTCTTTCTCTCAAGACTGCTTAGGGTCCCTCATGCCTCCCACAGTCCCTCCTAGTTGGAAGTTCTTCCGTGAAACTTCTACTTGTGGAATTGGAACAAATGAATCTCTCGGTGCCCAGAGCTATGAGAAGCTCTGCAGAAAGAAAATTCTGAGCACCTGCCATAGTGGAAGGTGTTCCTGCCCATGGCAAGGGGTGAAGTAGGATGAGCTCTAAACCAGGCTGGGATTTTCTGGAAATTGGTTTGGAGATGGATGGGCTCTCCAGGGAGCTGCAATGCCTTGTCAAGCCCAACCAGCTCCCCAGGCACAGGTGTCCACCACCCTAGCCCTTCCCTGTGTCCCTCTCCTATCCCTCCATGGGATCTCCCTCACCAAAATGGCAAAGCAAAGCCAGGAAACCAGTAAGAAACACACCTGAGCTCGTCTTGGCTCCTGGACAACCACCATGAGACTGTGAGAGGCTGTTTGCTTATTCCTAACCCGGCCAATAAATGATTTATTCAGTGTGTTCGTGGTGCTTTTGTTTCTCACCCTGGTGCTGTTACTCTCTCAGAGGTTACAGAGGTGGAGCAGCACATAAAGACTAACTCAGACCAAAATGTTTATTTTCCAAACAGTTTGGGACAGCCACGGACGCAGCTGGAAAGAGGCAGCAACAGGAAGGACCAAGGGCTTGTGACGCTCGTGGAGTCCAGGAACCTGGATAAGAGAGAACCTGGCCAAACAAACTGGGTCTGGCAGAGCCAGTTTTTATGTGGTGTGGGAAAACTGGGCATTAATCAGCTCCAGCAGGTGACCGATGGTTTCTAGAGAGTCTTGCTGGGGCAGCTGCTTGGTCAGGTCGAAGGCTTTCATCCCCACCTCCCGGGCCTGGAATGGGACAGAAGAAACACCCAGGAATTGTCAGGAATCTGGCTTTTCTCATGGGATAGCTAAATACCTGCTGAGACTCAGTGCAGGAGCAGCCTGGAGCAGATCCAGGCTCTCTTTCCGAGGTGACCTGTACAAGCTGCTTTACAGGAGAGCCTAAAGCTGCCAGCAGATCCCATATTTAGGATCCAGTGGTGCAGACAGGAGATTACTGACCCCAGCCCCCCGTGCTGGACATCACCTCCTGTCTAACACAGCTCCTCTGAACAATCCCAAAGCCATGTCAGGGAATAAAACCAGCTGTACTGACTCTGAACTAAATTCTTCATTTCTCTTGATAAGGAACTCAATAATTTCCCTTGGTAGCTTTTCCAGGGATTATAAAGCTTTATCTTTTTTTTTTCTCAACAAATTCAAATTTGTTTGTGTCTCCCAAACACTCCCAACTTGTGGCTTTCTATAATACAATGAAGAGACCATTAATATTTCAATACAGTATTTTTCACCACCTGTATTTTCACTCCTCAAAACCCAGGCTGAAGAAACTCAGGGTTTTGAGCTCTGATCCTGAGATCAAACAGGAGGGCCTGATTTCCAGATGGTATCTGCTCAGCACTTCCTGAAAATCAATTTTTGGTAAAGCACAGAAGTTACTAGCCACCTGAATTTTTAAGCCATAAAGACACAGGAACGCAGATTCCAAACCGGAATTACAGACCCCAATAGACTGAACCTTGAACTCAGGGGAGTCTGGCTCAAGGGAGTCTGTGAGCCCCAGGTCTTGCTCTATGTAACCCCTGAGCTCAGGTCTAAAGGCAGCTACGCTGCCAAGATAGTCCAGAAAAAGGAAGAACCCAGAAAATGTGGATAACTGCAGGATCCCCTGGCCTGGCGGAGACCAAAACACATCCCCCAGGACTGTCAGCCTTTACAGAGTGCAGGTCACAGAATCACGGAATAGTTTGGCTTGCAAGGGACTTTAAAGCTGATCTCATATCCCACAGCAGGGACATCTTCTACAAGACCAGGTTGTTCCAAGCCCCATCCAACCCGGCCTTGGACACTTCCAGGGATGGGGCAGCCACAGCTGCTCTGGGCACCCTGTGCCAGGGCCTCACCACCCTCACAGGGAAGGATTTCCTCCCACTATCCCACCGAAGCCCTTGGCTTGAGCACAATGAGGCACTCTGCTCTTGGTGACCAGCGCTGTGGGCTCAGGAGAGGTGCTGTGGAACAAGAGGACCAGGAGATACGATGATCCCCAGAGCAGCTGGCCAATTCTCCTGAACCCTTTCAGACACAACCTACCTTGGCTAAATCCAGGCCCAGGTAGTGGATCATGGCCAGGGCATGCAGGACTCGGGCTGTTTCCCCAGGATGCTGCAGTGGTCCCTGCTCCCTGACCTTCAGCACCTCGCACAGCACCCGCGTTCCTTCCTCACGCTGGGCTTCAGCTGCATGGAGAAAAAATGATCCTGATGGATGGATTTGTGCAAAAGAATAGATTCAAAACTGCCCAACTGACTCTTCTAGACAGCAAAGCATTTCTACTACAAACATTAACATGGTCTGAGGGTGGGGAGGACCTGGCACAGGGTGCCCAGAGAAGCTGTGGCTGCCCCATCCCTAGAAGTGTCCAAGGGATGGGGCTTGGAGCAACCTGGGATAGTGGAAGGTGTCCCTGCCCATGCAGGGGGTGGAATTAGGTGAACTTCAAGGTCCTTCCCATCCAAACCTGGGTATCTGGGTGTCTGTGATCCCAGCTTCATGCAAATTCCATGCCCATGAACAGGACTCCTTTCATCCAGTCAGTGCTTGTGTTGATCAGTCTTCAGAGAGGATGTGGAGTCACAAGAGCTGCTGGAAAAGACCTATTTTTCTACTCCTGTCACAACAAAGATGGTCTCCTGTAGCCCTGCCTTGGTATTCTTCCTACTCTGGGAACTCCTGGTGGAGGTAGTGCCAGGAAATGAGATTTACAGAAATGTTTCTCTTAAAATCACAGAATCCTAGACTGCTTTGGTTTGGAAGGGATCTTAAAGACCATCTCATTCCAATCCCTGGCCATGGGCAGGGACACCTTCCGCTAGACCAGGATGCTCCAAGCCCTGTCCAACCTGACCTTGAACATTTCAGGGAGAGAATTTTTTATTTCCTTTCCTGACGATGTCCTTGTTAGCACAGATGGTAGAAAGGAGCCAAGAACCAGAGTCCGGTCTGGTTTCAGGGAAGCCTGAGGTAGTACCAGGGGCACACTGATGTTTTCTGCACCTTTATGTGCCTGTGAGAGACTCCCCAGCCTTTCTCCCAAGAGTGCTCTCCTGATTAACACATCCAATTATCTGTACAGGCTATTCCATCATGACCTGCTGCTCCAGGAGGGTGAGCTGAGGTGTTACATCCATTATTAAAGGGAGACGAAGAAGCTGCAGAGAAATGTGAATGTTCAAGTATCAAATTGCACCAGGGGAGGTTTACCTGGAATATTAGGAAGAAATTTTTCATGGAAATGCATGTAAAGCATTGGAACAGGCTGCCTAGGGAGATGGTGGAGTCACCATGCCTGGAAGTGTTCAGAAAGCACATGGATGTGGTATTTGGGATGTGGGTTAGTGGTGAACAGGACAGTGCTGGAGGAATGGCTGGACTTGATGATTTTAAAGGTCCTTTCTAACCCGAATTATTCCATGAGTCCATGAATCAAATTTTGCTTTGCTCCAGTCAGTGCCAAGGGAGCTGTGAAACAGAGAATGCAACCAGCAAGGGCAAAGCTGGGTTTCCATGGAACACCCTCATTCCTGAAGCGGCCTGTGGCAATCTGCCGAGCATCAAGAACACTTGGCATTGCCATTAAATTCAGCCTCTGGAAACACCATGCCAACATAATCTGTAGGGTGCAGGGACTCTTTAACCCCCCAGATCTCAAAGGTTTTGGAGCAGCTCTTACTCATCCCGTCCTCAATGCCTTCCTCCTCCTCGGAGAACGGCGATGCGTCTGCCTGGGCCTGGAGCGCTTGCTGGTGCCTGTGAAGGGAGCTCAGCAGCCAGTCATGCCAGAGGCTGCTCACCTGGCAGGAAGCATGGGAATTATTTCACTCCTGTGAATCCCTGGTATTCGGTTGTTCTCCAAACAATGTCCTTGCACGGCCCGTCCCCTCCGCGTGCCTGCGGGTCACTGAGCTGAGCTGGATGTTCCCAGAGGGATCGCACCGCTCCTTTCCCACACAGCCCCAGGTGGAATTGCTCACTTCTCCAGCTGATTAGGGATTTTCACCTAACTTGAACAAATCTAACCAAAATGTTCACCAAAAGCTAGTTGAGTTGAAGTTTGGGACAGGAATGGTGGTGGATTTTGCAGCTCCCAGCACCTTATTTCCACAAAAATTCATTTAAACAAATAAAAGTTAATTTTATTCAGTTATTAAATCAATTAGATAATTATTACTTTCCTTGCTTGATCAATCCATTTTGAAAATCTTTTATCAGTGTGACTTTTTACTGATTCCTAGTGTAAATTTTACGTGGCTTGTTTGTATCCCACTCTTCCCTGGATTTAGGAACTCCTCAGACACCCTCTGTACTGGTGGGACTCTAACCCCCGGCACAGGAAATTTGGTAGCAAAGCTGTTTTTTAACAAGGTTTGGCTGCTCAAACTGAAGACAGTTAATTAAGAATTTTGAACTGATTACAGGATTCATATCTCATGGTTTTAACTCAGATATTTATTTCTGTACAAAAAGGGTTTCTGGGACTGATCCTAACAGGCAACACTGACACTTGATATGGTCATCATCCCATTGAAAGGAAATGGAAAAAACCTTGGAAAGAGCATCAAAAAAAGCTGAGAAAAACTCAGAGGATGATTTTTGGTCTTACCGACCTCAGTATAGAGTGAGTTTGCTGTATCCATTTTATTCTGGTGGAAGAAAACATTGGCCATGTGGAAGTACCCTCCAGAGACCTCAACAGAACTTAGTCCAAACTCAGCAGTCGCCAGGTAAACCTGAAATCAATATTAAATAAAAAATAAACCCCAGAAGGTTCATGTTCATGTCAAACCTGGGAAGTTTTTCATTGTGGATTAATATTGCAAATGCTGGGGGTTTTTTACATGCAAATTATGTCTGACAGCGATTGGAAAATGTGGTACTTAAAAGCTGTTTTTTGGGAGTTATGTAAAGGAATGACATGCTAAAAACTCTGTTTGGGGGTTATCCATAGGAATGAGGCACTAACAAGCTGTATTTTGGGGGTTATCCATAGGAGTGAGGTATTAAGCTGTAATTTGGGGATTGTGTAAAGGAATAAGGTATAAAACCTCTACATTTTGTGGTTATCCATGGGAATGAGGTACTAAAGAATTGTATTTTGGGGGTTATTCATAGGATCCATAGGAATATACCTAGTTCACACAGTTTATCCATGGGAACATACTAAAAAGCTGTATTTTGGGGTTGATCCATGGGAATGCAACACCATAAATCCCCCCTGGCTGGGGCAGAGGCACCTGCTGGGTTCATTCTCTGAAGTCCAGGGCAGGTTTCCCACCTCTCCCCCTGTGCCAGCCATCTGTCCCACCTCTCCCAAAGCCCATCCTGCTGCTTTCCCAGCCCCCAGACAAGCCTGTTTATTGTAAAAAGCAGGCGAATCCAGTGGGAAGAAATGATGATGTCTAACTCTAGTTCAGAAGGCTGAATGATTTCTTTATTATAACGATGCTGCAATACATTAATATACTATATAAGGAAGATACTAAAATTATGTACTTACTTTTTCTACTTACTATATCTACTCACAACTTGTGACCTTTTCTCAAGAGTCCAGCCACAGGTGGATTGGATTGGCCATCAGGCTCAAACAATCCTCACCAGAATCTAATCAAGCAATCACCCCAGGTAAACAATTCTCTAAACACATTCCACATGGGAAAAACAAGGAGCAGAAATAGAAATTGTTTTCTCTTTCTTTCTCTCTGTGCACCTCTATGAAAAATCCTGAGAGAGAGAGAAATGTGCTTGCCACACCTGTTCTTCCCCCAGAGCCCTGGAGGAGCAGTGAAGGCCGTGTAGCATTCCAGCTATTCTGAGCTGATGTGTGACTCTCAGCAGATCCCAGACATGCAGCCAAGGTCCAGGCAGGTCCTGAACTTGCTAAGAGTTAAAGACTTCTTACGTGGTGCCCTTTCAGGCACCACATTTAGGGAATCTTAAAAAAAAAAAAAAAAAAGAAAAAAAAAAAGGCGGGGGGAAGGATTTTGGAAATCTCCAAAGACTTTTGGGAGATTCCTTTGTGGAATTCTAGACTAAGCAGAGACATGGTTGTGTGTTATAATAGAAAGGGTCTAACTCTTCTCCCTTTATGTCATCATTTACACCCACACAAAGCCACTATCAAATTCCACAGGAGTGGGTATACATCACTCAGCACTGGATAAATTTAGTCTACATGGGACAGAAATAGGATGTGTAGAAGTTCATCTGGCTTTGGAGGATCAAATGACAGGCAAAGCATCCACAGGAACACAGGTGGCAATGACCACTTCCAAAGTAACAAACTATTTTCATGGCTGAAGAGGTGGAATTGGAGAAAAATCATTGAACCAGATACTGAAATAGGGAAATAAGGCATTAATTAAATAATGGGTGTCAGAGCTGTGAAAGTATTGAGGGAAATAACAGCCAAAATGTAAATTATCTGTGGAATAAAATCAAATCCATCAGCTTGGGGCAGGAATGTCTGGGCATCTCTGCACTAAATGAAGCTGATGGAGAAATTTATAGGGGGAAGCCATAAAAGACAAGGAATGTGAGGAACATATGAGGAGTGTCTGAGGGAGGCTCAGCCTGGAGAGAAGGAGGCTCAGGGGGGACCCTCTGGCTCTGCACAACTCCCTGACAGGAAGGGACAGCCGGAGGGGTCAGGCTCTGCTCCCAGGGAGCAGGGACAGGAGGAGAGGGAACGGCCTCAGGCTGGGCCAGGGACGGTTTAGATTGGATATTGGGGAAAATCCTTCATGGGAAGGGTGTTCAAGTATTGGAACAGGCTGCACAGGACAGTGGTGGAATCACCATGCCTGGAGGTGTTCAAAAACATATGGATGTGGCACTTGGAGACCTGGGTTAGTGGTGGACCTGGCAGTGCTGGGGGAATGGTTTGACTTGATGATCATGGAGGGTTTTTCCAACTGTAGTGATTCCATGATTCTCTGTCACTTCACAGGAATAGGGATAACTGGCAAAACACATCTTTAGCTCACACATGGATCCACATGTGTCTCAGATCTATCCAGTTTGGGTGTCTGTGATGTGAATCCTCTCAAGATCCCAAATCTGCCTGTTGGCATTTCCATATTGATCTGGGAGGAGAGAGGGAATTAAAAGGGAAGTGTTCCTTGTTCCTATATTCCAAGGGACTTACATCATTGGCCAGGTGATACAAAGCCTGGTCCAGGTTTCCTTCAGCAACAGAGAAAAGCCCCAGCCCACGGTGTAACTTAGACTGAAGAGCAGCACTGCAGTCTGGCGTTTGGAGGACGATCCACTGGGCTTGGGAGAGATATTTGGCTGCCTGTCGGAGACGGCCAGCACCTGGAATGACATGTAGGGATAACCAGGGAAATCAGGAAGATAAGGATTTTTTAATCTGGAAAGTCAGAGAATACTACTGGCTGTCCCTTTGGGGTAGCTTGATATGGAGATGCATTTTGGGAATTCCCCATTTCTTTCCCAAGTGCTTCTGAGTTACCCAGGTGTCTAAAGACTCATTTACAGACAGGTGAATGTGTAGAGAGCTCCAAAAGGAGCCAGATACCACAGAATTCCAGACTTATCTGGATTGGAGTGGACCTTCAAGCTCATCTAGTTCCAACCCCTGCCATGGGCAGGGACAACTTCCACTATCCCAGGTTGCTCCAAGCCCCATCTAACCGGGTCTTGGACACTTCCAGGGATGGGGCAGCCACAGCTGCTCTGGGCAGCCTGTGCCAGGGCCTCCCCACCCTCACAGGGAAGGATTTCTTCCCAATATCTCATCTGACCCTGCCCTCTGGCAGTGAGTGGGAAGCCATTCCCCCTTGTCCGGGCACTCCAGACCCTTGTCCAAAGTCCCTCTCCAGCTCTCTTGGAGTCCCTTTAGGCACTGAAAGGGGCTCTGAGGTCTCCCGGGAGCCTTCTCTTCTCCAGGTGACCACCCCCAGCTCTCCCAGCCTGGCTCCATGGCAGAGGATACATTGCACACAATCTCTCTGGAGCATGTGGCCTAAATAGGTTCACTCCAGGCAAGCACAGATGACTCTCACCTTATCACACTGCAATTACTCACAGTATTTTTTTCTCCCTGCTCTCACCACACCATTTACGACAACCCCTGAGCCAGCTCCGTTGTGCCAGCAGAGCATTGTGTGCGCTCCTGGAATGGCAGTGATTTACCGGGATCTCTCTTGCAGGGAGAGCAGCTCCCATGCCCTCATTTGCCATGTTTTCCAAAGCACACAATGAGAAAAAGCTCTGCTCAGGCAGAGCAAGATTTGTGAATGAACTGGGAGTTCTTTGGGTGCAATGGCCTCTGAAATGTTTGCTGGTTCCCTGAGATAAGAGCACAACTAACCACCCTCTGGAATTTAATGCTTTGGAGAGTCATCCAAGGCCATGGAGGTAAAGAATAGACTTTCACACAGCTTCTCCTGTGGGAATTGGTGTAGAGGAAGAAAACATTTCATTTGATTTCATTGATCTCCTGAGGGCTGAGAGATTAGTTTCCCCAGAGCCACAGAAAAGGGGTGTGAAGGGGGTGTGTGTGTGTGGGACGGCTCAAATCTCTGCAATGCCCTTGAGGCAGAGCAGGGCCCAGAACTGCTCCTTTCCAGATAAATGGCAAAAGGAAACCAGAAACCTGAGCCGGGAGGCCTTGCCCTTGCCAGCATTCCCATGTTGACAATGCTCACCCGTGGAGGCCTCAGCCAGGAGCAGATAAATGGGCACGAGCTGCGCGGAGCCAGAGCCGAACACTCGGGAGCTGAAGCGCAGCGCCTGCAGTGCTGCAGGAATTGCTTCCAGGGGCTTCCCTGCCCACACAAACCCCTGGGCTGTGCTCAACGCCACGGCAATGAGAGATTCCTGCAGAGAAACAGAGCAGGGGCAGAGTGAGAAAAGACAGGGAGAAAGGAAATCACAGAACCCCACTCTCCAGTTTGGGTTGGAGAAACCTTAAAGCCCATCTCATCACATCCCCTGCCGTGGGACACTTTTCACTAGACCAGGTGGTTACAGATGCACAGACTCTCTTTAAAATTGGGTTTTCAAATTATAAAGCAGCAATTGTAATGTAGTTTGTGTCTGTAATTAATAGACAGACATTAAAGCTGTCATATTAGAGCGTATTAGAGTCTGGCTCCATTCCTGCTTTGAGTAGGACCAGCTTTGGACGTCCTCACAGGTCATGTGGTGTCTTCCCGGATGAAGAATCCTTTACGCCTCCTGACAAGGTCTCATAAGGCTGCAGCAATAAAAGCTGTGAAGCACAGAAAATCATCATCACAAGACCAGAAAGGAGATTAGAGCCAGGGGCTCCGGTGTGACTCAGAGCCAGCCAAGCGCCGTGGTGCCAGCATGGCACAGCTCCAACTGCTGGAGACACGGCCAGGAGTGAGGAGAGAGCTCCTCACAGGGAATTGCAGCTTCATCCCACCTTCTCCTAGCTGGTCCTGGACTGGGATTTTGTGTGCAGACTCTGAAAACTGGTCAAAATCAGAATGTATTACACTCAGCGAATCCATCCCCAGCCGGGGTTGGTGGTGCAGCAGCTTCTGCAGTGTTTGGGTTTGTCAGAATCCATAACTTATCCTGTACTTATCCATATATAGTTGCTCCCTGCCTTTTGCTGTTCCTACCAGTCCACACCATTTGGCCTCTCCCATGTTAGCAGCAGCTGATGTAATCCCCAGCTCCACAAACAGATCTCCATCCCAATTCCTGCTCCCTGCTAGGAGCTCTGTGCCCTTACAGGGATGCCAAGGAAGAAGCACCAGGATCCTTGCAGAATGACAGAATTCCAGAAAGGTTTGGGTTGGGAGGGGGCCTTAAAGCTCATCTTTTCCACCCCCTGTCATGGAAAGGTTCACATTCCACTAGACCAGGTTTCTCAGAGCCCCATCCAGCCAGCTACTAACACTTCTCCATCAGCTTTTCCTAGCAGTGGTGCAGCAGGAAAGCTGCCTGGGAATCAGTGGTGCTGCTGGAGAGCACAGCAGTGCTACTCTGGTTTTCTCAGTGAGACACTGAGGAAACACCAGTTCACCCCTTTATCACCCTCCGCCTCCAGCTGGGGCTGAGCTGGGCAGAGACACTAATCTCAGAGCTCCTGGAGGCCAGGCATTGGCATTTTGCTGAGCTTGAGCTGCTTGGAGTGAGGCAGAGCTGTGCCATGAGTGAAGGAGCCACTCTGGAACACAGAGCTCCAGGACAGCCTGCAAGTGTTTCCTGGAGATCTTGGCTGAGGTAAAGAGAGACCTTTTTGGATAAATGAGATCACCGAAGAACACAGCCCAGAGCAACAGCCCCTGCTCCAGTGAGGAGAGCCAAGAGCCAGAAAACACAGCGCCCATTCCTGAGCTACCAGGATAGGAAAGGCAGGTTTTCCAGAGAAGCTGTAGCATCCCTGGAAATGTCCAAGGCCAGGTTGGATGGGGCTTGGAGCAGCCTGGGATAGTGGAAGGTGTCCCTGCCCTTGGCAAGGGGTGGAATGAAATGGACTTTAAGGTCTATTCCATGCCAAACCAGTTTGGGATTCTGTGAAACACAAACTGTGTCCAGGGAGCAGGTGGTGCCCAGGAGAAAACCAGCACATGCTTGGGGCAGCAGCAGGAAAAGCTGGTATTTCTCAGGCTGCTTTTTCTGTCTGTGCCAGTCTGCTGCAAGCAGTGTGTGGGCATTGCCCAAATTGGCATCTGGGAGGTGCTGGAGATTGGGATCATTCTTTTTTTACTCCTTGTCAATGGTATCATCGCTGCTTCCCATGGCCTGAAACATCTGCAGCGAGGACAAAGCTGGGGGTTGGACTCTGGCACAGCTTCCAGGAGGAGAAGGAAGGGCAGGAGGCAAGAGGAGCCCTGGAGCAGTGAATATTTCCAACCACAGTTCCAAGCCTTGGAGGATGGTTCCCGTTGGCCCTGAAGAGCCCTGGGGGAATGGTTCCCTTTGGCCCTGCCCTGGTTTCCCCCTTGCCCCTGGCCCTGCCACTTTGGGCTCTCTCCATGTGTGTTGCAATTTGAGGTTTCTCTGAAGATGCCCCCACACAGTTTTTGGGGTTTGAGGGGGCTGAGGACCCCAGCTCTGCTCCAGGTGGGAGCAGGGGGTTGGGAACATGCTCAGGGCTCAGCCTTTCCTTTATTCACTCTCAGGCAACAAAATCTATGGTGTGTCTGAAGAAATGAAGATTTCAGGAAGAGGGAAGGCTCCAGTGAGCTGGAGCTGAACCTGCAGCCAGAGCAGTGCTGGGGCTGGCTGGGCTGGATCTTTTCCCATGCCCAGGAGCTGTGGGGAGCTGACATCATGCAGGCAGGTGAGGCTCTTCTCCAAACAGAAACTTGGAGTTCTGTCGGTTTGGAGGTGCTGTCTGCAGGCACCCCCCTGGCTATGTTGACAGAAGCAGATTTCTATCAACAAAGCTTTGGAGCACAGACAAGGAATGAAACTCATAAAACCTCCTGGCTCCCAGCTCCCTGCTCCTTGAGCCACAGGGCATTTGGATGTGCCCAGGTTTCCCTGTGTCCTGACTGATGCTGGAGCTCTGTGTTTTCTAAACAAACACTGGGCAGGAGTGGGTGAAGTACAGCAGAAATGTTCAAAAAGCAGCAAACCCAAGGCAGGCTTTGGGCAGGTTTTTTCTCTAGTTATCATGAGACTGCAGAGCTTTTCCCTCCACTCCAAAGGCCTTTTTTGCATAGAATCCCAGATTGGTTTGGGTTGAAGGAAGCCTAAGGCTCATCTCATTCTGCCCCATAAGCAGGGACACCTTCCATTATCCCAGGTTGCCAAGCCCTGTCCAACCTGGCCTCAGACACTTCCAGGGATCCAGGGGCAGCCACAGCTGCAGTGGGCAACCAGTCCAGGGCCTTCCCACCCTCACAGGGAAGAATTTTTTAAGCACTTTTGTTGGATCTGGAATAGGAATGTGATGCAGCCAGTGTGACAAGGCACTAAAGAACCTCCCACACTCCCAACACCTCTGAGCCAGCCCAGGCCCAACTTGGCTGCTCCAAATCTTGCTGGACATAAAGGAACTTTCCCTCTTGCTGGGAAAGCCAGCAGGTAACTGAGGGATTTCCACTGTCTCCCTCCTTTCTTTGGAGAGAAGGAAAGCAAAGCGTCCCAGCACAGACCATTCTCAAAATCTATTTTATTTAAATAGGCTGGAGACAAAGGCCAAAGAACAGATGATGTTAGGGGTTGTTAAGGAGCTTATAAAAATCTCCACTTCAGAAAACCCCAGAGTCTTCTCTCCCTGCCTTGCCCATGGAGCCATTCACAGCCCAGGCTCCAGCTCCATACTGCTGATTGCTAACCCAGTGTGAACCCCAATAAAGAGTGACTTTCTCTCCACCAGCCCCATCTTCCTGCTGTCTAATTCCTTCACCTAATTAAACCAGCAGATTAACTTCCAGCTAATGAAGGAGCACTTCCCTCAGCTGGCAGCCACATGGCCTGTTGGAATGTATGGGGATAATTTTAGTTGCAATAAAGACAGTGATGTAATCAGTGTCAACATCAGTGTTCAATAGCAGGGGAGTTTCTTGGAACAGCTTCAAGCACTTCTGGATGCAAAATCCTGCCACACCCCCATGACACCCATTTTAACCTTCCTTGCAGGTTTTATAAAGAACAACTTAAACAGAAGCTGGAATTAAGGAAGTTTTGCATTTTCCCTTTGGGACGCACTGGCCTGACACACCTTCTGTGGACTTTGCTCAACAGTCTCACCTGGGATTTTCAGCCAGACAGGAGTTTCCAAACCAGCCTGTGATGTCACTGCCCAGTTCTTGTAAAACCAAAAGGAATCTGCTGCCTAAAGCCTGTCACGAGCTCTCACCAAGCAGGACTTTTGCCTTTGGACTTCATCTTTCTGGAAGCTCTCAAAGAAGGTGACAGCAATGAGCTGGTCCCCAAAGCTCCAGAGCTGGGCCAGAAACACCTTAGAAATAATAATTCATGTAAAATTCAAAAGATTAGGGATGTTCTCCTCAGTGGCACCATTGCATTGTTCCAAACCCACTGTGTGCTGCCCTATTATTCTGTGTCTGGGGGTTCTTACAGAGGGAAAATTTATTTCCATAGGGAGAATTTTCAGGAGCAGATGCACTTGGGCGGATTATTTTATCAACAATGTAGAACAGCAGCTCCTGCCACTCCATAAACAGAAACAGGAGTTGCAAACCACCGGGGCTGGAAAGGAGCTGCACATCTGCATGTCCCTGAGGCCTGATGGAGAAAAAAGGCTGCACTTAGTGGGAAAGGGTGTTCCAAGGTGGTTAGGAAAACAAAGGGAGGGGACTTGGTTTCTTTGCCCCTTTGCTCTGGGAAAGGGGATACCCTCCCATCAAACAGCCTGGAAGAAGCAAATCTCAGCTGGATCTCAGACTAGCCAAGGTGATGGACCAACCCACTGGCAAGGTGGGAAATCCAGGATTGCTGCTGCCTGAGGAAGCTCAGGACATGAAGCAAACACTGTGGAAAAGGCTGGAAGCTCAGGAATGAGAGAGAGGATGCTTCTACTCCCCTCATTTTTGAGGTTTTGTTTAAAAAAAACAACCCCCAAACCTCTGCAACCAAGACCCAAATCAACCAAGGAGGTGCCTTGGGAGCACCCAGAGGGAGGAATTCTAAAGGGGTGGATGCTGTGAAGGCAAAAGCCTTGCTTGGTTTTAGGCAAGAAATTCCTTTCTGTTTCATAGGGATTGGGCAGTGACAGCCAAGGCTGCTTTGGGGACTCCTGTGTGGCTGAAAATTCCAGGTGAGCCCAGTCTGCCCATGGGGTGTCCCACCATGCACAGCCAGGGCAGGGAGAAAAGCTGGAATTCCTTCCCTGGAAGCACTTTGGAGTTGTGCTTGTTCCTCCTGCACCCACCTGCCTCCTCAGCAGCTGCTCCTTGCCATGTTTTCTGTCTTTTTCGGAATGGAAACAGGGCTGGGGCCCAAGGACTGGGATGAGCAGGTGGCAGATGTGGCCGTGGATGCTGATCCAGTCGGTTCTCTGGTGGGAGACATCACTGGCAAAAGGAGGGGAGAAAGATACTGGTATTTGCTGGGATACTATGTAAAGGAAGCTTATTCCCTGCTGTCTTTCAGGACTTTCTCCACAACAATTACCCAGAGCCCATGGGCTGCCTGCAGGGTACCCAATAAATGATATTTGCAAATGTCACCATTTCACAGCACCGCCCTGCCACATCCCCACAGTTCTCTGTGTTAAAATCCTTATTTAAATCACTCCCTGAACTCCTGATACGGCTAACTTTGAACAAATCCCTGGATTACAACACTGGAAAAACAAACACCAGTTCAAACAAACCAAGCCATCCTAGGTCACTGTGGGAACAGGGAATGCTCTGGAACTCAGTGACTGCTCTGAGGGCGTGCGAGGGATGTTTGTGTGACACTCCAGAGCTCCCGGAGCTCTGCTCCCTGCCTGATGCAGGAGCTGCTGAAAGGCAGCGGGAGCATTCCAGGTGAGTGTGCCTGCTCCAGTTCCTGCTGCCCTGCTGGCTGAGCTCCAGCCTGGGCCCTCTCCAGGCTCCATCCTGGCTCTGGTCCCTGCCTCCTGAGCCCATCCCAGCCTGCTGAGCTTTGTCCCAGGTCTCATCCCTGTGTGCTGGGCTTTGTGAGGCTCCTCTGTGTGATAATCCCTGCCTCTTGCTTGTGTCCCAGACCACACCTCAGGCTTTGTCCCTGTCTCTCTGTCCTTGTTCTGGGCCTGTTCCTGCCTCCTACGTTTCATCCTGGGCCTTCTCCACGTGTCCTAAGCCGCATCCTGTGGCTGGTTCCTGCTTCCTGGGCCTCTCCCTGGGCCTCCTTCCCATGCCCTGTGACTCATCCTAGGCCTCGTGTCCGGAGCCTTTCTGTGGGACAAGCCCTGCCTCTCGCCCTGTCCCAAGTCTGTTCCTGCCTCCTCCTTCCTGAACACCGAGCCTTATCCGAAGCTTTTTGCCTGTGCCTCGAGCCTCACCCTGGAGCTAATCCCTGCCTCCCGCCCTGTCCCTGTGCCCCAGGCCTCATCCTGCCCCCACCCGGGACCTCTCACCAGTAGTAGGTGAGGCGGCAGCCGGGGCAGCGCAGCGGGGCCGCTCGGGCCCCGCACAGCTCGCAACGCGGAGGCGCGGCCATGGCCGGCCCTGAGCCCCCGGCGCGTCCGCGGTTGCCGGGGTGACACTTCCGGTGAGCGAGAGACGTCACTTCCGGCAGGCACGGCCGGCGGCGCTGGCGTTCCGTTGCCGAGACAACACTTCCGCTACGGGAAGGCGAGACACGTCACTTCCGGCGGGCAGTGCCGTCCCGGTCATGGCGGCGGCGGCGGCGGCGGCGGCGAAGGGGGAGAAGGACAAGGACAAGGACGAGGACAACGACGTGGATGCGGCGGCGACCGAGGGCCGGGTGCGGGCTTGGGCGGCGGCGCAGGCGGCCCGCGGGCGGCGCGTGGCGCTGGTGACGTCGGGCGGGACGCAGGTGCCGCTGGAGGCGCGCGCCGTGCGCTTCCTGGAGAACTTCAGCAGCGGCCGGCGCGGGGCCGCCTCGGCCGAGCGGCTGGTGCGGGCGGGCTACGGCGTGTGCTTCCTGCACCGCGCCCGTTCCGCCTTCCCCTGGGCCCGCGCCCTGCCGCCGCACGGGCCCGCGCTGCTCGACGCGCTCCGCCTCACCCCGGGGCCGCCGCCTGGCGTGGCCGCCGCCCCCGCCGCGCTGCCCGCGCTGCTGCCCGCGCTCCGCGAGTATCAACGCGCCACCGAGGCGGGCGCGCTGCTCGCCATCGAGTTCACCGGGCTCGTGGAGTACCTGGCGCTGCTGCGCGCCGCCGCCCGAGCCCTGGCGCCCCTCGGTACGCGGGGAGCCCGGGCGTGAGGGGACGGGGGGAACCGGGGGGACGCAGGAATGAGGGACGGGGTGGCCACCGGTTCGTAGGGCTCAAGGCAAGAGAGGACGAAGGCCCCCGGGGGGGTCTCCAGTGTGAGGGAACAGGGCGGTCCTGTGCGAAGGCTGAGGATGAGAAAGGGTGAGGCTCTCATGGGGGTCTCCAGTGTGAGGGGACAGGCGGACCGGGAACGAGGGGCTGTGGTGGTTATGCGAGAAAGGTCGAGGGGTTCTCGCATGGGGTAGAGGATAGAACCCCTCACGGTGGCCTCAGGGCTCAGGTATGAGGTGATCCGGGACCTGTGGGGCTCTGGTGTGAGGGGACAAGGGGGTCCCCTTGCTTGGAGGGCTCCTGGACGCCGGCGTGAGGGTCTGGGCTGTCCCCGGAGGCTGTTGGGGCTTGGGAGGAGGGGACAAGACAGACCCCAGGGTGGGTCGGTGCTGCCCTGCTCAGGATTGTGCTGGGGGGATCCCTGAGGGGGATCCCTGGGCTCCCCTATTTGGTGTGTGTGGGTGGCAGCTCAGCTGGCTCTGGGGTGACAGGGACAGGCCACGGCAGTGGGGGACAGCAGTTGTGTTCCCACAGGCTCCAGTGTCATGTTCTACCTGGCAGCCGCCGTGTCGGATTTCTACATCCCGGTCTCCGAGATGCCGGAGCACAAGATCCAGTCCTCAGAGGGGCCCTTGCAGGTGAGGCCCCCCTGGGCATGGCCCCCTCTGCCACCCCCATCAGCCATCCCCTCCTTGCTTCCAGGGTCCTTCTCCTGAGAGCTGGCTGTGGATAAAACCTGGGAAAGCTGCAGAGCTGCAGCTCGTGTGTGTCAGAGGGAACGGGAGGGTGAGATCCCACAGGGACAGAACCCTGTGGAAATCCTGAAGTTGCATTGTTTTATTATCTTGCGCTGAGGGGCCCAGATAAGAGGGCAGGGTAGGACCAGCCCTGCTCTCCTTTGATCCGGGTTTATTTTTAGGTGGGATGAAGGGGTGAGGGGTCCCATGGGTTATCTGCAGGGAGGTCAGTGCTGCTCTGTCTGATATGGAGCAGCTTCAACACGTCTGCAGTTGTGTGGCACATGAAGAGGGCCCCCTGAGGTTCCTCCTGCTTTTCTGGCTTTGTCCTTTAAAGCTGCTGGTGCTTCCGTGGAGATGAGGAGAGGGTGGGTCTCAGAGAGCTGAAGTGCTCCAAGAATAGCTGCTGGAGTACTTGAGTTGTTGCCTTTTGTCTGGAGAGAGGCTTTGGAGAAGGGCCTGGAGTGCTATGACTAGGGGGGAATGGTTTCAAACTGACAGAATGGATTTAGATTGCATATTGGGAAGAAATTCTTCTCTGTGAGGGTGGTGAAGCCCTGGCACAGGGTGCCCAGAGCAGCTGTGGCTGCCCCATCCAAGGGAGTGTCCAGGGCCAGGCTGGATGGGGCTTGGAGCAGCCTGGGGTGGTGGAAGGTGTCCCTGCCCATGGCAGGGGGTGGAATGAGATGGGATTTAAGGTCCCTCCCAACCCCAAACCCTTCCATGACTCTGGGATCCATCTTGCTTGTACGAATGACAGAACAACCCTGCAACACTGAGGTCCCTCTCAGCAATGGGAGCAGGTGGCTCTGGAGTTCTTTATATAACAAATACCAAGTTTATTTAATTAATTACTTTCTAAGAAGTTGCTGGGTGTCTTTCTTCAATGTTAGCATTGTAAAGATGAGACCTGGCCTGATTGCCAGTGATGGCTCCAGAGGTTGGGAAGCTGGAGAACAGTCTCCTACTGTTTTTCTCTGTGCTTTAGCACTTGCCTCATGCGTGTTAAGGAGTTGATAGAAGGAAAGGTGAAGATGGGATAAACTACCCAAACTCCGGAGAGGTGAAAACTCAGATTTATGCAGTTATAATGCTGTTTTTAATCTTCTCTCCTCATGTTTATATTCCCCCAGTGTGGTTAGCTCTGGGAATGCAGAGTTCCTGTGGCCCGGCCTCAGAACCCCCTGACTGTGAACACCACATGGATCATTTAATTTAAATCTAGTGTCATTTGAACCTTGTTTGGTGAGAGCTGCTCAAACACTGCCTTGAAAAACTTCCTGGTGCAGATGGAATATGAAACAAAGCTGGATTTTCCCTCTTTCCCATCCCATCTCTTACTAAAACTTCCTGTAATGTTTTTATTGATTTTTTTTTTCTTTTTATCTTTCCCCACTGCAGATCACAATGAAGATGGTGCCAAAAATGCTGTCGCCCCTGGTCAGAGAGTGGGCCCCTGAGGCCTTTGTGATCTCCTTCAAACTGGAGACAGATCCCCAGATCCTTCTGGATAAATCTCGGCAGGCTCTGGAGAAATACCGGCACCAGGTGGTGGTGGCCAACGTCCTGGAATCCCGGAGAACCTCTGTCATCATTGTCACCAGGGACTCACAGACTCCCTTATCTCTGTCCGACGAGGAAATCGCACAAGGCGTGGAAATAGAGGAGAAGATTGTGAGTTACCTCCAGGGCCAGCACACGGCCTTTATAGAGAGAAAAGGCTGAGGAGCAGCTCGGAGGAAGTAAGGGAATGGTGCTGCAGAGGGAGTGGGACTGGAGTGATTGCCTGTCCAGGTGAAGAAACCAATCTCCACTGAGCACTCAGGAGGGCTGTCCAGCACTCTGTCACTTCTGTACAGCTCGGCTGCTGGTGCAGCTTTGTAAAAGAGAAATACATGGAAGAGAAACCATCCCAAAGGATATCTGTCCTGCTGTCTTAAGGAGGAAAGAAGCTTGTTTCTGTCCCGTGGGCTGGGAGAACTGGGAGGATGACAAATGGTGAAGGTCTCTGTATATAAAGAATTTCTTGAATCTCTCTCTTTGAATTTTCTTTTAGAATGGCAGGAGGAAGGAATGGGGCTTCACAGGAAAATGTGCTGGTTTTATGCTGGTTTTATGAAGGAATGGGGCTTCACAGGAAAGATGTGCTGTTTTTATGAAGGAATGGGGCTTCACAGGAAAATGTGCTGGTTTTATGACTGGAGTGGGGAATCTCTGGTGTTGAGAGTGGATGGTGAAACCAGGGTAGCAAAAAGGAAAATAAGGTGACAGCAGCTTTGGGGAAGCAGCTCTTGTGCCAGGAGACATCCTGGGAGAGATCCCATGTTCCTACATTTCAGGTGCCGCAGCAGCATCCCTAAAGCATCTGTTTCAAAGGTTTTCCTTCCATCCCAGGGATTTGAAGGTTGCTTTGCTTCATATTCCATTTGCACCAGAAAGTTTTCCAAGGCAGTGCTTGGGCAACTCTCAGCAAACAAGGCGCAGGGGTCACTGCAGAGCTCTGTAAACAAAGGCAAGGCCACATTTGGCACAGACCACAGAGGATGGATCCAAGCTTGAGGCCAAGGTTGGAGAAGGGAAGTGGGCTCTGAGGGGGGGTGGTGTCCTGGGAAGGGAACAGAGCTGGGGAAGGAAGGGTTTGGAGCACCAGGAGCAGCTGAGGGAGCAGAAAAGGGGCTCAGCCTGGAGAAAAGGAGGCTCAAGGGGAACCTTGTGGCTCTGCACAACTCCTGACAGGAGGGGACAGCCGGGAGGGATTGTGGTTTGCTCTCAGGGAGCAAGGGAGAGGATGAGGAAACAACTTCAGGCTGTGCCAGGGGAGGTTCAAGGCTGGATATTGGGAAAACTGTTCATGGAAAGGTGTTCAAGTAGGTCAGTGGTGGAGTCTCTATCCATTGAAGTGTTCAAAAACAAGTGTGGATGTGGCACTTGGGGACAGGGTTTAGGGTAAACATGGCAGTGCTGGGGGAGTGGTTGGACTCAATGATCTTGGAGGGCTTTTCCAGGCTTAGTGATTCCATGATTCTCTGTCAGCAGAAGGGGTGGCAGTGATTGACCCTGGAAGGGGAAGCTTCCTCTTGGCTGTGTGGGTTTAGAACTGGAATGTTCCTGGTTTTATCTAAACCCTCTTTGAACGGTTACCAACTTCAAAGCGTGTGTTCCTCATGCCTGCAAGGAAATGAAGGGCAGCTTTCCTGCTGTCCACTGTGTGTCTGCTCATGGGCTGTCCTCAAAATAAATTCACTGGGATCCGGGAACGGACAGCAGCACATGGGAATGCTGGAAACCTTTCCAGAGGCAAGACCATGGAGTGTTCAGGAGGCAGCAGTGATTTTGTAATAACCAATCCTCTGAAAGTGAGGGGTGCTCAGCAAAGAAGGAAAATAAAGCCAGAAGAGCAAGGAAAGAGCATGAGGATGGGATTGGTGGATGCCATCAGTGATGGGACAAGTCCAGGTTGGTCAGGAGGGGAGAGATCCAGCTGGTAACCGAGTCAGGAGAAGGAACACACAGCTTACCTGTGGCCAGGACTAATAAAGAAGGTGAATAAGCTCCAAGAATTGCCTGTCTTCATCTCCCAGGATGTATTTGGTGGGAATGTTGAGTCTGGGATTTCTCTTGTGTTAGTTTGGAAGCCTCTGTAGACAGCATGGATGGGCCAGCAGGGATGAGAGTATAAAAACTTGTGTAAGGTGAATGTGCCCTTGCAGGAGTGTTGGGAGAAATGCCACCAACACTGTCTTCAGAGTGTCCTGGAATTCCTCTGAGGTGGTTGGGAAGGTGAGGAATAATCTGAGCTTTTTGAGGAGCAGACTGGGGCAGTGGGCCCAGAGAATCTTGGGGTTTCATTGGACTTGAGAACACACCGTGGGCTTCCAGCATTGTGTCTGCCCCTATTTGTGAAGTGCCAGTTGGGGAGATTCCCTAGGCTCGAACTGAGCCGCAGCCATCCCCATCCCACGGCAGGGATGCACCTGTTCCATGTGGGAGGTTCAACCAAGCCCAGGAGTGCTCCCACCCTGGCAGTGTTTGGGCACCAGCCCTCTGGGAATGCTGGTTATGGTACCTAAGTTGGAAGTGGCTCCTGCGAGTCCAGGATCTGTCCATTGCTTTCTGAAGATCTCAGAGGGCTCAATGGAAGGTCCTCACTGGACTCTGCGATGTACCTCTTCTCCATGTCCTGGTCTTCTCCTTTCTCTACTATCCCCTTGGGAAGTGTCTTCAGCCAGCGAGTGCTTCTGCAGGGTGGACCTACTTAGCTCTTCAGTTCCTCAATCTCATGGAGTCATCTTTGGGTTTCAAGGGGCTTTAAAGCTCATCTCATCCCACCTTCCAGTGGCCGAGGTTGCTCCAAGCCCTGTCCAACCTGTCCTGGAACACATACAGGGGTGGGGTAGTCACAGCTTTTCTGGGCAGCCTGTGCCAGGGCCTCCCACCTCACAGGGAAGAATTTCTTCCTAATATCCCATCTGACCTTGCCCTCTGGCAGTGGGAAACCGTCCCATCTTGTCCTGGCACTCCATGTCCTTGTCCAAAGTCCATCTCCAGCTCTCTTGGAGTCCCTTGTAGGAACTGGCATTGTCTCTAAGGTCTCCGTAAAGACTTCTGTTCTCTAGGCTTGGTTCCATGTACTTGCCCTCTCCCCCTTCAGCTCCAGCAGATTCCCTTGGGGTTTAGAAGAAAATTGGGAAAATTTGGTGACCCCGGGGTGACCCCGGAGTGACCCCGGGGTCACCCCGGGGGGCGCGGCGCTGCGCCCGCTCTCGGCCGCCAGGGGGCGGCACTGAGCGAGGAGGGGGCGTGGCGGGGGGCGTGGCCTCCCCAACCGCTCGTGACGCAGCGGGGGGGCGTGGCCTCACGCGGCCAATCGGCGGCGCTGCTGGCGGGGGCGCGGCCGCGGCGGGGGCGTGGCCTGTTGCCATGGCGCCGGGGTCCGTCCCGCCGCATGGACGCGGCCGCCGCCGCCCCGGTGGGTGTCCGGGACCGGCCCGGCGGCGGCGGCGGCCGCTTGTACCCCCGGGACCAGCCCAGGGGGGGCTCGGGGCATTGGCTGTGCCACCGGCCGGCCCGGGGGGGATTTCGGGGGATCGGGCCGGTGGTACCCCACGGTCGGCCCGAGGGGATCGGGGTACCCGCGGCCCCCCGGTCCCTCACGGCTCCTCCGGCTGCCCCGCAGGCGGAGTCCCCGGTGCCGGCGGACACCATCCAGCGCTGGCTGCGGGCGGAGGGCGCCGACCCCGCAGCCCCGGCCGAGGAGCAGCTGGGTCTGGCCTGGCGGCTGCTGCGGCGAGCGGAGACGCGGCTGGGCGAGCTGGAGCGGCGGCGGGCCCAGGACATGAGAGACGTAAGGGCCGGAGAGCGGGCCCGGCTGCGGCCTGTCCTGGGAAGGGAACGGGGCTGGGGGAGGAAGGGGCTGGAGCCCCAGGAGGGGCTGAGGGAGCAGAAAAGGGGCTCAGCCTGGAGAAGAGGAGGCTCAGGGGGGACCCTGTGGCTCTGCACAGCTCCTGACAGGAGGGGACAGCCGGGAGGGTCGGGCTGTGCCGCCAGGGAACAGGGACAGGAGCAGAGGGAACGGCCTCAGGCTGTCCCCGGGGAGATTCAGGTTGGACATGAGGAGAAATTTCTTCACTGAAAAAGTTGTCAGGCACTGGTAGGGGCTGACCAGGGCAGTGATGGTGTCCCCATCCCTGGAGGTGTCCAAAGACCAACTGGACTTGACGCTCAGAGCTCTGGTGACAAGACAGAGTTTTGTCGCGGCTTGGACACTTGGGAGCCTTTTCCCACCTCAGTGGTTCCGGAATACCCCCGGGGTTAACCCACCCAGGCCTGTATCCCCTGATCCCCCCTCTGTGCAGCAGCAGCTTCAGGTGTGTCATTGCCATGCTGCTGCCCTTGGGAACTTGGGGTTTATATCCCCATTCCTCATTTTGGGCATCAAAAAGCACCTGGTGAGCCCAGCAGCTCCCACATCGCAGCGCCCCAGAGCTGCACCACCCCCCAGTCAAGGTTTTACCATTCCCAGGTGTTCCAAAGGCATAAGACACGTTGTCCTGCAAATATTTGAGGTTATCCTGTAAACATGATGGGGTAGAGAACTTTTTGTGCTGCTGGTTCACCGGAAGCACCAGCAGACATGGGAATAGCAGGGTTTTCTTTTTTCCAGGTGGAAAGCTACGTGGGCCATGTCCGTACGCTGATGGAAGAGCGGGATGCCATTGCCTCTGAGTATGAGAAGGAGAATGAGCAGCTCAGGTTGGAGCTGGCCCAGCTACAGCTGCAGCAGGGTAATTCCTTCCCTCTGGAGTGTGAGCCCTGGGATTGCACTGGCAGGTGTTTGGAGCTTCTTGGAGAGCTGAGCAGCGTTTTTTTTTTTTTTTTTTTTTTTTTGGAGTTCTCAGTGGTTGCTTGAGAAGTTTCTTAAAGTGTTAATGAGCTGTTCAAACAGATTTGTAATTGATTGAGAGGTTCTTGTCTGCTTTTACTGCCTTTGTTCAGGGAGTTTGGCAGCTTCTCCATGTAGCTCTGTTGTTGCAGGAAGCATCTTCCAGAGGCTGTTTGAAGACCAGAATTGATGGTGCTCTTTGGTTTCCAGCTCTAAGTTATCTGTCGCTCCCACCAAGTCAGTGAATTTGCTCTTGGCTTTGGTTTACACAAACCCCACGTTTTTTAAAACAATGTGGGGGACAGGAATTGTTTGTTCTGATGATTCAAAACTTGGGTGCTCATTGTCATGGAATGCCAGGATGGTTTTGGTTGGAAGAGACCTTGAAGCTCATCCAATTCCACCCCCAGCCATGGGCAGGGAGACCTTCCATTAGACCAAGTAGCTCAGGGCCCCTCAGAGCTTCAGTAATTTTGTTTAAACAAATTATTTCACTTACTTAACTTGAAATAATTTATTTTCAAACTCTAGGGTCACTTTTACTAGGTTTAATTCTTGATTTTCTTCAGTCTTGTGTTGCACTTTCAGCGGTGCTCATAGCCCATGTCACCATTAGCTCCTTTAATGTGCTGTATTGTCCTGGTCTTAAGATAAAATCTGGGGTGATGTCACAACTTAAAGAGTTTCTTTGTGATTCAGGCCTTGGGGCAACAAATACAGGAATTTGGGGGAAATTTTGAGCATGGGTTGGGTTTTCAGGGGGCACATCTGGTGGTGTCACTTTCCAAAGATGGATTTCCCTAAAAATTTGATGTCTCTGGGCACTTAAAGCCGTTGTTTGTGGTGAAAAGGCTGCTTACAAAGGTTAAAATGAATAATGAGCTCTTGGGAGTCTGGCGGTGGCAGAAAACTCCGTTCCTGGTTCTCTCCCTTTCCACAAGGTGGCAGGAGACAGACAGAATGTCCCCAAAGCTGGAATGTGGTAATTTCGTCCTGGTGGATCTGCTCCTCTGGACTTTCTCCATTCCCCAGGGGTTCCTGAGGCTGCTGAGCAATGATTATCCCTGGGATGGAAGCTGAGATCTTTGTCCAGTCCATGGATCTCGGTGTATCCAGGAGGGATTGCTGGTTGCCATCCAGTTGTTCCCAGTGTGTTGTCCCTGAGGGGGTTGTGTGGCCTTGGTGCTGTAGAGTGTTTCTGGAGGGATTTTTTTTTTTTTTTTTTGGGATATCACTCAGATTTTGAGGTTCAGGACTTGTTGTTGACTCACTGCTGGCATTGGCTGCTATCCTGGGATGTGTGTGGATAATTTAAGAATCTGGAAGCCCTGCTCACTCTGGGCTGTCACCTGCAGGGAGAGGTGCCAGCACTGAGATGTTTTGGGTCCTTGTAGAGCACTTTATTGAGTGATGGTCCTTTTGGCCAGGTTTGTTCAGCTGGAGCAGAGGAGGCTGAGGATGAGCTGAGGGCAGAGCTCATCCCAGGCTCTAGCTCCTCTGGAGGAGGATTTTATCTCTGCTCTCTGGGACCAAGGAAAGGACATGAGGGAATGGCTGGAGCTGTGCCAGGGGAGGGTTAGGTTGGGTGTCAGGAAAGGTTCTTCTCCCTGAGGGTGCTGGGCACTGCCCAGGCTCCCCAGGGAATGGTCCTGGCCCTGAGGCTGCCAGAGCTCCTGGAGCCTTTGGACAACGCTCCCAGGGATGCACAGGGTGGGATTGTTGGGGTGTCTGTGTAGGGCCAGGTGTTGGACTGGATGATCCTTGTGGGTCTCTATCAGCTCAGGATATTGTGTGGTTCCATGGTTCTAGATCAGCCTCTTCACAAAAAAAGTCCCCCTGGCCTTCTCTAGTATGGAGTGGCTGCATGTGCTTGTGCTGGAGATGCTGCACAATCCCAGCGGCCTCTGTTGGGCTGCTCCAGGTCTCTCATGTGTCCCTGCTGCAGGGTTCTATGCTGCATCCCTGTGTCTGTTCCCCAGGCCTCTGCTTTTCATCAGAGTTCTTGGAACCATGGGAAGGTTTAGGTTGGAAAAGCCCTCTGGGATCATCAAATCCAACCATTCCCCCAGCACTGTCAGGCCCACCCCAAGTGCCACATCCACATGTTTTTTGAACAATGCCAGGTAAGGTAACTCTGCTGCTTCTCTGGGCAGCTGTGCCAGTGCCTGACCAGCCCTTCAATGAATGTCCAACCTGCACCTCTCCTGGCACATCTTGAGGCCATTTCTTCTTGTCCTGTCCCTATTCCCTGGGAGCAGAGCCTGATCCCAAATGGCTGCCCCCCTCCTGTCAGGAGTTGTGCAGAGCCACAGGGTCCCCCCTGAGCCTCCTTTTCTCCAGGCTGAACCCCTTTCCCAGCCCCCTCAGCTGCTCCCCATAGGTTTTGTGCTCCAGGTCTTGCCCCCCCACCCTGTTATTTTTGCAGGACACTCAGGTGTTTCAGCAGGCATAGGATGATCCAGTGGCTTGGGCTGGAGAAGGGGCTTGTGGAAAGACAGACCATGGTCTGTTGGGATTGTTAAAAATGTGGGCAAGGCAAGAGGAGGGGTTGGTAGCTTTTGGAAGCACTGAAAGGAGAATGGGAAGGAGCAGCTGGGGACAGTGGCTGGTTCAAGCCAGTGATACAAAGGAGGAGCCTGAGCTGTGAATGATGCAGGGTGAAGGACAGGATCTGTGCTGATACACCTGAGCTGAGAGCTGGGGAAAGGAGCCCGGAGGCCTCCGTGTGGGCTCTCAGGTCTGAGCACACTCCCTCTTCCAACAGCAGGCAAACAAATCAGAAACTCTGCTTGGTCTGGGATAACTTAGAGCAACTTGATCTGTTAAAAGCTGTTTCACAAAATCATGTCATTATGGAATGGGTTGGGTTGGAAGGGATCTTAAGCTCATCCCATTCCACACCCTACCATGGGCAGGAACACCTTCCACTATCCCAGGTTGCTCCAAGCCCCGTCCAGCCTGGCCTTGACACTTCCAGGGATGGGGCAGCCACAGCTGCTCTCAGCACCCTGTGCCAGGGCCTCACCACCCTCACAGCCAAGAAATTCTTCCCAGTATCCTATCTAACCCTACTCTATGTCAGTGGGAAGCCATTTCCCCTTGTCCTGGCACTCCAGGCCCTTGGTCAAAGTCTCTCTCCAGCCCTCCTTTAGACCATGAGGATAGTTACTGCTGGTGACTGACACTGAGCAGTTTTTGAAGAGGAAAAGTAAATCTGTGCTTGCACATTTGCTTCCTGCCCATCCTGGGCTCGCAGGTTCCTACAGGGAGCAGCCAAGGCTGGTTGATGCTGGGCCATCGAGCTGAGCGTCACCTCATCTGATACCTCTGCCCAGAGTGACATTTTTCCTTCCCTCCAGGCAGTTCCTGATCCGCTTCTGATGCTCTCGCTGAATGCGCTGGGTGTTGTTGGAGGGCAGATCGATGGCGCTCCCAAAAGCCTTCCTGAGAAACAACTGGAGTGGCAGTGAAACACAGTGCTGGGGGAGCTGCCTGGATTTATTTAAAAATGGAATAAAAATAAGACACAGTCATGGTCTGAGCTTGTTTGTTGTAACAGCTGGGCAGGTTAAACACACCCAGCAGGGCTGGAGGATGTAGGGCTGTGGTGGGGTGAGGTGGCTGCTGTTTCTCAGAGTACTCCTGGGTAGGAAAATGCAAATATTAATATAAAATTTGCTTCCAAACAAGCATGGACAGAGGTGGGAGATGCCAGTAGAGCTGTTGCATGACAGTGCCTGGGGCAGGGGTTGGCTTTTCCCAAACACTGGATGAGGGAGGGAAGGGGTTTGTGAGGAGTCAGTGGGGTTTACTCATAGCTAACCTGTGCTGTGTGGGCAGACCCCCCTCATCCTCACAAATCCTTTTTCCTCTCCAGCCTCTGGAATATGTCTGGGGTCTAAAATGATACCACTTCATCCTGCATTGCAGGCTGGGGACAAGGGGGACACTGGCAGGTGAAGGTGGATCAGGGCACAGGGGGTCCCATCCTGGGCATAAACCAGAGCAGTTTCTGTTCATTTCAGCTGGGATTTGGCAAAACCGTGGGAGGAAGCTGCCAGGAAAGTTGGGGTTCAGTTTAGTGTGATCCATGGGCTCTTCCTGAGGCACAAGGAGCAGTTTTGATCCTGCAAACTGCCTTGTTTGCTCTGCTGCAGCAGGAAGCTGCTGGGGAGCCCTGTTTGACCCTGTATTGACCAGGCTGTGCTTTGTCTCCCTGGGGAAGACGCCTGGGAAACCGCAGGGTGTTTTCCATCCGCAGGACTGGATGGAGCCGGCTGCGAAGCGCGGAGTGGAAACATGGGATCGATCGGAGCCTCGGGATGTGGTTGTGCTGGGTCCTGTGTTAAATCAGTGCATGAGAGTGAGGGACAGGCTTGTCCAGGGCTCTGCATGTCCTGTGTCTGAGGAATATTTGCTCTGCTGAACCTCCGCTGTCCAACTCTAGATCCCTGAGCAGGGAAAGAGTGTGAATATCCCTCCTACCTCTATACAGCTCCCTGCACTTCCCATCTTGCAACACTTGGAAGCCTTTACAATCTGGTTTGGGCTAGAAATTTGGTCTGTTGGTTTTGGTTTTAATACGAATTACACAGGGAGTGTTTGAAAAGCCCTCCCCTAGCTCCACAAGCTGCTTGATCCAATGCAGGAGTTGCTGCCCTCATCATGACAGACACCAAAGGTTCCTCATTTTCTCCTGGCAGGTAAATTCCAACCACACCAGCCAGGGGGTCTTTTTAACAACTGTTGGTTGCACAAACACAACGGTGCCCAGCCATAAACTGACTCCTTGCAAGTCTTGTTGTCACCTTTCTGCCTTAGAGTCCCTTCAGTCTGGAAGTTTTCCCCAGTACAGAGTCTTCCTGGCTATAATTTAATTCAGTTTAAATTTCAGCAGTTTAATTCATAAAGAGGTTCTGACCTGCCTCCTTCCTAGACATTCCTTGGGAAAATAGTGATGCTTTCTAGGAGTGATCTGGTGTTTTGTGTGTCTCCTGCCAAAGAAAACATCTGTGACTCTGTGTCCATCTGTTTAGTTTCTCTCCAAGGTTGGACTTGATGATCTGAGGATTGGAACTGATGATCTTGGAAGTCTTTTGAACCTTAATGATTCTCTGGTTCTCTCAGTATCTGTTTAATCTGGTGTTTAGTTTCTACCAAGCTGTACTTGGGGTTGAAGGGGCTGAGGATAAACCAGCTTGGGAGAACTCTGCCTGGGGGCAGCAGGTCCTATTACATGCCTAGCAGGCAGGGAAGAGTATGTGAAGAGAAACCTTGGGAGAGAGGGAATAAGGCTGAGATAATGGATAGCAGGGAATGGGAGGCAGTGAGGGAAGTGGGAAGCAGGAGAGACTTGAGGAGCTGTTTGGCTCCAGGAGAAATGGAACTGTTACAGTGAGAAATGTTTAGAGAAACTGGGACAGATCTCCAGGAAACCCTGCCCTTTGTTTCTCCTCTGCTGACACCAAGCCTTGCCTTGCCTTGCCTTTCAGAAACCCAGCTGAAGGAGGTGGAGGAGATGCTGGAGCAGGAAGGTTTATCCCAGATCTCCTGCAGTGCTGCCAGTGAACAGGTGGCATATTTCCTGGTGGAGCGGGCGGCGCTGCTGGGAAAGCTGGAAGTGGCAGCCCAGCAGCTGGAATCCCACAGCAGGATTGATGGGCTCCAGGTACCTCCTGCTCCGTGGCTCTGGCTGCCTGCAGTTTACGGGAAAAGAATATTTTTGGGATATTTCTGTAATGAAAATTGTTTCTCCTGTCTCTGAGGCCACTGTGGTGTCTTGGGTCTGAAATACTTGAAAGAATTACAAGAAAGATGGAGTATTTACGAGAGTCTGGAATGCCAGGACAAGGAGGAATGGTTTCAAACTGACAGAATATGTCTAGATTGGATATTGGGAAGGAATTCCTGGCTGTGAGGGTGGTGAGGCCCTGGCACGGCTCTCCAGCTTTCATGGGCAGGCCATGAAATCAGAGGTCTTTAAAAAATAGAGAACCCACAGAGCTCCCAGGATTTTCACAAGGGTTTGGGATAACTCTGGTGGAAACATTCCTGCCAAGTATAAGGCATGGTAACCCTAACCCTTCTAAGTCAAGATATGTTGGAACTGAAAATCCCCCTCATGATCCTGAGGGACACATGGCAGTGCCAGGGGACACATGGCAGTGCCAAGGGACACATGGCAGTGCCAAGGGACACATGGCCCTGTGCTGGTGGTGCTGTGATTCAGGAACATCTCTGTGTGCAAGGCTGGCTCTGCTCATGCCTGTCAGGCATTGGGAGCTGAATTCCCAGAGCAGCAGGAATGCACACAGCTTCCTGGGGGGACAGAAATAAGGAAATACACATTTTCCTGCTGGCTCATAGTTGAGATTTCATAGAATCACCAAGGTAATTGCCAATGCCCTCCAAGATCACGGAGTTCAACCATTTCCCCAGCACTGCTAGGGCCACCACTAACCCATGTCCCCCAAGTGCCACATCCACAGGGTTTTTGAACACTTCCAAGGGATGGTGACTCCACCACTGCCCTGGGCAGCCCATTCCAACGTCTGACCACCCTTTCCATGAAGAAATTTTCCCTAATATCTGATCCTAACCTCCCCTGGCATAGCTTGACACCATTCCATCTTGTCCTGTCCTTGTTTCCTGGGAGCAGAACCTGACCCCCAGCTGGCTGTCCCCTCCTGTCAGGAGCTGTGCAGAGCCACAAGGTCCCCCCTGAGCCTCCTTTTCTCCAGACTGAGCCCCTTTTCTGCTCCCTCAGCTGTTCTTCATCACACTTCTGCTCTCCCTCATTTCAGGTTTGTCCTTAAGCAGATTGGGAGGGTTTTTACTGGGTTTAGAGTAAAAAGCCCAGAGCCCAAACAGTGTCACAGCCTCATCCTCACGCTGTGCCCAGCCTGGGCAGGAAATAATCCCATCTACTGAGACCCAGGGAACACCTCACATTTTGGGGCAGGGCTGCCTGGTGGGCATCTCCTGCCTTTGCTTTGTCCCAGAACTGGCACTGGAGATGAGGAAATACACATTTTCCAATGGGACCAGCGTGGAGGGGGTGACAAACAGCTCTGCCTTGGTCACATCTCCACAGGGTTCCTCATTTCCTTTGGCACATTAACCCTTGTGCTTCAGTTCTGCAGGGAAGAGCTGGAGGGAGAACGAGCTTTGCCTGCAGAAGTTGTGGGAGATCTGGATGAGGCCCCACAGAGGCTGGTGGTATCCCGGGAAGATATCCAGAGGGTGGCAGAAGGGCTGGATACACAAAGCAGAGAGAAGAGTGGAGCAGGTAAGTGCTGCTCTGGTGGCCACTCCTAGCATGCTCTTAGCCCTGGGGAGGCAGGGGCAGTCTGTCCTCTGTCCTCTTTGCTTGGAATGTGGGAAAATCAGTGCCAGGAGTCAGCCTGCTCCATAGGAGGTGGGAATGCAGTCGTTAACAGTCACAAATCCAGTAATTCCGAGACTGGGCTTCTCTGATCTGTGATGCAGCTGCACAGTCTGGAGGAATTTCCCGTCCCTGGGAATTTCCTATCTCCTCTCCAGGGAGAGCTTTCTGCCCTGGGAGGCGATGGAGAGGGAATGATGACTTGGCCTGGAAGCAGAGTAGCTGAATTACCATGTGCACAGGCTTAGTTAGCAGAGCTGGACCTCTTGGCCCAGGGCTCTCCAGGTACAGTTTGGGATGTTGCCTCCATAGGATCCTTAGCAAGTGCAGCAGTGGGGAAGGGACTGGGTGCGTTGTCCTTGCTGACAATATTCCCTTTTACCTCCTTCTTGAAATAACTGTTGACCAGCCCTGAAGTGCTATTTATTAGTAGGATTTTTTTATAAATTCTTACTGTAGAAATTAACAGTTTTCTGGAGGGAGACATGGTAAAGCTGCTCTTGGAGTGAAATGTCCATGGAAAGTGTCCTTAGTGACGCGCAGGTCTGGATGCTCTTTTGGGGGATTCCTTGCATTGTCCCCAAATCTGTGATGCAGAATTTCATTGGGGAACAGCAACTGGGATGAGGTGACTCATCCCAGCCCCATGTGCCTTTGCAGGGACCAGCTACCTTCAGGAGACTGGCACCATCTGGGGCAGGTTTAGAGCAGAATTGCACGTCCTGGGGCTCCCCTTGGTGCTCACACACAGCACAAGGACTTGAGTGTTTCTCTCCAGCCCTAGCAGCTCCTTTCCAGCCCCAGCAGCTCCTCTCCAGCCCTGCCAACTCCTCTCCAGCCTCCAGTCCCATCATTCCCAGGCTTTTCATCCCTTTACTGGGTGGGGATTGATCCATAGTCCCCAGGGATGGGATGAGTGATGTGGCAGCTTCAGTGCTGACTCTCTGGAGCACGGACAGACTCCAGCCTGGAATTCCCATGGATTGTAGCCTGCGCAGGGAAGTCTGTGCTTGATGGGGTGCTAGATGAATACAAAGCTTTACAAAATGTGAGTAAGGGTTTAATGCTTGTTTTGTCTCTGGGGTTTGTCTCTGTGTGTGCCACATGAGGGTGACAATGTCCCAGTGGCTTCCTTGGTTCTGTGTCTCTGCACGGCTTCTCCTCCTGGCGAGCTCTGAGCCAACTGCTCTGGGAATTAATTGATTTGCTACTAAAAACCTAGACTGGGGTCACTCATCTTTAGTAAAACCCCCTTAAACAGCATATTTTGGTTCAGTGATAACTTGTGTGCATCGGAGGGAAGAATTCCTGACCAGTTTGAGCCCAGTTAGTGGGATTTTGGTGAGGAAAGGCTTTAAATGGTATTTAACAAAGTGAATAAGGAATGTTGTGGGGTTTTTCCAAAGAAGAACTGGGCTGCCACATCCAAACCCTGTTGTCCTTGTGGAATCACCCCTGTGGTCAGCCCTGAAGGCTGACCCTGAGGGGGAAAAACAGCAGAAGGAATGGGAAAATAGGGAGTGGTCAGAATTTTTACAAGAGGAAAAGAGCTGGAATTTTATTATCCTTTCATCAACCTTTTAATCATAATTTTAGTATAATTTTATAATAAATTTATGTAGTGGGCAACAGGCTTTTGAGTAAAATTTCCATTCTGGTGGAAACTGGGGGTTGGAATGAGATAATCTTCAAGGTCCCCTTCCAACCCAACCAATTCTGTCATTCTGTGGAGATGTTCTTTGCTTTTTATTTTAAATGACACAACTGAAAATCCTTGTTTGAAAAAGGAATTGTTTTTTCCAAGGTGGAACCGAAAAGGTAGATTTTTTTTTCCTGAAGTCAAATTTAAGTTTAAAATTTCCTGTGCCTAGTGTTAAGCTGAAAAGGGAATAATATTTTTTCCCTTTTCTCTAAGGAAAATTGTCTCCCCAAGACTGGAGGATACCACTGTGTCCTCAATATGTGCTCCTAATGCAAACACCTCTTCCTATTTCTGCCCTGAAAGTATTGGGAATATGCATTAATTGGTGTTGGGATTCGTTTATTCATTGATCCATAGAAAAACTGGTGCACAATTTTTCCAGTTGTAGCCATTCCATTCAATTTTAATGTGTGGACAGCATGGATACATTGGCTGGGATTGTGTTCCTGCTTGTGGCAGTGATGGATTTTATGGTGAAAATGTTGAGGTTTCCCAAAGAGAAAGTGAAACCCATATTAGATGAGGTGAATGATTTAAATGAGGTTTACTTCTGTGATCCAGAGGTAAACTGAATCCCTGGAATAATGATGGAGAGACTGCTGTTGAACCTGGATCTCCAGGGACATCCACCTTTGCTATGAGAGGGAGAGGGCATGGATGTGGGATGTGTTCCCCCATGGATGTGTCCCATGTGGATGTGTCCCATGAAGATGTGCTCCCGGTGGATGTGGGATGTGCTGCCAGTGGGTGCAGGATGTATTCCCAGTGGATGTAAAATGTATTCCCATGTATTCCCAGTGGATGCAGGATGTGTTTCCAGTGGATGTGGGACATGTCCATGCTGCCTCTTACCTTTCCCATGTGTGGGATCAGCCTGGAATCCATGCTTGGAGTGTGGGCCAGGCAGGGCCAAGCCAGTGACCCCTTTCTGGTGCTGCTGTCTCCAGATAGGACTGAGCTCCAGAGGGCCATGGAGCACAACAGCCAGCTGGACAAGGAGATCCTGGCACTGCGGGCACGGGTCCAGACGCTCGACCTGGAGAGGAAAGCGTTCCTGGAGCTGGTGAGGATCCACCAAGCCAAGCCAACAATCCTGGGCTGGCTCCTGAAAGTCATTCTTGCTCCCAAACCTGCCCTGCCCTCCCCTTTCCCCTCCCTGTTCTATGCCCAGTCTTTCCAGAGCTGCAGTTTGGCTGTGTCATGGTTCATGGAGCAGTAGAATTTGGGAAATAGGCAGAATGCAGCTCTGGGAACTTCCTTCAATGCAGGAGGAGTTTCAGGGACTCCAACTGAGTGGTGGCTTGAAGACTTTGGGACACATTTTCCTGTGCCCGTGGAGAGGGATCAGCTCCCTGCTGATCAGTGTTTACCCCAACTCAAGTGTGTAAATAGAGTAAGGAACACATATGCCTTCCCCTGGACTGGATTAAAGAGTTCAGTTTACCTAAGTTTAGCCTAAAACCCCCACCAGATGGTTAGAAATCCATTTGAAATTTATGGTCATTTTTGATTCCGCTCAGCCCCTTTGGTTTTTAACTCAGCCACATTGATTGATTTGCTTATTTTCTGTGGGTTCTCTTAATGGAATTAATTACATTACTATTAGTTAAATACTTGGTGTTATACAGCCGGGATTCTCTAAATGCCACCTAGAATTAAGGAGCAATTAAGGAACCATCAACCAGATAATTCCTTAATGAGGTTGCCAACAGGGAAGGGATAGAAGAGACTCCTTCCTCTTAAAATGTGTAATTGGGCACAAAATCTACTGCTGTTCTTATCTCCTGATTTCCTTACATCAGCCTCTGAGAGCCTGCCTCTGCCATCCCAGCACTGAGAGCTCTTGGCAGTCTTGCAGTTCTCTCATGTCCAATGAGTATTGCTAAATTAATGGAAGTATCTCTGAGAAGATACTTTTCAAATAATGTTTATCAGGTAATATCTTGAATGGGATTTATTCCCATTTGAGGTGTTCAAAATTTTACAGTATTTATTATAGTACATATTGTTTTATAGTTTTGTTCCTTGCATTTAAAAAAGTTGCTGGTTTTTCCATGTCTGTCACCTCAAGCCTTGTATTTACAGCACAGCCTCTTTCTGGAGTTGCAAAAAACCATTACTTAGTTCAAATTCCTCTGTTTACTTTTTTTTATTCCAAATAATATTTTCCTTGCTGTAGGCCATTACTCCTTTCAATTATTCTGGATACACAAATGTATGTAGAGCTTATAAAAAAGTAGAAATAAAATATTAATATATATATGTCCATGTAGACAAAGACCATACAGATACATGTAATATATTTTGGTCACTGAACAGGAAAAAATGTAGCCAGGTTGAGATCAGATCCAGCCACATGTTAAGCTAAAAGGAAATTCCCTTTATACCTTAGGATTGGGGTTTAGCTGTTGGCACAGAAGTTGGGAACCCCCCAATTTTTAATTTACAGGAGTAGAAAATGTGCTTTATTACTGACTACAGCAGCTTGGTGTCCTGAAAGGTGTTTTCTTGTCTGTGGGTTACGAAGAGTAGGGGAGGAATAGGCTGGGCAGTTGGTCTGGGATGAGCTGTGACTCTGGCGTGAAGAGCTGCTGCTGGTAATGGAAGTCCATTGATCCCGTGGATGGAAGACACTGAAAGGTGTCCTCAGAAAGAGCAGTTGGAATCTGACACAATGTGGGTATGGTCAGGAAGTGAAATAAATTCAGAAAAGTCATCCTTTAATGGATTGGAGCAGCAGCATTCCCACTTTTGCTGCTCCTTATCTGAGGCCACTCAGCAGCTGGAGCATCCACAGGATCTCAGCCAATCCCTCAGGATAAGGAATAGTAATACATTAATAATAAATACGAAAATGGAATTTTCACCAAAACTCAAATCAGGTGCTTTGTGTTTCAGGTGGAGCAGCTCAAGGAGGAGATCTGTGAGTACCAGCGGAGCGAGAGGCCAGAGCCTCCACCGGCAGAGGGAGTTGGAATGGCCTCACTGCAGGTGTTTCCAAGGGCTGTTTCTTTGTCATTCCAGAAAAACATGGTCCCCTCTGCATCCCAGACCCTAGCTGTCCGTAAGAACCTGGGTGTTCTGGGGTTGGAGGATTTGGCTCCTAGGGCTGAGAGATGCGGCAGATGTGCTCATGTGTTTTATTTCTGAGAGACGCGGGTGGCCTTGGAATCACTCAGTGCTCACATGGGAAAGATGTGGAGCTGCTGGAGCTGAGTGAGGAGGCCAGGGAGATGCTCTGAGGGCTGGAGCCCCTCTGCTCTAGACCCAAGCTGGGAAAGCTGGGGGTTTCACCTGGAGAAGAGAAGGCTGCAGAGAGACCTCAGAGCCCCTTCCAGGGCCTAAAGGGGCTCCAGGAGAGTTGGAGAGGGACTGGGGACAACGCCTGGAGTGCCAGGACAAGGGGAAAAAGTTTTCCACTGCCAGAGGGCAGGGTCAGATGGGATATGGGGAAGGAATTCCTGGCTCTGGGGGTGGTGAGGTCCTGGCACAGTTTGCCCAGAGAAGCTGTGGCTGCCCCTGGATGCCTGGAAGTGTCCAAGGCCAGGTTGGATGGGGCTTGGAGCAACCTGGGATAGAGCAAGGTGTGTCTGCCCATGGAACAGGATGAGCTTTAAGGACCCTCCAACCCAGTCCATCCTGGGATTGTGGGATCTCAATCCTATTTCTGTGCTAATGTTGTTTTTCTCTCTGGCACAGGGCACCCAGGAAGAAGCAGGAGCTGATGGAGACACTGGTGCCAGCAGAGCTGCCCCGTATCAGGAACATGGAGATCAGGGTGTTGAAACTCTCCACAAAAGGTGAGAGGTGTAGAAATCATTCACCCCTTGTACTTCCACTGGTTCCTGGTGCTGTGCCACTGATGCTCTCTCTTGAAGGATTATTTGATTGTTGAATTGTTTTAAATACTCTTTAGGACTTCTTCTACTCCCAAATGGGAAAATTTGGAGGAGATGCAGTCCTGAGGAATCACTTCTTCCAGTTAAATGCTGATACTTCCTCCAGTTTGTTGATTTCCTAAAAGAAGAGAGTTGGACTTTTAGGGCTCTCCACAGACAAAAACCCCGTTGTTCAAAAAGCATGTTGTTTAAAAACCTTGTTTTTAAACCTGTTTTAGTGCTGGGAAGTTTTCTTTGCATTTGGTTGCTCTCCAGGAGTGCACCAAAACACCTGCCTTTCAACCATAAGTATGTAAACAGGGATTTCTAAGGGAATTCGAAGCTTTTTTCTCCCAGTTTCTGCTCAGGAGATGCTGCACCTTGTCTGGCAGGTTCAGGGAGGAAAGGGGAGCTGATCCTCTTCAAAAAGCCCTCTGACCCTTTTCCCTTCAGATTCCCAAGCCTGTTGTCCACCTCAAGCAGCTGAATTTGCTGTTATCTCTGCTGTTGGCAGTCTCATGCCTGACCTGTTTCCTGCCCAGGCCTTCATCATTCCTTGTGGAGATCCCATCACCCCTAATTCCCATCTAAATAAGGACAGGCACAGGCCATGCTGGATGTGGGACTGGAAATCAGCAGGAGAGTGTGAGGCAAACCTCGGCTTTTCCTCGCTGGTGGGGAGCAGTTGGGATGCAGTTCCAGCCTTGGTGATGCTGGGTTTTGGTGTGCAGGTGCCGGGAAGCCATGGAGAGCATTGAGGGCAGGAATTCCCAGCTCCTTCACAAGCTGCAAAAACTGGAGCAGGAACGCAAGGGTTTGGTTGAGCGCAATGAGGAGCTGGAATCAATTCTGGGAGAGACACAGATCCAAACCAAGCAAGAGAAGCAACAGCTGGAGAGCGAGGTGGAGGGACTGCACCAGAAAGTGAGTAAGGAATAGGAGAGAAAAGGTTTGGATTTCTTTCATTCCATCTACTTTTCTCTCTGATTGGAAAAATAGAATGATGTTTGACCTGGCCCTGCACTCTGCTGTGTTTAGTTTGACAAGAAAAACAGCCAGAAAAATCTGCTAGTTTGGCAGAGAGGGGGAAGGAAAAAACACCAGCAGGGAGTAAACGACTCTTGTTTGGAAGTGCAGATTCCCGTGTTATGGCAGCGTTGTATTTTCCACCTCCTGTTTCCCCTCACAGAATCCCAGCCTGGTTTGACTGGGAAGGGTCCTTAAAGCCCATCGAGTCCCACCCCCTGTCATGGGCAGGGACACCTCCCATTATCCCAGGTTGCTCCAAGCCCCCTCCAACCTGGCCTTGGGCACTTCCAGGCATCCAGGGGCAGCCACAGCTGCTCTGGTCAGCCTGTGCCAGGGCCTCCCCACCCTCACAGGGAACAATTCCTTCCCAATATTGCATCTGACCCTACTGTATGGGACACTGATGCTCCTTGATTCCAGAAAATATCACCAGGTAAGTGCCCTGGTGGCAGAAGATTGCACTTTGGCTTTTCCTGAAGGTCAGGTTCTTGGAGATGTGTCAAATGGTGCTGAGTGTGAAGGCCCAGGATCTACAGTGCCTGGGAACATCCCTCTGAATGCACAAATTGAGAGACAGGGAATTTTTCTTATCTTGTGGTGCAGCAGCTGCTGTGAGTGGGGCTGGTCACCTCTCTTGGAAGAGCTCTGGGATCCATCTTGAGAAGCTCTGCTCAATCTTGATCAAGATGTGACCTCAGCAGCATCCTCCTAACCTGGGTCCTACTTGATTTTGGGTACCCTCATTCCAGGGTTACCTGGATCTATTCCTGCTGACAGGACAAGTCCACTCAAATGTGAGGAGCACTGGCACTGCAGGCTGGGTTGGCACTGCTTCCCCAGGAAAAATTCTGTGTGGAGCATCACTGCCAGGGCACCTGATCCCTTTCAGAGGGAGCAGCTGGGGAATTTACAGCCAGAGAGAACAGAGGAAAACAGACTTTGGTCTGGCCAGGTAGGTAGGTGGGATTCTCCCCCCAAAGGCTGGCTGAGGAGGTCCTTCCCATGGACTGAGGCTCAGCTGCCTGGTCAGGAGCTCTTCCTTGCTGGGGCTCTTGCCATCTGTCCGTGCTGGAAATTCTCTCTGCAGTAGGCCTGGATTGATCCATCTTTCCTGACTGGCAGCTGCACCAGTCCAGAGTGTCCCTAGGGGATTTCTGGGGTGAGGGTTTAGCACCCCCCCACCCAGTTTTCAGCGAGGAATGATGTGTCCTAGCACCTGGTGCTGGGTTAAAACACGGTGTTGGAGATGGTGCCGGCGTATCCCACACGGATACACGACTCCAAGCTGGATTGTTTAAGGAAGAGATGTGGGATTCCCAGTCAGTAGCCTCTGGAAAAGCCTCTAAAAACTGGCCAAAGGCAAGTTCAAATAGCTTAATGAGGGTGCCAGTGGCACCATGTTTATCTCCTGTCTTGGAGGAGCCATGGGCCAGCTCTGGGATGGGATGGTAAAGGCTCTGCCTGTCCCCCCTGGCAGTGCTTTGGTTTAACTTGGGGCTTGTTCAGCTCACACCAAACTCTTCCCCCTTGGGCCAGAGTGAACACAGCCCTCCACAAATCAAACACGATGTGTTTTCAGTTTGGACAAATCCCTGCTTTGCTCTGTGAGTTGTCACAGATCCCTGGGAATGCCATGCTTGGGAGCCAAGGAGATGTGAGGCATTTTGTCTGCAGAGGCTTGGCAGGTGCTGCAGCTGGAAAAGAACCATTTTGAGGGATGCAGGGCCAAGGAGCAGAGGCAGGATGGATGAAGAGGTGGGTTTTAACATGTGGATAGATCCATCTACGTAGCTGGAGTTACTGTGTCCTGCATTCCCAGGGGCTTTAAGAGCCCTGGAGATGAGGAGGGAAGGGGCTGGAGCCTGGGCAAGGCAGTGCTGCTGGGTGTTTTCCAGTCCTGCCCTGGCTGGGAAGGATTTGGGAGGGTTTTTGGTCCTGGCACAGCTGCAGAAGCCTTGGCTGGTCAGACTGTGACTCAGGACCAGGACAGTGGAATACAGGGTAAGGATTGTTCTGCTGCTGGCATGGGATTTGGGAGCACAAATTAAGTGCTTGAGAGTTAATGGCTAGGATGGAGACTAAAGAAATGCATTGCTGGATATCAACTTCTGACCAAAGGCTGACTGAAGGTGAGGAGGGGAGGTGTGTTTTGCATTTGAGATCTCTTTTGGAGCTCCAAAGTCTTGCTGAACCCCAAATTATCATCCAGTCATGCAGAAGGAGAGTGGTTTGTTGACCTTTAGCTCTTCTGTGTGAGGTCTGGGTGTTTCACCCCACTTTTAATACCTTTTCACACATTGGTGAGCTCCTATCTTTGATCTAAAAAGCAGTGATGCAGCAGCTTTCCTATGTGTTGGAGACTGTTCCCTTCTGGGAGCTCCAGCAGACCCAGTTGGTGCCAGGAGCTCATCAGGCAGAGCAAAGCTCAGGGGCTTTGAGGTGCTGCTTTGGAAATGGACTGGGATTGGCAGGGACTTGGTACTTCTTTGGCTTTGAGATTACATATGAGGAAGAATTTCTTGGCTGTGAAGGGTGGGGAGGCCCTGGACAGATTGTCCAGAGAATCTGTGGCTGTCCCACCCCTGGAAGTGTCCAGGGCCAGGTTGAATAGGGCTTGGAGCAACCTGGGATAGTGGAAGCTGTCCCTGCCCATAGCAGGGGTGGAACGGGTTGGGCTTTAAGGTCCCTTCCAACCCAATCCATCCTGGGATTCTGGAATCTCCAGAACCAGTCTGGGGTTCTGTGGAGCTGGATTTCATCTCCCTCTAATGTCCCAACTCATTTCAGGAGAGCCAAGCTCAGGCAGTTAGACAGTCCAGCTGGGGATTTTAGAAATTAGCCCAAACTAGATTTCAAGCCTAAGGAAAGGGAAGCTGTCCAGGCTCCTGCTGGCAGCAGAGCAGGGGTGCTGCCAGTGCCAAGACTTGGATTTTGGAAAAGGGTCTGTGGGATACCTAATGGGGAAGAGAAGCTGAGCTGCCCCTCTGGGATGATCCTTATCTGGACTGCTCAGAGCTCCTTTGAGGCCTTTATAACTTCAGGGCCAATAACTTTCCCCCCAAGAGCAGATGCCCTTGGGGAGTGATCCAGATGCAGAGTGAGACCTTGTCCAAACTCCCACCTGCAAGGCGGTGCCAGGAGGAGCAAAAGTCAGTGGTTACAGAGATCAGTGCTTTGCTGTCCCAAATCCCAAATCCTTGGAGCCTTCCAGGAGCGACTGAAAACTTCCTGTGAGCAGTGGAGGGACCAGGATGAGTCCTGATGGACCAGGCTGACCAAGATCAACACCCTGAGCACAGGGAACAAGGATGACCCAGCATCTAAACTGGGGTGTCTTGGGGTTCTCCATGTCAGGGGAGCACCACAATGTGTGGAAGCTTTGAGTTTTCACCATGTGCCTGGGTTGTTCCACTCCTTTTGTGGAGCAGAATTCCATCTTCTTCTGGCTTGAGTCCAGATGGCTCCTTCCTCCTTGGAAGCAGCAGGATGAGGGATGAGCTGGAGCTGGCCATGCACATCCCCTCCTGTTCCTTGCTTCCAGCATGGGCCTTATCCCATAACAGCAGCACAAGGAGCACTCTAGGGGTAGTTGTGCATTTAATTGTGAGTCCTGGTTTGGTTTTAACTTGGGATTTGTCCATGTTCAGATCACCAGTTTGGAAACAGAGTTGTTTGAGGTGCAGAAGAGCAAAAGTGAGATGAATGGGAACGAGCAGGTGTCATCTGGAGCTCAGGAGATGCAGGAGGTGAGAGCTTTTCCTTGGGAAATGAACTGTTCTGTTTAGAAATGTTTTAAATGAGCATCTCTTTCCTGGGGATGCTCTTTGTCACCCTCTGCTGAGGATTTGTAGCTCCTCAGCTCATGCAGATGGATGGATTATTGGAGGAAAGCAGCCAACGTGATCTCCGTGAAAACTCTCCCCTTAGGAAGTTGTCTTGCCTTCAGCTCTGCCAGCTGAGGAGTTTGTTGTCTCCCCATGAGTGTGAAGTTTGTACCTGTGTGAAGATGCTAAATTCTTGTTTAGGGTTTAGTGAAACCAGGGGATGTGTAGGTACATTTAAAGCTGATACCCATCAGGTTCTGGGTTAACTTTCCTGTCCATTTGTTCCTTGCCAGCCCAACAATTGGATCTGCCTGGTGTGTCAGGCAGACAGAGATGGGAGAGGAGCTTCCCAAGGTGTTTTGGGTCAGTGGAGGTTCTGTGAGCCCTGGATAAGAGGTGTAGGAATTCCATTGGAAACATTTGAGAACCATTTTTCTCCTCTCCTTGTTTCCTAGAAGACACATACCCTGCAATCTGCTTCTCTCCGAGTAGAAAAAATATTGTGGAAGTGACTCTGACCATTTCTTGTTCCAGATGTTGGAAAGCTGTCAGGAAACGATAGACAAGTTGGGAAGTCAGCTGGGAGAGAGGAGAGAACGGAGAAAGCAGCTGGCATCTGAGCTGGAGCTGCTGCGGGAAGATCTGAAGGCTGAGAAGGTGGTTCTGGGCAGCCAGGTATGTCCAGCCCCTGGACTGGGGGGCTCCCTGCAGGAGCCAGCTGCCTTTGGATGCTCCATGAAAACATCCCCAGGTGCTCCCCACACTCATTGCCTGGCACCTCTTGATGCATTTCTCCAGCCTAGCCCCTTTCAAACCTTTGGTGGAGGGTTTTCAATCCAGCTCTCTCATGGCATCATCTCTAGCTCCAGAATTTACTTTCCTTTCAGTGAATCTAATACCGAATCAGTAATTCCAACTTTGTAACCAAACCCTGCTTCTCCAAAAGGCAGAGTGGGAGTTTTCAGACTCAGGCATTAATTTCAGGAATTGAACACCCCAGAGCAAAATGAACATCCTGCTGGGATCCCAGCACTTCTGGGATTTCCCCAAAGGCCTTGGCACACTTGGCTTGAACCAATTTAGGTGCTAAATCAACTCCTGGGGGTTTCCCTGCTGGGAATGTTGCTGGAACTCTTGTATTCCAGCTGGACCACAGAGGAGAGATGGTGAGTGGTGCCAGCAAAATTGTCCAAGGGCTGCCAGGACAAATGCTGAAAATCAGGGTAAAAATTTAGGAGATTGACAGATCTGTGGCCTGGACAAAGGGACCTGGCAATGGGAGACTGGCAGTGGGGCGGGGTGGGGGGGGCACAGCCATGACAAATCCCATTTTTTATCACTCTGAGAGGCCTTAGATTAGTTTGTGAGTCCTGTCACTTCCTTGGATCCAAGTGCAAATCCATGGAAGTCCTGAGCTGTTGGCAGAACTCCACAGACTCAGGCTCTGCTGGAGGAACAGTGGCATCTAGAGGCCTGGGCTTAGTCGTGCTGCAACAAATCCACACTGAAACTCGGGATCAAAGCTTGGGATGAGCACAGCCTGGCTGGGAAGAAGAGGTTGGGTCAATCTATCAGTACACACATGGAAAGGAATTGCCTGATCTGGGGAATGGTGGGCAGAATGGGAAGAGTCCTTTTTGAACTCTTGCCTCCCAGTAGTTCAGCCTACTTGTGATCCAGGGATCTTTGAATCCAAATCATCCATGCCTAAAAGTCTGGCTGGAATTCAGCCACTGGCCAGTGGTCTCCCTGAAGGAGAGACTGTTTTCTCATCAAAGGGATCAGGAGGAATGGAACCCAGAGCCCTGTGTTAGACTGAAACAGCCTTTAGCATAGAGATCTTTGCATGTATTTGGTGAATTCCTGGCTTCCCACATGGGCTCATTCCTTTTGGATGGAGCAGCTGTTCTGCAATGAACCATTTCCCACTGGTGCTGGAAACAAGATTTGCATGAAATCATTGGGTTCTGTCACCTGGAAATCTCTCCTTGTTTTTAAGAGATTTTTGGAGAATTAAGAGGAGAAATCTTTTCCTGAGCTTGTCCTTCGGGGTATGTTTCATCCACTGACTCTGTTGTTACCTCTCCAGGGTTTGCCTGACTCCCACTCGCAGCTCACAAGCCACATAAACACCTTCCCGAGTCTCCAGAGAACAGCAGCCAGCAGGGATCTTGTGGATGTATCCCATGAGAAGCTACACAAAGACAGTGCTTTGCTAGACCCAGAGGTGAGACATGGAAAGAATTCCCATTTCTTGTGGTACCTAATGCAGGCAGGAGCTGCTGGGTTGTGTTGCTCAAATATGAGCAAATTTGTCCTGGTGTAGATAAGATGCCTTGGAATTGAAATACCAGGAGATACCTGGGATTGAAAGCTCAGGAAGATCTGTTGATTAAAAAGCTTTAGCAGTCAGAGTTGGTGTTTAGTGAGGATAATGGTGTTTGTGTCTGAAGGATTTGGGTCCATCACAGGTGAGCAGCAGATCTGACGCTGGGCAGACTCCAGTTGTGATTCAGCTGCGAGTTCTTCTGTCCTGATGCATTCCCCCTTTCCTGCCCCTTTTACTTTCTTGGCATCTTCTCCTCAAGTCTCATGTTCAGGGTGTGCTGTTACCTGGTGTTACGGGGCTAGGTGACATTGGGAGTGGAGAAGCCATCCCTAGGGAGGTGTTTGGGGTAGAGTTGGAGCACCTCTGTGAGAGCCACCTGAACCCACACTTTGTGCCCCTCCTGGTTTGCCAAGAGCTGCTGCTTGTGTAAAGAGCTTTGGCATATGCTATAAATCCCTGGGAGCTGCAGCTGTGCCACAGAAGGACGAAATCAAATAAAGAACCATGGCTTGGTGGTAGTTTAGACACAGCTATTTTCCATGCAGGAAAAAGGACTCACATGTGTCTTTGAGGGGGAAGAACTGCAGTGATTTAGCCACAGAATCAAAAGCCATGCATTGCTGGAGTCCCCATATTGCCCTGTATGGCTCCAAAGATTTCAATCAGAGCAAAGGAAATCCAAGTCATGGTGTTTTCTGACCTTACAGGCCTCTGAAGTCCTGCAAGACAGAGAACAGAGTCCCAAAGTGGAGCAGAAACAGGAAGATCCCTGTGCAGATGCAAAGACCTATGAGGAACAGATGGCTAAAGTAGTGTTTTTGGAAGAACAGATCAAAAACCTGAGGAAAGAACAAGAACTGCTCTGGTAAACCTTAACAAAGCCAGTGGTATTTTCTGCTCCTTGCCTTTGCTGAATTAAGTTTTGAGCCTTTTCCAACTCCCCATGGGGCTGCTTCTGACAAAAATAGGCCTGGCATCTTCATGTTGTCCTTGGGTCAGCATCTCTGATTCTGGTGACTTTCCTTAGTCAAGATCAGCCAGGATTAAAGATTTTTTTCTGCAGCTCTTCCAGATTCTGAGCAGCCTAAATGGGAGCTGTCCTTAAGGAGGAGGATTCTTCCCTTGAAGTTGGACTAAGGGGGTCTCAAAAATCTCTTGTTGTGGGTTTGGGCTCCTCAGGGCTCACTGCTGGCAGCAGCTGGTAGTCCTAGTCCCACTGGAGATATGGGTAGCCCTTGGAATTTGAGTGTCTTTGGAGGGGAGGTGTCAGCAGGTGTTGGTCCAACTCCCCCTTTTGAGTAGAGCAGGAGAAATTTGGGGCTGGAGCATCTGGGTTCAGGTGCTCATCTGTCCTTAGTAAATAAAAGCTTGGATTAAATCCAGTATGGTCACTGTAGTGACCTGTGTTACTGGTACTGGGATAAAGTACAACCAGGAGAAGGCAGTAGGGAGCTGCTAAGGAATCATGGAATCATTCAGGCTGGAAAAGCCCTCCAAGGTCATTGAGTCCAACTGTTTCCCAACTCTGCCATGTTCACTCTTAACACGTGTCCCCAAGTACCACATCCACAGGTGTTTTGAACGCTTCCAGGGATGGTGATTCCAGCCTGGACAGCCTGTGCCAGTGCCTGGACATCCAGGACATAGAATCACAGAATTCCAGACTGTTCTGGGGAGGAAGGGATCTTCAAGCTCATCCCATTCCACCCCCTGCCATGGGCAGGGACAGCTTCCACTATCCCAGGTTGCTCCAAGCCCCGTCCAACCTGGCCTTGGACAATTCCAGGGGTGGGGGAGCCACAGCTTTGATCTTGGATGGAGAAAATGGAGATGGAGTTTGGGTGAAGATAAGTCAGGCAGCTGGACTGGGACACCTGAGCCCCTATTCTAGTGCTTCCCTGTGACTTTGAGTCCAGAGCAGCTCCTGTGCCTTTGTGAGGATTCCTTAGTCAGCCTGTAACCTCTTCCCAGGGAGAGCTGAGCCTTTGGACACACGTGGTTTTGTGGGAAGTACCCCAGGGAGACTGACCCTTGCCCAGAACTGCTGCACCCGGGACGGAATCCGCTTTGGAGCCTCCCGAAGCGCTTGAGTGTTTCACTGGTCTATCATCTCCCATGTTTTTCCCCTTTAGGGGTGTTTTCCCTGGATTTGTGTAGTTATCTCTCTCCTTTACTATTTCTCCTTCAAGCTCTGAATTACTAGAGAGCAACAAGAAGAAGGAGGAGCTGGAAAAACAGCTCAAAGAGAGCAGTGAAGAGAAACGGATGTTGCTTGAAGAAATTGCCCAGCTCAAATGTGACATCCGGAGTGCCTGGGAGCAGGGCCCCAGTGGAGACACGAGGAGGATGACCCCAGGCTTGGAGCAGAGGGAGAACAGGTTTCTCCCATGGCAGAGCTCGGCAGGCAGTTTAGAGGGGAGCCTTAAACAGGTATGGGCAGCTTTGCCATCTACATCCTGCTTTTTGTCATAATTTTGTCATTAATTGAGTGGCAAAACGTAATTAAAGTGGGCTGGAAGCCAGCCCTGTGGTGTGAGGGATGATTGGAAATTAGGGATGTGTTAATTTCCTTGTGTTGTGCTTTTGGGTGTGGTGGGGACTTGGATAAACTGAACTGATTACACATGGCAGAAATAAGTTATTTAAGTGGAATTTGTTCACCTTTCTCACCTTGTGAGCTGAAAGAGAAAGGTAGGTGCAGGTGTCCTTGCCAAACAGGGAGGAAATGGTGGAAGAACTTGGGATGGGGGGACTGAGGAGGAGCTCAGCTTCTGTGCAAAGATTTGGGAGAGAAAAGAAGACAGCGTGGTCTGTATGGCCAGGGTGGGAGTGAGAAGTAGAGGATCAGAATCCAGCTGTATCCAAGAAGCAGCAAATCATCTGGGTGGAGCAGAGCAAGACACAAGGAGTGCAGTGGATGTGGGAAGGGATCCCGATAGAAGGAGGTGGGGAAAACCCCACAAAACCAATGGAGCCAATGGACCTCCAGGACGACTGACTGCCAGATCCCACAGTGCTGGGAAACTTACCTGGGGATTATCTGAGAAGGCAGATTTGGTCTTCAGTGAATTCCGTCTGGTTCCAAGAGCAGAAGGTGAAAATGCAAACTGGGAATGCAGATCAAGGGAAGGCTGAAAGTGATGCTGGAAAGAAAGGCTTTGGCACAACCCAGGCTTTGGTGTGTGTGCTGGGAAGATGAGTGAGCCAAGGAGATCGATTACCTCCCAAGAGCCATCGCAGACCGTCGGAGACACCTCCCAGTGTCCAGGCTTTGTCTTGTTGTGTTCCTGTCCCGCTGCCAGGACTCACCTTTCTCCTGTTCCTGATCCCTCTGGGAGCTGGGCTGGCTGCGTCACTCCTGCTTGGATGCCTGAGTGAGACTCTGGTACAAGGATCCAAAGTGACCTAGTGGCTTTGCTTTGACTGGACAGATTTGTTTCAACAGGGATTTGTTCCCTCATCCAGGTTGTCACCTCTTCCCCCTCAGCCTCAGGAGTTGTATTGGCTTCTCTGAGGTGATGGAGACAATGATTGAATCATTGAGCTTGGAAAAGGCCTCTGAGATCATCAAGTCCAACTATTAACCCAGCAATGCATGTTCACCACAAACCATGTCCCCAAGAGCCACATCCACAAGGCTCTTAAAGCCCTGCAGGAACAGGACATAGTGCAGGGACACAGAAATGCCAGCATCATCTTCCTGCCCAAATGCCCTTAAATCTTACTGCCTTCTGCCTTCCTTAATCACCTTTATCCTGCCTTAAAGTTAATTTCTGTGTCACTTCTGCTGTTCCTGCAGGGTCTGTCTGAGGAGAAGTTCCAGCAGCAGGAGGAGAAGCTGCAGCAGCTGCGCCAAGACCTGCGGCGGGTGCAGAACTTGTGCAGCTCTGCTGAGAGGGAGCTCAGGTATGAGAGGGAGAAGAACGCCGACCTCCAGAGGCAAAATCTGCTGCTCCAGCAGGAATGCACCAAGGTAGGGACAGAGCCAGGCTCCCCAGTGTGCTCTGCCTCAGCTCCATGGGAATTATGGCCACGAGGGCTGAAGCCCATCTCCTCCCAGGCTGGGAGAGCTGGGGGTGTCCACCTGGAGACAAGAAGGCTCCAGGGAGACCTCAGAGCCCCTTCCAGGGCCTAAAAGGGCTCCAGGAGAGCTGGAGAGGGACTTTGGACAAGGGTCTGGAGTGCCAGGACAAGGGGAAATGACTTCCCACTGCCAGAGGGCAGCGTTACACAGGCTATTGGGAGGAAATCCTTCCCTGTGAGGGTGGGGAGGCCCTGGCACAGGTTGCCCAGAGCAGCTGTGGCTGCCTCATCCTCAGAAATGTTCCTGGCCAAGTTGGATGGGGCTTGGAGCAACCTGGGATAGTGGAAGGTGTCCCTGCCCATGATGGGGGGTTGGAACCAGCTGATCCTTAAGGCCCCTTCCTACCAAAAGTAGTCTGGGATTCGGTGACAAATTTCACTGCATCCAAATAAAACATACTTTACTTCCTCTGTGATTCCTCTTTCTGGAATCCTGTTCCCCTTCCCTAGCCATTCCAGCTGATTTATGCTGAAGTATAAATCTGATTTCTTCTCTGGCATCTCAGGTGAAAACTGAGCTGAAGCAGGCCCGGGCCAAACTCCTGGACACCACGGAAACATGTTCCTCCCTCTCAGCACAGTGGGACAGGAGCCAGCAGAAGGTCAAGGAGCTGGAACTGGAGCTCTCCAAGTGCTCCCAGGCTGATAAGCTCCGGAGCAGCCTCCAGGAGAGGCTGGCCCAGGAGAAATCCAGAGTAGGAGAAGCACAAAAGAAGGTGAGTGTAAGCTGGGGTATGTTTGACACTTCTGTGCAGCTCTAGTGCAGAAAGCAAGCAGGTTTGCTTCCCCAAATTCCTTTTTGTGATCCCTCGGCTTAGTATTGTAGGAAAAAAGCCTGTAATGAGTGGGAGCATAATCAAGGCAATAGAAGCCATGTTTGGTAATCCAGTATCTCTGAAATACTGATAGTGGGGCTGACAGGCACAGAGAACCCCAATCTTGTTCTTGCTGAGAAGATTTCTTACTGTTTACTGGCTGGAAAATTCCAAAACCTTGTGTTTTCCATGGCACTGCTTCTGCCATGCTCCTGCAGAAATCACTGGATTCCCTTTTGATGTGTGCAGGATCAAAATGGGTTGAAAAAAGATTGTTGGGAATTCCTGACATAGTGTTTGGTCCAAAATCTAGTAGCCAGTCCAAAAGCTTTTACTTTTAATGGACTTAGAGTCAAAACAAGGAAATCTTTCCTTCGCATGCCTCAGACACTGGGGAGTCAGAGGGATCTGATTCAGACACTGGCCCGTACATTTAGAAAGTTTAATCTATGTTCCAAGGTTTCAAAACTCCAACAAAAGCTGAAGGATTCCCAGCACCAGCTGCTGCTGGCAGAGGCTCGTGTTTCTGATAAGAAGCTTCTGGAAGAGGAGCTGAAGGAAGCTCGGGAAAATGAAGCTCGAGTGCAGCAGGAACTTCACGAGGAGCAGCTGAAAAGGTCTCTGTGCTGTGCCAGCCCTCCAGCAGCTCCTGTCTGCCCTGGGAGGGTTCAGGGAGACCCAAACCACTGTTTTCACCTCTTGTCTTCCCTTTGGATCTGCCTTATCCCTGGAGTTCTCCGGGGATTCCCCCTTCCTGAGATTTAAAAGATTATTGGAGGCTTCATCTGCCTCTGAAGGGCCGTGGCCTCTCCTGTCAGTGCAGTGATGCCAACAGCTCCCTTCCCTGTGCAGCTGGGAATGATCCCAGTATATCATCCCCCCTTTCCATGTCCCTGGGACACGACACAGCTGGGATGTGCTGATTCCTTTGTCCCCTCCATGTCAGCCGGGGCAAGAGGAGCAAGGGGCTGCTTTGGGTGACAGACAGACACCTGGGGGCAGGAGGCACATCCCCCTCTAGCTCTCACTGTCACCTCATCATGTTTCCAGGAGGCTCCTGGAGCAGCAGGTGGAGGAGCTGCGGCAGCAGCTCCGGAATTCCCGGGAGACTGAGGCATCACTGGCCAAGATGCATGTGGAGCTCCAGGCCAAGACCCTGCATGTCCTGGAGGATGAGAAGAAGCTGGATGCTGGTGAGGTGAGTGACAGTGAGGGGGTTCCTCGTCATACAAGAGGCAACAGCACCATCAGGAGCTGGGATCTGCTCCTGGGAGCTGCTGGAATTGGGAACATCTGATCAGGGGCTGAGCCCTTGCAGATCTCACTGATTTCAGCAGGAGCTGGAGGAAAAGCAGCGTCCCATTGCCAGTTGGTTTCCTGGGATGCAGCTCTGAGGGCACAGGAAGGCTTGGTGGTTTCTTCCTTCCGTTTATCTTGCAGAACTTGGAGATTTTGCTTGAAAATTTTGGCAGAGTCCATTGTCTGGGAGGGTTCATTGCCTCTCTCTGCAACAAAATCCCACTGCTTGTTAGGGGGAGAAGGGAGTGGCCTGGGGGGCTGGCTGGATATTGGCTGTAGTGGGAACCACTGGGATGGATGAGAGAGAAGCTTTGGAGACCAGGTGGGTGGTAGGCAGAGGAGCCCCTCCAGCTGGGGCCAAACACACACTAAGTTAAAACCAGCCCTTTTCCAGCATGTGCAGTGCCAGAAGGAGAATCAGAAGCTCTCAGAGCAGCTGGCACTGCTGAAGGAGGAGAACAAAGCCCTGTATGAGGAAGGTGTCCGACTCTTGAACCAGAAGGATCTCTATGTCAGGTAATGCCCAACAACCTGCCTGGGCCTGCTATTGGATTTGGCTGTGGTGTGGACTTTCCTGTCCAGTATTCAGGCTTTTAGCACTAAATCCACTAGGCCCGTGTCCAGTGAGCTCACCCCCCATGTCAGGGAATTCCAGACAGGTTTGAGTGGGAAGGGACCTTAAAGCCCATCCTGTTCTACCCCCTGCCATGGGCAGGGACACTTTCCACTATCCCAGGTTGCTCCAAGCCCCGTCCAACCTGGCCTTGGACACTTCCAGGCATCCAGGGGCAGCCACAGCTGCTCTGGGCAGCCTGTGCCAGGGCCTCACCACCCTCACAGGGAAGGATTTTCTTCCAATGTCCCATCTGACCCTGCCCCCTGGCAGTGGGAAGCCATTTCTCTTTGTCCTGGCACTCCAGGTCCTTGTCCAAAGTCCCTCTCAGCTCTCTTGGAGTCCTTTTAGGACCTAGAAGGGGCTCTGAGGGCTCCCTGGCACCTACTCTTCGCCAGGTGAACACTCCCAGCTCTCCCAGCCTTCCTGCTCTCCTTGGTGGCTGAAGGCTGCACAGGAGGATGGTCTGGGTGTTGCTTTGGGTCTGGTGTCAGCAAAGACTCTCCCTGGAGCTGCTCCTTTCTCCCCAGAGCCATTTAGGTTAATTTGAAGCAAAGTAGCTTTTTTATCATGAATTTTGAGCAAACATGGACAAATATCCCTTATATGGTAGAAATTTCTCTTCTTTTTTGGTATTATTTTCCCTTCTATCCCAACTGGCTAAAAATAAACAAGAACTTTGCCCAGACTGACAAGAGGGGAAGAGCAAAAATCAGAAGTGTCAGGAAGGAAAAATATTTGTCCCCAGTATCCTAACTCAAAGACGCTCCCACTGAAGTGTCTCTTCTTGCTCCTCTTGACCCGTCCATTGCTGTTTATAATTCTTAATTTTCCAACCAATGTATGGATGTGGCACTTGGGGACATGATTAGTGGGTGGTCCTGGCTGTGCTGGAGGAATGGTGGGACTTGGTGATCTTAGAGGGTTTTCCTAAATTTTCTTCCCATTCAAAAGTCATTCCCTTAACCATCCACATTCTCACCCACAAAACCAACTTATCTTTGCCTTGGAACTTCCATTTTTGGTGCCCTGTTTGTTTTAAAGAGCTGGGAGGGATGAGCACAAGGATTTGTAAAGCTGGGAGTCACTTTTGGAAGTGCTTTGGGTCCTTTTCCTTTATCAATTTCCATTTGGTTGACATTAAATTTTCCAACAAAAACATCCCCAAACTGATCAGTGAAAGCATCCAGACAGTCCATGTGCTCATTCTGGGCAGGCAGGAGAAGCTGGGGGATGGCTGAGGCTCTGAGTTTGGACTTTGAGGAGCCTGAATAAACCTGGGACATTCTTGCCTGGATGGTGGCCCCCAGCAAAAGTGCCTTTCACAGCCTGATGGTCGTCCCTGTTTTCCCAGGAAGTACAATGAGATGCAGCTCCGGCACAAGGACAGGATTCGCAGGGCCAAGGAGACCTTCATCCATGAGGTGAAACAGAGGGACAGCAGGATCAAACAGCTGGAAAATGAGCTCAGCGAGTCAAAACTGCAAGTGGAAAAGGTGAGAGGACACATCCAGGGCTTCTCCTGCACGGGGAGGCTGCAGGGGCATTGCTGCTTCCAAAAGTATTCCCTGGTGGCCAAGAAAGCCAACGGCATCCTGGCCTGTATCAGGAACTGTGTGGCCAGCAGGCCCAGGGAGGTCATTCTCCCCCTGTACTTGGCACCTTGAGTGCTGTGTCCAGTTCTGGCCCCTCAGTTTGAGAAGGACACTGAGACACTTGAGCACATCCAGAGAAGAGCAACGAGGCTGGAGAGGGGCTTGGAACACAAGCCCTGTGAGGAACGACTGAGGGAGCTGGGGGTGCTCAGCCTGGAGAAAAGGAGACTCAGGGGTGGCTCACCACTCTCTACAACTCCCTGAAAGGTGGCTGTGCTCAGGTGGGGTTGGTCTCTTTGTCCATGCAGCACTGACAGAACCAGAGGACACAGCCTTAAGCTGTGCCAAGGGAAATACAGGTTGGATATTAGGAAAAGTTTTTACAGAAAGAGTGAAAAAGTACTGGAATGGTCTCCCTGGGGAGGTGGTGGAGTCACCATCCCTGGAGGTGTTTAAAACAAGACTGGATGTGGCACTCAATGCCATGGTTTAGTTGAGGTGCTGGGGCTGGGTTGGACTCGATGATTTTAAGGTCTCTTCCAGCCTGGTGATTCTGTGATTCTGTGAAAGTGATCATGGATTCAGGGAATGGTGTGAGTTGGAAGGGACATTAAAGCTCATCCCTTCCCACCCCCTGCCATGGCAGGGACACCTTCCACTGTCCCAGGCTGCTCCAAGCCCCGTCCAACCTGGCCTTGAACACTGCCAGGGATCCAGTGGCAGTCACAGCTTCCCTGGGCAACCTGAGCCAGGGCCTTCCTACCCTCACAGGGAACAATTCCTGATTCCCAATATCCCATCTAACGCTGCCCCTGGCAGTGGGAAGCCATTCCCCTTTTCCTGGCACTCCAGGCCCTTGTCCAAAGTCCCTCCTTGCAGGAAGGGACCAGGGGCACCAACCTGCAGTAACAAAAAGTCAAAAAGAAATTCCTGGCTCAGGAATGCCCTTGGGGGAAGCCACATCCTCAAATCCCAGTCTGACACTGGCTGGGCTCCATGTCCCTTTGCCTCAGCAATTCCTGCTGGGAAGTGACCCCAGAGCCTCTTTTTGGGGTATTTTACCTCAAAGAGGGTATTGCATTGCAGAGTCATTGAGGTTGGAGAAGACCTTTAAGGTGAGGATCTTCATCAAGTGCAACCCTCCACCCACCATCACTAAACCATGTCCCCAAGTGCCACATCCACATGGTTCTTGAGCACTTGCAGGCGTGGTGACTCCAAGCTTTTAGGAGCTGGCACCCTTGATGGTGGTCCCTTGGGAAAGCCCTGAGGTTTGAGAGGACAGAAGAGTCAAGAGTAACTGGTGGTTGTTCTTTCCTTCTCCACCACCCTAAGGGGAAGATGCTGATTGCCCAGATCACTGCTGAGAATGAGAAATTACTCCAGGAGAGGCGACGGCTCCTCCAAAAAATATCAGACCAGGAGGAGTCCCCTTGGAGCCTCCGGTCTGGGATTCCCTCGCTGCAGAGCAGGTAGGCCCTTGCTGATGTCCATCCCCTGGGATTCTCCCTTTTCCTGGTTTTGTGCCTCTTTCTCTTAAGAATTCCAGAGGAAAGTCTAGACTGTGCCCCAGCCATCGGTGCAGTGGCTTTCATGGCTATAATCAGAGATTTAATTACCCCGTTTTCCCATCCAAGACCTCGCCATTGAGCTGGAGGCTGTGGAGAAGCAACAGCTCTGAGGCTGGAAAAGAGAATTCCCGTTTGAAAATGGAACATGGCTGGAAGGAAAATAACTTGTGCTTTGTGCCATGCCCAGAGGGAAGATCCTGGAGGAGGAGAATGCCCGGCTGCAGGACAAGCTCCAGCTCTCCAGCCATGTGGCCTCCTCCCAGCGCCTTGCCAGGAGCAGCCCCACTCCCAACACAGAGGTGAGACCCCAGGAGGGCTAGGATCAGCAGGAATCACAGAACCTGATGTCTGAGGAGCTGAGGAAGAGCTGGATCCATCCCTTGACATGGAAAGGGCTCCCATATAGTAGGTGGCGACAGATATGGTGAGGAGAGGCTTTGTGAGGAGCTGAAGGCTCCATACACTCAGCCCCTGCTCATCCCTGAGCTGCTGGCCACGGGATCCCCTTCCACAGGGACAGGAATCTCACTTGGCACATTTAGAGCTGTTCAAAGGCCTCAGTTGTAAAGTTGGCTCTAGGAAAGGAGAACCAACCCTGCTAGTGAGATTGAGAATGTTCCTTCTGCCAGGAGGAATGTTCCCTCCTCAGGCCAAGCTGAGCGATAATTCCTGAGCTGAGTGAAAGTTGGCCATGTTAATGAAGAACTTTGGCAGGAGAAATGGAGAAAATCCATGAAACCAAAGAGTTTTCAAATCAGCCAGGTGGATTTAGGAGTTTATTGGGACTTTTAATTTGGGGAGGTTTTTAATTTCCAGGTAGGCTGGAAATGAGCTGTTGAGGGGGAAAGGGCTGTTTGGGGCTCACCTGGCCTTGGTGGGGCTTGGTTTGGGTTTTTTAGTATAAATTTACACCCAAAGGACAACCAAAACCCTGATTAGCACCTCTGTGGGGCTGCAGTTGGGGGAGAGGACTCTCAGTGAAGCTGGGGGAGAGCTTGGAAGACCAGGAATTGTTGGAATTCAGTGTCTGTACCTCCTCCTTTCAAAGTCTCTGTTCCTCCTTCCAGGACTCGAAGATTATTCCTGGCTCTGAACGCCAACCACAGAGTAAGGTGTTGCCACCTCCTCGTGCCAGGTACCGTGGGGGGGAGGGGGAGCCAGGGAGGAGCCACTTGAGCATTTTGGCTGCTCCACCCTGTGCTTTCACCTCCCAGAGGACTTTTTTGTTAGTTTTTGGTCAAATTTTAGGAAAAATAGTATTAAAATGGCATTAAATGGTATTGAAACCTGTCAGCTGATGGGATGGAGAAGTCCGATTTTCAGAATATTTTGGGGAACACTCTGAGATTTAGGAATCTTGGTGCTCAGGGGCTTCAGAGGAGTCTTTATACAAGAGGTGGTGAGACTTGGAGTCCTAGTATGGCCAGAGCTGTGTCCCACATCACTGTGGGATGTGTTCCTCCATTCCAATCTGTGCCAAACCAGATGAGGGGAAGGCAGAGGGACCCTGCAGCTCTGGAGATGCAGCTCCAGGGGTTTGGTCACAGCTCCAGGCACTGTTGGGGTGAAGGATGGTCCAAGCAGGCTCTGGGCTGGCTGAGGGTGTCCCTTCCTTGCCTGGAGGAGGAGCCTTGCTCCAAGAGAAGAGCATCATCATCATTCTGTGGTGCTCAGAGGTGTTGGGTAAGGGTTACTCAGACTCCACAGAATGACAGAAAATGGAAATTTCTTTCCAGCTTCCCACCCCGAGATCTCCCAGAGCCCCTCGGCGCCCTGAAGGCCCCGCAGAACACAAAGCCTGAGGGAGAGGCTGAGAGCCAGGATTCTTCCTTGTGCCTGTGCCCCTCGCAGCCGTCGGAGATCGGGTACCTGAACGTGGCCTCTCCCGGGGAGAGCACGGCCCCCACGGCCTCGCCCCTGCAGGACGAGAGCCACAGCCTTGGCTCCGACAACTTCTGACCTGGGAGTGTCGGTGCAGCCTTCCCTGAACCCCAGGGCTCGGGCTCCTGGGGCCACAGGACAACAGAGCCTGCAAAGAGAATTGCCAAATGGACTGACCCCGTGATTTCTGGGATATATTCCAACTAAATGATTCCACAGCTTTGTTTTTTTTACTTGTCCACCTGTAAATGCGTGTGTGATCCCAGGTCCACTGGAGGCTGGAATTTGTAGATAAACTCATTACAGTGGTAGAGGGGTGAGGTGAAGGGTGTCTTCCCTCAACCCTAATCCTCTGTCCAGTCCAAATCTATAAATTTTATAAATAAAACTTAGAGAAGTTCCCTTTTACCCTGTGCCCACAATCCATGCCCACACACTGTCATTGCCCTTTTTCCACGCTCTCAGCATTTCCTTTGCTTTGTGCAGAGGTGAAATGGATATCTGAGCACTGGGGAGAGGATGGGAATGTGTAGGGAAGGAAGATGGGAGGAAAGAGAAGCTCTGGGGGCAGGATGTGATGGGCAGAGGGGTCAGAAATGAGACTGAGGGAGATGGAAGGGCAAAGGGAAATGGAATAGGGGCAGAAGAGGGGAGGGATATGAGCATCCAGGAAAGGAAAGGAGATACATTTGGAATTGATGGTCTCTGAGGATGCTGGGGTGGGAGTGAGAGAGATCAGGCCATGCAAAACAGGGAGTGGAGGGAGCCTGAGGATGCCAGGAGGGAAGTAGCAGGATCAGAACTGCAGATCAGGTGGGAACAGAGCGTGGCTGTGCATCTCCATGGGTCTTTCTGTGCTTCCTGGGCTCTCCCTGTGTGTTTTAGGGAGCTCTGGACCCCTCAGTGTGCCCCTCTGCACCCTGGCTGTCCCTTAGAGTATCCCAAGCCCTGGTATCCATTCTGGGGGGTGGCCCCAGCCCTTGGTTTGTTTTGTGCCATGCCCAGGCCCCAGCACTGCCTTTGGGTGCCCCTGGCCCCTGGCTGTGCCTGTTTGGGCTCCCCACAGCCCTCAAGGAGCCTTTTGGGGTGCACAGAACCTGTCCATGGGATTTTCTGTGTCACAGAGCCCTGGGCTGTGCACACCACAGTGTGTGTGAGCATTGCCTGGGGGAGTTTAGTGCATCCTCATCCTTCTGGCTGTGCCCTGGGCTACCCCAGAGCCCCCCACTGAGCCTTTGGCTACCACAGACCCCAGGGGAGGTATCAGGAACACTCCCATGGGGGGGATGCGGGGTTTCATCCCTTCTGACGGGGCAGAACTGGCTCAGCCACACTCAGGGAGAGGCAGAGTCAGGTCTTAGAAAGGATACAAACCATCAGAGACCCTGAAGGCACCACAGACTCACTTCCAGGCCTTCCACCAGAGGAGTGGGCATGACCCCAGTGTTACACTGGACAATGTAAAACTCCTGACCCCAGGGAAGGTACCTGGGTGTTCCCACTGAGCCTGAGCCTCTATTAACCCACTGAACTTTGTGTTTTTGGAGCTTCCACCCCTGATGGAACCAGACTGTGACCATCACTTTGACTGTGGACACTGAAATTGCAATAACCAAGTCTTGTCACTGCTCCCATGGGTGGTGAGACCTTTCCTCTCCACTCTCTACTCTGATCCTTTCTTTTTTTCTTTCTTTTCCTCATGTATTTTCTAAAGTGTTATTTTTATACTTTTATATTGGTATATTTCTAAAGAAAATAACCAAAATGGCTACATAGGTGAGTTCCATTGCAACCAAAGCGTTAAAATAAATGTGACAGATATAAAAAAATACATATGTATGTATGTGTGTGTGTAAACACCAACCACTCAATGTCCTTTCATCCATTCCAAGGGATGTATTAACCCAAGAGCCTGGGTTATCCCACTTTAGAGATGCCTTGGAACAGCTCCATCAGTTTTCCCTCACCTCACAGCAGCTCTGTGCCCGCACAACAGGATGGGCAATTTTCCACAGCCCTCCAGAGCCTCGAGCTCTGTCTTGTAGCGAGGGGCCCAAAACAACCACAGTACTTGAGGTGGGACCTCCCCAGTGCTGGAAGCATAAAACAGGGAAGGAAATGCAAAGCTCCAAACGTGACAGGGCCCATGGTGCAGATTCAGAACCGGAGGGAAGTCCTGAGGTTTGTGTTGATGTGGCATTGAGAGGAACGTGGAGCAGGGCATGGCCTCGTTCTTCTGCTTGATGCCCAACAACTCCTGCCAAGGAATATTCTGTACACTGGGACCACAGAGAACAGGAGGTCTGACCACGATCCTTCCCACAGCACTTTGCTCAGTCGTGGTTATGAAGGTATGAAATATACCCCAATTTTGTGCCTACCTAGGGAGTGAGAGTTCAACCTGCCGCTTGGAGGGGACAGATTGATGGGGTTGTCCCCTTCATCCTGCCCAGAAGGGATGTCCCTGGGTAAATCCCTGGGTGAGGCCATGCTGAGTGGTTTGACACAGGAAATGAATCTGTGATTGTAATGGCACCGTTGGAGCTCGCTGGGGCTGTGCTGCAGGTTTGTTTTCCTTAAGCCCAGCCTAGGAATGGACCTGGTATGGGGTGACTGGGATCCCTGTAGCTGGTAATAGCAGATCCAGGTAACTGGGATCAGTTCCCCTGTACGTCACACTCGGTGGGCCCTGCTCTGGGTGAACCCCACCAGAACTACACTTCATGGACTATTTGTGCATCCAGCATCAGCCTATGGCTGTTTTTGCAATAACCTGTTGTGGTGCATCCTCCTCCCCCTGCTCTACAGGAGCTCCTGATAAGCACCTGGTAAAGTGAAGTGTCCCCTGACCGTACCAGGAGCTCCTGAGTATAACAGGAACAGCAGCTGCCTGTCCAAGGTGAGGAACAAAGGTTAATCAGTCATTCCCTGACAGCCTTGGAACACTCCCTGCCTGAGCCAGAGCCTCAGTGGAATGGTACCATTGTTGCTGGAGTTTTAAAAACTATTTCCAAATGTTTAGGATAACTTGGATTCTGGCCAGGATGAAAATTACTGATGACTGAAGCCCGCCATCTCCTGACCCTGCAAACACCAGTGCCTTGGAGGTATCCTGTGCTGCAGTTCTGTGCCTGTGTAGGAATGAAGCCCATGGTGTGAGATAAGGGATTTCCATGGGATATGTGCTGATGGGAGTAGCTGGGTGTGATCACCTGCTGAGAGGGTGATGCGTTGTCAAGTAGAGGCCAGATAATCTCTATCCTTGGAATCTGCCAGGGGGAAGAGGGAATGCTGCTCAGGTGCCACGTTCTCTTCTGCCCTTGCCAAGACCCAGAGCCTTTGTAATTTCTCTCTTTATGACTCTTGATATCCCTCGTTTCCAGATAAATTGGATGCTCCTCCCTCCTCCCCAAAGCAAGGACGCCCCTTAGTGAAGATTTGTGCCTCCAGATGCATCAAAGAATTCCTGGGAGCATTCATCCTGCACAGCTTTTGTGGGTCAAGTGCATTTATCACTCTCAGTCTAACAAGAGTCTGTAACCTGCTGCTCCAATGAACTGCACTGTTGGTGAATTCCTCTTTGTGAAAGTTCCCACTAGATGTGACCAGACCTGCCAAGTGGAACTGGCTCCTATCATGAATTCAGCCCTGCTGCTCCCAGCCCCTCTGATCCCTCAGGACGAGCTGGGAAACTAGGTTTGTTTTCTGCCAAATTCCAAACTCGTAACACAGCAGTTATCAGTGTAACAGTAGCTGTGTAAATCATTCTAAATCAATTTCCATCCGATTTTCCAGCCGCTGCAGCAGTGGCTGTGGGAGACTCCTCGGAAAGGGCAGTGGCTGGGTGGGTGCAGCCCCTCAAAATGAGGAGTGCAGCCTCCTTCCCCTGTAGGGTGAAGCCTGGGGGCAGGGGGGTGTCTGCGTGGGGCTCTGCAGCCCCTTGACGACACATGTGAGGTCACAATGGGACATTCTGCCTCCATGGAACCACAGCACCACTTCCCTGAGAGACAGAGACCAGCACAGCTGGGGTGCCTCGCTGTCCCACCAGGCCTCTCATCCTAAGGCCATGGTGGGATGGACAGGAGGAGAGAAAGAGGTTGGGCAGCAGGAGCTGCAGCCATGACAGAGCTTTTCTCTAGCTTCCTCCTCTCACTGTCTCCGGATCTCGTGTACTTCAACAAGGATGGTAAAGCCCAGAGATCCCCTGAGGTCCTGGCATCCTCCTGCCCCTGGGGGTGGGAATGTGTTGGTGGCTTTGCCCAGGGAGAGGGTCCCTTTGGAGAAGGGGATCTGACATTAGGAAAGTGAAGGGAGGATGATGAACTTCATAACTTCAGCACGGCTCTTTCTCCTGACAGAAATCACTAAAGTTTGGGATTGTGTGTCTGAGTGCTATCACCAAGACCTGCTGCTGAAGAAGGTGGGACTGCTTTCCTCATGGTCCTCCCTCAGACCCTGGGGGTCTCCTGATCCTTCCCCATCCTGTCTGGCCCTCAGCCAGCCTAGAGGGCAGAAGTGTCCCAGGCAGAACCTGCATTTTAGTCAGAGACCCATTGTGAGCACAGGCAAGAAATCAAGTGACGCTTGAGTAGAAGAACATTGGATTTCCTCTTTGGGCTCTTCCCCAGGATGGCTGGAAAGGAGGGACACCCTCCTTTCCAGCCATCCTGGGCCTTCCTGCACTCCTTGGGCCTTCCCAGGCTCCAGGAGTTTCTCCCACATGTCTTGCACCCTGCAGATGCTGGAGAGGATGGAGTGAGGAACCATTTGGAGTGAAAGGCTCTTCTCCAAAGCTTTTGTGGGAACTCCATCTCAGGCCTTGGAGCTGCAGGGATGGAAGGGCCACAGATCACCCTTTGCCTTCCCTCCTGTTTGCCCTCTGATTGCCTGCTTTTGCTTCCAGAGAGTTGGGCTGATGGGCCTGGGTACCCTCCACATTATGAAAAGACCCATCTGGCACGGAGAAGGGGAAGGTTTCATGGCCAACAGTCCAGAGTTTGATCTGAACAAGCCATTTCTGGTGGGGAAGAAGCTCCTCCATGGGAAAAGCCCCGTGCCTGGTAAGATGAGCCCTTCATCCCTGTGCTCCCTTCGGACACCTCCAGCAGCCCCTCCAGGGCTCTCTGGTTGCCCGTGGTGTGCTGGCTGCTGCTGGAGAGCTCCTGGAGGTGTTTCTGAGAATCTCCTGGCACCAAAGGGACTGATGATCCCCACCACCTTGGGAAGGCAGGAACCAACATTCCTGCTGGCTCCTGCAGCCACCTACCTGAGAGGTTCTGTGGAGCTGGAGCATGGTGGTTGAGCTGGCAGTGCAGGGACTGGGGCTTATGGCACAAAAGCAGGACATTTGCTGCTGGGTCACTGTGGTGGGAGGGGGTTGGTGGGCTCTCAAGGGGCCACAGAAGGGCTGAGTGAGTGACTTCGTGTTGGGTGCTTTCTCCACAGGGCTCTCCAAAGCTGACGAGTTGGTCTGTGCTGAGGTGGCCTTGCGCCTGCACAAGCCCAAAGCCACCATCGTTATGTGCATCAAGGCCACACTAAAGATCTGTGAGTGGGCTTTGTCAAGTGGCCAGAACTTTGACTTTGTGTTCAAGGACATCGGCGTCTTGGTGTGCCGGGGAAAGCACGTGGTCATGAGGTTCTTTGAAGACTTGGTCCGAGAGGTGGCTCAGTCACAGAGCGTGGCAGACAGTTTGCTCCAGGTGAGTCTGGCGTGTATTTCATGTGCCCTCAAACTCCTGGGGACACAGCCGTGGCCTTGGGTGGCTTTCCATGGTCCTGGTAGCTGAGCCTGCTGTCCTGCTCCCAGGGAATTAGCCCTGGGCTTTGGCTCCTGTGGAGATGCTGCTGGTGTGGCCTTGTTGTCCCAAAACACTGAGGTGGTGGAGATGTTCATGGATTTGGGACGATGTAGGGGCACAGGGTGGTGGAGAGAGAGCTGGGGCTGGGCGTTGAGGTGGGGCAGCTGGGGCTAGGAGTGGAAGAGGGGTTTTGTGCCTTGTGAATGGCAGGTAAATTCCCTGTGGATCCTGCCATGTCTCTGTCCCTGTTGCAGTCACCAAATCTGAAGCAGTTATTCATAGCCCACATGGAAAAGGACATTTCCCAGATTCCTCCTGGAGGTGTCTTTGTGCTGCCACAGTGAGTGCAATCGTTTCTGTACATGGCGGGGTGATAATCAGCAACACCTTTTGGTCCTGGCTTCTCCCATGTGGGAAGAATCCTTGGATTCTTGTATTTAATTTTGGAGGTGGAATTGAAATTGTTCAAGGTCCATGGCCATTCTGGCTTCTCTGGGGAGCGTCTTCAGGTGTATTCCCTGGGAAGAGGGCCTACTTTACCTTCCCACCTCAGTGGGAAAGACCACTGGAGGCACATCTGGGGGCCATGGAGCACTCAGCTTCACCAGCTCCTTCCTTTTCTTTTGAGAAAGACTGGGAATCAACAGGCCCCAGAGCCTGGGATGTTCTCAGTCACTGCGGGTTTGTGTTCTCTGGAAAGCATCTCTGACCAGAGACCTGGCTGAGAGGAGCCCTGTGGAGGGAGACTCTTCTGCCCATGCTCCAGTGTTATGTTTCCTTTGGAAAACTGGAAACCTGGGAAGAGCTTCTTTCCAGAGGCTGCCATGGACTCTGCTGCCCTTGTTCAAACTGGTGTCACCACCTTCTTTGCAGCTTTGTGCAGGCAGATGGGAAGTCCCAGCCACATCCTATAAGTGTTTACCTACAAGGCACTGGCACAACACGCAAAACCAACACCAAGCGCCAAAAAACTCCGGGTACGTTCCCTCCTAGCAACTGACGTCCTCCATGCCAAAGGGAATTCTATCTCCTGCCAGAAAATTGTCCCTCTTTTTCTGAATGGGGACCCAAGGAAGCAGTGGGACAGAACCATGGAGGAGGACAGCCCTCAGGGAAGGAGACTGGGCTGGGACAGGAAGGCTGGGAGATCCCTCCTGTCCAAAGCATTCTGGAGATGCAGTTGAGAGGAGCTTCCTCTTTTTCTTCTTCAGGGAACTTTCCCAGCCAACGCCTCCTTCTTCGTCCGAGTCTTTGTCCAAGTCGGATACATGATGTGAAAGTGACGGGAAGAGAAAAGAAAAAGGCTGATGGTGGAGTGCAGAGAGGGAGGTGAGAGTCTGGGAGAGCTGACTTTAGGTAACTCCATGCTCCTGGACAGGTGTGAGGAGCTGTCACCTTTGGCCATGCTGCCTGTACTTATGGAGAGCAGATATGGGCACATGCCCTAGGCCTTGGCCCTTCCCATGGCATGGGAAGTGGGCAGCAGTGTTTTGGAGAGGCTCTCACTGTTCTCAGAGAAAACGCTTGTGTGGCGTCTTTGCAGTTTGCTGCCTCCAATTGAGAACTCTGTGAAGAAGGGCAGAGCCACCAAGGAGAGGGAAGAAGCCAAAGCTGGGCTGGCAGCTCCTGCCAGGCAGGGAAAACATGTCCAGGTATGTTACGTGGATGAAGGATCATGTCCTGCAGCACTGCAGGGAGGCTGTTGAAAGGATTCCTTTGGATCTGTCCATTCTGGGATGTCTTTTGTGTCCTCCATTCAGTCCTGGGAACAACCTCATCATGCTGTACTGTGTTGCCAGGAATCTTTCACTGAACTGAACCTCTGTGGTGTCCAGACTTCTTCAGGAAGCAGAGGGTCACTGCCAAGAACTCTGGGGGACAGAGGAGGGATCCAAACCATCCCTTGGGTCATGGGCTGCAGGATGGGACTCTTATTGTTGCCAAAATGTCTGAGCTGCCTTCCCTTTGCTTCATGTAACAGCTTCCACCCCTGGCAAAGGAGAGAAGTCTGGAGAAGGCTGCTGCATTCTCTCCTCGAGGATTTGAAAGGCTAAGGAAGGAGAGAGTGGCTGCTGTGGCAGGAGTGGCTGCTGCTTTGTCCCCAGAAGGGACAAAGGAGAAGAAGACACCATCCCCTCAGACAAGAAGACCACAGCCAAGGTAGGAGTGTGGAAGTTAGGGCCGGGGGGCTGAGCAGGTAGGAGGGACCCCTTTAGGATCAAGGAAATGGATCCCTGAGCTCTGGGCTGGATATGGTCCCTTGGACATCCCTTGACATGGGCATGCCCTGGGGTAGCCCCTGATCCTGGTGTCCCATGTGCCCATGCTGAAGGGGGTGGTGGGGCCAAAGGGAATGTGGACACAAGAGCAGCAGGAGCTGGGCCAGGCAGGATTCCAGCCAGGGAGTGAGAGGGGAATCTGTCCCTGCCTTGCAGGACCCCACGAGCGAAACAGGTCCTGCTAAATCTGCAGCCATACAAAGTTGCCCGGGAGCAGCGCATGAAGGCCTTGCAGATGAACAAGTTACAGGAACGGTCCAACGACGATTCCCTCAGTAAGTATCTGCAAGCAATGGATGCATTTTCCTGTGGCAGCACATTCCTCCCCTGCCTGGGAAGCACTGTCTGTGCTACTGGCTGGGTGTGGGGGGTCCTGGAGCTGTCCCTGAACCAGATTTGCCTTCCAGCCCTAGGTGACAGCCTCAGGCAGGACAAGGCTGGGGACACAGGTGGGTTCCTCTGCTCTCTGGCCTGGCCTCTCCCAGGTCTTGGGCTGTTGGGGCTGGGGCTGCAGGGCAGGGGTGTCTGGGAGAGTACAGAACCTCCAGGAGCAGACCTGGTGAGCAGAAGGTCTCTGCCCTCCTCCCTGTACCTCCTGAATCCTGAACAGCTTCTGGATCTAACCTGAGCTTGGTGAAGAAGCTGGAGGTCCAGGAAGAGACACCAACAGAACTGGGACATGGGAGCAGCCACATGGCACCATGGAAAAAGGAATAAAGACCTAGAAATCCATCACCTTGGTGTGTAAATTGCTGCTCCACACCAGGGATTGAGTCCCTGGTCGGGACAACAGTGTTTGGTGACCCAGATGGGACTGGTGGACCTGGACGACTCCAGTCACAGAGTCCCAGGATGGGTGAGGTTGGAAGGGACCCCAGTGGCTCATCTGGTCCTACCTTCCTGCTCTAGCAGGGCCATCCCAGAGCACATGGTACAGGATTGTGTCTGGATGGGTCTGAAATATCTCCAGTGAAGGAGACTCCAGCCCCTCTCTGGACCACCTGTTCTGGGCTCGATCACTGCACAGCAAAGGAGTTCTGCCACATGTTCAGATGGAACTTCCTGGGCATCAGTTCCTGCCCATTCCCCCTGTCCATCGCTGGGCCTCCTGGAGCAGAGCCTGGTCCCTGGTCTCTCATCTGTCTCCTCTTGAGGCTGAACAGCCCCAGGTCCCTCAGCCTTTCCTTGGCAGGGAGATGCAGGCCCTTCATCATCTCCGCAGCCTCCACTGGCCCTACTCCAGGAGCTCCCTGTCTCTCCTGTCCTGAGGAGTCCAGAACTGGACACAGCCTCCCAGGACTGACCAGAGTGGCAGGAGCACTCCCTGACCTGCTGACAATGCTCTTCCTGATGCCCCCTGGATCCCATTAGTCTCCTTGGCCCCCCGGGACACTCTGCTGGCTCAGGGACAGCTCATTGTCTCCTGGACCCTCAGGTCCTTCTCTGCAGAGCTCCTCCAGCAGGTCACCCTCACCCTCAACCTGTGCTGGTGCCTGGGGTTGTTCCTCCACAGATGCAGAACCTGCATTTCCCTGGTTGAACTTTAGAAGGTTCTTCCCTGCCCATCTCCCCAACCTGTTCAGGTCCCTCTGAGGGCTGCACAGCCCTCAGGGCTGTTGAGGCTGGGCCTAAGGAGGGACAAACAGGGCCAGGTCATCAGTCCAAGGTGCTCACTCTATGAAAGGTGATTTTGGCAGGAGGGGATCATGACAACCAGCTCACAGCCATTGACTCCAGAATCCCACAGACTCCAAAGATGGACAAGGCTGGTGGACTAATTAGTGTGAGAAGGGAGACAGTCGTTTAACCAATAGAAGATAGAGTGTTAATTAGAGAACTCTGTAACATGCAGCCAATGAATGTTGAAGCCTTTGTTTGCTAAAATGCATAAATGACGTAAAGCTTCGCTGAGCGGGGAGCCAATGTCCCTGGGAACCACCCAGGTCCTGCTGTGCACAAACTGGAATGAAGATACAGAGGTCTCTCAGCTTGGGGTGGGAACTGGCTCTGCACAGCAGGGAATGAGCCTGGGATTGGGACAACCAGACCCACCTTCCAGCCCCAGGATGGCCACAGGCAGGATGGGGCAGGTGGGGACACGGGTAGGTTCCTCTGGTGTTGGCCCTGGCCTCTCCTAAGTCTTGGGCTGGCAGGGCTGGGCCTGCAGGGCAGGGGTGTCTCAGAGACCACAGAACCTCCAGGAGCAGACCTGGTGAGCAGAAGGTCTCTGCTGTCCTCCTACACCTCCAACTGAACAGTTCCTGGTCCCCCGAAGCTTGGTGAGGCAGCTGGAGCTTCACAACCCTGGAGAGAAGTGGAACTGGGACGTGGATGTGGTGTGGGGTAGTGGCCCCACCCAGACCTGCATCGTGACACTGAGCAGCAAAGGGGCACAGCAAAGCCCCAACACCCTTCTCTCTAAATCGGAATAATTCAACTTTCATGGACGGATTGCTCGGTGGATTAGGACTTGGTTGGATGGCAGCACACAGAGTAGTGGTGAAGGGCTTAGATGGAGCTCAGAGACAAAGGGGTATCCCTTGGGGTCTCTACTGGGACCAGTGCTTTTAATGTCTCCATCAACGACACAGACAGTGGGGTCGAGGGCATCCTCAGCACACTGGCAGATGAGCAGTGCAAGTGTGATGCAATTCAGGGGTACCTGGACAAGTTCCAGAAGAAGGCCCATGGGGGCCTCAGGAGGACCAAGGCGGCCAAATACAAGGTCCTGAACATGGGTTGTGGTAATTTCAGTATCAGCCCAGAAGTGAGCTTGTTCTGCTCTTGTCTTTCTGCTACCCCAAGTCTTGCTATCAAGCCCTTCACTCCCAGCCTGTATTGAGACTGGGGGTTATCCCAACTCATGTGTAGGACCTCATGAGATTCCCATGGACCCACTTCTCAAGTGTGGCCAGGTCCTCCAGGATGGCCCCATCCTTTAGGTGCGTCACCAGTCCTGCTCAGCTTCCTGTCACCTGCCAGCAGTCTGAGGGTGTGCCATCACCGTGTCCTTGCTAAGGTATCAAAGAGCACTGGTCCAAGGCAGGGCCCTGAGGCACACCACGCCTCACTGGACATAGAACCACGGACTACAGCTCTGTCTGCGTCTGTTGGTTCAGTGTTCCTGTGACACCTCTCCAAAACTGTCTTTTTGGGTTCTCTCCAAGGCTGGATTTGATAATTTTGTTTATTTTCAATCTTACCAATTCTCTGGTTCCCTCAATGCCTCTTTAATCTGTTGTTTAGTTTCCACCAAGCTGCACTCAGGACTTAACAGGTTGAAGATAAACCAGGTTTTGGAGAAAAAAATGGTTGAAAAATTCCCAAGCATGTGGGAAATGACATGTTCTTAGAGGAGATTTTTGCTCTGCCCTTTGCTGTTCCACCCTTGACCCACATTAAAGTAATTAAGGGCAGAGGCCTGAGCTGCTGTGGGGTTGCAGCTGTTGGCTGCTGGCCAGGGCAGCAGAAAGCAGAGAAATCATTACAGAAGAGGAAACAGACTTGTTTCGTTGGAATAAAGATTGTTCCAGGGCTTCAAATTTTGTGTATGAGGCTGGTGGAGAGGAGAGAAGCAAAGTCTGTCAGCTCACAATCTGCATTGTCAGCTCAGCTTCAATTCTACAGTAATTTTTGGGTTATACTGAATCAGAAAAGTCCCATTCCCTCCCTCCAAGCCCCCTGACTGCAGACATGGCTGCTTTGGATTCTGGAATTTTACTCCAAGCAGAAAGATGATTTTCACTGTAACTTGAACAATAATTTGGGTTACAGCAAGAACTGGAGCCTTTGGGGCATAAAACACTGATGAGACTTGAGGAAGGTGGTTAGTGTGTGACTGTTGCCCTCTTCTGTTCTGCTGGGATCAGGAACATTGTTCTCCTGGTGTCTGTGTTAATCCAAACCCACGAAATTCCAGAAATCATTTACAGATTTGAGGACCTGAACTTGATGTCAGAAGCAAGGAAGTCATGGAGAAATGGATTTGATTCCTGGCAGCCTTTGCCCTTAATGACACCCCCCGTGCCTTTTAACACATGCCTTTTAATTAGGGGCTGCGAAGAGCAGAGATGGCATTTTATAGCTGGGCATGTGCAGGTGCAGCCTAGGGTTCTCTGCCTTGGTCCTTAGCTCTCTCCAAAGCCCTGACAGGAGTGAGATCACAAGGGACAGGACCGAGGGAAATGGCCTCAAGTTGTGCCAATGGAGCTTTAGGTTGGATGTTGGGAAAATCTCTTTGTGGAAAGGGTGGTCAGGCACTCAGAGGGGCTGCCCAGGCCAGTGGTGAAGTCACTGTCCCTGGAAATGTTCAAAAAAAGTGTGGATGTGGCATTTGGGGACAAGGTTAATGGTGAACAGCCTACCACCAGATCCTGGGTTGATGGTTGGACTCAATGATCTTAGAGGGCTTCTCCAACTTTAACAATTACATAATTGTGTGATTACACTCCTAGTTCCCGGGACTCCCAGAATAGACAACTGACTGTTTTTTTTTTTTCCTATCTTCTTCCAAACTTCTTTTTTTACTTCCAGTTCTGCAGAAAGTGGCCAGAATTATGGGGACTTTCAGGTGTTTCCTGAGCTCAGTCCCCACCATTTATTTATTGCAGTTTGGAACATTTTGCCTGCCTGTGTCACAGCCAGTGCCTCAAAGTGGGAGCGACTCATAAATCCCAGGATCTGCCTGGGTGTGACTGACCAGCTGTACTACTGAGCAGATAACTGAGAGTCCCCTCAGGGTTTATGATATGTCAATAGAAAGTCTGGATTAATGGATTACCAGCATAATGCTGTATGAAGTCTTTATAAAGCTCTGACTGCTGGGCAGTCTGAGACCTCAGGAGAAGAGGGAACGTCTGAGAGACACAAAAAGGCAGAGAAAGGCCAGAGGCAGAGGAAATAAAATCTGTCCAGGTCAGGAGAGGCTTGGCTTTGCAGGCACTATGAAAAGCTTTCTTTCCTGGACAGTCCTGGCAGTCCTTGCCCTGGTGCACATCTCCCAGGCAGTCTATGTTCAGGTAAGTTTTTTCTCTTTCATTTGCTGTTATTAAAAATTCAACAAAATGCTGATCTTTTTTAAACTTCTGGTTGCAACAGGAATCTTGAACTCAATTAATAGACCTGAATTTTTTCTTTGCTCTGCCTTGATTTCCACCTGCATCTCCCCGTACTCTGGATTTTCCTTCTGTAAAACACTTCAGGTATCATTGAATGCTGCTGTTTATTTACCTTCTCCAGCCATATCTCTGCTCTGAAATCCCTTAGGGACTGAGGTGTTTCATGCCCGTAATTTTCTCCTAGACCTAAAGCCACATGTGGTGAAGGTGCTGACTTTAGAGAGTGATGCAAACGAGGTGTGACAAAGGAGAAATTGCCTTGCGTTACATGGTTCTAGGCAGGAAGTTATTTTTGGAAATGATCTGTGAGTTTATGGGATGGAGCCTGTAAAAAAAGGGCAAAGAAGAGCTTAGCTGGATCCAATTAGATATTAATAGGCAGAGAAGTGATTAAATGAGCCTCTGTGAAAATTTCGAAGTACACAGTGCCTGTTGCTGATACTCCATGCAATGTGGAAGGGGTTAAGAAGGTACTTCAGTGCCCTGGTCTGTTACTGGGAAAGCTTTGGATATTTCTGCACTCCTCCTGAGAGACAGTGTGGAGATTTCAGTCTGATTGCAATGTAAACAATTTCCTCTGGGGACCAGGAAAATGAATATTTGTTAAACAGTTATTGACTCTCTCTATGTGTGGGCAGCAGGTTTCCAGGGATAAGGTATCTTTGTGTCCTGGACTAGCCTCTTTTTTGTCCTTTGGATGACAGAGATATCCAGAGGTAGCAGGTTTTAGCTATTCCTTCCTCTCAAACCATTCTTCAACATTTACAGTCTCCAGAGGAGCAAACAGCTTCCTACCCCATTTTCCACTTGTAGCCATAAAAAATTATTAATAAATGAGAATGGATGCTTCTAGGTTGTGTAAAAGAGTAGGAAGTGCATCTCTGGAGTTTGGGCTGGAATTCTTCTCTCGTTTATCATTAAATCTATGTTTTTCCCACTGTAATTGCAGTGAACTCTGAGTGCATTGCACTCCTTTCACCTGAAGTCTTTGAGGTCTGACTGATTCTTTGATTCTTCACTGCACAAAGTTGGCTTGCACTCTTCTTCCCTGAAATTGTTCCTGAGACTTCCCTTCCTTGTCCCATAGTATGTCAAATTTAGCTCTCTCTAATACATCTTTCTTACTTGAGGTGGTGGGGTTTTGTCTCTGTTTTGCTGTTCCTGTGTTCTTTTTTGTCCCCGGGACCTGCAGATCTCAGGGTTTCTTCCCAGTTCCTGATTTCTCTGAAACTGTGCCTGTGGAAATCCATCTTTTTTTTTTAGTTCTATGGGATTTGCTTCTCAGTTGTGTGACCAACAGCTGAATCTAGAGCTGCCTTTATAGGAAAAGTGAAGTTTTCATAGGCAGCCAGGGCTGATCACAGAATGAGAAAGTTGTTTAGGTTGGAAAAGCTCTTTAAGATTATTAAATCCATCTGTTCCTCTAGCACAGAGAGATCCACCATTTCCCCTGGTGCCACATCCACATGTTTGTGGAACAGTTCCAGGGATGGTGACTCCACCACTCCCATGGGCAGCTGCTGCCAGTACCTGATTAACTTTTATAAATCTTAAAGTTCAGAAAAGATCTCTAAGATCATTGAGTTCCACTGATAAATTAACCTAAGATCATAAACTGATTGCAAAAGAAAAGATTTTGACTTAGTAAATGCGTATCCAAAGTCTGATTGGGTTTTTTAAACCTTTAACACCAAAACAATGTGATACTGTAGAAAAACCTCCAAAACCCCAGCCAGAATCAAATCCCCTCCCCACTTATCTCACACCATTTCCCATTGGACTCATGGGGATGTGAAGCAAATGCTAATATTTGGTCTTCTGCTGTATCAGAGTCACTGCACTTTATTTCTTTGGATGCGGAGCTGTTACTTGATTCCAGAGTCCCAGGATGGTTTGGCTTGGAAGGGACATTAAAGTTCATCTCATTCCAAACCGTGCCATGGGGTTGGAACCTCCCACTTCCCCTTACTGACTACATGAAACCATGTTAAAACAGCAGATATAAATCCGTTTGAAAATGCTTATTTGTTTTCTAGGCCAAACTCGGATTATCTGCAGATGGGTACAGACTTTGTGCACATGGTTAAACAGCTGCGATACCTGCAACTTAAATTTATGACCTCAAAAAGGGGAAATCTCTTTAAACTGAGGGAATAACCCTTAACCAATGAACAGGGAGAAGCAACTAAAACAGAGTAATATTTCTCAGAGTCCCGTCCCAGCTTCCTTAAGTTTCTGGTGTAAATTTTGAGTCAGAAGTGTTATATTTATGCTTCCAAAAACTTGTTTTTCATGGATTGTGTGAGCAAGTTTTAAATGGGCAGAGGGTGAGATTGATGGGCATCTGTGCAGGGCGAGGAGCTGGAGCCAATCATCCCCGTGGCTCCCTTCCAACTCAAGAGATTCTGTGATTCTAAATGAATGGAAACTTTCCACAATGTCCTGGGGTGAAGGGTTTAAGCCCTCAGCAATGTGTGGTGTGAAGGAAGAGCTGCTTTTGTGTGGTCACACCCTGCCAGGTCACAGCCAACACTTGACACTTCCACTGCTGTGTTAGGAGAAACAGTGAACCAAATAAATTCCCATTTATCCCCATTCCAGTCATGATTGTGTAGATCTCTACCACATATCCCTGGAAGTGCTGGATGGAGCTTGCAGCAACCTGGTCTAGTGGAAGGTGTCCCTGCCCGTGGCAGGGGGTGGAATGAGGAGAGCTTTAAGGTCCCTTCCAACCCAACCCATTCCAGGATTCTGTGATATTTCCCAGTCCTCTCTTTTCAGGCTAAAGATTCCCAGCCTGGATCTTCCTATCCCAGATTTTATGGGTCTGTCTCATGGGGATGAGCCAGGGCCGAATTCTCCCTCTGTCCACTGCCTTTATTCAACAAAGGTTTATTCTTGGCTTTCTTTCAACACCATCTTTTCCCTCTGCTATATCTTTTTAGGAGAGATCTTGGTTGAAATGGAATGGATTTGCAAAAGGCCTGACTTCCTGACACTTCTTTTTTTCTGGCTCTTCACAGGATGGAGACTTGAGATTCCCCCTGGAGTCCGTGAAGAAGCTGAAGGAGCTCATGGATGGCAACAGACGCATCAACCCTCGCATGATGGTTCCCATGGCCAGCTATTCCCCCTGCCAAGAAAAACACCTCCCTGAGGAATTCCGGCCTGTGTGCAAGAGGGAAGATGCACTCATGGTTTTTAGGAGGCTGAGTATGTCGTTCATATTTCGTAGTTTTCATTTTTACCACAACGTTCAACCTTAAACATTCCAATAGCAGGAGGCAAAGCTGTGGAATTACCTCTGTGTCACTTCTAGGGCAGCTGGGAGGGTTTGTGCTGCCTTTGTGCTGCCCTTTCTCCTGCAAAGGTTGGACTCCATGAACCACCTAAGGACAATTCCTGCAGGGCTAAGCTGAGCTGTTCCCTGGGCACATCCCACTGCTGTGACTAGGCAAAAGTTCATCCAGAGCAGAATAATGGAATCACTGAATAGTTTGGTTGGGAGGACATTAAAGCTCATCCCATGCCACCCCTGCCATGGCAGGCACACCTTCCACTGTCCCAGGGTGCTCCAAGCCCCGTCCAGCCTGGCCTTGGGCACTGCCAGGGATCCAGAGGCAGCCACAGCTGCTCTGGGCACCCTGTGCCAGGGCCTCACCACCTCCACAGGGAGGATTTTCCTCCCAATATCTCATGTAAATCTGCCCTTCTCTAAGCCATTCCTCCTTGTCCAAAGTCCCTCTGCCATGGGCTGCTGCTGCAGTGTTTGCTTTTTAAAGTTATTATATTGCAGTTATCTACTGTCCAGTACAAGGGACACTTTAGGATAAAATGCTGCCATATCCCGTTGTCCTCTTGCTTCCACATGTTCCCATGGCTTCGCAAGGAATTCAGGTTTGATTTCATTCCTTCAGCCAGATTTTAGCATGAGCTAATTTTACTTAGAGCAGTTCTACCTACAAGGATCTTTCAAATGATAAAGCAGGAATGCAAATGAGTCTCCAAATGCTTTGAGAGGTGGCTCTGCCCTCCTGGCATCTGACTGAATCCCTCCTTTCTCCCGGGCAGGCCTGGCTGCTGAGGATGACCTCTGTGAGATCTGTGCCAATGCTGCTTGTGCCGGCTGCTTCTGAGAAGGTGGAAAACCCCACAAAAGACATGTCCAGCTGGGAAGTTTGTGCATTCCTGTGGCAAGATCATGTACGTTCACCAATCAATATTCCTGGGCTTCATCTCCCACTCCAGCCAAGCTGGAGCTGCCTGCTCGTGAGGACATCCCTGCAGTCTTGCAGCACCTGGATCTGGTGCCACCAGCAGAGCAGATCTGCCAGCACGGAGGCTGTGACTCCTCTGAGAGGTGCAGGTGCTGCAGGAGTTGGGTGACACTGGAATGGAAATGCCCTGGGTTTCATTTCCCACTGTTTTGCCTGGATTTGAACAAGCTGTGTGAAACTCAGCATCCCCTGCAGCCTTTTTAATGGCTAATATCTAATATTTAATGTCCAATAAGTAGTATCTAATCATTAATATATGCCTGTGATTTGGTCTCCCCTGCACACAGTATCACTGGGTTATTCCCTTTCCCAGTCCCTCCTTCCCAGTGTGTTGGATCCCTTTCCCTTCCACCTGTCTGCAGGTGACACCCCTGAGTTTGAAGCAGAACTGCAACAAGTAACTCGAGCTGAATTCCCGGTGTTTAGGAACACTCTGACAGCCAGAAATCAGCCTGTTCCTTGTACTGATTGCTGTTGATTTAGGGAATGGGTGTAGAGGAGCACAGGAACACTTCTTCACTGGCTGGAATATCAAGGTTCTTTAAACTCTCTTTGAGAGAAAGGAATTCCAAAGTGCAGTGCTAGAATCACACTGAAATGAAAGCATTGCCTGTTGTTTTATTTATTGGTGGCAAGATTGTGAAGAAATTATCTGTCCATGTTTATATGCTGTACAGGCAATAAAAAACTAGTAATAATTTGGATTATTTTGTTTATTTTGTTTTGTTTGTTTTTGCTGGGTTTTGGGGTGGATTTTGTTTTAGGATACTCTCCTTGCCTCCTTGCTTTCCCCCCATATAAGGCAGTTCATGTCTGTGGCTTCTCTGAATAAAAGATATCTTTTAACAATGTCCTGACCACGCTTCCCATGAAGAAATTTCTCTTGATGTCCAACCTAACCCTCCCCTGGCACAGCTTGAGGCCCTTCCCTCTCATCCTTTCCCCGTTCCCTGGGAGCAGAGCCCAACCCCCTTGGCTGTCCCTTCTGTCAGGGAGCTGTAGAGAGGCAGAAGGTCCCCCCTGAGCCTCCTTTTCTCCAGGCTGAGTACCCCCAGGTCTGTCATGGTGATGCAAGTCCATATCAGAGATTTTACATGTTTCCCTCCTATTTGTAACTGTTTAACTATTTTTTTCCATTTTTATATATGGAGCCCTCAACGCAGCAAGTTCCACCAAGACTCTCAGTGCACCTAATCTGTATCCTTAGCCCTGGAATTTGGAGCCTAAATCCAGAATTGATGTTAGAAAATTATCCTGAGGTGCATAAATTCCTACTTCATTTGACGGGAAAACTGTGAGGGTGTAGAAGAGGATTCCTTACATCCTCTATTTTGACCACCTCAGGACAAAATGCATCCAGAGCAAATTCCAAAGAGAGGGTCCCTCACTGAGGCTCTTCCTGCTGCCTTGAAGTCAGGAAATGGGATTTCCTGACTTAAACACTGCAGGGGCTTCTTTTAAACCTGAAGTTATTTCTCCAAATACAGGAGGGACTTCCTATTTTCCTTTAAAACTAATGTGACAAATCCTCAGGTCCCAGCAGAGCAGCTTGGACCAACTCCTGTAGAGAAGGACATTATGAATTTTGCAAGGGAGACTTGTTGGAAGCAGGATTAGAACCTGGCTGTCGGGTAGCTGAGAGTGGGTGAGAGTAGATAACACATACATCTGATCTTGGTCCTTGCAGGTCCAGGTGCCAGGTCCCCCAGTTCTGCAGGTCTTCATCTGAGCAGGGATGAGCAGAACTGGGAACACCTAAAGGACATTTCCTCCCAAACCCACAATGTGCTTCACTCCACTGAAATGTACAGTGTCTGTAGATGTCTCTGTACGTGCTCTGAAATAAGCAACTCAGAGCAGCAGAGCATTTCCCCCTCACCCCTGGCTGCCCTTCCCTACAGGACTGTTAGGGGTTGGAAAGGTCTGCTGGCATTCCCCGTGGAGATATTGAGGGTTTGGAGGTCAATCAGAGAAATACTGTTCCACATGGAGCTGTTATCTGCAGCTATCTGTTATCTGCCAGGGGCAGCTCTGCAGGAGGAGCTGTGATTAACAGATTCTCAGAAGCACACCACCAACCCAGCAGCAGCAGCAGGTTGGGACTGGCTGCTCCTGGCCTCAAAGAGCAGCCTCTGATGGTGCTCCCCACAGACCAGACTCTGCGCTGCATTTTTAAGGTCTTTTGGTGATCTTGATTGTAGCCTTGAGCGTACTGAGGGAGCTCTAAAGGACCTGAGGTCACCTGAGTCCTGCACCTGCTCTGGGCTGTGTTGGAGGGTGCAGCTCTCCACCACAGCCAGGTACTGCAAGGCTGCTGGTCCCCACCACCCGTGTGTGGCCAGAGATCAGGACCCCAATGCACACACCACCCCTCTGCCTTGAGCTGGGGTCTGTCTCTTCATGATGGACCTGCCTGGTGATCACAGGTGATCTGATCCTCTTTACTGTCCCTGGACCCCACTTGGTCCTTGACTTGCACATTGACTTCCAAATTAACTTCAGATCTGCCTCATCCAATGAATCCTTCCAATTTGAACTCTTGGTTGAACCTGCTGACGGTGTTTGTCTGCCCTGCTCAGCTCACCCAGGTGCTGTGGGATAGGATTGCTCTCAGCTCCCAGCCCCCACCCCACAGGGAGCAGGTGGATCTCCCTGCTTTGACAGCACCTCCTGATGTATGTATTTATAACCCAAATGCTGACTTGAGTGAAATCCCACATCAGAAAGAAGTGATTTTGGCACACCTGAATTCTGAGCATCAGGTAACAGGGCAAAGCCCTTCCTGAGAGGTCCAGGAGGAGATGTCCCTGCCAGGGGCTGGAACTAAATGATCTTTGGTGTCCCTTCCAACCCAAACCATTCTGTGGTTCTATGATTCTTCAGCACCTCAGTCCCTGAAAAATGAGCTACAATGAATTGTCTCACTGGTGATTCAATTGGGTAATTTGTATTATGAGAAAACATCATGTTGATTCCCTTATTTTTCACCAAACCATCAGGCTTGTGTTACCTCACAGACCCTTCTTATTTCTAAATCCATTATTTTCCCCATTCCACTTATTAAAAAGTTCATTCCTTTTCTCCACTTGTGTTCTATAAGTGACTCCTGAATCCCAGTGCTCTGTGGGGATGGGGAGCCAAGATCAGGTTGGACGGGGCTTGGAGCAACCTGTTGGAGTGGAAAGAGTCCCTGCCCACAGCAGGGAGGGGATGGGATGGGCTTCAAGATCCCTCCCAACCCAGGCCAGTCTGGGATTCTCTGATATGATTGATTCTCTGATTTGCTATTAATGTTTAATCACTAATGAGAGGACAGACGTCAGTCTGGTGCTGATATCTTTATCCTCTCCTCATATGAGATTTCACTCACCCTAACACTCCTTTATTGCCAGCTCCCAGCAGTAGAGTTTTTTTGCAGCTGTTGAGCACTGAGATGACAAATTGCATCAGTTCTGTAATTCCAAGAGCTCCTTGAAGTTCTGGTTAATCCAGAGACTGGCAGCTCTTCCCTGTGTCCAGCACCTGCCACTCCCAGCCCCTGATTCCTCCCATCCCTTTGTCACTGTGTAATTCTGTGTTATGATGTCCACAGTTATCAGGAAGGTGGGATTTCCCCCTTTCTCACCATTATTGGATGCACAGACTTTTGTGCCTGTTCTCCCTTAAATTTGCCTCACTTTCCCCCCAAATTTTCTCTTACCTTTCTCCTCACTTTGCTTGGCTCTTCCACATTTCAATTTATCCAGGTCTTGGCTGATATATCCATTTATTCTATTCATTGGCTGCCAGTTCTGGTCCTTCCTACTGTCACCATCCCTAGTCTCTTATCTCTAATTTTTGGAGTGCAAGTTGTTTTTTTTCTCCTTGATTCTACAGTGTGGCTCTTTATCCAGCTTTCATTATTCCTCCCCCATGACTGTCTTGGTCCTTATGGGATTTCCTTGCCCATTTCTCCCTCTATTTTGCTGAAGCTCAAAATTCCTTGGACTGATGATATTTTTTCTTAGTTTAAAATATATAATTTCTATGTATTTATCATCTTTTTACTCTCTTCTCTAGTTCTAGCCACCAGTGTTCTCAGACAACCAGCTTTAGATCCTATTAAAATACTAATCCCATCACCTCTTTCAAATTCCTACCCTGTATCCCTTCTATCCAGAAATGTTGTGTTTATCTGCTTCTATTCCCATTAACCACTGGCTTCCAACGCATCTGGCAATTATCATGTCCTAGTTTGCCCATATTCTTCCTATATGTCAGAATGTTTGTTAACCCTTGCTTCTTTCCTCTCCTGCCCTGCCTTTATTTATTTATCTATTTATGTATTTATTTTAATTTTCTATAAAGGGATAAATCCAGACAGCATTTGAGGCAAGCAGGAAAAGAAGTTAACAGCAAAAAAAAAACTTTCTTCCTTTCAAATGTACAAAAATTATGAAGGCTGAAACCCATTTCTTCATAGAATCCTGGAGCAGTTGAGGTTGGAAGGGACACTGGGGGTCATCCAGTCTTATCTCCCTGGGACCTGAGTGCCCAGGACCGTTTCCAGATGACTTTTGGATGTCTCCAAGGATGGAGAGTCCACAGCCTCTCTGAGCTGCCCATTCCAGCGCTCAGTCATCCTTCTTTTTGTCTTTTTTGTTTAATATCAGTGAAATTCTGACCTGCCCCCACCTAGGAAACAGAAGAACAGAAGTATTTGCTAATTTCAAACAAAGCTCTTTTTTGAGAAAATTTCAGTACTTTTCCTGGAAAAAGTGCAGAATGATTGCAGGAAGTGTTGATGGGATTGGTCTTACCCCTGCGTGGGCCTCTGCTCCCACCCCACGCAAATCCAAGGATCCTGGAGTGCTCAGCAAACACTGAGCACACAAAGATGTGATTGTCCTTGGGGTAACATTTTAACTAAAGGGTCAGAGAAAGTACCAGCAATGACGTGATTTGGTTTATAAGCAATAAAAAGTCCATAAAAGCAATGGCACACCCAAGGAGAATTTGCATTAAATATTTTGCATGTTCTGATAAAAAATATCAGGGTGGAGATAGAAACACTCTTAAATCTTTCCAAGATCTTAACTTGTTATTTTTTTTTCCCAAGAATCTGAAAGACAAATGCCATGTTCTCCTCTGCCTGGGATATTTGCACTATCAGGGGCTGGAATCAGAATTTCTGATAAAGTTATTTTATTGTTGTTTTCATTCCTGTCATGGTGAGACGCTTTTTGACCAGATCAGTATATGTTCTGCTTTGCTCTTCCACAGGATGAGGTGACACAGTGAATCCCAATATCTCTGTCAGCATTCATCTGCTTTAAATAGCAAACACCCCACAGTTTGGTGCCTGGAAATCGCCAGCTGTCCCAGGCATCTTTGACTTTTTGATATCTCCTGGTAGATGTCCAACCTCTCTCCTGGGGCATACCTGTGAAAAAATACCTGGAAAATCATATGCAAGGTGACCGAGGTGGTGAGGGGTCTGTGGCACATCAGGTTGGAGGGGAGATGAACTTCTTTAGTCTGGGAACAAGGAGAAGAAAAGGGTGAAAGGGGCAACTGTGAGGGACAGGTTAATCATGGGAGGGTGTGTTATTTCCAGATCCTTCAGAAAAGCACATCCAGCGACACTTCTGTGAAACTTCCAAGGATTCTTGTCTCACTTTGCTCATGAGCCACATTGGCTTTTTATAGCTCTGGAAGAACTTTTTTTTTAATTATTATTTTGGAAGCTTGTACCAAGTGTGGTGCATATTTTTTGGTAAAAAAGAAATATTTATGATTATTCTGAACCCACTGCCTGATCATTTCGCTAAATTCCCCTTGTCTGGTGTCATTTGGCTTTTTGTGCTCTAAAGCTGCATCTTTGATCTCTTGTTGACTCAGACCTTCAGCAGAGCTCTTGTGATGGCTCTGAATGAAGTCGGCAGATGTGGCTGAGTGAGCACACAAAGGCACAGAGAACAGCACGGAACTTGCAGGAATAACAAAGGTGCCACTCCAGCAATCCAGCTGCTGAACAGGTTGTTTTTGAGGAGGGCGGAAGGTCTGAACCCTGGTAAGTCAACAGCAGAGATAACTGATCACCAGAGAGCGGGGAATTCACAGAACACCACACGCAGACTTCTCTTCCTGTTGCATTCCAGGAGCAAACCAGGTTGTGCCAAGGGAGTGTACTCTGGTAACTCTGGACATCCCATGTACATTGGAGATGTGACCAAAACCTTGTCACTGCCAGTCAAAAGTCCCTAAGGCCCATGGAGCTGTTCCATGGGCTGGAGCCCCTCTGCTCTGGAGCCAGGCTGGGAGAGCTGGGGGTGGTCACCTGGAGAGGAGAAGGCTCCAGGGAGAGCTCAGAGCCCCTGCCAGGGCCTAAAGGGGTGTCAGGGTCTATCCGAAAATCCCTCATGTTTGCCTCACGACTGTCTCCAAGGACTGAGACCCCAGACCCTGAAAGTAGCTCTAGCCTGGCTGAGGTGGAAAGTCTGCCCAGCCTTAAGGACTGGTATGCGATGCCATGGGAACTCAGTGCGAGAACAATGGACTGGTCATGGTGGACTGAGCCCTAATCAGTTCGTCCTGTACCCTCGGTCCTGTACTCTTGGTCCTGCACCGACGCGACGGTTACAACTGGTTCCCAAAACAACGAGTCCACACCCACCGTGTAGCCAGGAGAGCTCCCGCTTTGGCCAGATGCCACCCGCTTTGAGGAACCCTATAAAAGACTGAAGGAGTTTTGAGGACTTTGTCCAGACCCCACCTGGAGAAGACAGCCTATGAGCATCTCGTCAAGCTCCGAGGGCCTCGTCTCTTCAGACTGGTAGCTATAATCCCCTTCCCCTCTTTCTCTATTTTTCACTCTACCTCTTTATTTCTCTCCCACTATCACAGTTGTTGGCACTAAATAAAAGTGCATTTTGTTTAAGCAAAGTGGTGTGTCCCCTGCTGTGTCTTTTGTGCTTTGAGATCTCCAAAAGGAACCTATCGGGGACCCTGCATGCATTTGCAGACCCTGACAAGGGGCTCCAGGAGAGCTGGAGAGGGACTGGGGACAAGGCATGGAGGGACAGGACACAGGGAATGCCTTCCCACTGCCAGAGGGCAGGGTCGGATGGGATATTGGGAAGGAATTCCTCTCTGTGAGGGTGTAAGGCCCTGGCACAGGGTGTCCAGAGCGGCTGTGGCTGCCCCTGGATCCCTGGAAGTGTCCAAGGCCAGGTTGGACAGGGCTTGGAGCAGCCTGGGACAGTGGAAGGTGTGGAAGGGGGTGGGACTGGATGAGGTTTAAGGTCCCTCCAGCCAACCTCTCTCCTCTCCCTTTCTCTCTGCACAGGTATATAGGGAATATCATGAATGCAGGGGAAGGGAAGTACAGGATCTTATTAGATTTACTGTAGGAAGCTTAGGAGGAGAACCAAAGGTGGGGAAATGGAGGGGTTGATGGAATTTGAAGAGGAACAAACACAGGACAAAAATAAGGCTCAGGGGACAGGAGTGGCCAGTGCTGTGTAAAGAGCTTACTGGGCAGTGTGATCCTGATCCTGACCAGCACACTGTGACCTGCCTTCTCATCAACCTCCATTCCTAAATCCTCTCCTGGGCCAGGGACTGGTTATTCCCTCTGCAGGGAGGTCTGAGAGCCCCCTGGAGTGGGACTGTGGCTGGAGGGCTGCTGTGCCAGGGGTTGGAGCTGTGTGGGGCTGTGGGGATGTGATCCCAAGGAGTGTCCTGCCAGAGGAGCTGACCAGCTGGGTTAGAGCCTTGGGAGCCAGGAGTCTGCAGGTGTGTGAGGGTGTGAGCACCAGAGGAGTTGGCTACCAGAGGCTCAGAGGGCCCTGGCCAATTGATGGAGAGGTCTTGGAGTCTGAAGGGGGCAAGGGGGAAGATCCAGGAGCAGCTACTGGAGACACACAGTCAGAGTCGCTGAGCCTGGTGGGCCTGTGGCAGCCTTGCCTCTGTTGGGGTCCCCGAGCTCATGTACCCCTCCAAGTGCTGTTATTAGGAACAGTCTCAGCTCAGAGATTTTTTACTTAACTTATTGCTAATTGAGATTGAAAAGAAGAAAAACCCCACAAACAATCAAGTACGACGGAGAGGCCTCCTGCGGGGTCGCTGTGGATCTCCTGCTTCAGCAGTCCTTCAAGCCCCATCAGCCATGGAGCTGTTGTCCTTGAAAGGACTGCACTGACATCCCTAACATTTGAAATAACACTTCCATCTGTGTCTGCTTCACACATCACTGTGCTATAACTGCAATTCCCTGGCTCCATTTCCCCATCTTTTGCATATTATAAAAGCAGAAAAGTTCATCCAACAGATGACTAGGAAAGAGCATTTCCCAGACTTCTTGGTATTTATCTTGGTTTGATTTCTCATCTTACTTTTTAACAGATTTTGTCTGGCTCTTCTGCTAGACCTGAGCTGTCATTTCATGTTGTCCACACTTTTCCCTCTTCTTCCCCCATCATTTTAACAATGGAACTTTCCTCTACCTGAACCTGGTGGCACTTTTTAATACTTTTTTGAGTGCCTGCTTACTGAGACTGCTGTTCTGATGAATGTTATTCTTCAGCAGCCTCTTCCTCCAGCCAAGCTCCATCAATAATTCAGCCAGGCCTCAATAATATTAGCTCTGGGTGAATATGACACTCAATTAACTGACTTAAAGGGCTCAAGAGATACAGGGGAGAGGTCTCTCTCAATTTATTGAAACTCTCTTCTGAGCTTCTAAAAATGGGAGTTAGTTCAGTGAGTAAAGCTCAGAGCAGTCTGACAGAGTTCAAAAGGTGCCGAGCTACTTAAGCAATGATGTGCTAAAGCCCATCCCATGGGCTACAATGTGCTAAAGGCTCCATTCCCTTGCTTGTCTCCACCTGCTCTGGCTGACATTACATTTTATGTTACCTGGGACAAAGCCTATCCCTGTTCATATACTCCTGGCTTCATGAGATGCTGGAACATGACTGCAGCATGTCTAGGCAAACATCATCGTTGTGACTCTTGGCTTATGAAGAGTCTTGCTTAACTAGCCTTAGGCAAAAGGCAGCTAAAACTCTCAAAAAGGTTCGTATTTTAGTTGCCCACCTAGACACACTGCAAAAGTGGCCAGTGCTCAGTTCTATGTGAGACCCCACAGTTTCCTCCTGTTGACCATTTCCCAAATTTCCAGTATCTCTTCAACCCCCAGCATCCCTTGGCCAGCACATCCTGCAGCATAACAGCTCAGACACAAATCTGTGGAAGGGATGATCGACCTGTAGACCCAACTGCCTTGCAGGTGCCAAACACCATCCCAGCAGCTCCCAGGGCACATAGACCTGTGGCAGTGCTCGGCACAGGGGTGATTTTGAAGCCCTGAAACTCACAGCTGCTCAGGTGGAATCAGCTACAGCTGCACAAGCCCCTGCTCCCTCTCCTGCTGCATTCATTCGAGTGCTTGATCCAGGCACTGGTCTCTGCCTTCTCACACTGAAGGCACTGAAGTGTTTGGAACTGTCTGTGGGGAACATATTGACTCGGAATCCCTCAGGAACTATATACAGGGCCTCGTGGACAGAGTATGTGTGACTTGGATGGGAAACAGTCTGGTCTTCTGTTCTCATCACTGGCCACTCACTGAACTCACGTATTTGGAGAAAGCTCAAATAGCCAGAAGGAATAATTAGCTGTGTGGAGTCCAACAACAGGTTTGAGGAAGCTCTTTCCCTCCTGGGCATTGTTGTACTCACCAAGGATGGGTGAAAGGCATGAACTTGTTATTAGTTGGCTGCTGCTCTGAGGCCTTCCCAGACTGTAATCCTGGTCTTGATTCCCATTCTAGGGGAAAGTGCCAGAGCTACTGTTCTGTCAAGGATGAAGGGCTAAGTGAGGTTCAGGTCCCACAGGAATTTAAACAGGAGGAGCTAGAAGTAGGCTCCATTACTGGTCTGCTCCTTATAAAAACACACGAGTTGAGCAATGAAAATGCTTCATTAACCCAAACTATTTGTGTGAGAAAGAAGACAGTCACCCAGACAATAAAGATAAAAATAGGTGTTATCTTCTCAACACAAGAATAGAGAGATCTAGACTCAGCTCTGCAGCTCAGCAATGCTTTGCAAACCCTTGTGACCACAAAGAAACTGTACCAATACTGGTGGTAGAAGGAGACACTTGGAAAGAAGTGCTCAGTCTCATAAGAAACAGGAGAAAGCAGGAGAGTACTGACCCCACAAATCCTGTGCTGTGAACACATAGTGGCTGCACCACCTACACTGTTTGTAGGGTCACTATTATGGCAAAGCTCAACCCCAACCCTTGCTAAAGTCTGTTTCTTCCAGTTCTCTCTTACCAAGCCAAAAAGCCTCTCAGAAGGAGCATTTTTGTCTTTTCCTGATGCCACCTAGTGCCTTTCCCCTGCATGCTCAGCTGGAGATCAGTGGTTCAGCCCTCAGAGCCACCACTGTTTCTGCAGAGGAAAACAGGGGCCAGGACTGACAGGAACTACCTGATAGCAGCAGGGAGATGGGCAGCTGGAAAACCACTTGGAAAACTGTAACAGAGGCAGCATTTGGACTGCAGAATAGCTTGGACAGCAGGTACTGAGTCTGCAGCACAGAGGATGAGAGAAGCTGGAGGAGCTATTGGGCAGCTACACTACAATACAAAACATGCAATGGGATCTTCAGTGCTTAATCTTGATGATAACTTATCATCCCTAAAGATAAGTGAGAGAGGAAGCTAGACCAACTAGAGAGTGCACCTGGAAGCACAGCAAACCTTCAGGATCTCTGTTTTCTCCCCCCCACTCTCTCCCCAAAGAACACTGACCCACACTGATGTCACCTTAACCCCAGCCAGGTGTTTAATTGAGTGCAAGGGAGTGACAGTGGCACAGAGGTTGTGCTGGGAGGGTGATTCCCAGGCTGCAGGGGTACAGAATCTTCAGAACAGAAGTAAAGAGGTGAAGGCAGATCCATCTTACAGTGTGCAGTGGAAAACAACTTATGCATCTGGGGGCAGCATTGGAAATAATGATGCCTCCTAAGGACTTGCAAATACCCAGACCTGAGGCATCTCAGCATGACTGAGATGAGAGATTTGTCAGCACAACCGACTCCCCAACACCAGTACTGAACATCAGGCAATGGAGCTAAGGTTTGCTTCATATATATATATATATAGTGCCAGTCACCATATTGAAAAACATTCTTTGGAACCTCTCTGAGGGCAGAGATAAGAACAGCAGTCAGCCTGTTGGCACCTCAGCACTTCTGTTTCTAACCCAATAAAAAAATTAACAACCTTAACAAAAAAAGCCACAAGACTGCTGCCAGCATGCCTGGCTGGTGTTTAATACTGCTACTCCATCAGGGTTGGAGGGAGACCTATTGTGAATGGCAACAGTTTGCACTGTGACTTCTCCAGCTGTGCTGCAGAGCAGTGCAGGAGTCACAGGAGGGCAGTGGGATGCAAAAGCTCAGACCTGTTACCAGTCAAAATGTGTCAGCAGCAGGGAGCTCCCACGAGGAGAGAGTGAGCCAACTGTGCACAAAGCTCTCTCTCTCTCTTTCTCTCTCTCTGTGCTTAAGGCTGAGTCAGGGACCCTTTGGACTCTTCCCAGACCACCAGACAGAAATATGTGTCAGTTTTAAATACATCACACCAGCTGGGGGGCTGTGGGGTGTGGTTGGGATGGGAGAATTTAGAATGGGGGCAGGGAGGAGAGAAAGGAAAAAGACATCTTACATTTCCAGTACTGGAAAGAACAGTTTTGACTTCACACAATAAGTCACTGGACCTTTTCAATAGTCTTATCAGGCTTATGCCCCATCATCCTTAACACATCAGAGGGAATGTTGGCTGGCCAAGGGTTAAACAATCCCACACAGTGGAGAGCAAATCTGCAGTCTGCTGAGAAGATCCCAGCCACATCACTGATGACCTCAGAGTCCAGCTTGAAGGAAGGAAGCAGCGTCTCGGTCTCACACATCGCTCAGGGCCTGTAGAGAGCCAAAGACAAGCTGTCAGGATGGAGCTGCCACAGCTCTACCAGTCTGCAGTGGAAATATCAATCACCACCTCTGCAATACAGTTATGGCATTTGCTTTCATCCCTAAGACACTCTAAGGATTTTTTTTTTTTCCTGGAACCTGCAGCTGCAGCCCAGTGGGCATATGATGGAATAATGTGGAAATACAGACTATCCTTCAAGAAGCAAGACTGAACTATGCTGGAACATCCCTTCTTTAGCCTCTCTTGTGCTAGAAATCACAAACACATTTTATCTAAGACTTTTGGAGCTTTCCAGTGGGAAACACCAGTTCTGCAGGCTCTCGGACCTGGCTTTGGTAGGTGAAGTAGGAATGATCTATCATCAAGGCACGACACATCAGCCCAAAGAACAGCTCCTAAAATGAACTCTTGTCTTCCCTGACTGACTCATACTCTGCTCTGTCATACAAAATGCTGTCCTGCTCTGACTTGCCCACAGAAGTCCTTGGTACTGCAAGAAATCCTCAGTCCTGTCTACTCCCACTCCTACCTCATCCTTGAGGGAGGTGTTGCGGCAGCCTGGCTTACCTTCCGTGCAAACTCTGGCAGAATGAATGCTGCCCGGTGAATATCAGAGTTGTAGTATTTCAGACTCCTCTCCTCTACTTGCTGCTGCGAGAGCTGCTGCACAGGCTCCCGGAAATTTGTGTTCTGCAAAAACAAAGTTGGTAGCTCTGACTATTTCGATAAGGAGCCAAAGGCTGTGAGACAGGCACCCTGATGCATGGCAGAGAACTGAGATGACTCACAGGAAAACAAATAACTTTCTGTTCTAGTATGAGGTCAAAGGTTCTGCGCAGCCCCAGTACCAGGGCTGGGGTTTATGCTCTGTAACTCCTGTGACCAGCACTTATGCACAGATGTCAGTGCATGAGGTCGGACTGCATGAGCCATGTGCCAGATGAAGCTGTGGGAGTGCCTGAGCATCCAAGAAACAAGGCTTTGCTCTTCAAAGGAGAATCCACGTTTGTGTTAAGTTTGGCACAGTGCATGCTGCCAGCATCCCGGATTAATCGTGTGCAGCAGCAGCAGTGCTGGCACCCCAAACCCTTCTGACAGTCACACTGAAGCAGACTGGGAGTAAACTTCAGTGGTCTGACAGTTACCAGCCTGCATCCTGACACTGACTCTCACTTGGAGGCCTCTGTGAGCAGATTACCAGTCACAGGCTGATTCTCAGAAGGTGCCGACTTTGTAACAGTCAGCATCAAATAAGCCAAAACCTTAACATGCTCTGGCAATTGGTAGTGACTTCCTCCCTTCCAAGTTTGTTGTACTAGACAGAAAATGATGAACATTTCTAAAGCAACTGGTCAATTCTGCACTTCATTCAGCACTGAGCAGGCTGCATTGCAGCTCTGGAGCTCTGGGCTGGCTGAGCCAGGCCCCATCAAGAATCTTGAGGCCTCACAGCTGGGAGAGTTCAGTGCCATAGCTCAAGCTCAGCAAGGGACAGCCTCAGGCAGGCTCCTAGGGAATGGAAAAGGGCACTTGAGGTGCCTGATACTCACTGGGTTCTTGCTGCAGAGCATGAAGCCAATCTGCCCGCTGGGATACGTGGGGATGGTGCAATAGGCGTATTCCACAACTGGGAACAGAGACTTGCAGAACTGACGCATCTCCTTAATGAGATCCAGGTGCAGCCACTGGCACTCACCTACAGGGAGAAAGTCAGTATGTAAGGTGAGAGCTGCCCTTCTTCTCTGCACAGAACTGTGCCAGGTTAACAGTGGTTCCAAGTCTCAACCTGTACAGTTCACGTAGTTTCAAAGACGAGACAAGACCCTTATGCCAGTTTTGCTAAGCCCAGTCCAATAATTAATGAGCTGACATAGAGAGATCAAAACCACTGCTTTACCTGGAGATGACATGTTTCACTCCCTGCATCACATCTCCCCAAGAAGAGTCCCCTCTGTGCCTCACACTTGGTATGTAAAGGTCTGGCATCAGCCCCTGCCCAGGGACAGCATCCTCACCTTGACAGCAGAGAATCCCATCTTCTCGCAGGGCTGTCTTCATCAGCTGGTAATAAGATTCTTTGAACAAACTTTCTGCAGGACCTGGGAGAAGGGTGAATAAAGAAAAGTTTTGAGCCTAGGTGAACCCCGGCCTGCACCTAGCAGGGCAAAAGAGTCTGTACTTTAGCTTTGCTAAACAGCAAGTCCAGGTCCCCTACTAAACAAAGTTTTAGCAGCTGCCTCTTGCTTCACCAAGCATTTTTAAAGCAGAACTCCTGCTCCAAACTGCTTTTTTGAGATGCCTCTCTCTGTGTTAACTAGGGCAAGACTGAAGGTGACTCAGACTTGTTGATGGGTTCCTAAAATAAGGTACCACATCTACATTTGGTCCTTCTCTACCCCAGTTTCCCCCTTCAGAAATACAGCAGCCTCACCACAGCTATCTTCAGGGTAGGGGCTGCACCAACAGTGTGTGAGCCACTGCTTTATCAGCAGGCACGTTTGCAAAGCTACCCTTGCCAGCATGGTGCTGTATCCCTCATGGGATTGCTGGACTCAGGGAACAACTCTGCCAGAAGAAATAGTTGCTGGAGCTGAATTTTGAGGAGAGAAATGTAACAGCTGGCTTGAAGGCTTGCTAATACAATTTTATGGTTTCCATCCTTCCCTTTCCCTACTAAAAGAACCAAGTCGGCAACAGTCTTTTCACTTGAAAGGATCCTCAGCAGAGTGGCATAACTTCCAAGAAGTAGGCAGAAGAAAAAAAAATGAAGGAGGTATGTGGAAAACAGTGCCCTTTTATGGCTAGAATTCTTACCCATGGGGTCAGACGAGTCTGTGATAATCACATCAAAGGCTTCTTGATTTTGTTTCATGAACTCAAAACCATCTCCCACATGCAGTGTCAGCTTAGCACTGGAATACCCCACTGCCATCCCTGGGAGGTATTTTTTGGATACCTGGATCACATCCTGCAATACAGAGAGCACAAGTGGGTCAGAGGCTTACACGAAGCTGCTTCTCAGACTACTGTGCAGTTGTGACTGAAGGACAGCACAATGAGTAATTTCCTTCCGTACCTTCAGCTCAAGTCTGACTCTCCAGTGAAATCCACAAAAGCTGCCAGCATCTTCAGCCAGCAAGCTACTCTCAGCCTTTTCCTACAGCCTCAGGGTTCAGTGACATTGCTGGTCTGTCTATGCCAAACTCAACAAAAACCTGGAGCTTCAAAATCTCCCTGAGGAACTGAGCAAATATGATTACAGGTCAGACTGCTCCGTGCTCCTTTTTCCTACAGAACATCACTTGCATAGGTGACCTCAGCTAAATCAATTTATTTTTCTTTCTAAGTAAATCCATGCCAGCAGGTTTCTGAATGCAAGATGAGAAATATCCCCATCTCTGCACTGCAGCCATTATATCACTCCCCCTGTAAGATAAAGTTTTCTCTCTAAAATCGTTAGACAGCCTCTGCCCCGGGCCCAGCAATTGTACTGAACACTAGCAGCTTCTCACAGCTGGCAAAAACAAAATATGCTGGTGTCAGGCAGTGCTTGCTAAAACCGGGGACGTTTGCCTACTTAGCTGGCAGACAGAGCACACAATCTCATACAGCATATTTCCTGTTCTTAACAGACCTTTACTCTGAGCAAAACTTTCTGCGAAAGTAAAATATCAGGCTGACTACAGTAAAGTAAAATAAATCTGGCTGAGAGGAAGACTGGGAAAAGAGTAAACTTCAGTGGCCTGACAGAGTTACCAGCCCACGTCCTAACGCTGACTCTCCCTTAGAGGCCTCTGTAAGCAGACAGGTTACCAGGCACAGGCTGATTCTTAGCAGATGCTCACTTCGGAACAGTCAGCATCAATAAGGCAAAGCCTCAACGTGCTCTAATTGGTAGTGACTTCCTCCCTTCAAAGTTTGTTGTAGTAGACAGAAAATTATGAACATTTCTAAAGCAACTGGCCCATCTATCACAGAAGCAAATCCCTGCTGCTTATTTCCCGATTTTGGTTGCAAGAGACTGCTCAACAAAGCAACCATCCTCCTCTCCCAGGAGCCAGGAGTTCTGTGTTTGGCAGCGAAGGAGAGGGAAAAGCAGCACCTCCACAAAGCCAGGGCACTCCTCCAGATCCCGTGCTTGGCCCACGTCTGCCTGGAAGGGCCTCAATCGTATGTGTGTGAAAGAAATCACATGGAAGAGGCAGCCAGCTGCCACGTAGATGACTTGTAAGGCAAAGAGAGGTGGCGCTGTCATTGTCACGCCAGCAGAACCAGCAGCAAACGCGCCCGGTGCTGACGAGAGACAGCAGGTGAGACCGCAGCTCCCGTGGATGATGTGAAGTCGGGCTCGCTTTGCCGGGCAGCCCGCCCGCCCCGAGGTCCCGGGGCTCCTGCACGCAGCCGGAAGCCCAACGCACCTCATCGATTTCGCACTGCACCACGGACTCCACGGTCGGGTGTTTGACCACCTCTCGCAACACTCCCCCATCGCCGCCGCCGATGATCAGCACCTGGCAGGGAAGAGGGCAGAACGCAGGCTGTCAGCGGGGCCGGCTCGGGGGAACTTTCCGCTGTACGGCCAAAGGAGAGCGGCGTGAAATGCCTGCGGGCCCACGCTGCCCGGAGACGAACTGCGGGGCCCGAGAGCCTGCCGGCCCCTGTCGCCCGAGTGGCCCACGACAGGCCCCGGCAGCCCTGCAGGGGGCTGCGGGAACCCCGAGGTGGGGGCCGGGGACCACTCACCTTGCGGGGGTCGGGGTGGCTGCAGAGGGGCAGGTTGGCGATCATTTCCTGGTAGGAGAATTCGTCCCGCTCCGTGCACTGGATCACGCCGTCCAGGACCAGGACGTTGCCGTACGTGGTGCTGGGCAGAGCGGGGAAGCGGGGTTGGAGCCGGCCTGGGGCCGCGCTCCCCCGCCCCCTCTGCGCGCCGCCAGGCCGCACCGCGTGGCGCTGACCGGCCCCGCCATCCACCCACCGCCCCGGGCGGCCCTCCCGCACCTGCGGAAGACGAGGATCTCCTGGTAGCGGGAGCGCTGGTGGTGCAGGAGCTCCTCCACCTGCAGCGACATGGCCTGGCCGGGCCACAGCCGGCACGTCTCGCGGAACCAGCCCTCGCGGATCAGCGCCGCCGCGCCGCGCTCCATCCCGCACAGGAGCGGAGCAGCCGCCCCCGGGCCACCTGCGCTCGGCCGCCGCTGCCGCCCGACCGCACCGGCGCGGGAGCCGCGCGCAGGGCCCCGCGCCGCCCCCGCCTGCGCGCGCCGCCATTGGCCCGGGGCCCGTGACGGCCGAGCCACGTCGGGCGGAGCGGGCGGAGCGGGGCCGGCCCCGCCGCCACGGGGAAGGGCGCGCCCGGGCCGCTCCGCCGCAGCCGCCGCTCCGCGGGCAGCGAGCGCTCGGCGCGGCGCCGCCCCGCCGGCGGAGCCGCGCGCCAGCAGTTTTCGGGGAAAGCGAAAAGGCCGATTTGGGCGTTTTAAGGGTTGGACGTAACGAGCATGCGTTGTGCTGGATTTCACGAGGACGACTGGCGAGAGCATCTCTCAAGAAGAAAGGCTGAGGCAGTTGGGCCTGTTTAGCCTCGAGAAGAGACGGGTGAGAGGGCACTCATTAATGCGTAAATATCTAAAGGGAAAATGCCGAGAAGAGGGAATGAAGGCTCTGCTTAGCGGTGCCAACCACCGGGACACAAGGCAACAGGCAGAAACTGATGCACATGAAGTCCCAGCTGAACATTAGGAAGAACTTTCCCATGTGGGTGACCCAGGAATGGATTGCCCATAGAGGGTATGGAGACTTTTTCGCTGGACATATTCCACCTGGGCACAGTCCTGTGCCACGTGCTCTAAGGTGACCCTGCTTGGGCAGGGAGATTGGAGCAGATGACTTGCTGTGCTGCCTACCAACTTCACCCATCCTATGATGCTGTGGATATTGCAAGAGCAGATTCAGTTCTAGTGCTGGTGGGCCCAGGTGAGGGCTCAGTGGCCTTACAGAATGTGTTCTGAGAGACACAGACTTTGGAGAGTAGCTCTCCAACTAGGTTACTCAAAGACCTCCAACAACTGCTGCACAAGAGTAAAACAACCTCACAGGAGGGGACTCCAGTGCTACAAATTCACAGGCACAACCAAGTGAATAAAACATGTATGTAGTTGCTAGTCACTCCCATTAAAGACATTTTTAAAACCTTTTGCAATTCATAAAGGGAAAACAGAAAAAGACTAAAATTAGGATCATCCTTGAAATGTCGCTTTCCTTGGAATTTAAAGTAGAGGATTTAAACCACAGAGATTTTAATATCCCCTGGGCCAATGGGGCTTTTGCTAACACTTACTTGTTCTTCAAGTTAAAGAAATAACAAGAACTTGATAAAGCTGACAAGGAAGGAATTGGCAGCCCATGAAAATGCACTTGGAGACAATTGTTATTTAACATTCCTCTTTACAAAAACATTCCCCAATATTCAGCCATGCAAGTGGATTTTATAAGAAAGAGACTGTCCTACCATTACAATGCTTAGTCAGCACTGTTCACACTGATACCTAAGGAGAAAAACCCCTCCTCTGTTCCTTCCACTCCCTATTTCCCAGAAACAGGGAAAAAGATTGAAAACAAACTAAATCTCAAGCCTCCTCATAGTCTTTGTAAAATAAAGCCCTGTTAAAGTGTCATGTTCCCTACCTCTCCACAGAAATATTACCAGCTGTCAGAGGTCTGCATTAGAATAAAATCTGTCACTGACCCATCCAATACTGATGATATTGTTTCTGATACTCTTTCTACAAAGTCTTAAAGATAACTCACTGTGCATACTTAAAACTTGGACATGTTAGTTTAGCTGTAGAGATTCAGCTGCAGCACAGAACCTTTTCCCCACCACAACACTGCCAATCCATGTTCTTCCCTTCTGCCTAATGCTCTTTGCTCTTACCTTCACTCTGGAACTTTATGGTGAAACCATTGGTCTCCTATACCTCTTTTTTTTTTTTTCCTTAAAATACAATCTTTCCATTAAAATACACTTTCCATTTAATACTCCATTAAAACACTGTGAGGTAAACACACTCTTTTTCTGTATTACCTTGTATTGTAAGAGATGAGCTGTGCAGTTCAATTTGTAAGCAAGGTCTATCATGGAAGACACTCTTGCCTCATTTTCTTCTCTGGAGTGCTGGTGTTTGAGTCACATCTACTGCATCTCTATTATTTCTGTGCTACCTACAGAGATGCCAAGAGATTCCTCCTGTACTCCAATGACATGCTGGTTCTGCACTTCAGGCAGCACCAAGAAGTGACAAGTTTAGCCTAATTGTGTTTGAAAACACAGGATAAACTTTCAAAAATTTACACAAAGCAACACTGTGAGTATAATTAGGAAAAAAAAAAGCAATGTGAATATAACAAAAGCGACATCAATTAAGATGTTTTTCCTTTTGGAAGAAAAGGATTTTAATGGTTTTAAAAACTTTCCTGTACAAAAACTGATCAATGACTGGCATTTGCTTTCCCATGGTGGCAACACTTCTAACTACTGTTTCATTCAGCAGCAACTCCCAGAGGTCCTGTAACAAAGGTTATCTCTTTGGCCAGTGGTGTGTCGAAGCCCTGCAAAAGAGTTTAACAAACACTTTAATTCTTGCCGTAAATTCACTCAAGATTGAAACCTGACCATGTTACAATGATTCTATCAGAGAGCACCCTTCTCCCTCCAATGCTGCCCTTAGGTAATGTTGCTCTTTTATGACTAAGTAACACACAATGATCAAATCTGTAAGTTAAACACTTAGTATCTATTCAGAACAAGAACGTTCATACTTTGCAGTACTCTTATTCCTCCCAAGCTAGGCAGATGCTCTTCTCCACTTCCACCTATCTCTGATCAAAGAAAGCAACTCCCACACCCTTTAACACAAATTTTACCTCAGCATTTCAAACCTTCCACCCAGACTTGTCTTTGATTGCATTAATCCTAAATTGTTGGGTTTTTTTCTTTTTTAACTGATGTCAGGGTGTGATGCCACCTCTTTCCATTAAACATATGCTAAAGCTCCCAAGCAGTAGAGGCCAATAGCTAAGGTCTGCCCATGGTTCTGGGGCAGGGGTGTGCAAACACTCCAGCTGGATGACAGCAGGCTAAAACCACACCTTTCAGCTTTCCCCACCAGGTAGGACATGCTCCGGTTTCCAGACTGTTGAAGTTTGTTAGCTCCAGCAAATTTCTGCACAAAGAAACAAACAAACAAATAAAACACCACCACAGCAAGGTTCCTCCCAAGTATACTCCATGACATTTATGTGCTGCCAGACCTTTCCAATTTCACAGAAATCTGCTCGTTGACTTCCCTGTGCTGGTCACAGACTTCCTTAAGTGTGCATAAAAAGGCAGCACAAAACATTGTGTCTGTTCATCAGGAAGCCATGGTTTGATTGTTTATGGGTTTCTTCTTCTTTTCAATCTCAATTAGCAATAAGTTAAGTAAAAAATCTCTGAGCTGAGACTGTTCCTAATCACAGTACTTGGAGGAGTACATGAGCAACACACAAAGCTGACATGTCCTGGAACCACTGGAATGCCTGTGATTTTTGAGAATTTAATTAGGAACTGGAATTTGGTTTGCTGTGGTCCAAATGTCATGCTTGTGATGTATAGAGGCATAGGTGTGAGCAATGTATGAATAGGTGGGAAACAACAAAAGAGTCTGAGGGACTCCAAGGAAGCTCCTCCTGAATGGAAAGAAATAATAACACAAAGCATGGACTTGGGATTGGAAGCTGCATCTCAGCAGCTGTTAGGGAACATTCTGCAGATGCACAAAATATCATGTGCCCTCCCAGAGAGGCCCTGGCTGCGTACATACAGTCTCCCACTTTTCTGTTCCTCTTTTCATGACAGGTCCATACCTTGCCTGTGTAAGCTTGCTTGGCAGGATCAAATTGTGGTGACTGTTTTGACTTGCTGCCTCCTAACAGAGAGAGGAGAGAAGTCTTACTAAAATTTTCTATAAAGAACAATGCATTCCACAGTGTTCTTCTGATGATATGGAGGTTTCACTACAGTCTCCCACACAGTAAAATCCAGAACAATCTTTTAAGGGCAGGAGATGTTTTTGAATAGCTGCTTTTTTACAAAGGAGTCAAATCTCCTTTGCCTCTTAGTTCCTGGCTCAAATTAAACAGATAAGAGAAAAGAAACAAAATCCAAATCCACAACCCACTTGGCCAATTGTTTCAGGATTTTGTTTCCAAATCAGAAAAGGAATACTGAAGTGTACATTCCTCAAGTCCATTTCTTGAACTATTTCCCCACTATAAGGTAAGCACGTTGTAACAGTCTGTACAGCATTGGCACCCACACTCACACAGCCTTCTCAAGGCTCAGCTGGTAACATTTTCCACAGCGTGCAGCACTCTAGCAAGGGATCAGATCTTACCTGCAAACACTTTGAAGCTGGAATTGCTGTAATCAAAGGGGGTAAACTGCCTTAGTGCTTCCAGCTCCTCTGGTTGCTGGGGTTTTTTCTGACGTTTCTTTTCTTGTGTTGGCAACTCTGCTCCTGTTTCTCCTCCCATTTCACTTGTGCCTCTCTCCCTCTTCCTATTAGCTTGCTCCTGCTATGAAAGCAACCCACAGAACAGAAAAAAGGATAAGTTGAAGAAAGGAGAATGAAACATCTCATTGGACAAATTAACTGCCCCATGGAGCCAGGCTCCAGTGACTGCTCTTGCCTTTGGCAATAATAGCATGGGGAGAAATCTCTGTGCTCTGCCTGGGGTCTAAACTGCTATTTTTTTTTTTTTTTCACCTCACAGTAGGGACTTCTATGAAAAGCTGAATTGTTATTTCACAGGATATGGGAAGCTGAGAGCTGCCGTGGCCCCACTGGCATATTGGGGGGAACCTATGCAGAACAAAGGAGGAACCTTAAAGGAAGTGAGGAGTAGAGGTGCATCAGTGGAAAACATCCCCTACTGGACACATGGAGGGATGTGCACAGCACAATTAGCAGGGGCCTGTTGTTACATCCGGGGCAGCACCACAGAAAGACTACTATCAAAACACTGCCAAGCAGGTCTTTCAGTTACAGGGCTCAGAGTTTCATTCTGAATTATAACAGTCAAGATGAGCAATGGCTGGAAGGAGGAATTCTGTGACATACCATGGCTTGCTGACGAACAGATACAACGTTTTCTGCTGCCTTTTTATGCAACTTTTGCGTCTGGACATGGGCAGCTATGGAGACAAACAAGCATTACTGTAAAAAGCAGGAGTAAGTTAGCCAGGGGCTTAAAAAAAGCAAGCAAAGCAGCTTGTATCAAGTCTCAAGGCTTGATACGAGGAAGGGAAGAATGGCTGTACCAGACTGTTGGGCTGCTTTCTTATCGGTTTCATTCTTGGACTTCTTCTGTACTGGTGCCTGACTCATCAGCTTCCATCGATTGCTGATCTGCAATGAAAAAATATTACCTAGAAACACTTTCTTGAAAGTTTTATGGCAAGAAGTTGTTTATAAACTTGATAACACATGCTGGTGCTCATTAAGAGTACAAAAGATCAAATTCAACTGTAAAAGAGACTAAGATCTGCTGCACTATGTGAAGTAAAACCAAATGTTTTAGAAGTTTAAAGCTACAAACAAGCATCCAAAACAAATGCACATACTTTCAGTAGAGTTCTCAGCTTTGACAGACAGGGACTATACAGCAGAATGTCTCCAGTCCCTGGTTCTTCAAAGGATATGAATGCCACAGAAACATGTTAAGTTTCTCAAGAAGTATCCAAGGAGAAAAAAAATCTATATTGCTGAGGCTCCCAATGGAAAAGAAACTACTTATTTGTTTCTTTTGTACTACTTGGCAGGAAATTTTAGCACAGGTCTTACTTCATAAATTTTTGATGATGGGTCAAACTTTGCAGATTGTGAGACATAGGCAGAATTCTCCTCTGGAGGTAGAAACTGTAGAGAGGAAAAAGATTTTGCTTTAAACAGCATGTGACATTTAGCTCATTGCTAAAATGCTACTTGTTTTAAATCAGTGAGTTCATCTGAAGAAATACTCTACAGATAGAACACCTTGTGGAAAAAAAGTAGTCACCACAGCTACTGCCAAGAGAAATACTACAGAAAAAAACAACTAGAAACCCCTCCCCACAAAACCAAAACATCCTCAACAGGCCAACTGTCAACTGCACACCAGAAAAAAATATGGTATTATTTTCTAGTAATTTACCACTCCAAATGTGTAACAGCATTCTATTGTTCTTCTGATTCATTACAAGAGTAGAATTAGCTTACTAATCCTAGCCATAAAAGACAGATGAAAACCCTGAAAAACCTAAAATTAGCTTTAAAAGCATGGTGAATGGTCTGTTTACTATGTAGAAAGAATTGTATCCAAGAGGTATTTAAATGTGTTTTGAAAACAAGTCCACCCAAGTGTCTTTGCAGGGACAATCCCTTGATTCCAGTCAGAGAGCAGCAGCTGATGCTCTATCAAGCCCTTCTGATATGCCTGGAAAACTAGCTTAGGGCATCCTCTGCATTGGGTCATTTGAATCCCACTGTTGGGAGCTTTTACCATTTTAAATGGATTTTCAAAGGACTCCATTATTAGCTGAGCTTTCCGCTGTGCAGTGGTTAAAGTCCTCTTATTTCCTTCGTTTTCATCACATTCCTTAAAAGAAAAGAAAAAAAAGGAAGAAATATTAACACGAATATTCTTTTGGTTTGGCTACAGCCATTTCATGCCATGCTGCTTCTCACTCTGAAATCCTACTGACAGCAGTGACCCTCCAGAGACATGGAAGTAACCTTGCTGGCCTCCTAACCCAGTTGTCTTGGTTAGGCCTTATGCCTGTCAAAAGTCAGTACCATTGCCATGCATTCCCACCTTATTTCTTTCGACACTTCCACACAGTTTTATCAGATTATTAAGTCTGTTTTCTAGTATTTCAATACTGACACTGTCACAAACATACTGCTTACACTGAATATGCTGACAGTGGTAGTAGCAACAAGACATGTTGACTCTGGCTGACTATCTTGAATATCCATTGTCTTCTCACTGTCTGAAAAGAGACAAACATCTTCCAAAACCAGTGCAGGGTCTGCATGAAAAGGAGACAAAATTAGTCTTGTGTATTTTACTGCTCTTTTGTGTCATGGGGTTTCCCTGAAAGTTTTTTCAGGACTGCTTATTTTCCCCATGTCAAAGCTCCATCACTGCATTATTAGCACAGCTTTTAGGTTAACTCTAAATTACCCAAGGCAGAGTTATTCTGAAAATCATCCATAGGAATCCGTGAACTGTCATGTGGTCCAAAGAGGGCATTCTCCAGCTTCTGCAGAGAGATTCAAATTATAAACACCATTGATATACTACGACTCTATTATTTTCACATACTGCAGAGACACTTTAATGAAAATTTAAAAAAAAAGGGATGAAATTCAGAGATGGAATATTCTCAGTGTAGCTCGTGTGCCAGAGCACATTGCATCTGGCACCAAAAGGCTACCTGTGCAAACACCCACGAGCTAAGGAGATGCTGTACTTCATGCACATGACAAGAGAGTCAGCCTTAGAAACTTATCTGAAACCTCTCTTCTTCCAGCTCAGTCAATATATTCCAACATACATGAAACTGTCCAGCAGCCAGAGTGTTTGCTGATGAAACCTTAAGTGCTGCTTTATGGTGGTTTGTAAAATATCAGTTAACAACTGGTAGTATTATGAGCCCGGCACAGATAAGTACCATTAAGCTAAAGCAGAGAAACTTGTAAAATGGATGAGAGAAGAAATTTACTAGCAGGTAGAATTTTGATACATTTGTTTCCAAGTTTAAGGCTTAAGACACTAGGTAAAAACACAATGCAAACAATACCTCAGGGTTGGGTAGAGGTGCTCTCTTTCTGACTGCCAAAGTAGTCTCCGACTAGAATGGGAGAGAAAGATAAGTCACTTAAAAGCCCTGTTTCTTCTAGGCTGGCCACCTTATCAATGTGTTCATCATGTTTATTACAAGCTATCAGGTTAATAAAATTACTTTCTTCTTCTCCTGCAGTGTTTGCACTTGGCTATACATTCAAACACCTCACACAGAGAGGGCACATTCTTGCTCACATATGTTTTTTCAATACAGATGAAAGCTGTATTAATTTCAACATGCTGATATATTTTAACTAATTAACTTCTTAGACCTAGGTTGGTTTTTTTGCCTCACCATAGCTGTAAAACATTTATGAGTCCATTTACATGGCCAGCAAATTCCACAAGGTGCAATTCTTCCTCACACAGGCAAATGTGATGTACAGTACAAGACAAACTGCATTCTGTTCAAGGAGTGTCTGTTCATCTACTGCTCCAGTTTTCCAGGAAACTACACTGTGTGCAAGACACTACACAGCAGACAGGCAAGAAGTTACAACACATCTTTGTGCTCTACTACAAAATTCAGTGTTCAAAAAGCAAACTTCAGCGTACACATCATCACAGGTCACCATTCAGCTCCAGGGCCTGGCTTAGGGAATGCCAGTGATTAGAATCCTGTGTGGAACAAGCTACTCCTACCTTGACAAGAGGCATCTCACGAGCCTGCTGAATGAGCAGATGCAATTCATTAATCTGCTGGCGAACAAGTGGTGGGACAGGGTTACAGCAGGCAATGATACCCTGGCATTCTCTGGAAAGAGAGGAGGAAAATTCAGTGTGCTGTATTTATGGCTGGTATGTTGGGCATTTGCATTCAAAGGATGTGCAATTCAAAGGATATAACCACTATCCTGACTCTGACAGAGCAAGACAAGTCAGATTAATCTCTGTGATGAAATTCTGCACCAGGTTTGTGCAGGTGAGGAGAAACCATCAAGTCAGCTCTCCTCTCACTTCTGTGGTCTGTCTGTCCTCATCATCATTTCATTCAGCATTCACCTATGAAAGCTGAGCCAGGCAGCAGACCTGCCTTTAAAGATGTATTATTTTTATTCTCAAGTATGGTTGTTAGGTGATGAGTGCCAAATGTTTGAGGAAAATATTGTATAAATTGGGTGTTTTAATGGATCTGTCCCTTGCCCTCCCCACTCCTCTAGGAACTGCAATAAAAATCCAAATAAGTTTTGGGGGCACTCACCCCTCTCTTGGCCTGTAAGAGAGAAGGAATCTCAGAGGGAATGTGTGACACAGAGCAATGCAAAGGAATGTGGTTTATTAGTGCAACACAATCCAAGTGACGTATCCCAGACGTCTGGAGCCTTCTGAAGGAGTACTGCTATTTATTTCTCTTCCAAACTGAACAACTATAGAGAAAAGCAGTACTGACAGCTGGAAGGAAGGGACCAACTGCAGAAGTAACTACACACTTAGAAGTGATATTGCTGGATATTAAGATCAAGTAAGACTCCTTCAGTGTGAACAAAACTTACTTGGGCAGCTCCTCTGAGATCTTCAACAGCATATGATTTGGTAGCACATACCTACAACACAAAGAGGTGGTATGAATGTAAGAGAATGTTAAAAACAATTAAAAACACCTTCAAAGCACACAACTCTGCCCCCATTACAAGGTTTGAGATGATGAAATAATTTAAAAAGAAAAGAAACATAACAGAACTTCTGCGTAACAAGCAGCCTGATGCAGTACAGTTATTTCTACAGGTAACAAAGTAGTCCCCATCTCAGGGGTGGAAGGGGCTGAGAGAGATCCAAGAGATTTACTAAAGCATTAAGCCAGTGTCCATAACAAAAGACTTCCTACCCTGTGCTCTCATCCTCTTGTCGTGCTATCTTGTCTCTCCATGCAAACAGCAGCCTAAATGCTGCCAGCTGTTGGGTATCAAGGTGCTTTTTCTGCCTCCTGTAGAGATCAAGGTAGGATTCATCTGTAAAGAGGGGCTTGATGTATTTCTGGACAGGAAAAAAAGAAGCACTCATGAGCTTTCTGTTTTGCCTCTCCCAGACACAGAATCTCACACGGACATCAGGGGACTAAATTCACTCTGGTACAACGTGTCTTTGAACTTTTTATCCTAAACTATTGGTAGGAGCCTATTCCTGAAAAAGCCACATCTCATCCATTGTTAGGGGAAATCCACCCTCATCAAATCCAGGAGCAGCTTTACTATCTTCAAGCTTTACTACATCACACAAAGCCTACTTTCATAGACAGTGTTTTCCACAGGCACAATACAGTTGTCTATGAATGTAACTCCAGTGAGGCTTTGAACTTCTAGGAACATGCAGCAGAACCAGAAATGTAACATCTCTCTTAGAAAAGACACACCTGAATGCATTGTGAGGCCAAGGAATACTAGCATTCAAAAAAGAGCAGGAAGGCATCTGAATCCAAGGACCATAACTAGTGAAAGTGAGTGCACATGACTGAGTCAGAGTATATAGAGATGTTTTCAGACACACACAAAAAAAAGACATAAAATAGGCAAAGGACCTTTTCTCCTAATCCCATACTCTGATCCAGGTGATCAAACCAGGTGAAGCCTTACCTTCAGGCAGATATCCCTGCTGCGCTGCCACACAACCTGCAGCTGTGTGGGCTGCTCCTTCCCTCTCTCCCACAGCAACTCCCTCACTTTATCATAGATGTAGAGCAAGTAGTGAGTGTCATCACGGGCATACCGGATCATTTCTTCTGGCAAAGGGCTAGAAAAAGAGCCACAATTACACCAACACATTTCAGTTGTCCTGCCAAACTGTTACTTTTCTCTTAAAAGGCATATTAGGGCAAAATGCATATGAGACATGCCAAGAACTAACATGGAAAATCTGTTTTCTTACTGAAGGATCGGTTAGGAAACAGCAGTAAAATGCTGTGCACTCTCCAATTGACATTCTTGTTTGTGTGCTGGAGAGCAGGACTGCTGTGTAGCTAAGTCACGTGGCAGAACTGCTTGCTATGGTATTTGTCATAGCTCTCTTCTCTCTGCAGAGCCTACAAAAGTAGACTTGAGATCTCTGTGGTGTGCAGGGTGCACCTGCATAGTCAAGATCACTGCTCCAACACCATTTGCTCTGCCTTGCACAGATAATTAAATGTTTTTGTGGGGGCACTAGAGGAGCAAATACTATCTCTGTAACGCTGCAGTGATTAAGAACTGTTCCTAAGAAGTGGGCTTCCAGATTTTCATTACTACATCTTTGCAGATCTGTCCAAAAAGAACTCATTTTCTAAAAAAAAAAATAGGAAAATGTAACACTCAAAAGCTTTGGGCACAGCCAGGTAAATGCTGTGCTCATTCACTTTGAGACTAACCCATAACAAGGAGTCCTGCAAGCAGAAGCTCTAGCAATGCAAACAAGGAGAAGTGCTACCTTGCAGCTCCAGCCCATTTAAGGGTCACTTTTTACCGTATTCTCCAGTCAGCCAACTGGTACTTCTTGTCAGCATCTACACCGCAATACAGCTTTAGCAAGTGATCCAAAGAATGTCTGCCAAGATTGAGGAGACGAGCAGCTTGGTGAGTATCAAACACATTCACCAAGTACAGACCAAAGTCTCTTTGCAGCCATTCCACGTCTGAATCAGCACCGTGAAGGACCTTGAAAAGCATAAAAATTTGACAATGATATGAAGAACATTTCTACTCCAGGCTGGTAGTGCTGTGCTTTCATACTCATGTGCCTAGGACCAGATTTCTTTTCTCTATTTTTTATTGTTAAGTATAGAACTACTAAATAAGTGCATCTGGCAAGCAATTCACTACTAACATCAAGGAAACAGGCTCCTGAACAAATTATAATGAAAGCAGAATTAAATGATCAAGACCGAGCACACAGTGTGATTTTAACTATAAGAAAGCTTAAACTAAAACAACAATAATAATATTTTTTTTTTTTAATCTGGTGAATTTCACAGCTGACCTTCACAATTGCAGGGTCTGTGAAGGTCTCATTGAGGATGTTCATGTCGCTGCGCAGTTCCAATGTATCAATAATGAAGTCTTCTGTTCGGGTGGAAATCTGCATCAGACATGTCAAGCCCAGGAAGCTCCTGTAGGAATGGTGCTGAAAACAGGGAAGAGAGATGTAAGCTAGGATTCATTACAGAAACAATACTATAAAACAAACAGCATTCTAAATGAGGGAAGAAAGAGCAACAAGGACTTCTTTGAGAAAAAAAGACACTGGATGAGCAAACTTTCTCTTTGCAGTGACTAAGATGACATTTAAAAAAAAGGATTAATTGAAAGAAGATCAAATTCACTAAGAAGTGTGCAGCCAGCCCTGCCATTGGAAAACATCTAATACTGACACAGTTTAATTCAACCTTATAGATAATATCAGACAGATGAGGGGTCAGGAACTCTCTTTTCATGTTGGGGCGTATAAAAACCAGAAGAAAACCACCCCCACTCCCCCCACCAGAAGAATATAATGGTCTCCTAGCTCCTAAAATACGTGTAACTTCTAAATATAAAAGGCAATTGGATTACCTCTAAGTCCAAGGCAAATTCTTTACAAGTCATAAGCTTTTCATTTAGTTCTACCAGCTCATCCAGTGTGGTGATAAAATGACAGGGTGTTTCCTCAATGGGCCTGTACATCTGGCAGAGCAAATGAATTAGGCATGGTATGTTCACTATCAATTCCTAATCCCAACCTCCACCCTCAAACCTGAAATTTGTCAAGTATGGCTTTAAATGTACTGCATCTGTAGTTTAAAATTAAAGTGGGCACCAACCTGGAGTTCTGGTTTCTTGAGAACTCCATCTGGTGGAGAGAAATGCTCCAGTTCATACTGGTAAGGGTGAGCAAACCTGTGGAAATTAGGAAGAGACAAGCACAGACTAAATTCCAGTCCTCATTTTGAGGACAGAGCACAGAGGCTTTGAGAGCTATGGTAGTTTCCCTATTCTGTCTCTTTTTAAGCAGAGGTTCAATGTAACTGCAGAGGTCTAAAGCAAATACAACGTAGTGTGGACACAAACACATGCAGAGCTGTTATACATGATGAGCATCAGCACAATCCAACCACACAGGTTCACCCAGGGGTCTCCAAGCATCTTGCTGTCAGGTTAGTTTCTTACATGTCTTGCTCAGTTTTCTGCGTCCTCTGCTGATGTATGAAGTCTGCCAAAGCAGCTGGCACATCCAAGTCCTCAGGGCGCTCCTTTCTCTGCCGTCCACTTTTTGTGAGGGCTGAACAACCAATATATATAACTGGACTAGGTCCCCCACATAACAGGTTCTCAGCCTACTACCATCTCCCCCTCCACCCACCACAAGAGTTTACAAAGTATCAAAAATCTTAACAATTTAGTGCTGCTGCTTTTGCTGTCATTTTGTACCTGAAATAACAACTCAGTTACTTGCCTGTTTTTTAGGCAAGACACAAGGTAGTTTTGGCTCAAAAGCTTGGACGTAAATTGAAAAAGCTTCACAAAAACTTTTCAGTCATTCCTGATTACTGAAAGTACAACTGCATCAGTGCAGAATACAGATGAACTGGCAGCAGCAGAATGTGTTACTGTGACAGGGTGTTACCAGCAGCTTTGATAAAGCACTAAAACCAAAGGTAGGTCTCCCCACACACCTACTGCAGCTCACTCATCGGAAAGAATACCTGTAAAGCCAACTAGCCAAGACTTTTCATGCAAAAGTGACTCTCATGTATGTTCAAAGTGGTAAAAAGCAGCAGCACATTATCTGTTTGGAACAGATTACTTGCTGTATACCAGCAAGAAGATGCTGTTTGCTGACCTACCCTGACTTCCCACATATGGAAACAATAGTGTCACCAAAATCACTACACCCAAAAGTTCAACATCTCCTGCTATTTGTTTTTATAGTCCATGATTTCTCCTCCAGACTGTGAGGACAGGTTTGTGTCGAATACTTGCAACAAATTATCCCCCCAAAAAATAAACCCCTTACCTTCAGGCAAAGGTTTCAAAGCATTTGGTTTGATAAAAAGCTTAGGTACAAAGGGAGTGTTGGAATTGTCAATCCTTTCACGAAACTTAAGCTGTGGTCGAGAAATATTCTTGGCATGAAGCAGTCGGAATGTTTCAGACTGAGTTCTCTTGTGGAATTCTCCTGCCTATTTAAAAAAAACAGAGGTAAAACTAACATGACTTACCAGACATTCTTTTCCTCAGTCTGATCCAACATTCAGAGGAGTTACATCCCCCACTTAAAACTGAGTAACTTTTTTTCACTAAGGAAAAAAAGTTGGGACTCAAGATCCTGAATTCATAAGCACAGGAAAGACTGTTGAGCATGTGAAACTGAAATGGCAACTGAAAGCACAAAGATTTCAGAACCAAGTTTGAATGAATAGGAAAAAGAGAGAGGTACTTAGAATGCGTGAAAAAACACGAGGGAACATTTAACTACTCAGCTCCACTGGAGAACGGGTAGTGCAATGGCTGGGAGAACAGCTGAGCTAACACAGCCAAACTCACCTTACGGTTCCAGCTGGAAACAATCATCTGTGGGGGCTGTAACCCAGCAGGCAGGACTGGCTGCTGGTTTCTGTTCACTCCTGATGCTTCATCCAATAAAATACTCTAAAATCCAGGAAAAGAAAGTGAAACACCTGTTAAATCACCACACTCGGACACTCTAGTCAAACTGAGTAAAGAAAGTCATGCAGCTAGGTACCTCCATAGCCATCTCCCCCAAATTTTGTGCAACACAAAGACAGACAAACATGGGAGGAGTATGTTGAAGATCGGGGTGGGAAGAGTTTCTTCAGAGAAGCGCTCTAAAATGTACACACATGTTCTCAGGCTGGGAGTATTTTATGTCAAACTGTATTTAGTTTCCTCACACATCCCACATTACCTTCCCCACCTTTGGCCCACCTACCTTAGCTGCTGCGATCTCCGGCCTAGCATTTGGAAGGGTTTTTAAAATAAAAAGGGAATACATCAAATTGAGGAAATAGCGACTAATTGTGGAAGCTGTGCCACTAAAGTTCTTGCAACAAAAGAAAGAAAACTTGTGGCAACTGAAGACTTTAGAAGAACCACATCCAGAAATAATTTGCTTACCACTCTTTCAAGAATGACATCATTGGAGTCCACCAGCATATCAAATTTATCTTCCAGCCCTGTCACTTTGCTGGAATCTTTCATGAGGCTCTGGCAGCCATGGTACTGCATCACCTGGCTCATGCTTGCAAGAGAACAGCACAGCTGTCAGCAATCTGAAAGCAGGCTATCTAAACACTAAAACATCCCATCCTCTTACGCTTTCTACCCTTAAAAGTTTGAAAAGAAATCAAATTATAGATATCATCACATGAACAGTAAATAGAAAAAGGAACTATACAGTAGTAAAGTGTTAGAATTAGTTTCTCACAAACATGACTTTTTAAATGGACAGCCTAATGTGTTCAGCATCAGGTGCTCCTCTCTGCACAGCTCCTCATGGCAATTATTATGAAATGCCCTCTTCAAGCTTGCCACTTCAGCTGCCAAGTGCTAGAGAAGCAGCTGAAATTCGACATATGAAATAAACCACCTCTTTACCTATGGCAAGGATGAAGCTGTCAAAGAAGGGGGCTACCTTCTGGTTTGGATTGACAGCTAATAGCAACAGCCCAGAGAGGCAAAAGGGCCCTTACCAGCGGAGCAGGCGGTCGCGCTGCGTGTTGCAGTATGCGCGGAACCCGGGGAAGCTGCAGTAGAAATCATACTCGTCGCCGGGCTGGGGGAGCCCATTAGATGCCTTTGTTGCAGCCACCACGGTGCCGAGAGCGTACTGTGCAGGAACACCGTTATCAGCATTTTGTTTCTGTTTACTCAGGATACTCTTTGATAGAAATGCGCTTTGCCTGGCCCGAACTGCGTGGTTCTAATGTGTGGTGTTGTGGGGCTTTTCACCAGGAGTAACTTCACAGAGTTATTTAGACAGCTTTAAATAATGAAAGTCTAAAGACAAGTGATCAGGCACTGAACAGGCTCCCCAGGGAATGGGCATGGCCCCAAGGCTGCCAGAGCTCCAAGAGCATTAGGACAATGCTCTCTGGCACAAGGTGGGATTGTAGGGGCGTCTGTGCAGGGCCAGGAGCTGGACTCGATGATCCTTGTGGGAGCCTTCCAACTCAGAATAGTCTACAGTTCAGCAGGAACGCAGATAATTACTTTATTACTCTAACAAAACACCCCAAATCCCTGCAACGCTTCCTATTCGGGATGTGGCAGCCATTCCCTCTCCGGAAGCAGCACCGTGCATAGGTAAAACACACGGGGGCTGACGCTGCGATTTATAAGGCCCGGGGCGCTTCTCACCACGACAAGCCCTCATGAGGGTCCTGATTCCTTGGCCTTTCCAGGAATCCCCGGTGGCTGACAGGGCCCGACCCAGGCCGGTGACAGGTCCCGATACACCTCTCTGGGTCCCGCACCCGCCGGCCCGGCCCACACCCTCCTCCTCGCACTGGGGGACACCCCCGGTCTCCCCCTCAGGCTGGGATCCCCACGCGGCCCCCGCGGCACAGAACTACAGCTCCCGGCATGGCCCGAGCGCACACGGCACGCCGGGAGCGGTAGTGCCTCGCCCGCTCTCCCTGCCCCTCTCCGACCGCACCTTGACGAAGGCGTCGGGGCTGTCGAAGCCGGGCAAGGCCGACATCGTGCTCCTTCCCTCGGTGTCCGCGGGCGTGCCGGAGCTGCCCGCCGGCCCCGGCGGGCTCCCCTCACGGGCGGCAGCCGCCATGCTGACGCGCGGCGCTGTGGCGAGAGCGCAGCGCTGCTGGCCGGAAGGGCGACAGGAGACCCGCGGGCGCCCCCCACGGCAGGCCGGGGCAGGACAAGCCCCGTGTGGGCGGGGAGGCCCTGAGGCGAGCCGGGACCGCCGCACGGCCGGGCCATCGGCCTTCTTCCCCTCACAGACACCCACCGCTGGGCCCAGAGGGATCGTCAGCTCTCGTCCCAGCGCAGGACACCCCAACACTCCCACCTTGCACCTGAGAACGCTGTCCAAATGCTCCTGGAGCTCTGGCGGCCGTGGGCAGTGACCATTCCCTGTTCAGTGCCCCAGCACCCTCCGGGGTGTGAAAAATGCATATTTTACGATTGGCTTTTCGCAAATATTAAATTGAATACTATATGTATTATGTTATATTGATTAGAAGTGCTGTATTAACATTTTAATAGTATGGTAAATGTAGTTTTGTAGTTAAAATAGAACCTATGTATGTGGGTTTTTTTTTTACTAGCTCAAGCAAGAGATGAGATAATGAAGAAACTCTTCACACAGAGATGACAATGATGGGAGCCCATAAAGAATTACTGCCTCCTTATCGGAAAAGACAAACATTCTTCCACCTTCTCTCCGTCTTTATGGAACCACCAGGATTAAGGGGAAGAAGTTGACAAAAACCAGAAAAGTTCTTAATTTGCAAGGAATTTATGCATCATGTATGAGATGTATGAATATGCAACAGGCTACTGCTTTTAAAGATTATTCCTTTGTTCACAAGGCATGCTTATCGGGCTTAAGTGCCCGAGAGCATCCGGATGTCCGTAATTCTTTGCTTTTTATTGTCTTGTAATTGTCCTAACTCTAAATTTTCATTACTCTAATTGTATTACTATTTTTATAACCATTTTATTATTATTAAACTTTTAAAATTTTAAAAACCAAGTGATTGGCGTTTATAACAGGGGGAAGAACGTTTTCCTAACATCCAGCCTAAAACTCCCCTGACACACCTGCAGCCGTTCCCTGGGGTCCTGTCCCTGGTCACCACAGAGCAAAGATCAAGGCGTGCCCATCCTCTTCCCCTCAAGAGAAGTTGTAGACCGCGATCAGTTTCCCCTCAGTCTCCTCCGGGCGGAACAGACCAAGTACTCTCAGCGGCTCCTCTTCCCCTCCAGGCTCTTCACCATCTTCTTGTCCCTTCTTTGTACACTCTAGGGGCTTAATAATCTTTCTTATATCGTGGTGGCCAGCCCCCTTGATAGCCACACCAATGCCCAGAAAAGGCCAATACCCAAATTTGTGACTGCCACCTCCCCAGTTCCCATTTTTGGAGGGCAGCATTTGCACAAGCAGCTGGGGAAACCCAGGGAATCCTGTCCACGCTGTGCCCGGAGCTGTGGCCGTGACCCTGAGCCCACGGAAGCTGACGTTCTTATCACACAGATGATATCACAGCTCCAGGAAACCAAACATTTAGGGGTTGCACGGTCACAGTTTGTTCACACAACTGACAGACTTCATTCAGCTGCTATCAGAAGGGAAATAAAGGCAACAACATAAACTGATGCACAAAAAGACAAATCAATGGCAACAAGAACCTTAAAAAAATGGTAATCTGTTTCCTTGTTCCTGCCTAATTAAGACTTAGGAATAAACAAGCACACAGCTGAAGTGTTTACATTTTGATGTAATTTATTGGCACAAAAATATGCAAATACAACATGGCATCTAAACATGGCTACTCTGTTGTATTTTGTGCATTGTTTTTAATATTTTTAATTCATAAATCATAACGTCATCTTCAACCTCATGTTTAATAACCATTATTTTCTGTTTCAAGTTACAATCAGTTCTCCCCCCAGTCTGCCTCCTGTGCCACACCCTAACTTTCCCAACACTGCTTTTTAACCCAGACACTGCTGGAGGCTCCTACGTGGTATTTATTTGTACCCTGCATCGTTTGCCACCGCTCACTCTGCACAGAGGCACCCTGACTTTGCTCAGGCTCAAGGTTTTCAAATCTTGGATGTGCTCAAAACCCTGATCTAGTCAGAAACACAAATCCTGACCTAGTGTAATGAGCAGATACACAATTTCCAATTTTGGGGCGAGAATCAAGTTTGAAAACAAGGTACAGGAGGAAACAATGGTAAAATTCTACTTATCTTTCTTTCCAGTTATGCAGCTCCCCCAAACCTAAATGAAGCCTCCTCCACAAGCGCATTTAGCTCACTGCACCCACATCAACAGGAATGACCAGGTTACTTAGTTACATTGCAAAGGGAGTGAAAACCCGTATAGTTATTTTCAATGGATCTCCAGTTCTCCAAAGACAAAGTGGAACCATAGATGTCTGTGGTACAATCAGTCTTCACTGTCCTGGAAACCCAAATCAAGTGTTTTGTTTCAGACAGCTTGTTTTTCCAACAGCAGCTATACATTGGCTTACACCAACTTTTAATATACAATAACTCTTTTCATTTACATTTAAAAATATTTGACAAAGGCTGTGTTTCAGTCCAACGTTCAATTTGTGTTTGTAGAAGAGCAAGTTTGGAGTGAAAAAGCCTCCAGAATAAAAGGCTGTGCATACTCTGGAACCTCCTGTTACCAGAAAGGACACCTAAAGAAAATAAAGATATTGTAATAATGTTGACTTGCATGTAGTTTCACAAAGACAACACTGAGAAGCACAGATTCCATACAGACTAGGCACCACTTGAGCACAGGCAAAGTTGCCAGGTGATCTTTATCACTTTTAAACATTAACAGCAAGGAGATCTATTTCTCTAAGCATAGTTCTAAGTTACCTAACTCTCAAAATAACACTAAATCATCTTTGCTTTATCCTTCAGTGTGGCTGAAAGCACTGACCACCACATTCCTTATTTCAAACATTTAAAATGTAAAGTCCTTGTCACTACTTAGAACTGCAAATTTCCTAGAGGTCTGTCTATGGCATTGTCATGGCTTTGCAGAATCTACCAGAACAGATGCAGTACATGGTACAGCTCCTACAAATAACAAACTGCTCAAGTGAGGTTCTCTTTAGCAGTTCCCTGCTCAGACTATTCCAGAAGAGTTTTGCCAGGTTAGCTGAGTGACAAACTCACCATCCAATGTAGCACTGGCACAGATTCTCATGAGAAGTTGCTTGTTTAATGAGCAGTTCTACTTGTGTGGGTACATCGAGAGTTTCGTCATGAGAGAAGTCTCGACCTTTGAAATTAAAGGATGAAAAAAACCATGAAAGGAGTCACAAATCCTAGTTCTAATCCCTTCAAGTACATTATCTGGCAGGTGGGGAGTAGTTTCTTATAAACTTTAAAAGTGTAAAATTTTGCAACTATATGCTGCAAACTATGAAGCCAGGACAGCAGAAATTCAGCTTCTACTAACAAGCTAATACATTCAAAATATTAAGTCTTTGTAGTTACAAACACCTCTGTGCTTTTCAAATCAGACTTATTTGTATGTAAATGCAGACACAGTACTTAGGTTTTGGACAAAACCAGGAAAATGGCCTCATCCACTTAAGCAGAATGTGTCAAATTAAAGGTTTAATACAAAATACAAACACTAAGGATAGTGCTGATCCATCAGATTTTAAGTTTCTTTTATATAAACAAAACTAAATACTCACCGGTGAGCTTATCTCGAACCCTGTTGATGATCTGAATGGCCTTCTTATTTAGAGCTTCTGGCTTCACCAGACCATCTCCTACTAAAAGACAGAAATAGGACAGAGAATTAGCATTTCATCGGAACAATAAAAGCATTTGTATTATTGCTAGATGTGCCCTTTCCAAATACCATTTTGAGAGCAAACCTAGATGCATTTTCTACAGATACAACTCTTTGTGGGATTTGAGAACACAGATAATTTTTATGCTGACAAGAGACTGTATCTGTCCCATCTCACACAATTGCATTTGGATCATGATGAAATGTTCTGATTGAAGAACAGTTTCTGGATCAGTATAGAAACAATAATGAAACTCACTGAAGGAATGGATGGATTCAGGCACTGTGGTTCCAGTTTTTTTATGAGCTGTCTCACCCAATTCCACACTGTCCAACATTTCTATCGAAAACAACATGAAAACACAAAAGCATAAATGTGAAGCTGAAAAGCAGCTGAAATATTCTTCTGGAAACATTAGCAAGACTGCTAATCAGCTAATTTGAAAAGCATATTTGTGACATCTACCATCTTTTCTACTCACCTACTGACTGACTGGTTGAGTAGGAGTCTGTTCTTGTTCGTGAGCGCTTATTGCCCTTTGTATTTGCTGCAAGAAAACAAGGAGTTGGAAAGGATGAACTGGAGTTTCAGTGTTTCAGAGCAAATTTGTCCACAAACAATACAGATTTGGTTGCCTTTCTCCTTCTCCAGATATGATGTCACCTGAAAATAATTTCCATCTCCCGATCACTGCTCTAATTTCATACTAAAATCCCTAAAACTGTGCGCACACAGCAACAGCACATGCAAACTAACAGTTTGATCAGACTGTACTGGATTTCAGGCTTCTGGATTTCTTGTATGCATATTCTCTTGCTGTCACTGTTTTATCAGAATCACTTACTGTCCATCAATCTCCAATTCAACAAGGGATCATACACAAAGGCTTCCAGCACAGCCATGACACTGTCCTTGTGTTCACGCAGCACTTCCATCACTGTATGACAGGTGATTCTATAGTTCCCATCGAGGCCTGTCACCTTTGCAAGAAAAAGAAGTGAATCAACTGCTTTGGTCACTCTGCAAGTACAACCCCAACACTCAGGGAGCAGGAAGTAGCTTTGAACTGTACTTCTCTATGCTTTGTTCATTAAGAGAACAAGAAACACATTACTTACAAATTAAGAAGCTCTCTTCTCCATGAGGATGATCTTTGTAAAGTACCATGCAACTGACTGTGTCTGGTTGATATAAACAGCTATTTGAAATGGGGAAACTAAGGAAGGCCTAAGAAATTGGAGGAATTTCAGTGTAGTTTATTTTCTAACTAAAAAGTTGCTTTCCACTGGTAACGTACTGCAGATATCACAGGTGATATTTTAACTCACAGAAAATGAAGCTGAAATATTAACACCTTGGGTTCTTAAGGAGTGGTAAAAAACAAAAAATAGCCACAACAAAAAAATACAGGAGAAACTGAGAAATGGTTGTCCTTTTCCCTAGGAACAGTCCCCTCCAAATCAGAGGGAATGCTTACCTCCATAGCATTTGTCAGCATCCTTGTTAATCTAAATGGAATCTTCTCAGGGAACTTTTCTCTTGTCATTGCAACCTAAACACATGATGATGGAGAACAAGTAAATTCATAGCTAACTTACTTTTTAAAAGTTATTAGGTACTGGGATTTTTTTGCTACAATCTTGAAGATTTTATTCCAAATAGGAAATAAAGTCACAGCTTTATGTTCCTCAGTTTTCACAAATTACTGGGAGAAACTAGATGATTAACTTGATCACAAAGGGAAAACTCAAGCATGTACCCAGCAACACAGACTGCCTATCAGCAGTTTAAATTGCTCCAAGAAATTTCATGGAAGTGATGTTAACAAGTCTTTGCTTGTTCCAGTGGTCAGCCAATCCCCACGACATGCTTCCGAGATAAAGTGTCTACCATTTTCACCCTGCCTGTAGATAGATAAAGGGAGGCTCATAAGAGAGCCAAAGGATTTGCCCCAGATCAGACTCCAAGGTCAGTTTGTACTGGCTTATAGATTACTTTCTGTTCCACCAGAAAATGTGAAATATTACTGAAAATGTCATGTCCAAATACAAAGACATACCTCAAAACAGTCCCCAAAGTCGATATGCAGGATCTTTCCACTCAGTCTGTCTAACATCAAATTGGAAGGGTGTCTTTGGTGAAGGAGTGGGAGAAAAAACAGACAAAAACCCAAAGTAAATCACAGCAGCTCCAGTCTGAAAATATATTTATCTTCATGAACAAGAACAGCCAGTGGTAGCTTGCTTGTCTGAGATCTTCAATCTCAGGATGAACAGGAAACCTTCCTGACAGTGTGTTTTGTAATTACCTCTCACAAGTAAGAGATCTTCTCACCTTGGAAGATAAATAACCTCCTGGACAAGAATGATCAGCACATTTCTTGGATATGAATGTTTGTTTTTCAGTTAGGATAAGTTTTTCCACTTGTTTTATGCTTTTTCAATTTTTTTAGTGTAGAAAAATGTAATGCATTATGCTGAACTTGAAGTAACACAAATCTTTTTACCACCAACAGAGATGAAAATCAATCCAGACTAGCTAAACTACAGTGCTGTATTCATGCTTACATGTTCCAATTTTGTTTTAATTCAATTTTCAAAGTTTTATAACTTCATGTTAGAGACTTTAAAGTTCAGAAATAAGAGCTCTTGTTATTAAAACATTTAAGGGTTTAGCTGTTTTTGCATTACAGATTTTAAATCCAATATACATTGTCTTTAAAAGTATTTTGGAAGTTATATTGTTAATAAAATGGATGGAGAAAGATTTCCCATTCTGTGAAAGGGCAAAATTAGAACTTGTGGTCCTTAATGTACTTCCATGTGTATTCATTTCAAAAAGGAAGAAAGTCTTGTTTGTACTCAAGATACACAAACTTTATCTCATACATGCAGTGCTGAAAATAACAGCAGCATAATTAAGACCTGAAAGATGGTATCACTACAACTCAGCAGTAACCACAATGGAAGATGTTATCACAAGAACAGATTCTGGAATGAACTGATAGGTCTTCACAGTCTGTGCTTTTAAATAAAATAAACCTTTACAGCTGTACTTACCTGTCCCCAAGGCCCAAAATGTACCCAACCATTGACATCACAGCTAGTGAACGGGTGTAATTTGTTCTTCTGTCAAACCATACCTACAAGAGGAGACAAAACAGAAAAAGCCAGGCAGGTATGTTGCATGTTTCAGTTTATATTCTAAATGATGCATTAACCATTTGCATTTTGCACAAAGCAGAACTGTGATATGCTTAGATTCAGCACACCATAAGTTTCAGAGAGTTCAAATAACCTGTGCCCTTGGATTAGATGTCTAAGCCATTAAGAGAATATATTCTGGGACTTCTGCTTTTCTCTCCCCTGCAGCATATATGGAGACTAAAATCTCCACTCTTATGCTTTGCACTTCACTTGTGCTCTGAGCCTGGTAAGGCCCCTCGTGTGGGGATACATGTGTGGATACGTGTTCTGCAGTGATTCAGCTGGGGTTTAGGATAAATAAACTCCATCTCTCACTCAATCTTGCAGAGGAGATAATTACACACTCTGCTGTTTGCCAGTACTTGTGTTGAACTCACCTCCGAGCTTGGGCTTTTCAACCACAGCAGTTTGGCAAGATCATCCCCAGCTGTGTTATTGACAGCATGTTCAAACACTTCTACTTTCTGCATCAGAGTCAGGTGGTCATAGTCTGGAGCCATCTATAATTCAGAAGCGACATTTAGCAAATTAAAAAGTCATCTTCAGTAGCTTCTGGTTGTACTGTGAGAAACACAGTAATCATAAATAATTTCATATCAAGTTCATACTTAAATTATTTGTAGACTGACCAGTATGTTTCAAACACAGCGAGATAATCACACAACAGTGAAGAATTGTTTTTAAATGGAATAGCTAATGAATTAGTATCCACAAAGTCAGTAGTCCACAGCCCTGTTTTAACTAAAAAACTGCACAGGTAAGTATTTTTCAAAAACCGTTATCCAAATAAGTCTTCTGGGCTGGCAAACGCTTTCCTTTTTGGCAGGAAATTTCAAATTTTCTAGTAGTGTTCAGTTTCTCCAATCTATCCAATTTTGGTCCTGCTGCTTAGACACAATATTTGTAATGCCAGCAGCACAGCACCTTGTATGAGACACATCAAAGTCATGCAAAATTCCAAACACATATCAGTTACCAAATAGCAACAACTTGTGGTCACTGCTAAAACTGGAAAGGAGAAACAAATAAATGTACGGCAAGCTATAACTCTTATCTAATATTTTTTGTTTATTGTAACAATCAGAAAAGAGGCAGAGGAAGAAGCCTTGCACCACTTTCCTTCACTCAGACACTGGTGTCCTAAAAGAACGTACCAAAACCTCTGCCAGCTTTGCCCCTTACCCTCAGCATGATGCGATGCTCAATGTTGAGCAGGATCTTTTTCTTCTCTCTGTAGTCTCGGATGAGTGCGTGCAGCGTGTCACAGTGGGGCACCCAGCCAATTAAGCCTGAATTTGTAGACAGTGGAATAACAGCGTATCTCTGGATGCTATGGGAAAAATGGAGAATCACAGCTCAAATTGTTGCATATTGTAACTTAATATTTGAGATGCTTAAAACAACTACTGTTAAATCTGATTCTGGTCCAAATTGTCAATAGTTGCTCTGCTTGTTTTTTCAAACAGACTTCAAACACTCATTTTGCAGAGATTATTGCCACGTAATCTACAGACAAGCTCAAAGTTTATGTGGTTTTCACTGGAAGGCTCCTTTCAGAAGGCACATGTTATGTCACCCACAATGATCTGTTATTTGCACATGATATTTGATGTTTTCTTGCTTGAAAGACACTGCAGAATTGCACTCAGTGACTCTTCACCAAGCTATTTAATGACTATAATAAAAATCTTTGGCAAAAATCCATTCTCAGGATTCTAAGGCAGTGCTCAAGGTGTCTTGAAATAGGCATTGCTTCAAAGACCATAACAATTTACAAGATAGGACTTCAATTAAATAAAACAAACAATCCCCCTCTGATACATTTCCTCCATGTTTGAATTCTATGAATGCTGTTTTTCTTTTTAATTAACTTAATTCCAAGATTTGCCATTTCTTCCCAAAACAACTGCTTGTGCCAAGGTTTACTTGCAAAGCTGCACCCGTAAGGAGTCACATATGCACAAGCATTTTCAGTGATTACACAGAGCACACACCTGAGGTTTTTACGAAGAGAAGTTGGGTCATTTGCTAACAGAGTGTTGACCAACCCAAAAAGCTGCATCACTCTTTCATCTTGGCGAAGGTCTTCATGACCTTTCAGAAGGAATACAAACTCATGCCCATTGCTTCCTGCAGAAGAATTAATGCACAAAAGTTTATTCTCTTGAATAAACACACAAGAGTAAACACACATGCACCCAAAACTGGAAAGCGTGGCAGTCAGAACGATTAAGAAAAACCTCACCTGAAAGGAAAGGTTGTACAGGTTTTACCAGGTAAATATATAGTTGGACCTAAGAGCAACAACTGTTTAAATACTGGAATAGCAAAGTGAAAACTGCTCTCTCTTACCCATTAATGTCAACTTTCTGGGTCGCTGCTTGGAGGTGATGACCTGCAGCGAAGGTGCGATGGACTGAATCCGGATGATGGGCTGGTTGGGATCGTACGTTCCTGGCACTGCCAATTCCAGATCCCGGCACATTAAGAGTTTTGGTGACACATACTGTAGCTCCAAAGAAGTGAGCTACCAAAACCAAAAGAAATACAACCGCTTAGAATTTCAGTTCAATCTCACAGAAGCATCTGAAGAGTTCATGCTGTCAAGGGACCTACAACAGTTCAGGCCATGACCACTACTTCAGGTACTTGCAGGAAGTGCTGCATAAACACCAAACATGCAGCAAACACTATGCAGTTATTTCCAGTATGTTTTGAATAACCAGAAAACATAAACGAAGGTTGGTATTGACAACTTGCACTGTAAGACCCACAAAAGATCTGAAACTCCCCCCTCACCTGTGGCAGCTGCTTTGAGATACGTCGGAACACGTGATAATAGAGATCCCAAGCCTGAGTTAGGTCTTTGACATTTCCTGATTTCATATACTTCCTGCACCACTCTTGAGCTTCCATGAGATCTCTGCCATAGGCCTAGAGATTAAAGCAACAGAAAAATGAATTTCAACAGACTGTAGTGTAACAGGTGAAGACCACTTAACACCTACAAAGAGCATCAGAGTCTCTTTTCAAGTTTCACTACAAATACTTGATCTCACATATTTATGGCAGATCAGAATTTTATAGCATTTTTATAGCAGGTCCAGAAATTCCTGGATCCAAGATCTGTATTGAATTTATCAAACAACATTGCTCATAAATACTCTTCATTATAGGAGGAACTGAATGCTTAGAATCACCCTTTAACAGTAGGCTTACAAACTCAGTTAATTTTCTGTTATGTGTGCTAGTGCTTAGTGTGAACTAAGCAGATTAATTAACAGCAGAGCAGTCATCATTTTATAGTCCCTATCAGACACCCTGCCAGCACAAGACTCCAGGGCAATTCGGACTACCATGGCCTCTTATAGTCACCAAAGTGACACAAATCTGAAGATAAATGTCAATAATGAAATCTGCAACTAACAAAATGAGTCCCAAGAGATTCACTTGTTGTGTTAAATGGCAAAGGTTCTTGTAGCACATGTGGGGCAGGTGGCTGTCCTGAAGAACAGCCTCTTGGCCATTTGCTGATACCTGATTGAAGGATGTCTCCTTTAAAGTCTGAGGCCCTCTCTCCATCATTGCATGAAGTGGTTCCAGCACTTCAAACATTCCCTTTACGTTTCTTTCTCCGAAATACAGACGAGATGCTTCTTCCAACCCTTCATGCCACATCTCGTGCCATAGGATGGCCACACGAATTAGCTCTTCACTCACCTGTTTTAGGAGAGAAGAAAAGATTAAACACCTAAAGAAATCCCTGGGACTGGGTCATGACTTAAAATTGCAAAACTCCTTTCTTCTCTAGTGTTATGAAATATTTGTTCCTGGCAGCCAGAGGGAGCCACAAGAACTACCACAGTGATGGCACATTTTTTTTCTGTAAGAAGCTAACCATGCTTTTCTCACCTTATTTGCTACCTTTGAAATTTTCTATATGCTTGTGCATCTTGGCCTGAAAGCATTATTTTTCATTTATTCATAAAAACCTTTATCAAATCAGTTACATTACTCTTTCTATGCTATCCTCAGTATGTTTTGTTTCTACTTCCCATTAAGCAAAACCACCTCTTTATGGAACAAAGGTTTTTCATGTATTTCTTTCTCTTAATTTATTCATAAGGAAACACAAAAACTCAGTGTGTGAATTATTGTAAAATGGAAGCATTCCCTGGAAATTCCACTAATACTGTAACTTTTACCAGTTGCAAATACCCCAAATTAATTATACTTGAACAGAATCAACAATGAATGGTCATTTTGTGTTACCATAACTGACATACATCCATCCAACATAACATACTTAATGCTACACTGAGCACTCACCATCATTGCCTGCTGCACCAGAGTGTTGCTATGCTCACACATGTTTTTCAAGATCTTATTTGCAGCATTGTGCCGAGCAGTGGTCGTAGATTTAGAAGCCACAGTCAAAGGATAGATCAAAGCCTGCAGGGGACAGCAACCAATACTACTTTAGAACCCCACAGAAGAGCTACATAAACTTAAATAACTAGCAAAACATTAACAAACAGCAGCCTTAGGAATCAACAGGAGGAAGCAAGCTTGCTTCTGAAAAGTAATGATAGGAATTTACTACTGAAAGTCTTCTGATCCAACAACAGGCTGTAAAGACTTTAATTCACTGAACAGCAGAACGACATGGAGAGTCACTTTCAAACTGGAAGAAGAAAAATAGGTTTTAGGATTTTGTGATATTCCACACTGTGGAAAGAAATTTAGATAAAACCTGTGAGGTAGGTTCTTAGGAGTCATGTACAGACATTTAAGGTGATTTGCACTGCCCAGTAGACATTAAATTACATTAGACAAAGAGTTCTTCCCAGGCTGCATGGCTCATTCACCTCCTTCCATTTTTATGTGAAATGCTGAGGTGAAAGCAGCAACAGCAACAGAAATTGTCCCCATCCTCACTGTCAGCATTTGCTGCGACTTCCTGTGCAGACATTTTCATGCAACCTTGAAAATTCCTCCTCTAAGCTGACGCTTACCTGGGGATGGTACCGACCAATGTCCGTGAGCAGCTGGTGAATGAGACGCCCTACCAGTGGTCGAGGGGTGTCAATTCTGGCAATGAGCTGAGGGATAACCTAGTAGTAAGGATAAGGAAAATAAACACTCCTGTCATCTCATGTGTTCAGTGCACCAGCTGTTCTGCCCTCTCCTAGAGACCCCACAGCTTCTAAAAGAGACAGGGAAGCCCACCACTCATTCTTGAGTTGGTCAGAGGGTAACACAATGTTCCAAACAGAAATGTGCAACAGCTCAATGAGATCACAACTGTTCTGTGCAAGACTGTTACAGGATCCTACTAAGGAAAGATGCTTCTTGAAGTATAATGCTTAAATAGGAAATAAAGTATTTTTAAATTTAATTACAAGAATCATTCTACAAGGCAATCCTGAAAGAGATTGTGAACTACATCAGAGCAGGACAGTGGTGTTTTATACTTGATCACCACTGAACGGACGTCATCTCTAATTTAAGAATTTTCATTCTTTCTCATTAATATGCACTAATCTGCATATACATACAGAAACATTTCTCATTTTTCTGTTCAAGATGCTTGTTAAATCAGTTACAGACTGCACTGCACACTGCTCTCAGCACTCACCTACGGAGGATTGTTTAGCAAGGGATCATAATGGATATCATGCAGCAAATCCCCAAACTACCCCCAGAACTGTGATTTCTCTTTGTGTTATTTACCTGCAGCCAAGTGTCTATTTGGATTGCCTTGACTCCTTCTACCAAAGCCTCATTCACATCAGGCCAGTGACCATAGTCAAACCACAGAGTAAGGACTCTGAAAAAGAGAAATACTTTTGTTAGGAACAAACAAATGAACACACAACCAAAACAAAACAAAAAACACCAACCAACGAACAAATAAAACCCCACCACAAAAACCCCAAAGAAACAAACAAAAATCCCCCAACCCAAAACCTATTTACAAGCAACTTTTCTTCCCAGAACCCTCAGATAGCAGGGATAATCCATCCAACAAAAATTAGCCTGGACCAAAGCATTCACTTTATTCAACCACAACAAAAAAGAGCAGAACTGTGTTCTACCTAATCTGAAACCATGTTCTTATCAGCTGGATTTCATTTACTATGTGCTTTATTATGTACCTTAGAGTGTCTTGTAGGTTGTTGCCTCGAGACAGAGAAATGGATCGGAAGAAACCCTGGACAGCAGGGACTGTGTACATCAAGAGGGTCTTGGATAAATCCTTTTGGAATGAAATTGCTGCATTAGTTCTGTGCAAGCACATCAGCCTACATGAATCCTAAACTCAAGAAGGGGAAAGAGGAAGAAATACCCCATTGTAGCTAACTTCTGCTCCTACTCTTCACAGGACATGCTGCTCCTAGGATTTTATGTTTTGCTTGACTACACAAAGGTCTTTCAGCCTGGCAGGGAAAATGCTGTGAAGTGGTTTTATACTTCAGTCTGTTTGCAAAGCAGCCTAAAAACTACCACCTTACTATAGCTGGTAAATGAAAGAGATTCCTCAGAGTCTTCCATGAAGAGCCTAAACAGCAGAATTTGTTAATGCACTGTAATCCCCTGTCACAGCCCCTTTAGGTCACAGCTAATAATCATTTGTGTTAATTTAGCCCACAATTTTTTTTCTGTGTCTAAGCAGTAAGCACCAATCTCTCAGGAAGAAGAGGGAGGAAGGAGGGTACCTCAGTGACTTTTTTCTGCACTGGGGATGGGATGGGACTGTTCTCAGTGCTCTCTGCATCACTCTCACTGTTGCTGCCCTCAGTGTTAGCGCTGGTGATGCTGGCTCCGCTCGCGTGACGGAGTTTCTTCTTCTCATCTCTGGCCTGGTTTTGATGTTTATAGTGAAGCACTGCTTCAAAGTTCATCACTGCCCAGGCATGCCAGGCCTGCCAACAGGAGAGAACAGAAGTCAGACTCCTTTCTGCAACTGGCACTTCTGAATTGTTAGATACAATCCAACCTTTCTGTGTCTGCAAACAACAGCAGGAAGTAATATCCTGCAGACAACGCAATGCTTTGATTTCTCTAATTGTTTGTAATTTGAACTGTTATATTATCTTAAATAATATCATGTTGAGTTACTGGCCTGGAACTCCCTGTTGAATATTAAAGTAAATGAGCTCTCTACCAAAAATTAAATTATATTTGCCTATAGCTTAATTTTTCAAAGACTAAAATGAAAATTAGTATGTTAGGACTCGGGGATGTGTAATGGGAAAAAATACAGGATGGCTGCCCCAGAGAAGATCTGGCACCAAATATTAATTGAAATATCACAACCATGAAATCAAAGGCTCTTTGGAGAATTAACAACAGGGCTACTTTCCTCGTTCAAGTATACTGACTGAGAACAAGTTAAATTTTTCCATTTTCTTTCTCCTTCATTGCTAACTGACAACAGGAGAGAGTCTCAAAAGCAAGAACAAAAACTGAATTGTGGCCTAGTTTTACCAACCAGATAAAATTCTAACAAGAATTATAAGGTTGCCTTGGGCCACTTTCTCTGTTTTTTGGTTCTGTTTTGTTTTTTTAAATCCTACTGGCAGTAACAAGGCAGACAGTTATAGTAGATCTTCCAATGAACACCTTCCTTTCCTGTACTATGGGATTTGATAAAATTTATCTGGAAACTTTTCTGTAATGACCTTGTACCAGTTGCGATCATGCTCCGTTGCAGCACTGTAGTATTGCAAGACTTTGGGGATGGTGCTCTCATTGATGCCTTGCAGGTTCAGCTGCCACTCACCCAGTTTCAGGAAACACCTAGTTAAGCAAAGGGATTATTGATTCAAAACCTAAAATGAAAACAAAGCCTCTGGATTAAAAGGCAAACTTGCTGTCTGGAGTCTAAAAGGCATTCCATGTGGTGAATCCAGTCAGGTAGCCTCTCCTGCAGGCTGGATGCAAGATTCAAAATATCTCCATCTTGCTTGTATAGTGTGGAACTAACTAGCTGAAGGTTTAATTTAAGAGGAAAGGTGGGGATCAAACTTTTTTCCCTCATCTGTATAAGTTATAAAATAAATGTAAGAAGTAGGTAACAGCAACATGGAAAGACTTCATCAGTCTGTGCTGATAAAATGCACACACACGTGCTGCTGAGCTGTACTGAGCACCACACGAATGAGCCTTCTGGGAGAACACTGACAAACAAACAATGGAAACACAGAGGAACTGTTCTTCCCCCAACCAGAACCCCATTAAGTCATTCCCTCCTAGAGGAAAGGAAAAACAACATATTTTTACTGCAGCAGGGTGGGGTTGTCAAGGTTTGCACAAAACTTAATGCTTTGCTCCCTCAGCAGGCTTTAAATGCTGCAGTTAGGACATGGCTGTCCTTTCTGTATTTTGAGCCTTCCAGAAAGCATTGTGCAAGACAAATACTGTATGCAAATCATTACAAATTTGTTTTCCATTACAGTCACTGAAAAATTAAGACAAGGGTTCCCATCCTCATAAAAGCAAATTGAGTGCACACCTCCCTTCAAAACAAGCAAACCTTCAATAGAAAGCACTATGCAATTTTCAATTTAAACTGTAAAAAACAGATCTGGCACCTACAGATCCACAGAGAAAAATGGAGAAAGTGTTTTTATGCAACAGTATTGTAAGAGACCATCACATGCTAGGCACCTACTGCCCAAAGCACTGCTGTTGTGCTTGGCAGCCTGTGTACTTAATACAGATATGCCAGGCGTGTGGGAAGTGTTTCTTTCCTAGTGACCGAATCTCCTGAAAAGCAAAGAAACAGACATGCTGAGAGCTCTGCCTTCTGCCAACGAGCCACAGTGCTGGAAAAATACAACCAGGCGCCAGCAAGAAATATAAGCTTGTTTAGGCTGATGTGTCCCAGTAACATTTACTGAACATTACATGGTAGATAAGAATGCAATACCAAAGCAGCTAAATGAGAAATCCCGTTCTTTTAGTCAAAGCATGAGCTTTGTCTGAAATGTGTCACCTCCAGGGACCCTGCACCTCAGGAAAGTCTTCAGTTTCAGTCTATAGCTAAGGGGTGTCCCAGGACCCTGTGCTGACCGTGCCATGAGCTTATGGAGCTCCTGTTTGTGCTGCTGGTCCTCGGTGGCGATGGCATGCTGGGCCTGCTGCTGCATGGTCTGCACAAAGTGCTGCATGTGCTGGAACGCGTCGATCTGCAAAGGGATGATGGAGGCAGTGAGGACCACAGGGCTTCAACACAATTTCTCAAGGGAGAAAGACAATATAGAAATGATTTTCACAGAGATAAAAATATATGGTTTTGTTTTCTTTCAAAGCTTTTCAGCCACTAACATCCCTCTAAAGCCACTTCACATTTTAAATATGTCCAAATAAATGAAGAGGTTAGAGATTCTTCTTGTCTCTGAAATTGCTAAACTGAGGAACAAATAACTGCATCCTTCCAATGCCAGGCACACTCTCCCTGTCATGCAGACAGAGAGCCAAAGGTGTGACTGACCATAACACAAGTTAACGCCGTGCTCTGATGTGCAAGAACTTCACCCTGACAAAGCAACAAGGTCACCTGTACAGGGAGAAAGCTTCAACAGCAGAGAATGTCCTGTTACTGAGATGTCTCGTTTTCAGCTGAGCATGAAATTAGCCTGGCAATTGCAACAATCAAATGTTTATAGCTTACAAATTGTATCTGACCAGGACAATACTGAACAGACAGGATCACAAATCCAGAGAAGCCTACCAATAATATGTTATGGGCAGACAAAAAAAAAAAAACAAACCAAAACCAACAACAACAAAAAAACAAACCCAAAACTACAAAAAAAAAACCCCACAAAAAAAAAAAAAAAAACACAAAAACAAACAAACAAAAAAAACCAAACCCTTGACAATTTGAGAAAATAATGCCTGAAGGAAAACTCGCAGCTTCTTGATCTTCTCTCCTAACCTTTCAGCTTTGGCTGGGCTTGAAGTACACACCAAGGAATATTAACTTTGAGTTGTTTCAACAAATTAAAGTCTAGATGTCTCCTAAGGTTACTGAAGAAGTACAAATGTGCATTACTCCTTTGCCAGAATATTATACAGGCCAGTAGTACTAAAGCAACTTTCACTACCAAATTCAGAGGGAAAAAATATTTTTCAAATTCCTTGGAAATTATTCTGGGGTAGGAAAACCCAAGAATAAAGATTTAAGGAAAAAGTACACATGCTTCACTGGAAAGAATTAAGAGTAAAGCTCCTGCAATCTACAAGGTCATTTCAGGTCAGGAACTGCAGAATATGCAGTTAGAAGCCTAATTTACTTCTGTGTATCTATAGGAATGAGCTGTGTTAGAGACAAAAACCACTTGAGCTCAAATGCCTCATCTACCCTGTTCAAATATCAGCATGCACAACTCAGTGGTGAGGAAAAAGGGTATTGGCCCAGGATGAAATAAAAGAAAGGATCATACTCATAACATTAATGTGGTGCATTCCACAGCTGGGGGGGCATAAATAACAGTCTCATAAATAGTTATACTAGACATCCATTAAAAATATACAAAATATATTGCCAAACAGAATTACTACGGAATCTTTTTATGTGCACCTCTCATATCTAGTTACACCCAACAATCTGGTCTTCAGTTTCCATTAATATTGAAAACTAATGGCCATAAACTGACAGACAGAGCACTTAAGACTGAACACAGTAAGTCTTCCTGAACAACTGAATTGCTAAGTTTGTATGCATCCTTTCTATGGGATGTGGCTTACAATGCAGCTGCTGGCAAAGGTCTTTGTCAGAAGAAATGTAATAGGGTTTACATATCAATTTTTATCTGTTGTGGAGCACTGCAAGTGCCATATGGCTGGTTTCCTCCTAGGTGCTAGCTTTCTTCCTGCTGGATTTGACAGGTGCCAAAATGGCAGTATTGAAAACTGCCATTTTAGGTCAACAAAAGAACCCTGAACTGCTGAGCCAGAAAAAAATGGTCATTTCCCACCACACCAGCCTACATCAGCAGCTTATTACTTAGGAAACCAAATGAAGTGAACACACACAGTTACATAAAACTACACACATCACCAGGTGTAACTATGTATTATTTATCTATTTTGGTATCAGTTTTCCCCCATCTTCAAGGGCTCCACTTATTCTCCCATCAGTTAATTTTAGACATGTTCTCCTACCCCCTTAATCTTTGTGCCTTCTTTCATTCTGCTTTCCACCACTGCACCAGTGTCCTGCACCATCTTCATCTACTTCTTGACCGCAAGTCAAACACCCCAAAACACAGTTTTCCTCACAGAGACAGGCAGAGACCCCACATACTTCTGGGGTCATTTACTGAAGATGGTAAAAGGCAATTTCACTGTTTTACAGAGCCAACAGAACAGGGCCTCAGCAACAGCTCCTTCTGCCTTTTTAATTCAAATAAAGAATAGTTAGTCATGGCAATGTTCCCACAGCAATAGTTCTGCTCCAGTGCTGGCAATCCCAAGGCAGAAAAAATAAAGAAGATGTGGCAGAATATGAGGATAAATGGAGGCTTTAATGTATATTAAAAAAAAGATAACTTATCCAGTCTGAAGATTATTGGATTTGATTACGTAAATTCTCCCTGTGTTGCAATGTCAAAAACATTCACCCTGGGCTCTCTGGCGCCAAATTGCTCCCATGACAAAACTCTATGTACTTTTCAGCTGTCTTTCAGTCAGAAATTTCCAATAATCTCTTTAGTAAAAATCAGTTCTGCTCAGTAACTAAGTGCAAACTGTTCAGCACACTTCTAAAACTGGTAATAAATCCCCCTTTACTTCCCTCTTTCTGCATGTGACCCTGACCACAGGTACAGTGTAGAGACCTGGCAATCAAAACAGTGGATGAAAGTCAAGCAGCAAACCTACACAGGACAAAAGAGCTACTAATGACCATTAGTCCTGGCTGCATCCTTTGGGTACCAGCTACTGGTTCAGCAAAAATAATCTTTCCATATATGAAATAAAATTAGAGCCAGGTTTTCTCTGCATTAGAGAGTTTTAAAAGAAATAAAAAGCTTACAGTCTGAATAATTATAAGGAAAGGAATTAGTTATTCTCTTTTAGGGGAGCAAAAGTAAAAGATCCAGCTTTGCCTTTGTTCTGTGAGGAACATGAAGAGCTAACATGTGTGGCATTGCACAAAACCTGAGCAGTGAAACAAAGCCGTGAGTTCTCCTGTACCTTACGGGCGCTCTTCCACATGTGCTTCATGTATGCATAAGTCACTTGGGGATGGACTGTTGGCAGCGGGTGATCCAGCTGTCGAGATGGATCTACTCCCAAGAGCAGGACAAGGGTCTTATGGGCCAAAGCCTGGAGAAGTGGCAAAGATAAAAAGCAGGTTAAAACATAATTGTCATTGTTACCTCCAGCTCATATTGCTTCAGAATTGCCTAACACTAAAAAAGTACATCTGACCCTCCAGATACAACACTGACACAGCAGACTCCCTGGACTCACAGCAGACACATGATAAACCATATGTCTTCCTTTGCATCAGAGCATTAGATTCTCATTCCAGAAGCCAGCAGAAAGTGTAAAGTCTCTGTTTCAAGTATTTGCTGATAAATTTTGTGATGAATGTTAAAATAGAATTGTAATGTTCAACAGTAACATCACATTCTAGATTTGAGTCTCTGCTCTAGCAGAGAGAGCTATTAGCAATAATCTCCAGTAATTCATAAAAACTTCCAGTTATAGCATGCAATAAAAAATGGGCCCAGGGGCTCTCAGGTATAATATCAGTCCCACAAAAATAACCTTGGCTATAAGCATGAACTTTATGCTGGTTACAATTTCAGCATTTCAACAATTTCTGACTAGTTTCTTCCTCAGAGGAGAGCCCATCCCACTTGGGCAGTGAAAGCATTTAGGAATGCTGAATGCTGAAGCAGCACAGCAAAGCCAATCATCCAAAAAGCTGCTGAAGAGGACAGAGCCTGACAATGCTCACCAGCCTCCCACTCTTGCCACACAGGCTGGCATACTTGAGCCAAGTTCTCATGTCCTCATGAGGATTCACAACAAGAGATCGGACCATCAGTATTCTCTGCCAGTCTTCCACGATTCGCTGACAGCCCTGACAGGAAAAAAGAGAACTTGTTAGTGTTGGGTCTCCAGTGTACTGTACAGAACCTTGATTCAGAACCTGAAGGGACTTCCATCAAGACGGAGACTTCTGCGCCCATAATTCACAGCAGACTGCCATTAGGAAGTGTCTATTTCTTCGACACTGCAGTGTGTGAAGCAGGTTCAGCCCCTGACTCTCACAATCTGCAGGCAGCTCAATGCTTGCAATCTAATGATATCCTCTAAAGGAAAGAGGAGAAAAGCTCCCAAAGCTGATACACATCCAAGAATCAGAAAAACTCTTCATACAATGCCAAAGTGCCTTCTCCACCTGTTTTAGGTCTAAATCTCAACATGGACATGGTAGAAAAGCAAATGGTTGCAAAGATATTTTTGTCATTGCCCTTTTTCTTTGCCTTGCATGTATTGCTTTTGGAGGCTGGCACCTCTAAATTGGTTTTGTGCCAGAAAGTGCAGCTTCAACTGCTGTGCTGCCTGTGCAAGCATTGTCTGGCTCTTGTCTGTCTGATGGGAGAGGCACAACACTGTCAGAGCAGGATGAGTCTCTATTTCAAACATTCAAGGATACTACAGAGAAGCAGAATTGTGGAAGGGACCATAACAACTAAATTCATGGTGCTTGATATAGTGGCCAAGTACAGGGTAACAGTGATGCTCCAAAGTTTCTATTCAACCAGAAACTACTTGATTTTGAGGTAAACAAAAGATTTTCCAGTGACAGCAAGGACCTTAGTGCCAAAGAAGTTATTCTTTCCCTTTTTCTTTTCTCCCAAGTTGAGGACTGGGAAGTAAGGCAAAACTTGTTCCCTAACACCCAAATAAACTTCTTCCAATAGGCATTTAAAAACTATTAAAAAACACCTATAAAACATTCAAGAACTGTTTGTACTACTTTCAGGACTATAAAAAGCTGCATTCAGACATTACACTTCCTGCCTCTTCAGTTTCTCTACACCAGTGGAATGGTCCTGAGCTTTTCCAGACAGGAATGCAGATGGGAGACTAAAAGCTTTGTCACAGTTTCCCAAACAGCAAAAAAATAGACAGCAGTCTTTCATAAGGTGGCAGATGATAGCATTGCCAGTGAAGAACTCTGCATAGGGAAAAGCTCTTCCTTCAGGCAGCATTTCATCTTTGTTAACCTCTTTTTTTCTTTTACCCCCTTCTCCTGCAGCAATCACCCCCCTCTATTTAAACAGTATTCTTGTATATACTACTGCATCTGAGGATATTCACTTTCACTGTAGGGATGCCTCTTGTAAGGAAATTGTGTCAAATATTTGTCTGATTTAAATTTTCAGAGGTACTTTGGATTTTTGATGTTTAGTGTAAGAAAGGCACAAACTTCTCTTTCAATACTGGAAAATCAACATTGCTAAAGGTCTCTTCTGAAAGGTCAAAGTTAATTATGGCATCATTTAGGTTGGAAAAGACCTTTATGATTATCAAGTCCAACCATAAACCTAACACTTCCAATTCCACCCCTAATTAACGTCCCTAAATGTTACCAATCAGCTGGAAATGATCTTGTAAGAGGTCCAAAAGGAACAGGATAAACTTTTATTTTACAAGCATGTGAATTCTCTGACCATCATTTTCCATCATTTGGAGATAATTCACTTCTTAAAATCCAGCCAACCAGGTAAAAAGTTCAAACTAGCTTGATCTAAACCAGTATTTCCAGATGTAATCCAATACTGAGATAAGCAGCCTTGGGGATGTTACTAGTGTCTCTCTTCTGTACACATCTATTTCAAGGCTTAGTTCACCCTTTTAAAGTGTCACATGAGCTGAGACCTCAGGAACATTAACCTGAAAAAAAAAAAGCCCAAAAAGCAACCAGGACAGGCACAAAGGAGATGGAGCACACAGCCATGTGAGCATGGACGTTGCTGGGATGGAAAGAGGCATGGAAAGATTTGCTGAGCCACCACACTGACTCAAAAGGAAGCTGTTCATGCCAGCCCATCAGCATCTCCATCCCTGACCTTCACATGGATGTACCTGCAGTCTTTCCCACCAGATCTGGCGGATGATCTCACGGCGTTCTGGTACAAGTTTATACTGGATAACCTCTTCCAGCTCTGACAGCATCTGGCAGGATACCATAGCCTGAAGGAAAAAATCACATTCCATCCCAATCACTACAGAACAAATCTGTAATTAAGGAACAGTATTTTGGCATCAAAATCTTAAGTACATAGGCTGCCCAACAAATAAAGGACCAACTGCTATACACTGGTACCTAGATGACCTGCTGATTCAAACTCCAACTTCCTAAATGTCAATTCTTATTTCTTTTGAGGGGGTGGACCTCACTTCACTCACTGTTCGTTTGTCCCAAAGCTGCTCCTGCAAAGCTGTATTTTTTATCTGACAAAAGCCATTTAGCTCGTGGGCCTAAATAGGTGTTATGTTTGAGACAAGCACTACTCTGAAGAGTTATGCAACTTTTAGAGACAGTCTGAAGCAGCAATGAAGGAAGGGAATGAAGGCTGAGAGCTACACTCACCCCATAGGCTCGACTGTAACTCTCTCCTGCCATGGCAGTCAGCTCAGCATCCAGCAGGTCTCTGGCTTTGTCAATGCACTGAAATAGAACAAGATATTGGGGCAAAGGTAGTGTGCTTTGTCTAAAGTCAACTGTTGAAGCTGCTGTTCAGCTGTTCCATCTCATGAACAAAGCTGGCATTGTTCTCACTTTCCTCCCTCTGGGAAAGGATCCTATAGTCAGAAAGATTTGACAGGAAAACAGTGTCCAGGGCATATATAAGGGAAGTCAAGGGATCTTCATTCATCACCTGCACAGTTTGAAGTTTGTCTTCCTAGAAAATCAAAGGTTGCAGTATTTCTAATCCTACTGTGATTGTAGAGGTCATCATTAACAACATTTGTAGAGGAAAGGTTCACATTTTAGTGCATAAGAGTTGGTTACAAAAAATAGCCTAACGAAATGTCTCTTGATACCACACAATGAAAGAAAATAGCTTTCACTGTTTTACATAACCCAACAGGATTTTATGAATTTTACAGGACAGCAAATTTAATTTCTCATCCTCATACTAAGACAGACTCTTCAAGCATGAAATAAATCCTGCTCTAGTTCTAGTCATTATATAATCTCTCACCTATAGCTTTTCCTGTTCAAGATGTTAAAGGTTAATCACAAACTCTACCTTTTTGAATGCCTGGTTAATTTTACTGTGCACATCATCCAAAAATCCATTTACGGGTTTTGACAGCACAGATTGAATTACTCCTTTATCTAAGCTGGCAAGCCAGCACAGAATTCTGAGAAATGGGACTTGAGCTTCCTTGGAAAGTAAACAACACGTTTCACATCTACGGAGTCACTCTGCAAATCTCCTCTGTGACAAACAAGCATTACAAATACAATCATTACAAATACAAATTACAAGCTGTGTTTAATAGACTAATTCCTTGCCTTGGTACCTCAATCTAAGATTTGAGATTTATCAGTACTACCAGAAAAATTAAGATTATTGTATATGATATGAGCACTTCACTGAAAAAGCTGTAAGGGACAGAAGTGCACAAAAAATCCATCAGAAATCTTACAGGTGTCTCAGGCATTCCTGGAAATTTACAATCAGTGCCTTGTAGAAAAGAACCTCTGCTGAGATAATCCTTGTGTCCTGCCTGTCTAGAAAAGAGTCACAGAAGTAAAAGAAGCCAAAAAATGACAAAGGCATTCTAATGTTCTGCAGCACTGGACCACTACTATCTGGCAATACATTCACTGCTATGTTTCTGGAAATACAAGGTAACATCTATCACCCAGGTCTAATGTATCCATGGAAAAACATCACTGGGCAATTCACAGGTTATAGCCAACTGCTTTATTACAGCCTGTTTTTCCATGAAACTCTGTAGCCTAGAACATCTTAAACCAAATTTTGGGATACCAGTAAGGAGGATAATTAATTACTTGCTGAGCCAGTGAGAAAAGGTCTTGATGCAGTGCCAGTACAGCCCTGTAGAAAGCACCATCATGGGTGTCCCTGGGGATCATGCAGGTATATTCTTCCATGCTGTCCCACTGACCTGCAGAGACACAGACATCCTCAGTAACACAACAGCCTTCTCTGCAATGTGGCAACAGAACAGAGCTATGATGTAGTGCTTAGACATCAGTGCCTAGGCCTGAGTGCTGTGTGGTACTTCTGCATTTAAGTCAGCTCTCCAACAGCTTGTCTTTAGAAGGGACACTATTAGATACATAAACATACACATAGCTGCAGACAAGAAAAACATAGGCACTTTTCTAGACAAATTGTTATCCTTGTGGAAAAGGTTCTTTCATTCTTTGTGATGAAACAATTAAAATTCTGATACTTCCAGAACATTTGAATGAATTAATGCCCTGCAAAGCAAAAGATGAATTTTTCTCAGCAAAGGCTGGCAGAGAGCAAGTGATTAATCAGCTTCTCTAATAAATATCTCACTGACAAAACGAATGGACATTTGGACCACTATAGATTTATTCACTTAAGATTGTCTACTTGCCAGACACAACCTCTAAAATGTTCCACAGATAGTGTTCTTGTTCCAAATAAGAGTCTGCCATGAATCTGAGAAAGTCTTTCTATCTTATTTCCAGCCTGATCTCAGTGTAAAGCCAAGCAAAAGCGAGCATTTAAGCAATCATCTGCTCAGACCCCTCTGTTACTGGAGACCACACTGGGAGCTTGATGTAAATGCAGATTTTCCAAAGGACTTCAATATGGAATGACACTTACTTAATTTCCCAGTGTAAATAATATAGTTACTTGATGTTGCTGTTTCCTGTATTCTGCAGTTCTGAAGTAGGTTAAAACTACCTGCACTTGCACCTCATGGGCTGCTGCACGCCAGCACAGGAGGATACATTACCCAGGCCCCAAGCAGCAGCAGCAGCCATCCTGGCCATCTTTGCTTGAGTTTCATCATTCACCTGGGTCCACTTTTCACAGCATTGCTGGTGGAGTTGCCCCCTAAGAAGAATCCACAATTTCTGATCAGCAAAAAGGCTCTTCCAAGAATTCTGCCTCATTAAACAACCACTTCCCACTGATAAGACTACAACCAGCCCCATTGTTTTTATACTGAGTGGAGAATAGGATTTGACTCCTCTGGCCAATTCAGCCATGCTAGTCTGATGACAAATATCTTATCATCAGAAAATAATTTTAAGGCACACTATGTTTTGAAATTACACATCCAAAGAGAAGTTTGCATTTGTTCCTCAGTGGCTGTTAATGCCTACTTTAAAATTGGACTGATAATGCTAGTTTATAAATACAGAAAAAAATTCTCAAGAAAACAAACAAACCACCACCAAAAAAAGGATGCTTAAAATTTTTGCAAGTGTCAGTAGAAGAAACATATCATCTTGGGCATGGCTCCTACTAGCAAACATTTTGAATTAACACATCAAGTCTGAAGACAAAGACTGAAGAATGAAGGTAGCTGTAACCTCATATGAAGACTTGTCATGGCAGGATCTCAGAGGGCATCTGAATCTTTCATCTCCAGTGGAGAGGAAGCATCTGGATTTTTTATATCATTATTTCTTTCAAATCAACTGTGAATGCTGCACTAATAGAACCAATTACCCTGCGTGTTGCAGTTCCAGGATTTCTCAGGCTGGATACTCTGTAGCAGTGCAACAGCTGCCAACTGTGAGGGGGAACAACTTGCTTGCCCTAGTGTTATCCTCTCCCCTCCCAAAAAGGAAGATGAGTTAGTCAAACAGAACCAATGGGCTGCCACAGGCAAGATAGTAATTCTGACAGCTTAATGGCCCAGGAGGGAAAAAAAAAACAAAGCAAATGTAAAACCAAGCCAAACCTAGCAACAGCAGTAAATCAGGACCTCAGAGATGCTGATAAAACATTATGGGTCCTACAGGAATAATTATATGAGGAGAGAAATGGCTAAGAATGTTTTGGCTGTACTCTAAAAAGATCACAGCAGAGTACTGAAACAGTGATGCTGCACAATATAATTCCAGATTATCTGCCTCATCCCAGACTCCAGCAGCACAGTCAGTCAAGCTGAATGCCACTGAAGAGTATCAGCAGCCAAACTATGGAATCCTCAGCCTGACATCTCTAGAGTCAGCTGCAGGGCAGCAGACAGCACTTTGCAAAAGCACTTCTGAATTGTAAAACACCTGCACAGAGCTGGAGTCCAGTCCCACAAGAGAACCTGGAGACTCTGATTGGTCTTGTCACTACAATCAACAGATCCGTGATATTTAGCTCCAACAGAAGAAAACTGTCCTTTTGTTGTTCCTCAGATTTGCTGCTGATACATGAATAAGTAGGAGGCTCAGAAAGGACACAACACAAATACACATCCTGCAGGAGAGAAAAATTCTTCAAATCCCCGGTGAGAACTGCCTACTCGTATAAAAGCTGACTGAGGAATGCCCAGTAAGAGGAACTGTTTTCCCTACTAGAAAAGCTACATCCTGTATGTCTCACCCTTGTTTAGAAACAAAAAGGGCAGAAAAATGCTGCTAGAATTAGGTTTCTCAAGCAGTTCTGTTTCTAGCAGTCAAATGTCTTTAGTGAAGAGGAATCTCCTTACTGTGGTGCCATCCCCTGGGTTCATGTCAGGACCCATCAGGAGAGAGCTTGTCATATGCAAAGTTCAGTAGAAAGGCGGAACGTGGACGAACCCACACCTGCCCCTGGGCAGAGCTGCACGCCACAGTGAACAGGGTGCCTTCTCCAATTATCTTCTTGGAATTGAACAGCAAGAAAAAACAGCAGCCCCCAGTTAAGCAGTAAGCTGTAAGCCACCAGCAGCTCACCCTGTCACAAACACTGATTCGAATCAGTTACGTGTTGACAACAGACATTTGACATGAAACTTGAAATACTAAATGTCCACAAAGACAAGGCTTAAGAAATGCTGAAAAAGACTAATAAGGAAAACCTCATCCTTCCACAAGGCATAGGTGTGCCACTGAATAAACACAGAAATCTCTCGTGTTTTAATCTGAGTTTAAAAAGGAGGGTCACAATGAGCTCCTTTTATGACTGTTTCTGACAAATTCTGCTCAGTTAATGTTTCTTCTATCTACAGTGTTCTTCTCTGCTATAAATGGGGTTGACCTGATTATATGATTGCAGATTCTCTTCCAGAGAGACCTTAACTCACCAGATGGCCAGCCCCAAAAGGCTTAGATATCATTATCCATTCTAACTTCAGTGAACAAATTGAGGTGCCACATAAATGCTCAAAGTAAGAGGGAGCAAATAGGAATTCAGGCAAAAAATTTGCACCTGAATGACAGCATCCAGAGAACAGAAAGACACAATTTTCCTTAGTCTTCAGGCATTCCCCTCTTACCATTCACCAAGTGCTTCCAAGCAACGCATCCGTCCCAGCATCAGCTCAGGATCATCTTTGTTTGTGTCCATCTTCTTGTCATAGGCCACCAGAGCATCTTCCCATTCATGAAGCTTTTCATACCAGGTAGCCTGAATTTCCTAAGGGAAGGGAAAAAAAAAGTAAAAATAAACAGCAGGATTAACGTTGATCATTCTATATTAACTACCACAGCTTTTCCTAGAAAATTCTGTGTCTATTCTGTGTCTGGTCACTTCACCCTTTTATCATTCTAAATAACTTCATGGAGTTCTGTGATACAGAGAAGAGCCCTGAGCTAGTGTGAAAACTGGAGAGCTGGCACTGCTCCACCTGCCCAGAAATGAACTCAGGTTTACCAGAGGGATTAATCCAACACCACCCCCTTACTAAGTGCCACTGAAATACCAGATCAGCAGCTAGTGCTTTTCTTTTCGGAGAGGTAGAGTGAGTGGAACAGGAGAAAGGGTAAATCTGTAACATACTCCACTTCCCGTTGTTGCACATACCTGCATTCAAACAAGAAAAACAGCCTTGCGTTCAGGAATGGAATGACTAACTAGAAAAAAAGGCCAAACTTTGCATCTGGCTACTGCTAGGCAATTACTTAATATAGCAGGCAGTATGAAGTTGGGGCCCAATCACACCCTTCACAAGGGAAGGCAATGGTTTGTAACAAAGCCATTAAAAGTTAGCCAAGCAGTGATCCATATCAGCTAAACCCTTTTCTTCAGTCTTTCTTTCTAGATTTTGTTTCTCATTTTCAAGAAATAAAATACCTTAACATATTTCCATGTTTTTCTCTGCCAGTGTTTTTCTGCTCAGTCTTTGACATAGGCTGCAGAGCAGATTTTTTTCCCAGACCTGTAGGCAGGGTCACTATAAACCACGATTTGCATGCCAGGTCTTCCACTTAGCCCTTTAACTTCTCAGCTAAGTCATTAAGTCCCTGAAAGTAGAGCTCACAGCTCCTCTTAATTTCTTTTCACTGCCAATTCTGGCAAGCTCTGTGCTTTGACCTACATTTACTGCTAGACTGTTTTGCTGCTAAAGAGTGAAGTCAGAATTAGGTAATGCAGAACTTTGCTCAATCCACCCAAGGATTATAAGAAGCTGCAAAGATGTTCTGAAGTCTGTACTTCTCCCAGAAAGGACTTATTTTCCAGTCTAGGTCAAAACTACACATAATACTACACCAGAGGATTTCCACCATTTTGTGCTTATACCTGGTTCCCACTTTCTAGTGGTTACTACGTGGAGAGGCTGGTCTACTGTGCTTCCACGGCTGCCTTCCTTTTCCTAATTATCCTAAAACACTGCAACAATTACCACTGCAAAATCATCTTTTTTACCAGTAGAACTGTCAGGAGAGCATAGGTGGTTTGGTCCTTGAACACAAATTCAATGACTCATAAAATGAGAATAATAAAAGGTACATCATTCTGAGAAAGACACACAACAAATACATAATGGGATTACTTGATTTTGGTGAGCAGTCTAAATTGTAAGGGACTGGTTAACTTGCTATTCTAAATAATACCTGTGAACACTTTTGAGAGAGACTACAGGTTAACTTCCATTAAATCCTTATCTCAAGGGTGTTGATACAGTTTCTCAAATCCTTTCAGCTTAGAACAAGAACTCACACCCTCCCTTCCCAGCTTATCCTAAATGAAAGGATTTAAGTCGTCAAGTTGCTAGTTGCTCACAGCTGCATTTAGTATCAACAGCAGCTGCAAAATTCTCCTCCAAATCAGGTTCTTGCAGCCCTCCCTGTAGCCAGCATTTGCTGTGAAATGCCCACTGAGCATCCCCCTGAACAATGAAATATTGTAATAAGCAGGGATAGAACCTCGATGTGATTGATTGAGAAAACACACCACCATCCACCAAAAAACTGAGTACAGAAACCATAAAAACATTAGACATGAAGAAGTGGATTGTCCAGCAGGACTCACCAGCTCCCCAAAGTGCTTCATGGCATATTCCAGCACACCAGCAGCTGCTTCTGGCTGTTGGAGTTTATTGTTAATGCTGGAAAGGGAGGAAAAGAAAGATGGCTTAACACAATTGGCATATTAGGGGTTGGTAGAAGCTTCTACTTGATGATACCAAGCTCTATCACTTAGAAATACCAATGGAACATTCCTTTTGTTTAGACTTGCACATGAACAATTAAACTACATAAAGCACACAATGACCATCTATTTTCAAAACAGCAGGTGCACACATTCTGTGCACACAGGCTGAAGATTTGTTACACAAAATAGAGATAGTATATGATTATCAATTCTATGTAACAGCCTGCACAGCGAGAAGAATAGTTGCCAATAATTTTAAAGGCATGATTTTTCAAACATCTGTACTTAAGAGTTTTACAGTACTAACTTTTTTCCTCCCCATTCTCTTCAACAGACCACCAACTCCTCTAGAAACCAAAGCAGAGAATTTAATGATGCAGGAAACAGTCTATATCATTGAAACAGCTGACAAATGTCACCAGGAAATTACATAAAAAGCGTGCAACCCTAATTTCAGTTTCACATTTCATACAAAGCCTCTGCATTGATACTAACCAGCACTGGCACTTTTCTTCTGCTGGTTTTCAAGAACATGCCAGAAACTGCTGCCATCACAACCAATCCTCAGTCTGTACCAGGGAGGCACTTGAGCAAGGCCTGCTGAATTTTGTGAGGCACAAGCAAATAGGCTACTCTTGAACCTGATTCTCTAGTTCATGATGTACAGCTATTCTCTGAAATAATTTCTATTTCACATTGGTTTTCTTCTTTTACTATCAGAAATGGGGCACTCAGTGAGTAGCGCTACTCCTAAACCTCAATTTAACGAGGAAATTAACTTTTTATTAAGCTTCTGCTATTTTATAAAGCTTGTTTATGAACAGCCTCTGATTCATTGCCCTCTTCTTTCCCTACTGACTCTGGAGAACCAGAAGTGCAAATTGTTCAAAGCAACATCACAACACCTGAGCACCTGCAACACATCCTACAGCCCAATATTAACATTAGTTAATGTTTGGAATGGAAACAGCATAATTAACAGAACAAAACATGGCAACAGAGAGCAGTGCAGAGACTTTCAGCGGTTTCTGAATAGGACCACAGACACAGGCAGCTCTCAGAAATGCTCCTTCTTGCCTGCCATCATCAGAATGGCTACATGACTCCCCCCTTCCAAGAGGGCAGGGGATCAGCAAGAGAAGCAAATGTAAAATATTGAAGGGAGCAATACACAGACAAAAAAAGGGGAATTTTTTCAAATGAATGCTACATTTCTTATGTCTCTGGAAGCCTCCTTTCCTGACAAGTAAAGAATCGAGCTCCCAGACATACTCTGGATACCTGTGAAGGTTAAGTAAAATATTCCTGGATATTGGGACTTCAGATTGGTGGAACTAAAATCAGATTTAGCCAGACTAAGAATACACCATAATCACAGATCAAGATACTGGCATCCAACAGCAGGAAGCACTTAAAACAGACCCATGTCATTTCTTTTAACAAAGTAGTCAAAGACCATACTAACTCCAGCTAGCTTCTCAAGGGAAAGCTTGGCAGCAGCCTCACAGCAGTGATAAATGGCTGTCACATTTCATCACCTGATGACTTAAAGAGCCATTGGCAGACACATTCCAGCATGTCAGACTGTTAATTTCTTACAAGTTATCTTTCTTGACAACACTTCCTGACAAAATTGACCATTTTCTTTTATTATCTGACAATTAGCACTGCTCTTCTGCCACTTCCCTTCTTTTGTTTCTTACTTTCTTGACTGTCCAATGCAGAATTAACTGTCTCAAATCTATTTATAGTTAGGTTTAAGCAAAGGGAAGGAAAAGATGGGGAGGGAAAGGACTTTGATTTACAAGAATACACAGCAGTTGTTGTCAATGATCATAAATTACTCTCCTGTAACAAAGGATCTACAACACAGTGAGCAGTGACAGGTAATTTTGTGGACTAGGATAAGCCTCTCACTGGGATAAGCCTCTCCTGGCAGCTGCCTTTCCCTGTGCTTAGGACCATTTCTGCGAAAGCAGTAAATGTTGTGACTCCCCACTCCCAGCCTATTTTGTATACACACTATTTTAACCTGGCACATTCAAAACACACATCAAGAAAATACAACATTGTGTGCTTTCCTTCTCTTTCACCTTCATGCCATCAAGGCACTGCTCCTCTCCCTGCAGACCAGAGGCGTCTGTGCTCAGGCAGAATCCTCCTAAATGTTGTAACACTTTGAAAAGCACTACAGAGCTGTTTTCTAGCCACCACACTGGAGACTGAACAGCAACAAAAACACTGCAGAAAAGCATCCAGGCATTCAGAAAAGGCCCCGGGGGCTAATATTCCAGCCAGGCAGAGTTGGCAGGAGTTTTTTAGCCACCGTGCTGCTGCTGGAAATCAGGGCAGTTTACTGGATTAGAATCAAGGGGATGGGTTTCTCCTTCTATCTGGAAAAAGATAATTACAAAATCTCTCTGGAATAAAGGAGAAGGTGGGAAAACATCTCTCAGGATATGAGAGCCAACGCTGTTGGCTAAGTTGTTGGACAGTAACTTAAGTCTTTGTTTACTGGCAGATGTCGTTGCAATTATTCCTAGTTCAGAATAATGTTAAATTTAATATTAAAGGAAAAGATCAGTTGTTCTCCATATCCACCAAGGGAAAAACATTTTCATCAGTTCATTTTTGTTAAAAAGCTAGGAAAAAATCCACCACTATCTCCTACTTGAAGGCTTGGCAGGAGGGCACAAAAGAACATTTTTAGGGCATTTAGAACATTTTAGAATTTTCAGGTGTAGGTTTGATAGGTCACTGGCAGTATCTCTCAGGAAAGGCCCAGGTATTCAGCTCTACTGCCTGCTATGGGCTAGCAGAGCCTTCTAGTACTAATGCTCAAGGAAAAGGTTTTAAATTTATGTGTTTTCAATGCTAACATACTTACTAAAATGTTCTGAAGCTATTTCAAGACAGAGCTGTTCCATGCTTGCAAGTGGGAGACCACAGAAATAACAAGACTTCCTTAGTCATACCAACTAGACTTTTCTATACGTTGAACTATTGCACTAATTTCAGTGCTTAATACCCACCATTTCATTTCACATTTTATTCAATAAACAAAGTGATTAGCAAAACCAACAATACAACAGAAGACCCTTATATTTTCCCCTCTAAATGAGGTGAAATCAGTTGCAAAACTAATTCTTATCAATAAAGTTTGGTATGAGTTCAGCTCACCTGGGCTCACTGCATAAATTAGATTATGCAGAACAATATAATTTAAATTTCCCCCCCCTGTTTATTAAACAGTATCTGTACTGTAGTCAGAATGATGTCCAACCCTGACCTATTTGGAGCACTTGATCATGATGAGTGGGATATTAAAATGTAAACAAGCCTTCTGATGAAAAACATTTTCCAATTGCTATGTCAGTCTTTCCCTACAGAAAGTGACTAGCCTTCACAAACTCCCTAATATAAAAATCTTGGTCAAAAATCTTAAATCTTCAAATTTTATTAGTAGTGAAAAGCTACATAAACCTACTGCTTGATTATTAAGATATCAAAACCTGTAGGTTTTACATGTACACTGAGCTAAAATCACAAAAAAAGAACAATACTTAAGAGAAATATACTCCTATTGCTTGTATATTTTAAAGGTTATTTAAACAGAAACCTGGGAATGATATGAACTGGGATATGAACTGGGAATCAAAGTCCTGCCTCACAGCAAGAAGTGAGTGCACTGGTGATTAACCAGCACTGAACCCACCCCACTCATCAGTGCATTGGCTGGAAATCTTAAAATTGGAGAAATCTTAAATTGGCAAACTAAAACCACTACACCAACTTTACTGTGTTCAGTGGGAAGAGAATGCAAATGAAGGGCTGTTCTGCCCTACAAGCCCAAGGCATAAATGTGTAATGTTTACTAGAAATGTCCTCTTTTCTACAATCCTGAGAGCTTTCCAGTCTTCCATTATCTTTCATGTTGACAATATTCTCTGTCACTCAAAATATATTAAATTTTCAAGAACTCAGAAGCAACCAGACTTTCCCCGTTTTCTCATAAAAACTAGAAGAAGAAACCCTTTATTTTAATAGAGTCTTTTCAAGTGGTCCCAAACTTATCCATGAGGGAACACACACATTTCCTATTGCCAGAATGCATCCCAAGCATAATAGAGAAACTTTATTTTTGCAATAAAGCAGCTTGTATGCCCAATCTAGACAAGTAGATAAACTCTTATTTTTTTCAGTCTCTTCATGTTTGCTTAGAAAGATTCTGTATATGACAGATTTTACCAGCCTCATCCAAGCTTGTTTTTCCTTCTGAAGAAGTGCTGAGAGTTGCTTCTAGGACTGGAAGGCACTGCTACTTTGTGGAGACTTGGGGGAACAGATAATCCACTGGCAAAAGGAATTGGCTTTGATGGCCATTTTCCCCAGTTCTATGATTTATTTGTCTTGAAGCATCCCCCAGTCCTTGACTCGAGAAATCTCAGAATCTCAGAAAACCAATGCATGTCCATCATGCCACTAAAAAGTATTACCATTCTGGGAACAAATATGTTTGAGAAACTGATAGCAGGAAAGAACTGTTTTCAATAAAGAGTTGTGATGATTGAGTGCTTCCAGGGCTGAGCAGCCCCTTTGGCTTCCAACAAGAAGACACCACATTGCTCACAGGCATCAAAACTGGCCAAATTTCCAATCTTGACATAAATGCTTGCAAATCAAATAAAAACATTCATCAGTTTTGGAAGAAAAAAAAAATTAGTGAAAAATGTTACAATAAATTTCTTAGCTAACCCTGCTGCTTAGGCTGCAAAAGGCTTTGCATCACCTATTTTTTTATTAACCAGAAAGCAGAGAAGAAAACAATCGCTAAGTTTTTATATTTAGCAAAAAAAGGTGAAAGATAGAGCCAGTCTTTGTGTATTGGTTATGCAAAGAGGGGATGCCTCAAATAAAAAAGAAATCACAAATCACTAAAGAAAGCAGAAAGTAGCAGTGTTGTGTTTCTTATCGAGCCCTCTCCCCTGTTCTACCTGTCCCATATAATTTCAGAGATTAACAACACAATCCTGACCATAAAGCTATAGTAGAGTAAATGTTGGAGCATTATGAACATCTCCAAAGCCAAAGGTGAACAGTTTCACACTTCCTGGGAGGGAAAAGCAGTATTTCAGAGCTCCAACACAGTGTGGACTCCACAATGGGCCAGCTGAGAGCTGATGAGAGCCTTTGCCACCTCGGCAAGCAGCAGGAATTCCACGATCTAAGCATTTGCCAGATGCATATTAAGGGGTTTGCAAGGAATGGCTACCAAATAAATAGCCACAGGGCACTGAGCTTTTCTTCTTGTCTCAGCTTTGCATACACCTGCCAGAACAGCTTCCCAGAGAAGGCAATCATTTAAACTCACCTCTAATTTAACCTGGCCCTCCAGGGACAGGAAATAACTGGTTCTAATCAAGTAATAATGATATATTTGAATTTAGTAACATCAGTCAACATTATAAACCTATGGCACGTACAAATTGAAACCATGATTAGCCTCAGTTCTCCCAACCACTTCAGAACTGTATCATGAATAAAGCCAAAAAGGATTTGTCTCATGTTCTTGACTTTATGATCTTGTCTTTTTAGCTATCATGTACCACAGTACTTCCACATACAAAAGATAATGGAGGAAAACTAGGGTGATGGATTTCAGGCCAAATGATGCTCAATTTCTCCATCAGTATTGGGGAATGGAAAGAACAGGACTCACTCAGTAATCATGGAACTCATTTCTCCACAGCTATACCCCAAACTTTACTTCTTTACAAAATGTACGAGGATCCTGAATTCAAATCGTAAGGAGAACAGTACAGAACAGCAGAACAGCTTTTGTCAGCTCCAGCTCCTGACCTAACCCGGCAGTGACTCCCATCTGTAGCTACTGCCACCTCAGTGACCATGTTCAGTTCTCCATGAAACTGGGAAAGACCCATTTTTCAAATACTCATAAAGAAGTCAAATTCCACTAAGGCTGATATCTCTGCCAAGGGATGTCTCTGCCCAAATCTCTTTTAATGCTTTCTCTAAAATAATGACAGATGGGAAGATCTGTGCTTTTCCATTCCTGCACAATATGTCTGTTGTCACCCTCTTACACAGAACAAAGTATTCTCTCTTAAAACAGGTAAATCAAAGTACCTGGAAGAAAGATGGTTTGCATTTGGATATACAAATGCGAAGCTGAATCCAAAATAAAACCCTGGCTGTCTTATTTCCAATTAAATATTCCAGTTGAGAGAAGGGATTTGGAGGCCTTTTTGTGTGTTTTGTAACATGCATGTTCAACTGAATCTTGGATCCTTTCAAAATTTATATAAAGAGGGAATGCATGGACCTACAAGTGGCTCCCCTCTTCCACATCTGTCCGAGACAGGAGAGTTATGGTGAGTGGGAGCAGCAGCTGAATGGATTGAAGTCCTGTGTAACACAATGGGGGTGTTAGCAGGGTGGCTTTTTGGGGCAGAGAAGCAGAGTCTGGCCTGTCCTATTTTCTGTTCCAACTTTGACAAAAACATGTTTCTCATCTCAGGAAGCCAGTGAAGAATTTGCCCCTGGGAATCACAGAAGCTCCAGCTGGAAGAGGGCTCAGACAGGATTAGAGGCAGAACAAAAAGGTCAGGCTTTCATCTGTGTGCAGTGGCACTTTCTTGTCTGAAGTATAAAGAGCAATTTTGCTATGGAAGGTTTCTGGAATGTTCATGACAAAAATTGACTGAAGCCTATGGTCTGCTATGGAGGTACCCTCTGTGCTTTAAACAAATTGTACTTGCATATCTCTGGCAATATCTCAGCTCTCCAATCCCACACAGTGGCCTCACTAGTTGACACGACAGACTCAGTTGTTTCTCTTGAGCACAGCACACAGGCAGTCAGCCACCCACAAGACAACTGCTTGTTTGGAGAGCTCTGATTCTGACCTCCTCATAAAGATGCTCTTTTCCTTCTCTATGAAAATTCAGGTTTATAAGACACCTGCATTCATATTCCACTCCTGCAGTGCTTTGATGACTTCAACTCCCAGCATCTTCACACTCTTGTGGGTCTGTTTTGGAGAAAAATTATTAGCCAGCCCCAGTAAAAACCAGAGGCAATAACAAAGCATCAAGCAACAAGTGTATCACAGCTGAGGAGGAAGAGAAAGTGCATCAACAAGCAATTGTGCTTTCTATTTCTTTAAAAGCAAATGTCAGGTCAGCAAGGCTTTTCTAATGGTTCCTAATCAAGCAGAAATCCTGCAGCCACTTTGGATCAGCAAAGGAAGCCAAGATGGGATAGTGTGTGTCAGTTGAGTTTGTCCTAATGTCCTTTGTAAGAAGTGCAAGATTAGCTTTCTTTTGTTTCCTCGGACATCAAGAAGCTTTCACAGCATTTATGCAAAGAGCAGATACATGTGGCATTTAATCCTTTATTTCATCTTATTTGTGCCCATTATCATAATCAGAAATTTCGCAGGAAGATGCAGGAACCCACATGTTAGGCAATTACAGAGCAACTGGCCTGAGAAGCAAAAACTTATCCAGAAGGATCTAGAAGTAAGCTTGCAGACCTTTTGGAAAAGGCTGCACCTTTGCTGAAATGGTTTTATTTGGAGATCAAGCTGCTATAGTAAAATTCTGGACTGTTAAAGGTATAAAAGAGGAGGGGAAGTTGCCATCTCAGCCAGCTGAGACTGGACTAATACGCTGAACATCTACAAATTTAAGATTGACTCTAAAATCTACTGTTTATGTAACTACGGATATTTTAATTAACCATAGGTTTTCCTCTCAAAATCCTATTAATAAATTGGCCTCCCTAACTGGAGTTAGATCACATTGCCTGTAAAAACAACCACCCTGTGTCAATTTTACATAGATTCTCACCATTACTTAATGTTCTTTCACTTGCCCACTATGAATAAACAGAGGAGTGAGTTTTTACTTACACATTCTGCAGATTTCATTTCATCTCACCCTCAGATATCCCATTTCTAAAAGAACAGCAGTGGATTTTACAACATTAATAGTGCAGAGAAGCCAGTATCCAGAGAGAAGATTATTAGATGCTTTACTAATTAATTTGCTAAAACACTGTCTAAATTAAGAAATAAGGCAATCATAGAGTTACCCACTACAACTTCTGGGGTTGTAATAAGACTTGTAGCAGCCAGGGCTACCTTCCAGGGAGTTACCTTCCTTGAGCTTCTAAAAATTCACACATTTTGAACAGCCTTTTCACATTCTGGATCTCTAATGCTCTCATGCTATTTAAGTGCCAGAACTAGTCACCAAGAGGGCTCCAATCCAATAGGCAAGGATTGCTGGAAATTCTTCTCATTTCCTAGCCCTCTCATACTCCCCTTCAAGACAGAACTGAGAGAAGTCTCTCCTGCTCTCCCCAACCTTTCCTGGCTGAAACCTGCTCCAATTTCACCCTGTAAATACCTGATATGAACAGATGAACTGGGAGGGGCCAGCAAGCTCTTCATAGTTTCAGGGGGGTGGAGGTAAACAGAAAAATAGTATATAAGATGCTTTGAGACAGACTTCTAAAGGGCATAGACTCTGACAGGAGGTGTCTGAAAAAAAGCCACTTCCTCAGGCTCCACCTTCAGAGACTCACTTCACTGGAAGCAAGGAAGGTACCAGGCTGCTGCAGGAAATTTTATACCTATCCCAGCTGCATTCAGACTGCTGCAGTCAGCTGGAAGGTTTCTGCTGCTGTAAGCAAAAATGCCAGCAAGACCCACGGTTCAGCTGGCATGGCTCTGCATTGTCACCGTGTCTGTGACAATCTACCCAGCACTGCTGCAGAAACCTCCCAAGAGAAGAATGATCAATGGGAATGCACAGCTGAAGATGCCAGGCTGCTGTGAGGAGATCAAGGAGCTCAAGCTGCAGGTAGCCAACCTGAGCAGAATGCTGCAGGAGCTGAGCAAGAAGCAGGAAGGGGACTGGGTGAATGTGGTGATGCAGGTGATGGAGCTGGAAGGGAGCGCCAAGCAGATGGAGTCCCGCCTCATCGACGCCGAGAGCAAGTACTCCGAAATGAACAACCAGATAGACATCATGCAACTCCAGGCTGCTCAGATGGTCACACAAACTTCAGCTGGTAAGGAGGGAGTCACCAAGCTCCCAGCTACACCTCTCAATGCACAGCTAATGACAAGTTCCTAGTGCTAGCATGTCCTGCTAACGTGGTTAGCAAGCATGCACACGGAAAACTGCTGCTTAGGCAGTGACCCTGAGAAAACTGGTTTGAATTTCTTCATCTGTATTTTTGTATCTATGTCTGTTTTTAAGAAGTGCAGAAACTGATCAGGTATTGCATTTCTACAGTGAGGAATTCAGTCTAGTATTTTATTTTCTGAGCACTACACTACCAATCCTAAAAGAATGGGAGCTGGCTTGGTAAGGGAACGGCTGTGGCAGTAATAACCTCAGAGCTCACAGTGCTGACAGGAGACTAGAAATTGTTAAAACAATTAGAAATGCTCTCCAGGAATTACTAAAGATCTGTAATTGTATCTTTATGACTATCTCTGAACCAAGTAAAAAAAAGAGTGATTCATTATTTTTGAATGATAATTCTTAAAAATTCAAGGCTGTAGATTGAATACAAACTGTGATATAGGACACAATCTGTGATTTGTACCTAGCCAGACCACAGTTAAATTCTTCAAAATTCTCTTCCCTGAGGGAAAATGTCATTGCACACAGTGATTGCACAGGCCTGTACTCAATGTGGAATGCAGGTGCATTTTTATGTCAGCTACCGGTAAAGGCACTTCTGGAAGAAAGCATCTTCTTTGCTGACTTTTCTCTTCAAATGAAATTCACTGCAAAGAGCTTCAATTGTCTCAGTCTCAACTGGATTTGCCAAAAGACTTCATTTGGATTTTTTTTAACATTAAGGAAAAACTTCTAAATCTATTTACTTAATTCTTCCTCTAAAACAGTTGCACCTGGTTAGTTTTGACACATCACTATTTACAATAGGCCTTAAGAAAAAGTTACACCATAACAAATCTCTTTGAAGCTGAAGAAAAAACAGTTACACACAGCAGAAACTAGCCCAGAAGGTATTTAAGACAGATGTGTCTCACTTCACCAGGTAAGAGAGATTTTTGAAAACTGTCAGACATTATAAAGCCTTGCTTCAGCTCATTTATCCTCCTCAAAACAGCTATGCATTTTACCATCTTCAAGTCAGCTCCTGCAGCAGGAGGAAAAGAGGCTCTCACAGACTGACTGACTGCAGTTAAAAAGCATCTTCTCTGTCACAGATGCCAGTGCAGAAAGGGCTGAACAAATAGCCACAAACTTGGCCAACCTGGTCACTCACTCAAAACAGACACCTGGCAGCAGGCCTGGCCATTTCACTGGATGAATCTTTATTACTTAGTAGGGGGTCAGCAAATATACTTTCCAGCACAGACACACAGTGGCAATGTGATGAGAAAGCAGAGATGTCTTTTTGCAAAGCAGAGGTTAAAAAAAATTAAATAAATTAATAAAAATCACAAAATCCCAGTGTTACAACACCTTTTGCCAGTGAATACACTACTCAGAACGAAGCCATTTCAGGAAAACATTAGACTTGTGGAAAGCCTTCTTCATTACTCCTTGTACTACAAACTACACTTTGCAGAAAGCACCTTCACAGAAGAGGACTTCTTGCTGCTCAAATTCTCCCTTTCTGGTTTCTGATTCAAGTAGATGCTGTTTATGACTGCTCATCACTTTACCAGAGGAACTACCGAATTTCTGGTGTTTACAAGCTACCTCCTGATGAATTTTTGGGAATTCCAGATTTGGAGGTAAGGCTCTTCAGTACACAATGTATATTACATGTCTTTTAAAATATAATCAGGAAACACCTCTCTACAGAGATGAAAAATGCACACACTAAGTTTTGGTACCCTGCACTTGCCATCAGCATCTTTATGTAAGCAAACTTAAAGGATGTACATTTAAGAGAGAAAATAGAAAAAGGCTTTATCTAATAATTTTTTGCCATAGAAGTTTCTTCAGGTTGTGAAATCTGGAACAATGTCTTGTGTTAAGAGAACTGAACCTTCCTAAGTCTACTGACAAGTAACCACTGCTTTTCTTTCCTGTTCAGGTGTTCTGTGACATGGAGACAGATGGAGGTGGCTGGACTGTCATCCAAAGACGTAAAGTTGGTTTGACATCGTTCAATAGGGACTGGAAACAATACAGGGAAGGATTTGGCAATATTAAGGGAGATTTTTGGCTGGGAAATGAAAATATCTACCGGCTTTCACGACGCCCCACTGTTCTGCGAGTAGAGTTGGAGGTAATTAATAAGCTCTTAATTTCAGCAGCAAAAGGCTTTTTTATTCCCCAGTACCAGACACCATCTCCTATCTCTATAGGAGGTCCAAAGAATTAGCATGCTTTAATTACAAGAGAAGGAAGCAGGATCAACCTAGGAAAACACAAGACAGAAGTATGTTCTCCCCTGTGCAGTCAGTGGCACAACCTTCTGTCTGCACACACATTGTGTCTTCAGAACGTGTGGGGCTCTTTGCAGAAGCCACTGCAGAGATCAAACTGATCATCTCAGATTTAAAAATTCAAAAAGAGATGTCCCATTAAGTTTCCAAGCTTCTGAGTCTTTTCATTTTACAGCACTTCCTTCCAGCCAAACAAAAGTTTACATTGTGTTATCCTCAATTTCTTCAGTCTGTTAAAGGCTTGGATTTGACTTAAGACTAGTTTATAGTTGGTACAATGGCTTTGAGGGATGGGATATGTATAAACTGAAAGGCTTAGTATCTAAAGAGAGGAAAAAAATTACTTGAGGCAGCACGGTGACACAAGGATATTGAATGCAAGAGCTGCACATCAGGTTTCCTACATATTGTACAAAACAGGGCAGATAAGACTTGGAAGTTTCATGCTTTGCTCTGGAAAGTTCCTTTGCCTTAACAGAGCAGTTTTTGCAGTCTTGTGACAGTAAAAATGTATGTCTACAATCATGGATGTTGGAGTCTTTTTCGTAACCATTCTAACAGGACTGAGTTCTTCTCCCCTGTTCCGTGCAGGACTGGGAAGGTAACACACGCTACGCCCAGTACCGGCAATTCACCCTGAGCAATGAAATAAACAGCTACCGCCTGTTTGTGGGGAATTACACGGGGAACACCGGGCGGGATTCTCTGCGGTACCACAACAACACGGCCTTCAGCACAAAGGACAAGGACAACGACAAGTGTGTGGATGACTGCGCCCTGTTCCGTAAAGGTAAAACACACAAGCTCCTTCCTGTCCCGAGAGCGCTGCTTGGGTCAGATGTTGAGAGCCCAACACTCCCTCTTTCCATGCCACTAGTAACATCTGAATGGCAAATCAAGGGAGAGGTGACCAATTCTGGAAAATACACTTATGTGGGAAATCTGGCAGTTAAAGCTGATGTACAAAGAACCAGACTGTGTATTACAGACATCAGTACTCTTAAAATAACTGTGTGCTCTCCCCTACACACAGTTACCCAGTCCACTATAGCATCTGCCAGACTATTTCACATGTTTGTGAAATAAACATAAATACATAATAAATAAACATAACACAAATATATAAAGTTATTCCTTAATATCTACCAGGTTCTTATTTTTTCTTATATTTTTGTAAGTTTTCAAATCCTACTATTAGGCACCTGTAATTCTTCTTCTGTATTCACCTCCACATTCAACTTAACTTGTGATCTTTATTACAACCCTATTACAATGAGGTAACCTCTAATGAGGTTACTCTCTCAATTTAACTTAGTATCTTTGAGTTCTGTCAAAGATAATTATATTCATTACATCTTGCTCTTTAATTTCCCCATTGTGTCCCACACAACATGCAAATAAAACTGTTGATATCAGTCTCAATAAATACTTAGAGAGTTCAGGAACTTTTTAAACACCTTGAGATGCTCTAGCGAATTACCCAGATAAATTTCCTATGCTAATTCACTGAGTCAGAAACATGTCAAGGAAATATTCTAAGAGGAATGAGCAACTAAATGAAAAGTTACTGGACTAATTTGACTATAGAGCTGTAATGCCTTTAAGTTCCTAAATATCTATTGTAGTTTTAAATTTACCTGCAACCTCAACTATCAGAACCACGGGCTCCAGGGATTAAATGCTGCATTCTGCTCACTGTCCTCCAGAACAAGGAGTAATTATTAGTATAAATGACTCACCAGGAATCTCTGATGTTTCCTGACAAGGTGGATATTGGTACAACTGCTGCACAGATTCCAACCTGAATGGGGTTTACTACCGCAAAGGAGAGCACACCAAGAACATGGATGGCATCACCTGGTACGGATGGCACGGCTCGACCTATTCCCTCAAGAGAGTGGAGATGAAGATCCGGCCAGAGGATTTCAAACCATAGGAGAAATCAACCTCTGATTGTACAGCTACACGACGTCACCACGCAAAAGCTGGGCAATAAACAGCCAAATAATGTTTCATTTCATCCAATACATGCAACACCTGTGTACTGGTGATGTACACAAACACTGTGACACCAGTCACAGCCACCAGTGTTATCAGCACTCAGGCTCGTTTCCTCCTCTTCAGGCTCTTTCCAAAGGGAAAAATAGAGTAGCTTAGAACTGAATGCACTTATAGCACCTTCAGAAAACCTATGGCTGTGTTTTCACTAGCAGTGTGATTACTGGGTTGCCTTAGTACTATTAACCAGATAGGCAGGGACTGAAAAGCAAAAGCCTCTTGGCTTCCTCTCCTTCAGTGGCTGGAGCAAGCACTGCTAAGCAACTTCTTTCAAGAAGTGCTCAAACCACAAAAGTTATAGACTCATTTCAAGCCAGAATCAATCAGAAGTGTCCTCGATGCACCTTTCTTTAGTGCATAGTAAGTGGCTTGCTTTCCCACAGAAAAAAGAACAAAGCTCAAAAATGTGTTAATTAGCATTGTCCAGATTCTCCCCTGAAGTTTTACTGCCACCTCCTGCTGCTGCCTCAAATAATCCTCACTTGAAGGCTGCCCTAACAGATAGCAACACTGGAGGAGGATTTGTCCCATGGGCCCTCCAATGTTTATTTCTATCCACAGAGATCACCTAAATGCTGATAAACTAGAAAAGCAACTTTCTAGGCTGTCCCTAAACTATGTTCAGGTTAGAATACAAACATGCTGTACGTCAGTAAGGCTGAGAGTGAGCAGCAGGTTAGCAAATAAAGTCCAGATGCAGCCAAAGAACTCAGCTCCAACATTTAAAACCACTGTATTCATGAGCAGAACACTAGTACACACCAGAGAATCCCTAAGTGCCAAAGTAAGGGAATGTTTGCTAGCACAGCAGACTGAGGAGTATCAAAATCTGTTTTGAAAACTACCCCAGTTGGAAGTTACCTAGAGATAGTCTGTCAAAAATAGTAAACTCCTCCCTCACATAACACAGTGTTAAAGATAACAGTTAAAAAAGAATGAGACTCCTCCTATAGCCCTACCATTGTTTGAATATGTTGGAAAAGATCATTATAATTAATATATCTATTTTTATTCACCTTGAAGAGAGTTTGAATCTAGATTATGTTGTTCAGTCCTGTGTGAAATGGAAGATAAAGGTCTCTTGGGAATTTACATATTTTCAAATATTCATAATGCAATTTTCAACTGTGTGGAACTATAATTGGAACTATTTTAACTGTTGTCTATAATGGATTTTTAAAGGTTTCTAAAACTTTCTCATTTCTAATCAACTGTTTCATTTTTAAGTGTGCTTTACATCAATTCTTTGCTCCTTAACTTGCTTTTTGATACACAAAAAAACAACTGCATGAGCAACTGAGACCAAGAAAAAATACACTGAATTCTGTATTTTTCTCAATAACATAAGGCAGAATGAAGGGTAAAAAAATAATAGAGGAGGAAAAAAAATGGAAAACACAATTCCAAGGAAGTAGGAAGGTTGAAAAATTCACTGCATAAAGACAAAGTTAAGTTTTTGCTCAACCAAAATCAATTTGCTCATCTCAAATAGCTGAGCTAACATTTCTGTGATATAGACTAGAGATTCACACTTTAAAACATCAAATCCTGTGCAGGTATTTCAGGCTAACATCTGTGTCACTGACCAAGCTCAGAAAAAACACATTATTTATAATATCTTCTATTTGACATCAGAGCAATGAGACCTATCTAAGCTAAATAAGAAGAATGTGATGAGAAATTTTAATTAAGACCTTCAACTTTTCTAACTTATTTATATGCAGGTGTAGAAATCTGTCTCATTTAACCTGCAGCCATTTCATGACATTCCATAGTGAACTGGAAGGGTGAGAGAGGGGAATCACAACTTTTTCCTGCAAAACTTCCCTGGGCTTCTATCATAGTTTTAACCACACAGTAGAAGGACAGAACTCAGCAGTTAAAACTGCACATTTGCAAGGAGTTTAACAACACCTTGTGACAGAATGAAGTCCTAAGAACTGCCTAGATTAATCCTAGTGGTATCTTAAATTGTAGCCACTTCAAGAGCAGAAATCTCACCAGTTGTGGTCCTACCTGATGAGAGACTCTAGAATAGCTGGGGTGGGACCCTTTTGAAATTCCAGCTCTTTGTAGTGAAGGGCCTTAGCATATGCTCGACATTTGGCAGCTCTTTCCCCCAGAAGAACAATGCCATTGTCATCTCTCAAAGGTAGAGGGCCCTGGGAAGGAGCACACACATCAAAAACAGGATATTACAAAGTAGTCATGAACTCCACACAGAACAGCCACCACAATAGCACTAGAAGGAGCTGCCCAACAGCATCTCTACCTTGTCACTGTGCTCCATGAATTCTGCCAAGTTCAGTAGAGTCTGAGTGACTTCTGCAATATCCTGAGAAGTCAAGGCCAACTCAATGCTTCGGATCAGCTCGTCCTGCTGGTCTTCATTCAGTTCAGACCAGCATGAAACAAAAGCAGCATTGAACAGGTCTCTGGGGAGGAACACAAAAGACAGTGTGAGGTGGGGATTCATGAGAAAAAGTCTGTTTGACAGTGGGCTCACCTTCTTACCCAGAGAAAGAGAGCTAAACATACACTTACATGCCTACTTGCAATAAACAGCGATTAGTTTTGATAAAGCTAACTTCTGTGAAACCTTCATTTAAAAAATATAGAATAGGCTGGTATACTACAATAATAGAAATATTGTACTATCATTTGCTATTCAAAGTTTCTCCAAACATGCTGGTTGTAAAAAAGCACTGTAGTTTATTTCACTCAGAGGCATTTTTAATCCCCACAGTAAACACTCAATACAAATATTTCATACTCTGCTGTTTTTCCAGCTTCACTAATGTGCATTATCTTATTCCTGGACTAACATGCAGAATTTCAAGATGATTTTGTGCACATCATGGAGCAGCCAACTAGGAAGACTGGAAATGAAATCAAGCTGTTGGCTCTTTGATTAATGCCAAAGCAGGAACTATCTCTATTTATGAAACCTAAGAGCTTCTAAATAACTTTCTTTTTTCCTTATAATATCCAGCTTCCATCTGCCATTTCAAGTGAGATAAAAATTCAGAAATACTGTACCGAGCCATGGGATTATAGGCTTGAGCCAGGGCCCAACATGAGCGCAGGGATGGTGAGGAAGAATCTTTCAGCAGCTCCAAACTCAGTCTCCTTAACCATTCCAACCAGTCATCCTTGGAAACTCTTCTTGCTGCTCCCCAGGCCTGCAGAACAAAGGAAGACAATTCACCGACCAAACAAAGCACTATCCAAGAGCACAAGAAATCCTTCAGCAGGCAGCATTACTTCTTTACAGCTCCAAGCCACATGCTGAGAATTCAATTTCCTGAAATCCATTACCTTTACCAGATAATCTGCAGTACTTCAGTCTCATGTCTGAGAAATCTTCCCTAAATGTATTCCTACAATGACGTGGCAAGTATTTAATATGAACAATCTTTTTTCTACAACAATAAATGTAGAGCTGAAGACACTGTTGAAACATCAGCTTAAAAATGCATTTAGAATTACATTTTTAAGTCCAACTGTGGCAAGCACATCTACAACATCCAACATTTTCAAACTAATCCATCCCATTACTGAACTGTGTGCTGCATGCATGTACTGTTCAAACTAGCCAGTGCTTAGCTATTAAGTTCTGCTTTCAAGAAAATATAAAACTAGGATATAAGAGGAGCAAAAGAAAAAATACAAAAAACAGCAGAGGCTCTGAAAAAGATGTCTCTGTTGGCGAGAGATTATTCATTGTGATCTAGAAAGTCTTGTTCATACTTAACAAGGAAGTGTAAAGGTTACTTCACAGCCATTCACTCCTGTCTTTAAAGTTGCTCAGCACCTTCTAATTTGAAAGAGTCTCAGATACTACTTTGACCTCAGTTTTGCACAGAATAGAAAAGCAACATAAAAGCAATATAAATAAGTGTAGTTCAGATGCATCAGACAAAACTCCTTCAGTGTGACACATTAGCTCCCTTCAGTAGCAAATTCATGCAACGAAGGCTCTAGTCTTACCTTCTGCAGGTTGATGGTGCTCACATGTAATTTCTTCATGGGACCCGTTTCCACAGGACCACTGGGCAAAGTTTCTCCCTGGTTGCTTCTCAACATTCGATGCTGATAAATCAGGGGATCCTCCTCTTCATCAGCAAGAGTGTAACCCTACAATAATTGGTTTACAGTGAAGATCACACCCACACGTACAGAAGCAATTCTTGACAAGCCAAAAAAAGGAGCACTAGCAGCAAAATCTTACAGCAAAATCTGTGAAGCAAGTAACCATGTTTCATTATAAAGATTACACCTTATAAGCCAGAGAACTCTAAATGGTATCTCTGTGCTACTCAAAGTAATTGTCAAGAACTCTTAGTTCCTAGTATAAAAAGCCAAAATAATGTACATTGGAACAAGCACTATTGCCTGTTTGACTTGCTAGTTGCTTGTTCCACACAAATTGTAAACCAGTTACTAAATTTTTAAAATGTATGACATTCCACAGAAAATACTGAGATAACAAGGTCTCCTCAAGTCCTGAAACCCTGGGAAAAATAGGATAAATCCACATTTAAGAACTACCAAGAAAAAGAATAGTAATGACACTGGCTACAAGTCTAAGTTCTTCCCTAGAACTTGCCATGATTTTTCTGTAGGAAATATTTAATATCAGTAGACAAAAAATTTCCCATTGCAACCTCAAAGTTGCATTAAAAAGCTGCACTTAACACAGAAACAGAGCAACAACCACTCCTCATTTTATGAGTAGATCCAAGTGAAGGTTCCAGCTAGATCTGTTTCAACATGACAACATCCCAAAAGTGCAAACAACTGTACACTTGTCAGCTTACCTTTACAATTCTGCAGATGAGAACATCATAGCGTTGATGGTTAATTCTGTGTCGCACCAGGACTTTGTTCACCATCGGGATAAAAATTTGGTACTGTAAAAGGGAACGTGTCATAAACCTGTTACTCAGTGGCACCAAGAGCAGTAAAATTCCATCACATTGTTTCATTGATGAGAAACCAATCCTGACAGCTTGATTTCAGTAACTCCAAATTCCAGAAACAACTAAGAGAAGAAAAATCAGTTCTCTTGGAAATCCGTGAGTACATTACAAAACTTCAACTTCAAAGCCTTGATCTCTGGGACAGTCACACCTTCTGTGAGCTTTCAAGCCAAAGAATAATATTACCTTCTTTCCCAGCTGGAACACCAGAGAGGAGAGGGTGTCCATTGCAGTTGTTCGTAGCTCAGGGCTCTGATCTAGTGTTCGTACGATGGGATGAATGATCCGTGACGCATAGTCCGTGAAATCCAGGGACTCTGTCAAGCGGTCCACTGTTTCTAGAGCAGCTCTTAAGTCAGAGCAAAAAGAGAGAAGAACTTATCTCTCAGAGTGGTAAGAAAGAAGAAATAAGAAAAATTATTAAAGTGCTCAGTCCTCCTAGGATTAATAATAATAGGAAAAACAGGCCACCAGAATTCTGTTAAAGCAGCTAGTACTTGCAGGACAGTTCATAAAACCCATCAACAAACCCAAAAAACTAGTAACACTGCTGTAATGTCCAAACAAAAATAACCTTCCACAATGATTTAACACAGAAAAGCTGGAAAAGGGATTAAGTGGTATTTAATTGTCAACGTTCAGCCACTGCAGAACTTGGATATCACAGGTAAAACTACAAAGAGAGAGACTGCAAAGCCACCAGCACTTACTTGCGAGCCACCACAGGGACATCTGGGGCATCAAACAGCTTTACAATGGGAGGTAGTAACAAATGAAGGTAGTCATCCAGGTTAGCTCCAAAGAGCTGGATCGCATTAAGGAGCTGGAGAGAAAAATCATAGAAGACTAGAATGTCAAGGGGTTTGAACAGATCTTAAAGATCATCTAGTCACAACCCCCCCTGCCACAGGCACGGACACCTTCTACTAGACCAGGTTGCTCAAGGCCATATCCAACCTGACTCTGAACCCTGCTAATGCTGGGGCATCCACAGCTTCCACATGCAACCTGCTCCAGTGTCTCACCACCCATGCAGTAAAAAGAATGTCTTCTCAATACCTAACCTAAATTTCCCCTCTTTCAATTTGTACCCGTTACTCCTTTTCTGTCACTACAGTTCCTGACAAAGTCTCTCTCTGGCTGCCTGATAGCTCCTTTCACATAGTGGGTCTCCATACAACCTTTTCTTCTCCAGGCTGAAGAGCCCCATCTTTCTCAGCCTGTCTTCATAGGGGAAGTGCTCTAGTCCTCTTATCAACTTTGTGGCTTACTCCGGACCTGCGCCAACAGTTTCATGTCCTTCTTACATTGAGGACACCAGAACTGTACATAATGCTCCAAGTGGGGCCTCACAAGAATAGAATAGAGGGGGAGAATCAAATCCTTCAACCAAAAGGACCCAATGTGACTCAAAGTCACAGATGAGATTCATTTTAAACAAGACAGTATCTAGTGAGAAATTTCTTCGACACTGCACTTTAAACAACTGTCTGCATCATTTCACACCAAGCCACTGCCAAACTGCACCTGTCCCATTTGATCGAGCAACGCACAAGCAAGGAGCCCTGCTGAGCATGGCACGCTGGGAACACACCTGCCTGGGCAGGGCCCAAAGCACAGCAGCTACTGCAGCCCCACTCACCTTCACAGAAACAATGCGACCCTGACTGTTGTCATGCATGAAGACCCGTAACATGTGAGGAATGAGCTGAGGCAGGTAAAGTTTGAATTCACCTCCCAGAGCTACCACAATCTGCTCGATAAGTAGGATAATTGTGCTCTGTATGGAGTTGTTCATAACCCAGAAGTCCTACAGAAGAAAGAAAAAAAAAAGGGAAAAAAAATCCAGCAGTTCTTCAGCTGAGTGGTACTAATTACAAGAAAAGTAAACTGCAGGAGACTGTACATATATTCAGGATCACAGGGAAGGACTATACTTTCTGTTTCTAAAACACTCTGCACTTCCAGTACATTGATAGTTGTTGAAAACAACCTCTGGAAAACTGATTTTTTCCTAATCCTTCTACAAGTTTGCAAACATTTAGTGAAAATTATGTGGAATTACACCTATTTATGAACTCCAGATATCTCTTGCTAAAACTGTGTTTCTGAAAGTAGTAAGTGCATAAAATCCAAGTGCTGAAAATAACTCAGTCACTATCAGAACCTGAAGCTACACTTACTTCAGTTACTACCAATAATGTATATTGTAACTTAAATAAATGGTATTTCAAAATACAATTATTACTTCAAATATATGCAACTCTGCATTTCCAATGAACTTCTGAAATAATTGATACTTTTGATAAGTTATTTGAAAAAGACTGTCTACCTTTCTGTGACAGTAAAGTACTGGCAAAAAGATTACACTCACTCTCATCAGGGTGACAATTTCATCCATATAGGGCCGAATATGACTTCTCACAAAGGACACCAACATTCCTAGCTGCTGGAACAGGAACTGGAAGGAAGAAATGTGTAATAATCAGTGTAGCTTATCCAAATATCAAAGCCACTGGGTAAAGAGTTTCACAGGCAATTGCAAGCTCATTTACCAAACAAATAGCATGCATAGCTCCCATTTGCTCAAAATCTGGGGCTAAATTCTTGGCAGCTTCAGCTCAGCAGTTTGGGTTTTGTGGGTTTTCATGGGTTTTGGGTTTTTGATTTATTTTTATTGTTGTTGGTTTTTAAGAGGGCAGTGGGGAAGAAAAGCGATTTTGGGTTTACTGGTTGAGTTTCCCCCCAGCTTGCATAAACAAAACAAAATTTGTGAGCTCAAAGCCTCAGACGGTCAAGCACACAAACAGGGGTTTATAGAGTGCCAGCAAATCTATAGTGTCAGAATAGACTTGCAAGTACAGACACCTCAATTACAAAGTACTGCAATTTATGTTTGAAGGATGCTTCCAAAAATTTAGCCCCTAGTCTTTTCCCCCTGCCTGAAAACCAAACTGACACACATTTTAAGATACTCCTTCTGTACTTTTTCCCATCCCCACCAAGGTATATTGGTGAAAAGTTACTGGGGAACGCAGTTAGGTCCTTGCCAGAAACACTGCATTTTTTAAAAAGATGGTTCATTATACCATTCATTCTGCACCACCAAGAAGAATTTTGACTTAAACGATTTTATTTGGATACACTATGACAGTTTTGCAATTCCTTCCACCACAATACAATCTTAAACATCCAATTGTGACAATGAATTTACTCTTTAAATTGGTATAAAATCACAGGGCTAAATCGCTTTGATGTAGATAGTCTATTTTCTCTACAAAAAGTAGGAAAATGTAAGTTATTGTCTACTAAATTTCATTTCTTCATGCAGTTTTTGAAGACTACAGTCACAAAATACAACATGGAGCTCATAAAAAAAGATAACACTTTCATGAGAACTAAGTAAGAAATAATCTCAGCTTCTTTAGTGAGAACAGTACACATACATTTACCAAAGATGAACTCTGAGCTCCTGTACTGTGCCCATTTTTTGGCGTAGTGAGAGGATGCTTACATACAGGACAAGGACCTTCCTCTTTTAGGCTTTATGTCACGCATACCCACCTCAGCTCTTCTCCCCAGTACACTTTCACCATCTTCTTTTACCTGAAAATTTTTAAACAGAGTGTGCACAAGTGCATAGCTTTCAAGCAAGTTAGATCAGTCAGGTCTAGAACCTCAGACAACCCAGACACGAGATGTTTTCCTTACAATCTGAGTAGTAGTTCAGGCTGGGAGAAAACAGCAGTTCTATAGCAGAGCTGGGATTCTGCTAAGGGAGCACCTGTCCCACCTATAAAACACAGCAGCAGTAACGAGTACAAACTGTCCTTCACACCCCAGAGTGTTTGGCTGCCTGAAGAAGAGCCTTGGCAAACAGCAGCCATCTCTGGTTAGGTGATCCCTTAAGCCCATCATCATCTTCACACAATTCTCACTTCCTTCTTTAACTGTAACTTAAGTGGGAAGGAAGAGAAAGCATTGCTGTGGAATCATCACCCATGCTGCTCTAAACGTTAGCAGACTGTATCAAAGTGATTTTTCCTTCTCAGAGATGAGCCAAAGTACACGATTGCACAGAAATTTGAAGAATCTACCCCTATTATTTAATAATACTGTTTGCCACAGAGTATTAACACAGAGATCACGGAAAGATCTGAAAGCTGCACAGATGTTTTCCCGAAAAAGAACAGCTTGGTGAAAATACAGAATCAAATACTGGCCTTCCAAGGATTATGCTCAGAAGCAGCCGTTTCAATAAAAAGCAAGAGAAATTGTTTGCACTGGGCATTCCAGTAATTGCTCACAGAAGGGAAAAAGCAAAGCTGAGCCTCACTTCTGCAGTGTGCCTTGCATCGACACATAGCACAGCAATGCCCAAAGCCAGCCACAGTCTCTTCAAGGAAATGGGTTCTTAATTTCATACAGTGGAACAGGAAGGAGTGGTCCCTAGCACACTCACCTCTCGGATGGCACCATCACACACCCGTATTACATTAAGGAACGTTGGCATGACCTGGGGCAGGAACTGCACACACTTCAGTCCAAGAGATTTGAAAATAAAAGTGATGGCCTGAACTACCATAGTGTGGTGCTGGGACAAGGATTGGTCTCGGAAAATTCTCATCAGTGCCACCATAGAGACAGCTGGATAGAACTCATCCAGAGGGAGGTTGCCCATGTTCACCAACATCTCACTGGTGCTGTAGTCGGCTAGGAGAAAGAAGGCAGTGTCATGAGCTAGGTATTAAAAGGTCTTGAATATGGGGTCAGGAACACCTAAGTGTAAGTTGAAAACGTGTACACTAACAATTCTTTAAGAAGAAGAGACAAACTGGTAACAAAACAATCAAGATCTGTTTGTAAATCATAAAGCTATCTATCTGAAAGAAATTGAGATTCTTACAAGAATCCTGGCTGGATTTGGACTCCGAGAGGCTAACAGCTGAAGCATCTCGTGATTGATCGATCATGCCAATGTTCACTTTGTGTTTGTAAGGGTCCAAAGCACCCAGCAGCCCTAACACACGAATAGCCTGAAAAGACACAAAGAAAATTCACCAGAACTTCATCACTAAGGCCAAAGACAACACTCAAACCCCCATATTTGAAAAGATCCAGATAATTTAAGAGGGAAGATCTGGAACTGAAGTGACTGCCTAGGAAAAACAGTGCTTTTCATTCAGCTTCTGGAAGCCATTTCATTGACTTAACACATGCACTCTCTTATTTCTGCTTATTGCATTTTGCTCAGCCACAACAATGACCTCTCCCTCCCTTCCTCAAATCTATGCAGGCACATTTATTTGGCACCTCTCTCTTCCCAAAAAGCTTTGCTAAGTGGTTGTGTGATAGTTTCATGCTCATACCTCTCTGCGGGTGCCCTGGTTTTGCTCAGTCTTCAGGAAGTTCAGAAGCACCTCCAGCAAAGTTGGGTACTTTCTGTATGGCTCTACCACATAACCAGTGCTAGCCACAAGCTGCCCCAGTGTCCAAAGAGCCACCTACAAAGATGAAGACCAAAGAAGATTAGTTTTGACCAGGGAATTTATTATGCCTTCTGATACATCAGTCATTCAACTTCTGTAAAGTTTCTTTGAGCATTTTAGATCACACTGCAAATCACAGTCCATGGTTGGAAAGCCTCTATAAAGAACATTTTTCTATAAGCAATAGTAAAGAAAGTAATAATCAACATCTTAGGCTGTCACAATTGCTCTCACTCAGAGGTACAATTCAAATAAACATTCAATTTAGTGAGTCCAAGCCTTCCAATAAAACCAGCTTTCTTTTCCTTCTTGTTTTTCCTCTAACAGCTCTGAACTACAGGCACTGTAAACCCTCACCTGTGTACCATGACTGTAACTCCACTAGAGACTTGAGTGATTTAAAGTTTCATTTTAGCAGCTATGATGGGACGTGTGGATATTTTGTTACAGCTATGGTCACAAAAGCTGTCAAGTTTAGCACAGTTGTAAACACTTACTTGTCTTTTAGCCAGCAGGGAGGAGTCCTGTAGCATGTCCATAATTATAATGAAGAGCTCATCTACCCACTTCCTCATCTCCAGCCCACTGACCTATTGAAAGACAAAAATTCATCCTTCATCTAGCATTCCCAAAACCTTGACAAGCATGGCAAAGAGGTATCTGCAGGAGATCCCTACCTGTGCAAGCTCCCCTATCGTAGCCAGGACATTGTTAATCACACCTGGATTGGGATCTGGATCAGGATCTTTCAGTTTCACAATCAGCGCCTGGTGGGTGACAGTGGGACAAATTATAATGTGTTTAGAGAGTACTGAAAATTATCTTTCCTTTTGTTTACACCTGAAATTGACCCCACAATCATAGTAAGAATTTCAACAGTAAAAGAAACTTGGGTGTCATAAACATTATGCAAATTTGGAATTAAATTGGGCTAAACTGTCACCCATGTGCATTGCTGTGAGTAACATCTACACCAATTTGTTTTCTTTCCTGCTATGATGAAGCAAAAGAACTGTACCTCCTGAGGGTCACGTAACCACTTGCTGTGTCATTTAATTCCAAAGTCACCAGGAAATGTAGAGACTCTACCTTAAGGATAGGCTCCATATAGGGACGGATGAGGCGTGGAGCATTAGAAACCAGGTGACCCAACATCCTGGCACTTTGCTCTTTGATTCTGCCAACACCGCTGTGTTCCAGCTCTGTTAGAATCTGCACAAGAGACAATGGAAGCAAGCAAACCGGGAAAATAAAGGCAGGTAAAAATTCTTTGCATTTCCTTCTGTCACAACTCAGTACTTGTAAAGGCTGTTCTACATCTCACTCTGTTATCATTTATCCTAAATTTAGCTAAAATTAATTAGCATAAAAGTGACGGCTCCAAAATCTGTGTTTACAAAGAGGTACCATGCATTCACCTAAAAGCACCACACAACATGCTTCCTCAACAGAGATGGAAAGCACTCTGGCATGATGACTAGGGGTGAAATAACAACTGCTATCCTTCCTTTCCCTTCTAATACATCCACAGAGCTTCAGTCCAACCATCTATCATGAGAGAGATCTGCTGAAACGCACCAAGCTGGGCAAGAACTATTTTCCAAAAGAGACTGATTCTCCCACTCTCCATGCATTTACAGCTAGATAGCCCAGTTCTTTAACACCACCTTAGTCTCAATATCAATTACTCTGTTTTACCTGCAGGCATCCCTCCTCCTTACCTGGATTAACATCTTGCGAAGGAAAGGCATGACAAAGGCAGGGTTCATGCTGCTCAGGCGCCCCACAGTGCAAATGGCCAGCTCTCGGATTTCAAACACTTGATCATTCAGGGCCACAAAAAGAGCTTGCAAGTTTTCAGCCTGGGCAAGGTGAGCATCAAACCGCTCATCCAGAGAAGCCAACACACAGAAACGTATATCAGGGTCTGCAAGAACACATTTATTTCTCTTTAAATGCACTAAATTCCTGTCACCTTTTTTGCCTTTGTTCACAAAACAGCCTCAAAAATTCTTTACAAGAGCTTCCCCAGAGCAAGAAACTGTATCAGAGTTTCACACACAAAAAACACGATGGGTCAGCCCAGAAATCTCCGTGCTGATCAGCATGCCCCAATAACCAAGTTAGTACAGTACCAATCTCTTGCACCTGCAAGTGTCACTTTTGGATGCTATGTGGCAACCTGAGATGAGTTCAACTGAAAGAATGAAAAAAATCAAGTACAAAGCTTCAAAAAGAAGGACCAATTCCTTACTGAACTACAAATTTAAGGCTGTGACCCAGAACAGCAGCAAAAGGAGTCTCAGTGTTCTACTTAGTTCAAAGGATTACCAAGGGCACATCTGGAGCATTTTTCACTAGTATTCTATTAATACCTCCAAAATCAAGATGTGGAAGAAGAAATTGGGAGACTTTTTTTTCTAATTTACCAAGAGTGACAGATTAAGTTTAGCGGCAAATATGTTCAAATTCTATTACAAATTCTATTTCTGTTCATAACATCATCACCTGCTCTCATGATAAAATTAACATGTGGTAGTAGAACCCTTTCCTCTGAATCCCACACTAACCTGGGTCAGTTATTCCAACTACAAGCAGTTTGCTGAGGACATCAGCCACGACCTGCACTGCTGTCTGACTGACCACATGGGCATGACCACTGATCAAGTGGATGGAGGGTGTGAGCAAGCGAGAGCAAGTGCGGGCCGCTTCCATCCGGATCTCCTTGTGTTCGCTGTTCAGGAAGTGATCCGCGCAATGCCGAACGAACTGAGTCAGGGAGTGGCCTGAAAAGAGGAAGATGGGTAGTTAAACACATGCTTACACCTCAATTACCAGTTTTACCAGAGAACAAGAGTTTAAAGAACATGCCCCCAGATTTTTTCTGCTACTTGTACTCTACTCCAATGCCCCAGCTGTTTCTATCCCATATGCCCTTGCCCCCTGCTTCCTTATTTCATCTCACCTTCAAACTCAAAGCTACCGAGTGTACGCAGGGCAAGGGTGATGCTCCCCACATCACTGGCCTCTGGGATGTTGGTGAGACTGGGGGAGGCCAGCTGGTGGGCAAGGCCCTTTGGCATGCCTGGATGTCGCAGAGGCTTGTGCATCAGAACAAGAGAGAGCATTTTCAGCAGCCCATCCTGGATATCCTTCTTCAGCTGTGGGATCTGACGGCTCAAGTCGTATAGCACAGCTGTTAGAGCAGGGCTGAGGGCAAGAAGCAAACAAAAGTCATTAGAAAAGAAACAATGATGTGCATATTTCACCTTTTTGTTTATTTATGCCTTTGCCAATCAGAATATAATTGTGGGCATTCGCACGCGAGAGCAACACCTGCAAGCAGAGCACAGGGTCCTTGTGTGAACTGAGGTGAACTTTGTTCACCTTCCTGTATGAACTGGGTGAGCAAAGTCCCAGGACTGCTGCACACATCACTACATTAGCCAGTGTTGCTGTAATACTGTTACAAATCTAAATGACTTCTTACACTTAGGTTTTTTAAACAAAAAATAACTAAACTCACTTCCAGCTGACAATATAATTTAAACAGCCTTGTGCTACCTGAAAACTTTCTCCACACCTTTCCATACTAACAATGAATTCCTCCAATAAGAATTGTCAGCTACAAAGGTGAAAGAAGCCAGGAGCAAATATTCAGCACTTCAGCTCTCCTTCTCTGCCAGCTTGATATGGCACAAATCTGCTGGCTGTCAGATGCTTTCAAAAATTTTGCAGGTTGCTGTCAAATGTGTTTGAATAGTGGAAAATAAAGGAGACTGCTTTTGGACTAGCTGTTCTGTAGATTTCTTTACTGAGATATGAATTCTCTTAAATAACAAGACATAGTAATGGTTAAAACATACCATTCTTCTGAAACAGCTATAGTGATCTTCTGAAAGATCACTTATATCAACTTAAAAGCAATAATCTCCCTTATCAATCTGAAAACTTTTAAGATCTCGCTCTGTATGGTTGACAATGCCATCCTGCAGCTAACAGCAAAACAGATTTATGCTTACCTCAGGCCTACAGCCAGCATAGGTTCCAAAAGCTCTTTGATGTCCTGCTGGATACTGGGTCCCATGGCTCGTGCTAGCATACTAATGCAGGTAAAGACTGTGGCATCAACCTGCACAGACTTCTGTCTCCTGGAAAAGGACCACAAAATGACTAGGAGCTGCTATTTTTCAAACACCTTTCCTCATCCTCCTTCTGTGTTATCAGTCTTACAGAAACACGTCTGATTTTACTACAAGAATTTGATCCCACATTACAAAAATTATATAAAGAGCAAGTGTTTCCATTTCTTCCTCTAACTTTCACATACTTACTTGTGGGCAAAGTCCTTTGGGGGAAGAGCTGCTTTTATGATTTCAAGGACTTTTGGTAGGTAAGCTTGAAACTCGGACCTCACTGCCACAGAAAGCAAACCCAAGGCCTGGAAGGCTGCTGTTCGCTCCTTCTCCTTCTTCACACAACTGAGAACATGATTCATGGTGTCTGGAAGATACTGATCAGCTGCCCATAAGAGAAAACAATACATATATTAGAATTCATTCGGGTTCATACAGCTGCATAACATTTCCAACTAAACCTTTACAAGTGTAAAACCAGAAAACAGACATACTAATATTAAATTTGCTGATGTGAGTGGTAAACATGTCACCATATAATAAACATTTCAAACTACAGAAGGCTTTTTTTTTTTAAAAAAAGAAAAATCACCAGAATAAAAGAGCTATAAAACACCCCCACTGCAACAGGTTTTATAAACATATAAGATCCAAGCATCTTGGTTTCATGGTGATTGATTGGAAATTTGGAATAATTAACGCAAAAATTGTTACAACCCACTAATAGCAGCTTGGTGATTTGCCTCCAACTCTGATACTCTCCTAAACTTGCTTGATAAATCAACTAAACTGCTTTAAAGCTGGCAGGTATTTCCTAGCACATGCAACAGAAGAAAAGGAAGAGAACTCTAATAATATTTGGCATATACTGAGAGAATTCTCCTCTAAATCTGACATATTGAGGAGAAAACAAAAAAAGGAGGTGTTTATGTCTTATGGTATTGATCACCAAATTCTGACAAGAGATTTCAATCTATTTTCTTCATCAGAGCAACATTTTGGCATCAGCTATCAAGTCACACTTATTCAGAAAAAAAAACTGTCTTCCCACGGAGGAACGTGCTCATCAGACAAGCACCACATTTGGTGAGCTGCACAAGTTCATCTGGACCAAAGAGATCTGGATAACTTCCAGCCCAAATTCACCACTATTTCTAACATCCAACCATCCATCTTGTCACCTGTGAATGCTGAAGGACGGAAAGCTGCCAGTCGTGGTAGCAGATTGAGAACTGTCATCTGGATCAAAGAATTTTTGCTGGTTCTGCACTTGAGAACCCACTGGCAGACCTGGAAGGAAATAGGTTAGGTTTTAAAGGATGGCCAATGCCAGTAATGCACAAATGTTTATTACCTGTGTGCTTTTAGGCATTCTACTGACATTTTGCTTCAGAGTCCATCAAAGAAAAGGATAATCAAGACTGCTTCCAAAGAAAATAAATCATTTGCCCCAGGACAGACAATGACAAAGCCACGATACATATAAATACTGAGTTTTTAAGGCTCAGTTCAATACTAGCTGGTATTGCCTGCACAGTAAAAACACAGAGGACAATTCTTCTGCAAGAACAGATGTTGAGAATGTTGGAAGACAAGCTGAAGAATAAATACATACTTGATCAAATTTCTCTTCCATTAGATCCCTGCAGCATCGACTTTCTACCAAAGTAGATTTTACTGGGACAGGTGAGGTTGCAAAACCCATAATTCCTTGGTGAGCACTGTACCCCAGGAGACCAGCCAAAGCATTTGACTGAGAGGGCTGAAGAGACTGAAAACTTGTGAAGGGAGTGATGTGGCGAGGCTTGGTACTGAAGCCCATCAGGTCTTTGCAGTACTTGTCATGCACAAGCTGCTGCTGAGTGATCTCTTCCATCTCCTCTCTAAGGCGCTGGACAAAGTAGAGAAACATTAAAAAAATAAAACGTAACTAAGATACTCTCAGTACAGTGTTACCCAAATCTCCTGAATAGCATCCTGTATAATCAGTATTCAAACGGCTGTAAAACATCAACTGATTTGAGTATCTAACATGCAAGAGAGTCCTCAATCCATAGAAAAAATATTTTTCATTGTATTTAATCAAGGTAATAGACTTTCCATCACAGCTTATTACCTCCTCCACCCAAACTTGTCCCTTTTATTTCTCTAACACACTTTAATGCTCAACGCCATGTTCAGATGAGTTTTCCACTCAACAACCCCACTGCAACACTATGGGATATTTCCACAGACTGCAGAGTTGCTCTACACTCTCAATCAATCCCCATAATCGCCACCTTGTTCCTTTGCTCACCTCTCCCTCCATACTGCTGATTCTCACTAGCTCATTGAGGATCAGTAAGGCACCGTGGATTCGGTCATCACGATTCATTCCTTTCTCTTTGGCCAAAGTCTCATCAAAGCCCTTCTCAGCCTCTTCATATGTATGCTTGGGGGAAAAGAAAAAAATCTCAGTGACAAGGCAGAAACAAAGTCCGTGAAGATGAAGTAGTACTGTCAGTCAAGAGTTACTGACATTCTGAATTTTCCAAGAGTAGCCACAAACCTCAACTGAGTAATAAAAGAAATATAAGGCAATAAAATTCTGATTCACCCAAAACTTGTGGACTCTGCTGCAGAGCATTTTCAGCAGCACTAATCAAATGACAAGGTATGAGCTTCATTGCTATCTGCAGCACTTATTTGATTACAAGAAATTCAAATTCATAACATTTGACTGCACTGCCCAAAACTTAACTTGGTATCACCAAGCTTGAATTCATGTGACAATGGCAGCAAAGCAAAGGTTCAGACAAAAGAATTCTTACCTTTCGTACTTATGTTTTATCTACACTAATAAAACCCTCTACTAGTAAGAGATGACACTAGATAATTGCATGGCTATAAAACTAGGTCAAGTTCAACAGCTGAAGATGAGGTGCAGATAGAACAATGTAATTTTGAAGGAGTTAAATCTTGCTTATTTTTGCAGCAGTAGGCTAAAGGAGCTACTCACTTTGGAAGCCATTATATTTTCAACCCTTTCAAGGAGAGGCAGTTTTTTACTGACAAAGGTGACAGGTTCTTAGCTTAGCCAGCTCTTCTGAAAACTGGCACTTCAACATCTGTATTGCATTATAAGGGGCTGCTTCAAAACAAAGTTATTTTCTTACCCTGTACCACTGGGGCTTCTGCATCTCTTTTGGCTCCCGTTGCGTGGTAAGGATAAGGCAGGCTCTTAAGGCAGAGACAGCTCCCTCTCGGATGGCCTGTTTGGGATCCCACACAGCCACAAATATATTGTCAAAGAACGGCTGCACTTGTTGGAAGAAGAAGGTAGGCACGCTGATTGCCAGCTCACGCAAGACAAGAACCTGGAGGTGCAGAGGGAAACAGTAACAGTCTGAAAGATGAGACACACAGAGGCAAACCTCATAACTTTTACAGTGTAGTACCATTTGTTTAGACTGTCAATGTCTGTGAGCTGTTTCCATCCCCACACTCTGACAACTCCTAGCATAACAGTGTCTTGGTCTTCATTAGTCACTGAGCTAATGGAGAAGCAGTAAAGCAGCACGCTGTCTGCCATGAGAGCATTACAGATTCTCAGACATGGACTGGCAACCATTCCCATCCTGACCAAAGCTTTTCTGCATATTTCTGTGCATATTTCCTACCACTGTTCACTAATCCCAACTACTTCAGGAAAACAAAAAAGGCATCACTTACAGCTGCATGTCTACGACCTTCATTCCTGTCAGCTCCCAGCCATTCCAGAGCTCGTTTCACCTCAAACTCCACATACTCAGCTGTGAAGGTGTCACCAGCCATTGCCAGCCGCCCGATAGCCTTGGAAGCCATCTCCATTACAACAGGGTCATTGGATGGCAAGAGGTTCCTCAGGTAGTTGGCAAACCTGCCGATACGGGTGGCATTACCTCCTTCAACACCGATAAGACTTGCTGCAGAGAAAGGGAGCAACGCTGTAGTTTTCATGTGCTGCAGTTCTCCCCAAGAGTCAGTGAGGCAGACAGCAGGTATTCCCTGGATAACAGCTAGTATTCCCTACACATTCCGTAAAGATTCCCATTAAGTCCCCCTAAACTAAAATTCCACAGGGGAAGAAAAAAATCAAGCACAGGAAAGGGCCACTATTCTATTGAGCCTGAACATTTTAAGAGAGTGGAAAAATGCATCTGGTAGCCTCATAGATTTTCCCCATTTTTAGTTTTAGAAGAGAAAAAAAATAATTCACCCTGGGATCATGGACCTGTTCCTAATAGACAGACATCCATCTGCATGCAACTACTATAGCTAGTCCACCTCACAAGAGAAGTCAAAGACTGAACAGACCAAGGAAATGCTCTCCTCCTCAGTCCTGGAGACAGTCTCTCCTGGTGAGGGTGGAGGCAATTCATCAAACACCAGCATGGCAGAAGCTTTTGTAGCCAGTGCCTGGGTTGTACTTGTTTTGTAGATAAAGAGGCCATCAGTGTCCAGGGCTGTCAAGCTGGCAGCTTTCAACATCACTAAATTCACAAAACAATTTTAATGTGATACTGTAAGCTTAAGACCTGATGTTATCAATAAAGATTTCTCTAAGGGGTTTACACTGCCTTCAGACACATTGGGACTGGATAATTATGTCTATGAGCCTAAACCATAAACAGCTCTTTGGCTATTTAAGAAGTAACTGCTACAATACAGGCTACTTGCCTGGAAGGCAGAGTACTTAGGCAAGCTGACTTCCCAAAGAGCAGGGATTCAGGCAGCTCTGCAATCTCACAGAGAACACACAGCCAGAGCCACTAATGGAGAGGCTGATCAGAATCAAAGCAGAAGATATGTGAGCCCCTCTTGGGGATGCAAACTGCTGTTATGGAGCCAGGTAAACGTAAATAACAAGAATCAATCTCTCCAGATGGAAGAGAGTTGAGAAAGTCAGCCTACCCTGAAACATATAAAGGGGCAGTACAAAGTGCTCTCAGCTGAGCTCCAGAACAGAATTTTCATGTGCTCAGCATTCACATTCGATGCTCAACTCCCAGAAGAGCTCAGGGTCCATTAAGTACCAGGTTTTCAGCCACTCTCAGTAGGTGCCATGCTGACACTTCACACAGATTTTCAGAGCCAGCAACTAGAACACACCCTGAGCTGTCAGACATCAGGCTCTGACTATAAAAGCTCGATCCTTTTGAAAATCAGTCCCTAAAGACAGTTGCATGAAGAGAAAACTCAGCAGAGACATTATGCACTTTCACTTACCTATAGCCAGAATGCCACCCTTCCTTTCATTTGCATCAGAGCTAGAGACCAGCTCAAATATGTGATGGTTCAGCTGATCGTAAAACCTGGTAGATTCTTCCTGACTCATCTGTAAAAGCAAAAAGTTCAAATCAGCTTTCAGCATTCTCTCCCTCCCTCCTGCTCCAAAACCTCCATAAAGACAATGCTTCTTATGCCACTTAAACAGAAAGAAATTAAATCAACCATACATTACAAGCTCAAAAAAGTTTCTCTTATTTTTGACCCATATGCAGTAAGTTTACCTATTCTGGTACTTGACTACCCATTTGTGTCACCAACTTGCTCACCTCTCCTACATGCCAGGGGGCAAAGAGAAGCTCTCCGCTGTGCCCTATCTCCTCCCTAAGACCAGCTTCCATGTTCCAAAAACCTCCACTGCCAAGGCACCCAGCCCATCACTCTACACTCACATGATGCACAAGGGTAAATAACCCCATTTGTAGCACTCACCTCACGCAGCTCCATGGTGACATAATGCTGCAAGTCCTTGGCAGCTTTCGCCCTTGTCTCTTCGCTGCGACTCTTCAAGCCATTGGCAAATTGCTGGAGAATGGACACGGTGCCCGACATGGTGGTAGTATGCCGGGGCTCAGGGGCATCAAGTCCTGTAAATTCTTCAGAGAGACACATTTTTTTACTGCTTGAATTGAAATCTCCAAGCTTCTCTCTTAAGGCTGTCCCTCCTGACTGTTCCCAAAATAGCCATAAAGATGCTGTGTTGGTAGACCATAAAACTACAAGTGATGACTATATTCCTTAGGCATTACACTCCAGGATAAAACTCTATCACCACATATCACGACCCCCAGCCTATTTACTCTCTGGTTCCTCAAATACCAAAATACATTGCAGTAGGCCAGGTCCCCTAGGGTGATCCAATCCTAAATCAAGGGTAATGCAACAGGTGAAAAACAGCAGGGTGAAATTAGGGTTTGCAATTACCAATAACAAATAAGCACAACCATTCCCAGGATTATATCACTATCATATCCAACTCCTCCCTGAACACTTTCATCCAAGTTTTCTTCACAGAAATCTCAGTGTTACACCAACACAAGGAATTCTCAGCACTGGCAGGTGTTACAGCCTCTAACAGATATTCAGAGACGGGAGGTCCAGTTATAGCAACACCAATCATTGCAACACGGGGTTCCCTAGCATAACACATAAACAAACTTTCTCAGGAGCCTTGCATTATGTCAAAAACATTTCAGATGCTTGACGCCCCCCCCGATATTCAGATTACATAAGACCAAACCAAGCACTAACACTAGAACTTCAACTGCTTCTCCCCAAATATTCCACACGCGGTCACAGACATCCAGCGGGACCATAGGTGAGGTGGCTGCTGGCAGGAGCCCAGGAGAGGCTCCCCGGATCAAAGAGCAGCGCGGGGGGTTGGTACCGCCCATCAACCCAGCCCGGAGTCAGCTCCTGGGATTCCCTCACGGCCACAGAAGCCAGCGGACAGGACCCGGCAGGCCCGAGTGCGGGGGGAGCTCCGCAGGCCGAGAGTGAGGGAGGGCTGAGGCGGGGCAAGGCGAGCACGGCCGGCGGGGCCGCGGGCGGCAGCGCCGCGCGGCCGGGAGCTCGGGCAGGGCGGGCCGGGCAGGAAGCGGGAGGTCAGGGGAAGGGGAGCCGATGATGATGAGAGACACCGCCGCTCTCACTCACTCACCCGCCGCCGCCTCCCCTGCTCCGGGCCCCGGGCCCGTGCCTGCCCCGCCGCCGCGCCTGCAGCGCCGGCGAGCCGCTGCTGGCCAATAGGCTCCCAGGAACGCCGTGATCGGCATCACGCCTGACCAATAGAAAAAGAGAAACGGGGAAGACGCGCTCAAAGCTCCGCCCCTTCCCCGAGGAACCACAAGGACAGCCGCCTTTTGACCAATCATCGAGGCGCTAGCGTGTGAGTGGCAGTACGTCTGACCAATAGAATGGCTGGGCTTACTCAGTAGGCCCGCCTTCCCGATGCCGGCTTCCGCCCTTCCGTGAGGTGCCGGCTATGGCCGGGCTACAGCATGGGTAGATAGGGTAGAACAACCGGCATCATCTGCTTGAGCTTGTGTGGAGCGTTTGGCACTGTTCCGCATGACATCCTGGTCTCTAAACTGGAGAGACATGGATTTGATGGATAGACCACTCGTTGGATAAAGAACTAGCTGATAGACGCGCGTAAAGAGTTACGGTCAGCGGCTCTGCTGTCCACATCGAGACCAGGGACGAGTGGTGTCCCTCAGGGCTGCTACTGGGGCTGACAGTATTCACCAGCTTTGTCGGCGACACAGACAATGGGATCGAGGCACCCTCAGCAAGTGATACCGAGCTGTGTGGTGCTGTTATGGGAGAAGGATGTGTGCAGATCTCAGAGCAGCCTTTCAGTATCAGGAGGGGCATACAAGGAGGGACTCTTAACCAGGAACAAGGGGGAATAGGTTCAGACGAAAAGAGAGGAAATTTAGTTTAGAAGTTAGGAAAATGTTTGGGGCGGTCCCGGCATGGGTTGCCCAGAGAAGCTGCGGCTGCCCCATCATGGAAGTGTCCAAGGCCACGCTGGGTGGGTCCGGAGGAGGGGGCTGCAAGGAGCCGAGCCTTCAGGCGCTGCCCAGCGCCAGCCACGCTGGGTGTGTCCGGAGGAGGGGGCTGCAAGGAGCCGAGCCTTCAGGCGCTGCCCAGCGCCAGCCACGCTGGGTGGGTCCGGAGGAGGGGGCTGCAAGGAGCCGAGCCTTCAGGCGCTGCCCAGCGCCAGCCACGCTGGGTGTGTCCGGAGGAGGGGGCTGCAAGGAGCCGAGCCTTCAGGCGCTGCCCAGCGCCAGCCACGCTGGGTGTGTCCGGAGGAGGGGCTGCAAGGAGCCGAGCCTTCAGGCGCTGCCCAGCGCCAGCCACGCTGGTGTGTCCGGAGGAGGGGGCTGCAAGGAGCCGAGCCTTCAGGCGCTGCCCGCGCCAGCCACGCTGGGTGTGTCCGGAGGAGGGGGCTGCAAGGAGCCGAGCCTTCAGGCGCTGCCCAGCGCCAGCCACGCTGAGGGCGTGAGCCCCGAGCGCGCCTCGCGCATGCGCAAAGGGAGCAGGCCGCGGCCGCGCCGTGCCCGGGGTGCCCCGCTGAAATGCGTCCGGCCGCTGCCCGTGACAGCGGCACGGGCGGCTGTGTCTGCGCCTGCCTTCGGGCGCTCCGTGGCGGCTGTGCCATGGATCGTGGTGCTGGCGCGTGCTGCGGGGTGACCCCCTCGCCGCCGCGGGCCGCTTAATTTTCCTTTTAATTTCTACACCGGGAGGTGCCGGCAGGGGCGGAACTCTTCGCACAAGGCCGCGGGGGTGGCGAGGCCGGGCAGGTCGTAGTAGGGCGGGTAATGGCGGCGCTCCCGCCGCTCCCGCAGGCCGCCATGGCGGCGGCGCCCCCCGCTCCCCCCGGGCCCCGCTAACGCGCGGCCCTTCCCCTTCTAGGTGCTGCTGCTGCGAGACGGCGGGGCGAGCATGGGACCGGCAGACGTGGTGCAGAAGATCAGTATCAGCGCCGAGAGCCCCCGCGGGAGCGAGAGCAGCGGCACGGCGTTGGCGGGCGTTGACGGGGCCGCCCCCGGCAGCTGGAGGCACAAGTGTGCGGCCTATGTGCTGGCGCTCCGGCCCTGGAGCTTCAGTGCCTCGCTGACCCCTGTGGCGCTCGGCAGCGCGCTGGCGTACCGGGCCGAGGGAGCGCTCGACCCGGGGCTGCTGCTGGGAAGCGCCGTGACCGTCCTGGCCGTGCACGGGGCCGGCAACTTGGTGAATACCTATTATGACTTTTCCAAAGGCATCGATCACAAGAAGAGTGATGACAGGACACTGGTGGACCAGATTTTGGAGCCGCAGGATGTAGTCCGGTTTGGAGTCTTTCTGTACACCGTGGGCTGTATCTGCGCTGCCGGGCTCTACGCTATCTCGACGCTCAAGCTGGAGCACCTGGCCCTGATTTACTTTGGAGGACTTTCCAGCTCCTTCCTTTATACCGGAGGTAAGTGCTGCATCCCGTTACTTGTGAATCTGAATGTAGAAGTGATAGAATCAGCTGAATTGTCAAGAGGTTTCTAGAAGACACACGTGTTCTATCTAGTGCCCTGCAATAAAATATTTGTGGTATTTCCTGAAATACTGGTATGTAAACTTGCATTCTTTGCAATTGAATCTTGTGGGAAGAGTCATACTAGGATCTTCAGTTGAATAGAAGTGTCGAGGCATTACTGATTAGATATATGGCTTTAGATGCTTCTCAGAACTGTTGCTGAATCTTTTTGTGAAGTTTATCTCATATCCTTTAGCAGTGTAGCTAATGGCATAATTTCTTTCCTTTGGTGGGAATTTTACTTTGTTTTGGAATGTTTTGTTGTTATTCTTTAGATGGAGCTTCACTGTGAATGCTGTACAGTTTGTGATTCTTCTTAATAAGACAAGGATATTTTAGTGTTTTCCTGTGTTGCATAGATAGATACAAACATCATTAGTAGGAGAAGAAAAAACAGCTTAGTTTCTAACTGTCAGCCCTTCAGTTATGCGGGTTTCCCTGAAAGTGTCTTGTCATTTTTTGCATTTTGTCCTGAGCATTTTCTGTATTTCTTTAGGATCAGGTTCTAGTATGCATGATCACACTGAAAAGTACCTCATTTCTATAGGTTTCTGCAGAGACAGGTATTTCTAGATGGGTATTAAAACCTGGCCCTTAGTTTTTGTTACATTTTTTTGTCTGGAGAAATTCTTATCTTAAAAAAGGAGGAGGAGATAATGTGTTTCTTGTCCATAGTTGCATGTGCTTTGGTTGTTTTGTAATGTTTCTGTGGGAAAGGCTGGATATATAGGAATATAGGAATATTCCTATGGGAACTGTTATGTCATCCATTCTCTTCTGTCATTTGAATTATTTAATAATGCTTGATTTTATTCTTGTGTCCTGCCGCAGGAATTGGATTTAAATACGTTGCGCTCGGCGACGTGGTGATCCTGATCACCTTTGGGCCCCTGGCTGTCATGTTTGCCCATGCAGTGCAGGTTGGTTACCTGTCTCTGTCACCCCTGCTCTACGCTGTCCCTCTGGCCCTCAGTACTGAGGCCATCCTGCACAGCAACAACACACGGGACATGGAGTCGGACCGGCAGGCGGGAATCGTCACCCTGGCCATCCTCATTGGCCCCACCTTCTCCTATATTCTCTACACTGTGCTGCTCTTCTTGCCCTACCTGATTTTCTGTGTGCTGGCCACACGCTATACCATCAGCATGGCATTGCCACTGCTCACCATCCCGATGGCATTTTCACTGGAAAGACAGTTCCGGAGTCAGAACTTCTGCAAAATTCCTCAGCGGACAGCCAAACTCAATCTGCTGCTGGGGCTTTTCTATGTTTTTGGCATTACATTGGCACCAGCTGGTGCTCTGCCCAAACTGTGAAAAGAGCTGTAGGGTCAAGCCTCATAATTCACTATTCATGCCAATTAACAGTGGATGTTATGAATAAATGACCCATTATGGACAGTGAGAAGAATGGAAAGACCACCTTGCACTGTTGATAGTGAATGTTACGATTTCTGATATTGTATAGCTTACACAACACAGCTTATACTTTCAATAAAGTGGTTTATCAGTTCTTCAGAAGGGAAGAACTGTGTGGCTTTGCTGTGAGGAACAAGGTGACGTAAGGTCAAGGAAATGTTTAAAGAACCTCATCCTTCTGCCACTTAATTTTTTCACTGTCAGTTCACTCTGTGGAAGATAGAGCCTCAAATCACACTCTCCATTCACTTCACAAGCACAATGATTTCTCTTATCACTTCTTTTGTTGTAGTGGTGAAGGAGTCCAGTGGCTCCCATATGGGAATCAGAAAACACTGCCAAATGTTTAGCATCACTATGTAGGTGCCATTAATTCACTCTCTTTTAAGTGTATTTCATCTTCATCTGTAGTATGTTTTAATTTTTGTTTTGCTTTTCCTAGCCAAATTTTGAGCTTTTATTTCCAAGCCCCCTGAAATGCACTAGATACTGATTCATGAACTATTGCTTCTGCTTATCCCATATAGTCCAGAAATTTCAAAGTTATAAATCTCTGTGGATTGTAGTGCTAAAATGGGGCACAAATAGCCCACTGCACAAACATCAGGCCAAAACCAGTAAACCTGTATTCTGCTACAAAAGCTGAAGCTGTAAGTGCAAACCATGCAACTGGAAAGCCCTTAATGGGTAGAAAATCAAATGGTTTCCATTTTTGTATTTGTTTAGAATTCGCTCTCTGAAATGACAGTTTTTGAGTTAGGGGGAGCTGACAGAGTGCTAGGTTTCTCTGAATAGCTATGGATTAATGGATACATAGGTGGAAAACAAATTCTTGATTTTAAAAAAGCTTTTTTTTCCTATTTGTTTTTCTCTCTTTATTTAGAGTATTATTCACGGTATTAAAGTGAAAGGTCTTATAAGAAGCCCAGTTCACCAAAGAAGAAAGTTATAGTATTACAAAAAACAAATCTGGGTTATTGCATTGGCTCTGCATAAAAATTAGGACAGGAAATGGGAAGAAACCAATTTTCTTAACAAGATTTTTCCTAATGGAGTCCAGAGTTTGTCACAATTAAGTGATCTCTGAAGGGAAGCTGCCCACCTCTTTTCCCCACTCTATACCTTACAGCATTGCTTTGGTTTCTCCTGCAGATCTTGCCACTTGCAGTTCGCGTGGCCCTTTGGAGAGTTGTTTCAGTAGCTATGTAGCTGTGTGAAAAAATGCCAAACATAATGGAGAAAATATGTGCCTTCCAGTGCAAAGATGGATTTGATCCATAGCATATTACTTAGTGGCAACTGAATCCTCTTCTGTGTTATTTAGTACCTGTACACAGGTTTTTGTGAAAAGCTTCTTTGCAGGAGCTCTGATAAGCTCAGAGGAATTGGCACAGGTGTTGAACTAGAGCTCCTGGTGCCAGGGCACAGCCTGGCTTTTGAACAAGTGTGTGTGTGTGACTGCTGCGTCGGGCTTTTACACACGAGCAATAAACTAGCAGTAAACTCCCATGGTGTTACCCTGCATCTGTCATAGGTAAGTTATGCCCTCGTGGTGTAAATCTGAAAGAGCCAAGTGTCCCTTTAGTGGGTTGTAGTGACAGCAGTAAAGCTGAGTTGATGATACCTGATTACATATGAACGCTATTTGGAGACTACTTTTATGGCTTCGTGTTATCCAGCAGTTATATCTGAGCTGAAGTTAATGGGAAGGGTCTTTGCAGGCCTATTTGAGGAGCCACAGTTTGATCTTTTTTTTATTAAAATGGGCAAATGATCTCTCTAATCTGGCTAGGCACAGGACAAGAAGAGATGGACTTCAGTGGCTGCTTTCTACAGCAAAATACTTGTTAGGATTAAAAGCACAAGGAGAAAAGGCAAGAGTTCAGCTCCAAGGGAGGGGGATATCCAGAAGGTTTTGGAAACTGTATTCAATGCAGATATACACAACAGAGTTTCTACTGTTGCTTCTTTGTGGACCTACAGAATGAAGAAGAGCCTAGCTCCAATATCCATTTCACATTTCTGCAAACCAAAAGCTTTTGTCAGGTTAAGTAAGGGCTGAGCTGACAAATCTGTTAACCTTGCAACTGGGGATATGCAGGTTTATTGGGTTAATCCTTCCCTTTGTAGCAGCTGTGTGCTTCATTTTAGGATAGCTTGGTTTTTAATAGCTTTCCATTTCAAAGAATGGTTAGTTATCTTTTCTCTACTTTTTTTACAAAAACCAGAGTACTCCAGCTAAATTCCTTAAAATAACTTGGCTTGTATCTTTGATAACTGTTAATTGCAATAATGGGAAGATCATTGGTGCTGTGGAGTATGTAACTCTTACTGTATCTTGACTACCCTTTCTTGGGTGGGATGTCTTCTTAGGGCTGGAAAGGACCAGTGCTTTTTGTTACTAAGATGAAACAGCTCATTATTACAAAAATATACATGTGGAACACTTTCCAAGGAAGGGGGAATTAAAAGTATTTTAATAGTAAAACTGAGATGAAAATTGGGTAATTCCTTACTAGCAGATGCTGGTTGCCTCCAATTCCCTCTCTTTGAAAAACAGTATCATTCCAGGTTCTTAAGGATATTAGTAATAACTAACATGTTCTTCACCATGGTTTTGAGGAAGTCATTTAACTTCTCTTTGTCTCAGAAAAAAGCTAATTTTTGCCTAACTTAGAGAGTTGCTGAGCTGACATCATTGTTATAAAGAGCTTTGAAAGTAAAAAGTGCATTGTTTCTGTGCTTTTCAAAAAGCTTGTTAGTACTAGAAAACATTTTAGATACAAACTAACATAAAGGGTGAATTAACCAATGTAATGAGGCCAAAATAATCTTCACATATAATCAGTGAGTGGTAAGAGAGGTTCATTTATTGGTTTGCTTTGTGATGAAGATGCTGGGTCTCTTCCCCTACCCCACTTTTCCCTGTCCCATGCTACTTTCCCTGAATATAAACTTTAGAAACTTCTTTCAGGTCCCTCTTGATGAGCTGTATTGCAGTGTGATGAATGTGCACTGGTAGATGAACTGATCTGTAGCCCATCTGTTAATGTGTTCTAAAGCACCTCCTGGCCTTTCTTACCCAATAAACTATCTGAATGTTACTCAGTTAATTATGCTGTGTTTGATTCTTTTATATTACTCAAGTTGTATTTTTGCACATGGATTAAAACGTGGTCATGAAAGAAAGAAAGGTCTTCATCTGCCTTGTTTATAGTGTAAGTGCCTGAAAAATCATACTTTTTTGTGTAAAAGTCCTTTTATGAATCACATCATTCTGTCCTTCCCTATCACAAGGCAAACAGTTCTGCAGCAGTGATCATTTCCTACTAATGGCTGGCTTAGTATAGTTCTGGTATATTAATCAATGTGCAGAATTTTCTCTGATGCAGTTTTCTGTGTCATGTACTGTTCAGTATTTGTAAGGAGGTTTCAGCTGAACTTTAATACCTTTAATAAAGATGAACTTTTTCATCCTCACCAGTTTTCCAGTGCTATGGTCACTGTTCGACAGCAGAATGCCTCCCCCATGTGTGTCATAAAGCATGGTTTGAAATTTTCCTGCCTTGGCCAGTGGCACAGTGTGCTTCACAAACGCATTTAGAGATAGTTACAAAGGATAAAATGCAGGCTAGCACGACATCAACACATGGCTGATCTTTCCAAATAAGGACACTTCAATTCTGAGTGTCTGCAGATGGCAGCGTTGCTCTTCCATTGCTGCTGCAGTGCCTTTTCTCTAGAGGAACCTGTCTTGGTTTGGAAAGATAGGTGTCTGCTAAGGAAGGCAGGAGCCTCCCCTGAAATGGAAAAATGTAGACTCCCTCCCTCTGAATTGTTATAAATTTGAAATTAAGGGGGGATCTCAGGCAAAAATATGGGAGCAGGAATAACAGTTGTCTATTAGGGAAGAAAATAAAAAGAAAAAATAAACTTTACAGTAAACCAAAACAACACGAACAGAATACAACCTGACACCCTGTTGGTCAGGGTGTTGGTAGCAGTCCAGCTGGGAATTATGGCTGCAGTCCTCCTGGAGTGTCAAGTGTGGTTCTGTTGGAGCAGTGATCCTCTAGAAAAGGGTACAGTCTTCCTCTGAAGAGGCAGTGGAAGAGGCAGCTGTTCTGGGAAATCCAGTGCAGAAAAAGCCGTGCTGTTGTTCCAGAAACTCAAGATTATATCCAGGTAGGAATCCTTGGCTCCTCTCTCTGGGCGGAGCATCTCACAATGGGGTGTTCTAGTTCTTATCAGTCATGCAGTGACATTCAATAGCCCATTATCAGCAGATGTCTCCCCTGAGAGAGGACTGGTTGTGGAAGAGATAAGGGAAAAACTGCCCAAGTAACAGAAGACTACTGCCATACAGATGGCAAATGGAATACATCTTGCCTTTCCATTCCAAGGGAGGCTTCTGCCTTCCTTAGGAGACACCTGTTTTTCAAACCAAGACGTGGTTGTTGTAACATGGGCCTAGAGGTAAAGAGAGCAATTAGGGATTATTCTTTGCCGAAATACACTGAGAAATCTCTAAACCCAAGGTGTTTGCTGCTCTATTGTTCCTATTGCTTGGAATTCTTCACAAAGGAAGCAGCTGTCCAGAGTTGCTTTGAACATCTGGCCAAGGTGCTTTGGATTTAAGGAAAGCATGTTGTATCCCCTTCTTGTAGTGTAATTGAATTCAACCCTCACAATGCCAAATCTTTTTATTGGCTTCTGATGCCCAATTTTAACAAGTTCTGATGAAAAGATTTATGCTGACAGCAGAGGAAGCCCAAGTGCTCTGCTGCTACAGGTAATGAGAAATCAGTTTCCCTCTGGCTGCTCTGTCAGTGTGGTTCAACCAAATCCACAAGATCCTTTCTGCAACAGCAGGAGACCAGCCCATTCTGTGTGTGACTGCTGCAAAGGCACTGCTCCAAAAGGATTAACTCCTGACAGATGTATCAGGAAGATGCATCTGTGGTAGGAGATGTGCCTCATTGCAGACAGTTGCCAAGACCTGTCTGGGATGGATATGGAGGCAGTCCTCTCTGAAGCTGCTGGGCTGTGTTCCCCCACTTTCCTCTAGCCTTCTCCCCTGCTGAATGCACTGCCTGTGCCACACAGCAGCTCTTGTAGTTACTGTTCTCTTTAAAGAAATTCCAATAGGTAGAAAGGCTTTTTATCCTGGTGTTGTTTAATTCCAGATCCCCTGTGTCTAGCACAAAATACCTTGCATGCACTGTGAAGACTGGCTGGAGAGAAGGCTTCAGTTACATCACCAGATGGAGCTCACAACATAAGAAATTCTTGACTTAGAAGAGCCAAATGCTGCTATCAACTGAACTGTCTGGTTTAGAAGGAGCTGGTGTGAGAGATGGCAAATGAATGTATGGGGTAAAGATGGAATGTGAAGTGAATGGAGCGGAGCATGGAGGGTACTAAAGAATGGGGGATGAGGAAGCACAGAGTTGAGAGCTGTCACTTTGTGGTTGCAATTCAGTGAGACACTGTTGCAGTTTTTTAAGGAATGGTATCACCCTGCAGCAGACCCCCACAGATAGGAATGTTAGAATGACCCTTAAACCCTAGAGGGAACCTATTGGCCAGAGGCCAGATGGCCCCAACCCCCCAGAACCTAGATAAAAACCCCCTCCGCAATTGTTTGGTCTCTTCTTCCTCCTTCTCCCCAGAAAATAAACATATGGAAACTGAGCCTCTCTCTCCTGGCTTCTAAAGCTCTGCTCCTCGGCCGTCCCCCAAGACTGAGCTAGCATAACATTTCAGGGGGGCAGTCAGAGGGGATTGCATTAAGACACTGCCCTGAGGATCTGCTGTATCCCATATTTCAGGGCAGTTTGGACACCTGTCCTAAGAGTATGTTGAGGAACAGGTAAAGACAGCTGCTACAGGACAATGACATCTTATCAAGCACAGGTTTATGTGAGCACATTGTCTCTTCAAGCACATGCCTGTCACAGAATAAATAGACAAATCTGTGTGCATCAGTTTATTTTGGCCTTTCTTCCACTCCAGGCAAGTTGTCTCACTGACATTACTGTGAGAAATATTCTTTATGAGGAAGGCATTCAGATTGATTCCTTTTTATCTACTTTCTCTAACATTCATACCATCCAGTCATACTAGGCTGGATGAAAAAAAGTGTTACATTCAATTTCTGTCAGTATCAACATGAGAATCAATCAGAGAGCTCATCATTTGTCAAGTAATGGAGCAAAAATAATTCCAAATGACAATTGTAACTAAGCAACCTAGCGTGACTAGTGAGCAGGAATGAAAATGAAATTAGTGAAACATTTTAGTAACTGATTACAAGTAACAAATCTGCTAGAATCTGTTAAAAATCTCCCTTTCTCCAGAGCCATTTTGCAAAAGAAGGAAGAGAAACTTACTGAAAGTTTTGTTGTGATTTGGGTGGCTAGTAAACCCATTGTGGCAGGGATCATCAGGGGCCTCATTTTCTATGGTCGCATTGCATCGAGCATGTAGACTGCCCTCTGACATTATGAGTATGCAAAAAAATACATTCCAACAAATAAAAATGGCCTACAGCCAGATTATGCTATTGCACAAATATCTTAACCTGTCTAGAGTCTCAGTATTACAAGTTAGGGTTTGGTATAAGGCACTTGCATAATGATAAATGTGTAGCAAAATCTCCCACTCACTTATTAATGGATAGATCTTTCATGATTGGTAATCACATTATTAATGCACTTCCAATATAAAGGGTGATGAAATGTTGATGTGAGCAGCATCAGGACAATTGTGCCAAAGCCCAGCATCCTGATGGACTCCATACAAAAGCTAGCCCATGCCTGGGGATATGTCACTGGAGCTGGCTTCACTTTTGAATAATATTGTCTTTGCTAGGTATAAATCAAGATGGAAACCTCATGGACCAAAATCATTTTTGTCATGCTTGAAATGACTCAAGCAGAATCATAAGAAGGATGAATTTGTTCTTTTCTGCTAACTCTCAGCAGTCCTGGGGCTTTGAAGCCAACATGGGAGAGATGGTATCACTTGCTTCCCTCATATCTCTTTGAAGTTGGCATCTTTCTTAAGCCTTGGGCATGAACATCCTCCTTCACAGCCAGACAGTGACAGCAAGCAGCATGTAATGGCTGTAGTATCATTTTTTAGTTTCTTTAGCAGAATATAATCACTAGCTCTGTTACCATATCACTGACATAGAGCATTACTAATTATGATGATTAATGAGTTTAATTTACTTAGAAAGAATAATGTGCAATAATTCCATTGCCAAAGCTGAAAATCTGGAGTTCCAGCTTCAGATCCTGTCAGTACTGTTCTTACAAACCCTTTTGTGCTAGGCAAAAGTCATCCAGAGATGTTATTTCCCATATGTTTTAGAATATAAGCTGCCTTGGGAATTTACCTTTCCACTGACAAGTCTGTTTTGCCATTAGAAAAGCTTTTAGGAAAATTCTGCCATACTTTTTCTTTACTGTGCTTAAAATTTTCAGTAATTATGCTTTTATAAACAGTAAGAAATATTTATTATCTGTTGTGTGGAAGTAAAGGAATCTGCTGGGTTTTTTTGTAGTAGTAGGTGAGAGACAGCTCTTGGTGGTATAGAATATTAGTATTGGTTCATTTGAGGCTGGACAGGCCTTGCAATACTTTGTTTCCTGGCTCCCAGGCTACCTGGGACTGCCTAAGGCAGGTCTGCCTGTCTCCTAAGCTTGAAGGAGCACTATTGGAAGGAATTCTTACACCAGGAGAGTTTCATGCTATCCCTGTTGATGGACAGTTGAAAAAAACATTACAATTTCTTGCAGTATCAAAGTCTCTAAAGATGGTTTGAGCTTCCGTTGAGCTGTCTCAAAGGTGGTATAGTCCCTGTACACCTCATATCTCTCTAAGACAACCTGGCTGCTTTTCCAGTTTCTTCTCACTACCTAGGTTTGGCTGGCTGTGATTTCCATGCACCAGTTAAGTTTCTTAGATCAGCAAGGTCAGTTCTTTGCTCTGTAAGCAAGGCAGAAGTGGTGAGATACAATTCAGCATTGTCTGTGATTCAGGAATCTTTATGTCTTTGTTGATTTAATTATGTCTTCTTGTGAGCAAGAAACATTCGCCAGAGGTAAAATAATAATAAAAAAAATCTACATTTCCTTTCCCAGCTGTCATTCTGAGATCCAAGGACTCTGTGCTCAGAGCAGCTATAAATAAGCTGGACTTAAACCCTAGGGACTATTGTGATCTAGTGAGTCACAGAGTCAACACAGCTTAATCTGTGTATCTCTGCTTCACCAGGATCACATTTTGGGATCTATGCTCATGTCAGTACTTTGCATCAAGGTCTGGCAAACAAATAGCTCACATGTCCACAGCACTGTCTGTTAAGCCTTAATGGTGCTGAAGCACCAACAAATTAATTGTTCTGTGATTGAGGGGAAATTAAGGCATGGAAATGCTATCCAAGGCTTCCCAGCTGATTGTTGACAGGAATAGCAGCATGGCCCCTTTAGGCATTGAATGCAGCTTTTTGCTTAAATCTTGTCTAATCTGTGCTGCACATGACATAGGTGTTTGACCTTTCTTCCAAAATCTCCTCATAAACTGCTGTCCAGAGCAGTTGCCGTTTAATACTGATGCACATGAAGGTCACAGTTGCTTGATCATGATCCTTGATAGGAAGATGGTATTTTTCAGGTACACTTGGGGAAGGAAAACAGAGAATTATTTAAAATATTTAACAAGGAGTTGTCAGAAATCTCTGAGTTTCCAGAGAAGTCTCACTGAAGCCTATACTTAGATTTTTCTGGCTTCAACAGAAAGCCTGAGTATGAAGTTGTTATGCTGCCAGCTGTGTTGTGGTGAGGTATGAGCTTAGAAGCCCACTGTAGTCTTCTGTATGGCTTGGCTGGGAGGAGCTGGCTAAATAAGAGGAACGGGAAATGATGGTCTAAAATAAAATAAAAACTTTAATAACGAAAATAGCAAATGTGGAAACCAGAGCGCAGAGAGTAGAACCAAAGACCCTTTGGGCAGGGCCAACACAGCCAGGAATAGGGGCACAATGCCCAAAAGGTGAACTCAGGTTATGACCGTATAAGAAAAATGTCTTGACCAATGGTGAAGGGAAACTGGGAACTTGACCAAATACAGGAAGGTTCTATTAGAATGCTACTACCTCCCATGACCCCACTGTGGCCTGGTCAAGTGTCCCCTCCCCTCAGTGCTCTGCCTGTCACGGTTTGAGGTCACAACTTTCTGTAAAAGCATCTGAGGTAAGGAATCCCAGCAGGACGAGATCCCACAGTGAGGTGCTTAATGCATTTAAATAGGTTACATTTCTCCCTGCTTCCTGCCTGTTGACAGACCAGTACCAAAGACTTGTTGAGGTGAAAGCTGTGTATCAGGTGCCTGATGTCCTCTGGAAGGCACCTTTACATTTTTTTCTTTGTTTTAAGGTAAAGTCTCTGAGGTGTTGATACAGAAGAAACACAGTGCAGCGGGACCCTGGTTTAATTTGAGATCTTTAAGAATGCTATAATATTCAAGGGGATATTTCATGGCAGAAAAGAGGGCGATGTTGAACTCTATGTGATTACCTACTGGCTCAGCTCTTATTCAAGTATCCATTAAATCTGTCTCCCCTCTAATAAAGCAGAATCTTCATCCTTTCCCTCATGCTCCACTGAAAGAGTTAATAGATAATGCTTATGTTTATAGTCCTGCCAGGATGTTTTTAATTACCTGCATTGTTTTATTACATAACAGTGATATTTGCTCCGTTAGGCTATTGGCATCTTTGCAGGAAGCAAACAAACCTGCTGGCATCCATCAGGCTGAGTAATTACAGGGAGTTTGTTTATTTTTTTACAGGTTTCCTAATCAATACTGGCACTGTCTCTTCAGGCTGGGCTCCAAGCCTGGCTGCTCATGCAGCCAGCTAATCTTGCTGCCTTAGCAGTCAGCTATTTGGGAGATGATGAGGGTTTGATCATCCTGAAAAAACAGGAGTGGGAGAGGTAAATGATATAGGATCATGCCTGAGAGCCTAGGTGCAGGCAATGAATACCCAGACTGTGCCCTGAACTCTTCCTGTAGGATTTTGCAGCTCATGGAATCTAGTCTCTTGTACCACAGGGAGCTGGGAGGTGCCTTTTTCTGGTTGTGTTCATTGGTATCTGTGGGTATCTATTCAGTGAAGCCTCTCTGGTGTTTCATGTGAACGCGTTTCATGTGCATACCCCATTATAGGAAGCCAGGTCCCCTCACCCAGCTCTTGCCTTTCAGGTCTATGTTTAGAAAAAAATACTTGAAAAATGAGAGCCCAAGTGTATTCCCCTTCATCTCCTCAGCTTCACATGCTCAGTTATACTTGTCCAAATCAGATGTCAAATGCTGCCTAGCAGAAGGGAAGCTTTCTGTATTGTAATAGCAATAAGGTGCCAAGTGGGAACAGCCTAATCCAAGGCATGGACACTATCACACTATTTTTCAATCCTTGCAGTGCATTGGTGGGGATCTGTGCCAGCCATCCATCTTTAGCTGTGAAATACTTCAATGACAGACCAAATGCATCCTTAGGAGTGGAAGAGATAGACATCATCCTGGTAGAAGTGGCATCTCGTGTGCATGCACTCCTTTCATGGCTTGTTCATACACGTGCTGGCTTGTGGAGACTAGTAGAAGCAGAAGACCCTATTCAGGAGATGGAAGAGGCTAGGGACAGCAGAAGGCTCTGACTCCTTTTCTAGTGAGTGTAGAAAAGGAAAGAAAGGACTAGAGATTGAACTAAGTGGTTTCCATGGTAGAAATAAACAACTTCTGTGTGCAGAAACAGAACCTCTTCCATCTGTGTTAGAGTTTAACTGGCAGGTCTCGGATTGTGTAGCCTGACCCTCAAATGGAATGTGTTCATTACAGGAGAGCACCATGTCATCACTGTTGGAGCAGAGAGATGTGGTATAGTGTAATAACAGTGATTTCCTGGAGAGAGTGGAAGATGCAGTGACCTCCAAAAGGAGGTTGGGAGACTGAGCAAGGATGGCAAAGGAAGAGAATAATTCATATAAATGGCAGTGATTTAACCCTCCTCTCCAAGGTGTGATGAGGCCGATGCCCTGATACAGGAACATGTCTGTAGAGATAACTACAAAAAGTCGTATATTCCCCCTCTCAGTGGCTGCCTCCTTTCCTTCCCACAATGAGAGCCTATGGAAAGGGGAACAAGGCCTTATGTGCTGACTTGCTGTTGATCTGAAAAGTGCTGTGTCTTGGAAAGTTAGAGCAAAGGTTCATAAATTAATCCAGAAGGGGCAGGAACCCGGCTTGAAGGCTGATTGGTATTCTGTTCTGGTGCAAAGTGCTTAAGAAAAAAACTTATTAATTTCTCCTTCCACAAAGAGCAGGAGCACGACAATAATCACAGTATCGAGTCATAAAAATAAAAACACTCCATGAAAATAGATGTTAAAACTCTGGAGGGTTCAGCAGGGGAAGATTGTGTTAAGATTAAGTAGATTATAGCTCTGGTGGACATTAAACGTTGTCACTCTATGGTAAATCATATCAGGAATAGCAGCTCTTTACACAGTCAGGGATAGAACACTGATATATCACTTGATTTATTCTCTGTCTCTGTTACACCATCACTAGCAAACACATAGGTAGAAAGTGGAGAGGAAGAAGGAAGAGACTTGCAAGCTAGACTGTATTTCCGAGCTGTAGTTTTGGGGAAGCTGGACGGGACTGGAGCGATGCCAGACACATTCTTCCCTTCCCCTTCTGCCAGATGCTGGGGCTTTGCAAATGTCCTGCACTGCAGAAGCATGGATTGAAGCTTTCCCCAAAACACTTATCTCCTGTGGGGTAGCAGCAATGATCTGAGTAGGATCCACATAGTTCTAGAGCTGTATTTTCCACAGGGAGCATCTTGTCTCCCCTTGCTGATGGAGCCTGCCAGCTGGGCTCCTCCACTATGCAGACTGTCTCATTGCCCCCACAAAGGCAGCATCCCAGCAGCAGTTGCCAGTCTCAAATATGTGCACATGCAGCCTGGAACATTCCCCAGCCCAATCGATAGCATCCCAAAAGTGTCCCAAGCACACCTACATACCTCTCAGCTGTCCAAACACTTTTGAAACTTGCCCTCTCCCTTCTCTGCCCAAAGTAAATGCCGAAATCTCTTTATTCCTTCCTTAGAAGTTAAAATCCAGGAACAATGCAAGAACCTATTTAAATCTGCCAGAAATCTCCTGATGGGACTTTACACATTACATAGCTTGAGCAAGTCCTTTCACTGTTGTAAGTATGTTGGTAAATGAGCAAGACAAGGGCTACTGTCTCTTTCCTCCCTGGCCAGTGCTTTATGTGCATCTTCCCAGAGTGCGACCCAGTTCTGTCTCAGATATGGATTAAACGAATGCCAAGAATCACCTCTATTCCCATTTTGCAGCTGAGTGCTTTCAAACTCCTGCCTATCATAGTTCTGTATCCTTGACAGATAGGCAGTTGAAAGTCACTTTGTATTCTGCCCCAGATCTAAATTGTCCATCAGATAGCTTTACCAGCAAGAGGTGGGAAAAATCATAGACAAGTCCTGTGGTTTTCTTTTGTACAGACACTACTGACACCTACAAAAAGCTCTTCTGCTAGTGAAGCTTGTGTGGCTTTTGCAGGTGGTTTAACTGTAGCAGCACTGAATTCCTCCCAATTATCAGAGAAGCACTGTACCTTCCAGGAGCATTGGGAAAGGTTGGAGCACTGTTGTCTTCCTTGCACATGGACAGTGGCCTGCTCTGTCACCATCAGAAGTGTCCTGGACACACAAGGTGTTGTCCTATTAAACTCGATGACTGACAGCAAGGTCTGTTAGAATCTCAGACTGATCCTCAAGTGAGGCAAGAGCATAACAGCCTTGGCCTTTTTGGGGTGCAGTTATATTAAAAACTTTCCCTAAAACACCTTTTTTTTTTTTTTTTTTTCATCTTGCTTTTTCAGATCAAGCAAATGTTTTTTTCACAGTTCTCCTTCCAAACACTGTTTGGTGTGGAAGGCTGTATGGAAGCCGTGTCTCTCCATCTTTGCTAAACTTGCACAAATGTCTCTTGTATGAATGCACTTCTAAAACTAAAACGTATGTTTTCTTCTGGTCTTGGCACCCTACTCTCTCTAGTTCCAGACGAAGAGTCAGTATGTGGGTTTAATTCGTGTTTCTGAGTATTAAGATCCTGAGAAATGAAGGCAAAGGCATATTAAGTATAATAGGCTTTTGCTGAGATGAAATGTTACCTTGTGTAGATTAACTAAGTTCTTTCACTAGCTAATATGCACATTTAGAAACAATTTTAGAGTGTGAAAACATTTTAAATGAATGCTAATTTCAAGCTCAGAGAAGTATGTTTGTTTAGAGAATAAGAAAGCCAGGACTGACCAGGTAAGAAGTGAACTGAGTTAATTCTGATTCTTCTGGTTCAGCTACATTGCTTTGATCATTAAAGTATTTCAGATCTTTTGCTCATTGCACTGCTTTATGAGTTCTCATGTGGTGGAGGGTGTTATACACAGTTCACCAATAGTGTGAAAGGTTTTACTTTGAGACCAATCATATTTCACCATTTTCAGCGAGTCAGACTATAAAAAGATACCCTACATTCAATAAACTCTCTTTTTCGCCTTCGGTGACTTGGAGCCATTTCGTCCCATCCATCAACGGCATCAGAGGGGGAAGAGAAATAAGACTGAACTTTCCTAAAGGATGTTGGGGGACATAACAAGAAGAATGGATTAAAAGCTGAACAACAGCCAAAGAGCTGTAATGAGGATAGAATAGCAAGCTGCATATTATGAACAAGCCACTGTGATTAAACTGCATGATTTCAGCTAACTTGCTAAGGTATGGATTCCCAAAGAAAAGCCTGGATTCACCCAAGTGCTGAGCTGTGTTCGGAATCTGAAGACTGTTGTGGGCACCGAGTCTGTTTGCATGTTTTACCAAAATCATACTGCCTCTCCTGTTAGAAGCAGAAGAATGTTAGGGAAAACCTGACTCTCAGTTTGCCCTGATACTTATTTTCACAAATATTTAATTAGGTGCATTTTGCTGGTACAGAGGTTTCTTGAAGTAATTTGAAGCTTCATGCACAAGCATTCAGAGGAGTCAACATGAACAACTACACACTTCTGTGCCCTTCAACTGAAACTGTTCTATGTGACTTATGCGGCCAACAACAAAGTAATAACTGCTCAAGCCTGTGAATTTTAATCAAAATTTTATGTCCAGTACAGATAAACTCAGTAAACAGCTCTGAATAATGACTATTTCTGGAAACACTGTTTTCCATCATGGTAGGATCACAACTTGTACATATTTATTCTTATACAACTCTGTGAAATGTGGCAGTGCCGAGAAATTGCATCTTCCTTTATACAAAGGAAGCTAAAGAGGTGACTTGATCACAGCCTGTAAGTACAATGAAAAGATTTCTGATAATAGAAAACTCATTAATCTAGCAGACAATGGCCACAGTGAGATCCAGTGCCTGGAAACCGAACAGCTGGAAGTGTATGTCATCTGACTCATGCTGGGAATAAAACATAAACAAGGAGATAATTAGGTACTGGAGCAATTTGCCTCAGGTTGTGGTGGATTGTCTCTTATTAGGAGTCTTTGAATCAGGCTGGGGGCTCTTCCAAAAAGTGTATGATCCCTTAGGTGGCCTGGCTTGCTGAGGGAATATGGTGGTCTTTTGGCTGTAGTGGCTGAGAGCCTTGCTTTTGTTTCCACATCACCTCTACCTTCTTCTGGCATTATACAGGGTGTTATAGAGGGACTATAACATCCTTAAAATCAGTGGTGGGTTGGTCATCAGCATCAAAGGGATCAGGATTTCACTCCTTGTTTTATTAGTTAATTTGGTTCTCCAGCCTTTGTCTATGGCACGATGGTCCTGACAGGAGAGCTGTGCCTTATGTCCTTGTACTCTTCTGCTGGCTGGGCAGGGACTGGTCTTCACCTATGTGAAAACCATGTCTAAGCTTGCAGCTAATGAGACTCTTTCCATGCAAGTGCAGCGTGTCCTTAACTGGACTCTAGTTATCCATTACGGCTCTGTTTCTCTATGAATATTTTTATTAGAAATAGCAGAGAAGCTTCAGGTCAAAATCCTAGGGCAAAAGAGAAAAGAAAAGTTATAATCTAGAATAGAATAACCAGAAGTGTTTCTTTTTAAGTTTCTCTGACAAAAGTGAGCTCTGTATGCTTTCCTGACATTGGGAAGATGAAGAAACTATCTAGTCTAGGTTATCTCTATCTGCTTAATGTAAACTATTTTCCAGTTTTCTGAGCATTCTGTCTTGCTCCCTCAGGGGGAGTCCTACATGATTTTCATAGGAAATTTCCCTCTGAATCTTATGCCTGACCTGTGTTCCTCACATGCTGGGAAGTATAGCATACCCAGCCTAAAGCTGCATATGCAAATAAAATCACGAGGCTGTGTGTTTGAGGCCTTAGTTCCATCATCCCCTGTTTCAGAAGCCTAATGAGCTGTGTTATTAAACAGCTCTAGATTGTTACCTTGTGCTGGTGATGAACATGGCCAGTGGACAAAGAGGAGCTAAGCTTCCCACTGGTATTGATTTCTTCTCTGCTCACAAATCTGGATTGCATTGCTGACAGGGTGTTGGTTTAACACTTTAGCGACTGCCCAGAGCCTCATCCCACCCCGGGAAGGCAAATGTGACTACAAAGGTTGCTACTAACCAGGCAAAGGAAGGAGCTCACCACATCTGCCTTAGAGATAATGTATTCTGTGTGTTTTGAATCCAGTCTAAGAACTCCCTAAGGTGGTGAATTTCCCTGGAGATGCTCCCCTTGCTCAGGCCAGGTTCCTGCTCTGTTGGACACTAAGAGACTTGCTTCCCAGAGTGTGTGGTTCAGGTGGGGAAGACAGGCAGTAGAGAGGTATCACTATTGGGTCAGAAACAACACAGACTCAGCCAGAAGGCTAAATGTCATAAGTGCCCTGACTTTACTGAAACCACTTCTTTTAAACACTGGTGGGTCTGACTGGTCATTTAATCAATACATTTCACCTGATATGCTAATTAACAAGACACCCATTTGTAAACAATCTTATGAGAATAACAGGAAAACAGATATTAGAAAAACAACACCTGCAGGTTGTTTTTAATAATTGGCTATCATTGTTATCTCCAGCTCCCTCAAGCTTCCCAGGCCAGTTCTGGGAAAACTTATCTAGCTTTGTCTGATGTCACATCTACAGAGAGGTGGAGAAACAAAGCTGTACACTGACTTGTTTGTCCATTTTCTCTCACCTTGGGTGGCTGGAGGGTGGTTATTCCAGCTCAGCTGTTGCACATTATATTCTTAAGCTGCAATTCATTACATGTCTGAATGCCAGGGTGTGCTGCGAGGCAGTGGCTGGGAACCTGAGGCTGATGAGGTGCTCATAGTAACACCCCAGCACATAGCTGATTATTGCAGCCCTCCTGAGAAGAACTAGCCATGAAAGGGACATGTCAGATCCTGCTCAGAGGACAAAAGATATGAATCAGCACTTGGAAACAGAACAATTAACAGAGTTGGCCTCATTATTGAGTAGCAGGTTTTTGATAACTCCCATTCTTGGTAGCTCTGAGGGAAGGAGACAGTGTTCAAGTATTTCCCTCTTCTATGGCCAGTTTTGATTTAGGAGGAAGCAGCAGGAAATAACAGTAGTACGAGAGACAGGTAATGCCATTATGATGATATAAAACTAACAAGAGGCACATCCTGAGTGACAGAATCAGGCTCAACTGTGTCTGGAGTGTGGCAGAATGGTACCTAACTTTCCATTCGCCTCCCTTGCCTCATAGTGGCATGTGTTCTAGGAAGCTGGAGCACCAGCAAGGGGGTGACAGGGCTGGGAAGGAAATAAATGTACCTGTACATAGTGCTGCCCTCGGGAATAGCTGGCTATTAATAACAGTAATAACATATGCCAGGATGTGGAAGAAGCATATTTTGTAAAGTGCTGATCACTGCCACTATCTGGGATAGAAACAAATTGAAAAAAAAAACAGTTTCATTATTTTATAATGCACAGTAAGGCTTTTTTTTTTCCTTGTGTTTAAATTCTGTGTGTAGGAGAGCTGTTTGTTTTTAGTAGGCTATGCTGCTGATTGGCAGGTAAATTGGGGTGCTGTGTGTGGGAGGGTGCTCAGCAGCCCCAGGCAGCCATCACTAGAGTTAGCCAGAACAGAAAGCTGTTAAAAAAGCAGAGAATGGGATGCCTTGTTTAACCCTGTAGAGCCTCTCTTACATGCTGAGTTGTACCACTCTGACATCTAGACTCTTTAAAATAATCCAATTTATTCAACTGTAAGACTCCAGTTTGCAGGCATGGGAAGAGAAGCAAAGACAGTTGAAGAAATGTCATCAAATATGAAATATGAAGAAATAGGCTGTGGATCACTGGAAGAGGCAGAAGCAGAATTCAGTAGCCCCAGCTCACCTGCACGTGCATGTTTAAAACACTGAGAGCACTGGCTATGTTCTCTGCAGTGGGGCAGTTGTCTTGGTGTATCTTTGTACCTTGTGTAGCCCAGAGGAGTCTTGGCTCACTGGTTAATGCTGCTGCTGCTGCTCCCACAGCGTGAATAGCAGTATTTCACCAAGCCAGAGCTATTATTTTTTGTCTGAGCAGCATATTTCAGAGCAAACTTGGGTCTGAGGGAAGGGTAAGTGTCAGTGCTTCATTTCTCTTGACCCATCATTTAATCTTTCTGGTTGTGAGCCAGACATCCCCTTGTCCGTGCAGTGCAATTTTAAGAGGGAGAACAAGGCCATGCAGCCTTCAGTGCCTTTGTCTCATTCTATTTTTCCAAGCTGTGAGCAGCATGAGACTTTATGTAAGGCCTTAACGATGCCCAAGCAAAGGTTGACTTAAAAAATTCCTTTGTGATCTGTGCTGTAAATGGAGCAACAACTGGATAATAAAAGGGCTGGAGACTGAAGGCAAATCCTCCCCTTAGGTTAAGGGAAATTAAATCCCTTGGGATGATGTGTAATGCATGAGGCTTCATTATTCTTTTTGGGAAAAGCAGTGTATGATCCCTTGGTTAGACAGATAAAAGGATCATAAACTGAAATGGCTCCACATAGTCTGTGTGACACAGATGGCACCAGAGAATGTGCTGGCAATAACTGGATACAGACCAGCCTGTCTTGTGCTGTGAAGACTGCACAAGACAGTTACACTCTGTCTTGCTTTTTACAAAAAAAGCACTGTGTGTCTTGCTTACACTGGTTAAGTTGTTACACTGGTGTCTTGCTTTGAAAAGACAGGTGTCTGCTAAGGAAGGCAGGAGCCTCTCTTGAAACAAAAAATGCAAACCCCCTCCCTCCAAATTATTATAATTTTAAAATTAAGGGACTCTCAGGCAAAGATATGGGAGCAGGAATAACAGTTCTTTATTAAGAAAAAAAATTAAAGAAAATATAAAAATAAAAATGCAGTAATACAAAACAACACTGACAGAGTTAGAATATGACCTGACACCCTGTAGGTCAGGATGTTGGTAGCAGTCCCATTCCATGGTGCCTCAGTCCTCTTTCAGTGCCAGCTGTGGTTCTGTTGGAGCAGAGATCCTGGAGAAGGGTGGAGTTTTCCTCTGAAGGTCCAGGGATGGTGTAGATGGGCCTGGTCTTCCTCTGGGAATCCAGTGGAGAAGAAAGCTGCTTTTCTGGGAATCCAGAGGGAAAAGGCTGCTGTGGTGTTCCAAATCTCAGATTGTATCCAGGTAGGAATGCTTGGCTCCTCCCCTGGGCAGAGCATCTCCCAATGGGATGATGGAATTTTATCAGCCATGCAGGGACACTCACTGGCCCATGAACAGAAGATATTTTCCAGAGAGAGGATTGGTTGTGGAAGAGATAAAGAAAACTGCCCCATCTGGTTTTAACAGGTGGCCCAATTAACAGAAGATAACTGCCCCACGTCCAACAGATGGCAATGGAGTACATACCCCCAGCCACATCTTACATTTCCAACTTAAGACAACTGGTAATCATATTGCCCCCATACTGTCTTGTGTTCTCAGGGCAGGGAGGTACACTCTTGTGGCAGCAGCTCTCTGGCCACAGAGAGAAACACACAACTTTCCCAGGCATCATTCTGGGAAAGGTCTGTGAGAAGATCAGAGAAAAGAACGAGAAACAATTCTTATCTTCACTTACTGCACCTGTTGTTGTGAACATGTGGAATGTGTTTTGGAGATTTGTTTACCAAAGAGTGATTTCTTAATTAGCCAATGGTGATGGTGTTTGGATAGGAGGACCAATTAGGTCTACCTGTATTGTAACTATCTACAAAAGCAGTGGGTTTCCTAATGAAAAGATAGAGATTGATCAGCCTTCTGTGAATCCTGGCATCAATGCTAATTATTACCTGGCCAGGGGTCTGTTGCAATGACACACTCCCTCTCCTGTCACTCTGGCATGGATGGCTTAGGTAGGGAGAGTGTCTTCTGGAGGCAAGTCAGGGGCCCCAGAAGAGACACATATCAGAAATAAACCTGAGTCAGGAGGTCTGTGACCTCTTCTTCCCAGTCTCAGGTACTCGCTCTTCTCCTGTGCAGTCATTCCAGCTGTTCCAGCTCATGCTCACCTCTGCTTTCTTCCCACAGATGCCCTGATCCTCACCATATCTCTTGTACCTGCTGAGTCTTATCCGCCTTGTGATGTACAAATATGTTTGTTGTCTCTACTTCCAGCTTCTGAATCCTTTTGTTCATTTGATATTAGATTTTTGCCAAATGTTCTGCTGTTCTGAGGTGTCCTAACACATCCTCCATATTATCTGAGCTTAGGGAGCACATGCTTAACCTGAAATCAGCATGACTCAAAATAACAACAGTGTCTCTCCATAAAGCAAAAGAAATAATGTGCTTTGTTCTGCTGCTCTCTATTCAAAGATGAATTGATTTTCCTTCCTCTAAGAGCAGAATCTCATTTCTTTACCACTCTTCCTGATGCTAAACACAGATTTAGGACAAATCACATTCTCTGTTTTTTTAGAGAGTTTGGGATGGAGAGAAGTCGTGTTACTGGAGAACCTGACCTATCTCCTACCACTGAGTTGTAGATCAAAGACAGACAGAGTACGCTCTTGTATTTGTACTGGCACTGCACAGATGAGTGTGTGTCCGCATCTTCTAGGTTTCTGCCAAGCCTGTAGATTCCAGACACTTAATCTCTGTGTTTACCCCTTCTCTTTGTGTATGCTGACCTGTTGCACATGCAATTTTCTGAACTGGGGTGTCTCTATAGGCTTTGTGTAAGGTCTTGTGTGGTCATGTGTCCTTGCTGGTCTGAGGTACTTGTATCTATGTGCCTGTGTTTTTTGGGCAAAGAATGGCTCAGCTTGGCTCTTGCTGAGGTGTCAGGTTTAGGTCAGAGTACAAACTCCAGTGCTGTATAGTGACATGCTGCAGCTTGTTTTATATTTCTTGAACTACAGGGCATTCACCTTTCTCCTCTGTAGTGGAGCTAGGCTTGATTCCTTCTGCCAGTGGCAGCTTCTGAACAATAAAATATTCTTGCCTTCAAAACCATGCAGTTGTTCTACCTGGAAGTGAGTAACACCTATCACAAAGCAAGCCAATGGGAAAGCAATTCCTGAATACCGCTGACACTGAAAGGCACTGTGCAGCTGTGAGAGGCATTGTAACTTGTGGCTTTGAAACAGGACCACCTCAATCACTAAAGACCCAAAAAAAGTCTGTCATCTTGCTTTACTTCCATGGCTTTAAAATTCTGAGAAATCCTGTGTGGATTGTCCAGTTCCTGCTCACTCTGTCTCTGTCTTTTTCCTTTGTTTCTCCTTCTGCCTCTGCAAAGATGTCACCATGATGAAGCTCTTGATGGATTCCTGAGTGATTCTCAGCTGGTGCTGATGGATTGCTGTGCTCTTTGCTGCATGCTCCAGTTGTCTCTGCAGTTCAGTCTGCTGGACTGACAGGGCCCATAAATCATTCTTGGAAGGAAAGGTGCTCTGAGAGCTCTGTCCCCATTTGGGATATGCTCAGGTGACACAGACTCACATATACCACTTGCACATGGACAGTAAAAGATCTGTGTGGATGGGGATCTCAGATCTGGCTGCCAGGCTCTCATATGCCCCAATTTGGTTTTGAGACAGCTGGGTTAGAAGGGTTGGCAACTTGCTGTTTCTCCTTCTGCTGTTTCATTTCTGTGCATAGAATTGAAAAAGAAGGAACTGTGATCTGAATAAATTGTAGAGGAGAATTGGGCCAGTGGCTTATGTGTCATGCAGGCAGCTGTGGAACCTTTTCACCGAAGATGTGGACAGCAAGCAGGGAAAGGGAAGAGTTTGGATAGTGCTGCTACCTTTTGCTTAGTCCTCCCTTTTTTTTTTGTTTGTTTTTTTGGTTGGTTTTTTTTTTTTTTTTTTTTTTTTTTTTTTTTTTTGGTGTGTGTGTGGAATAGAAGGAGCTGAAAAGCATAAGAAGAAAGACCCTTGGGGAAAGAACAAGGGAATCCTAGCAAGGCAAGCAGGTGAAGCTGCACATTTGACTATCCCAACATGCAAGAGATGCTCGATCATTGCCTGTGTCAGGAATTTGCCAAGGATGTCCTTGAAAGCATCTGCAGCAGAGGCACTTAATCCTCCTGGTACACCATGGGGATGGCACAGATGCCACCAATTGTTCCTGTAAACCATCCAAACATCTTCCATGCAAATCCTGAAGTTATTTAATGGAAATTCCCTAGTTTCTCTACCTCCTGGTCTCATCAGGCTAATGAAGGCCTCATGTACCTCTTTAACGACCATACCTCCTGTGGTCCTGTGAACATCTGGAGTGGTCCCCAACAATCCAGGGCCACCATTTTCCACAGGGTGGCAGTAGCATGCTTTCAATTTCCATGCTGAGGGATCCCACTTGGGTGCTTCTCTGTCAAGGTTCTGGCTGGGATTAAACCTGGAAAGAGGAATGTTTCTAGAAGGGAGAGAAGGAATTTGCACACACTCCATGCAGGCAGCTTACATCCCCAGATGAAGCATCCTGGCAACGTTAAAAGACAGCAGGCAGAGCTACAATGAAGGATGTTCCCACTTCTTTCCAATGCAGCATGAACTTGCCTTCCCGATTAACCCTACTTTGTTCCACCCTGCACAGCAAGCCCTCAGGGCAGGAAGGAGATTTAGTTTCTCAGGGCTTGAAACTGTGAAATGACAGATGAAATTTTTATTTTTATGGCTGGATTTGAAATGATGGTGAAAATTCTGAACAAAAATACCTCATGAATATTCAATTACAGTGCCAGCAACATTTTGCAGTAATGGATTATTTATATATGAAATAACCAAAGCTTCATAAATAATAGAGTAGCGGCAGTCTCCACTGTTTTTTATGTTCCCCATATCCAGCATGGGGGTGGGAAGGATGTGTCTTTGTAGCAGATTTACATGCTGTCTCAGCCCCTTGCAGGCTGGGCGCATTTGGGAGGACAGAGGCAGCAGAACAAAGTGTGCAGGTGAGGGCACTGGAGGTGTCCATGTGTATGAGGAAATGTTTCCTTTGCTCCAGTGCTTGTGAGTGCCCCTGGCTGCAGAGAATTTATGGTATAGCATGAAACATAACTGGTTTTGAGGGCTTAGGTGGGAGCATGTGCAGAGGGAGAAAACTTTCATCCAGGACATGTTGCTTGTGGGCAAGCAGATCAAGAATCTGGCTGCCTTTGGCTTGGTGTAGCTTGACTGCAGCTGTCTGCATGGCCATAAACATGTGGGATATCTGCAAGGACTGACTGACATGGACTCTGCTTATGCCAGCAAAGCAAAGCCAGTTTATTACACAGTTTACCTGTATTTATATGTCGCTATGTTTGTACAAAATTTTCCACTCCAATCCCTTTGTCCCAGTCCCCTTAGAAAGACAATCTTCTGATTATTCTTCTTACACTAGAAATGTCCTTTGTTATCTCTTTCACCAGTAAAGTCCTTGTTCCATCTCCCCTCATCAGAGCAATCAGCATCAAAGAGTCAGAGTGACCAGACATGATGTCTTCACTTCTGTCCTTGCCTTGAGTTTCTCTCTGCCTCAGCTTTCACTGTACCAGGGCCAAAAGGTCTGTGGTGCTACCCAGCTCAGCTTCTGTAGCTGTCTGGTCTCTGGCACCATCTCCAAATTGGACTGCTAGCACTAGCAGGATATCAAGTGGTTTAAGGAAAGGAAGCTCTCATTTCTTAGACTAGGCCCTAATTGATCCATGCTCAATGGTTTCAAATGATCCCAAAAGCTCCTTTTGGCAGAGCTAATGATCATCTCTTGGGAAAGGCTCGTGCTGTCCTAAGTGGGAAAGTGTAAAGGACAAGGCATCCCTCTAGCCAGAGCAGCACCCACTTGCACACTTGTCTCATTTAAGTAAAGCTGTGCTTTAATTCCCAGGACAAATCTCTCCTTCACATTTTGCAGATGAACAATGGGCATGTGCTGCACAGCTTGTTATACCAGAAAGAAGCATGATTCTGGATAATGTATAATGGAGCTCCTCTTCTCCAGCCCAACCCCACTAGCCAGTCAATAATAAAGCAGAATAACAATCATTTCATTATCACCAGGCAGCAACATGAGCACCTCATCTTTGCAGACCCCACTGCTCTCAGAAGAAAGGTTCTTCTGCCCAGACACCTTTACTGGGTACTCCCCAGTCCTATGGGAATGAAGAGAACTGAGCCCTCCACTCCCCACGATCTTCTCTCCTTTCCTGAAGGTTTGTGCTGAAGTCCTTCTTCCTATTGCTCCCACTAGGAAGGATGAACTGCCAAATCACTGAGGGGTGATTCATCACTCTCATTTGGTGGCAGCATATTTATCCCCCAACTAGCCCACCCAGCAAAAGAGATAAATTCCTGTCATCTCTTTTTATGGGACATATAATCAGGTGGTAACGTGGAGCATTGCCTCAGCTCAAAGTAATTCAGGATGAATTATTCATTCCCTTAAAAAACCCTTAAAAGAAAGGGAAACTGTCTCCCTCTCACAGTATCTCTTCCTGGCATTGCTGCAGTTGGGCTTTGGTTGAGGAGTCTGAAGCTTGGCATGGGGTATGGAGAGTTTCCCACCAGGTGCCAGGACCTTCTGCAGCTCTCTGATGGCTGACACAGCCCTTCTGCACGGTTCCCAGGGACGAAGATGAATCCCCCTGTTTGAAGTTTGGGAACAGGTTTAAATGTTTCTCAGCATCCTTCCTCCTGAGGGCTTGTTAAGGGGGCTTGGAGTGCATCTGGTCTGGATCTTTGCACATGGGAGAATTTTATCTCCTCTTTAGGGTCCTCGTTGATTATCCCCCTGGGAAGACCTGTCCCATGAAAGCTGTCCCCTCCACAAAGAAAACCTCCTACAGTAGCTCAAGAAGGCCATGGTTCTCTGAGAAAAAAAGACTGGGGTGAGCTTTTCTGAGGTAGCCTGTTTTGGTTTTGCATGGCCTGTTTTTTGGTAGTGGAGGGCCACAGAGGTGGCTTCTGTGAGAAGGTGCTAGAAGCTTCCACCATGTCCAGCAGAGCCAATCCCTGATGGCTCTGAAGAGGAACACTTCTTGTTCCTTGAACTTGGCCAAGGCTGAGCCAATTAGAGATGATGGGAATGCCTCTGTGATAACATATTTAAGAAGAAAATCAAAACAAAAACAGTGGCAGAGTTTTAATTCTGGCCAGAGAAGAGGAGGAGGTGAGAACATGTGAGGGAAACAACATGGAGACACCAAGGTGAGTGGAGAAGGAGGGGGAGGAGGTGCTCCAGGTGCCAGTGCCAAGATTCCTCTGCAGGCTGCTGTGATGACCGTGGTGAAGCAGCTGTGCCCCTGCAGCCCATGGGGATCCCCAGGGGATGCAGAGATCCACCCCCAGCCCATGGGGATTCCCGGGGGATGCAGAGATCCATGCACAGCCCATGGGGATTCCCGGGGGATGCAGAGATCCACCCCCAGCCCGTGGGGATCCATGGGGGATGCAGAGATCCACCCCCAGCCCGTGGGGATCCATGGGGGATGCAGAGATCCACCCCCAGCCCATGGGGATCCATGGGGGATGCAGAGATCCAGCCCCAGCCCGTGGGGATCCCTGGGGGATGCAGAGATCCACCCACAGCCCGTGGGGATCCCCAGGGGATGCAGAGATCCACCCCCAGCCCATGGGGATCCCCAGGGGATGCAGAGATCCACCCCCAGTCTGTGGGGATCCCCAGGGGATGCAGAGATCCAGCCCCAGCCCACGGGGATCCCTGGGGGATGCAGAGATCCAGCCCCAGCCCATGGGGATCCCCAGGGGATGCAGAGATCCACCCCCAGCCCATGGGGATCCCCAGGGGATGCAGAGATCCACCCCCAGTCTGTGGGGATCCCCAGGGGATGCAGAGATCCACCCCCAGCCCGTGGGGATCCCTGGGGGATGCAGAGATCCACCCCCAGCCCGTGGGGATCCATGGGGATCCAGAGATCCACCCCCAGCCCGTGGGGATCCATGGGGATCCAGAGATCCACCCCCAGCCCATGGGGATCCCTGGGGGATGCAGAGATCCACCCCCAGCCCGTGGGGATCCCTGGGGGAGGCAGAGATCCACCCCCAGCCCGTGGGGATCCCCGGGGGATGCAGAGATCCACCCTCAGCCCATGGGGATCCCCGGGGGATGCAGAGATCCACCCCCAGCCCATGGAGATCCCTGGGGGATGCAGAGATCCACCCCCAGCACATGGGGATCCCTGGGGGATGCAGAGATCCACCCACAGCCCATGGGGATCCCTGGGGGATGCAGAGATCCACCCACAGCCCATGGGGATCCCTGGGGGATGCAGAGATCCACCCCCAGCCCGTGGGGATCCACGGGGGATGCAGAGATCCACCCCCAGCCCGTGGGGATCCATGGGGATGCAGAGATCCACCCCCAGCCCGTGGGGATCCACGGGGATGCAGAGATCCACCCCCAGTCCCTGGGGATCCCTGGGGGATGCAGAGATCCACCCCCAGTCCCTGGGGATCCACAGGGGATGCAGAGATCCACCCCCAGCCCATGGGGATCCCTGGGGGATGCAGAGATCCACCCCCAGTCCCTGGGGATCCACAGGGGATGCAGAGATCCACCCACAGCCCATGGGGATCCCTGGGGGATGCAGAGATCCACCCACAGCCCATGGGGATCCCTGGGGGATGCAGAGATCCACCCCCAGTCCCTGGGGATCCCTGGGGGATGCAGAGATCCACCCCCAGCCCATGGGGATCCCTGGGGGATGCAGAGATCCACCCCCAGTCCCTGGGGATCCCTGGGGGATGCAGAGATCCACCCCCAGTCCCTGGGGATCCCTGGGGGATGCAGAGATCCACCCCCAGCCCATGGAGATCCACGGGGGATGCAGAGATCCACCCCCAGCCCATGGAGATCCACGGGGGATGCAGAGATCCACCCCCAGCCCGTGGGGATCCCTGGGGGATGCAGAGATCCACCCACAGCCCATGGGGATCCATGGGGATGCAGAGATCCACCCCCAGCCCGTGGGGATTCCCGGGGGATGCAGAGATCCACCCACAGCCCATGGAGATCCACGGGGATGCAGAGATCCACCCCCAGCCCGTGGGGATCCCTGGGGGATGCAGAGATCAACCCCCAGCCCGTGGGGATCCCTGGGGGATGCAGAGATCCACCCACAGCCCATGGGGATCCATGGGGATCCAGAGATCCAGCCCCAGCCCGTGGGGATCCATGGGGATCCAGAGATCCACCCCCAGCCCGTGGCAGAGGTGCCCACACCGGACTGGGTGGGTGCCTGGAGGAGGCTGTGTTCCAGTGGAAGATCCCATGGGGAGAGGGCCCTGCTTCCAGGCTGGAGCAGCCTGACCTTGGAGGACTGCACCCCGCGGAAGAATGACCCACGCTGCAGCAGTTCTGGGAGGACTGCTGCTCGTGAGAGTGAACGATGCTGGAGAAGTTGATGGAGAGCTGTCTCCTGTGGGAAGGGCCCCCATGGTCTCACAGGGGAACAGCTTCTCTCCCTGAGCCAACCAGAAGAAAACCTCGGGTGATGAACTGACCAAGACCCCCATGCCCTGTCTCCCTGCGCTGTCTGTGGGAAGGAGGGAGGGGCTGGTGGAAGAAAAGGTGATTTTAAGGGCTTATTTTCCTTCTCATTATCCTCCTCTGATTTTGTTAGTAACAAGCTCAGTCTGTATCTCTAAGTTGGGCCTGTTTTGCCCTTGGAGTGTTTTCTCCTGATCCTTAACTCATAAACACTTTGTTAAATTTTTCTCTCCTCTGCCCAGCTGTGGCAGGGGAGGGTGAGTGGCTTTTGTGGGTGCTTGGTGTTTGGCCAGTGTCAAACCCCGAGAGAGCCTCAGAAGCAATTGTTTAACCATGACTGTGCCTCTGTACTGCAGGAGCAGGGAACATGGCTTTTCAGGGATTGTCTTCTTGCTGCTTCCTTCTCTGTATATGAGGATAAGTCATAGTTTCTGATACCTTGAATTTTAATGTCCTTGTTTTGGGTTCCTCAGTAGGAAATAACCAAAGCTTTAACTATTTTTTCCCTAAAGCATCTTACATAGTAAAAGGTTTCTTGAAGAAGGAAAGGTTTCTATAATATGGAAAAACAACTAGCAGCTTGGAAGCATGTCTGGTGCTGCTGAGTCACTGGAGAGGAATCATACATCTCCCATGGACCAGGTTTTCTACTGAGGTTTACTTGTTTCGCCAAAAAATTTTACCCAAGACTTTCTCACTATTTTCAGCATTTTGCTGAAAAGCGTGGAGGTTTTTTTACCCACTGGAGAATGGCTTTTTGTTAAAAACTTGCTAAAAAATGTTGATAATTGACAAATGCAGACATTTCATGATTCTCCATCTGGTTATTTGGAGATGGTTATCTGGTTATATTTACCAAAACAGAACTTTTCAGGGTAAAACATGGTTTTGTTTATTCGTGTATTGAAAAATATTGATTGTGATTCTGTGCAAAGTTTTGAAAAAACTATAGTTTAGCTTTTTAATTTTACCTTCTCCATTAGCAAGGAAGAAGAAAAATGCTCCTTATAGAGAGAGAAATCCTCTGTATCCACTTTCCCCATGTAACTGATTTCATATGCATGTTTTTCCAGAGGAATTATATTGGGAACAAGAAGTTGCTGGGAAGGAGGAAGATTCTGTATCATTATTACTCGGATCAGGAAGAGAAAAAGAATCTACATATATTCCAGTGGCTTTCAGGTAGGAGATACAGCATACAGCACAGGTGTTTCTGGGATTTCATCATGGTTTGGCTTGTGCTCTTCTGGGGGAGTAGCTATTTTTTAATCTGCTTTCCCCTCATTTATCCTCACTTTAAATCCAATAATAGGAAAAACATTTTCTTTCTGCTAAGAGAAAGGCCACGTGTCTGAGTTCCACTCAGGAGCCTGCAGAACTAGGGCAGTTCCCCTTTGCCACACAGATAATTCAATTTATGAGGAGTTTGTAAGGAAATGGTGAATGAAACATGAACTTTTTACATCCATGGAGAATTTAGTTCTCAAAAAATCATGGCTGAAAGAAGTAGGGAAGGGAAAATGAGCAAAGCAAAGTGAGAAATATTGTAAACATATTAAGCTGGGTTTCTCTGCTTGGGTGTTTGGAGCTGTCTCTGCTATAAATTGTATTGATTCAGAAACTTATTCGAGCTACCTGCTGCTACCAGCTACATTTTGCTTACTGCTTTCTTTACCTGCTGGGCAGTTGATGGTCTGACAGACCTGAAACCCCAAGTCTTCTTAACCTAGAGCTCATGAGAGCTGGAAATCAGAAAAGAGTAATTTCCACTACTGCTGTTTCCTACTGGAAAGACAAACAACCCACATGGCTCATATGGGTGGGCATTTTTTAATGTCTTTATTGGAATGTGAGAAGTCTGTAGCCTGCAATTCCTGACCCTTCCTTCAGGCGCTCTGATGAGGAAATTATTGGCTCATTTTGCCGATTTTTTATAATTATGTCTCTCTATATAAAGATGAAAAATAAAGCAAAGTCTAGCTTCTTTTACCAAATTCAGATCTCCAGTATCAGAGCAGCCTACAGGATTTTCTTGGCTACAATCCAGTACAGTGAAAATGAACATTCAAGTTGTTGAGAAGGCTTTGAAAACCTCAGTCTAAGCCTTTAAACATCCAATTACTTTCTCACTGCCCTGACTTCAGGTCAGCTTGGTCTCTTGACTTCACTAACTGCTTTAAAACTACCTTGAATTTTATTTCTCATCTCTTTCATTCTATGGGAGTTCTCTTTCTCTGCCTTTTTTCTCTGACACTTTATGAATCCTTTTTTCCCCCTTCTTGCACAAAACCAGACAGGCAGAGATGCAGGGCAGGGGTAAGGTGAGGATGTGCCTGGTTCAGTGTCCTGCAGCCACAACACCTCAAGCTGTTGTCAGTTCTTGTGCACTAAGCAAAATTGGGCTGGATGGTAGATGCTGAAAGAAACCTGATTTTACAGGAGACAGTGTTGGAAACCTGGGAGCTTTGTGCACAAGGCTCTTAAGTGTGACACCAATTAGCTTGGTGTCAATGTTGCCATGTGGCATGGGAGATCAGTTGAGGAACCAGGGATTTTGCTCAAAGGCTGCCCATTTCTGTAGTATTTACTGTGAACTTTGCATGATTTCATCTTCTGGAGACCCTAGAGGAACAACATGCCACAAGCTATTTTGTTGTGCTGAGAAGTCAATTCCAGTCTCACAGTTGCCGTGAAAAGCTTGAACATTTGACCCAGGTATGCTTAAAAAAGTGTTTTGTTTTCTAAGCCAATTTAATGAGTTATAAAGTGTTTGGCTTAGATTTGAATTCAAGAGACTTAAAGCAGTTCTAAAAAACACCTGGTGGTCAACAATCCCTGTGCCTATATGTACTGAGTGACCTTGGTGCCCAGACACTGATACCACCAACAGGGAGATCTGAGTGCTTTCTACAAGTGAATTCCTCAAAGACATTTGTCAGTAGGATCCTGCACTGCTGAACATGTTTGAAAGATCAGGGTTTCTGCTGACTATACGTGTGCTAGTGTCAGTAGTATTTTGGAGGATGCTTCATGAGCTGGAAAATGTGGTATAATCAGTCGGGCCTGACTGAAGCAGTGCCCTGGCAGCCTCCTGGAATATGCAGCTGGAGCACACTTAGCAGGGCTGTGTAACTTCATTCTTGACCTGGCAGGCCAGACATCTCAGGACATGTTTACTTTTAGGACACTGTTTTTAATTTTTTGTGTTGTGACCATAGTTCAATTTGGTGCAAAGGCACTAGCAGTCCTTCTGAAATCTTCTCCTTCTAGCTGAATATGTGGGTCTTTACTTGTCACATTTAGGTAAAACCTTACAAAAGAAAGACTTTGTAAAATCATGGTTCAGGACTTGTTACTTTAGTTAAGTATAGCTAACAGCTAGCCTGATAAGTTCCTGTGAGAAAAGAATTGTAACAGTGAGAATCAGCTTGCATATCAATCTATTCCTGCAGGGAACTGACTGCTCCTGTGAGGAGAAAGACTCTTATCCATGAGAAATTGGTTTTTACCTAGGAGACAAATATGTAAACATCATTAGAGAGAAAAGTTTTGATGGACATGTACTCTAGTCATTACTAACCAATGAACTTTACAATAAGTTGCTGACAATTGGAATTAAACATGGTGCCTTCTGATAAACACATAACTATGAACTGTGTGCAATAAAGATTGAGCATGGTGCACCAAGAAACAGGTGTCTTTGTCCATCTCTATTATGACATTTACTTTTTTCCTTTTGTACAAAGGGCTCTTGTGCTATTTTCTGCTGAAGAGAAAGCTGCATTGTATTTACATGGACAAAAATAGACTTTTTAGTGTAAAAAGCTTAAAATGACTTTATTTTGCAAAGAGATATTTGACATGCTAAAAGGAAGGCAGTCTTATGCCTGGGGTGATGGTAATTTATTTTCACTTGTTAAGAGTGCAATATGAACTTGTTAATTTGATAGTGTATATGAGTGCTATCTATTTTAAATTGTGACAAATTCACCCCCAGACATCTCACAGTTACTGCTCAACATCTTTTCATCTTAAAAATTCATTGTGGCAAAGGAGATTTGACTCAGATCTGTCTGGTGTAGAATCCATCTCTCTTGGTACATAATGCTAAAGGAACTTGCTGAGGTCCTTTATGAGCAAGGCACCGGTACAGACTGTGTCATTGATTAATATTTCTGAATCTGCCTGTCAAGGAGCAATGAAATTCTCACATGGAGCAATACACTGGCACATGCACAGGTCTTCTGCCAGTTCATTTACCTGGGGTGTATATCTCTCAACTGCCACATTAAAATTTTAATGCCTGTAAAAAGTCCTGAAATTACAGCCATGGGCCATATTCTTTTTGTATTCTCAGTGTTCTGTTTGGATTCATTCCCTCTGCCAATGTAGCCAGGCAGCCAGAATGTAAATAAATGCTCCCTACCTGGCAGGTGCAGAAAGGTTACATTTGCATAAAGGGGCCAGTGTAAATTTCTCCTGTTTGTATTCACCTCTCCAACTGGGAATTTCAAGGCAGAGATAAATGTCAGCTGGAAATAGCACTTCAGTGTTAGCAGTTAATCTCCTCCTGCTATGTCCCTGTGTGCTGCTCTTTACCACACAGATCAGCCAATCTCCTCTTGTGTGAGCCTCTCATTACTGGCTGTTCTGTTGTTGCTTTGCTTGCAATCTTGACTTTCCTTTTATGTTTTCTGATCGTAAATTAAACTCTTCTCATCTTGTAAGTCACTCTACTGCAATGGTTGTGCTGAAACAGCCTGCTACTGGTTTTGTTCTGTGAATGGTTCAGTGTGTCCCTGCCCTCTGTTCCTGAGCCTACATGGGTGAAGAATCACAGAGATTCTCTTTTATGTGGTTCATCATACAGCAGTCTTGTTCAGGAGCTGTTGCCTAACTGGGGATGCTGCTGCTGAAAAGAAGAATGAGTGCCTCATGGGTGGATCAAGGTTTTCAAGTCTTTGATCTGGACACTCACTCAAGGATCTGCTGCTGGTGCATTCTGTTACATGTTAGGCTGTACTGGTGGAAAACAGTGAGAGCAGGGACTCCTTCCTCACATCCTCTGCTTTAAGTCCCCCTGGCTGTTAGTGCCCGGTAGGAGGCAGAGGTCTCTTTAACGACTCTATTCTCCATTACCATCTCTTTGACATTTTTTTTTCAAGTTTCCCCTGCTTATTCTGACTGTTCTTGATAATCTGCTCTGGCTCTGGTTATTTTTTTCTTCATCTTCTTCTTCACAGACACACAGCCATTGGTCTACAGTAAAGCTGTATCATAGCTCAATTCAAATCAACCCTTGTCTTTCTTTGAGCAGCCTGCATTGCTTTATTTGTACCAAGCAAAGACACGTTTAAGTGTTCCTTGATTCAGCTTGACTCAGAGACAGCTGCTCTTCTCACTGCTTCCAATGAGATTTAAACCAGCCCATAACAGTGAGGCCCATATTGCCATCTCCCTTCTGCTTTGCCCATGTGCCACAGGGATCTTGTCTTCCAAGCAGCCACTTGGTCCCTGTTTTTTTCAGCTGCCTCTGTCTGCTCTCAGTAGAGTCCCCAACTCCTCAGGAGTTGTCTCCTGACTGGTCACAACCAGACTCTTCTGTACCCTTGGAATAAATTGTACAATTGTTCATGCACTTCTCCAAGAACAGTTTAGCCCCTTCGTGTTGGCCTGTGATGGGGGATGGCATTCTGCTCTCTTTCTCCCCTTCTGTAATGTGTTAAAAATATGCTGTTTCAGGCAGCCTCTCCAGGGCTGCTATTGCTACTTTCACTAAGAGGGAGGAGATGAAAGAAATATATCAGTAATTTGGTTCTAAATCACTTCCCCACAAAAGCCAGCGCTGAAGGTCACTTGTAATGAAGCTGCCATACAGGTAAGGCTCACAATCAGGCAGAGGAAAGGGAAAATGGGGCTGGAGATGAGTTCATGGCAATCTTGATTCAATTTCATTGAGGTGCAGGTGTTTGGATTGGAGTGTGGGATATTAGCAGGAAGGTCAGGACAGAGCAATTACTTGTGTGGAATATAACTGCAGTGCTAGGAAAGACTGCAGAGCCCTTTGGTGGTGCTCAGCCCAGACTGCATGGAAACCTGTGAGGTGGGTCACTCTTTGTGGAAAGGGTGAGATTGTGCCCTGCCTGCAAAGCATCTGGGCATAGATTCACATCCTCTGAGAATTGCAGGAGGGCTTGCATGGAGGTTTGAATCTCCAGCCTGGAGACTCCAGATCCCTTCCCATAGCAGTGTGTTAATGTGCAGAAAAGGAGCCCTGATTTGCAGTAAAATGAGCAAATAGGATTTCTTAATAAAAAACATTATAGATAGTTAAAAATACTTTTTCTTTTCACATTTAGAATTTATGCTGTCATAAAAGAAATTCGTTTACCCAAAAAAGTAAACACATTGTGCTGGTTTGAAAGTAAACCAGCGGGAGGAATTAACCCCACACAAATGCCTTGCAAGACATTTCAAGTTGGAGTTACAATTAATTAGAGAGATTATAATAAATGCAACAATACTGAAAAAACTAGCTGAAAACCACAAAGAGTACAGCCTGGCCCTTGTTGGTCAGGGTGGTATTCACAGTCCAATTAAGCAGTGGTTGCAGTCTTGTTGAAAGTGGTGGTCCTGTTGAAGGTCTGGAGGCTCTGTGGGAGGTCTGGTCCTCCTCTGGATGTCCAGTGGTGCAGTTCTAGGACCCAAAATACCTAGATTATGTACAGGCAGGAATGTTCAGTACCTCCCCCAGGGCAGGGAATTTCACAACAGAATGATATAATCCTATGATGTCGGGGAAGATGAAATAGGAAAGCCGTATAAATATGATTGCCTGGCAAAAGATTTAGAAAATACAGAAACGATAAACGAGATTGAGATGAGAACAAGCTTTGAGATACCAAACCTTAGCTACTGAACAACTAGAAAACAACAGCACTGCCGGCTGTAGGCAATCCCCCGTGTGATTAAACAATGCCCTCTACCTACAGACGGGTCCAAGGGTCAGAGGGAATGTCCTGTCTCGCCCCTGAAAATGTATGGCTCATCCCACTCCTGTAACCCTCCCCTGAAGCATCAGGTATTGTCAGAACCCAGAATGTCCCTTGGACACTCTTGGATGTTCCGGGCCCAGGTCAGAAGCATTTGAGACCCTGGAATGCAGCCACAGACCCCTGGGGCTTTGAATCTGATCCATGGAACAATTTACCAACTTTGCAAGAAGAACAAGAAATCACAAATGTTTAGATATTGTAGTAGAAGTAGTCACAAAGTGAAAGGAAGGATTTTTGAGTGCTGTACAGGGGGGTTTTAGGCCTTGTACAGAGGGGTCTGAGTTTTGTACATGGGGGTCAGAAGTTCTAAGATGGAGGGACTTGGGTGGGCCCTGTCCTCTTTCCTTCTTCTTCCTAGCCTCCATGTTCTTGGTCATGTTGGCGCTCACAGATTGGTTTAGAGTAGAAAGTCACCGTTCAATACAGGTGATGGGCCTTGGGGAGAAACCATAAACATTTAACATGTAATATGTGATATAAAAGAAGGCACCAGCACCCTGGGTGTGGGAGTGTGCCCTTGCCTGACTGCTGAACGGACCGCAGCAGCTCAGGGAGAAATCTTTTAGATAACACACAATAAACTACATTGAGACCTGACGACTGAAGACTGCTGAGTCTTTCTTTGGAGACACGGGTTGGAGGAGAGACTTTTCCACCTTTTAGGGTCACCCCAATCAGGGGGTGAGCCCAGACAAGGTATCTGTGGTCCCATTGGCCCCAGTCTTGTTCTGTGCCCACTCTGAAGCCCCTGATAAGGTGTGCCTGGGGGACCGGACCTTCTCTTGGCACCCTCTCTTGGCACCCTCTCCCGCCCCTGCTATCTTTCTCTCTCTCTCCCTATCTCTCCTTGCCCCCACTCCCTGGGGCCTGCCACGAGCTGCGGCTGGCAGCTCCAAGCAGGGCCCTTTACAATAAACTGTATATTCTAAGACCTGACTTCAGAGATCTCTCGTCTCCATCCATCCGGACTGTCCAGGAGTCCAGCACTCCCTACACTATGAGTCATAGGGTATTTTGGGAAGTCCTTGATGGCCTGGTTTGCTGTAGCTGCCCATTGGAGCTGTTGAGCCATGATGGCCCATTGACAGAGATGACCCCCTTAGGCTGGGTGTAGCTATCACATGAAGACAAGAAAATCCTACATCGAGCTCATAACCTGGGGGGTGGATGTGCACTGGACAGCTGTTGCAAACGACCCACCATTAACAATTCATCTGGACTAATGCAGATGGGTGTAAATACACAGTTTGGTTACACCCACATCGGCACTCTTCCTTCTGTAACCACGACACACATCTTTTAAAGCTTGACATAAAATGACTTGATTTACAATTATTGCAAAGAAACCTACTGATTGACCCGACTTGAATTATTTAAACAGGAAGTTTATGTTCAGGAAGGTTTTTTGTGGCATTTCTATCATGTTTCAGGATGGAAATTATTGTTTGTCAAGTTTAACATTCTCTAGCTTCCATCTCAGGGCTAGCAATGTTTCTGGCTGTGGGCTGCCTACAGCTTTGGTGTCCTGATTAAATTTGTTGCTTTTTAAAAAAATTGTTTCCCCTGGGGTTTCCCAGAAAATCAGTGGAGCAGAGAGGAGTGGGAGCGAGGAGAGGAAAATCAAACAATATACAGCCTTGAGAGTCACAGAGATGTTCAAGAGAGTGTGATGGGATGATTTGTCTTTCTGGTGGCCCTGCAGGGTGTGTCGTAACAACTGTTCATTGAAACCTATAGGAGGAGGTGTGAAATTTAGTGTGAAAGTATTTCCTCTTGGTGTCCCTGGATTAAATCCCCACTCCTTCTCACCTGCCATCACAGATTTCTTGTGATCTCTGGAGAAGCCAGATCCCCAGACCAAAGAGAGTATTATTTTAACTTGGCACTTAGCCCTTAATTCAGGGTGATATTTATACTGGCAGTGGTGAAAAGAGAAAGAGAAATAGTGCACTTGCTGGGTCTACAGTGCCTGCTGTGTTTGTCATAGTGGAAGTTCATTGGAAAAAGACTTCAGGAAAGAGAAGCAGTAAGTAAATATCTTTCTTCTCTGGGGATGCCATTTGGATTGTGAGAGATTTCCACAGCTAAGCTCAGAAGGAACTTTTTGAATTGCCAGGCAGGGAAATTTTATAGCATAACCAGGGATTTCAGGAGGTATCCTCAACAAACAGTGGTGTATCTTTTGGGTGCAGTGCCCTTTGGGGAGGGCTTGGGCCACTGATAATGAAAAGGCATCACTCATCCTTTATAGCACTGTTTGACAGTTGCTTAACTGTGGTGTCAGAAACTGCACAAAGAACCAGGCATATTGAACTAGACTCCTAAATATCTTTCAGGGCTTCTGGAATGAAGCCTAAATAAAAAGTCTTGAGGGTGTTTTGTCATGGGCTTTTGTCGGGGGATGTTGTCATGTGTCTGTGCTTTGGACATCACAAAGCCAGCATCTTTAGAGAGTTTATCATCACAACTTCTTGAACGACTAGCCACTCCCAGAGGGCTGCATGTAGGATAATGTAACAAAGAACTGCTTGCTAGAGCTTTTCTTCTATACCCCCTGCCTCTTTGTACAGCTCTGGACACGTGGCCTTTGTTTGGCTAATCAAGGTTTCTGGGACTTTAAAAGCTCAGGAAGCTCATGGTGGTCATTATCAGGTTCCTGTAGGAGCAGCCTCACTTAAATATCTGATTTTTCATAAGATGCAAAAGGGTCAATGCAATTGAGAAAGTGAGCTTGGACATGCAAAGCAATTTCATGGGGGAAACAGCACAGGTAATTAGACTTGACAAAACCTTCTGATGAGTGACTACACTGTAATCTCCTTTCCCAAGCATTGTGTCTACACCCTTGTGAAAAACACGTTCACTCTCCTATGAAAATTTTAAAAGTTTAATAAAGAGCAATAGGAGACCAAGACCATAGAGCAAAGGTTAGTACAGACTGGTGCATCTTGGCACTTAGTCAAGACCACACTTATCTTCAGAGATAGCCCTTAAATAACTTTTTCCTTACATCAGCCTGTTGCATATTCATAGACCCTTATGCATAGTAAACTTTTTTCCCAAACTAGGTTATATATTCCAAGAACTGTTTAGCATGGTGCCTCCTCGGGTTTTCTTTTTAGAGCATGTAGATTCCTTGGTTGTGATTTTAGTCCATTCTTATCACCTCCAATTTTTGGGCCCTGCCCCACACCGTCTTCAGACGGTGAGTGCTGATGGTTGGCAGATCTGTACAGGTGTCCTCATCCTGTGTTCACTGGGTGTTATCCCATCCCAGCAGGCATTGTAACACAAGCATAACTATTTCACTACTATGTCTAAGCTTATTTAACAACAGAAATAAAAACTATATCAAAGTTACTTTAACATGACACATATAAATTCATTTTAATATTTGTGAAAAGCCAACATTATAATATTTATAGTATTTATATATTTATATTTATAGTATTTATAACACCCTGGTGAGTATCCCATGTGCATCTATAGACCTGGTGGCCCACATACATGCAAGTGTCTCATGGCAATGTATGTGCACTATACACAGCTGATATGCAATATCATGCAAGAAATATTGTTCTTGGTCATGATACACAAAACACTGCCCATGTGTGTAAGTGGTGATGTGGACACATAACAGAGGTTTAGAAATCTTAAATACTAATAACTCCTGTGCATTTTCTGCTTGTATTTGTAACTGCTTGTGTTTTCTGCAGATGTAAAAGATGCTCAAGCCAAAAATGTTGGTTTGTTTGCTGGAATTTTTCATCACCATTCCTCTGTCCTAAAGGCTTGTAAAATTTTCTATATTTATTTATTTGCATGTCACACCTGTGTTTGACAATGCCTTTGTCAGCATCCCAAAGAAGCCTTTCAATGTAATGAATGGATAAATAAGCCTCTGAGATCTAACTTTGCATGTTCAGGTAAGTAGACATCCTCAAAGCCTGCTTCTGAGTGGTGTTGCCTGGTGTTGTCATGTGGCACAGCAGTGAAAATAGATCTCTTCCAATATTTTTTTTTGAAACTTGAAATGTTCCTGCAGAGGTTTTGTATTAGAAACTCATGTCCTTGGTTGCAGGCTCATGTTAGACAATACACCTTGTACTGTCTACAATACACCTAGACATCTATGCTCAGCCAAGCTGTGGTCTGGTCATTTCCTGCCAGGACATGTCCTGGCACATCTTACCGGACATAACTGGCTTGGGGAGTGATTTATTAAAGAAATACGGATATTGATCTAGCACCAATATCCACCTGTGACGGACAAAAACTCTCTAACAGTTTAAAGTTAGAAAGTGTATGTTTATTACGATGCCGGGCGGCGTGCGGGATAGCTCCCAAATACACACCGCGCCCCTCAGGTGATTACAGAGTCCTTTTATCAATACAAGTATTGAATACCAAAAATACAAATACATATTCATCATTTTGGTACATCCTACTCCTTGCTTCGTATGCTAATCAGTTCAAAAGTTATTAAGCATGCGCAGTTTGTTTCTTGAAATGGGTCAGTGGTCCCTTTCATGGGGAGGGGTCCTAAAATGAGGAAGTAAATGAAGTCTTCCTCATTCTGACCTTTCTACCTTTTCAATACAAATGTGACAAATGAACCCTTGGTAGAACTCCCATTTCTTATCTGGAGTTGGTTTCGGAACAAAAGAGGCCCACAATTGTCTTATTTTTCTAAAAGCTATATGTCAGTTTCTATATTCCTCATTACAAACCCAGCTAACTAAACATTGTGTTGACAAGCAATCAATTATTAGTTAACTACTAACTCTTAACTTCATCAAGCATTTATTTTAATTAATTCCAATAAAGCTTATTTTTAACTAAAATCTTAGCTCTTTTAAAATCTCTAAATTTCTTAAAGTTTATGTTTCAGGAGCAAAGAGAAATTGTGGGATACAAAACCAACTCTCCATGGGACTCTTAACAAAGATTTTTCACAATAAGAGCTGGTCACATTCCCCTGAGCTACACAGATGTTTAAAAAGGAAGCTTGAATTTCCATGGCAACGGGCTGCATTCTGCTGACTCTGGTAGTCTGTCACTCTCCAGATGTGTTTGTCACCCCTGGTACTCTGGGTTTCAAGGCCAACAGTGTGTGATGGACAGAGATTGTAGTGGGGTTTTGTTGGGGTCAGACATCCTGGTCGAGGGAGTGTTTCACAAATGCCCTGCAGGAGAGGCACTGAGGAGCTCAAATGATGGTCCAGCCTGGCTTATACATTGGTTACAACAGGATCTTCTGGTTAAGCCACTATCTGGTTTCTAGGAAGCTCAAAGTCATCACGTCACAGTAGGACTGTGACCCTGTCTAGCTCCTCTTACCTGAAAAGCTCAATTTTTTATGTACGTCAGATTATTAAATCTCACAGTGTCTCTGTGAGGCACTGTGGGGAAACAGAGGCAGCCCTAAGCAGTAGCTACTTGTTGGGAAAGATGAAATAGGAAAACCTTATAAATATGATTGCCTGGCAAAAGATTTGGAAAATACAGACATTGAGATGAGAACTAGATTTGAAATAGCAAACCTTGACTACTGAATAACTAGAAAACAATAGTATAGCCAGGTTGAAAGCAATCCCCCCTTCTGATTAAACAACGCCCTTTACCTGCAGATAGGTCCAAAGGTCAAATGGAATGCTCTGTCTCACCCCCAATGTCTGGTTCATCCCACACCTGTCGCCCTCCCCTGAAGTATCAGGTATCTGTGACCCCATTGGCCCAAGTCCTGCTCCAGCCCACCTTGAAGCCCCCTGATAAGGTGTGCCCGAGGGACCGGACGCTCTCTTGGACCTTCCCCTGGGACCCTCACCTGGAACCCTCGCTCCCTCTCTCTCCTTCTTCCTCTCTCCCTGGGCCTGCCACGAGTTGTGCCTGGCAACTCCAAGCAGGGCCTTTCCCCCTTTTAATAAACCACATTTTCTAAGACCTGACTTCAGAGATCTCTCATCCATCCAAACCGTCCTGGAGACCCGCGCTCGCTACAGCTACTTTTACAGAAAATGCCAGTGCCAGAGCTAGGAGCAGGATCTAGAAGTTCTTGTTTCCTTTGTTTCCCCATTTCATCATGAGGAACTATCACCTCTCATGGAACTGAGAAAGCAGAAGGTTATTTCCTGAACTACTTCTTTGGAAAAAAAAAAAAACTTTTAATGTGCACATACACGATAGAATAGGCAATATATTATAGTGGAATAAAGGACAGTAGATATGGCCAAATCAGAGGGAAGGGAATTGTGTGCTCAGATATAACGATGAGGTGGGCTGGGACATTTTGTGTTTCTGGGTGATTGAAACAGATGAAGAGGGCAAGTGCATCAACAGTGGTGTGAGGCTGAATATCAACCCAGAGGGAAAAAAAAAGTTCTATTGTGGAATTTATCCTGAGTTCAGTGTAGGCTCAAAGGCTGGCATGAAGTTTGTTTCTCGTGACCCATGTATTATCCATGTTCTGCAGGAAAAACATGGATCACAGCCTGCAGAAGAGTATTTACTTAAAGGGCTGTGCATAGCTGGAGCCAAAACTGGGGGGAGGGCCAGAGAGGCTCCTTAGGGGGCTCCTGTGATGATCTTGGAGATCTTTGCCGAGGCTACATGGAAATGTCTTCTTTTGTGATGTATATGAGCACCTGTCTTTCTGTTGTCACAGAAGCCACTCCAGCACAAGCACTACACGTGGCAAGCTGGACTGGGAGGAGGAGCTGAGGGAGAGGGATGGTGTGATGATTTTTCCATTGTGTGGGAATATACTGGTGTGGCTGTGCTGCAAAATGAAAGGCTGGCAGGCAGAGCATTAGCCTCAACTAAGTGGAAAAAACTATCTTTGTCCTTCTTGAGGCACCACACTTACTGTGAATGAGATATCCAATGAAGATACCACTGCTGTGTGCAAATGGGAGAGGAGTGGGGTGGAGAAAGCTGCATTCCCTTGGATAACTGGGTTATCCTTGGTGAATGCAGGGAGGCTGAGCAGCTGGAGGCTGGCAGGCAGCATTTGCTTCTGCTGAGCAAGTGTGTTTATCTAGAGAGCTCACAGAGATATTTATGGCTGAGGAAGGGTGTAAATCTCATTGGATTCAAGTCCTTGGTGGATAATTATTCCCTCCTTCTTCTGTCTCCTCTCCCCATGCCCTTCTGCCCTGTGTATGAGACAAGGTTCACAGACTATAAATGGATGCACTGCTATGCTTAATGTGGAGAGACACCTCATAATCAGGTGAGGCAGAGAGTGGGAGGTGAGGCACAGGTGGGAGGCAGCGTGCCAATTCCTGCTCCTTCCCACTGTAGTCAGTCCCTGAGTCTCCTATCACACTCATCTGTGGGAAGCTCATTTCTTCCATTTCCCCTTAAAATGAGTTGTAGCCTATAAAGCCTGAAGCAGGACAGCTGCGTGCTCAGAATCCTAAGGTGCTGTTCCTAAAAGGAGAGGGTGGCAGGATGCAGGGAGGGAGTCTATGCCACTGAAATTCCACATGACTCTAGTTTGGCTCTTACAGCTTATGAGGCTATCAAAGCTCTCACTTAATTACCTAGCAATCAATCTTTCTTCCTGTTCCTTATGCTTCTAGCCAAGATTAGCAGTATTTTTATTCTTGAGGCCTCAGGAGAATTTCCAACTCATAAGAAATCACAGCCAACCCACAGTAACTGGTAGAGGTTGTGTGTTTAAGACTGCATTCCTGCTCCATGGTTGCAGGAAAAGTGTGGGACAGTAAAGCTGGGGACATCTGGCCTTACAAGATTTTGTTTGGTTTTGCAGGATGAAGGTTCATTGAAACATCCCTGAGCCCAGAGAGGCAGATAGGGACCATGCATTGACTGAGCATGACCAGCTGAGTTGACAGAGCTGAGCATAACATACTGAGTCATTATGGCATTATCTCTTCATTACCCACAAAGTGCTGTTGTAGGTGGGGAGGAGCACAGGGAGAAAGACAGAGAGGAGGGAAATGGCTCATTAACTGCCCAAAGGAATCAAGCTGAATATCTCATTCTCTTAGAAGAGGCTCTATCAGCACCCAAAAAGGACACACACCTGCACCAACTAACACATATGCAATGCACATCTTGGATGCCCCCATAGTGCAAGAACAAACATCTTTCCTTCCATCACTGTCCACTTAAATTTAGAAACACATATACCGAAACATGCTCTGTATCTGCAGACCAGTTCATCTGCTCTGTGGGCACTGTCTGCAACCACATCCAACTCAGTTACATCTAACAATCCCACCCTCCTAGCGGAGAGCAGGCAGAGCAGTTGTACCAAGCTTTCTTCCTATGGACAGAGAGTTGTGTCTCCCCTGTATGCATTCCTCTGTGCTGACACTGTGCATTCCAGTGCATTCTGTCCCCTCAGCTGTGAAATCTGCTTCTATGCATATCCATTCACAAGTATGTTCTTGCCTTTCCCTTCCTTCCAATTATCCTTTTTCCTGGTTTCCATGAGTTCTGCTGGCACACCCCGTGGCTCCTGCAGGTTTCCCCCATCATGGTTCCCAGTGAGAGCCAGTCTCTTGCAGCAACACAAGTATTGGCAGAGTGTGCTGACACCAGGGCTAGGTGACATTTCTTGAATAAGACCCCTTTCTTGGGAGCCAGGAAGCTTTGCAGCTTACATGTTATTCTGGATGAAACATGGGAAACAAGCTCCCAGTGGTCTCTCAGCTCACTCACCAGCTGCTGGACTCTGCCTGCAATGACTTTGCAGCACTCTTTATTCCTGCTGCCCTTCCTTCTCGGACGTGGATGAGGAAGCTATTAATTGTTTACTCTATGCAGGTCCCAGCCTCATAGATATCTTGCTAGACAATATTTCAACAAAAAGCATTTGACAAGATTTATGGGGCTGTCGCTGCCAACTGTGGACTGTAGAAAGTAAAAAATCTCCTTTCTTAGGTAGTAAAATACAAAATGGGACCCAGTTTCTCTCCAGGGTAAGAATCATGTTTGACAATGCTGTAAAACACATGGTGCTACAGCATGGGGGTGAGAGCCAGAGTAAACGCTGCCTTTGGAAATCTTCATTGCAGAGCTGGGATGTGTGAAGTCATTGCAAAATAAGAGAGAAAGGGCCTTGGGTGTAGAGTGTCCCTTCAGCCTTTCTCTTCTCTGAAAGAACTGGAAATCCCTTTACAAGCTTCGCAAAGCTTTTCTGAAACTGATTTTAAATTCATTCAACTAAATTGGAGCAAGTACTATGGGTATATACAGCAAGACTGGTTTGCTCTTTTATTAAATCAGTTTAGGTTAATTGGCTCACAGAATGTTTAACCTGAGGAAGGACTTTTCACTAGTTCAGTTGCACCAATTAGAAATCAGGCCTGATAAACCTGAATTCTCTTTGTGCCAGAGACTCTGGGTGTTGTACAAAGATTGTGTAAGGGAGAAAACAAGTAACAGCTCTCAGATAATCATTTGCCCCTTATGTGCCTGCCTGTTTATCCTTTTTTTTTGTTTATACCAATAATTTTTCTGGTCTGTGTACACTGTGCATCTCTGGCAATGTTACTATAGTGAAAAGCTAGCTACAAGATTTTGATTTAAGTTACACTCTGCTAGGGAAGACCTGTATTTCCAAAATCTATCTTAGAAAAGGGGAAGAGAACGTGTTATGTCAAGCAGGAATAGAAAATGAAGGAGAGATGTAGGGCTCAGTCATTCCCCTGGGTGTCAGAGGTGGGTAAAATGTGTTTGTACCAGAAACACAGTGCAAAGTACATTGTCTTCTCCCCTGTGTGGTGTGCTCACAGAGCATATGTGCTCAGCAAAGTTGTGTCAGCCGACTGAAAGAACCATCTTTTAACTTCATGTCAACATTTGCAATTCTTAATAAAAACAGATTTCTTAATAAAATCAGATTGCCTCAGGACTGAAAACTCTTCATTCTCTGTGTTTTGGGAAATTCAGTGTAAATGGAAAAGGCAGTGAGATTACCTTAGGCCAAGACAGGGGGGCTTTGGCTTACTGTCTTGCTTTGAAAAACCAGGTGTCTGCTAAGGAAGGCAGGAACCTCCTGTGAAATGGAAAATGTAAACCCCCTCCCTCCAAATTGTTATAGTTTTGAAATTAAGGGGCTCTCAGGAAAATATATGGGAGCAGGAATAACAGTTCTTTATTAGGGAAGAAAATAAAAATAAAATAAAAAATGCAGTATTACAAAAAAGAGTCAGAGCAGGCCCTGGCAGCCTGTGGGTCAGGGTGGTGGCAGCAGTCCCATTCCATGGTGGCTCAGCCCTCCTGCAGTGCCAGCTGTGCCTCTGCTGGAGCAGGAATCCTGGGCAAGGGTGGAGTTTTCCTCTGAAGCTCCAGGGATGGTATAGATGGGCCTGGTCTTCTTCTGAGAATGCAGTGGAGAAGAAAGCTGCTCCTCTAGGAATCCAGTGGGAAAGGCTGTCTCTGTTGTTCCAAATCTCAGATTGTATCCAGGTAGGAATGCTTGGCTCCTCCCCCTGGGCAGAGCACCTCCCAGTGGGATGATGGAATTTTATCAGCCATGCAGGGACACTCACTGGCCCATGAACAGAAGATATCCTCCTGGAGGGAGGATTGGTTGTGGAAGAGATAAAGAAAACTGCCCAATTAACAGAAAATAACTGCCCCACCTCTAATAGATAGGAATAGAATGCACACCCCTGTTTCCAACCTAAGACACTTACCTTGGCTTACCTTGTATGAGCAGAAGAGAGAACATTCTGGTGAGTGGCTCCTTTCACTGTATTAGTACATGCAGATGTTTACTTGATTTGGGGCACTGTAATCACTGACAGCTTCCAATAGCAAAGTAATCAAATTTTGCACAATTGCTATTCTGGGTTAGGGGCTTTGGTTACCACCACTCGCTGGCCAAGATTCCTTTGCTCCTCAGTAGTGCACATTATTGTTAGCTTTTTCTTTTTCCAGTGGGTTCCTTCTTTAATGAATAACTTATTTTAATGAAATACTCTTAGATTCTGATTATCCAGTGTCAAATGTTTTGTATCTAACTAGGTCATAATTTATATCAGTATTGAACATACCATACAGCCTGTACATATCCCATTATGTCCTAATAAATCTCTAGAATATGGATTATATGGGCTAAATTTTCACATGGTCACAAGCTAAGAACAAACTATTTGAAAGAGATATGCGCTCCCTTGATACCACAAATGCTGCTGTTTGGGAATTCTGATCCATGCGGTGATGAGCTGCATGTCCCCACTACAGTGTCCCCTTGCTTCTGCCCTGCTCCTTCCTCAATCTGTGCTTTGGAGATCACAGACTCTTTGGTAAACATGCAACAAGACCAGTCCCCACTGGCTCTAAAACACTCTTAACATTTTAATACAGCAACTGCTGCAGAATAGGGAAGTGGCATTCACATAAAGCATTCACTGCCAGTCAAAGGCGGTGTGTGAAAGACAAAGCAAAGAACCCTTAAAAACAAAGGAAAAGAGGTGAAAAGGCCACATTGAGGGCAGTAATTTCTTGTTTGGCCAAAAACTGGTTTTAGTGAAAAATGCTTTTATTTCCTCTGGTTCACCTTATCATCTCCCACATGGTATTTCCCTCTCTGATAAGGAAACTGCTCTGGGGTTTATTCTTTACTATGCAAGCTTGTCATGTCTGTGTTTAATGAAGTTTAATTATCTTCTGAGATTCAATGAATAATTATAAATCTCCTCAAGATGCAATCACAAGCACTTCATGGTTCATTAACAGTGGAAAATCCATTGTAATTCACCTAATCCCTCTCTCCTGACCAGCCATATGCTTGTCACTCCTGTGCACCTTGTTGTTTCTCCCTTATTTCAACACCAGGAAATACATTCAACTATTTTTCTATGAAACAAGGTATAGTTTAGGGTAGGGGAAAGAATTGTGGACTATGGGAAGTGGGAGCTTAGACAGCAATGTTATATAAGCATACCAGTGAGCTTTGTCCCATGCTGAGGGTGCTTTTGAGATGTCAAGAGCTCCGGTGTCCTCAGTTAGAGACACACCTCTGAGAGAGTAGTGGCCCCCCACAGGCAATCATCTGACTGTATACATCTTGTTTTCCTCTCGATCTGGTCTTCAATTTGAACTCAAATTACAGTTTTCCCTGTTGAAAGCCTCCTGAGATCTGTGAACCTTTGCACTAGTTGAAGAGTAAGGTCTGAAAGTTTATTTTTGTTGGGACTAAAAATGCTGGAGATGTCAGCCCTGTCACAGGAAGCTACTCAGTGCTATCTTAAACTTTCCAAACAGCAGGCAGCACATGAACCCAGCTGCACTATCATCCTGGAGCGACCTTTCTAATTGAAATCTTTAACCTTTCTGCAGTTATAGATATAAATTTTTACTGAATGCAGAAAAGGTGGTTGTTTTAAAAATTTTTAATAAAGGCTAAAAGATTGAAAAATAAAAGACAATGAGACAGATAAAGAGGGATGGAAATTAATGCAGTTGAGTTGTAGTTTCCAGCAGCCCCAGGAGAGCTCTGCAATGAAGATGACATTTCCATACAATTGACATTTCCCGGCTGGAGCAATCTTCTAATTTGCAGCTGCTCGTGTGTAGAGACCACCATGAAGAGGATCATTAGTTTTTCATATTCATCAAATGGGATCTAATTTTCCCCCATCCCCAGGTACCCCACATCTCCTTCCCAGAACTGGCACAAGCTCTGAACTCTGCCTTTTCTTCATCTTTTGTAGGGGTGATCTTTGCCACACCTCCTGATTTTTCAGCTCTCTGTGGAGTTTAGTGGAAACAAGAACTTGCTTTTTACTGGAAAGATGGATGGGAGCTCTTGTGATTTCTGCTTCCAGTTTTGGGAGTGAGTTTTTTGTGTCTTTCCATTTATTTCTGTTGTTTACTCTTTGTAAACTCTTCTTGGCAGAAGCTGCTGTACAGCACTACAAGGACTCCTGGCAGAGCAAGGTTTTGTGGCTTTCAGGGTCTGCAGGCTCATAATTGGCTTCCAGCATCTTACACTCGAGTCCTTCATGGGTGATACTTCCTCCTAGTCACAGGTTGCTGTGGAACAGAGCAGCTTGTCTTCCAGATTGTAGAAATTTTTCCAAAGTGCATGTAAACTGGGGATGAATGCTCAATGACACTTCATCGCTTTCAATCTGCTTGATTCAATTTAGATGAATAGAATATGCATCTTCAGCTGAATTATTCCTCTTTAATAAATATGTTGTTGCAGTAATCAATTGGCACATACTTAACAAACAATAACTATCCTATTAAATCGGAATGAAATGCAAGTGCAATCCAGATTTGTTTAGATCTGCAGTGATGAGTTCTTTGCTTCTCCTTCAGCCATGCTTCTCTAGAGCAAGAGCTGCTGCTGTGGCTGTCACTGGGTACAATTATTGATGTACTGTCCTCTAAGGTAGTGTTGAACCGATATTTCATGTGTGCCTTGAGCCTGCACTGCAAGTCACCATGGGCAGAGCTGGATCAATTCTGGCAGCAGCTGGTGGCCAGAAGGCACAAGTGCTTTTATTACCCTCTAATCCTGGAGCTTTCCTACAGGAGCACTTCAGAGAGCACAGAGATCAAGGCCAGCCCTTTCTATTCACTTCTTGCCACCAACACTGTGTCTTCTGTCTTTGCCCGAGGCCATTCCCAGCCTTTGTTCCAGTCTATCTTCAGGCTGAGTTGGTGTTGCTGCATCACGTCCCTGGACTAAAGGCACAGCTGATCTGTCCTGTCAGTGCCCTGTCCTTCACTACAGCTGTCCCTGGGAGGGGAGCCTGGCTGGCTGGCTGGCTGGAAGTGAACTAGAAATGCCAGCAACTGGCTTTGCCAGCAGTCGGAAAATGTCATTGTCCTGTTCATTTGCACTGTGGAACAGGATATTGAATTAGATAACAGAGATTAGAGACAACATCTAAGTCACGGCTGTCCTGAATTGCCATGTAACATTGATAGGCAGTGATCAGTTTCAGCTGGGAAATGGTTGTGTTCAGCAGTGAATGAGCTGATCTTTACCGGTGTCATCTGGGGCATCAAAGCAACACTTGAGGCACTTGAATTTCTTTCTGGCTTGGCCAGTAATCTTCTTGAACACCTTTAGCAAGTCATTTAATTTGTCTGTACTTTCATTTTCCTGTTTGTAAATGCCTATAATGACACATGCTTTCTGCTTAAAAAGCTTCAACATCCTTTGTTAAAAGAGCTGTACAAGACTAGAAGTTTTCTTTAGTATTGTATCATTTGATGGCTTGCTAAAAAAAAAGACACTGCAGATGAGATTATTAGATACAAGTCTGACAAGTGTTGACAAATATTATTAGCAAAAGAGCCACTGGAAAGCATTGCTTACAGATTTTGACTGTTGGGGTAAATTCATTCTTATAAATGTACCACCCAAATCTTACTTGAGCTTGGGTTACCTTTTGACCCTGTTTACACTGAGAGACTTGATAACTGACATGGAACTTAATAACTTAAGAGGGAAGCTACAGGTAGGAGCGCCATGCTGGTAGATATTTGTGCTTCAGTTACACAGAGTAACAGGAAGAATTTGATGAACAGTCTTCCTGTTGTCTTAAATGTGTCTAGAAAAGAAGGCTATTCCTGTAAAACTAAATTGCCTCTGAATTTCCTTTAGAGCAGAGACAGACCTTCATAGGACAGCAGCCCCCGGACCCATTTCTTTATTACTTTTTACCTGCTTTCAGCATTTTTAGCAGGGTGAGGTAAGTGTGACACGGTCTCACTTCCAGTGGTGACAGTTCACACCTGCTTTGCACTGTTATAAACTGGCATGTAGAAAGGTGAAGAGCTTACAAAGGCAGTGCCTGGTAGAAGTTTGCTGTACATCCTGAAAGTTGCCCGTCCTGCAGGCTCCCATCCTGCTCTTCTGTGGGGAGTGGGGGCAAGGGATAGCTTGTGTTACAAGAAGGAGCTGCTGTTTGGGAATTGTCTCTCTTACAAAGGACCTGAAATAACAGCAGATCAATTTATTCTTAAGTAATTAATGCATTCCCCTCTCTTTGGGCAACTTACAATCTATAGCTCAGGAATTAGCACAGCTCAGCTCTGTTCAGCTGAAAACACAGATATTTCTATTCCTCGTGGTACTGCACATACTATTGGGAGCATCATCTTCTTCTACTGCAGAGACCTTCCTGTCTTGTGTTGGAATCCCTGGCAATTAACTTCTGTGTGAAATGGAGCATTTCCTTCTGTAGTTGTTGGAGATTTCTGGTTTGAGCTGTTTAAATGGATGAATGACCAGCATGCCCCCTCTGATACTGCAGCTGTCTTACCTTTTGCCAGGTAGTGTCACACTCAGTGTGTTGCCTGTGCAGAGTGAGAGAACAAGAGATGCTTCAGATCACCACCAGAGCCACTGAGATCAGAATTAGATCCTTTGCAGTGTTACAGCAAATGCTTTGCAGAACTTTCAGAGGTAACAAAGGCTGGTGTCTCCCTCTTTGGAGACCGAGGCACAGCATCAGAGGTGGGCTTGAGCTCTGTGTGGGTTTCTGTATTGTTCAGTGGAGCGTCAGGACGCTCCAGATGTGCACCCAGGAACAACTTTTCCCAGGCTATAACACTTCTGGTATCAGAGTAAGGAAAAATAAGGTTTTCTTTTAATTTCTGATAATAAACAACCTGCTCATGGAAGTGGTCCTGATATGAGAACAGATGAGCTGAATAAAACAGCAGCCCTGCAATGTGGTCCAGTGGGTCGCGTGGTTCCTGGGAATTCCAGTGGTTTTTTCTCTGCTGCAAGAGACTGTTAGATTAAAGGGATACAATAGCATTAAAAAGACTTAGTCTGAGTTACTACAGCTTTCTAATCTTCTAATATCCTGAAATACTGTTTCAAACTATTTGGGCATGCAGTAGGGATTGAGCCTTGAGCATGCATTGGACAAAAAGGAACCAGATTCTTAAAATTTCTAAGGCCTAAAGGAATATTATTATTTTATTTACTGTTAGCAGTCACTTCAAACATTAATTAGCAGCCTCCAAGGGGAATCTGCTAGCTGTGCATCCCACTGGGCTTGATATCTACTACATTCATTTTAAGTTGATGTTTTAATTAAAATGCCCCCTAATTATTTTAATTAGCTTTTAAGTAATAACTTTCCACAGAACCACTTGGATGAGCAACTAATTGTTTCCCTTCTGTTTACATAGGTCTGGCTGTCTCTCAGAAAAATGTGGCAATGGAATGGCAGGTAGGTTTGGGAAGGGACTCCACTCCCTTTCATAGCCTGTGCTTATGCTGTTTGCCTTCAGGAAAAAGAGTCACCTGCGAGGGTGAGATGGAGACAGCTGTGCTGGCAAGTGCTTCACCATTTATTCATGTGCTGTGCAGGAGGAGGGTACCATATGCTCATGTTTCAATAAGTTTCTCCATCTTCTGATCACTGGCCTAATGGCAAGCTATTCTGTTTCTGTGTTCATAGAATTTGGACTACTTCACAGCATACAGTCAGTGGACCTTGACCCTGGCTGGGAGCAGGGTCAGTCCTTGGCACAGACAGTGGCATTATTAATGTATGCAGTGGCTGCTGCAAACTGTACAGGTCATCACACAAGCTCAATAGTTCAGGGCTTGCCGTGCCTTGTACTGAGTAGGTCTGGAAGGAAAAGCAACATATCCATAATTCCAGGCATCCCTCATCGTGCTGCTGTTCTGCCTCCCATCGAGCAGTATTTCCTGTGCTGGGAGAAGGCTGGTGTTCCCTGCAACCCACAACACCCTTTCCAGAGATGTTCAGTGGTGCCAGTCACACTCCTCACAACTGCCTTGTGCAGCTGAAGTGTGGCCATGGCAGTGGTACAGCAAATGTGTCTGTGGTTGAAGCTGTGTGCTGGGGTTTGGGGCTGTCTGTGTGCTGTTGGATCACTGCCTGCAGGACTTGGGGGTTGTGTGTGGGTTCACATTCAGTGAGTGTGTGCCTTGATGTGCTTGCATATAGACCTGTGTGCCTGCCTGCAAACAGCTGCATCTTCCTGCCAGCTGGTCATTCAGCCACACTGCTCAGCACATGGGCGTTAGATTCAGATCCCTATGGTCATGTTATTTAAATGTTTTCTGCTGAAAAGCCTTCCTGAGGTTCTGATCTATGTATTTTATCTCATGCAGTTTGTCAGTCTGATCTTTCCTTCTTGTTTTCCTGTGTTTATTGAAAACCTCTACCACAAAACCCAAAAAACAAGACGAGAAGAAAAGTATAGGTGACTGTGTATTATCCTTCATTACTTGTCACCAATGCAAAACCATCCTAGGTACCATCAGCTCCATTTGGAGAGGTGTGCTAATTAGACTTTTATTACAATGTGTATTTGAAAGCAATTAGAATTGCAGTGCCAGCATGTGGCTAATTCACCCTCACAATACTAATTTGGTTAAGTCAGCAGCTGCTGACTGAAGTTGATTGCCAGATTCTGTGTGTGTGTGTGTGTGTGTGTGTGTGATGAGGTGCCACTGCAATTACCTGCCTTGAGAGAGTGACACCTACTCTCCAGTGCTCCTGGAGTACCACACATCTCTGTTACCTTTCTTTTGAGCCAAAACTCTAGGAGTGTTTTAGGAGGGACAGCCCTAAAATTACTGCCATGTGCTTGTTTCTTTGGTTTCCTGGACCTGGAATGAGAAAGAGACAGGACCAAGACCAGCAATTTGTCTGCCCTCAGGCCATCAGCAAACCTCGGGCAGTGATCACTGCAGCTAGAACTGTTACCTGAAAGAGAAGGGCTTTCCCTTCACTGCCATTTGCCTGATTCACCTGGCATTGCTCCAAAGATCTCCATTGCCAGAGGATGCCGAGTGGAAAATATTCCTGGGGATAAGTGATTCTTCCCCTTGAGGATTTTGCGCTCAGCAATCCTCATCTACTGTTAATTTCCATGTCACGAGGCAAAATTAAGGCCTCATGTTCTACATTTCCAAAGAGCAGAGTTTTGCCTGCCTTGTAGGAGAAGCCTTGTTTTGCCATAATCACTGTCTGTTTTCAAATTGTCTGGAAGTCAGGCTTGGTTTTGGTTAAAAGGGAAGACTTGCTGTTTTTCTAGAAATCCTTTTCTCTGTGGAAAGGCAGCACTGTTTCACATCATAATTTTGACAGGTTTAACTTCTGCAGCTCCACTTTCATGCTTTACATCCTTTGTGTATTTTTTTTCTGAAAAATTAAAATCTGGAGCTGTTAAAAATCTGTTAAATCTGGAGCTCTGGAAATGGGGGAGCAGGAAAACAGTAGCTAGTGTAGCTAGTACTTATGTGCATGGTGTCCTTGGCCTCCTCTTTCGGATGCATTGGCAGTGTCACCTTCGGCAGGCTCTGCCTGGCTTCCAGGCTCAGTGTGGGTTCATGCAATAGTAACATGGGTTTTAAGCTCCTTGCATGCACATCAGTGGCTGTAAGTTGTCAGTTAAAATTTGCTATTTTAATAGCAAATTAAAATAATAGAATAATGGAATAATAGAAATAATAGAACAATGGAATATTAGAAATAATGGAATAATAGAAATAATCAAATAATGGAATAATAGAAATAATGTAATAATAGAAATAATAGAACAATGGAATAATAGAAACACCCTTGAAGGTATAAAAAAACTTAAGTTGGAGATAAGTTTTATATTGACTTTAATTCCAAGACTGGAAGAAGAACATAGTTTTTTGCCATTTGAGCAAAGTCTTTACGCACCAGAAAGGAGAAAAAGGCAGAGAGAGATACAAAGATTGATGGATGAACCAGAGGAAAGTGAGAAGGATGCACAGAAAATAGAGTGGTGAAAGGGATGCTTTCAATGCTGTATTAACAGCCATTAAGTTTCTTCTTCTAAGGACACCTTCACAATTCCAGGGCAGGGCAGATGTGAGCACCGTGGCCCTTCAGCATTTTGCTGGCACCTAAGGGGAGCCTGTGGGCCTTGTTTAACAACACCCACAGATGTCTGATGAGAGATCCACCAATTGCTGCATGCAGGCAAGAAAATGAGTGGGATGAGCTCTGTTCCCCCTTCATGCGTTTTCAGCAGAGCAGAGTAAAACAAGTCTTTCTCAATGGGGTCTTTTTGTCAAGGATATGAGGAAACATGAGGCTTTGGTCTGCTCGGTGCTCACCCTGGTGAGCTGTCCCTGCTGATCCCAGAGCACAGAATATAGCCCAGAGCTGGCAGTTGAGAGCTAGGGTAAATTGTTTTACTTTGAGTACAACAAGACTCAAGTGTAAGTTTTGCACTGAAATTACTGAACATTTTGGCACCAGATTCAATACCACGGGGGTTTCACCTTAGCAGTCTCTCTGCAAGGCATACTTTAAGCTAACCAAAAGCTCTTGGACTCTGTGCAGCAATGACTGGCTGAAATGCTGCATGCTGCCCTATTCATGTTAGATTACTGCAGGATTTTAGATCTGATAGAATCTCAAAATAGCCCAGTCCATACCATCTTCCTGTTTATCAAAATGCCACCTTATTATTGCAAGTATCCGTGCCAGTCCATTTGAATGTGCTGTATGAATTATATTGCCACATCAGCTGGACCCCATGATTTCCTTCCCTCCCTCACCATCCCTGCCTATTTCACATCTTGGTTTGGCTGGAAGGCAGAACATGCTGAGAGCCTCATTTTTTTAAAGACAAAACCCTCACATTTTCCCTCCTTTTCCAGGGAGGCCAACAGAACTGAATTGTACCATTCAACTTTCTTACCTTTATGTAAGACAAGCTGTGCTTATTTTCTGTGTTAATCGGTTTGAGCTACTAACCACTAGTTTACCACAATATGGAAACTGTGGGACTTGGTGCCTGGACAGGAGTCAAATAATGAGTGCACTGGAGCTAGAACACAAACAAACCTTGCCATGAACACAAACCTTCTGAGAGGTCATGTGAGTGCCAGGTGTTACCTAATGCTCTGCTATCCTGGAATGATTGATACAGAAAATCACTGGATTTTGCTGTAATGGAGAAGTGGTTCTTTGGGGAATCATTTGATCCCTTTACAGCTTTAATGTTAGCAGAATTTACTCTGTCTGTTACACTCCTTGTAAAACTCAGCTTTGCTGTTAAAATGTTTTAACTGGGGAAAAAGGGAGAAAGGAAAAGAATGGATTTTCTTGGTTACATAATTTTCTCTTAAAACAATCAAACCATTTTCCATCTGGCAGGATTTATGGGGCTACTTAATCTGGAGTAAATCATAATCTCTAAAAATGCAGCTTCGTGGGAGCTTATAAAATAAAGTTTATAATCACTGCAGCCAGTCTGGGACTCAGAGAATCATATCACCCCAGTTCTTTCAGCTGAGAAAAGCAGCTTGTTTCCTTTTGTGACATTCTTCTACTCTTTCAACTTCTCTTGATTACTGTTTTCTTTAAATTATCTCCTTACAATTCTTACAGCCAATCTCCCAGATCTCCCAGCTGACACATCCATCTTACGATGCTCTTCTCCTCCTTCATAAAAATTCACACAGATCATGTGAAGTACTTCACGCTTTGTTTGCTAATAAAGACCATGAAGGGATGTTAAATGAATAGAAACCACCCTACAAGAAGATGGGTTGAAAAAGATCATACAGCCATATCCCTTTGAGTCATAAGCTCAGCTCCCAGTCTGGCAATGGCTTAAAGCTTGATGTTCCTAAGAAACACAGGTTTTAGAGCTAGAAGGCCCTGTGGTTTCATGGTGAAGTTGGCACCAACACTTGCACCAGCTCAGCTTCAAACCATGCAGTGTCTGTGTTTTTATTTTTCTGTGTGACACTGTCATATTGCTTTTTACTTCCTTCTCTCATGGTAATCCCTTCTCTCAAGTATTTGTGCTGTTTTATTCAGTGCACTTAGTAAAGCTGTAGCATGCAGACCTGTTTTAGAAGTTGAACTACAGTGGAGATGGTTGGGTAATGTCTTGCTGTATTTTATCTTTTATTCAGGACTCCAGAGTGAAGCATCTGCTATTCTGTCATGCTCTGGTCTCTTCATTCAGTTTATTAATTAAATAGTTATTTCTTTACTTTGCTATTCCAGATTTTTAGTTGTCTCTCACACAGAGGAAATGAGAAAATATATAATTCATTGTCTCCTACATATGCTGTTTCTTGAGGAGTTCCTTCTGAAAGTGCCAAGCTTCTTTGGTCATTCATTGAGTTGCTATTTCTGAGGAGTTTTATATTTATTCTGTGAACCAAAGGCAATTATTTATTCAACTGGAAGAAAAAAAAAAAGCAGCTGGGAAGCTTTATTTGTGCTTTTTTTTTTTTTTGTCTCAAATCTGCAGTTGTTAAAATCTACTGTATGAGTACTTAAAAATCATTCTTTCCCTCATGCATCCCTATTTATGAGAGGAAAAATAGACACTGATTGCATAGTGTAGCTGATTAGTCAAACAAATGCTCTTCAAGCCTCACCCATACTGGAGCCTTCCATATTGACCCTGTACACTATTGCTTTGCACATAACACATGTCAGAGTGTCTATATTTGCAGTTACTATAAATTGGCATAGCAAGTGCTGCTGATTTATGCCACCTAAAGATGTATTTACCCCGCTAATAACAATGGATCTTGTCAAAACTCCTGATGCTAGTAGCAGAGCAGATTGTAATGAGAACAAGATGGGCTGGGATCAATAGAATTTTGACTCCCTTAGGTCTACAGTCCTGTAGCAAGCACTTTTTTTTTCCATTATTATTCTTTCAGAACTGTGGCCAATAGCCAGAGTGGTTCCATGTGCTGCACTGAGATCTCTGAAGTATTAAGCTGTGTCTCCTGGTTACTGACAATGGCATGTGAGTCTCTGGTGGGATTGTACAAATTCACTGCAGGCCTGAAAAATGGATAAAAGACTCCCTGAATACATTTTCCTAATTCAGAAATGCAGTAGAGTCAGAAGCAACAACATAAAACGCCTTCTGCTGAGTCCCAACAATGTTTTGCCTTTCCCATATCCCTGGGGATGTAGTATTCTCATTATCCCCAAAGTGATGGTAGCAGGCACAGCATGACTGGGTGAGGGGTGTGCTCATGTGCTTTTACAGAGGAGACAAATATGGAGCGAGCAGATGGGGGAGATGCAATGCTGCCATCCTCAGCTGCTGCAGCTTCTAGACACATCTTTAAAAGATATTCCAAAGACACAGCTGGAGAGGTCATCAGATAATCCTGTCAGGAACATCCTGGTAGCCGAGTATATTGCAAGGAGCTGAAGAAGTAATATGCTTCTATCCGTGGCAGGAACTGGGCCTGAAAACCATCTGTTCTCCTTTCTACCATTGGAACGATTTGTAAAGTCCAGTTCCATAAGAATCGAAACAGAACTAAGGAGACTCATGTTGAAAGGGCTCTCCATACAAAGGACTTCAGGCAGGATAAAGGGCTTGTCAAATCTGAAGTCTTGGATTGCCACTGTATCACAGTGAACCTGGCACTTGCACCTTTCATTTAGCTTTCCTAGGTAACAGGAAGCTAAATGGTGGGAGGCAATGGGGGGACAGCCACAGGGAAGTGCAGTGGGATGGATGTAAGCCCAAGTGAGCTGCACACACCCAGGACACCTGGGGAAGCTTGTGCAGCCCAGACTAAAATCTGTGCTTCTGTTGTGACTCTGAAGTTGTCTGAAGCTGGCTGAGGCACTCACACTACAGGCAGACTCCAGCTGCATGGCAGGTGAAGGTAATGGGGTAAATCAGTTGCTAGTACTAACTTTTACAGTATAAGGGAATGTGGAATCCTGCAATGATCACATCCAGTGGGAATAATGTCAAGGCATAGGCAGGACTATTTCAGCTTTCTGGGTTACTTTTTTGTCAGGGGACCCAAACACTCTGAATTTGATACACTTACTTGACAATGTTAAAAATCATTAAATGACTGATGTAAGGGAACTTGCAAATGACCACATAGTTAGGCAGTATTTGCTGCATAAATACCAATTAACATTGTAGCTGTAGCTGTTTGTACTCAGAAGATTCTATCAGGGAACCCTACAGAGTAGGAAGGAGTGTCAAATGATTTAACACAGGAGAAAATGGTGATAATATGAAACTTATATGGCAAATCTTGGTCTTCCCTGTGATACATCTGCTAAAGCAATAGGGATGCTCAGGAGTCACAAGCAGAAACCTGAAAAGCAATATGTGTGTGTCTACACTTCCTTCCATCTGTTCCTACAAAATTAGGCAAGATTAAGGAATTGCTCTGGCACTGTCTCAAGGAATTTTGCTTAAGCATTAGCTGCAGATGCTGTATGTTTGGACTGAAAGGCTTGGGACTCTGGATTTTACTCTGTGATTTATACAGAAGGCGCCTGCAGAATGCAGCAAATACATTTATTTCAGCAGGAATCTGGAATGTTCTCCAGAGCAAAGATAATCCTGGTCTCTCTCCAGAGCCCCCAGTAAAGACCAGTGATTCTGTCACAATCACAAGCCCGTGTGCTCTGGGAGCACCAAAATGATACACGGGCTCACCAACTTTAGCAGCATTTTCTCTGATGCATTTGTCATTCATTACTGGAGTTTTGTCACTCTCATGAAAAGAGAGAAAGCAGCCAGTTAGCCAGGGCTGATTTCACAAGGAATCTTGGGAAGAAGAATTTGTATTTCATTGTAGACAGAAATTACTGACGTTGTTTCTTTCCCCTTCCCTTGGCTATAAATGAGACCTGGAGAGAGAGAGACAGAGAGAACAAAGAAAATGAATTGCTAAAATGCTCTACTGATCTTCATTCAATAAGCCTATTTCTAATGAGGAGCTACAGCAGCAGCAGCAGGTGGATGGTGGATGTGCTGCTGCAGGGTTCTCATCTTAACAGTGAGAAATGGCATTTTAATAATATTTGCATCAGCATGAATGTGAAGTAATCCCAGGGAAATTGTGGTGTTTATCCTGGATTTGTACCAGTATCAATGAAAGCAAAATATGTGTGATTTATGTCAACAACCTTCTTTACCATGATGACTGAAACAGCCCTGAATTGCAGCTTCACTTTTTGCAGGCTTAAAGATGCTCGTCTTTTCTTTAGAACAAGGTTTGGAGATTTCATTTCTTAGCCTAATGGCAAACACTCTCTCCTTCCTATCAGAGATGGTGTCCACTTTCCTAATTGGAATTCTTGATTTTATGTTGCATCATAGGAGTATAGGAGTAACTCCACCACAAGTGCTGGAGGCAACATCTTTTATACCTGGCCTGGTATCCTTATTTCCTGCTGGGGTCGGCAGTATTTAGCCACTTGTATTTGAAAGAAAGATGTTGTAAAATGAATAAACAAGTAAAAGTGTGGAGAGAGGGTTCCAAGTTGTATGGAAGAAGCAGAAAGAAGGACAGCAGAGAAATGCAATGAAAAATTGAAGCGGCAGGATGGGACATTAGGTGATGCAGGTGGGCATTCCATCCAAATCACATCAGAAAAGGCCCTGTCCCAGAACTCCCACCTCAGGGGCTGTTGCATTGAAAATATGTCTGGCTAATCATTCTCAAGTGAATACTGTCAGCAAAAGGCACGTTGTAGGATAATGTCAAAAGACCTAAATCAATAGATGTGAATATCAAATGCACGTAGGAGATGGAAAAAGGCTTTAAAATGTGGGACTAGGACATGAGCATGGGAGAGCAGAACAAGAGAGAAGCACAGAAAGCACTGTGCTCTCAGTGTGTCAGTCCCAGATGACAGCTGTCAAGATAGGTGACAGGCTGATAGATTGTTACCTGCACTGACACCCAAATGAGCTCTGCTTATTTTATGAGATATTGTTTTAATGGTGTGCTGCTTTCTTCCTGTTTTCCAGAGTCAGAGAGAGCTGGTCTAGATTCTGATCTCTGTTAGATGCTGTTGGTGGTTTCCACTGAAATTGAAATTCCTCTTGCATCTCATCAGGAGAACAATTTGGCACGAACTCCACTGCTCTCACTGCAGCTGCTCCTCTCTGACTGGAGTTGGAAGAATTGTGTAGGCACAAATGCTCACAGAACCTGGGTATAGCACTCAGGGGCCTTAAGATTGAAGAATCCATTAATTTTTCTTCTCTCTTTTATCCCTTCTTTGTGGAGTTGAGGAGAGGTTTAACTGCAATACTGATCACTAATCTAGAATACATTATCTATACCTCTGCTTTGTTAAACCATTCAGTTTTGCACAAGGATTAAAAAAAATCTCCCTGCCAAAACACGCATGACAGGACTGAGCAAAGACCCTTGGGAATGTCTCTGTCATTGCCAGACAGGCCAGGCAGTGAGACACCTCCTGTCCAGCAGATCATAGGGACATCAATGTCATGTTGATCTTGTGTCTTTTTTCCTTGCCAGAGAAATTAAAGCAAGGGAGGGCCTGGTGACTGTTTAGTTCTGTCCCAGTTAGGAAGGGATTGGAGCCACACTTCATTCTTGTTTCATTATCTTAAGTTCACTCAGTTTGTTGTTCTAGTATGTTTCTTTTTGTGTGTGAATCTAGCCCTCGAGAAGTATCAGCAAATATTTCAGCACACCTGCAGTGTCAATTCACAATGAAGAGCATCTTATCTAGGTTTTGGCTCTGTTCTGGAAAGATATTCTGTAGCAGGAAGAATTTAGGATTTATACCTGACCTGTTCCCCATTTAGCAAGCATCTCAAGGTACTATCTGCAGCTGTCATTCCACAAGCATTGTAAAAGATCAGTACATTCTTCTGGCAGGACAAATTTTAATTTTGCTCTCTGTTACAGATGGCTGTATTTCAGCTGGATTAGCCCATGCCTGACGCTCAGACTTTAAGCCAGTTTACACTTTTATGGAAGCTTACACACTGGCCAGGGGAAGACAAGCAATACCTGATCCATAAAGTCAGAGCAGGGTAGATAGATAGTGTACACATTCCTCGGGATGTTTTGTCCAGGACTGTCCTCCCAGCTGGGATAATACAGAATTTGAACAGAAAGGACATTGTAGAAGATACTTGGAAAGGGAGAAGGAGACTAACTAAGTTTAAACAAGGCAGAAAGAACTAGAGACAAAAAACTAAGCAGGACCTAATCCTGTACTTTACTGAGTTCTCTTTAAGAAGCAACAAATGCTCTGAGTGACAGCAGTATTTATATCACTTTTTATTCTTTTCACTCCACAGTTTCAGACAGAACTAGGATGGAGGCTGGAAATGCTCATTACCATGCTGGACCTGACCGTTGGTGTAAGGGTCTGTGAAGGTCTGCTCAAGGTCTGTGAAGAGTCAGGATCTGCAGACAGACTGGAATTCTATTTATCAACAGATTTATCAATATTTATCAATTCTGTTCCATGACCTCTTACCAAACATCAGCAAAAATACCTTCCTATCTCCAAAGAGCAGAAAGCCATTTTACGGAAGTGGAAACAGAGACGGGGAGAGAGGAAGACTTTGCATTCCAAATGAGGCTATCCATTTTGGAATAATGTGTTTCCTCCTCGTCCTAGGGTGACGTTATGATGCTCGTATCCCCAGTTGTGTGTTCTGTTGATGCTGGATATTGTATTCTGTGCCTTCCAGACGGGCTCTGAGAGCGGAGGCGGGGAGAAGAAGAAGCACAGTGTTTGTTATCAGAGGCTGCGCTCACTCCTCCACAGTCTGCTGGGACACAGAACTCCACTGTGGTGTCTGGGCACGGACGGGGCAGAACAGGGCCCTTCTTTGCTTTTTAATTAGTTTAGCTAGCTGAGGCAGTCCAAGTTTTCCCTGGACTGGTTTTTTCCTTTCCCCTTTCTTGGAATTGTTCAAACCTGCTCCAGACCAGGACCCGGGGAGCACCGAGAGCTCGCACTTTGTGACCTACCCTGGGCAGCAGCGTTTCCCAGTGCTGGAGGGACTGAGAACAGAGCAACCAGCCACAGGAGAGGCTTTCTGAATTTGTCATCTCTTCAGAGCAGCAAATGGGCTTTGTCATCTGGTACTGTCCATTTTTTTTGTGCTGGGGAGTGCTTTGCCTGTCAAATAAACCATTTTTTTTTCCACTTCTCTCTGAGGAAATTCTTCCTGAGCCGATTGGGGGGAGGGGCTGTGTGGGTTGGCTTTCAGGGGGTGGGGGGGGGGGCCCTTTTTGGAGGTTTTCTCCCAAATTTACCCTAAACTGAGACACTCCTAAAACATGCACCAGGTTTCTGTGAGATCCTAAATGTTTCTAGAAGAAAGCCAGAAATGGAACCCAAGAGACCAAATTGCCTGAACATGGGTGCCGTGTCCCACGCCAAACCAGCTGAAGGTATGATCCCTCCATTGAAGGCAGAGAGAAACCTGCAGCTGGAGTGCCAGCTGAAATAGTTAATGGAAGAAAATATTCACCTAATCCCTAGTTATTTAGAACCAGAATTAATTTTGCAGTTTCTCTGGCAGGTTTTTGGTCATTAGGGCACTGGCAATGAGTCTTTTCCAGCATTTGATCAGTCTCTAAAGGCTGATGTCACTAGGAGGTTGGAGATAGCTGTGTCTCAGGGCAGAAACTGAGCAAGGCAAAACTTAACCAATGCTCTTAAACTTTATTTTTCTCTCTCTCTTCTCCCTTGTCTCAGAGAGATTATAAAAATAAAGGCATATAAACTCAAAAAGAAAGAATAATGTCTTCATCCTGCTGAGGGACTATATTTAGAGATTTTGGCTAGTTTTCATCTTAAGTGCTGCTGACTTGAGGAAATTCTTTTGATCATCTAAGCCTTGGCTAGAGTAAATTGCCAAATCCCTTTAGATTCCTTGGGATTTACAACAGATGTTGAATGAAAGATTTATCTGTGGTCCACAGGCCTCCATGGCCATTCAGAGCTCTGCCTTCCCCAGAGGCAAAGGGCAGCATCAGAGGAATCATCTTTAATCTGTCATCTATTGTGCAGAGGTCTGAGAAGGTTTAGGGATCACCTCATCCTACCCAGGGCACAAGGATAATTTCTAATGAAAGGAGGTCTTGAACAGGGACAACATTGTTTGGAGAGAGGTCTTCCCTGGAGGATCAGGGTAGCTGTGTATAGGAAAAAGGAATTAAGTCTAGATCACACTCGGCAAGATTTGTTTGCATTACTTTGTTTTTTCTCCTCCTGTCCACACTTTTGACATTACACAGAAGTTTGGGAGTAGTGGGAATAGCTTATATGTTATTAATGCTTATAACAAGTGACCAGCCTTATGAAGTCAGCTCTGTTTCATGCCCTCTTTTCACTTTCTGTGCCTTGACTTTTCTGTTCTGTTTGTCTGAAATGAGCAGATGTGAAGTAGAAGTGACTTAGTAGAGTGTTACTGTGTTTTGCTCACAATTTGTAGCTCCACTGCAGTGCAGCCTTTCCCTTTCAAGTGCCAGCATGTACAGAATCATCCTCTCCCATTCCAAACCTTACAAGCATTCAGCACCACCCAGCTCTCCTGCTCTCACTATCCCTATACTTTGTACACTCTTCTTCTACAAGTTCCAATCTGACAGATGTTGAATGTTCCCTGAGAATTCCAGCAGTGTACAAGACTTCACACGGAGAGCCCAAATGTGGTAAGTGAACTAACAGTTTTGTGCTACCTCACCCGTACCCAGAGGGATCTTGGGAACCTAGCAGGATCCTTGCTCAGCCTCCAGGGAATCATCAAATAGGCTACAAAGAGAAAAGGACAGTGGCATTCAGTTTGATGAGGCTTTTCCCCTTGGGATGCAGCTGTAGCTTGCATTGCAATGGTAAAGGAGACACACAGCATCCCTGACCTCCCCTAAGAAGAGATATTAGAGTGCTGCTGCTGTTGAGGCTTCTGCTGGTGAAGGAGGTAGGAGCTCTGCCTGGAGTCAGCCAGCAGTGGGAAGGCACCACACATTGGGATTGCAGAAAGAATACCCACTAAGTGTGTCTCCTTCTGCTCTTTGCTGGTTGAGAATTGTTCCGACTATAAAGCTTCCAACTGGTACAGCTCATTCTTCCTGCTTAGCTCAATGTGTTTTCAAACACAAGCCTGAAAATTAGCGGATGGTAATTACACTTTGACATTAATATTTAAACCACAAACAGTTAGCACACTAATACCATCCCCAAAGGCTACTGCTCATTTAAGCTTCATCCTTATGAGACTTAATTATTGTCAGAGATGAATCCTAAAAGGCAAGAAATATTACAGCTCAAAGACAAAACATTCCCTTGATTATCAGAGCTACAGGATTTGGGCACAGACTATGCAAAGGGCCTTGGCCGTAGGGGTAATACTAATACTGCTACTAAAATCCACTGAGTTTTTAAATTCTAATTTTAAATAGCCACTGAGATTTATTTGCAGTTACAATTATACAGACATCTCAGCATTCACTTAGTCTAGCCAAAGAATAACTTTACAAAACTGACCTGTCATTACCTGTTGTACAGATGGAGACAGCAATGTTTAGAAGGCCTGACCTGAGGCAGTGTCAGGGCTCCTTAGTCTGAGGTGGTGGGAGTAGCAAGTGTCTGATGCTTCAAGCCTGTTGCTTAAATATTCTTTGGGCTATTTCTCCAAACTAACCTCTTTATAGGCCTTTCATGAGAAAGAACCCTGGGATCACACATTTTCAAATCAATTTGTGCAAGTGCAGTGATGCTTCCAGGATATGAAGAGCTAGCCAGGCATTTCAGATGTTTTGTGGCATTCTGAAATGCACTCTGTTGTGTGCAACATGATAGAAAAATCTGTCACAGAAACACTAATAATAAAGTTAGCTTTTCTGCTGGTGTAACTCCAGAAGCACCAAGAAGCTGAGCTTTGAAGAGAGTTTAGCTAAACACCACTGGTTTTGATTCTCAGTCAAAAACCCTGGTCTGTTCAAGTACCCTCCTCTCCGAGGGCAGCAGCTGCACCCTGGGAGAGAGAACAGTGAGCTGGAGCAGGGAGGAAGAATCCTTTGTGTCCCTACATACACAGGAATCCCTGGCAGATACCACCCAGCAGTGGATGCCAACTATTGTGGAGGAGCCAGGCTGCTGTTGCCAGGCTCATCACAGGGATATGAACTGAACCAAGTTGTGCCCTGAAAGTCAGAGAGTTTCAGAGGACTTTCTCGATCAACCATCAGGATTTTTTATCTTTAGCAGGCTTCAGATGAACGCCAAAATCAGAGACAAGTCAGGTTAGATTTTTTTGTCAGCTATATTTTTTGTCAGCTATATTTTTTTGTCAGTTCTCTGTACATTTTTCTTTTTAAAGTCTATTTTTCTGTTCACTATTTGCAAAGAGACCTTGACCATGACATAGAATAAGCATGGTAGTTTTACAAGTAGCCTGACATGGCCCATTTATCCTTTCATTTCAAAAACACACCAGATAGATCTATCTCACCCTCCTGTAATTCCCTCATTTTCTTGGTCTTTTTCTCCTCTTCTTGAAAATTGTAATAGCAAAATTGAATGGGAGCCGAGATCTTTTTGGCCAAATTGTAGCCCAGCAGTAAGCTTTCTGTGCAAAGCCTTGAAAAAGAAAACCTCAGAGAGAGGGAAATAGGGAGTTAAGATGGAAGTTCTAATATGACCTTAACTCGAGTGTCATCCACAGCAATGCTTTAATTTATTCAATCAATTGCAGGGCCCTTAGGCTGGGAAAGGATAACTCTGGGATATTAAATCTGTCCCTCTCTCCAATCTGTCACTGGTGTGTCAGAATACATTGATTCTTCTAGTCCTGCTTTTATTAACTGTCTCCTCAGCGTGGCCTCTCAGTCCATCACACACTAACCTGTAATTGCTTGCTGAGTTCAAGACCCCTGGAAAACCTCTGGATTCTCTGCTGACCCCATATTTTATCACTGTCAGTGCAGATGTAATGACCTGCTATTACTGTATGTTATTCATCCCCACATACCTGGGGATTGCCATGGAAGACTAGACTGGAATCCTATTTTGTCTTCTAGCCCTCTCACAGCCTGTGTGCATCACAAAAGATGTACCATACCTGTGCTGGAAATCCTGTGGCATGGTAAAGGGTGGCCTGAGGGATCCAGATCCTCACAGATCCCTGCTGATGACTGGCCTAACTGCACTTGCCATTCCTGCAGATGGCATTTCCATTTCCAGCTCAAAGCTGCCTCGGGCCCTGAGACAATCTCTGTCAGGCAAGTGGTTGCCCAGGGCAGAAGTAGGTTTCATAGCTGGTCACTGTGCAAACAGCTTAGAGCTGAAGGGCTGGCATTTCCCAGTTGGACTGAAGTGCCAAAGCACCTAAAGGCTGGCCTGACTCTCTCTAAACTAACTCTGGGCTTAACAGTGTTGTAAAGAGGGCTAAACTCAACCCTCCTATAGGATTGGATTCAAATCCTTTATAAAGGCTAAGGTTACTTGTAAGCATCCTGTGGATCCAAAGTAGTTGGTGTCACTACTTTTGTGGATGTCTACCTTGGTGGCCAAAGCTGGTACACATTTACGGTTCTGCACAGCTTTGCTTCAGTGATTACTGACTCCAAATAGCCCAGTGAAACACACAGATATGAACATTAAAGCTGGAAGAACCATTTTGTTCACCCACTCTGGCCTTCTGCCTTACCCAAGCTCAAGACTCTAAGCCAGGCCATCTTTCTCCTCAGTTCGGACTAACTTACTAATTTTGGTTTTAGAAACTGTCAGAACTGGAAAATCTGTGTCTTTTGTAAAAATTGAAATGAATCTGATTCTCAGAGAAATAAATTGCCCAGGAGCTTAGCAGAGTGTGGGACCTCCATGCATTGCACCCCTTAGTCATAGCATGAGGGAGAGGCTGAGAAAATCCTGCCTACAGTCCATTGCCACAATCCTTCATCTGGCTCTCATACCCCTGAAAGATTTGGAGAGAGGTTGTTTAAGGTTCCCATCATTGCCTTCCCAGCTGCAGCATACAAATCCTCTTGCAGCTTTGAAAATGTCAGCCTTTTGGCTATACCCTGATTATGTTCTCTGCAGTCCCAGAGTACTTTAAAGACTTTCCCAGTGCTTTAACCACTGCATAGCTGGGCACTGGCAGTGGGTGGCTTTGAAAACCAATGAATTTTTACCTTTACTGAGAAGCCTCTGTTATAAAGAGAGGTGCATTTCCCCTCTGTAGTCTGAGTAATTGAGACACCTTTCTTTCCTGATTTATTTGCCCATAAAATTCCAGGTGGTTTTTGGTACTGCTTCTTTCCCTTGTAGCATGAAAAAATATTGAGCAGCAAGTCCTCACCTTAATTTCATTAATTATCTGCTAGGGCTGGAAGCCTCTGGAATAATGTCTGATTTTTATAGAGAAATCAAAAGCAAAACAGGCTTACAGTCCCTCCACTCCTTTGAAAGCTCTTTTTCTCCTTTTTCTTTGAATCTGATTTTAATTCACCTTCACCTTCCAAAGACTTCCAGGCTTCTTTGTTCTCATCTGAGATGGAGAAGAATAGGTAATTGTGTTTCATTACCATGGGCAATACATTTGCAGTAAGTTTCTCACTCCCACAGATAAATAATGAAGTAAATAAACAAATAAATAATGAAGTTCAGGAATGAACTAATTCATCCCAGTGATTTTTCTTTTTAGTGCCTGCATGCATAGTTACTCACTGTGTCTCTCAGGTTAGAAAGGAAGAAACCATCTTGCTGTTCTGTAGATATCCCAGCAGGAATAATACAGACTATGGAAAGGAAGTGGAGAAGAAACAGCTGACAAAAGTCTTCTGAAATGATCCTGTTCAGGATGCAGACTGCTGTTAGCTGAAGTTCTGGCCAGGGACCCTAAAGCAGCTGAGAAATCAAGATTTATTTTTTCCTAGAAAGGCCTCTACTGCCTGGGTTTCTTCTGAAGCTGAATCTCAATTTGATAATCTGGGCTAGCCCTGATGTGTTCTGCTACCCCTTACTTCCCTCCTGCTGCTGCAGCAGCATAGGGACTGAGAAGAAATTGTCAAAATAAAAAGGCACCCAGTTGTTTCATTAAAAATTAAGTATTTGTGGCCTGGAGGAAGGTGTGGAGTGTCTAGATCTCCTGTAGCTTACTGACAGAAACACCCACATACCCAACTAACAGGCACAGAAGTGAGCTGAGGTTTCTGCTGCTTTATTCCCCAGGCTGAGGAACAGTGCTCTGTATTTACAGGCATCTTTTGGGTAGGTATATGAGGCTGTTCAAGGCTCTGCCAGGTTTACAGATATGGAAGTTGGTGGCTATCATAGCAAATCAATCTCTTGCACATAAAATATCTCTATGAACAGGAAACACATTTCTTATCTCTCGCAGTCTGTGTGTCGGGACAACCCCAAGGTTGTAAAAGTCCTCGTTCTCCCAGCCCATGCAGCCAAAGAAGGAGTCTGAATGGGTAGGGTCGGCTTCTCAAGGTTGTTTATTTTCCCTTATCTAGAACATTCTTTCTCTGCCCTGCTGAGCTCTGTCCAGCAGGTCGGCCATGGCATTCTGTCTTCTAGGGCAGTGTTTACATTTTAAACTAGAAATTACATGTACTATATTTACAATAATGTGCCAATACCTATCATCTATGTTGGACAGTGTGACTCTACCTTAAAACAATAGAAAAGTGTCACCATCACAGCAAGACACAGAGGGCAAGAAGGAGAAGAAGGTCAGGACACACCCAAATCCCTCCATCTCGTCCCCTTGAACCCCATTCTAAAAAGCCCCAAAATTCCACTCTTTCACCCTGTGTTAATTCAACTACCACACTACTCAAACCCTTGTGGCTTGTAATTCCTCATACAGAGTTGGCAGTTTTTTCCATGGGCTAAAATCGATGCCACAGGTGTTTTTGACTTTGTGCCAAGGTCTCCGAGCCCCCTGCCAGGGTCTGGAGACAGCCAGGGCAGCCAGAGGGGTGTCCTGGACTCCGACACTCATCTTTTCAATAGTGACACTAGTCACTTTTTCTTCTGGGACAAGCTAGCTGCTCAGAAGTTCCAGAAAGTTAAATACATCTTGCAGAGGATAGATTGGTGTGCACGTTTATGGGGAAGAGCAGAGTGTGCACTGTGTGCAGGTGTAAGGGGCTGACAGCTGCTATCAAATGTTCTCCAAATCCTGTTAAAGGAAGAGTTTCTGAGAAATGCTCTGTGAGAAGAGGGATGAGGGAACCAGAGAAAGGGAGGAAAGCAGGTTTTATTGAGCAAATTTTCTTATTATCACTCCTCAGAGCAGTGTGTGATATATATGAATATGCCATACATTGGTGTGTTAGTGAATTTCAAGTGGGAAGAATCACTTTTGTAGGAAATATTTTAAGACAGGATTTCAGTCACTGTGAATGTGAAGAGCACAACCATTTGCAGAGCACTTGTAACCAGTTAAATATGCAGAGGAAGGAAAGTTGGTCAGGATGGTAATCCCAGAACTGGAAGCACTCAATTTAACATGCCATGGAAAAATCACTTAGGAGACCCCCAGAACAGTTAGGTGCTGTCTTTCATCTTCATTCCTAAATATATTTGTTGGCTTGACTTTTTAATATGAATTTCATTTCCCATACATTTAAAAGGGGGTATTAGCAGAGAGCCTTTGGAGACTAAATCTAGCAGGCATCCACCAAGTCCATAAACATCCTGACAGGAAGGGCTGACAGCACTGGGTGAACAAATAGGTAAGTAGGTAGCATTAACTAGATGGGTAGATAAATAGAGACAAACAGGCAAACAAATGACTCTGTGCTGCCTGGTTTGCTTCTATAGCTTATCTGAGACTCACTGTGGCAAGTAATTTCTTGATTTTTGCTCTCTTTGGGAAATGAGCCTGTGGTTTGGGACCAAGACATCACACTGACATTTAAAGGCAGCAATGAAACTGGGTATTTGCCTGTTTGTACTTCCTTCCAAACTTGGCAACTCTTCTCAAGAGGAGAATTGCAGCAATTGTTGCAATCAACTAATAGTAGCATAGATTTCTGAAGAAGTTCATTGCAGAGGGGAGCAGCACATCTCAGGTGACAAAAAAAAGGCTAACATCTTTTTGTAGGCCCCAAAATGAATTGCTAGTTAGGTCATCTTTGTGTCTCCTAATCATGTGTGACATTAAACACTTATTCAATGAAACTCTATTCTTTGCACTAATTATTAAGCATGAAAAATTGATATTGAGCGAGGCCATTGAACCAAGACAGTTCAATAACTAGCAGGGAGGAGAGATTATTTCGATAAAATAAGTTTGCTTGAGCCAGATGGAGTTCCCAGGATGCACTGAGACAATATGACACATGAAATTGTCCTCTGACTTGTGTGACAGCTCTAACTGTGCTATTAAAAAGCCATCAATAAGCTGGAGTGAGGTGATGGACAAGAAAGGACACAATGGGAGGGACTTGAGGGTGTTTTATTCAAAATGTGGGTAAATGGTGAGTATAAAAGGTAGAAAGGCATGGCTGGGAGTCTTGGAATACCTTTGTGATCCTCAGTGACTGAGATCAAAAAAAACTGCTGTATTCTTGCAGGATTCCCAGGCAGATGTTATGTGACCTGCCCCTGCCCAGTGGGACAGGCTTGTCCCCACAGTGAATTTCCAGCTAAAAGACCTGTGCAGCCCATCTCACAATTAAAGAAGAAAATGCTTTGTGTTTGCTGGAAAAAAAAAAAATCCCCAAATTAATCAGTTTTTCCTTCTTCTCCTCCTCCTTTTCTCTTCTCCTAGATTTGCTTCTTTCCCTTTTTATTTCTTCATCATTCTTGTTCTACATGGTCTGTCTTTCACCCTCTCCATTACTAACCTGACCCTGAGAGGTCCAGTTTGGAATGAGAACTTCTTGGATCCAGCTCCTCTGTGTCCTTACTTTTTCCTCTATGCTTCATGGAACCCATGCTTGTGCTGTCTGTCCTGGGATGCAGCTAACAGCATCGTTATGGAAGGAAATGCCATCCCATAACAGGTTGGGTGGTATATGACATCCAATTATCCAAACAGAATATAATGTAATTTCACCCATGGGCAGTGCTGAAAGGAATGAATTTCCTCTGAGTGTGATGTATGAGGCTGCCTCTGCTATCTCTGTTTGCTGAGCCTCTTGCTTCATTCCCAGCTCCCCAGCAAATCTCTAAAGCTCAGGAAACACTGGAGCACAGCACGTTTCACAGCTGAGGAACCAAGATAAACCAGAGACACAGAGGCTTGTTGTTTAAACCCCAGAACAAACAGAGGCAAATTAATGGGTCTATCTATATCCATCCCTTTCACTCTTCTGTTTGTCTTTTCCTTTATTGTTTTCTCTTCTCTTTCCCCTTTCCTTTGTTCTCTTCTTTCTTTGTTTCGTATTATGGTAAACATGATTCATGGCACAAGGGCATTCAGCCTTTGAAGCTTTGCTTTACGTCAGGGGAACGGCTAAGGGCAAGGCACCCCAGTTCAGGGGATTAAGCAACTTGTGTTTGACCTGTTTTTCCCAGGGAAGAGGTGCTGGTCAGGAAGAAGAGCTGTGCCAAGATGGGTTAGTTAAATCCCAAAGGGAAGGGCCAGTAAAGGTGCTGGGCTTGTTCCAATTTTACGTCTCACAGGTTATTAATATATTATTAACTTAATAACTACCCTCCAGTGAGAAAGTCTGTAGCATTCCTGACTAGCTCTGCTTTGGAACAAGTGTTCAAAGGTATGGAGATATCTGTAGAAAGAGAAACACATCCAGCAAGAAGTTCAAAGCACCCAAGCAGTTTGGGTAATTGAGAATAGGAATGGTCACTGAGCTCTTTGGATGCTTTGGGGGTCGTCCTGCCTGAGTGCCTGCATCATTAGGGGCCAACAGCCCCCAGTAACTCTGGCATGTATTTTAGTTGTGGCAGGAGTTTGTATTTTAGAATGCAGGAGCCTGTTGTGCTGCCTGAGTGCTTGTACCACATATCTGCCTGCACTGAGCACTACACTATTGCTCCCAAGTTAAAAAACCAGAATGTACATTCCCCCAGGCAGCTTGGGGAGGGTAAACAGAATCCTGGATGTTATTAATGGTACCCTGGCACTTAAAACTTCCCTCTTAGCAGAGAATGGTCCAGGTGTGATCAGCAGATCATGCCATGTCGTTGTAACGGGTCCCTGGCCGGGTAATAATTAGTATTGACTCTATCATTCATTGACTTTAGAATGTTGATTAATCTATTTATTATATTATTATTAAGAAACACATTGTTTTTCTAGATAGTTATGATGCAGTTGGACTTGATTGGTCCTTTAATTATAAACCATCACCATTGGTCAATTAAGAAACCACCCTTTGGTAAACAAATCTCCATAACACATTCCACATGTTCACAACAAGAGGTGCAGCAAGTGAAGATAAGAATTGTTTCTCATCCTTTTCTCTGATCTTCTCACAGACCTTTCCCAGAATGATGCCTGGGAAAGTTGTCTGTTGCTCTCCATGGCCAGGGAGCTGCTGCCACAATGCCATCATTAATAAATCACAGGCGTGAGAAAAGGAAAGCAGGAGGAAAGGAGAGAGGAGTTGGTGTGAAGGAGCATATTGGATGTTTGGCTGATTCCTGGCCTCAACTCTGCTTCCCCTGGACAGCTGGGTGCTCTCCAGGGATTTCTGTGGGATTCCCCAGGCCAAAACTGAGCCAAGCTCTGACACAGCTTTTGAGCTCCCTTATGGAATGCCCTTTTTCAGAATGGAATTAATAGACTAAGGGTTCATTGTATTCATTTTGAGGCCTTATGCTCTAGGATAAGCTTTAGGACTTTGTGAGCTGAAGGTGACATCATGCATGTCATTACCAAATTAGAACCACTCCAATCCAAGCAGAGGAGTTGGTTTGAATGTGCACTAGGGTGTCTGAGATGAGCTGTGGGAGTACCAGGATGTAACAGGGCGATGGTTTGTCCAGTCCAGGATGGTTCCACTAGAGGAGGATATGTCCTTCAATGGGAAACATAAACTGTCTACACTACACAGCATTCATCTTATGAAGACATAGAAGTAGAATGCTGAGGACTGTTTGCAGAACACTCTCAGTGTGAAATTGCTTTGACTACTGCCTGTGTCTCCTCTCAGGCATTCCCTAGACTGGCATTGTCTCTGTGCATGCCACTAACTGGCTGATAAACAGGCACAGATACATCTCTGCCCTGCAGCAGGTTATTGGTAGGGTTATTTAATTTTGAAGTTTTGGAAGGGGGTGAGAGTCTTCTCTTTGCAATATTGGTGAGAGATTTAAGAAAGACTGTGCAGGAGTGAAAGAGTACCCAGCACTACCTTGCACAGGCAGGAAACATGAAAGGAAAAGTTGTGTTAACCCTTCTGGGCTGGACTGTGATGAGCCTTTAATTGCAGGATTGCACAGAACTTCTTGCATCATGTAGTACCACAAACAGCATGTCTTCAAACTCCAGCAGTATTCTCATGAGTTACTGCCTTCATATTTATTTAAAAGACCTGTCTGTGAAGCTTGTTTAAAAGTACATCCAGTGGAAAATGACAGCAAATGTGCTGAAAACAATTAGACCCAAAGGTCTAAATTTAGGAAACCCCTTTCCTATGGGAACAGCATGGAGAGGATTCAGGAGAGACAGGTTTGCCAGCCCTTTAGATGTTTTCCTTTTCCTCTCCTCCTCTGCCTTTCTCCTTGTTGTTTAAGGTAAACATACACAGGTTGCTGTAGGCATCCTTGGCCCTCTGAAGTGGTGATACTGATTTGATCTGTCATTTGAAAGTGCATTGTAGTGGTTTGGCATGTGAAAGTCTTTCCTGCTTCCTTGCTGTGTCTTTGTCAGGGGTATAATTTGAGACTAATTAGCTCTCAGCTCTCAGGCCTCACCAAGGAGCATCAGCACCTGGTAGACTCTATTTGCTGAAGCCTTTATGAAATGGGAACATATGACTCTTTCATCTTATTGTACAAATAATTAGAATAACTTAGCCAAAGTCCCCTGGGATGCAGTTAGTGAGAAACACTTCCCTGCAGTGACTGGCAGCCAGTATAGTAGAGCTGGAGGGGCTGAGACCTCTTGGCTGTGGACACTTCCAGCCTTTCATCAGTATCCCTGTGGACTCCAATCCTTGCAAATCCAATGCCTCTAATTCGTTCCTGTGTTTCAGTACTGTGTCTCTCCCAGAGATCAGCTGAAAAGAGGAGTGACATACAGGCCTGGAAGAGGTGAAATGGATGACATACTGAGTATGTGAATGCAGTAGATCCTCTAATGATTCTTCCAGCTTGGTGGTCTGGTACATGGTGCATGGGGGACTGGTCTGGGGGACATGTCAGACCCTTCCCCGTGTGGTTCTGGGTCACCCCAACTGCTCTGCACAACAGAGAAGCTCACACATGTGTGCTCAGGGCACTCTCTTGACCTCTCTTGAGCCTTGACATCTTTAAAGTCAGTGGAGTTTAACATTAAAGGTAACACCACCTCAGTAGAGTGATTCTGCATATTGCAAGGTTGAATTCCATTTATGTCCACAAAGATCAAGATCTTTGAGATAGCTTCCTTTTTTTTGGTGACATCTTGTCACAAACAGACATGAAATGTTTCACATCTGTGGGATTTCAACCAGTAGCATAATTCCCTCACACATATTCTGTTGCTGTGTTGGGTGTTAATTTCCCTTCCTCTAATGTATGTGCATATTAAGGTTGAGTTACAGTTGCTGTGGGAACTCTAACTTCAAGTTTTATGATTCAAAATGGAAAAAAAGAGTATATTTTTATATTTTATTTTGTTTATGGATCAGCATGGTAATATTAATAAAATGGAAGAAGAAAGAGAAACTTCTAAATAGAAAGCATAACATGAAATACTGCTCTGTTTATTTTCCCTTCTTTAATGTTCCTCTAACAGGCAAAATCCCCACTATGAAGAAAAAAATGTAAACTATGAAGCAGAAAAAAGAGAAAAAAGAAAGCAACAGATAACTGAGATGTTAAATGAAGCTGTTCAAAGAGAAAATGTTTGCACTTACCAGATCCAGGTTGCCACATGCCAGGAACCTTAGTGTAAAACCAGGCACTAACTTGAGATGCTGAGATTGGCAAGTCTAGGACTCAGAGTGAGCAATTCCAGTCACAGTGCTGCTTTTCAGGGGAGTTGTGGTGATGTAGAAAAACAAAACAGACACTGCAAAATACACGGGGGAGACCTAACATCTGTTTATGGTGTCTTTCCCACTGGCCTGGGAGAGCTTACAGCTTTGTGAATTTAAATTCTTCACAGGAACTCAGGAGAATTGGAAAATATTTGTGGGAAACTTGAGTAGAAGACTTCGTTACACTCTCTTTTTCGGTGTCCCAGAATGAGGAATCTGGTTTTGGTCTCATACTGGTATTAAGTCAGAAGGAGCCTTCTTCAAGTTAAGGGTGTTAGATGGAATAAATCAGGAGGAATGGGGGAGAACCAGGCTGTGTAGTACACTACACAGGGAAACACTTCCCAGCAGTGGCCAATACTACTTTCTAGTCATGAGTTAATATGATGTAGGATCTAAAGTACAGTCTGTGTTTACCCAGTACCTTTCTAGCATGGCTACTTCTGATGAAGCCACAAAGTTATCTCTTTTCAATTTATCTCTAATTTTAAAAAAAATACAAAGGAAAAAAATACCTTTTCCTTCTCACAGCATAGGGCCACTCTTCACTGGTCACACCGCATACTGTGATTTAATTTGTTATTGATTTTTACTGAGGTGGTGCTCATAACAGCAATGGAGCAACCCAAATCACAAATCACTAATGAAAATTGTGACCAGCCTTTTACCAGCTTGCAAAGATGATGATTAAAAATGTCTGGAAAGGCAAAATTAATCAGGCCCCTTCAGAAAGTTGTTTGTGAAGGGGCCTGATTGATATACAAAAACAAAAACCAAAGATTAGTAATATTAAAACCAGATTCTTTCAAAAGCTTCAGATGGTCTTCTGTGTGACAGAAATAGCTTTGTTTCCTGAACACAGAACAGGGATTTATTTCCTCAGCAGTGGTGGCTGAGGAGGAGCCACTTTAGTGTGTCAGATAAATAATGTGAGTTTCTAACATTGTTTTGCATTTCAAAGTTCACAAAATCTTAATGGCCTTCAGGGCAATAAATCTAGAGAGCGGGTTATGGGTTTAACATTTTAGATCCCAGATGGCTGCTGTGGGAGAGATATTAACTCTGGTGCATCAGTGGATTCCTGAGAAATGCAGGTCCCTGCTTGGCTGGGCTCTGAGCCTGCTGTGCTCAAGGCACTCAGAACACTTCGAGCAGCTCCCTGCAGCTCCATGCACTCATCCCAGCATCAGCTCCAGCTCCTGTTGGGACAGGAGCATGGTTTCAGTGATGCATTCACTGGGCTGCTATTTTCCTGGGAGCATAGCACATGGGTATTGGTAGGTGTAACCTCAGCAAAACCTTGGGAAGCAGTGAAGGATCACTACACGTGGGCATTAAGTGACGTACCTGGTGCAGCCTTGTGTCTCACTCAGAACTTGCTGCCTCAGTGGGGATAAACTGGTCTAAATCCACCAGACTCCCTGCCACTACAGTGACTGATCTGCACCATGAGAGCTGGTCTCAGATGGAGTTGAGGGGTTTGTAGACCATGAGAAATATCCCTCATTCAGCTCATCTGGATGATGGGGTCTGTTGACTGAGCAAGTGGCTGCAGGGGAAGAAGTCCAGCAAGATCTCTGCATCTTTTCTTTTAAGGCATGAGTGAGCTTTGGGAAGGCCTTTTCTGTTCTTCCCTGTCCAATGTGCTAGTTCTGCATTTCCATTACATCAGTTATGTAAACTGCAAATATTTGATTTCAGGGAAATGTGAAAGGAAAGGAAACTACTTCTCCCTGTCTCAGAGTGGACTGGATGTGCATCAGAGTAAAGGAGATGGGCAGAGAGCTGGGAAAGCAGCTTTTATGGCTTGTGGGTGAAATGGCATGAATATGTACGAGACTGTAATTGGCTCCCACAGAGTAACCAAGCTGAGCTGCCAGAAGACCCAGGTGTCCCAGCTAATTGTTATAGACAATTAATAACTCAGATTCTACTAATTCCATATCGAGCCGGGCAGCTCATTACAGGACCAGAGAGTGAGAGTCTCTGCTAAAGCTGCTTGGAGATAAGGGAGTGTTGGGGATCCAGGCTTAGGGGCAGAGAAGGTCCCAACTGGGCTGGCACTACTGTTGGCTCAAACAGCACAGCAGGAGACAGTGACAGCCTTTGGCTGAGATCTGGAGTCACATCAGGGAGAGTTCTCCCCCACTTGCTCCTCCCTGGAAACAGAAGCAGGGTAATGAGTCTGCGGGTTTATTAAAGCCTAAAAAACCACATCTTTGTCCTGTGACCCAGCTTACAGATAGACTTTTCTTTGTGGTAACATGAATCCCATAAGTCAAAAACATAATTTGGCCCATTGTGTCCCATCCACAGATATATCCTGCAAACTGGATAACTAGTGGTGGTGAGATGTGACTTCCTGAGCCCATTTGAGGCTTTCATGATAACCTGCCACTAACCACAAGTCTCCTTGAGAGGAAACACTAGTAATTTTAAGGAGGGGATGTGGCAGCTGCTGAGTTTGCTCTGTGTTGCAGGGCCTTGAATAGGACAGAGTTTGTGGGAGGACTCGTGCTGCCATCAGCCATGTGCTGCATGCTGTGGGAATGCTGGCATCTGTCTCGAGCCAGACTGTTTTGTAAGTATTGTGAGAAGTGATGGACCCTGCTTTTCAGAGCCTAATACAGCTCACTTTTGCTGGGTTTAATGCACTTGTCACAGCAGCATCCATCAGAAGCGACCAGCACCTGAGAGAGTACAGCTCCCTGGTATTTGAGCACCCAAAAAATGGATGGTGTTCCACGCAGAGATTTTGAAGGCAGCATGGATCACATTTCATCTAGAAGCAACTGATTTTTTAATGGAGTTCCAACAAGCTCCTCTATTAGCTACCGATCCCTTCCCCTTCCTCCAGCATTCAGGTACTTGTGCTTGCAGGGGTTGCAACTGCACAACTTCAGGGGCTGTTTCCTATTACTATTTTAACTTTCTCCTTTTTCTTTCTATTAATACTTTCCCCAGTGTTTAACATTAGATGTAAGAAAGTTCCTTCTCTGCAACTTTTCTATCCATCTTGCAGAAGTTCTGTAGCAGAGATTATAGGTACTAGTCCTATGCTGTGGAACTGGTTTTCTAAAACTTCTGTCAAAAATAGGTTAGAAACTGTTGTAAAATAGTTAATAGTTGTTAAGCATGTACTGTTGAAAGGTTTGGTTATTTTATTGTAAAAGGGGTTAAAAGGGTAGTTATAAGAAATATCGTACTCAACTTACTGTATTACACCTAAGTGAAGTAAAGTGCACCCCCCAAGCAAAACGAGCCAGCCTGGATAGAACTGTAAGATCCAATCAGCACCTTAACCTTCATGCAAGTGAAGGATCCCAACAGGAACCAATCCAAAGGAAAAAAAAACTGTATAAAAGGGGACATCCAAGTCAGTGAGAGCGTGCCGCTCCACTTGGAACATCGGGTATAGTAAAAAAAAAATGCTGTGAACCCCATGTCAGGGAAGAAATGATGATGTCTGGCTCCAGATCAGAGACTGAAGGATAGCTTTATTAAAACTGTATTACATTATATACTATTTAAAGAGATACTATACTATTCTACGAACTTACTTCTTACTTACCTATCAAACTCAAACTCGTGACTCTGCTGAGAGCCCCAGCCACAGCTGGATCCCACTGGTCACTGACCCCAAACAACCTTCACCAGAATCCAACCCAGCAATCACTGCAGGTGAACAATCTCCACACCACATTCCACATGGGGAAAACAAAGGAGCAGAGATAAAGATTGTTTTCTCTTCTCTTCTCTCTGTGTTTCTCCTCAGAGACAGAATGTCTCTCTGTCCAGAGAATGTGAATGTCACAATGGGGAACACCCCTGCTCAAAGGGAAGAAGATCCAGCACCGGCGCTGCAGCATCCTCGCCCGTCGTTGACCGGGAACGCTCCTGCTCAACCCGCAGACCCCCTGTGCCTTGGGCCTTATAGTAACAGCTGAAATCACTTCAGTCCAGGAGTGTGTTCCCATTTATGACACTTCTGTTGTATTGTTTTTAATTCCCTCACCTGTCTCCTTCACACTTTTTCTCTTCTGAGTATTCTCCTTCCTCTTCTGAGTATTCTCCTTCCTATACCCACATATTTCCTTGCTTTCTCACTTTCCTACCTGTTATTTTAGGCAGCCTGATCATGGCAGAAGAGGTTCTGAAATACCAAAGTCCTTTCTCTGGCTGCAAGGGGTTCAGTGTCCCAGAGCCTGATGCCTGGGCTTGGATTATGAGAGCCCTGGAAGGGATTTTGAATGCCCTACTTTGAGTCAGGGTCATGTGAGCTACATTGGATTCTTACAGATATCTAAATAATGACAATTCTAAAATATAAGTGCAGGGAAAAATAGGAAATAATTATAAATAAATGAATGTAGCAGACTGCTGATGGGCACTTTAATCTCAGGGCATATTCAAGTAAACAAATCCATGCCACCCACCAGCTCTGGCCATTCTCACTGCTTTGCCATCTGTTGCAGGATGGCTGGATGAACAAAATTTACATAATTTGCACTATGTCCTCATACAAAGCGCAGTAGGAAGGCTGCTGGTAGTTTCTCATCTTATTTGAGGCTTTGAGGAGACAAAGCTGGACTTTCACTATAGGAAAGAGGCCAGACCACTTCCCATGTAACTCTTTTCCTTTGAAGTTTGAGAACTTGAAGAAGTTTTCCAGAATTTTGTGAAACGGTCCTCATTTTTCCCCAGGAACAATGAATTTCCAAAATATCCCATGGACTGCAACTTCAGCAAAACAATTCTCTGCCGGCACCTGAGGCAGTCAGGGAAGCAAAACAAACAAGTAAAACCCAAGCCACACACTGCTTGAGCTTAATGCAAATAAATCACAGATGTATTAAGTTCAGCTCCTAATCTCTCTCCGTCTTCCTGTCTTTCAGACTGTTTCTTACCTAAGAATATTTTATCAATCTGCCAGTCTAGCTTTATGTACTGTTCAGCTTTTTCCTGGCTGTGTATTGTCTGTCTGCTTCCCTGCTTATACTTCTCACTTTACCTTTATTCTAATAACACTGTGTTGGTAAATAAGGGCACACCACCAAAAGCAACTGCAAAAGATATTTCTCCAGCCCCATCTCTCAGGGGACACTTTTACCCATCTTGAGGCACCAGGGCTCTTTTACAGATATGTTTTTAATTCCCAGCTACAGCCTGCACTGGTCCCCACTTCTGTGGCAAGCACATTTCTCTCTGTGCACCTTTATAAAAATCCTGAGAGAGAGAGAAATGTGCTTGCCACACACTTCCACATTGGAGGCAGCACAGCTGGGACTGTCTACACCCTGCCTGCAGTGGCTGCAGCCTACAGCTTTCCACATGAACACAAACCCACTGATTGGCATGAAGGGCTCTGGTGAAGTAGTGGAGCCACAAGAGGAAGAGCTGCCCTGTCAGAGCATGAAGCCACTGGATTTGTCAAAAGGCAACTACATCTCGTGCCTGCCTGGGCTGCTCAGACACACACGTGGCCCTTTTTATTACTCCCTCAGAGAGAATCACATCTTTTGATGGCTTCCTCACACACAGGTAAATCAGCCTTTCTCCCACATCAGCAGTTCAAGCAGGTTGATGTTCAGATGAAAAAGCCTGCACAAGGCAAAATACAAAGCCTGAGAATAGATGGAGGGTTTCGATTGTGCTCCATTTGCTCAGGGTGTGAAAATAGCTTTTATTCTCTTTCATTGTCTAAGGCAGAATGCATTTCTTGGCTCAGTGGAAGGAGCTGGAGATTAAAGGAATATTTAGCTGCTTAGCTTCCCCATAGCTGTTTGGAGGTAACTCTGGGTGTGGAGGGACAAAAGACTCATTTGCCAAGCATGTACCACACAGGACTTCCTGCCACAGTGTGTTTGAATAGACAGGTATGAGTCATATGCTCCACTGCTAGGAACAGGCCAACCCTTCTGAGGTCAAAATGGAACAGGACGGATTCATAACAGCTACAAAATTTGATTATAATGATGCCATTCGGTTTTTGCCTTTTTTCCCCTATGTTCTCTATATTCTTCACACATATATTTGTAGCTTTGTAGCCTATTGTATTAGTAGCCAGTTTTCCCAGTACTTTTCCACGGCCTTTCCCTAGGCAGAAAGACAAAATAAATTCCAGAGCTCCAAGCCCCGGGGGTACACAGCCTCTGTGCTATCCTGGGAACCAAGGCCAAGAACAATTCTTCAAGACACATTTAATGGACAAAGTACAACAAGTGCTGAAGGGGGGACTCCAGAGAAGGGGCTTGACCTGGGGGGAACTGCATCACCCCTTGTTCTCCTAATTGGTTCTTTTAATCAATTATGCTGATTTTCTAAAACCTGTAAAAATGTATTCACCCCTGGAGGGGGTGTTCTTTCGTGGACGTCTTTCCATAACTACCCCTGAAGGCCTTCAAATAAAGATCTGCTCTTGTATTACCTCCTTACTAAAATTATCTTGATTTTCATTTCTAGGTTGGGAAAAAGGCAAAAATAATTTCTCCCCACAGTTAATTTTTTGTCCACAGAAATAACATCAAGAAGGAAAAATATCTGATATGAATGTGTGGAATTTGAAAGACAACTTCTCTTGCATTAATCATTAGGCTATAATGTACCCTGTGTTTGCTATGTGAACATTTCCCACAAAGTGTTCAGGGCAATCTACAGCTGTGGAGGAAGGTTTGATTTTGAGGAATCTTTTTGCTTGTAAGCACTTTCTGGCTTAAAACTTTCCTAGGAATTTTGGTTTTAATAGAAATTGTTTACTTTCTGGTAATTTTCTGACCTTGAATCACTTCTGCAAGCTCTCCTGGTTTGGTTCTGCAACAGTTCAAGAGATTGGTAACATTTCCAAAGTGGCAGTGGGTATGCACTCGCCCTTCAGTGTGTGAATAGGTTAGTTTGAGTTCTTGTCCTCCTCCTTATTTTCCTTATTCTGCTCTGCCTTCCTGGGGCAAGCATTTCTCCCACCAAATTTTCAGAAGCACTTTTTTACTGCTGCTACCAATATACAAAATCTTCTGATTGTCTGCACTGCATATCTAGTGGAGAAGGAGTCAAAAATTATGCTTTGCTTAAGTACATTTTAATTGCTTCAAAAAGGAATATCTAATCTCTAAATATTTCAGTTTAAATTAATATATTTTTGTTCCAGTCAGTGCTTCTTAAAAATTTGTGTTTCCAGTGAAGAGCTGAAATGTTCTGCTGGTAATGTAGAACATTTTCTAAAAAGTTTTTTATGTTAATAGAAATATTTTCATATCTGGAAATAAAGGACCAAGTTCTAAAAGCCTTGAGTACTCACAAATTATGTTACATGTAATGGGAACTTCAGGTTTGATGCTTAGAGGTTTAAATATTGATTTAAAAACCTACCTTTTCGCTTCTGGATTTGAAGTTTTTGGGGTTTTATTATTGGAATGCCCTGACTTTTCCCCAGTGTGACTGCTTGAAGATGTGTTCCCCCTTTAGGATCTTGTCTTCATCAGAGAAATAATTTCTGAAATGTATCAGAAGACGCTGAGTGATTTGTATCTGTGACACACACCTGCTGAGAGGACCTGAAACTTCTGCTACATGGGGGCTGGTAGCTGCTGGGGCATTTCTGATCATGAAAATACAGTCAAGGAGCTCAGTTAACAGCTCTCACTCCATGGTGCTGATGGGGACCTCAGGGGACTGGTAATGGAATATGGCACTCTTTGCTTTACCAGTTAGCTTTCTCTCTGGTGAGCAGTAAGTGAAGGTTAGTTCTGGCTGGCTGTGATTTTTGGCTTCCTTGGTGTGATCTTATGGAGTGGACTTAGTTTCTAAATGCCAGATTCAGCAGCCTTCCCTCAGTGCAATACATGGGAGCAAGTGTGGCTGGATGTGGGAGGGGGGATGTGCAGGCTGTGGGAAGCAGAATACATCTTTGAAGGATCAAGTTTAGAAATCACCAATTAACCCTTCTGAGCTCACTAACACTGGGGGCTGAGTGTGGTGAAGGCAGATGATACGAAGAGGAACAGTGAACAAATAAAAGGCACCTCAAATGCCTCCCACCACCCGGCTGTACAGAAGGAAAGAGAAGGCTAGAGGAAAGCCAAGGTGGAAATAACCAGAGTAACTTATTCAAGAACCCAAAGTGGCTCCTGGAGGTCCACTAACAGAACAGAGGTGTCCACCAGACTGTGATGTGCCTCAGACTGTCCCCCTCCATAGATGGTTATTATTTATGTTTATACCATTAATAGATTGAAGGAAATCCATCTAAAACTTCACTTATTATGTCTCCCCTTCTATGTTCAACTCTACTATGATCTGTTTGAGGGACAGCTCTTTAACTGGAGGGCAGGAAAAATGGAATTAGGTGCTCCACAGTTGGACATGAATAAGAATGATTGAATGATTGATTACAGAGGGGTTTCTACAGATGCTGGGGCTTCAGGAGGGGACCAGCTCTGCAGAAAGACACAAGGGAGACACAAGACCAAAGATAAACTATGGAATAGAGATAGGAAAAAGAGTAGGAAAGGTTGAGCACTATCTGCCAGAGGAAGACCATTAAGAACAAGGCAACACTACGCTGTTGAGCCCTGCAGGAAAACAGCTGCTATATTAGTTCTGCTGTCTTCTACCTCAGAGTGGCCTGTAGTGGATAACTTCACCAGGAGGTACAGAAATGGCCTCATCTCTGCCCCTTCCCCATGTCCTCTGATGAACACTCTGCCACAGAGGAAGGGCTGTCTTGTCCAAGGTCACACAGTGAGGCAGTGGCAGAAGCCAGCTGGGGACTAGGGCTTCCCAAGTCCCTGGCCTGCATCCACTGCACATCACTGGCATAGAGGCAGCTCTGCAAATCTCACATTCATTACAATACAATCAAGCTTTGCTGCATGGGTTTGGTTTTTTGGGGTTTTTTACAATGTCTCTCAAAAACCCAAGACTGATTTGCATTTTAAAAACAACCAGGAAAATGCTATTCAGTAGCTCTGGGAGCTCAGGAGTAAAGATTATCTCTCAGTTTTTCTCTCCCAGATTTTTTGCCTGAAATATATTTTTGTCCTAAGAACACAATACTTATTGCTAATGTTTGTGTTGTGAATATTCATTACATCCTGGGGCTTCAAGACCCCAGTGGGAAGGCGAGCACAGGAGGCACTACTGTCCCGATACTCCGGCACTCCATAGACACAGGGTAGCGGCATCAGGGTGAGAAGGTTTGTTTGGCTGGGGGTTGAGCTGTGGGATACTAATGCAGTCTGGAAGCCTTTGGGGAATGCTGGTGAAACTCCAATTAATACTGCACTGAAGGCCTATTCAGCGAATAACTTCCATAAAACTATTAGTTTATCTTAATAGCAAGGAAAAAGCTCCACACACAGCAGGGGTTTAAGACACACTGTCGCTCTTTACATCTGTTTCTTTCTCTATGGCAATCTGCAGGAGGACCTCTTTCCCAGCGAGCTTCAGGGCTGGGGATACTCTTTCTGCCCTGAAAATTGTAGTGTTTCACCTGTCAGCAGTGGTGATTTAGGTTTCCACATGTGAATTTATGCAAAAGAACCTGCATGCCCAAGCAGGGGCAGCTTCCCACAGCACTGTGGGCTGCAGCTTCTTGCAGGGCTGGAACATGCTTCCCTTCTTCAGATGTGGCTGGAGGCTCCTGGGCTCACTGCTGTTCAGATGGTGCCATCTGGCTCTCATGAAATATATGAGAAATGTCATCCAATAAAGAAGGGTCTGGCTGGCTGTGTGCCCTCACCTCTGCTCTTTGGAGAAGTGATTGTTTCTGCAGCTGAGAAATGTTTAACAGAATCTTTGAGTACTAATGTTGCTTGAGTAAGAAATAATAGGCTGGTAATTAGAATTCAGCCCTGAATCAGTGGTGACTAGAAGATATTTTGCTTGGGCTGAGGTTTATAAAAATACACAACACATAGAAATATATAGTAATGTGGCTTTGTTCATTTTATGGACAGATAGGAAATGTCCCTTTTCTTGAAGCTCTGTCTAGCAGGATGTTTGGGTTAGGAAAGATAAGAAGAAAAGGTCTTAGTTCTATGAAAGAAAGACTTGAGGACGTTTCTAAAAAGAGCATTTTCCCCACTCCTCATTTGTTTTATATGAGAACATGCTTTATCTGCAGCTCAGCATCCTTCAGGGATTGCCCCGAAGAGCTGAGGGGACTGATGGGGCTGTTGGATGCACCTGCAGATTCTCCTGGGACACTTTGCTGCAGCAAGGAGTAGAAATAGAAATTGTTTTCTCTTTCTTCTCTCTGTGCTCCTCTACGAAAAATTCTGAGAGAGAGAGAAGAATGCCCTTGCCACCACACACCTTTCAATCCATGTGTTTTTAACTCCAAGCACACAGACATCTCCACATTCACAAGCTCTGGTAGCCCTGTGTGTAGTCCAGGGCTGTGCTGACAGACTTTGCACTCATCTCCCTTGCCTGGCTCCCAAGCCTGCCCTTGTGTTTGATGAAGTTCAGTGCTCAGCTGTTGCCCAGCCCTCTCTGCTCTGTGTCTGGCTGGTACAAACTTGAAAGCCTTTTGGGCAATCAAGCAGTAACAGACATTGTGGAAGCTGAAAGTCCCCTCGATAAAATTTACAAGGTCTAAGTGAGCCTGCTTGACATTGTTTAATGCTTTAGTAATGAGCACCTAGACAGGAAAGATTGCTGAAGTAATTTTAATCTGCATTGATGAGCAGTCAGAATTTCAGAGAAGGGCCATAAATATAAGCAAGTGGAATGGCCAATGGTGCCTGATCTTGGTGAGGAGGGTGGTTGTGCTTAGGCTGTGAGACATGAATAAAGGGGAAGGGTTTTCCTTCCGTTTCCCAACTCCAAAAGGCATCCTTTAGCCAGGAATGGCTTTAGGGACAGTAGCAATCTCTTTCCTGCCTGCTTGTGACAGTGCTTCCGTGGATAAGTGTTTGCGGATTTGCAGCTGGTAACGCACATAGCTGTCTCCTGCACGGAGCATTTATCCAGCAGTGAGGGCACCAGCGAGTGCTCATGATGAGTCCTTCCCAAAGCCCTGGCTCTAAGACGGGCTGGGCCTGCAGCACCGGCCAGGTGCTGCAAAAGTTTCTGGTAGTTTCCGTCCCAAGATGGGCCAGGTCTCGGGGCGGTGGCAGCGCCCACCCGACAGAGCCGGACTCCCACCCCCAGTCTGCCATCAGTCACACGAAGCATTACCATCCCTCTCCGAACCGGTAAACCGAGGGCTCCCTCTGCGGGCGGGCAGGGCAGTCCCGGATGGTCGCGCATGCCGGAGGGGACACGGGCACCCGCAGCTCCTCACCTCGGCGGCCGCTCCGTTACCTGCCCTGTCCGCTGCGGAGCTGCGCGGGGCGGGCTGTCACCGGGGGACGTTCCTAAGCGCCGTGTCCGCGCCGCCCTCCCGCCGGTACCGGGCCCGGTGGGGCGGCTGCCTTCCTTGCCGGGGCTGCCTGCCCGGCGCCACCGCACCGGGGCCGGCGGGGCGGGGGCCGCGCACGGGGCACGGGTTATATACGCGCTTTGTAGCGCGGCCACAGCGCCGCCCGCAGCCCGGCGGGGCGGCGGCAGCCCCGGAGCTCCGCTCCGCACCGCACCGCACCGCACCGCACCGCACGGCACCGCACCGCACGGCACCGCACCGCACCGCACCGCACGGCTCCGCTCCGCTCCGCGGCGGCGGGCGCTGGCGGTCCCCCGCCCGCGGCGGCCGCGGTGCTCGGCGGAGCGGCATCAAAAGGCGGCGGCGGGGCCGGGTCAGGGCTGCGGGACCGGCACCGCCGCTGCGGCTGCAGCGATCGTCGGTAGAGCGGGAGCCGGCGCTGCCCGCTGCTGCTGCCGCCCGGCGGGGCGGAGGTGAGTGATGCGTTCCGCGGCCCCGGGGCTCTGCCGGCTCCTGGGAGTCCGTGAGCACGGCCGTCTGTCGTGATGCTCTCTCCGCCGGCGGCCCTCAGCTTTCGGCTCTGCCCGGGGGTGGCCTGGGGTGTCGGTCGGGCTCCCGGGTCCCGCAATGCTTAGAGACAACACCGCTTGCAATCGTGCTTTTTTTTTTTTTTGTTTTGTTTTCTTTTTCTTTTTCTTTTTTTTTTCCCTCCCCCTCCGTCCCCTTCCCCTTTCCCTTTTTTGTTCCCCCCTGGGAATCCAGCAGCTAAAACCCTCAGTTGTGTGTTTAGCCAACTCTCCCTGGAAGCTCCGGATAGTTCATGAATATGCATAGGGAGATCGTTTCCCGGGAGCTGCCTCTATAATGAGCTGATTGAGCTGCGCCTGCAGCAGGGCTGTTCTCCTGGGGGAAAAGTTGGGTGCCAGAACTGGGGAGCTTTGTGTCCTTGGCTTCACGGAGGCTTGGCCGGCCTCTGAGGACGAGCAGAGTCAGCGGGGTATTGGCTGTATTCAGTGGTGTTAGCAGGTCCAGCCAGGCAGGATCCTCATCTGCTGTGTGTCCAAAAGATATAAAGAGCATCATGTAACTAGTACATGTAAGATAACCTTCCTGTTTTATACCAGCTTGTGTAGAAATGGACTTTTCCTGTCTAAAAACACCGCACCACTTAATAAGGACATTTCATTGCTTAGCAACAGTCCCAACTTAGCTTGGTCCTTAAGGCTCTTGCCATTCAGGTAGTCTCCAAAGATGTGCCAGTAAAACAGCCACTGTCCTGGAGCAAAGAATCTCTTCTGTTTCTTCCTTGGTGATGTGATGACCAAGCCAAAAGAGCAGGGCTGGTTGCTACTGCCCAAGTATTTAAGAGCACTTGAGAGACTGAGAGCTGAGTGTAATTGAAAAATTCCAGGCCAGACAGAGTAAGCTGGAAGTGGCCGGTCCCTCAGGCATGTTTGGGACCTTGCAGCTGCCTTGTTGATGCATCCTGTGCCACTTGCACCTTTGTTTTGTGCACAGGTGTAGCAGCATGCTGGTTAACAACCTTCACTTATGCAATTATTAGAATAGTATTTTGATAGCTGTGCAGTCTGCTAGTGTTTAATGTAATACACAAACAAATAAGTTCCTTTAAAACAAGGCTGATGCATGTCCTCGTCTGCTGCGGCAAGACAGACTAGTTAAGTGGGGTGAGGACTTGTGCTTTGGAAGAGCAATTCAAATGACAAATAAACACACAGACGTTTTGCTCACAAAGCCACATCCTGATACACATAAAATTTGCTACCTTAGAAACTCAGGCTTTTAAGAACAATTTCCCCATGAAAATTTGTGTAAGCTTTTGAAACTAGCTGTCTGCTCTCATCAGAACAACTTTGCTTGGGGACAATATTTTTCCCTCTTTCTCGCCAGTAACCTTGTGAAGTGTTGATAAAGATAGAATCCACAGCACCAGCTTGCTTTAATTGCTCTTTTAGACTGTGTATCTAGATGGAAACCTAGCAACACAACAACTGTATTGAAGGAAGATGTTTCACTTCTTTTATCACCCTGGATGCATCTTTAGAGGTTAGAGTCATCAAGCTAGTCTCTTTACCCCTTGGAGCCTTATAGCTTGATTCCCTAAGCCTGGAATAAAACAGAACTGAGCTAGTGAAAAAGACAACAAAGATGGAATGGAAATGCTTAATATGATAAAAGATCCATTCTTCCTTTCTTCCTGCTGTCCCTGTGAATACCTGCAGTATTCCCCTGGGGAAGATATTGCTCTACAGAGAGAGAAAGCTTGTCTAACAGGAAAATGATTCAAGGGGAAACTACCCATCAGCGTTTGTGTCCCTTTCACTTAGAGGCACAAGGGGAAAGCTAAGGGACCAATGGCCCAGAGCAGTGTGTAGCAGTGTAGTATGTGAGAACTGGACTGGCATTTGGGAAGAAGCATCAGCATCATCCAATCTCCAACTGCCCACAGTGGTGACGACTGTGATTCAGTTTCTGCAATGTACAGGGCAAATTCATCCTCAGGGGCAGGAAAAAACCCCAAGCCACAACCCCAAACATAAGCTGAAGTCACTTATACTCTGTCCAGATTTCCCTCACTGGCTGTAGTGTAGTGTTTTCAGCTATATTGACAAATACCCTTGTTGTGCATGTTGTTCCTTACCATAGAATAGGGCACTTACAGGGAGTCAAGATGGCAATATCTGACTGGTTCTTTGTAATTTGGGGGCACATAAATGAGGGATTTCACACTGTTGAAATTGCTGATAGTTTTTAGATGTTTGGGGGAAATGTGTTTGCTAGGTGCTAAAAATTCTTTCAATATCTAATGTGTCCTTGCTGTGCCTCCCAAGATCTTGTATTTTTTCAGCATTAATGAATTAAACATCACAAACGCCTTTGTCACGCCAACAGAAGAAGCAGTTAGGTTACAGGAAAACTCTGACCCCTTCTGTATCTGTAATTTCTGAACTGCAAATGAAGTGTTGTTGACAGGCTGTATTTTGCAGGAGTTTATGGGGTGGCTGTGATGTGCGTGTATGTAATCAAATCACACGAGAGTGATAGGATGGGTGCATTACAGTTTGGCACAGGGAGAGGGTATGCACACGGTGTTAACATTTTGCATCCAGAAAAACCACAGCACATCTGTAATCCTCTCATGATGCCAGTGCTCCAAGATAAGTGCTGCTTATACAAAGACCTGCCTGTTGGGTATGAGTACTTAATAAATAAGCTTGAGTGAAACCAGAGCGGGATAGAAGTTCATACCCTGGTGCATATGGAAAATCTGGATAAGCTGTGATTTTTATTTCTGGAGTTTGAACAGGTCCTTCTGTGAGTCGCAGGGTCTCTGGGTAACGCTGCTGTGGTTTCTGTGCATGCCAACATGCAGAAAATCCTGGCAGAAGATCTCTTCAGCACAAAGTATTTACCATACAATTGGTTTAATCCTCTAATCTTATCAAGCACTAACATAAATGAGAACTGAACAAATTCATTCATTCTAAAAAATCAAACCCCATTATATTTCTCAGTGTAGTGCAAAATATTTCTCCTTTTACTTACCCAATTGGCTTATTTTTTTAATCCATTGTTTGTTTAGAGGTATCAGACTATAAATTTGGGCTTAGTGGTGAAACGTACAGGTAATCAGCCCTCCCGTGATGCGAGTTTATCTGTGATTTGAACAGCTGGAGGGGATTTCAGGATCAGAGCAAGCAGTGTGGCCTGAGGGCCTGGGAGCTGCGAGCTTGGCAGAGGAAGGAGTTTCTGCTGAGTGAGTGCTTCTTGCCTCTTTGGCAACAGCAGTCCTGTGCACTTTCTATTGCTTTTGTGCCAGTCAAGAAGAGCAGCAGATGTCCTTTGCCTTCTTCCTTGCCACACACCTCGCTGTTTCTCTTTAGAGAGGTAAGCGGTCCTCACGAGGTGTGTGTGAAAACTGTCCTTCTGCTCTGTGAATGTGTGGCCAGCGGCCCGGGAATGTGTTTTCAGACCTCGTGATGAAGTTTGAGCAGTGAAATATTAGTTTCTAGAACTCACTTAATCTTCCCCCGTGATACCGCAGAACAGGCTATCTCTTTAAATGATTGATTTAACACAGATTTACCTGAGTTCATTCATCTTGCTGTACCTTTACCAGGGTGAATTTTCTCTCACTCCTGTCTCTCGGGGTCAGCCTGTCAGGACCCCAAGAGTGTAAAAGTCCCTGTTTCCTAGTCCGTGCAGCCAAAGAAGTCTGGAGTGCGTAGGACCGAGGTCTCAAGGTTGTTTATTTTTCCTTATCTAGAACATTCTTTCTCTGACCTGCTGAGGTCTGTCCAGAAAGGAAGCCATGGCAGTCTGCCTGCCCTCTTGGGCAATGTTTACCTTTTATATCAAAAGTTATGTATAATCTGTTTACGATAACGTGCCAATACCTATCATCTATGTTGGACAGTGTGTCTCTACCTTAAACCAATAGAAGTGTCACCATCACAGCAAGACATGGAGGACAAGATGAAGGAGAAGAAGGTCAAGACACGCCCAAATCCCTCCATCTTGACCCCCTGAACTACATTCTAAAAAGCCCCAAAATTCTACTTTTCCACCCTATGTTAATTCAAATATCACAGTACTCAAACCCTTGTGGCTTGTAATTCCTCTTACAGACCTGGTAGCCTTTTCCATGGACTAAAATCGAAGCCACAGGTGTTTTTGACTTTGTGCCAAGGTCTCCGAGACAGCCAGGGCAGCCAGAGGGATGGCCTGGACTCCAACACCTGTCCTTACCGATGCTTTGCTAAGGGCTGGATCCTCGTCTCCTCTTTCAGAGCAGCACCTCATTTCGTGAATAGCTCTGCTGCCTTCAGTGAGGCTGTTAAAGAGAAAGGCTGCGGTGCTTGTGACTCAGACTAATGCAAGTCAATTTAAAGGACAGATTAAGTGCAGTGTGAGTATGGATTGCAGTGTCTGGCCCGTAATGAATAATTCAGGAGTATGGAGGAGACAGCGTAAGTGCTTAATCCGGCTCTAAGTGAAGTCAGCAAAAGACTTTCCATTGACCCCCAGTCCAGGATACATTTCAGCAAAGCTTAACCACGTGTGAGTTTGTAAATTGTCCCATTGATAGCAGTGTGCTTCAGGCGTGAGCTACAACTGTCTGCACTAGCACCCAGCTGAATGTTATTTATGACTCTCTCGTCCGCTGTGCTGTCATTGACCGTCCTCTGCAGCACCTAAGGGAAGCTTTTCGAGCTCTGAGCACGGCTATTGAGTCATGCTTTTATAGCATTGAAAACCTGAAAAGATTAATAACCGCAGTACTACACCATTAACAGGAGAAAATACAGACAGAAAAAGGTTGGGAAAACAAGCTTCAAAGGTTTAATTTTGGTTGCTTAGAGCCAGGAATGGTGCCCTCCTCCTGCAAGAACAAGGCAATTGTGTGTGATAGGGATCCCACCGCAACTGGACACTGCCTTTCACAGCTCAGGAGTCCTGAGCTGCCAGCAGCTGGGTGTGATCTGCCTTCCCGGGATGAACTGAACCCCCAGGGACTGCAACTGCCCCTGGAAGACCTGATGTGGAAATGGCAGAGCAGTTCTGCTGGTGGGAACCAGAGGATGCTCTGCACCTGCAGCTCTTGTCTTCAGGTATGGGTCTGTAGCACCTGGGAATTCTGTCCTTCCAGCGGCTCCATAGGGATTTACTTTCTCATAAAAGTTCAGTTCAGCACAGCCACTAGCAGTGATGATTTTTTTTCATGGTGGCAGCATTATTGACTTGAAGGGGCAGGGCATCTCCTCCTGGTTGTAACTCAACATATAAAAATTTCAGTGTAATCTGTGCCTTTGTTCTGAGCCTGTAGATTCTGGCAGTGCCACAGGCTTTGCTCTCCTGTGGGGAGACAAGCACACCCACGACAGAGCAGGGCACCCCAGACAGAGGCTGTCTCCTGCACTGAAATTAGGGCTTCACAGCGTTATAGATAGGTAATGAGATGGTTGGCTCTCACAATTAAGACATGAATATTATGTGTATGCTAAGAGAAGTGTGAAAAATGCATATTAAATGATTGGCTCTTTACAAATATTAAATTGAATATTATACATGTTATGTTGGACAGTTATTGTGTAGTACTGTATTAATCCTTTTTAAGCAGTGTGGTAGATATAGTTTTAGGTTATAACATAATGTTATAATAGAAACAATGCGATGTAAGATATTATTTTAACTAGCTCAAAAAAGGGATGAGATAATCAAGAAATTCTTCGCATAGAGGTAACAGCAACAAGACATCTAAGAGTTACTGCCTCCTTATGGGAAAAGACAAACATTCCTCCACATCCTTTCTGTTTTTAAGGAGCTACCAGGATTAAGGGGAAGAAGTTGACGATAACCAGAAAACACCCTTTGTTTGAAAAGAATTTATTCATCATGTATGAGATACATGAATATGCAACAGGCTATTGCTTTTAAAGGTTAATCCTTTGTTAGTGAGCCATGCTTTCAAGAAGGAAAGCATCCAGACGTCCGTAATTCTTTGCTTTTTATTGTCCTTTATTGTCCTAACTCTCATTGTCCAAATTCTTATTGCTCTAGTTTTTACTACTATTTTTATAACTATTTTATTACGATTAAACTTTTAAAATTTTAAAACAAGTGATTGGCGTTTTTCACCTGGTTATGTTATTGTGATACATTCTCCCATAGTCCCCTTTCCCCTCACTAGATGGCCTTGGCAGTCCAGGCATTTGGGAGGAGGGCAGGCTTGTTACTGTAAGTTGAGGCATGGCAACACTTGGCCTCCAGTCAAGATGTAAGAAAATGATCTCCACAATGGATAGCAGAAAAGGAGCTGACTGACAAGACTTTGGGAGGGGCCAGGGGTCGCTGATGCAACACCAAAGGTATATAAGGTAGAGCAGTCATTTTGTGAATGAGCACATGGCGGTTTGGGTCCGTGCTCCCAGCGCTGTATTTTTCCTTAATCCGTTCTTTTGTTGTATTTTGTTAAGGTTTAATATAACTTTGACATTTAAAAAGTGAGCGTTGTTTCTCACAACAAATAGCTCACTTTTTTTCCCTGTTTTTGAGTTTTCTCTGCTTGCTGGGAGAAGTGGTTTGGGGGGACAAGGCTGGAGTACTTTCCCTGCCATCTGCCTTAAAGGCAGCAGGCTTGAAAGCTGGCACAGTTACTTCCTGATCTTTGCCAAGCTCTGCTAATCCAGAACAGCTTCTCCTGAACAGAAGGCAGTTCATGTTTCTTAAATAGTGGAGAAAAGAGAGAGGCCAGTGTGTTTAAAGGGGTTGAAAGACACACTGGCAGTCATCTGATTCTTGAATTGATGCTGGCCTGGACTCTCTGCTGCTTTATTGGGGGAGATTTAGGGGTGAGCATCATTTTTCTGCCTGGACTTGAAGGTGTGAATGCTTGTTGCTTTTGGGGCCTGGTTCTGCAGCTGCATCTCACTTGCAGTCATGTCAGTGAAGTCACTTTGGATTTGTTACTGGGAGTGTTCCCTGGGATCTACCTGCTAAGCTAACCACATGGATAAACTTACTTGGGTTTCAGGGCATCCTGTCTGAGGCTGCCACAGGCTTTCTTCCTGTCTTACTTTTTCATAGCAGAAATCTCTTAGACTTGAACAAAGAGGAGTGTTCTGGGAGATCTCTAGTTTTACTCTGAGCTCACTGGGCTGATGTTGGGCTAGCAAGTCACAGGGTCTCTGTGTCACTGTTAAATGGAGTTGTAAGTACCACTGCTGCTCCTCATTTGGCAACTAGAGTTGAGTGATGTTAGCTGTAACTTGCTTGGTCTGTATTTAGCTTCTGTAAAAGTCAGCAAAAGTAATAGATTAATTCCATCAGAGATGAAGCTCGACTGTGGAGCCTTGCTTAATTCATTTGTGAACTTGCATATAATCCCATCTATTTCCCTAGAGGAACAAGGAATTTAATCTGATAGGTGTTTGCAAAGGGTTTATGCGTCTCTGATGATGCACAAAATACTCTTTGCTCCTAGAGGGATGTTGACTTGTTTCTTGGCTCTGTGTTGCACCTAGGAGCTGAGAATGAACTGCTTTTGAGCTGTATTCAAATCTTTGGAGACAATTTGGAAAAAAAAATTCCACAAAACAACACCTAACCTTCTACTGCTTTGGGTACTGCTGTACATGCAGCACACTTGATTCCCTGAATCCAACAAGTTCTCTCTGTTCCTCCTTTTTACAAGGGCAATGAATTACTGGAGAAGATGGGGCTGCAGACTCAGGTTTGAACTAGAGCCCAATGGGGCATTTTAAACATGTTTGAGAAATGCCCAAAGCAAGCCTGCTTATAAATCAAACCCAGCCAAATCCTCTGTCTTTGTATTTGCACTGCCACCGCTTTCCCTCCACCTCCCCCCTTGCTCACCCTCCCACTTGCTCTCCAGCTAAAACTCAGGCTCTAGGTTTCATCTCCAAGCCAGTTCTTACAGCTGAGTTGAAATGGGGAGGTGGACAGGCCCACAAGTGCAGAAAGTGACTCAGTAACACAATGGGCTCCAGCTAAACTGGGAGTCTTGGCAATATAGACATCAGCTTGTTTCTAAAGCTAAATTTATTTTGCCTGAAAGCTCAGACTAGTTCTTGGACCATGCTGAAAGCTGCTCCTTCCAGTGCTTCCTGCCAACAGTTGCAATTTGCAACCTCTGGTCATGGCAGGCTGGGCTTCTTGAGGACCCACAGAACACCTCTCAGTGCCTTGAACTTGCCATCCAGACTAGACTGGACATCCAGAGTGCCCAGTCCCTGGATGTGTTTCTCGGTGGAGTGTCTCACAGTCTGATGGACATGCTGCAAGCCATTTCTTTCCACATTCAAACTGAATTTTATTTCCAAGGCCATCCCTTCTTTTTCTCCCCATCCTAACCCTTGCATCTCAGCTCTGCCCCTTCACACAGAGCCCAGAGATGGGCAGCTGAGCTTTGGTCTGGGGTGGTCTTTGGTCCATTGCATGCTTGTCCCTGGTATCAATGTGCTTGTGCACAGAGCATGGCAGAAAAGCTGCAGCATTGCAGGGAGCTATAAAACACCAGTCTAAGGCAACTGGAAACAAGATATATCAGCAGGTAAATGTTTTGTCCCCTGTGGCAGTGCGTATGCCAAAGAAGCAAAGCTTCATCCCTGTAAATCTGCTGTCTGGAACCAATTCCTTGATGCACGTTTCCTCACAGTAACTGCAGAGTTCATAGCATGGGTTTGTGTATAATTGGCACAGGGAAGCATCTGGCCTTGTTTAGGTTCCAATAACAGAGATCTCTACTGTAAGTAGCAGACAAATAAGTTTTTTATGACATTTCCTTCACAGACCTCTTGCAATCCCTTATATTTCTGATGTGTTGTGAAGAAGATAATTCCTTCTGGATCCAAATCTTGGCTTTTATGCAGCTAAATTAGTTCCTGCATGTACACCAACCTGCCTACGTGCTCATTTATTTGATTATGTTGTGGATCCTGGTACTGTTTGCATTTCCATTTCTTTGGCTGAATCAGGAAGCATCTTCAGATACTTTCCTCTTGTACTCAGCCAACAGCCTGGTTTCCAGAGGACTGCAAAGTGTGTCCCTTTGAACATCCAGCCTGATTTCCAGAGGGCTTCCACAGTTCCACATCCGGCTGTGGAGTATGTCCCTTTGAAAATCAATTTACAAATGTCTTTTCAAAAGTAGTCTGTGTTTCCTTGTGAAGGGGAATCCCAGGAGTCTTTTGAACAGGGCATGTTGCGAAAGGATAGAAGTCTCAAACTCCAAAATATGAGAGCAATTCAGAGCAGATTATGTGCTTTGGCTCAGGAAAGCTGGAAAAACTAACAGTAGAGCCACAAATGTATCTTTCATTTTTGTGTTTTGACTGCAGGACTTAGCCCTTAGAGATAGTGCAAGTCGCATCTCAGCCTGTGAACATCTGTCTGAAAGTGTGGGATGCAGTGAGAAACTGGGAACAATTGGCTGAAATGCTTTGATCCTTCCAGGTGGCAGTTCTTGTCCCTTTGGGTTGGCTGGTTGCCACTCACGAGCAGCTCCTGTGCAGCTCCTGTGGCTGTGAATCTCTGCATCTTTGGTAGTAGAAGGGGAATAAGGACAATGGTGATGTTTGCCTCTCTCTGAGCTGCTTCAGATCACAGACTTCCAGGTCTGTGCTGGGGGGGAGGAGAAGAGAGCAGAGAGGAGGGACATTCCTGCTGTCTCAGCTCAGTTCTGGTGGCCTAAATCTGTATCCTAGAGACGTGGCTTCACTGGCAGCTTCTGGGAGCTGTTGCAAGCAACATTTCCCTCCCTTGCACAGTGACTAATAGGAACTGGCTCATGGTGTCTCTTGTTTGTGCTAGGAAGCATCCTGGACTTTCTCTGAGATGAACGTGTCACTAAAACCTATTTGCTTATTCTGAATCTCTGCCCCTTCCTCTGCTAATGGTCTGCAGGACTGTGCTTATTGAGCTGTAGTAATATTTAATGTGAGTTTCTGCATGGCTGGTGCAGCTGGCAGTAAGCTTTAACTCATTGTACTGGCAGGGGATCTGCTGACCTGCTGCTCAGACACTGAGGCAGCTTGTCTTGTCTCCACATCTTCCCCTGAAGAAGTTTTCCTTCTGTTCTGAAAAACCTTGTGCTTGCCCAGGTCCTGCTCTGGGCAGGACTGTGTGGCACCAGGGTGCGGCCCTAGAGGCTCTTCAGCCTCTGGATATTGCACATCTGCTTCCAGATTTCTCACTGATTCTTGGAAGATGAAATAGAAGTGCAAATTAATGTAATTCCACGAGCTCTGGGATTTAATGGGAGGAGAGCAGGTAGCTGCATCTGTTTGGGAGAGAGAGAGAAGTGTGGGAGGTAAGGAAGACATACCTGCTCAGATCCCACTTTTCAGGCTGCTCACAGCCAGCCAGCTACAAGCTGCTTTGTGAGTCCTGATCCAGTAGTTAAGTTTTCCATGGGTCACTATAACACATGGTTTTCTGCAGTTATTCTCACTCAGTTGTAGTGACTGTCAGGATAAATTCCCCCCAGAATCCACCCTCACATTCTGAGAAATAGGCTGCGTCTGTGCCACAGATGAGATCAGCTCAGTGCATGGAGCTGGAATGGTACACATTTCAGTACTCCTGCTGCTCCCTCATTTGGGAGAGTGCTACAGATCCCCCACTCCTCTCATGCTGGTGTGTGGAAAGCCCTGCAGAAAAAGTGAATGTAGCTAAAATACCATGGGAGCTGTGTCCTCACTACAGATTGCAGCCTTACAGCCTTCCTCTTCCAAATCTGGTTTTTTCTGATGTCAGTAAATTGTAGCAGTGAAAAATAAGACCTTTAGATACATTAGATCAAAATGGGTAGCACCTGGAGTGAGACACTGTGACCTGCATGACGTGACACGTGCAAGTGGGACTTTGTGCCTGTTCCTCCTGTTTCTGAAAGGTCAGAGCACAATGAGCAGAGCTGGCTAAGTACACTCTTCAGGTGGAGCATTTGTAACATTTTCTTTTAACCTCGTTGTACTTTTTAAGCTGGAGTGGCAAGAACTGGAGCTGAAATTGTTGCCGGTGCTGTGGTTGGCAAGAAGGTCTGGCAGGACAGGTTGGAATTCCTGCCTTACCTCTCATATTGCTGCCCACAGAACCACAACCAGCAAAGCCTCTTCTGCACAAACTGCTGCTTGAGCTGCTGAGAGAAGCAGCTCAGATGGAGGGTAAGGAAGAAGTTTTCCTGCTCCTCCTCAGTGATGAACTAGCAGCTTATGTGAATGATGTGGAGAGGGTGTTTTGATCAGTCCCAGTAGTGTGAACGTGTTGGGGCTTAGGTTTCTTTTTATTCCTTTTTATTAATATAGAATTTTTTTTTTCCCTTAAGTTGCTAGGAAATATTAACAACTGGGTACTTGAGAAAACAAAAAGTGGCTAAGCCTCAGGGGAGGAGAGCATCTGAGTGCACTTCTCTTATCTGGGAGTTTCTCTCTGAAGGCGAGAACTGGGCAGGTAAAGGACAAGGATGGGCTGGGGAAGCTGCTAGCGCTCTGTGTCTCTCTCTGCTTTGGAGGAGGACAGTCAGATTTTACATTTTCCATTCCAAGGGAGGCTCCTGCCTTCCCTAGCAGACACCTGTCTTTCAAACCAAGACAGCACACCAGCAGGGTGTTGCTGGAGAACTGCACGTGGATGAGGCTGCATAGCTGTGGGAATCCAGGACATCCCTCTGGCTGCCCTGGTTGTCTCCAGACCCTGGCAGGGGGCTCGGAGACCTTGGCACAAAGTCAAAACCACCTGTGGCTTCGATTTTAGCTTATGGAAAAGGCTGCCAACTTTGTGTGAGGAATTACAAGCCACAAGGGTTTGAGTAGTGTGGTCGTTGAATTCACACAGGGTGAAAAAGTGGAATTTTGGGGCTTTTTAGAATGGGGTTCAGGGGACAAGATGGAGGGATTTGGGTGTGTCCTGACCTTCTTCTCCTTCTTCTTGCCCTCCGTGTCTTGCTGTGATGGTGGCACTTTTCTATTGTTTTAAGGTAGAGACACACTCTCCAACATCAATGACAGATATTGGCACGTTATTGTAAACACGGTACACGTAGTTTTTTGTATAAAATGTAAACACCGCCCTGAGGGCAGACAGAATGCCATGGCCGACCTGCTGGACAGAGCTCAGCAGGGCAGAGAGAGAATGTTATAGATAAGAGAAAATAAACAACCTTGAGAAGCCGACCCTGCGCATTCAGACTCCTTCTCTGGCTGCGGGGCTGGGAGAACAAGGATTTTTACATTCTCGGGGTCACCTCGATATCCAGACCCCGAGACACGGCCAACCCTTGTCTGTATCCTTCCTCCCACTGCAAGGGGTGGGTGTGGGGAGAAGGGTCAGAGTCTGCATGGGAATCCTGCAGCTGAGCACAGAGTTGTATCGGTCCCGGTGGTTAACGTAAACTGGGGAGGCTGAGCGCTGGGTAGAATAATAAATGACTGGTAGTCACTGCCAGCAGGATCTGGCTTTCCTTTTCAGGGTGACAGTGGTGTGTAAAGCTGGAGAGTATCTGTAAAACAGCAACACACAAGCTTTGGGGTTGGCAGTTTATTCCATTGGCTTGGGAATTGATGATTGCCTTCAGTGGTCTGACATTCCTTCCTGGAGTGATACTTCGTGGGATAGTAATGCAAGGCTCTGGTTTATGGCAGCTATCTATATTTAATGATCTGTAAAGGCTTTGCTCTGAGCACAGGTGCCTTAGGGGTAGGTGCTGGAGTGTGGGAATCCACATACCTCTGACAAGCTTGTTCCTTTGGGCCCCAGCAGGTGGGATCCGGGGTGCTGTTGAAATCTGACAAGGCACCCAAAGGCACCTAGCTGAGCCAGAAGTGATCCCTTTACTTTGCAGCAGCAACTTGCTCGGGTTCAGACAAATCTAAGTAATTTTTGTAGTGGTTAAGTGAGTAATTTCTGAAGCATATCAGAGCCTCAGCTTACTTGGTACCTGTTTGCAGAAACCTGGAAGTGCCACATACCTGAGTGACAGCACAAGCAAGTAACTTAAGCAGTAAACATGGTACAGGGCTGCGAGGCATGTTTTGTGAGATTATAACCAAGACGCTGCTTCTGACACCTACAATCATTAGTTACAACAACCAGAAGCAAATTATTTTATCAGGAAGTTAATTTTCTTTGGCAGCGACAAGCATGTTAGCAAGGTGCTCACACAGGTATACCTCTGCAGCAATCCCAGGATGTCAGGGCACCAAACATGCATGATTTGATGTCAGCAAATCTTGGCAACCTTTGTCTTTGAAAAGTGCCAGTTCCAGTACTTTAAAGCATGTGTTTTGGGGCAATTTATTGGGTTCTTTTTGGTAGTGTATGTGGTGTGAACTTGGCTCTCATTGTGGAGGTTGGATATCCCTCACCAGCATCAAGGTTACATTGCACAGTGATGGTTATCTTTGATGATACAGCTCAGATTATAGATGCAGAACACATGAGAGTTTGTGGTTTGCTGCACACAGCCCCCATTTTTGCCCTCAAAAAGATTTGTTATCTTGTGTGTCAAACTAGGTACCCAAAATAAATGTCTGCTTCTTCCTTCATCTCCTGAGCTCCAGCATCTGTCAGAAGCAGACTACACCACCCCCTCCTTCTCTGAGACGCTGCAGAAGATTCAGTTCAGCCCTGTTTCTTCAGCCCTCAGACTCTGTCGTGACAGGCAGTGTTAAAAAGCTCACGAGGAAATTAATAATTCTGCCTGTGAGCCAGGCATGAGCGGCATGCAGGAAATGAGGCATGAGACCACACGCTGAATGATGAGGAGAGAGCAGGGTAGTGAATAACTGCTGGGTTTGGGGAGCATCATCCATCACATGCACTGGTGGGAGCCAGAGTCCTTGCCTTGGACACTGAGCTTGGAAGCAAAACTACACTGCAGAGCATTTACAAAAGAGGGACAAATTAAGGACGAAGTATTGGGCCTGAATTTGGCATTTCCAGACTGGTGAGTGCTTGACTTTGCAGCTAATCTTCCCACACTGTTTTTGGCATGCAATTATGAGTAGATCTAATCAGTGTTTGTCAGAGGCTGGAACAGCAGGTGGGTGCATGCAGAAGATCCTCGACATAGCAGGCTGAGAGTGCTCTAAGCAGCCTTTGTCCAGTCTGAAAGCTGGTTGAGAGATGGTAGAATCATTTAGGTTGGAAAACATCATTGAAAATCATCACTTAAGGTCATTGATCCTTCTGTTTCCAGCTGCTCTTATCTTAGCCAGTGTGTAAAAGTTGCTGTAAGGTGGAAGAGGGGTGGAACAGTCAGCAGGTGGAAGGAAACACCTCAGTAGGAGATGAGGGGTGCATGTGCCTGTGCTTGATTTCATAAAAGCTTGAGGTCAGATAATCCTCTTTCCTATATACAGCTCTGCCTATTGTCTTGCTTTTTGTGGGTAACTGGAATTATAGACTGTAGAGCTTATATATATATATATTTAAAATAATTTTGTTGAACTTTCTTCCCAGCAAACACACATTTATACAATTACACTGTAATTCCAACAGCTCTGTGCTGCTGGAGCATTCTGATATCATTCTGATCTGCAAAGTGCCTGGGGTCTGGCAGTGTTTTTCTGCATCTTACTAAAGGATTTAAAGCAAGTGGAAAGGGAAATGCAAGGCACACAGAAAGAAAATAGATTAAAGCCTTGTTGTTGTGCTGTGCTTGCAACTGGGAAAGTGAACGTGCTTAACTAAGAATGGTGGAGCCAGCTCAGCCAGCAGATCAAACCAGTGCTTTTGAGTAGCATGTGCATCTCTGGGCTCGTATCCCACTGAAACAGATTCTCTCTGTGTTCTATCCTCAGGCACAGCTTCTGGTCTGGGACTGAATTAAGTCAGTGTTTTGAGAAGTATTATAGGAGATTCAGGGTGAGGTGTCCATGGCCTGGTTGACTTTTCCAGGAGTGCAAGACTTACGAAAGTCAGACCTCCAATTGGATGAAAATCATATCTAATTCTCCCTTATTGTTTTGTTTAACAATTCATGTTAGCAGCCTCCACTGGGAAAGGGACTCCATGCACTCGGTGATAGCTGTGTTGAGAAGGGGGACCTGAGAAAGCCCTTCTTGGCTGCATTTTAAAAGTAGACTTCTGGGTTAGTCTCGGTGATTCAAGTGTAGAGCAAGACTGTGGTGCTGTGTCCTGGTGTCCCTGTGGAGCTCTGCTTTGGTGTGGTACATTAATGATGCCCCTCCAGTTGCTCTACATGGCCAGAGCTGTGTGCAGCTCTGTGTCACCGAGATGTGGCTTTTGCCAGGACTTGGATGCTCTTAGGATAATTTGGAAGCACAAAGGCTATTTCTCTCCCTCTTATAGGAACTTCATGTAGCTATCAAAGGGGCCTAAAGCTGCCTTTGGTAGAAACTCCAGGAGATTTCAGGAGCACAAAACTGCTAGCTCTGCTGTGAAAGCTCTGCACATGGGAGAAACCAGTGTGAAGTTTGATTATTTTGTCAATGAGAATCTCCTATATTACAGAAATTGTCTTTCCCTCCCTTCTCATCTTGAACTTTCTTTTCTTTTTTCTTTCTAGCTTGGTGTTGCACAAGACTTCCTTTTTCCTGTAGGAAGGAACAACTGGGTAATTGAAATGGAACACTAGTGAGGATTTTTTAATGTGAAAGTCAGCATTAATTAGTCAGGTCGGGTGTAATTAGCTTCCTCAGCTGTCACTGCTTCTCTCCAACTTGCCAATGACTTTCTTCTAGATGTCACTGGAAAAGAACTGTCTTGTGGGAGCTGCATGGGTGTTTTTCCTGGTTGAGGTGCAAGTGAATGACAATCCCTGTGGGGCTGTTGGGGCTTGAGCTGGATCTTGCCTGCAGGAAGTCTGTTTGCTTTGAAAATAGCAGAAGGAAGCCCAGGAAATCTATATGCCTAGCCAAACCAGCTGAATCAGTGCCTCTTCTCTAAAGAAACAGACCCAGGGCTCCAAGGAGTACTCTAATCCTCTGCCTCTTTCAACCTGGCGCAGGCTAAGCTTGCGCAGGAGTGAGGCAGAGCTTTAATGAAGGCTGCAGGATTAAGTTCTCTGTGGATATCCTGGAGCTGAAAAAGTAATTGGGCCATGATTCAGTGCTGAGAGTCTCTGGATAGCATGAGAAGTGCTGGAGGGAAAACAGGCCAGCCCCCAAGTAAAATTCAAGCAGAAAAAATGCATTTCAATCCCCTTCTGGATGATTTGAGGGTTTATCTCCACCTCCAATTCAATTTGCCATGTTTTGGGTTGGGTAGGCTTTCATGCTGACCCAGGCAGGATCTGGGGAAGGTGGCAAAGCCAGATGAGTCCCAAGGGCAATGCTAAGTGTGCCGTGTCTGGCTTTGGAGCTGAACCAGCTCTCCTGAAGGGGGTTCAGAGCTGTGGGTGCAGGCATGTGCGTACCCTGCGTGCACAGGGAGGCTGGCAGTGCTGGGGACAGTCCAGGTGCCCCCCACCCTGCCCTTGCCTCTGTCCCTTTATCTTTCCCTGACTCACTTCTCATGTGAGTGCATACAAGGGCTTCTCCAGAAATTTCTGTGCTGGAGTTCACACCAGTGCCAGAATTTGTGTCAGTCTGCAGCTGGAGTGTAACACGTGTTGGTCACCACACATTATAGGTGCCCATGTGTTACAAACTGGGGTTTGCAGTCCAGACCATGACAACTGATGGACAAGTCAGAGGGAGATGCCCTAGAACTGATCCCATCCTTGAGTTGAGGATTTAGCTCTTGGTTAAGAAGATTGTGTGATCCCTTTTCTGCTGCCTTATTATTATGTTGCATTCTCTCATTTCCCTTTCTTGTCACACGCAGGCTCTTCTATCTCAGGATAAGAATCTTTTCCCTCCTTCTCCTCAGTAACTCAATAAAATGGGAAATTATTATGGCTCTTTACCTCTCTTTCTAAAGAGAGAATACATATCCTTTTTCAGATCTCACAGTAACTCCATTCTGTTGAAGGAGAGCCCAGGCCAGTGGGAGAAAAGTCAGGGGTGGAGGGGAGGTAACTGCAGGTACACACCAACCTGCCCAAGTGGGATGAGTGAGGTTTACCCCTGAGTTCCTGCAGCATCCATCTACACTAATGTGAACTGGAGCTCCAGCTTGGCTGTCCCTTAGAGGCTGAAGGGTAACAGTCCCTGGCAGCTGAGTGATGGATGGGGGTCACACACCAGCCAAGGGGGTCTGAGGATGCCTGGCAAAGGTGAGCAGTGTGGGGTGACATGTGAGCTGGGGCTGACAAGGTGCTGTGTTTGGGGGTGCTGGTATGCCAGCAGGATTTGGACACATATTTTGTCATCTTGGGCTTATGGCTGCGTTTGGGAGTGTAGAGTGTGAGAGACAAGGCAGGACTGTGGTAAGAATCCTCCAGGAGAGGATTAATTTGCAGATTCGGAGACTTGGGAAAGCCTCCTCCCTGTCATGACACAGATAAGACTCTGTAAGCAAACAACACAAGAGTAGGGTAGGTGTGTGTTCCCACGAAGCTGAGTAGTGCCTGCAGTCCAGTGCCTGTCCTGGACAGCACCATTTCTAAGCTCTTGGCTTTGCCCCAGTGCCAAGGGCTCACACCGTGATACATGTGTATTCAGGGAAGCTCTCAAGCACTCCTTGGTTGTTTAGGATGATGCATCCTGAATATTAAAGAAATCTCAATGGAGTCTAAAACCAGCTAGGTTATTTCCAGAGGATTGAAGATGCACACCCCCTCCTCCAACTCCCACTTTGTTTTCCTCTTTTGTCTCAGTCCTTCATGAGAAGGGGGCAACAACACAGAAGAGTTTTGTGCACTGTCCTCTCTTCACCCTGTTTCTCAGCCTGCTGAGGGTTGAAGGTCTGGCAGGAGAGGCACTGTGGCCATCTGCAGGCTGTGGTACCTGTCTGTTTTTGTACTGAGTGGCAGAGCAGGAGGCTCAAATCTGCCCTCCTGCACAGTCTCCAGGGTCTAGCTTGAGGTGGGTGAGCCACTGTAGGAGCCTAACCAGGGTGAGGGCCTGGGAAAGCTGCTGCTCTCACACTGACAGGAAGGGTGGGATGTTTTGAGACAAGATCAGTTGCAGATTCAAGGCCCTGAAGAACATTCCTTGCTTTCCTTGATGTGCGCTGGAGCTTGGAGGTTCCCTGTTCTCCACAGGTTCTCTGATGAGGGGAACACTCTGCCCAGACATGCACAGATGCTGTCCACACCAGACTGAATCCCATGGGAGCTGCTGTGGATCCCATGAGCTCTCTGTGAGCAAAACCACTGGCATTGCTCAAACTGGCCAGAGCCAGAGGGGTTGCTGTGATCCTTGCTGCTTTGCACCAGTTCTCCTCTGCCAGGGAGCATTTTTGTCCCGTTGCTTTTCCTCTTGGTCCAAGTCCACGCAGCTCCTAGGCCTTCTGAGGACATAGAGTTAAGAGGCACAGGCAATCTATCTTCCTGCTGATATAAGGCCTGATAAAATAGAAACACTGGTTAGGAGCAAAGCTCGTACGTTTTTTCTGGCCTGTGTGTAAATTGTTTTCAACTCCCAGGGTCAGGTAACAAACGGAACCTGTTGGTTCATTCATTCAGTGACAGGGGCTACTGGCTTTGCTGCGTGGAGCCAGAAAAGGGAGTGACACTTACAGGGTCAGGGCTTTGCTCTGAGGGACCACCACTTGGGGATCCCTGGCTTGGGAGGCCACTATGAGACACCAGGGTAAGTCTGGGAACCAGGGAAAACCTGCTAGGAGAGCACCTCCCAGGGATTATCCCTTTCTTTCCTGGCCAAGCCTGGGCCGATCAGGAAGGGTTTCCTCCTTCATTCCGTGAAAGCAGTAACTGCTTTTTCTTCCTGGTTGTTCTGTAGGAATGGGAAAAATGCACTCCACTAGCAATATTCTGCAGGAGTGGAAGGAAGGCAGGTTGTTCAGCACTTTCCCTTCCCATACTGTCAGTGGACATCCCATCAGGAGCTAGAGCACGGTCACAGTGAGTTCTCAGAGGGGTTGATGTGTGCAAGGTGTGGCTGTGTGCGCTTCTGGCTCTGTGTGCACACATGCACACTTCCTGAGAAAGATGAATACTGCTATAACTAGCTGGGGGAAATCTATTGTCAGTTCTAAGGAAAGGAAGATAATGCCCCCTTGCATTTTGTATCTGGTGGCATGAGCCACTCCTGGATGTGAGAACCAGGTTAGCAGATTAAGCGTTCATGCTGCTAAGTGTGAGCAACATACTGTGAATCCCTGCAGCCTCCTTGCCTGGTGCTCCTGGAGCCATGCAGAGCCTTCCTCTGCCACAGCGCTGGGCTCTGGGACTGTCACTTGCACTTTTCCTCTCTGGTTCCTCTGCCAGGCAGAGTGTGGGATACCCCGTGACAAGGCTGTTGTTTCAGGGGCTGTAGCAGATCTGTGGGGTTTGGAAGGAGCGATGCTTTCCTCCTGAGGGAACTGGAGTGTGCCTCTGGCCTGGCTCTGTTGCTGCGAGTCTGTGGATTCACAGCTGTGCCTGTGACACCACTGCTGGCTCTTGCTGACTGCTCTTCTCTATCTGTGTGCAGCTGCTGGACATGGACACGGAGGATGACCCATTGTTACAGGATGCCTGGCTAGAGGAGGAAGATGAAGAGGTTGCCTTCAGCTCCCGGAAGAGGCGAGAGGGTGCTCTGTTGTGTGGGAAAAGCCCGTGCAGAGTCAGGCCCCTGTGTGTCACACTGCCTATGTCTGGCTTCTGGAATATTGTTGGCTGGGTGTTTACCAACCCATACTGTGCTGGCTTCATACTTTTCCTGGGCTGTGCCATCCCTGCTGTGCTTGCTGTTGTCATGTTCCTCCACTACCCTGCCCTGGATATTGACATCTCCTACAACGCTTTTGAGATCCGCAACCACGAGTCCTCGCAGCGCTTCGATGCCCTTGCCTTGGCCCTCAAATCCCAGTTTGGGTCATGGGGCAGGAACCGCCGGGACCTGGCTGACTTTACCTCAGAAACCCTGCAGAGGCTTATCTTCAAGCAGCTCCAGCAGCTTCACCTCAATGCTTCCCATCTTGGGGTCAGTGCGCGGATCAAGCGCAGCCCCGCAGAGGGCAGGATGAGCTCCCTGCAGCCCCAGGCCCACCTCAGCACAGGAAACCAGACTTCCCGAATCGGGAGAGGAGCCCCACGCTGGGACTACTCCAGCACTTTCGTCAGTGCTAACACGCAGACACACGCTCACTGGCGCATTGAGCTCATTTTTCTGGCTCGGGGGGACTCTGAGAACAACATCTTCACCACTGAGCGCCTGGTCACCATCCATGAGGTTGAGCGCAAGATCATGGACCACCCTCGCTTCCGGGAATTCTGCTGGAAGCCCCATGAGGTCTTGAAGGACCTGCCCCTGGGTTCTTACTCCTACTGCTCCCCTCCCAGCTCCCTCATGACCTACTTCTTCCCCACTGAGAGAGGAGGGAAGATTTACTATGATGGCATGGGACAAGACCTTGCTGACATCCAAGGTGAGCTGAGGGCCATGGGCAAGGGCTGGCATGCTCAAGGAATGCCTCTCCTCAGGTTCAGGCAGTCAGTGGTGTGCAGCTAAGAGGAGTGACTGCCTTGTATGGAGAGGAAGATGCTGCTGGGCTGTGCCTTGAGGAATTGTCTTTTTTGCCCCAGGGCCCCTTTTTAACCCTGCAACTCCAGTCATAGTTGACACAGACTCCTACAGACAAGTGAGAGGGGGTGTCCTGCATGGTGCAGATGTCTTCTACTGATCCTTGTCCCCTGTAGATGGCTGTGGTTCACGAGAGCAATGTCAGGGGCTTGAAAAGACAAATAGGGATGAGCTTCCCTGCACTACAGAGCAGATTAAAGAGGTCCATGGGTTGCTCTGGCAGCTTGTGAGTCACCAGCTGGAAAGGTTCCTGTAAGGAGAGGAGGAAAAAGGCCCTGCCTCCTCCTCCCAGCTCTGTACCCTGTACTGTGCACCTCTAGTAGATCAGAGGCTCTGGGTGGTGACAAAGAGGTGACTCATGAGGAATGTGTGGGTGTGATGTGGCTGTGGGATGTACCCTCCATCTGTCTCCCAAGTCAGGCTGCAGAGGGTAGGTGTCCAGGAGCCATGCAGGGAACAAGCAAAGGATTAAGTCCATCTGCTCCAGTAACAGTTCTGCTACAAAACAGGAAAGAGCATAGTTTCTGGTCTTTCTGGTACGAACTCTAGGGAACTGGATTTTGGAATAGGTAGGCAGCATCTTTTAGTCAGAACTAGCTGAGTGCTTCCATCTCTGCATCCCTCACACCATCAGATGGCAGAAGTACCAGGTCACAGCAGAGCCAGGACTCCTCGTCTGTGGGCATTGTTTAGTTCTTGTGCTTCCATGTTGTTGGCTGGGGATGCTGTGGTTCAGGTCAGTCAGGTGGAAGATGTGTCCCTGATGAGGAAATGCATGGGGGCAGCAACACAAGCAGTCACAGAACAGAAGTGGGATGTGAGTCTTTGCAATCCTGATTTCCCTGGCCCTCCTTGCTCTCTGGAAGGCAGTAGCAGTCAGCATTGCTCTGATGAAGGACAGGGTGACTCCCTGTTCCCCGTGGCCAACTAGATCCTGTGCCTTGCCAAGACAATCAAGCAGGACCTAACAAGAGTGGCGCTGCTTTCTCCTGCAGGGTCCCTGGAGCTGGCCATGACCCACCCCGAGTTCTACTGGTATGTGGATGAGGGCTTGTCTGCTGAGAACATGAAGAGCTCCCTGCTGCGGAGCGAGATCCTCTTCGGGGCGCCCCTGCCCAACTACTACTCGGTGGAGGATCGCTGGGAGGAGCAGCGCCACAAGTTCCAGAACTTCGTCATCACCTACGTGGCCATGCTGGCCAAGCAGTCCACGAGGTGAGGGTGTGTGTAGGCAGGCCAGGTGGGAGTGCATAAGAGCAGGGAAGGGCACAGGATGGAATAGACCTTTCAGGGCAAAAGCTCTGCCTTAAAGTTCACACCAGGGCAGAAGCGCCTATTCTGCGCTGATAGCCATGTTCCATTTGGCTTCACTGGGAAGGCACCAGGCACAGGAGGCTTGACATGCTAGCTTGAACTACTGGTCAGGCTTGAGTAGTGGCCATGGCATAATGTTCCAGATGAAAAAGCATCTCCACTGAAACTGAGTTCAGCCACAGAGCTGTGAATGATGGTGGGGAGTATATGGCGGAAAACTACTCATATGTTCCCCTTTACTGCCACTTCCACATGCAGCAACATTCCAGAGACACCAATAGAGACAATGAAAAGGGGACAAAGTTTGAATCTACTGCCTGTCTTTCCACTGAGTCCTTGTCTGGCATAGGATCTTTTTGCTTCTGTCTTACAAATCCAGTTCCGCTAGCTCAAACAGAACTGCCTTCCTGCTCTGAATTTGGCCACTGCTGGTCTGATGCAGGGGGATGAGAGTCTTTACTCAAGGCTGCTCAGCCTGTGGATCCAATTCTGCTTTTTGTACAGAGAGGTGGGGAAGGGAGTTTCAGGGTAGGATAAGTTTCAGGAAGTGCAGGCTTTTTTCACTACCAGGTCTGTGTGACTTGGTTAAACAGAGCTTTGCTCCATGCTTGAGAGAGAGAGAGATGATAAAAGAGCTAAAAGAGCATCCCAGTACTCAGGCAGTTGACAGAAGGCTGTGCTTCCCAGTCTCTGTACCTTCTTAGACTCCAGCTTTCTACTGCCCTGAGTCTTAATACTTCCCAGAACGAAGGAATGCTGACCTTCAAAAGCAGGCTGGAATGCAGGCAGCCACAGAGCATTCCCAGCAATGGGAATGCTGGGAAAGCAGATTGTGATTCTGACAAGCCAAAAGGGAATTGAGGCCAAGGCTCAGTTCCAAAGCTCAGATCCCTGATAACCTCCTGTGGTGCAGCATTATTGTAGTCCTGGTTAAATTATGTTGGATTATTTTTGCTCTGAGCCTGCTTCCAGAGGCAGAACCTGGTAAATCATATCGTTTCTGATTGAGCTCTCCCTCTGCCTGCATCCACAGTGCTAATATGATAAGCAATGATTAGTATTCCAGATGGAATTGGCTTTGAAGACTCTGAAACTGTTAGTGCCCAAGACCCACCATGCAGTGGAGGAATTTTAAAAATATTAGACCTGCTCTTTATTTTTCTCCTTCCCTGTGTGAATTTCACCTCCAGCAGCAACTTTTTTCAACCTGCTCTCACCACTCTGTTTCCTCAGAGAACTGCCAGGTTATTAGAGCATTGACCTCCTTTGGCTGTGGAGGAGATACTGTGCTTTAAATCACCTGGCTCTTCTCCTTTTGTGCTCAACTATTCCTCTTCTTTCATATCTCCCCACCCCAGCAAAGTCCAGGTGCTGTATGGAGGGACAGATTTGTTTGACTATGAAGTGAGGAGGACTTTCAACAATGACATGTTGCTGGCCTTCATCAGCAGTAGCTGCATAGCTGTCTTGGTCTACATCCTCACCTCCTGCTCAGGTATGCTGGAGTCACAGCTACCCTGTTCCAACACAAATCCAAATGTGCCCTGTCTCTCTGTGTGAAGGCTGAGGAGAGACTCTGATGCCCTGGCACCAGTGTGGCTATGTGGCACAGCAGCATGCAGAAGGGCAAGCCAGTCTGATTCTCCAGAGGAGAGATTTATGGGCAGGGTGAGGGAAAGACTCACAGGAGGTCAGGAATAAGATGCAAATGCCCATCTTGGTAACACTGGCATAAATTTGATGTAATTTTTTGCATGGGCCTCATGGGAATGAGTCTGTAAGCAGTTCTCCTGCAGCCCTGAACTGTTCCCTGTCATAACACACTCATGGGAACCACTATCCCAACAGGGCAGGTGGGAGGTGTCTGTTCTGCTGGAGGGGGCCAGAGATACTATTTTTTCCATGTTTCTTTTCTGCTGTAGTGTTTCTGTCATTCTTTGGCATTGCCAGCATTGGGCTAAGCTGCTTGGTGGCTCTGTTCCTGTACCATGTCGTATTTGGGATCCAGTATCTGGGTATACTCAATGGTGTGGCTGCCTTTGTCATCGTGGGGATTGGTAAGCTCATCTTTACTCAAAGCCTGTGCTTTACCTGTGCTGCCTTGCCCTGCCTTCTGTCTGCAGGAGAGAGGAAGTTGATGGTGGCAAATGCAGATTGAATTCTCAGGCCTTTTTCCATTACCTATAAGTTTAATATTTGTAGGTCAAATGTCAAGGGGGAAATCAGATTTTTAGAGGTGTCACTCCTGTGAGCAGAGTATCAATATCTCTGCTGTCTTTTTCCAGGAGTTGATGATGTCTTTGTTTTCATCAACACCTACCGCCAAGCCACCCACCTCAAGGACCTGCGGCTGCGCATGATCCACACTATCCAGACAGCAGGGAAAGCCACCTTCTTCACCTCCCTGACCACAGCTGCAGCATATGCTGCCAACATCTTCTCTCAGGTACCCTCTACCTTTGCAATTTGGGGTTTCCATTTCTGCCAACAGGCCTAATAGATCAGGAACCTGCCAACACCATCTGTCCTCTCCTTCAGCACGGTGGACTGCCAGACCTGCTTCTTACAGGGCTGTCTCTTACTTCTGTAAGGCAGTGGATTATCCAGGGAAATTCTTCTGTGCTGTCACAGTACAGCTGGTCTATAGCTGGACAAGGTAAATCTGGCCATAACAGAAATCCAATTTGGTTAGCCTGGTTCATTCTAGAGAAGAAGTAAAACAAGTCCCTGAGAGAGCAATCATTGGTTAGATTTGAACTCAGACATCTCATCCAATCATGTTCCTTCTAGAATGCAGACATACCACTGGTCAGGGAGCTGGGGTGGTGTTAAGACCCAGACCAATCACTTGTCTAACCCCAGGAGTTTTAAACCCCCTGTATAAGGAGGCTTCCATAATCAACCGTTGCTATTGTCGCGTGGATCTCCGAGAGTTTGTGTTGTGTCTGTCTCCAGCCCACGATCCCACGTAACGCTGTGCCACTGATCAAACAGGCTCTGTTTCAGTGCTTTACCGATCAGATTTGCTGATTTTCGTGACTGAGGTCAGCGTGTACTGTTCTCAGGTTCCTCCAGACATCTCTTCCTTGCCTGCTATCCCTTCAGCAATCCTGCCTCAGCTGATCCCTGTCGCTGATGGTGGAGACAGGAATGCGACATTCACACACCGAAGTTCATGTGGCAACAGCCAACCTTTGTTGAAGCACACCCTCTTTTATAGGGGCCTCGAATTTCCCGTGCTTTGAGAGAGGATTGGACAAAGGTCTTAACTCTGCCTGGCTAGCTGGCCAATGATACAGGTGCATTCCTGATTCAAAGGGATTGGATGGGGTCCCCTTGTTTGAACTTAAATTTAGCCTATTAGTATTGTGTCCAGGGTCTTGTTTACTTCAATTCCCTAATAAGCTAAGCTGGTCGAGTCTGTCATGGCCAAATTATTTGTGTAGCTATAGGCCAGCTATAGCCTTTACAGATCCCAATCCCATGTTCTCTCTCTTCATGTAGATTCCAGCTGTGCATGACTTTGGACTCTTCATGTCGCTGATTGTGTCCTGCTGCTGGGTAGCTGTGCTCTTCACCATGCCAGCTGCTCTTGGAATATGGACCCTTTATGTGTCCCCATTAGAGAGCTCCTGCCAAGCCAGGTGAGCCCTGGAGCCTATGGGTGGGAAGTTGTGGAATTTGCAGTCAAGGAGGTTTTCAAATGCCTTTCCTGTCATCTCAGTTTATCCTCATTCCCCTCAGGGAGCTTGACTTTGGCTCTGACAGAAGGGAAATTTAAGTTTTGCCGTTCCAGATTCAAGCAAGATGGAAGGGCCAAGTCCCAGTCTCATTCTCTCTCAGTCAATCCTCTAGGTTGAATCCCATGGAGTATTGGACCATTTGTTCCCTCAGAGCACCTAATGCACAGCTAAACCTTCAAGCGGTGGAGATGCAAGCCCTGCAAGGCAGACAGATCCCCACTGCTCCTGCCTGTGAGCACAAGCAGGACGTGGAGATTTGTGTTTGAAAGTCAGCACTTTCCCTTTTCCCCAGCTCTTTAGCACTGCAGGTGACCTGGAATGATTTTATTCATTAGCAGGGAGATGAACTGCTGAAACTCCTATCACTCAGCACCCAGTGTCCACAGCTCAGCCCTGCTCTGTGTATCCAGCCCAGCCATTGCCCTCTCAGCACTTAGCAATGGAATTTGCTCCTGGCAGTTCCTGTTGTCTTTCCAAGCAATTGGAGCAGGTTGTTCCTGTGCTCCTTGGAGCCCACTGGTAACTCTTCACAGGGTAGGTGGCTTAAAACTCTTTGTCTCCTTTCCTGCTTCAATCCAGCTGCAGTCAGAAGTGCACCAAAAAGAGTGCCTTGCACCTGGCTGAAGATCTCTTTATTGCCTCAGCGGCCACTTCCAGAGCAGGCAGAGAGACCCTTCCCTACCTTGATGATGACATCCCACTGCTCAGCGTGGAGGAGGAGCCTGGTATGTGTCTGCTGTTTGGTGCCTTTAGGGGGATCACACTGCCCTCTTCATCCTGCAGTTCTCCCTACCCCTGACACTGGTCCTTGCCTCAGTTCCCTGAATTGTAAGCTGGAGATGGTGTCATCAGGGGAAGTTGTAGGAGTCAGGACTCAATATTGTTTGTAAGTTTGCTTTGGGATCTTCAGTGGGTGTCAATGCATGCTTTCTTAACTGTTTGCTAATTCTCTGGGGTCCACTGTGGTCTGCTTTCTATCTGGAATCAGTGATTGTGACAGGGAATTAGCCATGAAACATCTAATCCATAACAGTGGGACAGCTCACCATGGAGTAAAGTTTTCCCCTCTTCCCTGCTATTTGGAGCAGTGTATTTGGGAAGCAGGAGAAAGAACACTGTTGTTCTCCAGCATCAGCCCCCTAGAGCAGCTCCTTCATCATGGTATGAAGAGAGCAGTGACTTGCCTGAACTCACATAAGCAGTCTAGAAAAAAACCCAGAAATTCCCTATCTGTTGTTAGCAGGAGATAATCCTTCCAGTCCCGATCCCAAGAAAAAGGTGCTTACAGGGTCGTGCTCTCTTGTACTTGGCTTTTAAAACTTGCTGGCATGTCTTAAACCCCACAACAGCAGTGGTCAGGGCAGTGAGTAACTTTCAGGCCTACAAGCAACTGGAACTGGAGATAACTGAATCAATTCCGTGGCATGTGCAGAGCCCTTGCTGCAGAGCAGGCTCTGAGATGCCTTTGACAGGCAGGCAGAGAAGCTCTGGCTCTGTGCTGCAAGAGTTCTCCTTAGTATGCCAGAGCCACATGCAATGGTGATGTATGGAAATAATCCCTCTCTTCCCTGCAAACAGCAGAATGTTTTCCTCCAGGGCCCCTGGGCATGAGGGAACTGCGAAGAAGCAAAGCAGCTTGTTCCAGTGGCTAACCAAGCGTGGTTTGTTGGTTGGCTGTACAATGTGCCAGGCATGCTTCATCCCTCTACAGCAAGTGCCCACTTCTCATGCATAGAGAAGGGGGCATTTCCCTTGGCATCTGTGATCTGGAGATGAGAGAATCAGGGAGGAGCCAGGCTTCAGTCAGGAAGAGGTCAGCTGTGTATAATTAGCAGTAAGACATATTTAGTGGGGACAAATTCTGCTTGGCCCAAAAAGCATGCAGCGTCCTTGTGACCTTATGGACAGTGTTTGTGGGGTTTGGTAGAGCAAGGAATAGCCTGAAGCATAGATTTGGACTGAGCTATGGATTTACATGTGTAGCTGTTGCTTGGCAGTGACTTGACAAAGATGCTTCTTAAAACATCCTGGAGTCACTGCCTCTGCCAGGGTCTTACTTCACCTCTTTAGCTTGAGTGAGTTGTACAGCACCTTGCAGAAGATTTGATAAAGGAGAGCAGAGAGCTCTGAGACACTCATGACACTGAGACTACTTTTGATTTCTCTCTATTCTAGTCTCCCTGGAAATGGGGGATGTCCCCTTGGTGTCTGTGATGCCAGAAAATCTGCAGCTCTCTGCAGAGAAGAGCAACCAGGGTCACTTGATAACTCATCTGCAAGAGCTGCTGGAACACTGGGTGCTGTGGTCTGCAGTGAAGAGCAGATGGGTGATTGTGGGTAAGCAAGGAGGCGGGTTGCATCTACATGGATTTTAGAGGGTTTGCTATTTCAATCTGTCTCCAAGCCTTGACTATGAGTTAAAAGAGCTGGGGAAAGAGACATGGTAAATATCTTCTGACACAGGGCGAGAATGCTCCCTGAACAGTCAGTCCCTAAGGGACTTTTCCATCCCTTTCTTCTCACTCAGATCTAAAGTGGCAATTCCTGATGGAATTTTTTCCCTGGCATGGGGCTTATTACAGGAAGGCCCAGTTCCCAGTGTGCTTTAGTGGCTGTTCTTTTTCCAGCTGAAAATACCATCTTTCTACCACATGCCTGCTCTCTGAGCATGTCTGAAGTGTGAAGTGCATGTAGGGTCCCACGCTTACCCAGGTTTCTCCTTGCAGGGCTCTTTCTCCTTGTTTTGCTCCTGTCCATATTCTTTGCTAGCCGCCTCCATCCAGCTAGCCGTGCTCCAGTCTTGTTCCGGCCAGACACAAACATCCAGGTTCTACTGGATCTGAAATACAACCTGAGTGCTGAAGGTATCTCCTGCATTACCTGCTCAGGTGAGAACACTGGTTCCCAAACCATGGTGGGGCAATCCATCCTGGCCTAAGCCCTGGACTGGAGGAGCTGAAATGTGAGGCAGACACCTACAATGTTCAAATATCTCATTGGACATTGGATGGACCCTGTGGAAAGGAGGCGCATGTTGGGAATAGGATGGTTGAGTTGCCTGTAGGAGTGGAGTATTTAGAAAAGTATTTCCTGCTTTAGCCATGAACTGCCTGTGTATTTCTTCCGGAGCAATCCCTTCACAGACCATGAAAACTGACTATTTTTACTCATAAGTGCTGGTCTCGTGTCAGTGCCCAGCAGAGAGACTGTGGCACTGTGTTGCCTGCTCAGGGTTTGGTGTTCAGCAGCAGAGGTGTCTGTGTCTGTCTGTGAGCAGCCTGTGCACAGGCCTGGTACATCTTTTCTCATGCCATTCACTCTTTCCTCCCTGACTAACCTTGTGGGACAGGTTTGTTTCAGGAAAAGCCCCACAGTTTGCAGAGCAACATCCGAACTTCCTTGGAAAAAAAGAAGAGGGGCTCAGGTTCACCTTGGGGAGGCAAAGGCAGCATGAGTGATGCAGGGCAGCAAGGTGAGTGAGGCATGATGACTCTGGCCACATTTGCAGCCAGGGCCCAAGGATCCACTGGGGTTCAAACTAAACCATACGCTCTCTGAATAGCTGATGGGGAATAATTCTCTTCAGAGCCTGCCCCACTGAGCCCTAGGTTGGTGCTGGATGTATGGGGCATCTTTAGACTCTCCCTTTCCCTGAATACCTACTGCTCTCTAGGACATGGTCCTGTAACCCTGGTGGCAGTATTGTCTCGTGTCATATCCCTCTGATCTGAGTACAGGGTTAGGAACTCCAAGCTTTCACATCCCAGTCCTATTCACAGCCTTGCTGGCAGGTCACAAGGAGAGTAAATTCAGTTTGCAGGGGATGTTGAGGATAGAAGAGTTATTGGGCCAGGTCTCGAGATGACATGAATCAATAAGCCATCAGGAATTACTGCAGCTCAGGATGTACTTGTGATAGCCTTTGAAAGATGTGCTGTGCTGCCAGAAGGCAGAGGCTGTGCCTGGTGTCTCTGAGCAGACAGCAGACCATAAGAACCCTCCTTTGCTCTGGCTGAAATCTGTAGGATTTGCTGGTTGAGAAGTACCACCAAACCTCATACCCTCTGTTTTCTTCAGGGCTCCAGGGGACTGTGTATATCTCCAAGTCCAGGAGCAAGGGAAGACCAGCCATCTACAGATTCTCACTCAATGCCAGTGTCCCTGCGCCATGGCAGATGGTGTCACCAGGAGATGGGGAGGTGCCTTCATTCCAGGTAAGTCAGTCCAGGATGTTGGACCCCTCTAGCAAGAGGGCAGCGCTCAGCAGGTGAGCACAAGAGCCTCCTCCTGTCTCTCCATGGGGTCCTATGCAGCTTTGGGTGACATTTTCAGAGCACTGCAGTAGGGTAGTTAACACAGAAGGCATTGTGCTTGGCATCATCCAAGATGATGCCTTGGAGTGCCACAAGACTTCACCTGTTGCTGTTGTGAGGTGACTGTTGGTGATGGGAGCAAAACTGTGGGTGACACTAGGGCAGATGTCCCTCACCCTGGGCAGAGCAGCCACCATTCAGCCTAGGCCACTGGGAATGAGGGTATTAAGGGGCTCGTCACACACTGGCCATCGCTGGGAAGGGGCAGGCTGGGGGCTGACTGTGCCTGCAGTGCTCATTCTGTGTGGCTGTGCCAGTGCTCAGGGAGGAAGGGAGAGTGTGATGCTAATGTGCAACAGGCTGCAACCCTGTGGAGTTAAGTGTCTGTTTTCATTAATCCATTGCTTAGGTGTATAGAGTGCCTTTCGGTAACTTCACCAGGAAGCTGACAGCTTGTGTGTCCACAGTAGGGCTGCTTAAGCAGATGAGCCCCAGGAAGTGGATGATGACCACCTTGTCCTGTGACACCAAGAAGGGCTGGAAGTTCGATTTCAGTTTCTACGTGGCCTCCAAGGAGCAGCAGCGAACACGGTAACCTTCCCAAAGCCCCCTCGGGACAAGGCAACAGAAACAGCAGAGCTGAGAGGCTGATGTGAGATGCCTAATGGCCAGTGCTAGTCCTGCCCTCCATCAGTGACATCCATGGCTCTAGAATTTGCTTTGCTGCATATATGCCCCATCTCTGCAGTCACTTTGCCGGCCCGTAGCATCATTAACATGCAAAAGGCTTGAGAGACTGTGACTGGGGGGCTTCTTTGAGTGGCAAAAAGATGTTGCTGATCTGGTTCTTGCCCTTACTCGCCTGAACTCTTGGGCTGAATGGGCAGCACAGAATCTACAATGGCTAGGGATACAGGCCTGCAGATGTTCACCTTTCCCGTTGCTTCTGTCCCTGAGAATGTCAGTTTCCATGTAATTCTTCGGACGCTTCATCTTCTCTACCTCTGTCCCCCATAACAAACTTTCTTTGCTGCACAGGAAACTGTATTTTGCTCAGTCACACAAGCCCCCTTACCATGGCCGAGTGTGCGTGGCACCTCCGGGCTGTCTGCTCAGCTCCAGCCCAGACGGACCCACCAAAGGCATCCTGTACGTTCCCAGTGAAAAAGGTGAGCTGATGAGACCCTGTTCAAACATGCCAAGATCCAGAGAATCAGACCTTTTTTTGCCATCTAATACAACCAACCTTCATTCTGTATTTGACAGCAGCACCCAAAGCAAAGCTGTCAGCCACATCTGGATTCAACCCATGCATGAACACAGGCTGCGGGAAGCCAGCGGTGCGGCCACTGGTGGACACGGGAGCCATGGTGTTTGTGGTGTTCGGAATCAGAGGCGTAAATCGCACGAGGCGCCAGGACAACCACGTCATCGGAGACATGGTACACATGGTCTGGCGTGCTCGGGGCTGGCAAGCGAGGGGCAGGCTCTCTGGATGGTGTTTAGTTAATACCCACAGCCCAGGGTGGTCCAGCGGTCTGGACAGATGGAAGGGCAGGGGTTGTAGCATTGTGATGAGCCAGTACGGTTCTGTTTTAGCAAATTGACAAAATAATGGAGATCAGGAAGTCTTTACTGAAAAAACACTTCAGACTTTTCAGAAAATCCCTCTGAGTGCAATATATAACCTTCTAATTTTGAGTCTAAACATGGCTTTCTTGAAGATTTTTGAAACAAACCCATCTTGAGCGTGGTATAAAATCTCACTACACATTCAGGACTGAGGGAACTGCTATTTTTCTATAATATATAACTTGTTATGAAGTATAAACAAAAAATAAAAATCAATTACTCCAAGGAAACTCATTAAATGTGACTTTTCTAGAAACAACTTATCTGTGAGATCTCATACTTTGACACATGACAGTCTTTCCCTAGAAAAATTATGCTTAGCTTGGCTGCTGCGCTTCAGCTTTCTGCTGTTCTTCCTGCTCTGTGATTTGGGGGTACTGTGCAGAATCAGCATTTGCCTGTTTCCTCCGAAGGGGCAGTGAGAAACGCAGGCAGTGGAGCAGGCAGGAAGCTGGAGTGCCAGTTGCTGTGTGTATGTCTCACGTGTGGTGCTCTTGTCATTGTGTCTCCTTGTGAAAGGGCAGTGTTATCTACGATGACAGCTTTGACCTCTTCAAAGAGATTGGCAACCTGTGCCGCCTCTGCAAAGCCATTGCCAGCAACTCTGAGCTGGTGAAGCCCGGAGGGGCTCAGTGCCTGCCCTCGGGTAGGTTAGACTAACTCCTCTGCAGCCCTACCTGTGCTTGCTTGAGCTGGGGTCCTCAACAGCAAACCAGAAAGGGTGACTGCTCTTGCTGTCTCCTTTTCTTCCCAAGGCAGCTTGACCCTTCTAGAACATGTCATTGGTTGTGCTTTTTGGGACAGAAAGAAAGAAAGATGGTCTCTTTAATGCCAAAGACACCGGGTATATTCTTTGGAATTTAATCCAGAAAGATAAGATCGGAATTGCATTTGTTCTTTCTAGTCATGGGTACTGCTTGAGATACAATCTTTTGATTCAGTAAATATCCTCTTAGAAGCTCCTGAATAACAATGAACTCACACCTAATCTCATTGCAGTGAGGCTACTCACTGTCTCTGTGGCTTTGCATACCTGACCAGTGACCATCTCTCCCAACTTCAGAGGTCACAAGCTTGTGGAGCTGAGCCCAGGAAGTGTATATTGGCTTCAGGCTAAAAGCCAGTTTCATGCCTGGAGCAAATCCCTTGCCAGGCCAGGCAGACTTGCTCTTTTTGCTGCTTCCTGACAGCTGGGGACAAACAGCAGTGGCACTGTCCTGTCCCATGCTGATGACAGAGAGTGTCCTTTCAAGCTACAGCAGCTGAGAGCTGTGATGCTGAGACCTCAAGGGTTTTGGCAAACCAGAATGGCAAGGGGAAGCAGCTGTGGACAAATGGGTCCTGTGATTCTCTTGGGGCTCTCATTTTGGGTTGTTGGTTGGGTTTTTTTCATCTCTTTGCTCCAATGTGCTTCCTTTCCCTGTTCTGCCCTCCATCTCTTGCTCTTTCTTTCTCCCCAGGTTATAGCATCTCCTCCTTTCTGCAGATGTTGCACCCGGAGTGCAAGAACATCCCTGAGCCAAACCTGCTGCCTGGACAGCTCTCACATGGGGCAGTGGGGGTGAAGGATGGGAAGGTGCAGTGGATCTCCATGGCATTTGAATCGGTGAGCACATGGCATCACCTGGTAACACTGTCATTCTGGTGACAGTTTCATCTTGTGACTTCTGGGGGTTTAGCTCTGCTCTTTCTGCACTGGCCACTTCCATTTGCAGACATAATTTAATGTTTATTAGCATTTGTTGCAGACAGCTGCTTGCACTCAGTCACAAGTTAGAAAGGGCTGCTTACACCACAGCTAGCTCAGGCAAAAAGCTGGTGGCAGATTTGCCCAAATGCCACTGCCAGTTCTGCCTGGTGCTGCCACTTGAGCTAGGTTGTTCTGCCCTTTCCCCTGCCATGCATACCCTGCCCAAAGAGCAGGACATGAGCGATGTGTTTGTCTTGTTACAGACAACCTACAAGGGGAAATCGTCCTTCCAGACATATGCTGACTATCTGAAATGGGAGACATTCCTGCAGCAGCAACTCCAGCTCTTCCCAGAGGGCTCTGCTCTCCGGCATGGTTTCCAGACCTGTGAGCACTGGAAGCAGATTTTCATGGAGATTATAGGCAAGTGACTGCCATGTTTCTCTCCCTGGGGAACCCATGCTCTCTGATACATCTTCACAGCACACTCCATCCCATATGGTGGGCATGGGTAATATCTGCAGTCCCTTGCCATTGCTCTGCAAACTCCTAAAGCTTGTTCCTGCCCTAAGCAATGTGTGTTGTCAAAATTAGGCAAAGCCCAAGGAAGTAGGTAAGGGAAGGGACTCAGCCCTGCTGATGTGAGATTCAGGAAACCAATCACCTTCTTTCCACTTTCATTCTCCCCCTCCTGTCTTCCCCAGTGTGAGTCCCTGCCTGCCTTGTTGCCAGCAGGAACATGGTGCCTTTCTCATCGCAGCTGTCACCTTCCAGGATTCATATCAGCTGGCTGTTTCCTTCCAGGAGTGCAGAGTGCCCTGTATGGTCTTGTCCTCTCGCTGGTCATCTGTGTGGCTGCTGTGGCAGTGTTCACCACACACATCCTCCTCCTGCTGCCAGTGCTGCTCAGCATCTTAGGTAAAACCACCAATTCCAATGTGTCAGGCTTTCACTTTTCCTGAAATTGATGGATTGTGGCACTGCTGATTATCTGGTGATTTGAACTGAATTGCTCATTTTCTGTGTAAACTCTTCTGGCTTTCCAGGAGCCAGTCCTAGAGACCAGACTGGCTAAGTGAACAGAAGAAACTCTCAAAAAATGCACAGGAACCTCACTGGGAAAGTAGATTTGTGTGTCTAATTCCTAGTGTGTTTTATCTATACAATCCCTTCTACTTGTTTAAATAAGGGTTTTAGCTACACAAATGTCATCCCTACCTGTTATGTATAATAATGTGATTAAGTCCCACAAGCTCTGAATAACAATTGCACTGCTTTCCAAGAACCTGTACCATGGCTGCTGTTTCCAAGCACTGGAAGATGTTAAAAGCCAAGTATTTTAGCAATGTTTTAGTATTTGAAGCAAAATTGTAAATAGTTTACTCTCCTGGGCTGGTGATTTGATAATATTGTGATCTAAATGTGTTGCTAAACCTCTTAGTTTAAAAATCAAATCTAACATTTTGAAACCACATTGTCTCCCACATATGACTCACAAACTAACAGTACTCTTTGCCTTCAAAAAAGTGTGCTCAGCCTCTGTGTAACTGCTGCAAGCAAAACAACAGGCTCACTTCCCCGTGGTCCTTGTGTGCACACATGGACACTTGTCTGGGCTTGGATTCATTTAGCAAGAGTTGGTCTAGACTGGCATCAGTCTGTCAGTTTGCCTGATATTTAGCTAGGTGTTCCACTAGGCCCAGCAGGTCTGGTCACCTTACAAAATGGTCCCTGTGCTAAGGGAAGGCGAGGGAAGTGTTTGTCTCTGTGGCAGGGGGACTGTGTACCAGATTCAGACTGGGTGGCGCACACACCTATGGGATATGATCCCAAACTCCCCAGGGATTGATTTGTATCAGTGAGCTTGTGCAGCAGTCCCAGAGTCCTTTACATTTGCCTAACAACACCTTTCTCACACAGGGGTTGTCTGCCTTGTGGTGACCATCATGTACTGGTCTGGCTGGGAAATGGGAGCTGTGGAAGCCATTTCCCTCTCCATCCTCGTTGGCTCCTCTGTTGATTACTGCGTGCACTTGGTGGAGGGCTACCTGCTGGCAGGGGAGAACCTGCCACTCCACCAGGCAGAGGTGAGCTCTGTTCTTCCTACAGCCTTGCATTCATTCCTCTTGTGTCCTCCGTGCCACTCAGCTGTGATGTAGGACGCGTGATAGGCAAGGGGGGATGTGTTCTGGCACTCTCAGAGCATCCCTGGTGTACTGTATTTGCTGCTCATCCAGCTGACTGCTCCAGACTGTGAGCTTGTGTACCTGAGTACGGTAAACTCAGATGAGGGTTTCCAACCCACATGGTTGTCCCTTTCTTGCTGGCCTCAGCTGTGTCCAAAGCAACCTGTTTTCATGTCCAAGTGAAGACAGTCTGTGCTGAAACAGCTCTACACTAATTCTGTAACCTCTGAAAATTGCTTTGCTGGACCGACCGCCAGCTCACCTCTGGCCTTGTTAACCAGATCTTTCTGATGCTGTTGAGCCAGGGACGGGCGGAATGGCTCATATGATTTCAGAAGACAAATGAGTGTTTATTCAAAAGTACATCTCTATTTTATCGAGAACATCGTGAACATTAATTCTAATTGTCTTAAAGTAAAAACATTTCACCTGATTGGCACACTGGACTTAGGTCAGTGTGGCAGAACACATCTATAAACAATATGAATGGAAAGCAAGATAATAGATTGTTTACATTCCTCTCGGACTTTTTCCCAGGCTTAGTCTGGCAGAAATCTTTCTCTTTTTCTCTCTGACTGAACTGAGAATATCCACATCTTTTGTCTCATTGGGAAGATGGAGACTACAAAAGCCTGGGATCTCTGATGCCAGGTGTAGTGTCTGCATGCAGTGCCTGTGTGGTGTAGGCCCAACAATCAGTCTGATGTGGTGGAAAGGAGGCACGAAATCCAGCAGCCTTTGCCTCTGCTGGGTTCTAACCCTATGGCTCTTGGCACAGCATGCCCATAGAAATGTCTGAGCTGCACTCAAGCAGCCTCTTTGTCCTGGACCGGGATTATATCAGCGGAGCCACCCTCTCAAAACCTAAAAAACCAGTGTAGCCCCATGTGCCTGTTACACTAACACTGCCGTCCCTTCCACCAGGACCCCACGGCATGCCGACAGTGGAGGACGATGGAAGCAGTCCGGCACGTGGGTGTGGCAATCGTCTCGAGCGCCATCACCACCTTGATCGCCACCGTCCCGCTGTTCTTCTGCATCATCGCCCCCTTCGCCAAGTTTGGGAAGATCGTGGCCCTCAACACGGGGGTCTCCATCCTGTACACGTTAACTGTGAGCACAGCCCTGCTGAGCACCATGGGGCCCGGCACCTTCACCCGCAGCAGGACTTCCTGCCTCAAGGCCGTGCTGGGGGTGCTCCTGGCTGGCCTGCTGGGCCTCTGCATCTGCCTTGCCCTGCTGAAGAGCGGATTCAAGATCCCCCTCCCCAATGGGACAGCCCTGTAGACCCCAGGCCAAGAGCCACATGGTCTGTCCTCTTGCTCCGTTTCTTTTTTTCTTTTCTTTTGAAAGAATATTTTTTGTAAGAAAAAGAAGAGGAAAAAAAGTCCCTTTTTTCATGAAGTTTTTCAATTCCAGATGCACTTTATTTTCTAATGAGTTTTGCTCTAAACTTGTATTTATTTTAGGTAGTGGTGGATGGATGATGGAAAGTGAGGGCTGCCCAGGGAATAGCTCAGCCCGTGAACAGGAGAGGAGGAGGTTTCCTTCTCTCAGTTTTCGTTCTGCTTTCTTTTTTTCTTTTCTTGTTCCTTTAATTTAATTTTAACAAACAGGGCTTTCTGGAGCCACAAGGCTAAAACGGGAGAATTTGGGAAGGCTATCTGATCCTTTCAAAAATCTTTCCCCTCCACTTGTCCAGGGTCAGAATTGCAATGATGACTCTTAGGTGATGTCCTACTCGCACACCAAGCCTGTGCCTCGTTACTTGAGCCTTCAAGAACAGCAGTGAGCTGTTGGACAGGCCTGGGGAACAGCATTGTCTGGATCCCTTTGCCAGGCCCTGTACCCAAGCCAGACCAGCAGTGAACTTGCTGCACAGGAGCTCTTAAGAGTGTCCCTTTGGGATCCAAACTAGAGCTGTTGCACGGCACCACCTGCAGTGGACCTGCTTTCATGCTTCAGAGAGGGTGTTGGGACACAAGGCATTCCCCTTCCTTGTGGAGGGACAGTGCACTTTGTACTGGGATCTCATGTGTCTGTGAACAGCCATCAGGAATCAGATGGTGCCCTCAGCAGCCTGCCCTCCTCTCCCTCATCTCAGTAGTGAGGTCAAGGCAGTTTCAATGCCCAGCCCCCCATGTCACTTCACCAGTCACTGCCTCTGCTCTTGCTGGTGGAGAGAAAAGAGAGCCCTGAGGTCCCTGCAGAGCTCTTTGGTCATAGCAGTCAGCTCTTAGCCTGAGGACAAGGTAACCCCTGGGGCCAGGCAGAGCCCATACCTGGTGGTATGCACAGCATTCTCTGTGGCAGCTCAGGGACACCCTCCTTCGTGGAGACCTGAGGGCACCAGAGCTGCAGCTGCTGTCTGCTCCGAGCAGATGGTTTGTATTTAAGTAAAATGAAATTGCAAACTGGTGCCATTAACAACTACATTTTAAGCATCACTGAGTCTGTCATATTTTTAAAATTGAAATAGCTAAGTGTGCATTAATATACAGCACATCTGATCCTTGGCAGAAGGGGAGGGTCAGGCCCACTGGGAGATGCATTAACCAGTATTTACAAGGATGCCAATAGAGTAATGTGGCCAGGAAGCAGCCTGACCCAATTTCTTTTCCGATTTCATGTCCTGGTGGCTATGTGTTCTCTGTCTGGATCAACCCCTCCTTTTTAGATGAAACTTCCAGGAAGTCCAACCCTATTGCCAGCCATTTCGTGGGACCTGCACTGCTGAGAGACTGAGCTGCTTCTTCTTGGCTCAGTGTATCCCTGCTTTGATCCCTGCCAGTCTAACACCTTCACATTGTGTCACCCCTGTGAAACTGGATCAAATACTTGTTTCTTGAAGTAGGTTCCCCAAGGTGTCCCCAAGGTTCCCCAAGCTGGAGAGAGGAGTTCCTATTGTTTCCAGGTGGACTCCAGAGTAATCCTGCTGCAGGCAGTGAGGGTCATGAGAATGTGAGTCGAGCAGAATGTGAGTAGCCTGGTTTCTCCTTGCTATCCCGTGGTGCTTCTGAGTTACCCTTTTCTGCAAAGTGTTAAATGTTTCTTGGCACCTACCTCTAATCTGCACCAGCTCCTTCATAATGAACCCCGTGCCCATGAATAAATGGTTCTGGAAAGGATTTTTGATTATTCCTAACCTGTGCTGCTTTGATGGCTGCTGTGCACAGTTTAGCCCCATCCTTGATCTGTAAGCCATGCTGTTGCCTATGTCTGTGCTCCAGATTTAACTCTTGGTGGTGCCCTGAGCACTCCTAAGTGGCAGTGACTGGAGAGGGCAAGAGTGCTTATGATATGCATACAGCCCCATGGGACCTGTGTGGCTATGCAGGTGCTGCAGGGAAGGGCAAGGTATCCCTGGCACTGTGGCCAAGGAGTCTCTGGCTAGTGGTTCGACTTGAACTTAGCAAATGCTTCAAACCTCTTTTGGGTGATTAAAGCTGATGGATATTTCCAGGTCAGCAGACAAGAAAGTAAGTTGCTGAGGGCACCCTTAAGAGGAAGTTCCTCCTTCTAGAAGTATGAAGAAACCTTTAAAGGCCTTTAAGAAAAGGCACAGATGTGCTTTGAATCCTGTGAAGTTGAAAGCCTATGTAAGCCCCTGGTATCCTGTATTTGTGCTCACTGTAAAGAGGCTACATAAATGCCCCACCTCCAGTGTGATTCTGGACATGTCATGCTGGGAACATTTATTCAGACAGTGTGGGGAAGCAAAGATTAATTTTAAAGTAGAGAGAAACCTTTTATGTTTCTTGGGTCTGATCTGGCAGTGTCTCTGATCTGCAGACAAAAATAACAAGAGATCTTGGCACCTGACAGGATCCATCCTGTTTTCTGAAGCAGGCAGGGAAAAGGACAAGCTATCATTTACTCTCCTCCCCTCCTGCCAACCCAAGCTCCCTCTGTGAAGAAGGACTGGCAGGCATCACCTTGGTTTTTGTTGCCCAAAGTGATACTGGGAATGCAATGGCTAGAACGATTCTGAAGGAACAGGGGAGACCAAGATAAGTGCAAATTATTCAAAAAGGCATGCTGAGGAGATTGTGCCACTCCAGGAGGGAAACTGAGGCAAGGAGAGGAGGAGGAACTTACCCCAAATCCAGCAGGATGGCAGAAGAGCCAGTAGAGGATCCTAGGTGATGTTTTACTCTGCAAGGACTCACTGAATGTTGTCACCTGAGACTCTGATTAAACACAGTCATGACACTTGTCTTAAGATCTAACTAGACATTTGCCCCATCACTGCTTCACCCTGCACAGCTCTGTGGTCAGGGTGGCTGGTGCTTTCTCCACATGCAGTGGAGTGACAGAGACTTAAAACTGGAGCCCAGCCTTCTGCAAAGCACTTAAAACATCCTGATCTCCCCAGGCATCTGTGGAGACAGCAAATGAGTAGCAGATGTATACATGTCCACGTAGGCAGTGTCATCCTTGTGATTACAGAGTACTCATAAAATTATAGAGCTAAGGAAAGGGATGGCTTTATCTGAGCTACTGTGGAGGTGTAGCTGACAGCCCTGCTGGGAATTGGTGCTCCAAGGCAGATGCTCATAGCAATAAAAAGCAAGGCTTCACCTGTCTGGTGCTGTTCCAGGAGCAGATGTTCACCTTAAATGATTCCTCCCACATCTTCTTTCCCTGATGACTCCTCTGTTTCACAGGCCATCTCCTGGGCCCCGTTGTCTTGCTAAACAAGGTTCAGCCTTCTCCATGGTAGGTGTTCATGCCTAAGGTGCTCACAGAATCTGGACTGAAAGTGGCTGGAAAAGTCTTGAGAATTTCCTTAGGCAGAGGAAGCCAGGGAGTTAAACAGCTTCACACAAAGTTTTCAGTTTTGATGTTTCTAAACAGAACGCATCATATCAGCCTTACTTGGAAGAAAATGCTCTGATTTTCCATTTCAAAATGATCTTCATGCAATTAAAAACCATTAAGGAATTTTCAGTCAGCACATGGCAATGGAATATGCCTGTAAACTGCCCACTCCTTTATTTCTAGCAAATCCTGGTTTGAGGCTTAACCTCTGAAAAGTTAGGTTAGTGTTTCAGGAGGGGGTCATTCTGGAACTATGCAGTCTCCTACAAAACAGAGTGGGTCTTGTCCTGCCCAGAAGTTCTCTCCCTTCCAGTGCAGGGCAGTAGCAGAAAGACACTGCTCCTTGCTGCTGAAGCTCTGAGATTCATGCACAGAGCTGGTGGGACTGCTCTTTGCCTTCAGTGGAGCTACTGAGTGAGTCCAGGGCTCCCCATCGCTGTGGACACTCAGAGAAAGAGTCCCTGCTCACAACAGCCCTGTCCACATCAGCTTTGGAGTAGGGAGGAACAGAGTTGATGTGCTGTGCAGAGATCAGCATAAGAGGAAGGAAAAGGTACATGATTCCTTGCTCTGTTTGTTTCTTTATGTTGTGGTGCCTCTTGAGGTGCTGGGTTTGGGCAACTGGGGCATCAGATTTGGCTGCTGACCTCTGCAATTGCCAAGGCTGCACATTCTGAAAGGAATCAGTAGCTGAGCTGGACTATGTTTCTCAATTCCTGCTGGATCTGAAAATATGCCAAAGCAAAGGTAGCCTGAGAAATAGCCCCAAGGAGAAGGATATGTTGACACTTGGAGAGCTACTGGGACCATTGATAGTGGTCTGGAGGCAATGGTCTCCAGAGACCCTGGCTTTGCCTCCACTGGAGCAAACTGGGATGCTGCAATGTCTAAGTCTTTCAGCTTGTCCTGCACTGAATTTCTGTAGCAGAGCAGCCTGCCCTTCTGGAAGGTTATAAAAGGCTTTTTGTTTAACCCCATGACACATATACATCCTCCCACACTATCCACCAAGGAAGCTGTGCAGACTGATTTGCAGCCAGGCAGGACAAATTCAGTGTCTTGGTTACTTCTTCCAAAATCACTCGTCACCGTAGATAGCGTGTAAGCCATCGTTTACAGATATTTCAAAGGCTTCTGCTAACTACTCTGCCCTGGGTTAGTACCCAGGGTCCCAGAGCTAGACATCTTTCAATGCCTGTCTCCATCCTGAGGACAGAGGTTTTTGGCTTTTTCCTCTCTGCTCCTCCTTTGGGCAATTGCTGAAGGGAGGTGGGGGCAGTGACCATGGCCAGAGGCAGAGCAACAAGCAGATGAGCAGAAAGTTTTGGAGGCAGAAGCAGAACAAATAGGAGGGAGGATGTTTCAAAATACAAGGGGGAAAAAGTGTGAGCACCCCAAGGACAGTGGGAGGGAGGGCACTGCCATTCCACCACGTTGTGTGCAGACCTTAGAGTGTCAGTTCTCAGAGTGATGTAGCACAATTCCTGATGTATGCGTGTCACTTTTGTAAGTTGTCTCCTAGCCTCACTATTTTCAGTGTTCCTTGATTTTTGGAGACTGTTGTAAATAAAAAGATTTTGACATTCGCACGTTTGGATCCCTCATTCATCACCACATTACTGTTCATGTACACATACTGACAGCCAACACTGACAGGATCTGTGTTGTGTAAGGAATGCAGTGGGGACGAGGCCACAGAGCCAGTTCCTAAAGTGCACAGGATTGTCTGCTCCTGCTACTGAAGTTGGGCCTATTGAAGCCAACTTATCACGTCCAGGAGAGCTGGCAATCTGGAAAAGGCAGTGCAGGAACCCACACATGTCTGCAAGAAGACTGACTAGAACAAGAGCTTTAGCCATGATTTGTGGAAGCTTTTTACTCCTCCATTTCATGCTGTGTTTCTTCCAGTGTGTGAAGATTGCCCTGTGCTGACTCCATGAGGATGGGATTCACCTGCCTGCTCCTGCAGCACTGTGGTTTCCCACATCACACAGTGTCTGGCACGAACTTCTGGTGGAGGTTTCGTCTGTCTGTCCTGTGCTGCAGCACCAAAGGGTTGTTCTGCACCTCCCAGGACCCCACAGACTGAACACTGCAGAGAGAGCAGCAGTGGGGCAGGAGGAAGAGCCCTCAGTCCCTCATCTGGGTGTGCTCACACTGCACCCAGGTGCAACACTGCTGGGACAGGCAGCACTGACAGCACATGGCAGCAAGAACCTCCTGTGATCTCCAGCCCTCATTTCTATGATGAGGCCAAAATGTCTGGTGAAACCTGTTGTTATTAAGTACCAGGAAGGCTCTGGGTCACAGCCTGACACAAACAAAAAATACAGTATCCACAGGAAGGAGGAATGTGTTTCCTTTAATGAGAAGTTGGGGATTGCGGGTAGGAGAGGGTTTATGCTTGACCTTGCTGCTGGAAATGGGTTGGTTTTGGTTACAAATTCAGTCCGTTGCCCCAAGAGCAGGTGTGGCAGGCACTCCCTAACACACAGGCAGGGAGCTGTGCGAGAGCTGTGGACCACTGAGGAGACACAGGTTGCCCTTGGTGGACTGTGGACTGTGGCACCACCTGGCAGTGGTGAGTGCCCAGGGCTGCCCAAACATGAGGATGAGGGCACAGGAACGGGGTAGGACAGCTGCAGGCATGGCCACAGATGGACAGGGTTTCTCCACAGCTCTTTGGAAAGGAGCTGCTGGACTGAGGAAGGGTTTGGGACAGGGGAAGGGGCTTGGAGGAGGGATTACACAGGGTGACAGCTGCTTGGTATTCATTTCAAGCTCGCAGAGGAGGGAAGAAATTGTGTTTCCATCTGGGAGAGCCTGTCCACACAGGCTACTGCCTCAGCCTGAGCTCATGCTGACAGCCCACACTCAAAAACCTGCTGCCTACCATTAGCAGAGCTCCATCTCTCTTTCCAGGTGAGTGAGCCTGGTGTGAAGTCTTCATCACACACAGGGAATTCCCCTATATCTCCTGTCAGCCTCTGGCACAGGACGGTCTCCAGTACTTCCACACCAGCATTTAGGGGCTCTGCCTGTGCCTCCTGTGTGCCTTCTCCGACAAACTCCTTCCCACCCCAAAAACACCCCCCAGTTCTGGGGCTTTAAAAGCTTCCTTCCCTCTGCAAAACTGCCAGATGATGATGCTGGACCTGTGTCACCTGCCTGTCCCAGGGAGCTTTTTGAGGAGCTAGAGAGGGAGGTTGGGCTCGTTAGTGCCTCTTACTTCAAGGGGAAACTGCTAAAGGGACTGAAGTGGGTCTGGGGTAGGGAATGGCTTCCTGTCTTTTCATAAGGGGGCTGGGGGCTGTGTGTTCCCACCTTTTCATGAGCGGGCGGGTGGGCACATGTGCTGCTGGTGCCTCATCAGGCTGCATGCAAGGCATGGCTGAGGGAAGTTGGCTGCTTCTGACGGGACATGACTTGGTGCCAGCCTGAAGACCGGTTCCTGTGTCGGGGTCTGTGCCCTCAGGACCATCCCTTGGCTCTCCGTGCCAGCCTGGGTGACAGGGTTCCCTTTCCCCTCCGCTCCCTTAGTGCCATTCTCCTCCCCTCTGCTGCAGGTGGCTTAAGCACAGAAACAGGGAGCTTTTAAACCTTACCCTTGCTTGACTGAGTCACGCTGATGAGGAAAAAAAGTAGTATTTGGGGGTTTTTTAATTAGCTTTTACTCCTTGGTGTTTTTGTCCCCCATGCTGTGCTCGCCACCACTTCTCCATCCTCTCAGTGCCTAAGGGGGCAGTGCCCACCACTGAGTTTGGTCCCCGGCTGGCTCCCAGAGCCCCACATGGCTCATTATCCATTCCTGAGGAGCTCGGGAGCAGCCTTCCCCCTCTGACACTGAGGGCAAGCAAAGAGGATGACTCACCCTCTTGCCCAGTGATTTGTCACCCTGTCAGTGACACATCTTAGTGACTCTTCTAAGAGCTGTGCCTCTGGGATGCTCTTTTTCATCTTCATGGCCATTTATTCAGTTTCTACGTGCTCCCCAGCCCCTAAGGATGGTAATGAGCAAAAGTCGGAGAGGCTGAGTCCCAGGCTTTCCTTCAGAAAATGCAGGAGCTGAAGTGAGCCCAACGCAGTGGGAACTGCAGGTTTGTGGATCATGATTTTGTAAGTGCTGGTGCACTAGGCCTATTTCTTGTTACTTTTTTTTTTTCCCCTCAACTCAGAGCAAGTTTATTAAATGCAGTATGCAACAAGCAGTAGGCAGGTTCAGGAAGCCTTGTAGCACTCTGATGGGTGCTTTGACATGGAGAAAAGCAATGAAGGAGCTGAAAAAGGCCTGAGGTGTCTTGAGCTGGGGTGAAAAAGATTGCCAAAGACTTGGTTTCAAACCCAGATCTGAAGCAGAGAAGCTATTTTGCCAGGTGGGGTTGTCCATGGATCAATCTGGCAGTAAGGGGGAGTTTTGGCTGGGCCAGAAGGCAGCAGCTAGCAAACAGCTTGTGGTGGGATGTGGAGGAGAGTGCATTAAATTAAAAATACAGAACATTTCTACTGCCTGCCTAAATCACAATCTATCTCGTACATTAAAGGTTCCCCTTGTGGAAATGGAGGTTGAGTGGCAACACCAAGGGTTGAATTTGGGCAGGAAGGAGATATGGGTAGGCCCTGTATAGGGACTAGCCAAGAAAAGTCTTATATCTGAGAGGAAGGGTTGTATTGCTCCTGCTTTTGGGTAGCCCATCTGAGAGTATGTGGGCAGGGAGGATAGGTCATATCCTTTTCCTGTAGCAGATGTGTCACTCTTGGAGCCCCCAGGGTGAGGGTGGGTGTGAGGAAACCCAGTCGCTGAAGGTCAGAGCTGAAATATGGCACTGAGAGCATTGTGGTTTGACTGGTTTTGGCAGGAAGGCAAGCAGCTTTTGTTCTGTGTTGGGCTCATCTTGGGCTACAGGTGTGGGCACTAATGTCTCATGCTCCTGACACAAAGGAGCTCTGCAGCCTAGTTGGAGCGTGATGGGTGTTGAGTGTGAAGAAACTCCCATGTGAAATTAGGTGATCTGAGATGATTTCTCTAAACAGAGAGTGAAGATACGGTTTACAACGCGGGGCAAGGCAAACTCGGGGTGGGCTTTTCAAACAGCTGTGCAGAGGTGTCGTTTTCGGGTTTTTTCGTTAAACTTTAGTGACTTTTCCAGTTTAATCTCCTAGTGCTGAGTGAGAATTACAATGTGACTGCAAGGGAAGGTTGCATGTGTGTGCTAGGGCTTTTAATCTTTTCTAGCTGGTAGCCTCTGTCCTGCTGCATTCCTGGAGCTGTTCTGTGTTGGACAGAAGCTTATGAAGAGGCAACAGGGACTTGTGTGTTCTCTCTTGAGCTTGTTCCCAAACCCACTGGCCAGCTTGTGCAGGTTCCTGGGAGCCTTTCCTAAGGTAAAAGGTCTCACCTTCTCTTGTGCTTTTTTTGCAGACTTAGGAGTGAGTTGTTTAAGCAGCCAGTGCTTAAGCTAATTGCCCACAGATGGTTGTCTGAGGCTGGCCCCAAGTTTGTTGTCTCAGTGTTGAGCACTGCCTGTCAGAAAGGTCCCATGCTATGGGCAGCCATGAGAGACAGGGGCTGGCCTTTGGTGGCATTCAAGAGTGTGATGAGTTTGCTGTCGGGGGCTGCTCTGCTTCGCCTCATGGAGTTTGTGTTTGATGGATAAGATCGTTTTGTCGCTAGAGAGTGAGCAGGGGCGGTTCATCACCTTCAGTACCCCCTGGACTCCTAGTTTCCTGAATGAGATACAGCCCAACAAACGCTGCCTGTGGGATTTTCTTTCCAACTCTTTGGAGAGAGGGAAGTTTCTCACTAGGGAAATTCCTTCTTAAGCTGCCAGACTGCTCAGGGGAAGGTAGGGGAGATGTGCTGCTTTGGTCATGTTTGCTGCCTTTACCAGTTCTGTCTTTAGACTCAGTCTGGCACTGAGACACAGCACTGCCTGAAACAGCCTGAGGGTCTCACTGAACTCTGTGAATGCTAGACCAGCTTTTTATTTTTTTGCAACTGCTATGGAGCTAACTCTGGGTAGTGCTCCCACTGTATATCCTTTGGGGGTGAACTGCTCCTGATGGCAGTTTTTAAGGTTGGCTGCAGAGGATGGTGGCTAATTTTTTTTTTTTTTTCCTAAATTTTACCTCTTGCAGTTTTTCTGAAGGTTCTAGTTTGTCAGATACATAGGTGTGAATAAACAGCAGACCTGTCCCCTGTCCCCTGTATTCATGTAACTCTTAAAGGAGCTGCTATAAAGGAACCAAAGGCTGTTGTAAATGTCTGGAATGACAATGATGATAAATCATGATATCCTGCCTATATTTTGTGTCTGCATGTCTTTAAGCTTCATTTTTCCAGATGTAAAAATGGAAGTGACATCTGTGTTTAATGTGTGAGGCAGTGTCTTCAGTGAAATCTGCTGATGGATGCTGCCAGAAGACCCTCATGCATCATCTAAGGCTGCTCTGCCCTTGCTCAGCTGACTGTTGTGCAGGCACCCTCACCATGTCCAAGGGCTCTTTTCACTAGCTGGGGATATGGGAACGCTGCTGCTTCTTCGGTTGCTGGCTTACACTGGCCACAGTGGAGTTTGTGTGGGGAAAGGAAGCATGTTCTCAACTGCCCACTGTGTGTTTAGGCATCTACTGTGGTGACAGATCTCACCCTCCAGTATGCAGTTATCATCCTCCAGCTGCTGCTGGTGGCTCAGGTTTGCTGGGCCTTTGCTGATCTGGAGCTTTAGGGCTGAGCAGTCTGTGCAGCTGGTAATAACCCTGAGAGAAGAGCATGGCTTAGCACTGGAAAGCACAGAGGGCACCAGATCAGAGACACTCAACTAAGCATTAATTTTGTCCTCCACAGGTTTTCATTGTGTGCTAGTGGAGAAATCTGCCAGTGCTCTCCCAGAAAATTTTCTCTCTGCTGTCTGTTTTGCTGAGGCAATTTCTAATAAAGCTAACTGCAGAAAATCAGATTCAGCTTCCTCCCAATGTATGGAGGCAAGTAAATTTTTTTTCTCCAGCTCTACTACTCTGAGCCCATTCCTCTGAGCTGAGAAAAATGCCTTACCCACCTGACTCTGATAAGAAACTTTATCTGCTCATGTGGCAACTGGATTTTGGGTATATTCTGAGATGGTAACTGTGTTGTGGCAGCTCCCAGCAGGGTTAACTAGGTGTGGAGGCACATGTGGGACAGAGCTGGGATGGCTTGGCAGGCGGAGCCACACTCCCTGTACTGTGTTTGAAGGGCATCAGTGCTTGCAGCACTGGCTGGGAGCTGCTCCAGGAACCTGGCTGGGGAAGGCTGGTGATGACCAGCTGCTAACCTCGTGTGCACTTGTAGCGTGCTGTCCCATTTATTAGCAGCTAAAACATGCTGTCTCTCCTCCAAATGGAATGTTTGCAGCATTGACATGAGCAGCTGTCCTAGTCAGCCAGATCCTAACAAATGGGAGCTGTGGCTGGAATGTTATTTGCTGCAAGGGGGCAATACATTGTATTACTAAACAGTGATGGTCGTGATGGATGGTGATGAGTCAGTTTGCTGTCTTGCTTGATGATCACGCTGAAGAAAAACATAAAACCAAAGATGCTTCCAGGGAGCTAGGAAAGGCCTTGCATTGTACCTGGGAAGAAACAATACTGAAGTTCTCTGCTGTCCTATCTGCACAGCCTTTGCAGCAGGCTACTGGTTATGCTACCTCCTCTAAAGAAAGGATGTGTTAGCTGGGAAAGAAAATTTGGGGGAGAGGAGGAGGTGCTAGTCAAGAGCTTCTTCTTCCATGGGAACGCTGCAGAAGTCTTGTCCTGGGTAATGTTGTCTGATTGTAAGACAGTGTGGGCCAAACTGTACTGTTTTGATCCAGCCTGAGGCAGGGCTGTGTTATTGTGGGAGTTTAGAGCTCAAATTCAGGGCAAGGCGGGAGTGGGAGCAAGGTACTACTGGAGGCCCTGGAGGGAGATTATTAATTCTGTGGGGACAAGGCATATCATCCCTCTCCTGAGGGCCAGGCATATCATCCTGCTGCTTCAAGTGACTTGCATTGAGGACTGTAAACCACAGCCTCTCTGAGCAGAAAACTAGAGCAAATTAAATACTTGTTTAATGCCAGCACAAAATTGGAGGAAGCATGTTTGATGGAAAGGAGGTGAGTTAGTCTGATCAGCCACCTCTGCATCTGTACAGCTGCAGCAGCAGAGCTCAACCCCAGCTATGTTACATGTTATGTGTAGGTATGTTACGTACAACTCAATCACTGCTGCGACACCAATGGGTTCTTGGCCCAGCTCTGAAGGAGCTGCAGACAGAGGAGTGTGGGCTGGCTAATGATGATATGTAACTCGTCTCTCCAGTACCTTCACTCATGCACCCTTCCCTGTGACAGCTGACAGACAGCTGGCCTGTAGTTGCACAGATAAATTAACCCTAAGGGACACCAACTTGACCAGCCTAAGCTCATTGGAAAATAAAAGTAAATGAGTCCCCAGGTATGATAATGATAGGTCAGATTCAAATTCAAACAGGGGACCCCGGCCAGTCCCATTGATTCAGGAATGCAGACATATCATTCGTCCATGGGCTGGGCAGTGCTAAGACTGACCAACCACGTGTGTAAGCTCGGGAAATTTGAAGCCAATATCAAAGGGGGCGCTCAGCAATAAACTTCGGCTATTGCTGCATGAACTTCGGTGTGTTCTGTTGAGTGCCTGTCTCCAACGTCAGCGACAATTGGTGACCTCCGATGTGATACAACAAACTGCTGCGGATATTGGGGGAGACAGAGGGCGGAGATTGCGGAGATTGCTGCCTGCAGCCTGCAGGGCTGCAGAGAGGGGCGGGGAAAGCTGCAGGGCAGCGGAAATTGCTGGGGCGTCCTGGCAGAGCAGTGAATATGGCTGCGGGCAGGGTGGAAAGCTGTGCAAGGTGGCAGAGAGTGCCATGTGGGTCTGGACTCCTTTGTGACTACAAGACGCCGCTGGGAAAAAGGGGAGCATGGGCTTCAGTGGAGGAAGACGCTGTTCTCCAGGTATAGACTTTTTTTTTAAAGAAAAGAGGGACAAAATATGATGAGCAGGCTTTGCTAGCCTTGCTGGTGTGGCGTGAGAGCCATGGACTGGGTGTGACAACAGGGGCCGTCCTGGACTTAAAAACTTGGGAGCCGACTGGCAGATTTATACTCGCAGCACCCTCCATAGGTGACGAGACTGCTATTAATGTGATAAAGCTCTGGAGGCTCGTTGTGGACTTGCTAGAACAATTAAAGACTGAGGGGGATGCGGGGACACTGGAGGGGAGGCTGTGGACACTACCCACCAAGGCATGCAGTGAGGACAGGACACTGGGCGATGCAGCAGGAAGTGTGGACCCCACACCGGGCATGCAAGGGAAGAGGACGTGAAACCGCACAGAGCCGCGAAGCTGCCCTGTGTAGGGACGCCTCACCCAAGGAACATCCTGTGGCCACCTGAGACCACACCACTGCCCCGTGCAGGGATGTCTTACCAGTGGAGCGCCCTGCAGCTGCACCAAGTTCACCTGTGGGGCCATTCAATCTGCATGCGCTGGAGCTACACATGTCCCTCACCACCACGGATATGCCTCCTCCCAGAGATGATTGGCCCAGCTCCAAGACCGTGCCTATGACCCAGCCTCTGTTGGGCGCACCAGCTCACTGCTGCTGCGATTTGGGGGTGGACCCTAGAAATGTGTCACCCTGGGTGCCTGGATGCAAAGCCAACAAAATACCCGGAGGTAGCGGTGGATCCGAGGATCCTAAAGCCTCCACCGCTGCTGCTGCGTGTGTGCCACCACTACTGCAGCTGGAACAGCCCCTGACACACACACTGGTAAGGGACTCGATATACACTGGAGAAGATGCCTTCATGGCAGCTGAGTCAGCGCTGCACTGCAGTTTCCTGTTTGACCCCGACAGGTCCAGCCACACTGAGAGGTGCCACCTTGGGGAGCCCTGAACAGCCACTGCACCCGGACCAGGAGAGCCCGGTGGGCAGGGGACAGCACCCTTCTCCCACCTTTCACACAAAGCAGCTTTGCTCTTGTGGGCGCTGACACCGCCACTTGGGAGGGGGACGGCATGGCCCCAGTCCACTCCGCTTCTGCTGCCACTGCTGGTGGGCCAATGCCATGGCTGTGTGCCCCCAGGACTGGGGCATGGCTCTCCAGCCACAGCCGCAGTGCCTATTTCTGCTTCCTGAAGTGGCAAAGAGGGGGCAGCAGCACAGCCCAATGCATTACAGCCATGTTAAAGAGATGTCAAGATCAAGGGAGGTTAGCACAGATGCTGTCTTTTGACTTTGCTGTTCATAACATCCAGAAAGTCCCACAGGAACAGTAGTCAGGACAGCTGAACACGGGTGGACCATCCAGAGATTTGGACTTCTCAGGAGGAGAGGAGGGATAGAAGACCTTGCCTATCAGTAACCATGAATGATCTACAAGGACCTCTAGTGATTGGTGGTTGAATATTGTTAGAAATAAACTCACTTTTGGATACCATTAAGTGGGGACAAATTCTTTGAAGCAAAAGAAAACTTTATTTGTAACGAGTTAGCTGCATCGGCTGTGTGTCTCTCCCCCGAGAGATGAACACGCATACATTCGACAAAATGGCAACTTTTTGTACCCTTTCGAGGCCAGGGGTCCCTGTCCTATTGGATTGGTGCTATAGTACATGTTGTCTTGTACTGGGCAATTAAGTTGGTTATAAATAAGAAACCCAGCCTGGTTCCATAAACCGGCCCCTGGGTTGACACAGAGGGGTTTCAACAAATCACGTTCCATCCTAAGCTGCAGACATCTCACTGGTCAGAGAACTGGGAGGTGTTAAGACCAGACCAATGAGCGTTTTAGACTAGGACCTTTCAAACCCCCTATATAAAGCTGGGTTCAAACAATAAAGCTCTCTCTATTGCCACATGTAACTCCAAAAGTGTGTTGTCTCTGTCTCTGACCACCTACTCCAGGTAACAGATGAGTACTCAGAAACTCACACTCTCTCCTGACTGCCTACCTTTCTGTCCCCTCCCTGTGACATTCACATTCTCTGGACAGAGAGACATCATTCTGTCTCTCAGGAGAAGCACAGAGGGAAGAAGAGAAAACAATCTTTATCTCTGCTCCTTTGTTTTCCCCATGTGGAATGTGGTGTGGAGATTGTAAACCTGCAGTGATTGCTGGGTTGGATTCTGGTGAAGGTTGTTTGGGTTCAGTGACCAGTGGGATCCAGCTGTGGCTGGGGCTCTCAGCAGAGTCACGAGTTTGAGTTAGATAGGTAAGTAAGAAGTATGTAGAATAGTATAGTATCTCTTTAAATAATATATTAATGTATTATAGTATAGTTTTAATAAAGCTATCCTTCAGCCTTCTGATCTGGAGCCAGACATCATCATTTCTTCCCGCATCTGGGGTTTGCTGCATTTTTAGTATACCTCCCGTATCATCCTTCTTCCTTTTTTGGTCCTGTCTTCAACCCTGCCCCTCTCCCAGTTCTCAACAACCCCCAGCAGATTAACCAGAACAAATCCAAACTATAGATAACAAGAAATAGGGAGCAGAACCAACACCTTTCATTATTTTACTCAATAATCTTTTAGGCTACGGTATTGTTTTGCAAGCAGTTGTCATTTAACATTTAGGTAAAATACATCCATGAACTAGAAAGCCATCCTTTTGAAAACAGCTTCTTGGCTTTGCAGGCTCTCCAGCTAAAAAGTTAAAACTGCCTGTTTCATCCGCCAGTGCTGAGCCAATCTGCTGGAACCCTGAGCTGGCCCTGAGCACTATGTGGTCACCTCAAAAGGTCCGGTCCTGCTACCATGTCTGGGAGATTTGGAGGAACAGGGGGAAAAATTGAAAGGAAACTTTGTGCTTATGCCCATTTTACCCCTTGTTTGAGGAGACTGTTGGTTAGTTGGCATGGCTAATGCTGAGTGGCTGGGTATGAGAATTAATTGACTTTCACTGGGGATCTTAAGCTGCGCCAAGGGAAATACAGGTTGGATATTAGGAAAGAGTGATAAGTACTGGAATTGTCTGCCTGGGGAGGTGGTGGAGTCACCATCCCTGGATGTGTTTAAAAAAAGACTGGATGTGGCACTCAGTGCCATGGTTTAGTTGAGATGTTAGGGCATGGGTTGGATTCAATGGTCTTACAGGTCTCTTCCAACCTAGTGATTCTGTGATCTTGGCTATATGAAAACTCCACCCAGGCTCAGCTGTTAATACCTATGTTTTCCCTGAAGAAGTTTCTCCCCTAAGCTAATATTTTACCAGACTGGTGTTTTTTACTTAGGAAAGTAGCTTGACAGGGGAGACACCACTCCTAATGTTTTTCCTTCATGTCTAAATTATGCAAAGTTTTTTCATTACTATTGCCTCTCTGAAAAGCATAGCTTCCAGCTTTCCTTGTTCCTCCTTGCCTCATCTGGTTCTTGCTGATGCAACCAAGCTGAATAATCTGGTAGTCAAAACTCACAATATAATCCTTCCCACCACTCTCTGTGGTGGGAATCTAATCAGAAGTTTTTGGGGTGGTCACTGCATCATTGCAGGTGATAATGGTACCAGTGTGTGCCCTATATCCCTGTGAAGGTAGTGGCAGTTCTCTTCCGTGGAGCACAACAGCTTCTCATTTTTCCAGCAATCCTCAAAAGCCAGCAGCGTGCCTTATTCAGGCTCCTTCACAGCAATGCAGTTACCATTGCATGAAAGCCATGCTGCCCATGCTTTAACAGCATTGCAAATTACAGTCATAAATTTAGAGTGCAGCTAATTGTTGTTTTATGGAGTAGATGTTCTTTTGGGGAAAAAAAAAATCTGTAAGCACTCTGATGCCCTGCTGAGCAGAGGGCTATTTATCTTGGGTGAGGAATAGCCTTCCAGAGCAATGTAAGGTGGATCAGACTTTTCAAGGGCACTCGCATTCCCCTGATGTGGTTCTGGGCAAGTGTGATCTGCAAAAGGTTTTTATTTAATGTGGGATTTCACCTGCTGATAGAGTAATGTGCCTTGTGATTACAGTGTTAATACTTTTTCTGGAGACTCATCTGGCCTGGCTGAGATCAGGGCTCCCCTGTGCCACCCACTGCCCTTGTGAAGGGGAAGGGTGCAGCTGGTTTGAAGGATTACACTCAAAGTGGATGTGACTGGCAGGGGACAGAGGTACCCAGATCATTCTGCAGGGGAAGCGAGGTGCTGGGAAGAGTCAAACAAACAAAGCTGAGAGAGCTTTGTTTACCAAGATACTGTTGTGTGGCATTTGTCACCATTAGGAGGTGCCATGAGAAGGTTTCTGCTCTTCATCTATCTTGAGCCTGTCCTGAAGATTGATGGGACAGCCAGAAATGAGCTGCTCTGGAGACTTGGCCCAGAGCCCTGATCTTCAGTGGCCTCATCCTGCACATGGGCAAATCGGTGGTGAAGCAGCACCCCCCATTTGCGTGGGAGTTGTTGAGGCTTCCACTGCTGGAATGACCCTAGTTAGGTTTCAGCTCCCTACATTCAGACCCTAACACTTGTAGGTCAGCCAAAACCTGCCAGTTCTTGTGGTGTCAGTCCAACTCTCATAAACTGCTCCCCATCCAGCCAGTACCGTGTTCTGCAAGCAAATGTGGCCTTTTAAAAAGGCCACTTGCTGAGCCCCTCTCTCAATTCCTAATTGGATCTTCTATACTCAGCTGTCTTCATCTTTGGAAATGTTATGCGGGGGAGTTTTCAGCCCTTTTTTCTTATGATAGTTTACTGTATTTTAATTTTGGTTTTAGTGTGTACTGAATTGGCAGGATATATGATTTGCCAGGAGGCAGAGAGTGGGAGGTTTTATAAATAAAACCCCTGCATCTGTTCCATCTCTCTTCACACCCAGGGGCTGATCTTCATTGCACCAGGACAAACCTTGAAAGCTTTTCACTAAAATTTAGGGTAGCAACAGCGAGGTGTGGGTGTAGCAGAGATGAGAATCAGTGCATGTAAATTGTCAAGGCTGTGGTTCTTGGGGCTCTAAAGAGCCAATGTTTGTGTATTTTAATAACTAGCCTTTACAGCAAGCACAGTTTCTGCTGAATGTGCAGGATGTAAACCCACAATGTAATAGGTGGAAATGTTGTTTGTGGTACATCTTGATACACTGTTTGGACTGGGCTTTGCTTTGCTCCAGGAGGCTGTAAGAAGACTTTGGAAGATGATGTGCTAATTCAGAATTCAGCAAATAACAGCTTTTTAAAGGTCCTTATTTGGTAAGATAAGAGATATCTCTAAAAACAATGCTTTAACTGGTTAGACCTACTTAGGAGGATGTCCTTATGCTGCACTGGGGCACTGTAATTACAAGTAATAACTGTTCTTTGAGCTTTGAAAATGCTCTTCATAATCAAAATGCTTTTGTCCCCTCCTTGTAGTGCTGAAGTGAAGCATGTAAGGACAGGGAAGTTTTTCCTCCAGGGCATGGAGACAGCACTGGGAACTGTACTGAAAGTGCTATCTTTTGCCCAAGTCCAGCTCCAGAAAAGGACTTGGATGCTCTGAGGAGCTTTGGTGTAACTGCCAAGGTTGGCATATGTCTAGTGCTACAGTGAATGTTGCTTTACAGCTGGTCTAAGATCTGATACCATGCCAAGTGGGAATCAGACTTTAAGCACATAATCTGCTTTATCAGTCTCTTATCACCAGGGGGACTCCTACTGTAGCACTACTTGTTTAAAGGGGAGAAGTGAGCACAAGCATTTTAAATGCAAGGGTTGAGCCAGGCTTTCACTTAAACAATGCGCCTTTTCCCTTCAGTGTGTGGAGGCTTGTATGGAGTGCCCACTCGGCTGACAGCCCTGGAAGAGCTGATGGTGGGGAGGTGTCCCCAGGAGGTGCAATGCTGTCTCACTGCTGCTGCTGCTGGAGTCTGATCCAGCTTCAGGAGAAGCAGGAGCAAAGAGGGATGAGAACAACCGTGGAGCACAGCGGTGCTTTCCGAGTGCGGGCTTGGCTCTGCTGCTGGAGGACCTGGGGCCTGACTTCCTCTTGGAGGAGCTGAACTGGGAGACAAGGGCTGCTCTGTCACGGAGTGAAGGAGGCAAAGGCTTCAACTGGTGCTATGCTGTGATTGCCAGGCTAGAGCATGTGTTAGTGTGAAAATTGTAATGCTGGCTCTTGGCAGTCAGTCAGAATGACCTGAAGGAGGAAAAGATCTTCATCCACTCCAATGCACACCATTATTTAAAGGAGCCAGTGTCTCAGTTTAAAGACAAATTTAGGAGAAAACACTGTAATTAATGTTTTCTCTAAAAATGAAGGGCTTCAGTAATCTCCCCTTTTCTGCCAATGAGAGAAATGACCTACAGGTCCTGGATCGACCACCTCGGTGACCGCCCAACTTCGGACTACAAAACCAAGCCGAACAGTTCAAGAGAAAACAAAACAGAAGCTGCCAAAAGGATTGCCGATGCAGCCTCCAGACAAGGGGAAGGAAAAAAACGAAACTTCTTGCTTAAACTAGCAAAAAAATAATCTAGCAGAAGCAATAATGTAACATCCGATGCACCACAGCCATCATGCTCCAGAGAGAATCTTTCAAAAGAGCCCCCAAGGCTCCCTGCCCCTCCTCCGCATTCACCTTAAAGCTACAGCAGCCATTTCTGGGCATAAAGCAGATGATTAGGGAATAGAATACCATCAAAATCACCCCAAGACAGTCAGTTTTTATTCCTGGTCTTAGTGTGAGCTTACTCTGTCACTGTGATTGTGCTCAGGTAAGTATGTGCATAGTTCCTCTTGCTATTGTATTGGGGCCCCTCGGACTTCCCCTGCTGTGCCTCTGCAGCTGCAATCTCAGCTGTAACCTGTTCAGATTTCTTGGCAAAAGTTTTCATGTAGAGCACCATGCTTTGCAGGCAGTGTGTGGACGAATATAAGCAAAGCCAACAAGGTGTTCAAATCATCCTCTCCAAAATATTCCCTCCCAAAACTTCCTTTCCCAAATCCTCCCCTCCCAAAACTTCTCACAAACCTTCTTTTCCCAAATCATCCTTTCCCAAAGCATTTCTTCTGAGATCATCCCCTCCCAAGTCATTCCTTCCCAGATCTTCCTTTCCCAAACTATCCCCACCCAAACATTCCTTTTCCAAACCTCCCTACCCAAATTATCCCTTTCCAAACATTCCATTCTTATCTCAAGGAGAGATGCTCTTTGTCAGGGTTCTTAATCCCTAAGTCTGTGCAGATAAAACTACAGACTTGGAAAAACAGGCAAGAAGGAGGATGTGGATAGTCAGGGAGAGAGTAGGATACTGAAGAAGGAGCAATGGGAGGGAAGTGGGGAGGGAGAGAGAGGTTAGGAGAGGGTAAGTTGTGTCACATTTTTCATTTGTATTACTTGTCCTATTCTTTTAAGATATGGTGAATTGGAACAGTCAGTAGAAATTTGGTCTCTCAGCAGAAGCACCAGGAGGTGGTGTACAGGAATTTAGCCATATGATGTTTTTATTATTTTATTTTCCAGTGCACTGTGACTGGGGTTTAGCTTGGAACAGCTTTTCTGAGACATGTACACGGCAACAGTTATAGCATTACCCAGAGTGCACGGGAGCTGTGCTGGGATCAGCTGTATGACTCTTTCAGGCTTTTCAAGTATATTGCAGGGGTTTTGCTTTGTGAAGAGCTGTGTAGTTAAACCCTCTTCAGCTGTTTTATGACTGCTGCTGCTCATGTAAGTTACTGTCTTTTCTGATTGCTCTGGAAATGCCCATAGCTTCACAGGGTGCTGAGAGCTAAGGCAGCTGCCTTTGCTGGTTTTTCTGAAGGCATTTGGCTTGCAGGATGAAATGGGCTGTGGGCACACTTACCAGCAGTGATAGTGGTCTGGATCTGAACTGGGAGAGCTGATCTCCAGCTCCTGGAAGGTCCAGAGGCTGTGTGCTAGGTAGGTATGTGGAAAAATACCTTTTGAGGCTCCTCAACCATGCTCACTCCTTACTGATCCAAAGTGAAGGGTAATTGAGAGCAGCACTTCTCCCCCAGTGACTCTCTTAGCAGGGCATGCATGGGACAGTGACTTTCAGTGGGAAAGATTTGGAGCTTGAGATGTGTAGCAAGAATTAAATTCAATTTATGAGGGCATAGATTTAAATTAATTGGCTCATTTATAAAATCAACTTCTTCAGGCTACTTAGCTTTCTGATGTGTCACCAGTATTTAATTGTCTTAACTTGGTCTTAATAGAATTATTAGGTTTTATATCTCTGTAGGTCTTGATTTATTTCTCTGCTCTCAGTCTATTGGCCTGTGGCAACACTCCTCCTTAGCTTTTATTTGTATGGGGGGGAAAGTCATTAGACCAGAGTTTGTTCTGCATTAGTAAAGGGAGCTGTTCTTAATCAAATTGTCTGTTTTCTGATGTAGGTTAAGCAAAACTATGGCAATACTTACCACACTGGATGCACTGATGTTATCTTGATGAGTCAATTATTCTCCTTCCCCATCTTGGGATGACCTCAGTCCCTCAATATTGCATAGCTGAGTCTGAGAAAAAAAAGACCTTTTTCAAGCATACCTGTGAAATGAAGTTTTGAGCCAAAATTGATGACAGGAGGATGAAGTGAGACAGAAAGATACATATTTTAAGCTTCAGAATTTGTGTTTTTCTGAAATGTTTAATTATGTTTTAAAACAATGTCTTTATTTTTGTTCTGTTTGATACAAACCAGGATTTTCTGGACTTGAAACAAGAGGAAATTTCACTTTTTCACCTCTTTCTTGGTCAATTACTAAGTTAAAGAAAACAAAGAAATGAACTCACTGAATCAAGTCCTTCCCTAGGCTGCGAAGGTCTCAGCTGAGAAAAGAGAGATTGTCCCTGTATCCTTGGGGATTCTGGAGTTTTTAGAGAAGAGGGTGGCCAGCAGCAGATTGGGGAAGGCATCTTGGCAAAATAGCAGCTGGGGTCAGTGACAGCTCAAAAGACCAAGCTCAGAACTGCAGGTCAAGAAACAGCAGCTGACATTAGCATAGAAGCCCTGATAACATAATCCTCTAATAATACCAACATAATACCAGCAGCTGAGGGAAGGGAGGGAGGGGAGAGCTGGCCCTGCATTTGATGTGGATTGACATGAGAGAGGACAGTGTGTGCCCAGGTGGCTGAGGCACAGTAAATGTGAAGGTAGGTCTCTGAGCACAGGAGGTGGCTTTGCTAGGAAGGATGCATACCTCAATGATTTTTTAATCACTGCTGGTTTTAACTTTTCCCCCACTCCAAAGGGAGCAGTAGGATTTGTGTTCCTATTCATGCCCTGAACTAACACTGCAGATGCCTGCTGGGAGAGGAGGAATCCCCTCTGGAGCTGGGGATCTCCATACTTGAACACTTTGGGATGAAAGGGCTGTGGTGAGCATTTGCAGAGGAGGGCTGTGTCCTCAAGTATTGCAGCTTTTCAGAAGTGGGGAGTTTGTGCAGAGCATTGAAAATGATGCAAAAAATGTAGCTTGGCTTTTACTGGATGTGCTGTTCCTCTGCCCCCACTTAAGAAAATATTGCCCTCTAAATTCAATCCTGTAGCCCATTATTCATGAGGTCATTACTCTTTAATTTAATCACCAAATGTCAGCTGAATCCCATTTATTCTGCCAGCTCACTAGAGATTTACCTATTTATTTTACATTTCAAATGAATTGCTCATTATTTTGTCATTCTGGGATTTTATTCTGTAATTTATTTTGTGAGCCCTGACAAGTTGAAAATGAACCCTGGTTCTCTCCTGTCTCGCATGTTAATTGTCAGGTCCATGGCTCAACTGTTTGCTTACAGGACCAAGGGACCTGACCCTATATTCAGGGAGGGAGGGGAGCCAGGCTGTTTAATCCCACAGCTGCTGGTGGTGATTCAACTGTGACAAGAAGAAAATACTTTTTCTCTTTCCTCCCTACCGCACTTCTTGTGTCAATGTCAAAGGACAAGTTATTCTATGCAACTTGCCCCTGAAATACATCACAGCAAATAGAGGTGTGTGGTGCCCCTTATGGTGTGTGGGCATGGGTGTGGGTGTGTGGTTGAAGTCCTGAGAGAAAGGCTGTAAAAATAAATGTTGGAGAGAAAACAAAATTTGGGGTTATTATAAATACCAATCCTCTTTTAATGAGGTTAGGGTGAAATGGTCCTCAGTGAGGGATAGTCCTTACATCAGCTATTTCTAGCTGCAGTTTTTTCTTCTTTGCTCTTGTTTTTGGCTAGTGTTGGTGCTGGAGAAGAAAGACCAGTGCTCTGTTCCAGCCAGCCAGGTCCCAGGGTCCTGTGGTGTCCCTTCACCTGGATGAGGTCTGGCTTTCTCTAGTAGGTCCAGGGATCCTGTACGGCCGAGCTCACAGATCACCTCCTTGCAGACAAGTTGTGCTTGTATATTTGACAGTATACCACGACTGCTGTGTGCAATCTGAGCCCCATCCAGCCTCTTTCGTTTTCCTGTTGCAGAATTGTTCTGGTTTGAAAGCAAAACCAGCGAGAGACTCCAAGTCAGAAATACATATTAATAAATTTTCTTAGGAATTTCTTAGGAAAATTTATTAAGAAAAGCGAAAAAGAAAACAAAATACATGCAATAATATAAAAGAAAAACCACTGACAGAGTCAGAATACAACTTGACACCCTTTTGGTCAGGGTGTTGGTAGCAGTCCAAATTGGAATGGCTGCAGTCCTCCTGGAAATCCAGTGGAAAAGCCTGAGTCTGGTGTCCCAAGACCCAGATTATATCCAGGTAGGAATGCTTGGCTCCTCCCTCTGGGCAGAGCATCTCACAATGGGATGCTGTAACTTTTATCAGTCACACAGTGACATTCAGTAGCCCATTATCAGCAGATGTCTCCCCCCGGAGGGAGAATTGGTTGTGGAAGAGATAAAGAAAACTGCCCACTTCACAGAAGACAACTGCTACACAGATGGCAATAGAATACATCTTTGCCTGCCAATTGAGTGATCTGTGCTTTTTCTCCATTGCCCTGTAAGCTGCTGGGACCTATGAGCCCTGCAACTCGCCCTGTTCCTATCCAGTTGAAGAGCAGCTCTTCTGTGCTGGAGAGGAGACTTGCTAAGGAAATTCACAAAAAGCCAGACACTGGCATACACTAGAAAGAGCAGGAGGAGGAATTTGGAGGATATGAAGGGGTATTTCAATCTTCAGGCTCATATCTTGGTGGGATATAAACTGAGCATTGTCTCAGCTCAGTTTGAGCAAATAGCTGAAAAAAAAAGTAAAAACCCATTGTGTTTGTCTTTGATGCTTTCTCTGTTGCTGACACAAATCCCAAACACCTCATTGATTTTCTGCTTTGCCCAGTCTGATATCAGCAGTATGACATTGCTCCTGTTTGCTGGGCTGAGTTACTGCCTGCTGTTTCTGGTGGACTTCCCTGGCAGGTTGTGACAGCTGGATGATGTAAACCTGTTTGGCTCTTCTTCTGAGATGTTCTTGGACACAGTATTTTCCTACCCTACTCAGCCTGGGCAATCAAGGGCATGTTTTGGAAGTCAATATTTACAGGACTGGAAAAAGCTTTCTTGCATCTGTCTCACTGTCTCTGTGAAGTAAGCCAGTACTCCTGTAGCTCTGCTAGGAAACCTGAGGGACTGTTAGTAGCTCAGAGTGACTGTAGTCAGACTGTGCTTCCTTGTCTACATGTCTTACTGCTCAGTCTGTCTCTTCTGGTGTACTGATACCTAGGGCAGTGGCTAATGGATGTTTTGGGGCAGGTGCCTCTGCAAGCCAGACTGATCCAGCTGGGGTCTTCCATGGTTCCATGTGCTCTGTGCACATCTGTGCTGGCTGTGGAGTGGGTGAGTGACAACAACAAGCTCTCTGCCTCCTGGTGTGTGCTCATGGTCTAAGCTGCTTCAAGCAAGGAGCACTTTTCAGTCCCACTCTGTAGGAGCAGGGGCTGAAACAGGGACTTTAAGACATGGTTGGGGTATGAGCAATTGCAAAAGCACCCAAAATATGTGTGACTTGCTCAGGTTGCCCAGGTTTCCTCCCTCTTCCTGTGGTCTGCTTTGACCTTCTTGTGTCTTCACCGGGGAGGAAGCCTCCTGGTTGATGCGTAGGGAATTGCCTGGCTTGCACTTGTTCAGTGCAGGGAGGAACAGGGTGGCCAAGTGCTCAGTACTTGCTCTTGTGAACAATGGCTTAGAAAGTGTAATTGTCTATCCAGATGTCAGGCATGTTTATTTCTGGATACTTAAGTATTCTTGTATTGGCCCTAACTGAATTTGTGTCCTAGCATTTTTCTTAACTGGGTTCTCTGATTCCTCTATGCCAGTGTTTAATTGGAGTTTAATTGGGAAAAACAGTGGTACACATCCTACTAGAGTAAATGGATCATCTGCCTGTCTCCTCCACGCTCCTGGTAGGCTCAGGGTAGGAGCCTAGTTACATTTTGGCCTGTCCTCCCCTTTCAAGGTTATGGTCTCCTCTGCTTCCTTCTCTGCTGCCTTGCTGATGCCAGGGAGGATTTCTGATTGGTACCAGTCCTGGGCAGGGTGGCTGTGCTGAGAAATGTGATGGGCTGAGTAGGCTCTCCCTTCGGCCCCTGCAGCTTGGCCCTTTGGGGTGTCATGGGGAGGAGTGTTAGATCATCAATAGTGTTTGGTGGAGGCCCTGCCTGGTTGGATCCTGGAAAAAGAAAGACTCCAGAGTGCTGCTGAGCACTCCTGGCTCTGCCTTCAGTTGAGCATGAGATGATGAATAGAGGTTATTGCTGCAAATGCTCCTTTCACCCATTAACAAGCAGTTAATGGTACAGAGATTCAATACCAATCCCTCAGACTGGCTCCAGAGCTTGTATGGCAGTGTCCCTGCCAAACAGCATCTCTTCATTTGTTCTGTGTCTGGGAGAGCAGTGGAGGGGATGAGGAAACCATAAGGAGAAGCTTGAGCTCCTCACTATCCTCCAAAAGGTGAATGTAGCCGTGACTGACACAGATGTAGGGGCTGCTGTGTCTCTGGTAGCCAGGGAATGCAGGTCTCAGTCACTGACAGTGCTGCAGGCAAGCATTTGTTTCCAGCCCATTTTCCCCAGAGCTCAGTGCTCCCAGACAGTTCAGGGAAGGCAAGGAGCAAACTTTGCTCAATTCAGTAGGATGTGCAAGTAGGGTTGGGATGCTGTCTGATGTTGCACAGCTTCGTGTACCTCTTAACTGTAAAAACTCTGCTGCTTTTGAAGCTCCATAAGCAGTCCTATTACTGAGTGTACTAAGTAGAAAATAAGAGCCCCTCCAACATCTTCCCTGCTGGTAACACATTGTGAAAACCTTCCTTTCCTTTAAAAAGGAGCAAAGAGCCTTGCTTTACTGTCAATAGAACATGCATTTCTCTGGCAAGTGGCATAAAATAAATCTATTTAAATACAGGTAATTTGGTGCAAAGGAATTGATTTTGCTATCATGGTATGTTGGATAACAGTAATTTATTTTCTTTCTTTTTTTCTCTTTTTAAACAAAAGACTGTGGGGCAGGCCCATAGTTTGTTCCTGTGCACAGCTGTATAGCTGTGTCCCTCCATGTTTTTGCAGACTGCCTCAGAAGGTTGTTGCCATGTGTCCCTCCAGAGAGGTTTCGTTTTTCCGTCCCATTGAGCATGAGAAATGCCTGGCTAGTTAGTCCAGCCCCATACTCCAGAAATGCTCATTTTGAGTGATCCCATTTCTAGAGGAGATGGAGGGTGGCATAGAAATGGCACTAGTAAGCCTTTAGACACCTCTTAGCCCTTGTCAGTAGATGCAGGGGCTTAGAGCACGTGGTAATTGCTCCACTGGTTACCCGCAGCTGGGCACTAAATACCATGTCTAAGGAAAATGGATATTTGCCCAGCTTAGGCTGTCGAGCTGTAGAGTTGGCTCATTCTGTCTCAGCTCTTTCCCTCTTTATCAATAGGGTGCTGCCATAGTTTAACCCCAGCTGGCACCTAAGCACCACATAGCCACTCACTGTGGCATCATCCCCTCAGTGGGATGGGGGAAGAATTGGAAAAGGTAAAACCTGTAGGCTGAGATAAGAACAGTTTAATAATTGAAGTAAGGCAAAATACCATAATAATTGAAGTGAAAAGAGAAAAAAATACTATGAGAGACAGAATTAAACCCCAGGAAAACCAATACACAATACAGTTGCTATATTCCCAGCTCTTCCCAGCTTGGGCAAGAGGTTTTGTGGACACTGTCTGGAGTGAGGGTGCAGAGAGCAGAGCCCTGGCAGGTGTTGAGTGGTGACACAATGCGGGTAGGGATGGAGCTGACTCGATGTGTCTCATTTCCTTGGTGCCTGTCAGTCATAGCATCCATCAGACTTTTGAGGGTAGGGGTAAAATGTGAAGGGTAGGATTGAATTATGGCAGGAAAACCACCAGATTTCTTGGTTTTTATCTGGAATCTTATGTTCAGATTTGCCTTTGTGGCCTGGCTAGTCTAATAATGAATTGATTTCTCTGTGCCTTGGCACGGTTTACAGAAACTCTGTCAATATAATGCACTTGATTTAATCAGTAAAAAATGGCTGGGGACTTCAGACTAGAATTTAATCATTGCAACATCACTGGTGACATTTCGAATGACATTCCCCATTAACCTGGGATACCCTGCTCAGCTTGTTCCTGCAGTGCCCTCTGATCAGCTGATGTTTGGAGAGAAAGCCCTGCACTGACACTGCTGTTTGTGAGGGAGCTGAGCAGTGATGGGGAAGAGAAGAGGGAGACTCCAGATCGGGATGGTGCTCCTGCCTCAGCAGATGCGCTGCTGGCTCCATACCTATATCCCACTGTCATGCTGCACGCTTAATAATGTTTGGCAGCAATTAATTGACTCTGTAGCAGCTGTTTTCTGCCAGGAATGCACAGAGACTGCAGATCAGAATGCTCTGCCCTGCTGGGGGAAGGCTGAGGCAAAGATGGGCCGTTGACCTCAGTGAGTAACAGCAATGCTGCCATGCACCCCCAAGGGTGAGGGAAGAACTCTCCTTGCTTCTGAGGAAAGGTCACCACTTGCAGAGGGTGCAGCCTATGGGCACAATGGGGAGTTGTAAGACATGGAAGGATAAGTGAACTTTCTCTCTTGCTTACATTTTTCAGAAGCATTGTGCACTGTGAGACACTTGCCTCATCTACAGGTTGGTCAGAATTTAGTGTACTCCTTGTGTGTGGCCAGTGTGTCTGCATATGGGGTGGTTCTGACCTGTCCAACTGCATCTTTGCTCTGGTAGAAATGCTGTTCAGGTTGGGGTTGATTTGTACTTGGAGGCAGGACATAGTTCTGCAGAGTAAGTAGTTATTCTGCAGTGGTGGGCCTCCTGCCAAGCCAGTGAAGTCTATGGAAACCTAAGACTACAGCAGGCTCCAGAGTGTGGGGGTGTCCAGGAAACCACACTTCTCCATCTCCCATCAGAGCAAAATGGGTTTGAGACATTGAGATCCTCCCCACAAGGACACATGATGCCCTTGTTATATCACCTGGATAGGGAGCTGTTGCTTGTTTCTGCTCATCAGTGGTATTTCCCTCTGATTTGGGGCTGCCTCTGTGTCCTATTCTCCACACTGTCACTGTGCACTGTTCCCTTGGCTGCTGAGGGAAGAGGTCTCCGTTGCTCTGGGGGAGCAGAAATGTTGCCAGCTTGTCCTGGGCCTGGAGCAGCAGTTTTTGACAGTGGGCTGCTGCCAGCTCTGTCTTTCACAAGAGCCCTTTCTTGTCAGCACAGCAGATGGAAAACCCATGACCCCCTCTGCTGGCAGTCATCTCCCACTGAAATATAATTTCAAGCCAATACAAAATTAATTCACATCATCAGTGTGAAATGAAGAGGCAAGGGGTTGCCTTGTTTTTCCCATTGAGAATAAACCTGCCCTCTGAGACAGCCTGCTTACAGCCTTAAATAAGCCTCCCTGTCTGAAGCGGGATCACGGCCTGCTCTGCAGGATGAGTCATGCCTGCTGAGCACCATCCTGTCACACTGCTCCTCCTGCCTGTAGGGCTGCTGGTACTCCCTCCCTGGGACTGGCAGCATTTCAGCCCTGCTGCTGACACTGGGACTTTGGTTTGGCTGGGGCGGGCAGATGGTGCCAGGACATAATGCTGAGACTAGCTGAGACTTCAGAAAGCATTTTTGTTGTTGTTGTTTTAGTGAAGAAAGTTATTCTGCTAATTTAACTCAGGGGTCTGAAGGTTATGGGTCAGACTAATTTGTGCATCAGCTGAGGCAGAGAGAGCTGGCAGTATGGGATCTGAAATAGGAGAGAACCTGCATGGGACAAGCTGCAGGACAGTAAAACACTCCTCATCCATCCCCTCTGCACTGTGACGAGTTTGGGATTGGAATGTAGGGCTCTTTGGAGAGAAACTTCTGAATCTTTGAGTTTATTTAAAATAACTTATTCCTGAGGATTATTTTCAGCATGCTGTGGCAGTGAGATGAAAGCATCTTCCAAGCCTCTGTAAACAGGGAGCTACTTGCTTCACCTGACTGGATCTGTTTTATAATTGAACGAAGAGAGTAATAGGGCCTGAATTGTAATTAAATGTCTCTTAGCATGGGGCTGTTCCACAGCAAGACCTCAGCTCTGCATCGGGAGTTCTCAGGGGCACACATGTCCTTTGAAGGGGGAACAATCCCCACACATGCCCAGCGCTGCAATAAACATACCAGCTTTGCAACTTTTGAAGAGTTGTAGAGTTTGATTCCTTTTTCCACAATTCGCTGTCCAGAGGGGCACTGGTGATAGTAAAAGGGTTTTAAAATCATGGGGATTTGGGGAGTGAGAAGGAAAACTAAGCTTAGTAGGCCCTGGGAAAATACCCTGGGAAAATATAGGCCTTGCACTTGCTAGAACTGCACCTGTGTAGCTAGTATATGATAAATAATGGAATTGTTAGACGTGATGATTGTTTAGTAATTAAATATAATTACTGTTTAATCATAAGAATAATCATGGGAAACTGTGGTCAGGGGCTTGAGAAAGATCACGAGAAATTCATGCTTGGATAAAGTCAATGTATACAGTAGAACAGTATAAGTTTAATAATTAATATGTAAGTTATATAATGATAGAATATAAAATACGTTCAGCTTGAAAGCCGTGTCGGAGTCAGATTTGGGTCTGTACCCCTGATTCCCAGAGCTCTGCAATAAAAGCACCTGCATAGAATCATATCCTGTGATTATGTGTGTTCCTGAACGCTAACACAGGGATCGGCCTCCACCGGGGGTTTGTAAAGGAATTCCCTTCTCCATCCCTTCTGCCAGCTGCGTCCGCCACAGCCACGTGAGGGAGGCGGCCGGAGCCGCCACAGCGCCCCCTGCAGCCGCGGGGGAATCATCGCACCCGCCCTGCCCGGCCGGGAGCCAGCAGCGCCCCTGCTGGCCGTGACCGGAACTGCGCCAAGGGGAAGGAGCCTGCGGCGGGAGAGGGCCGTGGTTGGGTCTGCTTTTGTTTGGTGTTGCTGCCACCGTTGCGGTTTGTTTGTCCTGCTATATGTATATATACCATATATATATATGTTATTCCTTCCCTCATATCTTTGCCTGAAAGCCCCGTAATTTCAAAGCTATAATAATTTGGAGGGAAGGGTTTCATATTTTCCATTCCAAGGGAGGTTCCCGCCTTGCTTAGCAGACACCTGTCTTTTAAACCAAGACAGGGAGCAAAGAGCTGGACTCACCTTCAGTGCACATACAGTCAAAATAACACTTGCTGTTAAGGCCGCGGGGGGAATCATCGCGCCCGCCCTGCCCGGCCGGGAGCCAGCAGTGCCCCTGCTGGCCGTGACCGGAACTGCACCAAGGGGAAGGAGCCTGCGGCGGGAGAGGGCCATGGTTGGGTTTGTGGTAGGGGGTAAGGTTCCACAATTTCAATATCAAGCATTTATTCAAATTCTTTTCCTATGCCTTGTGGTCACCCTTATTTTTGTGTTAATAAATACGGGTTTTATCACTTTCAACTCCTGGTATCCATTTCTCTCATTGGCAGAAGAAAAGAGAGCTATTCAAACTCTTTCTCCTTAGAGGAAACATTCATTCCAGGGCATTTTCTCCTGAAATTTGTCTTACAACCAAGACACTATGGAAACTGGATAATATCCTGAGCTGGCACTGCCTGGCTGTAAAACACTCTCCTCTGACATGGCCAGGATTATGAAGGAGGGTGATGCATGTTTATACACCTGTTGTGCTGCTGACCTACTAACTAGGAAGTAGGGGGTTTGTTTAGTGGGGGATTTTTTTGTTGTTAAAGGATGGAATTGGTCCAGTTTGGGCTGTACAAAGCAGCTTTTTAAAGCCAGTCCTTCTGTGTGAGTTGAAAATGTGTTGAAATTTAAGAAACCTTAATAAGGAGGAGATCTTGAAAACTTTATCCTAATTGTATTGATGTTTTCTGCATTAAAGCATTACCATAATGAAAATGTGTCAAAGGCTTTGCTGGAAAAGCCATTAAAACAGATTAGTGCATCTATCTGCACCATTAAAAGGTCCTTTTAGTAGGCCTGCCCATAATTCCAGCTGTCACAAAACAAGAGACTCCTGAAATGCCCTGTGAGCAGCTATTAAAACTGGAGAAGGCTCAGCCACATGATCTTGCTTTGATTTCAGTGCAAAAAGTGCTTTCACCTTTGGGCTGTCATTGCTGGGGAACATCTGCCTAGAGGAATTATAATGAGCCATCATTATATCAAGATAATAGTAACCTCATTTCCCAGCCAGCTGCACAGAGGAGGATGAGGGCAGTACTATGGGATATGCTGTATCATGTGGCTTTCCCTTGGTTCCCTGACCTGCCCCCACCTCCCTGAATTCAAATGTGGGCTGGTCATACAAAGGCTGATGTGATCCAGAGCCTGAGAGGGGCAAGCTCCAGCAAAGCTGGGGAAAAGGAGCTTGCAGAGATCCACATATAGTCAGGGACACTAGTAAAGGTAGGATGAGAAACTTTGGAGCAATAACAATTGGAACACAATTTTTTCACTGGAACAACTTTGATGTCTATCCACATCCCCACCTCTAACAAATTTGTGTTTTATAAAAATAAAATCCTCACTCACCTCTGAGACTTTGGCTTAGGTGAAGTTATATTTTCACAGGAAAAATATGATGAGAAATATCTTGCCTCATTAGCCATGGGTTCTTCCTCATCCCAAATGAAGTAATGGAGATATAAGGACAGATGCACAGGGCTGAAGGAGTTGGGGAGTATCTGAGAGACTAGAGGCAGGATATATATTAGCATCAATGCATTTGAGTTTCTGTCCTAGTAACAATGCAGACACCAGTCTCCAGATCCTTGTTTTGATCCTTTTGAGCTGGGAATGTAAAAGGAGTGATCTTCCTCATTCAACAGATTGTTCTGGCTTGAAAGCAAAACCAGTGAGAGAGTCCAAGTCAGAAATACAATTTATTAGGAAAAGGAAGAAAAAACCAAAATACATGCAATAATACAAAAGAAAAAAAAAAAAAACACTGACAGAGTCAGAATACAACCTGACACCCTGCTAGTTAGGGTGGTGGCAGCAGTCTTTGGTGGTTATCAGTTCTTTTAATGACAGTGTAGGAGGGTGAGTAGCTTTTATAGTATATGCAGCTATGGAAGTGGCCACTTGGTAGCTACAGGGTTTGCAAGGGGTCAGATTGTTTTAACAGAGATGCAAATTACTGTTGTTCTTGTATTGAATCCTAAAGCAGGTGGAATCCTTCCTCAAGAGAAAATGCCACAAAAGAAAAGTCACATCATAGCTTTACTATTACTGCAGAGCACTGAGCAGTGACTGTAAAGTGCTGCTGCATTTTATTTGCTTCCATTTACAGTCAATTGACTGACCTGCACTCTCCAGGAACAACCATGGGATTAGAACTTAATGAGTCGGTGGCAAGGGGGACAGAGACAGGTGTCTCCTCTAAGCATGGGTGAAAGGCCCATTTATGTGTCTTATGAATTATGTTAAAATCGATGGGAATAGATAACATCCAAAGTACATTGGCATTTAAAAGTGCTCCGTGGCTGTTAATGGTCACCCAGACAAGCACCTTGTAGCCCCTCTGGGGCTGGTGCATGTGTCCTGAGGGCTCAGTCCCAGTGGGCAGCTGGTGTCCTGGCACAGGCTGGAGGCAGCTGCTCAGGTTTGTCCTGTTTCTGTACCAAAACAGCTTGTGCATATACAGTGATCTGTTGTGGAGTGATTCCAGAGGGACTATTCCAGGGGCAGAAGGCACTGCCACAGACATATCAAGTGTGACTTATGCCCTTTCCAGCTTAATTTGTGAAGAGTGGAGCTGCACCTTACTTCCAGGCTGCCTCTATTTGGGGAAAAAGCACCAGGTACTGGCCCTTCAAAGGCACTGTCACAATGCATCCTGCATAGGCACAGTGCCAGGCTGAGGGCTCAGAGCACCCCAATCTCATCCTTGCTAGAACCAGCCTTGTAAGGACCTGCACAGCCCAGATCTGAGAGTGGTGAATGATTCCCTTGGTACAGCTGCTTTGTAACATAAAAATAAACCATTTTCTATATGTGAAAGCCTGCAAGGTAATTAATATCCTAGCCATTAAATTCCACTGCAGTATACTCAGTGTTAATAAGCTAGCTAAGAGCTCTGCTTGAAATTAATAAGTTGCAAATGACCTAAGGACCACTGCTTCATTTTTGCTTTTTTCCCCATGCACCCCCTTAGAATTACAGAATTTAAGTAGAAAGACAATTTTCATTTATGAGCTAGTATAATTATTCATAACTGGAGAGTTTTAAGGAATAAAAAGCCTTTCTGGTTAATTAGAAATTCCAGCATCTCAGGGAAATGAGGAAAGGAATAAAATCTGGGTTTGACTGAGGTGCACAAATATAAAGCACAAATCAAACGGAAGGGTAATGTCGTTTCTGCAGAAATTTTTAAATGCATTATCCTAAGGGTCTAGCTGTCTGTGCAGGGAGCATGAAGCACACCAGAGGTACAGATGCCCCATGTCCAGAGTATTTCCCCAACTCCTGGCCACTGTCAGGCGAGGAAGATAGAGGGGTATGCTCCAAGGAGGAAAGGGATCAGTCTGATTAGCTTCTGATCTGAAAGATCAAGTCCCTTTTGCTCATCCAGCCATGCATCTCTGGAGCTCTCCTGGCACTGACCTGCTTGGTCTGCCTTTAGCTGAGCTGCTTGGGAGATGTGAGAGAGGTGCTTGAAAGGAACAGGAGAAGAACTGGGCAGCTGCCCTTGGAGTTACAAAGCTGAGATGACTGGGCCAAAACCTCCTCTCCCCTTCAAAAAGGGGGCCATGGTGGGAGAAACTTGGAATAATTTTAGGCATAACTGGATTTTTTTCTTTCTCACATGGTCAGTCTGCCGTCATCTACCAGCAGCAGAATCTCTATTAAAAACAAATTAGGACAAGAAGACCTAGAAGTATAGCAAAGTTCTGCTAATTATGTGGCTTGTTTAGCAGGAGAGCTGGGCTGTGGTTTTGTTCCTGTCCTTTCTAAGAGAAGGTGGCATTGCTCAGAGAGGCTGAGGAAAGGGAGAGAACAGCCTTGGAAACTGGGATTATTTGTATCCCTTGTATGTGTGGATTGCCTCTGTGCCAAAGTATCGGCCTGATTCCCATTTCCCTGTACTTAGGCAGTTCTTTCCACACTCTCTGAAAACTGGGTGCTTCTACTGAGCTGCTGAGCTCTGAAGCATCAGTAATGTGTACAATCTCTCTGTAGCTCCAGATGCTCATCTTTTCTTCCATCCATACCCTATCCCTTAGGGGCAATTAGGGAAGAGCTTGTAAATTCATCATTGTGGACCTTCTCAAACCTAGATTAGTTCCTCCAGTCTATCAGATGAATACATATTTATAAGTGCGCTTAAAAATGCACCATTCTTCACTCAATGAGGTGTAATGAATCCATCATGTAAATACATGCGCAGGTGCAGAATGGAAAAATCCTTAGGGTATTTTTTAGGATTAATAGAAGGATGTTCTTTGAGTTGCTTGGCTTCTTTCAAAAGTGATAATAAAAGTGATTTAACTATATACAATGCACAGTAGTTAGATGAAAGAGCTTAAGGAATAACTCACCTATGCTGCTGAGATCAGACTCTGAAAAGTGCATCTTCCCATTATAAAGCAAACAAAAAAATCTGTTACTGATACAAGAAATGGTGTTTGGTATATGTGAATCTGAAATTTCTTGCTATCTAGTCCCTTTTCTGCTCTAGTAAGACTTAACCAGTTTTGCATTTCTAGTTTTCCGTGGAACACGTAATAAAGACTTTCTGAGGAAGCTGGGCTGGTAGAAGTTGACCCAGTGCTCTGAGTAGTGACAGGAATACCTGAAGGCAGAGTCTTCTTTGTCTGAGGCAGAGCTTGAGGCACGGCAGGTAAAGGCAGGTGTATTCAGGAGCCTGCTGACCAGCAGAGACAATGTGGTGGTGGCAGGGTGAGAGGAGGAATGTAATCTGGTGCATGGTAGCAGCTGTGGCCTGGTGGGGCTGAAGGAGAGACGTGACTCCAGAGCACTTTTACTCATCTGAGCTCCACAAGTCACATACTGTGTGACTGGGGGGAAACTGCTACTTCTTTGTGCCTTGGTTTCTCTGGTAGAAACCCAGCTCTGTGAGCTACACAGGGAATATTGGCTGTGGAATTGCTGAGTCTTACTGGGCTCTGATAAGTGCGCTCTTGCCAACATTTTAGACCACCTGGTAGTCTCCTGGTGTCTGACGTGTGCCACTGGCCCGGTGGTTCTGTGTTGTTTCTATCTTTGAGGAAGGTGGTACTTGAGAGGGCTGAGGCTCTGGAGGAGAGTTTGTAGTTTTTGCTGTAAAGGGAGGTGTTTGCAGTGAGGGTTGGGTTTTGTTACTGTTCCCCAGGTCAGTCAGACTTTTCTTTCTTCCTTCATGTGAGCACTTCTGAGCTCTGCTGTGGGAGATGACAGTGGACGAGTCACCTCTCTCCTAAGGCAGATGTTGGGTCTGGTAGGTAATTGGGAGCAGGAGAAGGCTCTGGGGAGATGTCATTGCAGCCTTCCAGAACTTTAAAAGGGCTTATAAAAAAGGAGGGAGGGTGGCTTTATACATGGGCAGATAGCGATAGGACAAGGAGGAATGTTTTTAAACTAAAATAGGAGAGATATTTAGATTAAATGTTAGGAAGAAGTTCTTTATTCAGAGCATGGTAAAGGCCCCAGTACAGGTTGCCCAGAGAAGCTGTGGCTGCCTCATCCTTGGAAATGTTCATGACCAGGCTGAATGAGGCCCTGAGCAATCTGATCTAGTGGAAGATGTCCCTGGCCATGGCAGGGAGCTTGGAATTAGATGGTGTTTAAGGGCCCTTCCAGCCCAAGCCTTTCTATCATTTTGATTTGTGTGCCCATCATTGTCACACAAAGTGGTGGTGACTCATGGGTAGCCTTAAACAACCATGTCTGTCTTCCTTCCTTGTACTGCAATTTCTCTGTCTGCAGAATCGTCCTTTATTACAGTTTTGAGCATTTCATTTAGCATTTTTCTACTCACAAATGTATAGTAGTGAATCGTAAAATAACACCAGGGCATGTCTCTGGGACACACCTGTGATTACAGTTAATCAGGCCTGTAAGTGCTTCGTTGGATGGATGCCAGGGCACTCAAGCACACTCAGAGTCAAGTTTGCCTCTCAAGTCCTTCTGTTGTAGGCAGAAGAACACACTTCCTCCAGGTTACTGTGTGCCAGGGGAGGGAAAACCCAGTATTACAGAAGAACACACTTCCTCCAGGTTACTGTGTGCCAGGGGAGGGAAAACCCAATATTACAGAAGAACACGCTTCCTCCAGGTTACTGTGTGCCAGGGGAGGGAAAACCCAATATTACAGCTGGAAGTGAGCCTTTCTCATCTCAAGTTAGGAAAACCTGCAGACTCTTATCCTGCTCCTGATTAATAGAATCTATTTTACTTTCATTGCATGACACTACTTAACTCCTTAGAAAGGAGAAGACAATTATTTTGGAGCATTAACAACTATCCTAATTTAATATTGCATGGAGTAGCTGATGCAGAAAGGAATCTGACAAGTATGGCTACAACTCTCCAGAGTCTGCCTACCCAAAAGGAAAATACTTTTTTACCTCAAACAAAGGGAGGAAAGAGTCAAGAAATAGATAAGGGGCAAAACATTTTTTCCCATGTCTCTTCTCCCACAGATTCATTAATTGCTGTGTGCCAGAAGACAGCAGCTGGTCCTTTTCATACTAGTAGGGGGAAAGTTCTACCCTCAGCCCAGATATTTGCAGGTGAATCTGGGGTTTGTGGTAGCCTTTGCGATGCTGAGTTACCTCTGTGCCATGGAGTAATTTGCTACAAAACTAGAGATGCTGCAGACAAAAAGTTGTGCATACCTTAGAAAAACTTTGCGTATTCTAGTCCAGACTGAGCTCATGTGAATGGTCCTCTCATGAAATCCACAAGCAATTGGGTAAGTGCTACATTTTACCAGTCTCCATTAGCCATAGGTCCCAAAGGCTTAAAAATTAAAATACCTGGTGACATAGCCGAGCATGAGACTGCTGGTCAGAACAGAAATCAGTGTGCAGATGAGACACCTCCTTTCTTGCTGGCATACTTTTTCTCCTAAACAGTAGACCTGTCTCTTGGTTCTCTGTTTTAAGCCAGCTTGATGGGTCTATGTTTCTCCTTCAAGGCTCTGATACAGAGAACTACTTTTAAATGCCTTTCTAAACCTAGATTGCTTCTGTTGTAAGCAGTTGTGGGGCAGTGTATTTGGGATACTAAAGCTGGGGCAGTGTTAGGTGGAGGTATTCCACCTGTTCAGGTGTGGACTTTCCAAGGCCCTGTGCCTGTTTCGGTGAGACTGGAGTGCAAAGCACCTGTGGAGGGTCCAACCCCTTCCCACCTTTTGCTCCTGGGAGACTGCCAAGACTGCCAGTGGGGACTGGCACTTTGTTGATAGTTAAGATCCGCTCCTTGGCACTGACAGCCCGCAGATCCTTCCCCAGTGATCTTTCTCCTATAGTGTCCTTTTTTGTTATTCTTTAAACATTACCATTTCTACAGCCTAAAGATGTTGTTGAAAAGTTTCATTAAATGTTACAGCTCATTATGGCTTTGATTACTGTAATTTTAATGTGGGATGAGCCTTCTGCAATGTGAGCCTTTTTTTGCTCCCTTTTTTTCTTACATAAAGCAGAGTGCTTTACCATCCTGTTACAGTGGACATCATAGAGGTACCTGAGGGACAATATTAATTGCCCTTTGTCCTAGCTCATCTCTTGATACATTTTGTAATATCTCAATTATTCCTTTTTACATTCTTTGCATTGTGAAGTGAATGCATAAATTAAAAACAACCCGGAAGGTCAGGGTTTGGGGTGTGTGCAAAATCTCATCAACTGTGATTCCTTACTGTTGTCTGTGTTGCTGCAGCAAGGAATCCAGGGCTGGGGCACAGAATGCTGTAAAAAACACGACCCCAGATGCAGGATGAAATGATGATGTCTGGCTCCAGATCAGAAGGCTGAAGGACAGCTTTATTAAAACTATACTATATTACATTAATATACTATTTAAAGAGATACTATATTATTCTACAAACTTACTTCTTACTTACCTGTCTAATTAACTACAAACTCGTGACTCTGCTGAGAGTCTGAGCCACAGCTGGATCCCACTGGTCACTGAACCCAAACAACCTTCACCAGAATCCAACCCAGCAATCACTGCAGGTGAACAATCTCCACACCACATTCCACATGGGGAAAACAAAGGAGCAGAGATAAAGATTGTTTTCTCTTCTCTTCTCTTCTCTTCTCTTCTCTTCTCTTCTCTTCTCTTCTCTTCTCTTCTCTTCTCTTCTCTTCTCTTCTCTTCTCTTCTCTTCTCTTCTCTTCTCTTCTCTTCTCTTCTCTTCTCTTCTCTTCTCTTCTCTTCTCTTCTCTTCTCTTCTCTTCTCTTCTCTTCTCTTCTCCTCTCCTCTCCTCTCCTCTCCTCTCCTCTCCTCTCCTCTCCTCTCCTCTCCTCTCCTCTCCTCTCCTCTCCTCTCCTCTCCTCTCCTCTCCTCTCCTCTCCTCTCCTCTCCTCTCCTCTCCTCTCCTCTCCTCTCCTCTCCTCTCCTCTCCTCTCCTCTCCTCTCCTCTCCTCTCCTCTCCTCTCCTCTCCTCTCCTCTCCTCTCCTCTCCTCTCCTCTCCTCTTCTCCTGAGAGATAGAATGATGTGTCTCTGTCCAGAGAATGTGAATGTCACACAGAACTCTTCACTGGTTCACCTGATCCCTGTTTTCTTCCTGCTCTTGATGTCAAAGGAGTGATGGATTTCATGCCTTAACCTCAACCACTGACTAAACCTAGTGGTAAAGTGAGAGAGTAGAGGAGATGGTAAGAGGCAGCGAGCTATAGTTCCTGTGGCCAGGTACTCATTGAAGTCTCCTGCAACTCTCACAATGACCATGAAAAAACTAATTAATGGCTCCCAGTGCCCCCACTGCAGTACTGATTAATTTAACCAGCCTTGTCACTGCCTATGGTACCCATACAGAAAAGGGGGTCTACATGGCATGCAGGTGCCCTGCTGGCACAAGGACACCCCCAGCCTGACCAGTGGCCAAGGAATCAGGTGTGCTGCTCTATCAATAATGGAGAGAGGCAGGGAGACTGAGTGGTGGTGGTCAGAATCTGATTTTATTGTGGACTACATGTGCTTATATACTATCCTAGAAAGGCTAGTAATTTTTTACTACAATGATTGGGTTAATCATCACATAAACAAACTTACACATTTTGCAGTATCTCTTGCTTGTAGAAGTTGATTAAATCTTCTTCCAATCTTCTTTTCCAGTCAGTCAGTCTGATTCAATCTTCAGCTAGTCTTGATTCAATCCTCAAAGTTCTGTTTGTTCTTGCCAAGGCATCCTGATTATCAAATCTTTTATGCTAATCAGGTCCAAAGTACAACACTGCTGTACCCAAGGTTGGTGATGGGTTTGGGTGTCTGTGAATCCAGCTCTGCTGGGACAAGTTTCCTCCCTGGCAGCAAGCCTCTGTTGTCTGGCCCTCTGAATTGCAGTGGCCTGTGGGCACAATGATAACCCAAGACAAAGTTACAGGGCTGCATCTTCCAAATCACTTCCTGATCTCCATGAATGAAACCCTGCCTGAATTTTCTTGAGACATGTGTGTTTCTAGTCCTCTATGGCAGAGCTCACAGCCCCTTAGGTCAGAAACTTCCCCTGTTGCCTCCATACCCAGGTGAAACAGCTGGAGCTCTGCCCAGCACAACTTCAGGTCAACCATCACTTGTGATACTGAAGTGTTGCAAAGCCCAATTCAACAATACAGTTTGGGAACTGTCGGAGTCCAGGACACCCCTCTGGCTGCCCTGGCTGTCTCGAGACCCTGGCAGGGGGCTCAGAGACCTTGGCACAAAGTCAAAAACACCTGTGGCTTCGATTTTAGCTCATGGAAAAAGCTGCCAACTCTGTATGAGGAATTACAAGCCACAAGGGTTTGAGTAGTGTGGTAGTTGAATTAACACAGGGTGAAAAAGTGGAATTTTGGGGCTTTTTAGAATGGGGTTCAGGGGACAAGATGGAGGGATTTGGGTGTGTCCTGACCTTCTTCTCCTTCTTCTTGCCCTCTGTGTCTTGCTGTGATGGTGACACTTTTCTATTGGTTTAAGGTAGAGACACACTGTCCAACATAGATGATAGGTATTGGCACATTATTGTAAATATAATACACATAATTTCTGATATAAAATGTAAACACTGCCCTAGAGGGCAGACAGAATGCCATGGCCAACTTGCTAGACAGAGCTCAGCAGGGCAGAGAAAGAACGTTATGGATAAGAGAAAATAAACAACCTTGAGAAGCCGACCCTACGCATTCAGACTCCTTCTTTGGCTGCGGGGCTGGGAGAACAAGGACTTTTACATTCTCAGGGTCATCTCGACACCCAGACCCCGAGAGGGAATGTCCTGCCTAGGCTAGAGCTGAAAAGGGAATGGGATCAGGAATTGCGATGTCAGTACCTGGGTTTATGTGAAAGGCCTGGATGTCACAACTCTCTGAGGGTGTGCAACTCTTGGCCATCGAAGACTTGGTCATCATCTGCTTGCGGTCCTCAGCTGGTGACTTCAGTAACAGAAGTGTGTTGCATAAACTGGGGCCAAGGTCCTGGTCCTTCCTTTGGAGGGGCTATTATGGCACTTGGAGAAGAGCCTTTCCCCTTCTACTGAAGAAGAGCGCCTGCTCCTTGTGGCTGTCGTGAGGAGCCTCCTGCATTTCTTTCCAGCATAAAACAGGGCTGGATAATTTCATCACTGCTAATAACATTTCTAGCACGGCAAGCTACCATAATGATAAGGGTAATTTAATCTCATGCTTCAGGGATAAGCTGAGCTCAGGAGGGGAATCGGGGAGGAATTAAATTCCCCCTTCTCTGTGGAAGCTGCTTTGCACGGTTGATCATTTGTGTTGAAAGGCTGATGCTTACCATGGCATGGGGGCTGGGCTGGCCCTAACAGCTGGTCTCCAGAACATCCCTATTGCCTGCTGTCTGTCCTGGCTCCCTGTTCTGTGGCAAGTGGTGTGCCAAATTTGCCTGCAGTTGTTCCAGAAGAAAAGGGAGAAAGTGATGAGGGGAGGGCAGGCACTGCCTGCCTGAGAGTCCCAGTTTCCCAGTCCCTTACAGCCTCCTGGCATGTGCAGGTGTGTGCTGAGAGTGAGTGCTGGGAGTGAGCAAGGGGGCCATGAGGAAGAGGAGAAAACTGTGAAGTTGTCCCCTATGAGGTATGTTCCGGTGCAACTAGCTTGGTGTAGAAAAACATGTGAACAACTTTGATAGCGGTGAATTTTAATATGTCCAGCTCTGCTTTGATTTTTATCTTTTGATTTTTAACTTTTTAACTTTGGGGGGATGAGCTAACCTATAGGGACATGCAATGAAGCGGACAATATGAAACCAGGATGGAGAATACCAGCTCAATTAACATCTGTGAGCTGTGGTGAATCTAAGTCCCAGGACTTGGGAAGTCTTTTCCTACATGTCATCAAAATAGCAAGTTCTAATTCCTGCAGCTACGTTACAAAAATTGTTCATAGTGTTTATGGTGGAAACTTAATTTCAAATACCATAATTGGAGAAAGTCCTGAGTCAAAACTTAGATGAGTCTTAGGAAGAAAAATGTGTCTGCATAACTTGTTTTGTTGTACTCCCAGCTCCTAATTCCATCAGAGGTGAATGTATTTTACTGCTGTCCATCAGTCCCTGCAGGTCCCTTTCTGCCTGGGCACTGTCCAGCCACTCTGTCCCCAGCCTGTAGCTCTGCAGGGGTTGTTGTGGCCAAAGTGCAGGACCCAGCAGTCAGTCTTGTTAAACCTCACATCGATGGATTCATCACTTGGATCCAGCCTGTCCAGGTCCCTCTGCAGAGCCCACCTACCCTCCAGCAGATCCACACTCACTCCCAGCTTGGTGTCATCGGCAAATTTGCTGATTGTGGACTCAAACCCCTCATGCAGATCATCAATAATGAGGACTGGGCCCAGCACTGATCCCTGGGGGACACCATTAGTGACTGGCCACCAACTGGGTGCAGCACCATCCCCACCACTCTCTGGGCCTGGCTGTCAGCCAGTTCACCTTCCCGCAGTGAAGATGTACCTGCCCAAGCTGTGGGCTGCAGCTTTTCCAGGAGTATGCCATGGGAGACCCTGTCAAAGGCTTTGCTGAAGTCCAGGCAGACACATCCACAGCCTTCCCTGCATCTACCAGGTGGGTCACCTGGTTATAAAAGGAGAGCAGGTTGGTCAGGCAGGACCTGCTCCTCTGAAATCCACGCTGGCTGGCTCTGATCCCTGAGCCATCCTGTGGGTGCCCTGTGATGGCACTCAGGGTGATCTGTTCCAGAACCTTGCCGGGCACCGAGGTCAGGCTGACAGGCCTGGAGTTCCCCAGATCCTCCTTCCAGCCCTTCTTGGGGATGGGCTCACACTGGCACCTCCAGTGCTCTGGCACCTCCCTGGTGAGCCAGGACTGATGGTAAATGATGGAGAGCAGCTTGGGGAGCTCATCCACCAGCTCCCTCATCCCCCTAGGATGGATCCCATCTGGTCCCACAGACTTGTGAACATCTGAGTGATTCCTCCTGGATTACTGGGGGCTGCTCTGCTCCCTGTCCCCATCTCCCAGCTCAGGAGGCCAGTTCTCCTGAGAACAACCTGTCTTACGTTAAAAACTGAGGCAAAGAAGGTGTTAAGTACCTCAGCCTTTTCTTCATCTCTGGTAACTTGTTATTTGTTGAGAATGAACCACAGAGTCATGCAGCTCAGCCATATGGAGTTTTCAGACCTTTCTGGCTGGGTGGGAGCTCTCACTCAGGTCAGAAAGACCTGGCTAGCTAAGCTGGAGAGAGCAGATATCTGGCACACCCTGTGACAAAGATGTCAGCAGTCACCTGCCCGAGTCCTCTCACTGTACTCCAAGACTATGCCTTTAAATAGATTTATTTCCTCCAGTGCTTGATTTGGATAGGATCGGGTGGTAGAGTTGTTTCAAGGTCTGTAAGTGGGCATTCAAGACCTTGAAAATGAAATGGCACGTGCAAGAGCCATGCAAGGAAACCATGCAGAGCATATTTTTTATTACTATTTTTAATAGTTAGTTATTTATTAATTTACTTACTTCTAGGAGAGAAAACCCTATGCTCAGCTACACTAGTCCTGGAGGGTGGGGTGGTGGGGGCACAGGGGAGGGTGCAGGAGGCATTTCCATTAATTTTTTACCTCATAACAAGTGTGGATTATTCATGGAGCTCCACTGACTCAGTGTGGGGGGAAAAGATTTCCTGTTCACTATATACTGTTCTCTTCAGGAACATTATATATTTTCTTTCCTTTTTTTTTTTTTTAAACGTGGAGTCTCTCTAGGAACAGGAGAAGTTTGGGCCCCTGGACTTTCAAGGAGTCCTTTTTCATGTACCTTTGTTATTTATTCTTTATAATGAAGCTTCTAGAATTAATTCCTAAGAAAATCAGTGTAAAGAAACATCCCTGTCATTAAACAGCCTTCAGAGCTGTGGTTAAAAGATTTCCAGGTGGCAAATAAATGCCTCAGTTGACTGTAAGTCAATTGACTCATGATGTGATTGATGGTGTCTGCTCTTGTATTGAAGCTGTCCTTGATGTCTATCACTGGCTCCTTCTCTGGTTGTGAGCACAGGATGAGAAGACTGCAGTGATATGCACAAAAGCCCTGGTGACCACACTGGGAAGAAGCCCTGCAGCTCAGCCTGGGACTGGGTCTCTTTTGAGGTTACCAATCCCCAAAGTGCCAAGGATATTGAAGAAGTACCATCAGATTTTTTGACATTCACTTGCATTTCTGCACATGCCAGGAGGACCACTGAGTTTGCTTTTCACTGGAGTTTTGCTCTTTTATCTCTCTTTTTCCAACCCCAGCACTCTGTACAAATACAGGTGTTGCAAGCCCTGTGTGGTTTTTTTTTTTTTGTTTGTTTGTTTGGTTTTTTTTGTTTTTTGTTTTTTTTTTTTTATGGGCTATTTTCTAAAGGTTCTGTTCATCCTTTTCTAGTGACTTGCAGTTACATATAGGGTAATTTCTCCAGGTCTCTTTCTGGGCAGCACTGTGATACTAGCAAGTATTTAACTGGGATGTGTGGTCTCTGAGACCAACCTCAGCCTCCTGATTGCCTGGGCAGACGAGCCAGGTGCTGCTGTGCATGTGGATGAAGATGGGCTTCCTGTGGGACCCAGCCAGGATGGGTTGGGATTTTAAGGAAGAAAAGACCCAGAAAAGGTTGTGGTTGCTGCTGTCACGATCAGGATGGGTCAGAGGGAATTGCACAGCAGGCAATCGCTGCAGATGTGGCTGTGAAACAGACTCTATGCAGCACTGCTCTGGCAAGCAGGGCAGTGTCTGGAGCAGAGTCCTCTCTCTGGGACACTAAGAATGGAGAGGAGACATTGTGGCTCTCTGCATGGGTTTGTGTCTATGTCTCTATGGGTGTGCTCAGGCTGTTGTGTGTTACGTCCCATTTCTGTGCTCATCCACTTTGGTTTATGCCTGCTGTGACAGCTCTTCCTGCAAGAACAGCTCAGCAGGACTTGTTCCTAGGAAGTCTTCAAAAGGACTTTTGAAAAACCAGAGAAGCAAAGTGAATTGAGGCATGAAACCTATGTTCATAGTCCAAAGGAAGGTATCAGTTCATCTGGACAGGAATTACTTCCAGCTTGGCTCTCCCACCTTCTCATATCTGAGATCATTAGATTTATGAAGGAGTGAATGGGAAGGAAGGGCTTGAAAGCAGCCTGGAAAAGCTTGGCCAGTGTCATGGCATACAAGTCATTAGGAAAATAGCAGCACCTCCAGCTCTTGGTGGGCTCTAATGTCCTCTGGAGATGCAGGTGAGCTCTGTGGCCAGGCTGTGTAGTAGGGAGGACAGGGAAATGGCTACAATTAAATTATTTGGGAAGCTCAAAGGTCTTTGCAGGCAGCTGCTCCTCATGTATGTGTAGGGGAAGGTTGTAGCATTGCTGCTGAGTGCCACCATAAGGAAGGAAACTCAGAGTGTGTGGCTGAAGCCTGGGCTCAGGGTGTTCCCTGGCACTGAGCCAGGGGCTGGGCAGCACAGGATGGGACATGTCCCTGTCCAGCACTGCACTGCTCTCTGACAATAGGCAGTGTGGTCTCCTTTTTGGCTTCATGTGACAGAAACTGTCCAGACACTCCTGGATATTTCCTGGCTGTTTCTCTGCCTGCTGGACATATCAACCCTTCCAGAACTTGCTGCCACGCAGAGGCGTGCAGCAGCTTGTGCTCAGGGGGTGAGAACTTGTGTAAATCCCTGTCTGCTGGGAATTGTTATGGAGAGAGGTAGAGCTTGATACTGGAAATATCATGGAAATTACTTGGAAATGAGAAGAAATGTCATTCATTTTGCATGTAGGCAAAAAGCACAGTGAATGAAAGGATTAGGTGGAGTATGCACAAAGGGGGATCTCTTGTCCTGATCAATAATTTAAAATTCCCAGACAAGTGAGTGGTAGGGTTGCATGTACAAAACACTTGAACAGAATTTCCAATAAATTATTAAAAAAAAAGAGTTTATTCAGATTTACTAGTTGCACTGGAGCTGAAGGTCAGAGTTGAATGTAACTGAAATTTATGCATGTATAGTAATTCATAGTTCTTTCTATACAAAGTCCCTTAAACTCTGTCCTTAGCATGATGACATGGGGGAGAATTAAAAACTGACTTAGCCCTGTCTGCTTAGAAGAATTGTCTTTGCCGTACTGAGGTCATAACAGGTGAAATACTTTTTCTGAATGTGTGCTTACCATGACCAAACTTCCCTTCCAAGTGGCCTTGTGCTGTGTTGGAGGCTGTACAAAGCAGGCATGAATGGGGAGGTGGTTCAGGAAACAGGTCTGTGGGCATGGATGTGTGGCTGTACTCAAAGGCTACCTCTGGGACAGGCTTATGTCTCTGCCATCCCTGTTCTTAAACAGGGATAATGGCTCTTGGAAGGTAATAAAATGTGCTAATAGATCAGAAGCACACAGGTATTTCATGTCTCACTTTCTTGGAGCAAGCACTATCTAGATACAGGTCAGGAGTTAATACATCCCTTGCTTTTTTTTTTTTCTTTTAATAAACATAATCTTGCCTTTTAGGGTTATGTGCCTGTACCAGAGGCCCTTTCTTCACCTTTTTTTTCTTCCATACTGAATCTCAAACCCTCTGCTGAGAAAAGAAGCACTGACCATCATGATTATCTGTGAGCAGCACCTCCTTTTCTGTAATGAATGTGTCAAACCGTAAGTATTGCAGCTTCTCATTTCTTTGAGCTGAATCAATCAATGGCAACAAATCAGTATAATTTCCTTTGTTTTATCTGGTTTTCCTCATAAATGCTGCTACCATTAAAATCTAGAGGAATCCTGTGCTTCTTCAAACGTGCCACATTTTCAGCACCCCCTTCCCCAGGTGGTGTAGCCAATGCCATGAGAGTGCAACAGGAAGGATTTGTGCTCCCTGCACCCTGCACAAGACTGATCTGAAGGGTCTTACCTCAGATATTCCAGTACACAGCCCCCCGAGGTGTCATCAAGGAGCTCGTGTATTGTAAACGCAGGTGAACCCGGTGGGAGGAAATGATGATGTTTGACTTTAGCTCAGAAGGCTGAATGACTTCTTTATTACAACCATCCTATAATACATTAATATACTATTTCAAGGAGATACTAAAACTACATACCGACTTTCTAACTACCTGACTTACTCACAGCTTGTGACCTTTTCTAGACACAGGTGGGTTGGATTGGCCATCAGCTCAAACAATCCTCACCAGAATCCAATCAAGCAATCACCCCAGGTAAACAATTCTCCAAACACATTCCACATGGGAAAAACAAGGAGCAGAATTTTTTTTCTCTTTCTTCTTTCTGTGCTCCTCTATGAAAAAATCTTGAGAGAGAGAAGAATGTGCCTGCCACACTCGTGTTGCCTCTGGGGATCCCCAGACCCAGGCAACTCCCTCCCCCCAGGCAAAGTGTCAGAGCCTCCATAGCAAGAGAGAAGGGTCAGCTGCTGTGTGCTGCTCCAGACCCCTCCCAGACAGGCTGGCATCCTGCAGGCTTGGCCCAAGACAGGACACAAGGAGGAGTGTTTTCATATTTATTTCAGTGATTTTGGACCAGTGAGTCATCCCCCTGTCTCACACACACCCGAGTGCTGTGTTTCATGATGGTGCTTGCCTTGGGCAGGTCATTATCCATCTGCCTCTGCTGGGTGCTTTGAATCCAGTGTGGTCCCTGAAGGCACAGGGCCAAGCGTGGGCTGGAGCTGTGCTCTCTGCTCTGCCCAGCCCACTGATCATGGGTGACTGAGTGCTGTGTGGACTGCGGGACACGAGCATTTGGCAAGGGAAATTGGGAATGCTGCCTGATTTCTTAAAAAGTTGCCTAGAAACCAAACTCAATATTGCTGAACTTCAGCAGGTCTGTAGTGCGGAACTTGCTGCACAGGGAAAAGGATTTTTTGTTTTTATTATTATTTTCTACTTTCTTTTTTTCTCTCTTACAAGAAATAACTCACTTTTCAGCTGTTGGAGAAGGTAGTAATTGATCTAGAGCTTTGCAGTTTGCCTTCCGGAATGGTTTTATTCTTGATGTAGGAATAAAATTCTGTTAGGTCAAATACACAGCAATAAATACAAGAAGCACATTAACTTTAATATATTGGATTATTCCACTTGGTGGTGACAGGGGAAAAAAAACAAAATTTAATTCCCCTGGCAATGCAGGCAAAGAAAATCGTTTTCCCTGCCCGTGTTTTTTTCTGTTAAGTCATCTTTGTTTGTCAATGCTGGTGCTGCAGGCTTTGGCGGGGTCTAATTTTACTTTTTTATTTTAGCCTGGTGTGAAAGTAGGAAGTATTTTCTCCAAGTAAATTGTTCACCAATTCTCTCAATGCCTTTCATTTCTAGCTGTTGCCGACTCCTTCCCTACTGAGCTGTGTGGAGCTCTCAGTACTGTCAGAAAAAGGGGGATTGTAATGAATTTGCAAGATAGGGTATGTTTTAGGTTCACTCTGCCATAGAGTGGGGCAGTGACTTCAGCACAGGTGTTCTCCTTTTTCCAGGTATGCTGGTGTTAGTTTCTCTTCCTACCTTGAAGTTTCTCAGCTAAAACTAGGATTTGCTTTTCCATGCCAGCTGTTTTTGTGAAGTACCAGCACCCTTCAGTGCCACAACATCTGTTGCACCTTTCCTTGTGTCCCACACTCCAGTGATGTCTTAGGGCTCCCATACAGTGCTGAATGTACCCAGCAGTGCATGAATGACTCCCAAGTGATATTCCTTGCAGTGCTGAAGTCTTTCATCAGGTCTCATAGTCAGTCCTTGTACTGAGTCTTCCCTCATTTTTCTGGGAGAGCAGTGACATTAGAAGCTTTTCCCACAATCCTTGCCTTTTCACAGATTTCTGTGAAAATATTTCTGAGATTTCTGTTTTATATTGGAAAAATGACAGGTGAGAAGAGGCAGGGATCACTTCCCTGCTTGTCATCATGGCAGACAGGTAGAAGATGGCTCTGCTATGGACCAGGCAAATAGCAGAACGACTGCAACAGGGATTTTGTCTGGGTGAGAGAGGAAACATCTCAGCATGGTGGAGGACTGTAACAAAGGATTTGCAAGGGTAAAGCCTTTCTAGCCAGAAAGCTTTGAAAAAAGACTGGAGGAATCTGTGTCAGGAGAGATGTACAGGTGGGAAGGGATCTGAGTTAGACAGGAGAAGGGGACTTGGAGCAGGCAGGCTTGGGTTGTATGGTTGGAAGTTTGTGTGCTGGCTCCAAAGCATCTCTCTCCTATTGCAAGTTAGCAGGAGAGACTGGGGAAAAGCAAGGTAGGAGTGTCTGTGTGGGTAACTGAGTCTTTGCAGTGTTTTTATCGGTCCAGGCAGAGTTACCAATAAACCAGCCTCCTTCACCAGCACACAGACTCTGTCTGACTGTATTTGTCTGAGAGAAGAAAGGCTTCATGATAATCCTGCTGACAATTAATTGGCTTTTGTTCAGCAAGACTGAACAAGATCTCATCTTAATCTGTTTCATTATTTTGCCTTGTATAGCACAGTCAACACAAGATTAGGTTTAATTTTCAAACAAAATGCAAAGGCATTACTCATATCTGGATCAAGATTTTATCTGCTTCATTTTGCAGTGCTTCATGTGTCAATATTAACGAGAGGAGCTGCATTATGTGTGGGGAGGTAGAAATATCACTGCTTGACTTCGGGACTTTCTGCAGGGATTGCAAGTAGCAGAGCTTTGATACCATCCTTTCTCTACTCTCAGCTCTTCAAAAAAGAATCTTTATGCTCAGGGAAACTTGGATATATATATATATATGTGTGTGTGTATCTGTATATCCCACTGCATTTCAGTGCTTCTGAACATGGTACATCTGCAATGTGCTCTGTGGGAGGCATGGCACTGCCAAAGCTTCCTCCCTTCCCTGCTCCTGCTGCAGAGAGATGTGTTTCCCCACGATCCATCAGTCCAACGAGCACTCTCATGGCTTTATTGCAGCCTCTCTGGGAGCACTGATTGCACTGTGCTTAATGGCTCTGCACAGATACAGCTCCACATGAGCTGCTCTGAGTGCCTGCAAGGGAGGTCAGCCAAGGGCATGTGTGGTGCACCTGGGGCTCCTGCCTGGCTGGGGAGGGCTGCAGAGCTCTGCACGCAGAGGAGGTGGGTAGAGGGGATGTGAGTGCCTGGGCATGGTGCACCAGGAGACACAGACAGCCCTGCTGCTCTGAGTGAGACTCTTCTGAGTCTTGTGGGCTGCATTAAGGTTAGAAAATAATCTGCAAGGAAAGGTGTGTTACTAATTTCAGTGATACTTCAACACTCTAGGATAGTGTTGGGCAAATTGTGCTGCTTCCACTTGAATCTGAAAGGCCTTGGTCTATGTTCAGGCAGCTTTCACTGCTCTGATTACTCATTGCAGTTTAAAAGGCTGCCTGCATCCAATAGAGGTGTGTTGTGTCTGCCACCCAAGAGGCAACAATCCCTGCAAAATGTGTATAGCTGTCCGGGATGGCAGGGATAAGCATTAGGGTCTGTGCAGCAAAGGCTGCACTGCAAACCATGCCAGCAGGCACTGCAAGAGGATGAGAAGAAAACATTCACTCGAGCCTAAGCTTCAGCTGGAAATAACAAGGTGCAGGGCTCAGGAGCAGACCCAAAACACAGCATCCAGACCGGTACAACTGCATCTCTTGTGCGTTGCTTGGCACGGAGAGAGCCAGCATCGGCAGGGGCTCCTGCCTGCAGCCCGAGTGCCCTCTGCTGTCACCGCCCAGGTGAGTGACACAGCCCCAGCTGTGCCTGCCTGGCTGTGTCTGGCTTCTCTGGACCTGTGACATCTCTTCCTCAAGTGTCAGTCTTGACCATGAGCATGTTGTTCTGGTTGTCTGTGAACCTTTGCTTTACACACAGGCTGCTGTGTATGGAGCTCAGCTCTCCGAGCAATCCTTGTGCTTGCCAGGTTCTGTGAGACTTTCCAGCTGAACTCACTGTAGCTGCAATTCCAAAGCTGCAATTCACTGTAGCTGCAGTTCTCTCTGCAATTCCAAAGTGTGTCCCCAGTAGGAAAGCATCTTGATGTGACATTCACATTCACTGGACAGAGAGACATCATTCTGTCTCTCAGGAAAAGCACAGAGAGAAGAAGAGAAAACTATCTTTATCTCTGCTCCTTTGTTTTCCCCATGTGGAATGTGGTGTGGAGATTTTTTACCTGCAGTGATTGCTGGGTTGGATTCTGGTGAGGGTTGTTTGGGTTCAATGACCACTGGGATTCAGCTGTGTCTTGGACTCTCAGCAGAGTCATGAGTTTATTAGTTTGTTGGGTAGGTAAGAAGTAAGTTTGTAGAATAGTATAGTCTCACTTTAAATAATATATTAATGTAATGTTGTGTATTTTTAATAAAACTATGCTTCAGGCTCTGATATGGAGCCAGACATCATCATTTCTTCCCTGAGCTGGGGTCCACTGCATTTTTACTATATCTTTAGGTCCTTATTTCCCTACTAGGTAAGGAGACTGAGGCCAGGAGAGTCACTGCTCTGAGGATATCAGAAGGAAATAACTGGATGGAAGGAGAAGCAGCTATCAGGTTAGCTCAGTGCCAAAGCTGCTGACATGTGGACTACTTTGTCCCCTAAGGTACCTGAATGATGTGGGACAGCAGTGAAGGAGGTGTGGAGTGGCTGCAAAGGGAGATGTGTGCCTCAGGGAGTGTTTCTTCACTAGTCCAGTGCTTTCCAGTTCTTGGAAGAGTTTCTGCTCTTGACAGGCAAGGATAAGTCCCTGGTTTTCCATCCCACTACCTGTGACCCTATTGATATCTGACCCTGAGATGATCTCATTTGGTTAGAGAGCATGGTGCTAATAACATATAACAGCAAGGTTGTGGGTTCAAGCTCTGTATGGGCCATTTACTTAAGAGCTGGACTCAGTGATCATTTTGGGTCCCTTCCAACACAGAATAATCTGTCGAGCTGTTAATCTCTGCTACAGCTTTCAGGTGAATTTCTCTGCTGCACTAGTTGATGCTCTGCTATCCTGTCTTTCAGAAGTGCTATTCCCAGCCTCTGTAAGCTGATTTAGAAGGAATCAAGTTCCTAAATTACCCTCCCTTTTACAACTGGCTAGAACAGCCAGACTGCAAGCGACAGGGAATTGTCAAATAGATTACTTTTATTTTCTCCCCCAAGTGTCCCATCCCCAGTCCTAAATTGCCTAGTGGGGGAGAAAACTCCACAATCTGTCCACAATCCCCCAGGTGGGTAATAATAGATGCTTCATATAGAAAAATTCTATTAGACTTTACAGGAGGTATATGATAGTGCTTCCTTGCCAGGACCCTATATTGTTCTGTTCTGTTCCTCTGCAAGAGACTTGCTGTAGAAGTTAATATGAAAAAAAATCAACCAGCCAACCAACCAACCAACCAAAAACCAAAACACCAAAAATACCCCAAAACAAAAGCAAAAACCAAACAAAAAAAAAACCACCACAAAACCAAAACCAACACAAAACCAAAAAACCCAACCAAAACCAACAAAAAAAAAAAAAAAAAAAAACCTCAAGGAAGGAAAAAAACCCCAAAATAGAAAACAAACTAACAAACTCCTTATAACTATAATGACATTTATATCCAAGATTAACTGTGGTGTGCTTTGTAGAACAGAAAATTGCAGTGGTATCTTGTACAACAACAGACACCAAGTACAATCAGCTACCCAGGACATCAGGTGCCAGCTGGTAGGAGCAGGACAGGGTTGTTGTGCTGTACTAGGGCTTCTCTTGGTGCCTCTGACTATTAAAGCAGTAGGGAAAAGAGGTGTTCATGTGGTGTCTTGGCAAAGAGTGAAAGGCTCCTTAAACTCTCCAGTCCCATCATCCATCTGTTCCCTCCCACTGTGGGTGTTTGGAAAACACTTCTGTGTTCAGTGTAGCTCAGCACTCTGGGGTGCCTTGTGGGCATGATGTGCAAAAGAACAAAGCCCTTTCTGCAGCTCTTGTTGCCATGATCAAGATTGGGAGTGGACGCTTTTATATGGTTTGGGCTTTTTTGGTATTTTTTTTCTTTCTTTATCATGAATGTTTCAACAAGACTCAATCTTTGTGTTTTAATGCTCAGATTTCTAAATACTCTGTGTCTGGGGGATGCAAATATCTGACATAAATCACTTGGGCAGACCTCTTTCTGTCTGTACAGCACACATCTGCATTGGTCACTAGTGTTCCTAGAAGTTACTGTGTAGTGTCACAAAACTGCTTGCATGTGTTGGCACAGCAGAAAGCAGAAGGAAGTCACATTGAAGTGGTGGGTGACAGAGCCCTGCAGCAGCTGGGAGATTCAATACATGTAAGGCCTTTTGCCACAGTTACACTTACTTTCTGTAATCCTATGAAATTGCACCATCTCAATTTCCATCAAGCCTGCAAGGTGTGAGAAGCCATTACCCTCCTGCACTCTGTTTGTCTTTGATGGGTGAATTGACATCACCTTGGAATTGGGTGTACATGTATGGCACAGTGTGTTCAGACTTCCAGGGCTTGATCAAAATTCAAAAGGCATTTGGAACAAAATATAATATAATGTGAGCAAGACTTTTTTTTCCCCATATACCCAGACACTTGCTTTGGGAATCTAGTACTGACATGGCTGAATGTGAGGAGTAATTGCTCCCCTGAGGTCAGCAGTGGCTTTTGTGAGCAGCTCTGTGAAGCAGAGGTGGCTATGCTCTGCAGTGAGGCTGCAGGCACTGAGTGTCTGGGAAAACACCTCTTGGAGGGGAGTGGGAAGGTCAGGACAAGCTTTGCAGGCTGCCCCTGACAGCAAACATGAACATGGGGGGTGCCAGCACAAAGAGGGAGTGCCGGGAGAAAAGCGCTCAGGCAGCTGCACTCATTTTAACAGAGCTGCTGGGGAGGCTGTGTGAGCTCAGTGCCTCAGCCTAGATAAACCCAAAGTGGGGACTACGGCCCTGCCTCATATGTACAAGGGCCACAGTACCTGAAGGCTTAATCCTGAGGTTTATCCTGACTGTAAGACGGTGACTTAGGAGAGGTTCAGTTTAACAATTGCACTGAGGTGTGAAATATTGATCCCCTCACTATACTGATTCCTTAGGGATAAATGGAGGGAGTGTTTCTTCTGTGGGCAGGGAGTTGGCAGTGAGCTGAATATTAACTAAAAGCTGCACTAAAGGCTAAGAGTGGGTAAAGCAGCACTGCAAGAGAGTGTGTGCAGGGGTAAGGGAAGGGAAACAATTACATTCTGAACTGATTCTGGTGCCTCCTGGGTCAGAACTAAGGTTAAACTCTCAGTAGAGCTAGTGACAAATGGCCTGGAAGGTGTGCAGCACGGCTGGGCTCCATGGAAGCCTTCCTGTACCTTCTCTGCGCCCTGAATGAATTCCCACTATGTTTGAGATGCACTTCTGCTTGCTGTTACACTGCAGACCCATTGCACATTAAGTGCTTCCCATGGGTCCAGGGTGCTGGGGAACAGAGCACGTGCCTCTTTCAGGGACACCCATGGTATTACACACAGTACAGTGACTCCTGCACTGGAGAGAACTGGCTGACACGCTCCACGTAATCAGAAGACGGATGCTTGAGCACAGGGGACAAATACCCAGTACAAAAGAGGAAATCCACACTCAGTTGTGTCACTTTATTACGTTTGCCTGGACTCTGGAGTGTGTGTGGCACCCGGGTGCAGTTGTGCAGAAAGCCTGAGGAAGTAGCATGCAGTGTCCAGGTGGGAAGCTCCTTCCTTTGGCTGCAGTCACTACATGTGTAAGGGGGCACTTAAATGGCAGCCCAGGGAGGGAAGACAAACACATGGACACAAAAATAGAAATACTTTCTTTAGGCAACACCAGCTCTGTTAGGGGATGCTCTTCTGAGTGGAATAACTAGCAGGGACAGTCTTGGTTCAGGAAAGTTTAGGGGGTCTATTCAGGATGGGGCACACAGCCCTGAGTGATATCAAGAAGCTCAGGTGGGAGACTGAAGTGCTGTCTTGTCAGCAAGCACATGGCAGAGGCAGAGGTGTACTTATTGCAGACGTGGTCAGTAGAGGTGGAGGTCAACAGCTTTCTGTGTCCTGCTAGCAGTCACACTGGATGACGAGGATGCTTGTTGCATGAAGCATGCAGAGGCCAGGAAGGGGTAAATGAGTTTGTTTTCATTTGTTTCTGGGACCCTATCCCAAATTTTTTCTAACCCAGTTCCCTAAGTTGTTGTCATCTCTCTCTCTCTGCCAGCAATTACTCTCAGATGCCATCTCTGAGGGAGCCAAATGAAGCCCCAGGGCTGGACACCAGACAGGTTTCTCTTCCCAACACTTCCCTTGATAAATGCATGCTGGGAACGGTGTAAGAGAAAAGGATTCAACCTCTCTTGCTTTGCATTATCACTAAAAATTAAACTAATAGTATTGACAGCCAAGCTAGAGCCCCTCTGTAAACAACGGGTAAACAAAAGGTAAACAATGTTACCTTTTTATAAATGGAAGAAGCCAAGGTTCCCACTGCAGGTCATGGAAACAGCTGGGGAGAGGTTCTGGGTTTCCCTGGTATGTTTTGAGACACAGGGTCTGTGGTTCTCCTTATTCTTTTCTTCCCACTCTAACTTCCAGAAAATATACTTAAAGTATCCCTTCAAGTTAAGGAGTGCCCAAGTCAGGGAAGCAGGCAGCAGACAGCTGACTCAGGCTGGGTGCTAGGGATTAGAGACTTAAGAGAGGAGATCTGCAGGATTTTTAGGTGATCTCCTGTCTGACAGAGAACATCAGTGCAAGTGGTGAGGCTGAGTCTTGTAGTGCATTCACAAATTCATTCACATTCTTTGCATAGTCCTCTTGAGGAAGGATGGGTGGTGGCTCCTGGCATCTTGCACACATGTTCCTATGCAGAAGGGCCATATAGCCAGAAGCAGCACCATGCAGAAACCATCCAAAGGCTAGGGGATGCCCTGAGAGAAGCCAACTCCAGCATGCAGATCCTGGTTCAGCACAGCTATGGCTCTACTGTCACACTGCTGTTGGTGACACGGACACCATACCATCCCTTCCAGAACAGCGTGTCCTGGCCACCATGTTCAAAGCGGACAAAACGGACCCCAGGCCCGTAGTTGGAAAAGGTGTGGGAGATCTTTAGGACAAGAGACAAAATAGGTGTTAGTAAGTGTCAAACCACCACAAACCTACCGCTGTTCAGTGCACAGGGCCTTCAGCCCCACTGGCCACAGCAGACCCATCAGGCTGGGTAACCGTGGGGAGATTTACAGTGGGACAAGCTTTGATCCCATTGTTCTGAGGCCACTTAATCACTCCCAGTTGGACATCTCCTGCACCTTACACCTGCTAGTGGTGACTCAGCAAATCTCCTGTAAAGCAGCCTCCCTTTTCCTTTTCAAATCGTAAGATCATGGCTCCAGAGAACACATGACAGAGCCTCCTCCTCCCCCTGGAGAATTCTTCTGCTTAAAAATATTCCTGATTCACATAGGTTGGATGTCACCTGCTGAGCCCATACCTGTAACTCACCTCAGTCCAGCTGGCATCATTTTCCTGTGGGATGGTGACAGTGTCACTTTTGTACTCAGCCAGCACATCCTCATTGTCAGAGAGCAGCTTCACACACAGCTCATAGAGGCAGCCAGCATCACTGCGCCCTGCATACCTACAAGGAGATCCAAGCTGTTGGCATTACCTGTAAGAGCTCTGCAGAGGCTCCAACATGCTCACCAAGCTACTGCAGCCTTGCTTTGAGATGGAAATGTGCAGTGGTTCTTAGCCCAGCCCACCACCTCCCCTCATTGCCCACAGGAACCTGGGCTGTGGAGTTCATGCGCTCTGACAGTTTGAAGCCTGTGGGAGCTGCCGGTGAGCCCTGTCCCACATCCAGGATCCTGGCAGCTGAGGTTTTAAGCCCAATATATATATAAGGTCTATGCCCTCCCTGCTCTTCCTTATCTTTCTTAACCCTCTGCCTGTCCTCAGAGCCTTTCTTAATACTTACCAGTCTCTTACCATGATTTTAGGCTGGGTTGTATCCATCAGCTCTTCCCAGTAGCCCTCAGCCCTAAGGTCAATGACCTGAGCCTTTCGACACCACCTGGAACACAAGATGCTAATTGGTATCACAGTCTCTCCTGAACTGGGAGAACCAGAAATGCCCCCTTTCCTGAGTAAGAGAAGAAAGCAGCCTTACTCATAAGATGTAACAAAGTATTTATGGACTTCTTCACTAGGAAATTCTTTTCCAAAGTCCCCTGGGAGCTCTTCAATTTTCCAGCCATCACCTCCATTCTCTACCTCTCCCCAGTGCTCCAAGTCTTCTGCAAATGGCAGAAAAGAGACTTGGATGAGTCCTGTGGATGTGGGGGACCTGACCATCTCCCACTGGAACCTTCCTCTGGCTTGTGAAAGTTTGATATTAGACACAGCACTGATTTCCTATGTAGACTATGGATATGTTTGTTAAGGAGAGGTCAGGCAAAAACCTTTAGTCTAACTGAGTTTAATCACACCAAACTTTAACATTCCCCAGCAAAGTGGCTGTGTACGTGTGGGTTTAAGAAAGTACTCCAGGGAAAGAATTTAGGTATTCTGAACAGTGTCACCATTTTCAGTGTCACAGCACACAAAGACTCTGGGGACAGATGCTAATTGCTTTATTTCTAAGTTTTCTAAAGCACTAAGTGGTATTTTCTGAGGCAGTAAGACCTTAAACATCGGGGTTTTCAAGAGGGCAACCTGGATGCTTGAAAAGCTTGCATAAGGTCACTTTTAAACAAAATGGGGAAGCTGTGTTGATACTGCTTTGGTCTGTGATGAGTGAAATTGTTGCTATTTGGATTGTGAGGCTTGGTTACTGCTACTTATTACTAAGCAGCTTGTAGCTCTGGCAAGCAAAGGTCATAGATTCAGAATAATGGCACATGGGGTGTGTGCCCAGGCTCTAACATGGGCTGTAGTGAGGGGGTTAAAAACATGATTGGCCTGAGCTGCTCCAAGGAAAGAAGCCTGAAAGGCTTGGTGAGCTGAGGGCAAACTCACCCTTGAGCTGGGAAAATCTTCATCTCCCCTGTCATGGCTTAGCAAGAAGCAATACAGAAACAAATGCCACAGCCATTACTGTGTTGGATGGTTTCTACAAAGGACATCTTTGTGTCTCAAACATGATTTAGATCCTTGCAGAGGTTAGATAATGTTATGTAAAGCCCTTTGCAAAGGCTGATTATCAAGGGCCTTTGTGCTCATTAAATGATTTGGCTGCACGGATTGAGTGACTTGACTCTTGGGCAGGGAGAAAATTCTGCAACCTGACAGCAACTAAGATCTATTTTCAAAGACTAGACATAGGCAATTCTCAGTGACTGGTCATCTCTCTGACACCTCGAAGCTTGTTGTGATGTCTCTCACCTTCACCGCATGGGTTCTTGATGAGATTCTTCCTTTTCTTACTCAGGAAGTAGAAGCTTTGCCAGTTCTCTGTATCTGACTCTGCTCTGGTGAGGCCTTCCTGCTGACACTTCAGGATCCAAAGTGCAGCTCCATCAACCAGGTTCTTCCACTGGCAGCAGACCAGGCGGCACACCAGCACCAGATCCACCGCAGGTAGGGAAGCCAGGATTCGGATCAGGACTGCTTCAGGGAGGGACTCCATCCTGAGGCAGGCTGGGCAGAGCTGTCTGAGAGAGAGGGTGGAAAGAAATGGTGAGGGTTTCCCACATCAATGTCAGACACTGATACAGTAGAAAAAAATGGAAAACAAATATATTCTCTGAAGGCATGATTTTGATTCCTAGCCTCAGGGTCTCCTGTTCCTTATTACATTAATATCCTGAAGCAGATTACTATTTTTGTATTCTAAATAAAAGCCCTGAATTAAATCTGCCCACAAAATGCATGTATTTGACCACTGAGTTTGTTCATTTTCCAGGCTGAAATCAGTCCTTCCAGAATCTCTGCTGCTTCAAAAATCAGGCTCCTAATAATGATTTCCTCTGCAGAGGAAGGCACATGGGTGTTTGTTCTGCCTTTAAGAGCATCCCTGATAACAGATGCTGCAAAGCAGTGCTCAAATATCAGTGTTAAGCTTCTTGCCAGCCACCTTTGCAGTGGTTCATTCTGTATCTGACAGTCTTTCCCTCAGAGTGCTGGCACTTAATTGCCTTAGTCAGGAGCCTGTATAAAGTAAAGGTCTGAGCATAACTGAAAATTACTCAGCTGATATTCTCAAATATTCTATTGTCTCTAGCCTCATAACTGGAGGAATTAAGTCATAAGTGCTTGCTCTAACTTCATGTGCTAATTCTGAACTCCAAACAGCTCTCTGCTGCCCTGAGGTCCAGGTCCAGGTGCTGCAGGACTGTGGAAAGATGAGTGTGCAGATTCAGAGCCTACATCATCCATGAGGGATGCACTGTGACACTGCTTTTATGTCAGCTCAGTCCTGGTGCTGGGAAGCTGCTGAGATTGCAGCAAACCGCATGGATGCAGCCAAACTCCTCAGGAATGACTCATGAAGCCTGGGAGAGGTGAGAACAGAGGTGAAATACCCTGGCATGCAACTAAACGAAATACAGAAGTGAGAACAGAGGTGAAATACCCTGTTATGCAACTAAACAAAATACAGCGATGCCAAACCTGGCAAGGAAGGGAAGAAACTGGGAGCCACTGCTGTAGCAGCATCCTAAATCTAGACGTTCAGATGCGTCCTCTATCTGCACTGCGCCCAGCAGGGGCCAACTGTAATTTAAAACTCCCTGGCTTTTATGGAGACAGCATTAGTGATTTCTCATTCTCCCCACACTTCCAACCCTCAACCACAGTCCTGAAAGCCAAAATGTAATTTTTCAGAAGTAGGCGGGAGGGATCATGCTGGTTTCATCCCGTACGGGAATGTCAGAAGCCTCTCCTGCTCCCTGCCCGCTGCTAGAGCGCTGTTAGCCCGGCTTCCTCCGCACTCGGGAGAGGGGCAGAGGTACCTTTCGTTTCCCAGCCCAGGTAAGCATCCAAACCGTGACCGGCATCACGGGCACGCTCCCGGGCGGCGCCCATCCCTTGACGTGTTCGGGTGTCCCTCCTCTGTCCCCGGCGCTGCCCAGGAGACACCCCGGAAAACCCGCAGGGGCTCAGGGGAGGCACCGAGCGCTCTTACCTGAGCCGCTGCTGCGCGGGCGGGCCGGAGCCAGGCCGCTCCGAGCTGCGCTGCGCCGACCACGGCACACGCGTGTGGGGAGAGCGGCCCGGGCTCCCGGGATAGAGGAGCGGAGTGCGGGGAGCGGAGAGCGGAGCGGAGGACGGAGTGCGGGGAGCGGAGAGCGGGGAGCGGACTGCGGGGAGCGGAGAGCGGGCAGCGGAGCGGAGCCCCGCCCCGCCCCGCCCCGCCCCGCCCCGCCCCGCCCCGCCCCGCCCCGCCCCGCCCCGCCCCGCCCCGCCCCGCCCCGCCCCGCCCCGCCCCGCCCCGCCCCGCCCCGCGGAAGGGCCGCGGCCCCGCACATCCGCGTCCGGCGGCGCAGATGGGCGGAGCCAGGTGGGGCCGGGGGTCACGGCGGGGAGCGGGCCTGGGGCCGGGCGGGCTGCCCGCGGGTCTGTTATTCACGAGGGCAAACTGCCTTTGCTTCCGGCAGCTCGGCCCGTCGTGCCGGGGATCTCCCATCGCGCTCCTGCGGCCCGCGGTCTGCCATGACAACCATCGGCGACCTCCCCGAGGACGTGCTGGTGGAGCTGCTGTCGCTGCTGCCCGCCCGGGACCTGCTCCGCACCTGCCGGCTGGTGTGCACGCAGTGGCGGTACGTGGTGGACCTGACCACCCTGTGGAAGCGCAAGTGCCAGCGCGACGGGTTTTACCGTCAGAGCTTGGACAGAAGCATCTCTGACTGGAGGACCTTCTATATGCTCTGCCACTTGAAGAGAAACTTAATCAAAAACCCTTGTGCTGAAGGTTTGTTTTGTTATTTATTATAAAGGACTAAGAGTTTCCGAGCAGTCCGAATGAGTCAGTGTCCTGCATGCCTCAACTACTGCTAGTGCTGTGGGACTGTCCAGCTATTGGGTGTAGCTCTGCTAGGTCAGAGTCATAGCTCAACTCCTGCAATAAAACTGCTGTGATGTAGATAGGGATGTATTTACCAATACTTTGTGGTTTTAGCCAGAAAAATCTGGAGGAGCCAGAAAAGTCGTAAGGCCCCAGTACGGCAGGCAGTGACAATTAATTTGCACTGCAAGTACAATGTGGTAGTGAAATGATGAGGTATTGGGATTAAACATTTGGGCAGCTGGAGAACTTTTGTTACCAAAGACTCGACTAATATAACTACAGTAATCCTACTTTATTGCTGCTGCTGATTTTCTGATGAGGTCAGAAATCTGCTACCTGCTGTCCTAGATGCTGACAGCCACATAAAGGTAATGGCAGCATAATGACAGGAGTCACTTACAGCTGTAGGAAAAATACAGTGGAACTGAAAACATCAGGTAGCTTCCTGGAATTCTCCTGTTGCTGATTCTAACAAAAGCTGAGATCCTGCTGGTAGCTGAAGTGAGGTCCTAACCCACACTTGGACACCTGTGTTTTTAGAGAACTTCCAGCACTGGACACTTGATGACAATGAAGGAGATAAGTGGAAAATTGAGGATCTGCCTGGAGCTCATGGAAATGATATGCCAGACCCCACAGTACAGAAGTACTTTGTCACTTCATATGGGTAAGAACTGGATTCCAGTAATCTGGAACTGGGAAATCTGCTTCCTCCCATCTGTCTGAAAAGGCACCATGGTTAGAAGGCTGGTGGCAGATTACTGAACCTTAGATCACCTGTGGGAAAAGGAAGGCGCTTCATTAACCCTTTATGCCAGTTAATCTAAAGAGATGGGTACTGCTGAGAGAATTGATGACAGCAGGTGCTAAATCTCTCTGCCCACCAGAAACTTCCTCTAATTTTTATAGTTAGGATAATCCATATGCTTCTCCTCTCCCAAAGGTGGTAGAGAAAGGTTAAGGGTCTGGCAAACTCAATCAAACTGTACTTACATGACAAGGTCAAAGCTCTGTAACCTTCAGGAGTGGTAGGTCCTGAAGGTTACACTAACAACTCGTGTCACACTAATAATTTGTAATAAAAGCTGTCACCAGAGGAGGATCAACAGCTTTTACAAGCACTAGGCACTGGTTTTCTGTTACCAATACATAACAGAGTCCTCTCTTAATCCAGCTTGTAGATAACTATTCTTTTTATCTTGGGGTGAAGCTAATTCAGTTCACTTTTTTGTCAGGTTCTGGTTATGGATAAGGCAGGGTTTAGCCAGGTCAGCTTTGTGGGCCTTCAGGATCTGGATGGGTATTAAAGCTGTCAGGGAAAGGACAGCAAGAGGGAAGAGATGTGTTCTGTAGAACTGTGACTATTTCTATGTCTGTTTCAGGCCATGCTTCAAGTCTCAACTCATTACCCTGAAGAAAGAAGGTTATTGGAATCAGCTGATGGATGAGAAACGGCCTGAAATTACAGTCAAGGACTGGTGAGTGGAAGCACTGAAAATTAGAATTTCTGGCATTGGTCTAGAGGTAAGCTAGGCTTCTGGAACTTTTCATGCAATAACATCAGTTCTTTATTCTTTGGGAGTTGTAGTTCTTGAGTGAAGAATAAGCTAAATCTAAACTCACTCAATGGACTGCACGGTGGCAATCCTGTGAAGGGTGGGATAGCTGTAAGCTCTAGAACTTCTCTATCGCTATGGGGATGACACTCCTTCACTCCTTTTCCTCTGCAGACAGGGATCCCCTTGGAGACTGCTTTTGAAAAATAAAGAGAACTGAATGCTGTATACACAGTCCTGCTCCTTGATTCCTCCTGCCTCTCCAGGTACGCTGCCAGGTTTGATTGCGGGTGCCGCTACGAGCTCACCGTGAGGCTGCTCTCGAAAGACTACATCGTCCTGGAGGAATTCCATCCTGAGCCAGTGGTCATTGAGCAGTGGAGTGATGCCAAGTGGAGAGAGGTGAGCAGCAGCCAGGGAGGCAGGAGTTTTACTGCAATGTTGTGACGCTTTTGTGTTCCATGTCTTACTTGGCCAAAAGTGCCAGTGGACTTTCTCTGCTGTTCAGCCTCCTCTGCTCTATAGAAAAGGTGAGTCAGTGCTTGCTATTGATGATGCTGAAGAAGCAGTAGTGTCCTGAATGAGACAGGTACTATTTTTAGGTGCCCAGCATTTTCTATAGAGTATCCTGTGGGCTTCTGTGTTGTTTTAGTGCAGTCTCTTTAATTTTTTCTTGGTTTTATGTAAGATTCTGTCTAAATAATTAAATAACAAGAGCAGATTTCAGGGGTTTTTTTTGATCAAAAAACTGTTTTAAAACTACTGCATGGATAGCCAAGTATTGCAGACTTAACTTTTCTTAAACTGTTACAGGTCTTTAACTGGTTTGATTTGCTGTACATTCTGCATTAGATGTTACTTATACATGCACTTAAAAATCAAGCTTAATGTTAGCTTAACTCAGATAGGATTTTGGGGAAAAGGCTGAGTGAGAAAGGCTTCTTTCCTCCCCCTGCCATCCCCTCCTCCCCAAAAAAACAGAGTATGGTGCACTTTCAATGAAAGCTATCTAGGCTCAGGAAGAGCTCATTCTAAGACTCACACACTGTAGTTTTCTGAGCTTCTAGGTGAGCGCTGGTTTATATAGGCAAATTAAGAGGAATTCTCTTTTCTGTCCAGATTTCTCACACCTTCCAGAATTACCCAGCAGGAGTTCGTTACATCTGGTTTCAGCACGGAGGCCAGGACACCCAGTACTGGGCAGGATGGTATGGGATCCGTGTGACAAACAGCAGCATCACCATTGGGCCCCAGACATCATTATGAAGCACTATGTAAGGGTTTGCTTTTACCTCAAGACTGGAACCAAGTGGCCTCAGTTGCACTGTTTGCCTGTGCTGTCCGGGTGTGTCCTAGCTTTGTCCTGCAGCTCTTGTGCACAGCAGAACTTCAGCAGGCCCAGCCCTTTGGAAGGGTATTCTGTCTTCATCTTCCATTCTCTTCTACCATGGATGTTACTCCAATTAATGGTGCCCTTCCAGAGAAAAACTGGGACAATTAAATATGAAGTCTATCTTTTCTAGTTAATACATTCTTATGCTAACACACATGGTCTAAAAGACACTTTCTTGTTTATGGAATGTAGGAAAGATAAGGCTAAAATGCCTAATTTCAGATTACCAATTGTACCTACAAGGACCCTGCCACAGATTGTTTTGTACAGTATTTTCTTTCCTGTTTCAGTTTTAAGATTCAGTTAAGATTTATGATCTGCATCAGACCCTTCATATGATCAGGAAACTGTCACTCCTTGTTCCTAAGTGCTGTGTCACTGGTAGTGAATTCCTTACCCTTTCTCTAAGTGTGTATGATCAAAATGGTACCTGCCTTTCTATCCAAAACAGTCCCTTGGTGTTTGAATAAACAGGTAGAGAAAGAGGAGGTAAGAAGTCCCTTCAGGCAGCTGCCTAATAACACAAGTGCCTTTTGATTGTGCTGGGCTTTTCCCACATCAGCTTTGGTTTGTACTGAGCAGTGTAACCCAATATAAAATGTTAAAGCAGTGCCCAGAGTTGATCTATAATGTTCCTACACTTGTTACTTGGAGGAAACAGGAGGTGCTGGACAGGCTAGTGTACCAAAATTCTCTGACAAACAAGCTCAGCTTGTTTGAACTGTGTCTCCCACCCTTATATACCCAGAACTAATGTTAAGGCCATGTTCCATCTCCTCTGACAGGTGTAGGATAAACAGTGCATTCCTTGCCTATTCTCAGTTAGGAGTGGGATACTTGGCAGGTGTCCTTGCTGGACAGACGAATTCCACATTGCTAATGCCACCTCTGAGTGAAAGGGAAGAGATCAAGGTTGCAGAGCCTTTCATAGGAATTGACAGAGTCCACATACAGGCCAAAAAAGCGGTGGGAGCTCCATAGAAAATAAAAATACTTCCTCACTGAAGAAGGGAGCCTGGTTTTGACAGAACTCAGCCCAGTTCAACTGGGGTAAAACTTGGTATTTATTGAAGACTACTTGGGATGGTCACAGTGGACAGACAGTACATAAGGCCTCGCTCCCCCTTAGCACAAATGTTGCTCTCATGGATTGTGTGACAGCTCCTAGCTGTCTATCACTGCCTGTGTGCAATGGAGCTGCCCTTTTCAGGTGAGAACAGGACTGGTAATAAAGCACTGACTCCCGAGGGACACACTGTATCAACACCTGTACTCTCACTCAAGTCAAGATGGGAACAGGCTCTGGCTCCCCATTCCAAGTCAGTTCTTCATACAGTGGTAAGAGCACTTGAAATAAAGAGGCAGCAGCTGCTCTACATTCACCCAGAAGGCCAGCTGAAGAGATGGTTATCAAGATACAGTTTGTGACAGATCTTAACTCCACTGGAAGATCAGATGAAGCTTGAAGGCAAGGATGATTTGAAATCAGGTGCCTTTGTGAGCTCGCTCTTCTACATAGAGCTGCATCTGGAGAGAGAAACAAGCAACAGTCCCGTTGGTATACAGGTAGGTGAATGGAGGAAAAAAAAAAAGCCTGCAACAGGCTGGATAGGAAGTGCTTATACCTTCCCCCATAACCAGGTTTCCTATTTTACTATGAGGAGTCTTTGATTACTGGCACAGACATCTGCAAGACTTAAGCTACTGCTCAGCACTATGTTTTAAAGTTGCTACACCACAGAAAACTGCAGAGCTGATGTCAGAGCATTTAAAGTTCAGAACTACAGCAGGTTCAGCACCTCTTGGTCAGAATGCTCTGCTCACCTTTAAGATGTCAGATGTCATGGTTTTCAGGGGAATAAGCCGGGGGTCGTGCATATGCACATCTTGCTCATCAGCGAGGATCCAAGGGAAATCCTGGGAGCAGGAACACAAGGTGTTACTGGCAGAACCCAGTAGTGCTGTAAGGTGAGCTCCTTCTCAGCACTTGTTTTGTGTTAAGTTGAAAGAGAGACAGAGTGGCTGAGGAAAGGAACAAGCAATTCAAACTTTCCACAGCAACAAAACTTAACACTTACACGCTTGTCCCTGATGCTCAGCATAATTGTCTTCAGTTACAGCATCAAACTGTGAGGTCAACCCACTTCACTTACTGCAAAGGTGACATCTCACTTCTTTAAAGGTACACGCTCAGCTGTCCTGAGCTACCATGCCCAGTTCATTACACCAAGATTTAACTGCAACTCCAGCATGCTTAGGGCATGGGTTTCCATCCTGCCTTGGAAGTCTAAAGGTGGGTCTACTACACTACCAGTTTCCATTACTAAGCAGTGCAGAACAGACTTTCATTTTGAAACAAGTTTATACTTTGCTAGCTTTATTTGTTGTGCCTTTGGACACTTAAAATAACTTGACTCAGGAAAAAAGTTTCCTTGTATCTAAGCAAGGATTCTTTAAAAAAATCTTTCTTTAGAAAGTGTTCTGCACACAGTTTCCTGTAAGATACAATGTATTTGTGCCCCCAAACCTACTCACTGCTTTAATCTTAGTCTGTCTTGTTCTTTAAACAAAATCAGCCACCACACAGTGGATGGTGGGTGAGGGCTGCTTTTTGCTTAATTAAATTCAAGTACCTATTCTACATGCCCGAGTGTTTCTAAGTGTCTGAGCAAGCACTGGACAGTGAGTATTGCTACAAGACTTGAAGTTGTTGGCAGTGGCAGCTGTGTGTGGCAAACGTGCTGTCAGCTCACCAGCATAAATCATTTCACCACATTTCAAGTACAGTTATGATGTGCCTCGTGTGACACCAACCTACATGTTCAAAATATCTATCTTTAAGGTTAAAGATGCCAAAACTCTGCACTGCCCAGTCTTTGCTATGCAGCTTCTCACCCACAATCAGGTGCCCAAGGATATCACTCACCTTTATCACCTGGATCTTTTCCATGTTGCGTGTGGCAGCCTCCCGTGTGTGAACCAGAACTGTGAAGGTGCAACCTAAGAGAAGTGTCAGGTTCCAGCTCAGGGGACAGCTCCCAGAGGATCAGCCAAGCCAACCAATGCCAGGCATTAGGCTGTTTGGATCCAAGTGACATTTACCTGGGGGGTTGTTGTCCAGCACAGCATCGCACACGCTGATTTTCAGGATGAAGGCACGCAGTAACTGCTCCACGTGAGACAGCAGGGACTCAGAACTGTGGAGGAGACAGCAGTTGTTACTGTTGTTACTGGCATGCAGCAAAGGCCTGAAGTTGCTCCCAGGGCTGGGTGTTGGATGCCATGGGCAAACAGGAGTGGAAACCTCACCTAATGGAAAGAAGAGGTGGCTGGGTGATCTCAAAGACAAATCTCTCCACGGGGTGGTGCTCTTTATCCAGAATTACAACCACAACTTTCTCCACATCGTTCTGCAGGAACCAAGACAGAAAAATCCCTTCCTTAATATGAGCTGTCTGCTGCCCACAGTGTGCTTCACATGCTTTGATGCAGTGGAGTACACTCAGTTGTTGGGGCTCACAGCACAAGCCCTTAGCAATCAGAAAAAAATGCTTTTGCAAAGCCATTTCTTGCTGGGTGTTAAACTGCCAGCTTGTGGCTAAGGCTGAGGGAGATGAAGTGTGCTAAACTGTACATTCCTCTAGATCCTGTTTTGGAACAAAGGAGGAAATGCACACCCATCTCACTGCATCGTTCTGGGATGGACACTGATGAAGTTAAGACACATTCAGACCGTTGCCGAAACAGAGCAGCGTTGTACAACTGCAATTAAAACAGACCCAATTCCATTTTCTACATGTGCATTAAAATTGTCTGTAAAGAGCAAGGCATACAAAACCTGCCAGCAGCCTCCTGGAATGTTTCATTGGTCACACCCTTCTCTCACAAAACCTGGAGTCCAGGCCTGCCTTTGCTTCCTGGTTCACAGCAGCTGTTCTGCCACAGCAGGTGCTTAAACTCGGATGGATTGTAAAGCAGAATGGTAGGATGGTGTAACTGGAAATATACAGACATGTGTCCTTGTGTGGTAACGAGACAAGCAAGGCAGGGTCTTAACTGCCAGGAAAGGTTATGATGTTTTCAGTTTTGTTGGGAACTTTTACCAGCTAATATATTGTGAATGGTAAATTTGTAAACATGTTGCAGTTAAGACAATATTTATGTTCTCTTACTTTCTATTAAATCCACTTGCAGTACTTTTGCCCAGGTCCCCGGTCTGAGCTCACCTTCTCCAGCAGCGGCTTTACACAGTGCAGCGTGTCCTGGATGTACTGGTTCAACTCTGGGTGGCAGGACATCTGTAGCAAACACAGGGAAGAGTCAGAGCTGTGTTTGACATGAGCCAGGACAATGCTAAAAGTGAAGATTTAAACAGAAGCACCAGTGTGTACAAGACATTCAAGGCATGCTTCAAATAGTGCTGAAAAATGCTGAGTTGCCCATTCAAATCAGCAATTATTTCAGGGAAGGGTTAATCAGCAGAGGCACATCACTGCACTCATACAGTTGTGGCATATCTGGAATGTATACCAGAACAGCATGTTGGGAATAGCATACTCCAACCATCTCTACTTCCTAGTAAACTGCTTTCGTGTTACCTCACTGCACAGAGCTGGGGCAGCCTTCTACTGCTGTTATCCATGACCTGCTTGTCCCATGAGCACTTGCTGTATCCTCAGCTACGGGGCTTCTCCTCGTATGACAGGAACTAAGCTCTCCTCAAAAATAAGTCTCTACATTAAACAGTCACTTCCAGTGTAAGTTTGTTCTGGTGAGTGTTGATTGATCCTTGCTATTTTCCTTGTCCATGTGGCTGTCAGCTTCCAGGAAAATCTCCTACCTGGACAGGGACATTGTATTTTTTCCTCTTCTGAAAGATCCCAATAGGGTAAACTTCTCTGACATACAAGATGAGGTGAACAGCCACTTCCAGGAATTCTGAAAGAACATCTGCAACAACTGAAAAACAGAAGTAAAGGATGCTGGAATAGGGTGTGGGAAAGTAGAGAAATACCATAGACTCAGGGGACCTTTTTTTACAGTTTTTTTTTTTTCTGCATAAATTTCATCTGCCTCCTCTTAGCTGCAGAAAGTTTAGGGACAGAGCAACCCTACAACACTCCCCCAAACTCAGTACCCAAGAGGAGCCTCACAAGGACAATAGTTGCAGCTTAGTACAACACATTACCTTGCCCAAAGTTAAGGTCCTGCCGTGTGAGAGTGGTCATCTTCCCCAGACCCTGGAAGTAACCACAAAAGGGATGGTTATCCTCTGGCTCCTGTATTATTCATCTAGTCAGTTCATGAAGCTGTGCACCAGAAGACCCTGCGAGCCCACAGTGAAATGTGTGAGCACCCCCCATAAGCACAGCACGTCCTCAGGGATTACCAGCAGTGCACAAACCAGTGCTCACACCTCAGGATGAGATAATTAATAATTTACTTCCTGGGGTTTCCAGTCTCTCTCCCTCTCTGGGATACAGGAAAGTTCAGACAAATACTTTTTAGTAACACAAGAAACACTGGGTTTTTTAAAGCTTCATAGTACTTGACTTTTCTAAGCCCTATCTCTTACTATAACACAAGAACTTCTTGGGGTTTGGGGTTTATTCTAACGCCACCACGAACCATTGCTTGTCCAAGCTTGGAGCTACATCTTCCACTGACACACCATCACACAGGTTCTCATCTGCTGCCACTGCCAACAACTTCTGAGTTTCTCTCTGCAGTCTGCAAGGAACCCAAACCCTGCAGAGCTGCATAATTAAGTCAACTTTGTGACACAGGATTATGGAATTCCCAAGGTTGGAAGGCACCCATAAGGATCATGGAGTTCAGCTCCCTGCTCCTCACAGGACCACCTAAAACTAAACTATGTGACCTAGAGCATCATTCAGCTGCTCCTTGAACTCTGACAGGCTTGGGCTGTGACTACATCCCTGGGGAGCCTGTGAGTAACAAAGGGCAGCATGTTATTGTGACAAATTGACTTTCATGTGCCAACAGTTGAACAGCAGATGCTGGAGTTCAGCTTCCCAACAGCTTTCCCTGCATAGCAGACTCCATGCCTTACACAATTTAGGCCGCGGTGTACATAATTATCTATTAGAAACTTTATTTTGTTTAATTATTTTATCCACACTCTCTGCAAGCCAACAAATTCTAACCACTAACAGCAGCACCATTTGTGAACTGTAGAGGTCTTTATATGCCTCTGGAGCACCCTGGCTCCACCAGTAACTCAGGTGTTCTACAAAGACTTTTGACAAACCACAGATGTTCCAATAAGCTCTTTAGACACTGATTTTCAAGCTGTTTTTCAGACCTATGAAGAATTAGTTCAACCTGCACAAAACAGGGAGCTAGTTTCATCCCCAGGTTTTAAAACAGAGTTATGCAAGTATAACTGTATACAAAGACTTCCTGGAATATTAATGATCTGCTACACTAAATAAAATTAAGATAGTTAAGCATCTCTCTAGCACCCCAGCCACAGTGGCTCTCAAATTAGTACAAAAGATCTACAGAGTATCATAAACAATCTGTGTTTTTAGAGGTTTAGGTTCACATCCTCACTTAAACTTCATTCCTTCCTAAAGAGATGCCCAAGCAACCCAAGGGACCCACCTTTCCACGCAGTCACAAAGTAGGAACCAGGCACTACACACTCAAGCACTGTGCAGGCTGGGAGATCATGGAATCACAGAACAGTTTGGGTCGGAAGGGACCTTAAAGCTCATCTTGTTACAGCACCCTGCCAGAGGCAGGGCCACCCTCCACTGTCCCAGGCTGATACAAACTCCATCCAACCTGGCCCTGGACATTTCTGGGGATGGGGCAAATCCTGTAAGTACAGCCCACCGCCCTCGCCGTGCCTATCACCAGAGCTCCCGCAGTCGCCCGGAGCAGCCCGGACTCCCAGTCACCGCCGCTCCCTCGCCCTCTCCGGTGTCTCCACCGCCGAGCAGAAGGGAGGGCGGATGGGGACAGATCCCTCGATCGCCCCGCTCCCACCCAACGCGCGGCACTGCCTCTCCTCAGCACTCCGAGCCCGGGGACCGCCCGTTCGCCGCTGCTCCCTCCCGCAACCAGGCTCCTCGCACGGCCCGCCGCCCCCACTGCCGCCCAGGGCCCCGCCTCAGCACGGCCTCCTGTCCCCGCGTCTCCCCCCGAGCCCGTGTCCGCCCCGTGCTCCTCCCGGCCCGGTGTCCCCCGCCCGCGGCTCCTTCCCGCGCCGGCGAGCCCCCGCTCCGTACCGGGCCCGCCGCCCCTCACGCCCGCCCAGCGCGGGAGGCTGTGCCAGCGCCCGCGGCTGACGTCAGGGCGGGGGCGGCGAGCGCCCCCCGGCGGGCGGGAGGAGCGGCCGCGGGGCCGGTCCCGCTGCCCCCGGGGGTCCCGGCACCGCCGCTGCTCCCCCGTCACGGCGGGGCCGGGGGCTCGGTGCGGGGAGCGGGGCACGCTGAGCCACCAGCGGGTCTCCCTCCCCGTGACCATAATGCGGGGGAACGCCGGGGAGAGCGGAGCCCGCCGCACCGGGCTGCCACCGGCTCACCGGGGCTCACCGGCTCACCCGCTCCCCGCCCCTCCGGGCTGCCACGCCTTTGTCTCCGGCCTTTGTCTGTCCCGTCCGTGTCCGGGGCAGGGACCGCTGCTGCCGCCAGCACCCTGCACTCCCGCACCCACCTCCTCCTTAGCGCCGGGCAGCCCGCACCCCGCTCCCCTGGCATGCCCCTGCACTGCCCCTGTGACCCCCGCACGCCCAGAGCCCCTCCGCCCCTCCCAGCCCCACCTCCTCCGGCACCATGCACCCCAGTCCCCCGGGATTCCCCATGTCCCCGATTCCTCTCCACATTCCCCCACTGCCTTCCCCCTGTCTCCTCCTCCTCTTCCTCTTCCTCCTCCTCCTCTCCTTTTGGGTTTGAACACCCCTTGCCCCCCGCAGACCTGCCTCCCCTCCGCCGCTCGCACAGCTCTGCCTTGCCCTGCCCCGCCTGCCGGGCTCCGCCAGATCGGGACCTTCGGACAGGTAGGCAGCGCTGCTCGCGCCGTGCTCAGCCCGCCCCGGGGCCGGAGGGGATGCTCCGCCGAGCCGATTCCCCTCTGCTGTCGCAGGGACTGGGGAGGAGTGGGGAACACCTTCCCACTTTCCGTGCGCCCCGGAGGAGACAAAGACATGGACTGACGGGGATCCCCGGTCCTGCCGCCGTCGGGATGCGCGCGGAGCTCCGGTTACGGCGGCATCGCTCAGCGGTGCGAGCGAGCAGAGAGCTCGGACAGCGCCGGTGCCGGGGCGGGGTGCCTTCGGCCAGACCTATTGTCACCCGTGCTGGGGAGCGGGCTCCGGACTCTACCGCTCCCGCCGCGGTTCTGCCACACAGGTCGCCTCCGTGCCCTGCGCCGTGTGCCTCGCAGGGATGTGCGGTACGGGCTCTGGGACTCACTGTGGGTCACTCCTGCAAGCTTCCTCCTCAGATCGCTCTTGGAAACAAAGTCACCTCGGACAGAGGCACCGTCCCTCTCTCAGGGCCCCTCGCGTACCCCAGGGGTACGGGTACGTCCCGGCTCCGAGCCAGAGGTGCCTAGGAGTGACGGAAGCTTTTCCCACCGAGTCATTGTGTTTACAGAGCCGTGCGCTGCCATGCACCGAGCCCCTGGGTACCCGCAGCTTGTTGTGTGTTCTTCCTCCGTTGGTAAAAGTGTGGTCTCATTTCTGAATTAAATCAGCTTGGCATCAGTTAATGGCTTATTGCAGCTAGTAATTAATCACATAGAATTTAATTGACACTTATCCAATTCACACCTGAAGTTTTCTGTCAGCTGGAGGGTTTAATGGAAGTGGTTTTGTATTCCCATGTCCTCTCCCTTGAAGAAGGAGGCATTAATTCTATACATATGGTTCAAAGTGAGAATGCCATGCAAGGAAGAATGTTGAAAGCACAGCCTAACTGTTTTGCCAGTCGAGACACATCCATGTCTCCCTTCCAGAAAAGATCAGGGCAAATCTGGCCCATTCTTCCCTGTAACACTGGCGAGTACTTTCCAGTTGGGTGAGCAATGACCTTTCCTATTGACTGTGTCCCATTTGTCACCTGGCATTGCGCATGAAACTGAAGAGTCTTCTCTGCCATGCTGACAGCAAACAACTGTATCCTGGATGCGAATCTCAGGCTCATTGCTGTTTTAGTCTCTTTATTGGGTAGCAGAGACTCTGTTGGATAGCAGGGCCTGCGATGGCTGCGTCAGCCACACTGTGAAGTCCCAGAGGGAAGCAGAGCAGAGGGTACTGCATATTCATTCATGGGCTCCTCTTACCCTTCAATGCAGGGACTTGCTGGGCTGACCTGTCCCTGGCAGATGTGCTGGGAAGCTCTCAGGGCAGATTGGGCTAGGCTCAGGAGAAAGAGTGGCACAGCTGTGGCTCGGGGCATGTATTGACTTGAAGGTGTCCAGTGTCAACCAAAAGCGGGGTGCTGGAGCTCAGCAGGGACCCAGGCAGCTCACAAGCCTGGGCTGCAGGAGAGGCAGTTCCCTGGGTTATGCTGTGTGAACAGATGATTTCTGTCCTGATCAGGAGAGTAGAGCACAGGCTGTCAGCCAGAGTTGATGGGTGAGGGGAGTCCCAGCTCCAGCTATACAACTAATGTTGAATGAATCAAGTTTCAAGTGGTCACTGGATACAAATTGCCCCAGGGAGAGGCTTTGTGAAGCTACCCCAGGGGTAGCCTCAACTACTACTTAATGCCTTGCAAGCCTGGATCCTTATGTCCTGTATGTCCTTCCACTAATGCAATTGGTATATTACTGAATTTGGCCCTTTCTATTCTGAAGTGCTGTCTGGGGATAGCAAAAGTGAGAGAAAACAGCACAGGTAAAGGAACCAGATGTTTCAAAGGGCCAAGCAGGGGGGGGTGTTCAGGTAGCCTGAATATCTGCAGAGAGGAAATGTCTTGCATCACAGTCAGGAGGGACAAAGAAACTTTAGAGTCCCGTAAGTATGAAAGGCAAGATAGGGAGGAATGGTGATGATGGAAGCAGGAAACCTAAAAAGCAGGGCAGCTCTGAAAAGGAACACAAAAGGACTGAAGATCTGTGAGCAGGGAGCTGTTCTGTCATCCCAAGGATGTCTGGGACAACTGCAAAAATAATTGAAATTCTTTACAAATCTAGTTTACAGGAAATGTTGAAAAGAATAAAAATGTTAATACTTTTGCCCTGGAGAGGAAAAGAGAAGGGCAAATATTACCTGTCTGCTTTGGGAGACCCTAGAAAGCTGGGATTGAGCTTTTAGAAATGGGAAAGTCTCTTGGCAGATTGTTTATGAACCTTCCCAGCATTTGCCTCCAGAAACAGAAAAACAGATGGAAAGAGACCCAGCAGGGAAGTCAAATCTCATTTATCTGCACAATGCCATCCTCATGGCTCCAGCCAGCTCTCTGCATGTCAGCCACCATAGAGCCTACCCCATCCATTCTGCTCCAGGCCTTCTCAAGCCCATCCATCACCCCATGGCTTCTTATTTACAGGGAGCCTGGCACACAGAGCTGGGTTTATTGTCTGTCATCCCTGCCACACAGGCACATACACACAACACCCATGCAGATGCCCATACACTTTGTGTATTGCTGCAGACTGGCTTGTCTGGAGTCCAGGAAATCTTTACACACATCTGCCAAAGTCTGAGCTTATCGGAGCCAAAAAGAAATCTAGCCCAGCACAGGTTCTTGGGTCCAGCTTGGTTCAGCCCTTGAGCATACTAAATGCATCAAAGATCTTGACAGTCTCTCAGTTCAAGGGTTTTGTTCCTCTTGGCTGTGACATGAAGAAATGTGAAAAGTTAAAGCTAGGACTGTCAGGTATCATGTTTTAAGCAAGATATGTGAATGAATGTAGATGATCTAATGTTCCTATTTTGTCTAATATAAACCAAATACACCAGGGACAGTTTCAGAGTCTATTTCAGAGCCAAGGTGACACAACAGTATTTATAGCAGAAAAACATGGGTGAATTTCCATGTACCTGCTCAGTGCCTGGCTGCCTTGCAGGATTATGAGCAGAGAGCAGAGAAATAGCAATTATATTAGTGAATCCAGAGAAGACTTCCTACAGGGAAAGTTATCCAAGATGCAACCCCTCCCCACCCCCCCCTCAATTTCACTTATGGGATTGTAAGCATCCACACTAACCCAAAATGGATCAGAAATTGTGGCTGGAAAACAGCACTGCAACTCACTTCCCAGCACGGAATCTACACTCTGGGCAGCTCTTTGCTGTACATATGTTCATGTGAGAGGCAGACTTGCTACCTCGGGTGGCTTGTAATCCTGAGGGTCTACTAGGCAGTGCAGGAAGAGGGGTGGAGCAATAAGGACGTAGGTCTGGTGTTGTGAAGAACTACAGGGGCAGCTTAACATGGCAAATACTCCACCTATTTCCCTTATTAAGATATGAACCCCAAGAAGACAATGAATTCTGGGCTTTGTTGTAACATGTGTGTTTGTTTATAGCAATTTACGAAAGGCAACTCCTTACGAAAGGCCAGACTTCTTTCTGCCTGGTGTGTGTCTCAGGCAGAATTTCATCCTTTGCAGGCTGCATCAGCAGGGTGAGAACCTTGCTGTCACATCAGTGAGCCCAGGGCTAGCATGGGATTCTTTTGTGGACTGTGGTCCTGCCAGAAAAGAGAGTGAAGTTTATTTTGGGGCTCAGCCATTGAGGAACCTGAGCACTGAGAACTAGGAATGATGTTGTGTTATCTAGCTGTCTTTTGTATGTGTGAATTCTATAGTGTAAGAAAAATGAAGAAAAATTCTATAAGGTAAGGAAAATTCTATAGCGTAAGAAAAATGAAGAACCTCCAGAAGAGGTTTCTGGAACTAAAGATAGATCAGGACATGGAAACAAGTGGTTAGGAGAAGGCTGGGACTGCTTTGCCTCTAGCACAGCAGTGTTGCATTAACCCAAAATTTGTCCATGCAGTGGTTTGGCTTAGCAAACAGCTCAGATCTCCCCTGACAACAGTGAAGCACAGGTTGTCAGGTAATGCAGGTAATCCACGTTATTAATGCAAGATTCCCAGTGACAGTAGCACAGCACATTAACCTGCCTGCTCTGCCAGTGCAGAGATGAGGCAATCTGTGTTTCTACCTGCATTTTCATCCTGGTTCATGCCAACGAGACAGCTGGGCAGCTTAAATAAACGCCCCCTATGCTTTGAAGCAGACCTTCTGTTTAACTGCCCTGCAGCATTTAGCTGCCTCCCAGCTCCCACTGAAAATCAGAATGTGTCTGTCAGATTCACCATCAAAGGGCCATGCCTGTGAGAGTGAGATTGGAGACACCCTTGCATTCTCTTTGTGCTTGTTCTCTCCTCTTGGTGTTTTGCCTACAGATGAAAAGTAAGATGCTCTTTATAGCTCTTTGAGTTGTTCTGAGTGATGTCTTAATCCAGCTGGTTTGCTTTAGTTCTTAAAGAGAAAATCCTAGGAAAAAAGCAAAGACCCCATGGTCTGGGGAAAAAGCAAATGATCCCATGCAGAGCTCTGTGTTGCTATCTGTTCTAGTAGTTTTGAAGAAAAAGATCTTCAATTTTTTTTAATAGATTTAGCTGTCAGTCTGGTTTTCCTTTGTTCCAGGTAGTTGCCAATAAAATAGTATTTTTAGCGTTATGCCTTCACAAGTGAGCTTCCCAATGCCTCCTAAATCAGTCCTCAAGGAACAGTTTATTGTCTTTTATGTCCAGTAGAAAGACCTGCTTTTTAAAAACTTCATGAAAAGAAGGCCCCTGTGCTGCCTTCCTCTTTCAGGGAATGGCTGAACTGAAAACATGTTCCCAGGCTATGAACAGCAACAGAGAGGAATCTTGGAAAGGCAGGATTGGCTGGTGAGTGCATGAGCAGGGTTTTTTCAATTAACAGGATGAAGGCATCTCTCTCTTAACTCCAGGATGATGGGCTGCTGTGGTGGCAAAGTTTTCACTGACTCAAGATTCTCCATATCTGTCTCTCAGGATGAAAGAAAAGGCGAAAGGAAGAGCCCAAGCTACTCCTAGGGTATCTTCTGTCACCTCCACAAAAACTGGAGTCAGAATTGGCCTGAAAGGCTGTTACCTGCTGCCCTTCACAGGTTACAATGGCTGGTGTCGTGGTTTGATACTGGCCAAACACCAGGCACCCACGAAAGTTGTTTGCTCGCTCTCTTATGCTATAGTTGGGCAGAGGAGAGGGGGGAAAAATTAACAAATTTAATTCAGATTATTATAAGGACTGGGAAGAAAACACTCTAAGGGCGAAACAGGTTCAAATTTAAAGGTCTAAGGTAAATTTATTATTAACAGAGTCAGAGGAGGATGATGAGAAGTAAAAGAAGCCTTTAAAACACCTTTTCCCCTCCCCAGCCCTTCCCTCTTTCCCACCAACAGCACAGGGAGACAGGGCATGGGGGTTTTGGTCAGTTTGTCACTCGAGGTCTTGTTCTGTTTGCTCAAGGACAGGAGTCTCCTCTGCTATGCCCTGGGTTCCCTCCCACAGGCAACAGTCATCCCAAAACTGTTGTGGTGTGGGTCACTCATCCACGGGGTGCAGTCCTCGAAGGACAGGCTGCTCTCGTTTGGGAGCAGGGCCCTCTCTCTCTATCTCTGGGAGCAGGGCCCCTCTCTCTCTCTATTTGGGTCTCCTGCTGGACCACAGCTTTCTCTGCCATCCACCCACTCTACGTGAGCGCTTCTCCCACGGGCTGGGAGTGGATCTCTGCATGCCCCATGGACTTCATGCATTCCAAGGGGACAGTTTGTTTTACCATGGTCCTCACCACAGCTTGCAGAGGAATCTCGGTTCCAACGCCTGGAGCACCTCCTTCCCTTCCTTTTTTTCCACTTGGTGTCGCCATGTTGTTTTCCCTCACATGGCATTTCCTCCTCTTCTCTGACTAGAAGAAAATTGCTGCTCATTGACAACAAGTTGCACCAATTCAAAGGTTCTTGCAGGACCTCGCAGCGCCGAGCGGTCGATCTCACCTGGGTTCCGCACTGGGAGTCGCTCGCCGTGGTTCCGCAGCCGTGGTGCTGGCAGTGGCGGCCCCGTGGCGCTGGGCTGCTGAACGCCTCTCTTAGTGCAGGCCCGGGAAGGAGAAGCCGCTGCCGCTGGCCCTGCCCTTCTGCCCGTGCACGGCTGCCAGGGGCGACCAGGCAGGCGAGGCTCGCCACGGGCCGCGCCGAGATGGCCCCGGCCGGGGCGCCTCGCCAGCCCTGGAAAAACTGCCCCTGCGCTGTTTTGATTTTCTTCTTAAATGTGTCGTCACAGAGCTGTTACCAGCCTCTCTAATTGGGCCAGCAGCACGTCCATCTTCAGAACCATCAGAGATTGACTCTGTCGGACATGGTGGAAGCTTCTAGCAGCTTCTTACTGAAGCTACCCCAGTGGCCCCCTCCCCGCTACCAAAAACCAGGCTGTGCCAAATCAACACACTGGTCAAGCAGAAAATCACCTGGAGGAGAGAGTATGAGCCCTTGTGATTAAGCAGCAAAGTGGTTTTCCTGGTGAACAGATGGAAATCAGGTGCAGCCAAGGGCTGAGGTGCAGAAAAGACTGAGATGAGGTTGAGTGAAAAGCTGTAGCTGTAACTCTGTGACAGTATTTCTCAAATGTAAGCACAGGCCCGGTTTTCTGACAGTCAGTATCCCAGGGAACTCTGTTTTTAAGCATGTCTTCATGCTTCCCAGAGAGAGAGGGGCAGTCTGGAAAAGCCGCACTAGAAATGCTGCAAATTCCTTCCCCCATTTTGTGGGAAAGGACAGGGGAGAACGACTAAATAACGTAATTTGAGAATGCTCTGACTTGTGCAGAGCACAAAGCCACAACATCCCAAAGCCATGTCTTGTAGCACAAACAAAAAGATGAAAGAAGACCCTTAAAAATATGACAGTGAAGCAGAATGAATGATAATAGTCTGCCACCACTGCACTGGTGGACTCAGTGGAACTTCGTTTCGATGTTCTTGGGACTTAAATTACCCTCCCAGTGACAGCCTTGCCTGGTGACCTGTGCAGGATCAAGGAGGGAAAGTGGGACAAGCTTAGGAAACCTCAGTCTGCCTCTCTACCCCTTGGTCTTTAGACCAGCATCCCCTGCTCTGCTGACAGCCTTTTTATTTCCCTCCTATGCCATGGGGTATCAGCACAAAATCTGCAGGGTTTTTTCTTTCTTTGACCAATTTCCACCACCCTGAAGCAGTATGCAGGCACATGAGGAAGTCTCTGTCTTGAGCTGCTCAGGACTGTTACTGGTCCTGTGTGGCCACCATCTGCCTCCAGTTCTGTTCATTTTGACATCTTCATTGCAAGAAAACCAGCTGTGAGGAGGGGCCAGTGCCCCTAGCCCAGGATGCCAACCCGGCAGCTGGTATTGTGCCAGGCTTAAGAGCTGTGGGCAGGAGCCAGCCCCCCCCACCCAGGCCCTCAGATGGTGGGCTGTGAATAGGAGGGTAGGGGGGCTAGTGAGGAATCAAAGGGAAGTGTCCTACTGATTGATGGCCTCATTTGCACATGAAACTGGGACCTCTCAGCCCTGCGGGCCCTGCACATGTGTCTCAGCTGCTGTAACCAGGGCTGGGAGAAGAGGAAATAAGCAAATAGGGAATAACTTGCTTTCACCTCAGGACACCATAATGTTTTTTATCTAAGTGTCCTAGGACTGAATCTTGATGGTCTTTTACAGTTCCTAACTGTTGGTTGCTTTTTTTCCCCCTTTTTTAATTGCAGGTGAGACAGAGCACCCATGATTATGGAAACTTCTTCCACCTTCTCTTCTTTCCTTTTCCTGTGTGTGCTGGTTCTTTCTGACATCAGTCTTGCAATCTCCCTGAACCCTGGCACAAAGCTCAAAAATGCCCCAGAGAACAACAACCACCTTCAAAACCAAGAGATGTGGCTGCAGCAGCCCAGAACTGGGCGCCATCACAGGCAACGCTTGGCCAAGAAGGAGAGGGTCCATACCATGCCTTCAAGAGGGCAGCTGGCTGGGGAAGAGTCCCTCAAGATGGGCAGTGGAGCTTCAGCTGTGGAAGAGCTGGTGGCAGAGGGACAGCCAGCAGCCTTGAAACAGAATAAGGACTCGTTCCTGGGGTTTGAATTGTCGTATCCTGAGAGGGAAAACCAGTCCCCAGGCTCTGAGAAAGGAAAGAAGCAGAACCGAGAACATCGTCGACATAGCCGCAGGGACAGACTCAAACATCACCAAGGTATTTGAGCTCCAAGGGAAGCTGGGGCTGTTGTGTCACTGGAAATGAGCATCTCTTGTGTGAAGGCAAGAGAAGCAGCTGTGGTGGAGCCACATGGGTGTGTGGAGGGTGTGGAGTGTGTGCCTGCTCTGGGGAAAATTCTGCCAAACAAAAGAGGCACAAGAAAAAAGGAGAACTGCAGAACCAGAATTTTAGTGCTGGCTGCAATTTTGTGAAAATGACCTAGTTTGTCTTACAGGGGGAGCTCTGAGGGACCCTAAGACTTGAGGGGCTATTTTAGGGTGGTCTGCTTTTTTGTTTTTATTTTCCTTTTTAGCAAATGGCCCAATTTAGGAACAAGTATGTCCAAGCCTTGCTCAATCTCTCCACTGACTTCAAAAAGTGATGGGAATTAGAAAAAACACAACCCCCTTATTTTGCTTTGAAGACCAGTTTCTTCTCACCAGAGCTTGTACTCTTCTATGTTTATGCTGAACAACAGTGACAAAAAAAATCAGATTTCGCATATGTGAAATTGCACTGATAACTTTTAAATGTTGCTTGATTTCGATTGGGACTGCTTTCCTTTGCAGGTCAAGTTGTGGGTGTGTGTTTCTGTGGTATGAGCTCAGTGTGGTAAACCTTGAGTTCTGTTGAAGTGAGGCAATTTGTGTCAATCTACACTATGTGACAGGCTGGGTGTCACGTCCTTGAGTTCCATCCTACACTCCTCCTTGCCTCAGTAAGAAGAGCTCTATTGTTTTTTCAGAGGACTGACTAAACAGCTTGTGTTAGCAATATAAAAGAGTATGCAAGAAAGCTGGTTTGAAGCAATATTTGGAGATTACAAACAGGGCTTATTTCTTGAGGCTAACTTAAGGTCTATATTTAAATTAATACTTAAGAAGAGGGACATATCTGTGAAGATAATTTCAAGTTAGGTAAGTCCTGACTTGAGCTAAATTGAAATAACTCACTACTGAAGTCAAATAAGAATATATTCACAGGTATTTGCAATAGCTTAATCTGTTGGTTTAAAAATAGTTAAACAAGTACATTTTGCACTTTTGAGACCAGAAAAAAAAACCATGTTTTACTTCTTAAATAAGAGACAGACATATCTTCAGGGAGGTGTGATTTTGTATGTCTTAAACATGCAAAAAATCAAGCTGCATATACTCTGGACCTGATTTCTCACTGTAATAGCTCATTACTCTGTTATACAGTGGTATAAAACAGCAGCTCAGGATCATGGAACAGTGGTCGGTAACTGGACGAAAAATGAATTCCTTTGACTCAAATCTGTCATACAGAGAAAAGGTAATGCCACTGTACCTGTTGCCCTCTGCAGGGAAGACTCCTGATGCTGGGCCAAGCTCCCTGTACAAGAAACCCAAAAGCTCTGAAGAACAGTTTCAAAATCTTCAGGCAGAGGAAGCTACAAGTCTGGCTCCCACCATGCTCCTCATTGCTGCACTGGACACAGCTGTTTCCACAGAAGAGCCTCCTGTTCTTCCAGCCACTTCACCACGGTCACAGGTAAAGAGACAGCTGGGAACTGTACCTCCAAGCCTTGCCTCTCCCTCAGCTATCCAACTGAGTTTCAAGGACCAGAGAGACAGTAGAAGCACTTGAATGAAGAGCCAGCATGCCCTAATGCTCATTGCTCACTTTTTGTTCTCACAGAGAAGCAGCGGAAATTTCCTTCTTGGCTTCAGCCTCAACAAGGAAAAGTTCTTTGCTTTTGAAAATGAGATGCCAGGAATCCCCAGTGGATAAGACAGGAGTGGAGGAGGGGAGGGGGAATTGTAAAGCCTTTTTAATGTAAAATATTTCAGTGCAAAGACTTCAGTGTCTCTACAGAAGTGTAATCCATTGTCTGTCTGGTTTATTTGTGGTTTGCAGGCCCGCCTCAGGCAAGATGGGGATGTGATGCCCACCTTGGATATGGCACTCTTTGACTGGACCGATTATGAGGATCTCAAACCAGAAATGTGGCCATCTGCTAAAAAGAAAGGTGCTAAACCTCCCTGTCCTCTTTCCCAAAAGTCATCCTGTAAGGCTTGTCTATGGTTAGTATTCATAGATGTGCTGAAGGACATGAGATCATAGTGGGTTGGGGGAAGAGAGAAGCAGCATAATGCTGATTGAGTTTGTGCTCAGTTTCAGAATGTTTCTGATTTTGGATGCATATTTGGAGGGCAGAGTAAAAATGATAAATGGAGAGTGGAGAAATAGGGAGGAGATTAGAGTATGAAGGTTTAGGGTTCAAACTCTTGAAATTTGAGGTTGTTTTTACCCTGGAAAAATATATTGTCCAAAATGAGAACACTAGCATGAAATTTTCTATCAGCATGGTTTTTTTTCAATAGAAAAACGCCGCAGCAAGAACCCCAACAGTGGAAATGAAACCACGACAGCTGAAGGAGAGCCATGTGATCACCACCTTGACTGCCTCCCAGGTCAGGATCAGCTTGGTAGAGTCATTTCTCCAAACATGGGATGTTTGAAATCTAGCTCATGTTTTAAGACATGCATTCTGATTTCTACTAATGATCGGAAGTGGTATGCAAGGGAAGGGCAGAGGCCTTCCAGGCGTGTTGTGGGACCTGATGATGTCCGTATGACAGAGCTGTCATGGGCGTCAGTAGCCCTACAGGTAAGGGATACCTGAGCTGTGCTGACCCCTGGTCCTGTGTTGCAGGCTCTTGCTGTGACTTACGTGAACACCTCTGCAAACCACACAATCGAGGCCTTAACAACAAGTGTTATGATGACTGTATGTGCACTGAAGGTGAGTCCAGCTCTTTGCTCCCTGTCTTGGTTTAAAAGACAGGTGTCTGCTAAGGAAGGCGGGAACCTCCCTTGGAATGGAAAATATGAAACCCTTCCCTCCAAATTATTATAGCTTTGAAATTACGGGGCTTTCAGGCAAAGATATGAGGGAAGGAATAACATATATATATATATATGGTATATATACATATAGCAGGACAAACAAACCGCAACGGTGGCAGCAACACCAAACAAAAGCAGACCCAACCACGGCCCTCTCCCGCCGCAGGCTCCTTCCCCTTGGCGCAGTTCCGGTCACGGCCAGCAGGGGCGCTGCTGGCTCCCGGCCGGGCAGGGTGGGTGCGATGATTCCCCCGCGGCTGCAGGGGGCGCTGTGGCGGCTCCGGCCGCCTCCCTCACGTGGCTGTGAAAAGGGGCTCCCGCTGCAAACTCACGGGGGGCAGCTGGTCCCAGTGCCCCTCTGTGTGGCAAAAGGGACTGCAGCAGGAACCTCGGAGACGCAGACTGGAACAGCAGAGGTGAGCAGATCCCCTGGGGCCACAGATCGAATTGTAGCACTAAGCCCCAAGCCGTGGCAGAAGCAGAAGCAGTGGGGGGGGTCTTGGTGGACACTGGGAGTTGGGCTAAAGTATAGCAAAATGCCTGAAGCAGAAGCAAGAAACTGCAGGGTCTGAATGGGGGAAAGCTGCTTGGCTCACAGATGACTGGTAGAGGAGTGCCCAGCCGGGGTCCTGGCACAGCACACACCGGCTCTGGCTCCCAAGTGGCAGAGGAGCAAACTGGCAAGCCCTAGTCACAGTGCCGAAGGAAAAAAGAAAAAACAAAGAGGGAAAAAAAGAAAAAGGAAAAACCACAGGGCAACAGAATCTCAGGTCAGATGCACCGTACTGTGTGGCCGCCGAGCCAATCACTCCCACTGGAAGTGCAGCCCCTGGTCCTCGACCCTCACAGGATCCTGGGCTGCCCCTCACCCATCATGATATTCCTGGAGCTGGGGAGGCAGTGACCATGCTGGACACAAAACAAAAACAAAAGCAAACATGGTTATGGGATGTAAACCATTCCCAAGACACTCCTCGACTTTGTTGACCTGGAATAGTGGTTTGTATGTGAAAGCAGGAGCCAAACTTTCCTGCTCTTAGCCTCCCTCTGCCACTGACTCACAGTGTGACTATTGGGCCTTCTAGGATATCTTTTCTCTCTTGAAAACAAAGATCCTGATGTCTACCAACCTAACAGAAGAAGTCACAATATATTAACATTTCAGTGGTACTTTCAAGTATCACAGACTATGAAAACACTGTTTTGTATGACCTTGTGCCTAGCACGACCTTCCCAAGTTAATTTCAACTGGGCTTGTAGCAATTTAGTAGATGTGGGAAGGACTCAGGCTTTTGTTTCTTAAAACTATTTCTGAAGAATCCACAGCAGCCTTTCCTAGGTAGGTGCATTATGAAAGTGCTAAAAGGCACTCTTCTAGTCCAAACATGATCAAACATGATCAGCTCCAGGCACTGAGTCTTGCCTGCCATAACAAAACTCTGTTTGCCAAGTTTTGTGACCTGCATTAGGTACCCAGGCTGTTTGCCTACTTTTTACCCAGTTAAATGGGCAGCTTTCCTGGTCTTGCAATGTTAAATGATAGTCTTCACCTTGGGCGTGTTGTGTAACACCACAAGGTCCTAATCAGAGATGACCTTCTGATAGATTAGCCTAGAAACATGTTTCTGCAATCCTTAATGAGGCTGCCCCAGGCCCTGCTTTATCCTTAAGCTAGTTATAAATTGATAGCAAATGTGCATCCTGTGTAGCATAAAAAAGATCCCCAGAGAAGGAAGATCCAGGTAAGATAGACAAGAGGCTTAGATAAGAGTAGAGCTCTGATCTTGCATGCTCCCCTTTTAGGAGGCCAGTTTGCCCTGGGGTGATTGGTAATGAGGGGCACAAACCCAGCTTTTTAAGGAAGCTGGTCTCAATGCAGCCCAGGGACATAATTCCAAAGGACTGCTATGTGACATCATCTGGATCTCCAGTGTACAACCAAGGAAAGTTTTGAGCTGTCTTATTACAAAAGCTATAAATCCTCTGCTGCCTGCTCTAGAAGTTAAAAGAGCTGCAGTTTCTAGAATGATCAAATCAGCTCCTGCCAACCCCAATGATAAGATCCTGCACTAGTGAAAAGTAGGATTTTCATGAGAATTATTTACCCACAGGCTATACCCTGTCTGGCCCAACTAGCTACACATTCTGGTGTAACAAAGTCAGACAAGAAACACCATAAAATCAACCTCTTGGAGCCAGAAAACAAGTAGTTACCATGACCAGAGGCTCCCATTACCTTCCACTGCCATGGAAGAATATGTACTCATGGTTTTTACAAATAAAATTCATTTTTTCCCCTTCATATTCACCCTGCTGTATTAGCTAGCTTCCTTCAGACCCTTCACACTGAGCATCTAAAACAGAAATTAAAGGAGATGAGCAGTGGGCTTTGGATCAGACCTCCCAGTAATAACACTTCAATGTCTCTTCCCTTCTCTCTTGAAGCTTCAGGGAAATAAATAGCAAGAGGAGGTCCCTAGTAATTGCTGCTGCACATTAAGTCTATAGTAATTTCCCAATGGAGAGATTACTTAGACAGTAATGGAAAGTAATAGGGGGAAACCAAGCAGGCCTTCCATAAAATCACTTGAAACAATTGGAATAATTCATTGGTATTTCAAGAATCTAGTGAAACCTGACTGAACAATGAATCCCAAACCAGAACAGTGAGCCAAACAGAACACCAGTGCTCAGAGAGCAATATGCCTTGTCTGTGTGAGGCATTTCTCTCCCACCCTATTTGACACAGCACTGGGACTGTCCCCAGTGCAGCAGTAATTGAGGCAGAGAAATAGTTGGTGTTACTGCTGTAGGGAGCCCTGGTCACTCCTCACTTCTACACGTCTGTCTTTTCCACAGGGCTACGCTGTTATGCCAAATTCCACCGGAACCGAAGAGTGACCCGGAGGAAGGGGCGCTGTGTGGAGCCTGAATCAGCCAATGGAGAGCAGGGATCTTTCATTAATGTTTAGGAGGGTGGGACTCCTGCCTGTACGGTCAGGAGCTGGGGTCAAACTGTTTCTACCTAGCAGTGGGAATTAGAGGAAAAAGCAGAGCAAATGATGGAAGCTGCAGGCTCTGAACATGCCAGGTCCCAGCTAGACTGAAACTCATGTTCATTATAAATACAGTGGCATCAGCCTTTTCCATAGCAGGACTGCACTCCCCGTCCCTTCCTTCAGCACATTCCTGCCACTGAATTGAGTCCCCCTCTCCTAGTTAGTAAGCAATGATCATGACTCCCATTCTGATGGTCCTGGCAGGAAAAGGCTCTGCAGTTTCATCTTCTCTCAAGAGAGGCAAGATGTGGAAGATCCTTCAGGGCCAAGGGGATATGAGCTTAAACTTTACCCCTTAATTATTGCTTAAGAATAAATGTAGACAGATCCTCCTTAAGGACTGGAAGTTCCTAGAGAAGAGGAAATTTGTAGCATCCAAGTGGAATCAAAGATAGGAAATGGATCAGCTGCCTGCCTAGGTGAGAGAGGACCCTCTGGCAGACCTCTTGCTCTCTCCCTTTTCCACTACTCCAGACATATTGCTTAGCTGTTACACACTACCACTTCATCTTGGGACCTGCCATCTTTGGGACCATCCAATCCCACTCCATCCTTCCTTCCTTTCTTGCTTTCAGAGAACCACCTGGTTTCTGCAAGGATGTGGCAAGACATCCTAGCCTGTAGCTCTCACTCATTTATCTATCCTGCCAGGTCTGTTATTTTTAATGATTATCTTTAGGAGCTTTCTGGGGAAGTGATAGTTTTCCTAGTGAGCCAAAAATAAAGTTTTTGGTAACAGGAGATAGGGACAGGCTGTTCCATTGTAGTAAAACCTGTGACATGTTGCATGTGTGTTTCTGTGATATGTAAATAAAGATATGATGGATATCCTTTGTGCAACTCTTCTGCTTTTTGACTGCACCCAAGGATGTGGAGGAGTCAGAAAAGCCTATAAGGAAGTTGGTCAGCAGGTAACACTGATGACTTGAGGTAGTCACACAGAACAATTGTGCCACTGGCAGAAAAATTTTTCTGCCCAAGGTTGCGTGTATTCTCATTCAAATTGGAGATAACTGTTTCTACCTAGAGTAGCCAGCCAGATGTTTTAAACTTCTTTATATTAATATTTAATTACTGGCTTCAGTGATATATTGGAGCAACAAAGGCTACCTGTGTTAACTTGGAGTAGTGGTAGCTAGTGAAGATGTCCTTTGCTACTGCTAACACCCGAATACCCTGACTTCTGCGGGGAGGCAGCTATGAAGCTTTTTATATCCAAGAGCCTGAAGATGTATAGCACTTTCTTTAGGAACAGAAATATTAATTGTGGTGCTGTGGGCAGAATCCTCTTTACACAGCTTCCCTAAGCCCACTATGTTCCATTTAGTTAGTCAAAACTCCAATTTGCAATCCTCTTTATGCTGTGGTGCCACTTTGCATTTTGTATTCACTCCAAGACTGTGAGTTATGCTTTACATCTCTAATATGAGTGCCCACTCATGGCCACAGAGAAACGCTGTGAATACAATGTCACTTCTGACCTGTGCACACCTGCTAAAGGAGGAATTTGTATGGGACCACTTAGGCAAAACCTACCACAAAGTTGGATGTAGCTGTTTAGATTTCTGTTTACAGCATGACAGTCTTAGCACAAAAGACAGAAATAAAGAAAGGTGGTTTGCCTTCAGCTCGATGCCACAGCAGCAAGGATTCAATTCATTAACCCAGGGAGAGCAATACAGCCCCTCCTTCAGCCCAGATGCGAATAGTGGGTGGTGCTGCCAGTGCCATTGTCAGTGGAAGCATAAAGGGAAAAAAGGCTCCTAATTGATCACATTCAATTGCAGAGCTCTCAGCCTCTGGTCTATGTGACTCTGATGAGAACCACATGCACAGGCACTATCAAAACCAGGTTTGATATCACACTGCTTTTTAGTGTAGCAGCCAAGATCTGGGGGGAACAGTGCAACTGAAAGCGAGAAGGAAATTTTGCGGGGGTCTTCATCCTTGGTGATGCAGGTATTCTTTGCCTCTTACGCTACAAAGGGGATCCTTGTAGGATCACGGACAGTGTTTTAGGCAAGACTGTGTTGCATATCATATGAAATACAAGCAAGCCTGAATTTTGTCAGAGCTTTTAGACTCTAAAAGGAGACTTACTCCTTCAGTTCTTGCTTTTTCAGCCTTCAGTCTGCTATTAACTCTGAATATAAAGAAAATATTATTCTTAATTGGTAGGATTAGTTAAGGTCAGTGAAAATTCAGTTAATTATTATCAGTCAAGTTTACTGATGCAATTTACAGATTACTGGATTGATTGCTCACATTGGAGTTTCAGAAAGACAGCCTGTGACCAAGTGTCATTCCTGCTGAGTCAAGCTGTGGTGTCGCAGAGGTGGAGCAGGAAGGGTGAGCAGTGGTACAGGCACATGCTACATAGCCACAGCAGCATGGAAAGAATCAGCCTGAATTATGGGTCAGCCAGATCAACTACTGACTTCACAATTGCAGTGCAAAGGAAAGCTGTTGAGTAAATAACATGCAAAGGTGTGGAATGCAAGAGCAGCCTGTGATATAAAACCCCAGAGCAACATTTGTACAAGTCCAACCCACTTGTGAGCACAGCAAAGCTTCTTAGTGCCACTCTGTGCTGTCTCAAAGGCATGACAGCAGCTGCAGAGCATCACCATCACAGGTTACTTTTAGCAGCTTTCCCCTTTCTTCCCAGTATCTCATAGTCAGAGTGCTGTCAGTAACAGTTTTGCCTTTGAGGGCATTAAGTCTGAACAAGAGAGAGATACAAATGTCAAGCAAGACTTGATTTATATGTTCTTCTCAACTGATTATTTAAGAAACTCAAATTAAGAATTCACACAAGCTCGGCTTCTCTGCTGCCCCCAGAGAATTTAAGTCAGAGCTCTTGCAAGATTGTCTATTGTCTTGAAAGGACTTTGGACCAGGCCCAAACCAGCCATAGCAGGATTCTGTGCAATAATTTCTAAAGTTAATCATGGAGCATGTGTGCAAGAAAGGTGAGTGACAAAGTCCCACCCAAAGTCCTGTTCTACAGCTACTGCTGTTAGTAGCCTCTGAGAATCCAAAGCTTATGCATCACCTTAAACCGCTTCTCCAAGGGTGAGAATCATTAAACATTGAAAAGAGAGAACAGCATGCTGATTTGACATAATCATTTCAGCAGCTGACTGCTCTGCAAATGCTGTTGAATCTCAGGCGTGTTGCTGGTAGTTGCCAAAATGATGACTGCAAGAGAGGCAAGAAGTGGAAGCACAAATTAAAGCACTTGGGAATTATTCTGTCTCAGGTCTGTAATAGTCTGCATTCATTTTCGCTTGGAGGTGTTTTATTGAAACTCTCTCTCTTCCTTCCCTCCCCCAGTAATTACCCCATTGTAAATCCACAGTGTGTGAAAGTGCTTCAATTTGAAATCCATGCTATACCAAATTGTTCACATCCATGCCAGTCATTCTCTGCTACATGAAGCCTGGTAAAAACATTGCTTTCCTAGTTTTTTTTATCAGAAAAAAACCCGAGGGCTGTTGTTTTCTTGGAATGTTCTGAGTGAGCATCTGCGCTCCATAAAACCACTTCTGGTGTGTCAGTTCGTTTTCTGGAGTGCCAGTGAACCTTGAAGAGTGGTCTCTTAATGATATCTCAAAGCTTTAGTTAGAAAATCAGAGGAGCAGCTCGTTGCTGCTGAGATTGGGAAGGACTTCCAAGTGCATTTGTCAAGACACCACATTAATGTGACCCTCTCCACTCCCCAAATCACCTTGCCATAGTCCGTTTTGCAGTGCAATTGCAGGAGGAGGCTTTTCACCAGCATTAAAAAATGCCTTCAGTTTCCCCTCCAATAGAGATAACGACTCTGTTTGCTGATTTCCCACTGGGATTTAAAAGGGAGTTTGTAGAGCCAGGCAACTTCTACATGCCCTTCCTCACTACTTATTCAGAAAGGCTCTGTGGCTAATATATATGTATTTGTGCTGAGATGGTGCCTTCACTGCTCACAACTCCATAGCCAGGGGCAAAACTCAGAGATACTGGTGTCAGCTGCAGCCTTTAGTTGTCTTCAGACTAAACCCCCAGAGAGGGAAAGAAGGGCAGAGCTATGAGAGGTGAGCTTGTCTCCACGTCCAAGGGCCAGATACGGACAGCAGAAGCAATTGTATTAACTCTATGGAATTAACCCTATGGAATTGCTATCATCTTAAACACCAAGGGTACAGCGTCCTGAAAATGCAAAGGAAAGCATTTCTGCCTTATGAGCCTCACTTTTATGCTGTCAGGGGGAATCCAGCTGTGTATTAGGCTTTTACTCAGTCTGCACAAGGCAAACCAATAGATTTTAAAAAACAAGAGATTTTGCATAAAGCAGCTAATTGCTGGGTATTGGTTGCAGAGAGCTGAACTCACATGGAGCAGTCTTCTAGTCACAAAAATCTCTGTATCCAGTCTCCTGGGTAACCTGCTTTTCCCTGCAGGCCTTCTTTAACTTGCTGCTTATCTTCCTCACCATGTTGTGTTGCTTCATTAAACCTGGGGAAGGGAAGAGAGACAGTGGGTTACACAGAGATGCAATTTACAAGGTACACCAGCACAAAGTAGAAATAAAAAACAAGCAACCCCCAGATCACACAGGTGTGAGAGACATACAAATGCATAATGTCAGTCATAGCTCTCATTGTTTTCATATCCATGAGATAATTCCTAAGTCCCTTGAGTCTATGACATGCAAGCCCAGGATATAATAAGCAGGGATGAATGAACTGCATGATACATTGATGAACAAAATGAAATCAAGTGCTTTTATTGTACAAGGGGAAATGCTCTGCATTAAACAGTGGACACATCAATTCAAATTATGGCTCATGATGCATAAATGATAATGAGACTCTGTCTCAGGCTGGGTGAGAATGCTGAAGGGAGCAAAGACGCCCACATGATGCTACATCCTAACAGAGCTTATCATTCAACTGGGACAGGAGAATTTATCTTCATTACAAACAGCTCTCCTTTGACAGATACCTGTCTTGGCAGAAGGGCATCCTAGTGCACTTCACATAGCACTGAGCCAGCAATATGGCTATTCAGGCTCTCTACCTTTCCCCCATTCCAAGTGTCATATATTTTTGTCATTTACCTTGAAATCCAGTCATTCCTTGACATTACTGGAACCACTAGCATTGATGTTATTTGATACCACTACTTCTGTAGATAGAGGCAGGATTTCCCTGCAAGACACAGTAATGCGTCCATGCAAGACACAATAATGGAAGTGAAGGCACAGCTCATGTGTCATGTGGCAATAGATGAGTTATATTTCAATCTTTCATTTGAAAGTGACATATTCAGAGATTCCTGAGGGAACTTTCACAGCCTTTTTGGGATTTTATTGTTGTTCTGAGCTATGCAGCCAGTCATTTTTATCTTGATGCTTCCTAGCATTTTCTAGGTAATTTCATTTTGGCATGTAATGCTTTGCCTTGGGAAATCTGGAAGTGTGCTGCTGTAAGCAGTCAATAGCACTCAGGACACAGTCAAGGACAGGCTGGATAGCACTACATTTGTGGCTTGTTTGAGAATGTCTGATGGTAGGTTCAGCACTGCACAGTTCTCACTGCTTGAACTGGAAATTAGACTGAAGGATGACTCATGCATTTCCACATCCAACTTCTGCAATGAAGCTCTGACCCAGCTAATTTCTCAGAAGCCCCATCTTTTCTTCAAGAAGGAATAACAACAAGAAAGGAACTAACCTAGTAAGACATTGCAGCCTTACACTGCAGACAGCACACATTAGGCAAGGATAGGAGGGTTTGAGAAGTGTCATCTTGACCTCTGGGTTCTGTTCTTTCACTTGCTAGACTTGGGGAGAAGGCTGCTGGTATGAACTGGACAGGAAATGGTAAGTAATAGCTGAACTGTGTGGGGTTGAATTGATCACTTACCAACTTCTCTAGCTCTAAAATGAAACCAGATTTCTTTTGGAATAAGAAATGAAGAACCTGTTATTTGCACCAGGATGTTAGGCAAAGGGTTCAGTCATCTAGTTCTAGGGAAAAATCCAGGGCCAAAGGAAGCAACTAAGTACCTGCCAGCCATCCTAGCTACCTGGCTCAACCCCTAAGACTGACCTTAACTTGACTTAGCTGTTGGGTGACATAGCAGAGCACAGTTAGCATCTTAAAATAACCTTTTTATTGGTGTCTATCAACAGTTTGTTTGTCACTCCTTACTTTTTGGCCACACCACTGATATATGCACAAAAACTCTCTTCCTGAAGAAAGCTGCCAAGTCCTTTGCACACATTAGCTTTCCAGACACTGATTACAATCAAAGTATAATGTCCAACCTTGTCTCACTGCATGGCATGTGCAAGCAGAAGGAAGAGTTTGGCTGGCTTTTTGGAGCCAACAGACTGATCTGTGAACACTTTGGCTGGGTGTTTGCAGCCAAGAAACTGATATGTGCATATTTTTAACTTAATGGTGGCTTTGAACCAAAATCACAGAATTGTTGGGGTTGGAAGGGGCCTCTGGAGATCAGCTAGTCCAGCTCCCTGCCACCCCCTCCCCCTGCCAAGGCAGGTCCACCTGGGGCAGGGTGACACAGGAACGTGTCCAGTTGGGTTTGGAATGTCTCCAGAGGGACTCCATGCCCTTCTCGGGCAGCCTGTCCCAGTGCTCTGCCACCCTCGGCGTAAAGAAGTTCATTCTTATGTTGAGCTGGAACTTCTGGTGTTTCAGTTTATGCCCACCGTCCTGTGACTGGGTACCACTGAGAAGACTCTGGCAGCATCCTCGTGGCACCCGCCTTCGAGGCATTAACGAGATCAGAAGCCGTGCGGTTCACATCAGGCAGGCAGAGCACCCGGACTGCCTCCTCCGCTGGAGCAAGCGTAACCAGCTGCCGCTCAGCGAACTCCGACAAGGGCCCCGAACCGCGGGGCACCGCCCGACGTGTCCGGGGCCGGGGCCGGGCGGGGCCGGGGGCGGTGTCCCGGGTCCCCCCGCCCCTCGCCGGCCCCGAGCCCGGCCCTGCCCCACTGAGCGGCCCCGCCGGCGGTCCCGGGGCTGCTGCTATGGAGCTGCCGGCCGTCAGCCTCAAGGTAGGGGCTTCCCCTGCCCCCGGGGCTGGGGAGCGGGGCCAGGGGAGCGGGGGGGCTGCTGGGGCGGCTTGAGCCGCGGGCACTCGGATCGGCCCTCCCTGTGTCCTTCTCCTCTCGCATGTTGTCCCGCCGTATGCCTGGTCCAGATCCTGGCTGAGGGCCTGCTCGGAGCTGCGGAGCCCTCTGAGGAGGAAAAACTGAAGTTTCTACTTTTTTTATCACCTTCCGCAAAGGCGGAAGTTCTGAACGCCAGGAATCCGAGTCGGGGGGAGGTTTAGGTTGGCTATCAGGAAAACGTTTTCCCCAGAGGGTGATCAGGCATTAAAACAGGCTCTCCAGGGCAATGGTCACAGCATCAAGCCTGCCTGAGTTCAAGGAGCATTTGAAAAATGCTCTCAAGCACAGGCTGGAATTCTTGGGGTGTCTTGTGCAGCGCCAAGAGTTGGTGATCCTGATGGGTCCCGTCCAGCTCAGTGTATTCTATGATTCTTGGTTAAACCCACCAGGTGATGACTTCAAAGTTTGCCCCTACTTGAGGGATATTGCTAAAGTGGCCAAGGATTGTGCAGAGACAACAGCTGGCTATTAACTAGTGTCCATGGAGGTTTCTAGCTCAGCTGACCAGAACTAAGCCAAGATAAACACTGCACAAGATCCCGAGGAGACAAAGATTGGCTTGTCAGGCAAAGTATCTTAGAAAAATAAGTCCACTTACTTGGAGCTTATCATCTGATACATAACTGCAATTTCTTCTCTGCTGGGGAGGGCAGGCTCCACTTGGGGGCACTTTGGAAATTTCAGTGAATATCTGATAACCAGAGAAAGGAGACACAAGAGACTTCACCAGTAATGTAACGTTTTTCACTTTTGGAAGAAGCACTTCCTTGCTGACAAGCCAGTGGATGTGAAAATCACACTTTGTTTGCTTTTGATGTTGATGTTTGATTCTAATGGCTTCTGTGCTACCAGACACGTGACATTTTCCTCTATTTTTTTTTTCTTTCACATTTTCAGAGCCCTGAGATTTCTAGGTGTTTGTGTCCTTTCCCAGCTTCACTACTTTGTGATTTCATTTAATACAGAATGGTTCAAATGCTTTCTTTGGTCAAAGCTTTGCCCAGAGACTGAAAGTATCAAGATCATATCAGGGCTTTTTTTGCTGGTGATTCGTTAAGCTGTGAGCAGTGGCCTTGGACCATGCTGCCTATGGGTTGGATGGGAGAACAGTATTATCTCAGCTACCATCATTAATTCAGCTTTGTACAGGACAGCTTTCATGTGGCTGTATTAAAGAAATGATTGGTGTTCATATAATGATGAATAATACCACTCTTACTAGTTCACCAAGTAAAACAACTCCCCTTGTTAGAGGCAAGTAAGCAAATGGATTTTTCAAGGCCCAGCTTGTGGATTATATTACATTCTGGAAACGAGCTGATACTTCGCTCTGACAAGTTTGGACTACTGTGTGATTCCCAGGGCACTAGGAAGATTAAAAGATCTTGCCTTCTGCTTTGTTTTTTAACCTGGTTTAATTATTTTTTCCCCATGATAAAACAACAGTGAAGACTAAGGACATTTTAATTAAAAAGTTTGCTAACACAAAATACATGTTCTACCATGGGAAATGGAGATAGGAGAGCTGAAAAACACTGACTTTTTCAATGAATGAGTCACAAAGACAAGAAGACTAAAATGTTGCCTTTCTTCTCTTGTTTCAGACAACCATTTCCCAATCTCTTGATAGATAAGTGTGAGTTTGTCCTGGGCAAACCGTTTTCAGTGTTAAGAAATTCCTGGTCTGCCACTTCTGCTCTGAGCTGCAAAGACAGGAATCAGGAGTTAATAGCTGTACCTACACTTCATTCTGTTCCTGAGTTAGGGCCTGATTCCCTGTAAAATACCACAAAGGTGGAGAAGATTCTTACTCAGAAGGGGCCTGGAAATAACACACACTGCTGCTATTCATTGGCATGATCTGCTTACTGGTTCTGTGAGATTATAAAGATGAGCCTTGTGATAGAAGTAGTTCAAAGAAAGCTGCATGACTGAGCTGTGCTTGTGCCAGAATGTAGCAGTATCTTAGCCTTGGGGTCTCTCTTTAAGCTCCTTGCAGAGCTATAAAATTAAGGTAGCAGGCTTTGCCCTGGAGTGGGTGGGGAACATGCTCATTGAACAGGATCTACTGGCTCGGTTTTTACAGCCATGCTCAACAAAACATGGGGGAAGCAGCACAGCCGTACTTTTGCCAAGACAGCTTGATAGCTATGATTATTGAAATAATCATGCAGAGCCTTGAAATACAACGTTTGACTTTGATCAAGCCTGGACAATGCCCTACAATCCATGTGCCTGGAAACACATATTTTGTGCTTAGGCATTTTTAAATGCTAAGTCACAGAATCAAGGAATAATAGAGATGTCTGTATGCCATGTGATTAAACCTCCTACTCAAAGCAAGGCAAACTGCAAAGTTAGATCAAATAGCTCAACTCAAAAATCAGCTGAGTTTTAAAATAAGAACAGAGCCATGTCAGCCCCATTGGATAGCCTGTCCCACTGCTTAAGCACTCTCATTATTATCACTCTGTTATAATAATGAGGAGCATCCTCACAGGTGGCCGCTCAGATTCATATTTTGGTATTGTGTGTTCTCAGGTGAATGTCATAGAGTAGGTGAGCTCACTCTAAAATAGAAATTTAGATATAACAAGAAAAATATTTTAATTTGGAACTGTTTCATTTTTAACCTGGACAAAATTCAATCTTGTGCTAAGCTCTGTGCTGAAGCCTGTTTAAAGGAGTTCCTATTCCAAAGAGTTTCCCATCTAATGAGACCCTGGCAGACCTAGGCTCTTTTTATGCTTGGCAATTAGTTCCATCACATGCTGGGATTTGCAAAGGAGGTAGGAATTCTCCTTAGCTCTCCCCAGTTTACAATGGGATGCTTTTAATCACATAGCCATCCTTTTTCCCAGAAGAGATGGAGACAAAGGACCCACCTTTCTTATTTTCTGCTCTCACCACTAGTTCATCAATAACTTTGGAGTTATTTTCTCAAAAGAAGAAATGTATGTCTGTCTTAGCTACAGACTTAAGTCCTTGGATAGATGGAAAAATTTTAAATTCTTCTGCTGTTTTATCAGAAGACTGCCTGCAAATTAACTAATCTCACATAGTAACTTGTAGTTTTTCATTAACACCATATTTTCTGTGTTAAAACATACCAACACCACCAGCCAATTCCATAGAGCACTGAAGAGCTGTCAGGTAAATTGGACTAATAACTAAAAAGGGAATATCTTGGTTTTATTTCAGCAGTCATTCATAGTATAAGCCCTGGTTTACCTGACTTTATGCTGATGACTAAACATACTTCATCATTTAGTAACTGCAGTATTGATCTAGACAGCTTTAAAAAAAGCCCACCCTGCTTAATTATGTTAACTGGTGAGCCTTGAGGGGTCTTGTGGGTATGTAACATGCAATTAAATACTACCTAATTAAAAATTTCCCTGATGTTGTGATAGTCTCTTGAGTAAACGTTATTTGCATGTCTCCATTCTTATCCAGGAACATCTTGTATTTTACTGATTAGCAGATTCTCCAGTGTGTCTGTGGTACAATTTGGGAAAGGGGGAAGCATGAGGGGTAGTGAAGCATTTTGTAAGCTTTCATAAGCAATTAAAAAATGAATTAGTAAAAATCTATCTGAGCGGTGTTGGAAGTTACAGCAAAGTCTAGTGAGTGCTCAGCAGCTGTGATGGGGCACTGAAAGCAGAGCAGGAAGTCATTTGCATTGTGGTGTCCTGGCAGAGCAGTGTGAGCCACAGCAGCTGGGCCACCCCTGTGCTTTCCTGATTGTGCTTCACTTATGTCACAGCTTCACTCTCTTCTCCAGCAACTAGTTTTGTTTTAAGTTAGAGCATAGAGAGATGTTTTAAATCAAGGAATCTAGCAGGGTAGATCTTAATTTCTTTTTTGTGTCTTAATGCTCCCATCTGCATACAGCTTTCCTGTGTCCTCCTGTGTCCACCGAGTAACTTATTCTTTTGCTGTGCACTCATTTCCCAATTTTCTTTCTTTTCCTTTGGCAGGGGGGAGTGCGCTTCAGAGGGGTTTTGGTAATGTGGGTTTGGTTTTTTTAATACCAAGGTCAACAGAAATGCCAATCTGAAGCCTTTCTCACAGCTAGGAAAAAATGAAAGTGCGCCTGTATCCCATGGATCCTCTGATATGTCCAGGCTTCAGCCTTTCTTTAGTGATGCTGTTAATAGAGCCTGTCTTCCATATTCGTGCTTTCAGAAAAGTTTAGAGAACAAATATGAGTGATCTCCCTTTGCTGGAGTGACCAGCAGGCTATAGATGTAGAAAAAGCCTGAAATGATATATTGTTGTTCCCATTTGCTCTCAGAATAAACATTAGGGTATGTTTCCCTGGTTACAAAAATGGTAAGTGGTGGTGAAGAGAATCCTTGTATCATTTATTACAGTATGAGCCTTTCTTCTTGGATTTATCCCATTAAGCACAAGGACCAGGATCATTAAGGACACTTGCAAAGTACAGAATTTGTGACAGCATTATCTTACTGCTACTCAAGGCACTGCTGGCAATTGGACCTAGTGGCTTCACTGGGAGTGAAAAGAGCTGTGTGCTCTGGCAGGATCAGGTTCACAGAGTCCTGGAAGAAGCCTTCAGGTCTGCAGTGAGTTTGGACCACTGCTGTGAACAGACTGGAAGGAGGAAAAAGAAGGATTTGCTGAGGACTGGAGGGAAATTCTGGGAGCTGTAGGCATGGCTATCCATGGGCTTTTTGGTGATGGGATGCCAGATTGTTCATGTGTAAACTGTGCTAGCACAGCGTTAATCAGATTGCCTGGCTTTCTGTGCAAACTCTTCTGGAGTTCCAAAATTAATAACCCATTTAGAAAAGGCTAAGTGGTCCCTGAATCAGCTGTGACAGAGATGACAAGAAGAGTGAATGACTACAGTGTAGCACCACAGGACATACTCAGCAACAGATGTGGAGAAAAATAGCTTTGTCTTCACTGTCCCAATTGCTTCACCATCTTTCTGCACTGGTTCAGGGGTCCAAGCCACTCCTCCACCCATCCCTTGGGAACAAGATGGTGCCATTTCACATTGATCCTCCCAGAGTTCTCCCAACATGCTAACCTGTCTTCCTGTTTCTTTGTTGTTTTTTTTTCATAGGCTATCATTCTGGTACATTGGCTGCTCACAGTGTGGTGAGTGATTAGTGTCTGGGCTGGGGAGAAGAGGGTGTTCCTTCAAACTAAGAATGGGATGTTCCCTGGGAATCAGCACTCCCTGTTTGTGCCTGTGTGCAAGATGATCCTAAATCTAAGAGTGAGGTGTTAATATGGGAACAGGGATGAAACCAAACTGTTGCAGGCTTATTGTGAATGTGAGCTGGGTTTTTTTTTTTGTCTTATTTGGCAGGGGAAGCATGAATTACATGTTGCCACTCTCCTATGCCTGGGGAAATTTCAGTGTCCTTGCAGTGGGGATCTGGGCCATTGTGCAGCGAGATTCCCTTGATGCCATAACGATGGTGAGTGTAACAGTATTGGTCTCCCCCAGGCTGCTCAGGAAGAGGGTGGAGGGCAGAGTCTTTGAGCTAGTGATAATTTTCAGCTGTTCCCAATACAGAAGTTCCCTGTTTGGGTGGGTTTAGTTTTTTTTAAGAGCGCATATAAATCTATGAACTCTGTAAACCATGGTGAGAAGCATTCACTGTCAATTATTTTTCTTCTCAGAGATGAGACATACTTAATTCTCCCTTTTTTTACCTGCTATTGTAACTTGTAATGCCAGATGAGGACTCAAAGTGTTTAATATGCTTCAGTTGGAGGGGCTCTGTAAAACCCTTTTCTGAACATTGAATAGATTGGCAAACAGAAATAAACAATTCTAAAATATATTATGAGAAGATATCTGACAGGAAAAGGCATGAAGTACAAGATCATTCATCTTCAGTATCTGTCTGCCTGGGGCTGTACCAAGAGTGCTGTGTGATACTGGGGTGAAGGATGATTGTGCAACACAGATCTCACAGGAAACAGATAGTGACTGTTACTGTCAGTGGTTAAACCCTTGTTCTGTTCATGTCCCATTCTCTGTCCTTGTTTCCAGTTCTTGACTGGCCTGCTGCTCACAGTCCTCACAGACATCATTCACATCTCTATCTTCTACCCTTCACACGACTTCCTCAGTGATGCAAAGCGTTTCAGTATAGGCATGGCCATCTTCAGTCTCCTCCTCAAACCTGTGTCCTGCTATTTGGTGTATCGAATGTACCGGGAGCGTGGAGGAGAGTACACCTTTAACATAGGTAGGATGCTTTTTCTGCTTCCATGTCAGTGTGGGCCACCTCCTCAGGACTGCCTTGCACTTTGGACCCTTCAGCCTGAGCTCTGCAACTGGATTCTGCCTTCCATTCCAGGCAGACAGGGTGCTTATTGTGTCTTGCTCATGTTTGTTATCCCATTTTGTCGTTCTGGTGTGTCTTTGGCCTTAAATTTATATTCCTCCTCTCTCCCCTTGCAGAACTGAAGTTTTTGCCAGCCATTTTGCCCACAGTGGTGTTGAGAGGCTTTGCCTTCCTCCTTCCCTCCCTCCTTCCTTCCTTCCTTCCTTCCTTCCTTCCTTCCTTCCTTCCTTCCTTCCTTCCTTCCTCCTTCCCTCCCTCTTTCCTTCCTTCCTCCTTCCCTCCCTCCTTCTTCCCTTCCCTTCCCTTCCCTTCCCTTCCCTTCCCTTCCCTTCCCTTCCCTTCCCTTCCCTTCCCTTCCCTTCCCTTCCCTTCCCTTCCCTTCCCTTCCCTTCCCTTCCCTTCCCTTCCCTTCCCTTCCCTTCCCTCCATCCTTCCTTCCCTCCCTTCCCTTCCTTTCATTCATTCATTCATTCATTCATTCATTCATTCATTCATTCATTCATTCCTGTGTTTGTTGGAAACTTTTGGGTGTCCTTTCTTTGCCAACCCTTTTTTATTCCTTCTGGGGGAAAGTAGAGGCAGTATTTCCTCTGGCTGTATTATGAACAAGGGGGAAATAAAGCTGGATTTCTAACTCCATGTGGGCCTCACATGTCCTATTTACCTTGCTTGCTTTGGACTTTGTTCCTTCTCATGGAAAATGGGACTAATGTTTACCTGATGGGAGTTAGCGTTGAGACATTTAATTTTTCCCCGGTTGTATTTGAAAATGATAATGTGGAAGATTTGCCAGAGAGGATGGGCCGTGGCTAGATGTTCTGGGTCTTGGTCAGCTTTGCCAAGCATTACTGGTACTAGTTCATGCCTGGGCAGCTGCCAGGGATTGATTGTTTGCCAGGGATTGTTGTTTGAATTCATGCTGGCAAAACCTGCAGCCTGTCACAGTTCTGTTTGACATCCTAAGAAGGCTGTGCAGGACAAAAGATGGTGTACCTGCATTACAGTGTTTGGAAGCTGTCTCTTATTCTGCTTTGGTGGTAGCAAAGATCACACTCCTGTGAAAAGAGGTGGAAACCTGCAGAGGAGGAGAAGCCATGGAAAGAAACCATGGCTTAGGGCACTGTGTGGTATTTGCACCTCTCTGCTACTGGAGTGTGGGTGTCATCTCTGCCAGCTACTTGTGAAAATCCAGATGGATATGTCTTACCTTACCTACCTCTTACAGGAGGCATGTGAGTCACCTGCAGTGCCTTTTTTGTGTCAGTTTTTATTAGCTGCTCACTGTGCTTGTCATTAGGATTCAACGTGTGTATAGAAAGTATTGGTATCATTGAGGAGTTCATCTCTTTGCTTGGAATTTGGCAGCACTTCTTTTCAACCACACTGTCCCAAACTGAGAGTCTCCTCTAAGGCACAGGTGGGAATTAAGACACTTTGTAGTTTCATATCCTCTCCTGAACTGTCTTTCTTACAAGATTTTCAGTACTGTGTGTTGCCTTGTGATGAATGTGCTTGACAAATTTCCTCTTATTTTCCTGCTATCTGGCATTTTCTTTTGAACCCAGCAGTGTTGAAATTTTCCTGGCCTTTTCTGTCTTGTTTTCCTGCTACACTAAGTCCTTCTTTGTTGCCTGGGAGCATCCTTGCTGATTAGAACAAATCCCTCATAGTCTGGTGGCTATCTGTGATTCAGGTTGCTTTCTCCCCATGGCAAATGCCTGGCCCATAGATAAAGAGCTGTCCATGGACATTCTCTGCCTCCTCTTTCCCTGCTCATCCCCTGGACAGTAACATGATGTTGCACAGACAAATTGTTCATAGTGCAGTTAGGAGCACTGCTGGACTCAAATTTGTGCCACACTTGAGGCATAACTGTGTTTTTGGGAAGAGTGGTTCATGGATGTATCGTTCCTTTAAATCTATGCTGTCAGCTCGCCACAGTTCCTGCAGCTTCTGGCTCTGTCTGTTCATTTTCCCCTGAGTTCTTATACACTTGATCTTGCTGAAATACACTGTTACAGGAACCTGTTGTGCTGCTATTGTGGAGTATTGTGGGTCTTGCTTTCCAGACAGCTGTGTGGCTACTAAGAGAGCAGTTCTCAAGGAAAGAACAGGCATGTTGGATGCATGACTTTTCTTACCTCCTGCCTGTTTAGTGAGGATCACAGACCACAGGTGCTGGGAGCTGGTAAAATGTGTGCTCCTGAGCTGCTGTACAGTTTCTTCTAGAGCATTCAGTTCTTGTGCCTTCGTCCCAAGCTTGTTCTCTTCCATCTCCATTCAGGTGTCACCAGTGCAGGCCGGGACCAGAGCACCTACGAGCCCATTGATCAGCCAGACACGCCTCCACAGTGGCCTTCCTCGAGCAAGGCAGCCCAGCCGCCGTACTGAGGCACCCTGTGGCCCAGGACAGACACTGCCCTTGCCCAGCCAAGCCTTCCACTCTTCCCATTGAGCAGCACCTGCTACTGGGAAAACAGGAGAAGATCTGATATTTCTTTTGCCTACCTAAAGGTTAGGCAGATGGGTTCTGCAGTAAGTCCAGGAGATCTTGGAGGTGTCATGTTAAGCACTGTGTAATCCCAGTACTCTCCTTCCTTCCCTCCCCCTAAATCCCTCCTCTGTACATGTGACTGGATGCACCGTTGCAATCTTCCAGTCTTCCATTGTGCTTCCTCTTCTTTATAAGAGAACCACCTAAAGTACTCCTGGACAAGCAATCTTTAAAAGGCTTATGGACTGCCCTAAAACAATACAGTGTAGCCTAATTTTATGCAGATATATTTCCAAGACACATCTAGGAGTTCCCAAGAGCTGCTTTTGATGGCATTATTTAACTTCTTGTGCTCCTAGTATCTGGTATTGGGTTTTATTAACTGATGTTTTCATGCAATTTGAATGTTCTTCAGGATACTTAAAGTGACTGTTGAATGTAGTGCCTTTGTGCCTTGAAATATCCTTTTGCCTTCAGCTGCTTGTCGTAACAGAACTTGAAATGTTACATTTTTCTAAGAAAACTATAAAATGAACACAGTTTTTCTGTGTTAGAAAAAGTTACACTGGTCACTTATGTCTCATTTGAAAACGTAGCTTTTCCTGAGGGCTTGGGACTGTAGCCAGGCAGTGTGGGAGGGTCATTATGGGGGAAGGTCTACAGGGCTCTGATGGCTTTTAGCCTAAGCTTTACTCTGAGGAGTAGAAGATTCTGCATATAATTGTGTGGGTGGGAAGATGGGTTAGTAAAATGGGGATTGAGGAAGGATGGACTTATTTATACTGCAGATGTGAGTTCCATTGGGTGTGACAGACTATAGACTCTATTGTTATGCAGGAAAAATCTGTCCTGCTGTGGCTTTCAGGTAAGATTCTAAAAAAAGAAAACCAAACAAACAAAACCCCAGAAGCAAGCAAACAAATTTCAACAGGATTCATTTACAGAAGAAAATGAGTATGTTAGCTTTGGCAGAATTCTAGTGCTAACAAGATAGGTGTTTTTCTGAAGCAAGTTCATTGTCAAAGTTTATATCTGTTATTTTACAACTGCATTTCTCTTGACAAGACCTTCTGCTATGTTGATTCTTCAGTAACCCAGACCCCTGTTGCTTTTGCTTTAACCTCCAGAAGCATGCCATTTGTATTTTTAAAACCAAGCAGTTTTCTCCCAACTTTGATCACTTCAAACATAAGCAGTTGCTTCCTCTACTCTGCTGCACAAGCACTACATTGGTGTACCTGAACCAAGCACATGGTAAATGCCATAGAAGTCTTGTACATTCTTTTTACAGGCTTTACGTATAATAGGGCACAAGAATAGGAATTGGTCTGTTCTTGTGATTAGATGGCTGTCATGGTTTGACAATGGGTTTTTTCAGCTCTTTAGAACTGTACAGTGACAGCACAGAGCCCTGAATAAGACATTTAAATGCTCAGGGTTTTTTTTACCTAGATTCATGGACCACAGACTGAAAATCACTGCTTTTAATGCTGTGGGGTTTGGGTGTTGGCACAGTCAGTTATATCTAGCGAGGCCTTCCCAGATGTTATACATTGGAAATACCCATCTAGCTGACCTGCCATACATTTTTCTGTGGGAAATTTGGTACATTTGGGAGCTCCGAGAAGCAGAGCAAGGCACGAGTAACGCTGATCTTACCTGGATACCTATTTTGGGCAGTGAATCAGAGGTGATGATAAAAACAGACCCCTCTCCTGGCTGAGGAGGAAGAGAGTGTTTGTACCTGGTTCAGGAGGGCGTGAGGGGACTCACGGAGCTGCTGTGCCAGAGCATGGCCTTGCTGGCTTCACGGTGGGCTCTCGTGGGGTCTCAGTGAGATCTCCTCAGCCAGACAGGTGCGATGCTCCATTCGGCTGGTTTTGCTGTGTTGTTTTAAATCCTCGGGTGCTGCTGTGCCCGGGGTTTTTGGGGGTGAGCACGCAGCTCCCTAGGATTAAGCCTAGCCCGCCCAGAGCAGGTGCCTCCCTCAGCGCTGGCGCGTTCGGGTTCCGGCCGGGGAGGCGGGCGGAGAGGCAGACGTGGCGGCGGTCCTGAGGCGCTGTCCTGAGGCACTGCCCGGGACAGGCACGGCTCCCGCCCGGCATGAGCCCCCCTCTCCCCGGCCGGGCCCCGGCTTTAATTAGCCATGGCCCAGAGCGGCTTTCCCCGGCCATCTGTAGCCCGGTCACCGACCTAATCGGGGGGATAAGCTGCTTACGGAGCCCCAGCTGGAGCGGGCGCTGAGGGGGCCGAGGGTGGTTGTCGCCGCGAAGGAAGCGCCGGCTCAGACGCGTGTGGTCGGTCCCCGGGGCCCGGCGGTGCGGCCGGGGCCTCTCGCAGTGGGTAAGTGGAGGCTCGGCCGTGGGTGAGGAGCTTCTCTCTCCCCCTGCTGCGTCCTGGGACACCGGCGTGCTTGGATGGCGGCACTGGGGAGGGAAGGCCGCCTGTGCGTGCCTGTTGATCTCACAGGCATCGTGCGACGGCAAGTGGTGGTTTGTTCGGTTTGTAACGCTGGGCAGTGTTGGGGAAAAACTTGCTTTCTAAGGCAGCTGAAGTGGGATCTCGGAGTAATCACTGGCCCCAGCTTGGAATATGAAATGGTTGAGCCTTGATCTACAGGGATCAAGCGCTGTGTGTGCAGCACAAATGTGTGTATTATGGGTCTGGCGTTGTTACCCTATTGCTGAAGTGGCATTTGCTTGAAAGAGCTTCATTTACTCTTCATTAACTGTGCTATTTATTTCCTTTTGCTTATAACAACAGAAATAACTTGATCATCTTAATTTTTATTTGCTTAATTGAATTTGTTTCAGGTTTTAATACATTAGTGTGTTGCTGCAATGTGTGTATATAGTAAGCATGCATTAAATGTTTTAATTGGAATCATAAAAACTAATATAAAATCCATTGGTCATGGATTTTGCATAAAAGTAGATCTCCCAGTTCATAAAATGTGCAGTTTGCCTTGAGTATCTTTTGCCCTCAGAAGAAGTTTTAAAAAAGATCTTCATAAGATCTTGTTGTGACTGACTAACTCCACTGCTTAAAAGTTATGTTAAAGATCTGAGTTGCAATTTCAGAAGGCAGACAAACGTGATTTTGAAAGGGTGCTATTTCTTCCAGATCTCAATGAGACTGAAATTAGGAATGAGTGAGGTGAAGGACACCACCTGAAATAACCATGGTCATGTGTAGAGAACCTGGTACCTAGCACAAAGAATTGAAAAGGAGAGCTAAAAAATCACAAGTTATCAAGAAAATAGATTATGTCCAGATTCTTGAGCATAAGGTAGTCCAGAGCCAGGTTTTGGGTATTCACAGAGCAAAACAACACTGAAAAACGTGGTGGGTTTATGTCCTTTTGCGATTTAAATCCTTTGTAACACCCTTTTGTGATACATTGCTTGTTGATTGGATATTTCTGGGATGCAAGGAGTGCTTCCATGGAACACCAGTCCGCTACATTTTGTGGTTATACTTCATGCAGTGATAGGCACCCTAAGGAAGGCAGCTGTGCTTTGTCTGTTCACTCTGTAGTTGCCAACTTCAACTGGTCTGGAAAAAATAATGGGATCTTTCTGTTCATGGCACCCTCGGTGATATATGAAAGGCAGTAACAGCAGTTCCCAGGGTTAATTGCAGCACCGCCTGACTGTCTCCTGCTGCTTTAGAAACTGTGTTTGCTCCCCAGATTGTGGTGATTACTGAAGGAGTTTGCATGTGAGAGGGAAAAATGAGCTGTTACAAACAGGGACAACTGAGACTCAAATGTTCTCGCAGAAGAGAATAAGATAAACACAGCTTAGAAACAGTGCAATTTGACAGGAGGCTTTCTGGAATTAGAGTGTGTTTGAAAAAGACAATGGGCATTGATTTCATCGCTGTCTCTTCTCAGATTGACTAGGGGGTTTTAAGATGATAGAGATGTGTCTGTCTTTATACAATACCATTTTCATTTTTTAAAAGAGAGATGGAAAAGAATAGTGGTTAGAATGACAGTGATTGACAACTTGCTTTTAAAATCTGAGGGAATGGAACCACAGTCCTCTCAATTTGAACTTGCCTGTTAGCAGTAATTTAAGAATCCATTTTCAGCATGAGTGTTATATGTATAACCATCAAACTTAGTGGCTAGACTGCAAAGTAGGTCTCCTAGCTATGCTGTAAGTCTTCCAGATTAGGGGACAGTGTGGCTTTTATGGATATGTTAACATGGTTTCATCCTTTAGTGCAGACAAAAAGAAATAAGTCTGTTTAGCCTTGAACTTGGGATAATTCAGCCTTGCTAGCAACAGACTTCTTCTGAGGCTGCAAGTGTATAATGCTGGAAGTCTTTGTTTTCCAGGTTTTTTGTTGAGAACTGAATCTGTCCTTTTCATTCATTCCTGCTCTGCCAGATACAATTGTCTGCTGAAAAACAGGAAGAGAGTAGTGTCCATAACACTTTCAGGACTGAGGCTGGTGGATCAGAGACAAGAAATTCACAAGGAAAGTACCCAAAGGCCTTGGCAAACTAGGCAAGATGAGATAGGAAACACTCATGGTCCTTTGCTTATATTTTTTTGTGTTTTTCTTCAGAGCAAAGAAACATTCAGAAGAATGTGAATTTCAATCTGTATTTGGGCACTAGAAGTCGAGTAGACATTTCTCATCCCTGGCCTGAGGCTGCAGCATTTGGTATAAACCCAGAGACAGCAGCACAGGGTGTACCACACCTCTGTCAGATGGGAAGAGATCCCAGTCTGAAGACAGACTAATCTCTCCTGCCCTTCTCAGCCATTCCCAGACACTGCCAGTCAGTTCTCCAGTTCCTGCTTGCTGCAGCAGAATAATCTGCAGCAGAATAATCTGCGCTCTAGGCTGCAGCAGCACAGCTCTAAGTGTGTAGTTCATGTAGCCCCCATCTTGCTTCATCAGTGTTCCCTGCTGTATCTCTCCCAGAGGCACTTCCACCTTGAGGCTTGTGTTTTGGAAGGGAGAAGGAGTGAGAGTATTGACTTTCCTCAACAACACCATCAGGAAGCAAAGGCAGCTGGTAGCTGCTCCATACCCACGTTCACCATTTCTGTTCAGAAAGAAGGAACAAGAATTGTGACTATCCAGTGGAAAGCCAACAGCATCAGCCTTCTGCTGCTTCTTGTATGAATCCTGTGAACCCTTTACTGGTCAATGCACGTTTTTCATCTCATGCTGCAGATTCTCTTCTTAGACATGAATTAATGGTGGGTCCTTCTTTAAGGAGCTCAAGTGAAAGTGTGGACACTTGTCACAGTTCAACCCTGACCCTGGGGAATCTTGATTCCATCTAATTTCTGATCTTTTCAGTCTCTTTTGCAATCCTCACAGATTTCTGCTAGTTTGTACTGTTCAGTCCAGAGGCTTAAGCAAGAGAGTGCTTTGATGGGGATACGGGGTTCCCTCCCTCTGGAGTCTGAGTCCTCTCCAGTCATTGGCCATTCATGCTTTGCTCCTGATGATTTAGGTCCCAGTATCATGACCACGGGAGAGCAGCTAGCTGCAGTAAAAACCAGTGCTGCTCAGGCAAGATTGAAGTGGGGTTTCCCATTTGCTAAAGACTGGAGCCTTAGTGCAGTGACAAGAGACTTCAGTCCTGCTGAGCCTCTCTCTGTCTCTTACAGATATGGATACATTGGCTCAAACATATGGAGAACCAAAATTTCAGGTGGCATCCAACCACAAAGCCTTGCTTCTGGAGTGGGTTCTGGCAGGCTAGTGGATACAGAAGCAGATTCCTCCTTCAATTGCTCCCCTTTCTTCAGATGCCAGTCCCTGGTAAAGCCATCTGTGGAAACTGGTAGTCTTTATGGTAGTCTTTACAGAAAAAGTCATTCTCCTGGAAAGGTTGTTAAAGGAGAACAGACATCTAATGGAGGGTCTCTATGTGTTGAGTCTTGGGGGAAAGTGCTTTCAGCCAGTCTGGATCCAGAGGGTCTGCAGGTGTTACTGGAGACAGATTTGGGAGGGGCTCAGAGGAATGTTGGTGTGGCCATGTGTGGGACTCCTACAGAGGTGTATGTGAGCATTGCTTCTCATCCTGGAGATAAAGAGTTTAGACCAGGCCAGCAGCTTAGTGTTAAATCTGTAAAAGTCAACAACTCTCATGTTAAGTGCAGCAAAGAGTCAGAAGAGGTATGTGACTCCAGATCACGAGCAGCCAGAAGAACGGCTGCAGTGGGCAGCAGCCAGTCCAATCCTTTGGGTACACCAGTTGAAGAAGGCTTTAATGAACATTCTGATGTAGATTTTATGAACAAGAGCAGAGAAAGAAGGAGAAACAAATACTCCTACCAAAGCAGCTGGTGGAATTTGGAACCTGATGGCAATCTCAAGCAGTCTGAAGAATGTTCTGTAGAAAGGAATGTCAAAGAACCACGGTGCTGTGAAGAAGGGAGCCAGACACAGAAAACTGTGCCCAGAGAGGTGAGGGTGTGGTCACTGTGAAGCATCTCTGTTCACAGCTATTACTTGTGCTTGTTTCTGCCACTTGCTAGAGGTGCAGAGTTGAGGTACAAGTGATGGGGATGCTTGTCCTATAGTTTTTTCTTGTCACTGAATGGCCAGAATCTCATCTCTTACAGTCCTTCTTCATCCCAATATAAGCATCTTTGCATCTCACATGTTTCTTCCTAAAGACCAGCTTGTCAACTTGGTTGTTTTGGGAATGTAAACACCTGTTAATATTCTCTGATTTGCATGCTAAGGGAAAGCATTAAACTGGATTTTACTCTGCACATTGTTGCAGGCCCTGAGATTTCAGGCTTTTTGTGCCTTTTTATGTCTGAAGTATATAAGAATATTCACAGAGCAATTGTGTGGGAGCAGTGTCCAAGGCATCCCACATAATACATGATCTTGAGGCAGTCCTGCTCTGGTCTCCATCCAAAATGATGTGTGCCACAAGCTCAAATTCTTCAACAGAGTGGAGCAGCGTGAATAATTGTGAATTACTGTCTCTTGTGTGTTTGCAGATCACAAAGAACAGCTGGTCATTGAAGGTGAATGAGCAAAGGTAAAAAGACTCTGTGTTTTAAGTATGAATGTGCTGGTAGTTAACCAAGGAGCACTTCTGGAAAATGAATAAGGAGTCATGTCCCTAGGAACATTTGGGCTTAGGACTTAGCCTACCTTAATCTGCTGTGGTTGGCTGAGAGGCTGCATCCTCTTCTTTTCAAAGGGTTGTCATTTAGAATGGAACAGGACCTAAAAATAATTTCTGTATCTTTTCAATGCTATCTTCTAAATTCAGCCTTGCTTGTTGCTAGAAATGAAGAAGTGTTGGTATCATCAGTGCTACTCTTCAATGCAGCAAATTCCAGTGTGCTCACTGCACAGTTAGAGAAGATCAAGAGCTAGACTTACCATGAGATGGAATTCAAATTTGTGGATAAGATGTGAATGAGGTTGCTACCAGTTTAGCAACAGTTTAGGATTCCTTACAGTGAGAGATTGCATGTTTTCCATTCTTTAAAGGGAATGATTTGAAATAACCACTTTACAATGTGATGGCTGAACTCTGATTGCCACCTCCTGGCTGGTTTAACTTTACTTTCTGTTAACAGGAACTCACCTCTGTTTTTCATTTTTAAGTTTCTGGCACTTTTGTGACAAACAAATCCTAACAAGGTGTTTCCAAGCCTGGAGGAGACATATCCTTTGGAAGAGGGCAGCCACTCAGCTTTACAGACACCAGCTGCTTCAGAAGGGCTTTGGTGCTCTGCAGTGGACTGTGCACCAAAGGAGGACACAATTGGAGGTGGCCCAGCAGAGACGTGCTTCAACTCTGCTAGCTGCCAGCTTCCAGAGGGTGAGCACTGGCTAGGGACAGTGGTGCCATGAACTTTCTGGTGTGCAGTCAGAGAAGGCACAAATCCTGTTCAGATAGGGAGGAGGAAGGTGTACTCTGTGAAATTCTGTGATGTAGACCCTGGTTCCAATATTCTGTGTGCAGTTTGTTCTAATCATGTGGTTTCTTCTTCAGTGGAAGGAAGCTATGGCAAAACAGAGCAAGAAGGAAGCTCTGCAGCCTGAGCCTTACTCCTATACCCAAAGTTCATCAGCGGGGATTTTAGGAGCAGGAAGATTAGGCACTATGACAACCTCAGCTCAGCATCAGCTTGCAACAGGATACTCAAAGGAAGTGGAGCAGGCTCATAGGTAAGCAGAGAGCATTCTCTTTCTGTTATCTTGGACAAAGGGGGGCTACAAACACAGGGAAATTTTTTTCTCAAATGATGGCAGACTTGTTTCCATGTCCTTGGGTGTATTGCTGTGGATAAACACTGCAAGAATTAGCAGTTTAGTGTTAAGAACTAAACAGTCCTATTTCAGAGCTTCTGTGCACCAGTGTTTGCAGTCTGAGTGTCTGACAGAAATACTCCTGTACTAATTCTTTGCTTCAGCTATCACCTGCATATGTGATACAGGGGTAAATGAGGTTGGAGTCAGGCAGTACTACAGTCTCTAGCAGTAGTTTGGCAGTAGAGGTGTCAAAAGAAAAGCCTTTTGTTGAGACTCCTAATTCTGAAGGCAGAAGAACAAGTTGAGACAAAAAGGGAGAGGAAAGCCCTGGATTCTGTTCTGTGAGTGCCTCTTTGGACAGCTGGATGTCAAAGCATGTTTGTGGCTCTTTCAGGATGGAGGGAGAACTGTGGATGCAGCTTCGTCATGGGCAGAGAGGAGATGAGTTCTGCTGGAGAGCTGAAGCAATCAGAGACATGAGACGGCTGGCTGGTAAGCACACATTCCATAGCCTTGGAACAGCTTGGAGGTATTCACTGTTTCACCAGGTTTTGTGGTTTGTGTCTAGTTGTTGCTTTGAGCTCTTTCAGAATGCCATCCTGTAAGTAGGTGGACCAATATGTGTGATGGTGGAGGATGGCCACTCACCATGTCTTACAAGTTTTGTTGCTCCAGCAATGTGAGCTGCCTCCCTTAAGTGTCCTTCCTCTGGCAGCTTGGATTTAAGCCAGAGAATGTTTGCTGTGTGACACAAAGTTGTTTGAAGTTTTTCTGTTATTTCTCTTCCTGTCAATCTCTTCCTGCCCTTCGACGCAGCAGCTTTCAGACTGTGGCGCCTGCAGAAGGAGCTGCTGAGCAAAGAGGAAGCCAGGCTTTTGGAAGCACGTGCTCTGCTGGAAAAGAAGAAGCTACGAAACATTTTCTGGATGTGGCATTCCCAAAGCTTGGAAATGAAAGACATTCTCACAATGACAACTCAAATCCAAAGAAACCTGGTCTCCCGGTGAGTTGATGAGATCTGTTTTTTATGTGAAAAATCTGTTTGCTGTGAAAGTCCATGGAATAACAGAGCCAACCCAGACAGTAATAATTATTCCGTCTTAAAGCCATCTATCCTTTTGTTTTAGGAGTTAATAAATATGAAGATAGGGGTAGAAACATAAAAAGGAACTGCTGTGGCCAGAGATGTTATGACTTGCCTTCTGTGCACTGCCAAAACTTTTTTGTCCCGACTTTTGATGTCCTGAGAGACCAAACCCAAGAGCAGCCACTGTGGGGCTGTGCTCTAAGCATGACAGTGGCTTTTTACTGAAATAAACAAATAGAAGCTCAGGGGACAGCTTGTGTCTGTCTTTCCTAAACTAAACCCAGTCTCAGGAAGAACACATAAGCTTGTATAAGTGTTTTTCAGCATTTTCCTTTGGTATTCTCAGGTGCTTCAGTACATGGAAGGAGACTGTTGAGCAGAAGGCACTTGACAGGTGCAACCTGGCCCATCTCAGAGCAGTATCACTGAGGAAGCACTTCCAGCAGTGGGTTGAGATGCTGCAGGTCAGAGGAGGTGATAAGCAGGCAGTGGTGAACCTCTTCCTCCTACGATGGAGGCAGCATTATGGTGAGCATTTTGGGGTCTGTGCAGAATCTAAGCTTTAGAGGTGCTTAGGCTCCTTCCTCTTCTTGTGCACTTGAAAGCAACCTGAAAACAGAGGGGCTCAGATGATACAGGGTATGAACAAACCAGAGTGGGCAGAGGACTGGTTCTGGGTGTGTCAATGAAGCTACAGGGAGATTTGTCGCTCTGCATCATAAACCAAATGTAAACTCTTAAACCTTGCTGAAAAGAAGCAATTTGAGGGTTGGGCTGGGCTGGGTTGGAATGCCTTGAGACAAACAATCTCTTGTTCCTTTATGTAACTGGTTAAGGAGCAGTTGTGAGCTCAGTAGCTGACAAGACTGTGACAAAGAGGCATGAAGGTCAGACATCATGGACTGGAGAGAGACAGTTTCTGGAAAAAACACTCTATTCTTTTGATGACTTCTGCCAAAAACTGAAGCTGCAGAGAGTATATCTGCTGTGGAAAACAAGGCTGTGTGAGCATCACAAGGCTGAGTGAGTGCAGAAGAGCCAGTCGCTGGAGCCCTGCCCCCATTAGTAGTGTCTGCTTGATTTTCTGAACCTTTTGCTAGAGCCCCTTTTACCCTATCTATTATCCATCGTGTCTGTGATAGTCACCCCCTCTGGTGTTCTTCCTCTGTCACTTTGCTGTCTCAGTATCTTCTGTCTCAGTTCTTTCTCTCAGACTTTGGAACAGTGTAAACTCAGAAAAACTCTGAAATTATGGCACCAAAAGTATCTCATGCTGAAGACAATTGAACAAAGTTCTAAGCACTTGCATAGTGCTGTCTATGAGGAACCTCTTGCCATGCTGTTTCCTGAGGACCTCTCAACATCTTCTGGCTTTGACAGCAGTGCACCAGCTACTCTGACCTCTCAAAGCTCATTGGAAAAGGTGAGAAGGTCTTGGCACACCTAGACTGCTCTGAGGTATTAAATTGCTGGGATTTTTCAGGGGAAAAATTTCTGCTTCAACATAGTATTGTCATCAGCAAACTGTGCTTAAAATTTAGTGCTGAATCTGTGGGGTCTTGAAGCTGAAATGAAATCTGAAAGTGTAAAGTCAATGCTCTCTGTTCCTTTTCTGGTTCATCATTTAGAGATGTGGGAAGGTGCTAAGCTAGTGAGCTTCCCTTGTACAGTTGCTTCTGTTTGTGGCTGCAAGGGATGAGATATAAAGAGCTTCCTCACTGAGACAGTGCATTTGCTCATTTCCCCTTTTCTCAATATAGAAAAACATGTATTTCTGGATTTGGTATGGAAATTATTAGTATAGAAATAACTTTCCCATCACTTACATGTTCTCTCTCCAGAGGTGTCATGGCTAGCCTGCAATTCCTTTGGATGCATTTTGGATTTGCCTGAATCCTTGATTTAAAAAAAAAAAAAGGCATGGTCAGAGCTGTTAGCTGGGTTCTTGCACTGTGAGGACATTCACCTCACAGCATGCTCCTCCCTTCATACCTGCAGGAATGCAGTCTTAGTGACAGCAGCCAGCACGACTTCTCCTCGCTTCTGACTGCCGAGGATGTCACACACGTGTCATGTCACAGTTCTTTCCTTCAACTCCACCAGTGCACTGAGCTGCCAGCTGAGCTGGGTGGGGAGCCGTGCTTGCAGACCTCCTTCCCTGGATCTGGGTGAGTTGGAAACTGGTTTTTTGGGATATTGGTAGGAGTGACCCCTTGTTTGGACTGGCTGAATTCCTTCCTTCTGAATAATCCCTCTTGCCATGTCACACCATCCTTCCAGGGGACTTTATCTTCTTCTTTCTTTCCTTCCTCACCCAACACCTTTGTCTTGCAGAAGAAATTGGTTTGTGGGAAATCAATTCCAGTCTTCAGTGCTCCAGAGTCCAGATAATAATTCTCAGCCTCTCACCAGTTACTCTGTGTGGGAAGAGGTGAGGCTAGAAACTGCTGTGTAACATGTAAATATACAAGTGTTTTCTGCATATTCAAATTTAGCAAAGAGCCTTTGGGTTTCAGTATCAGCATATGGAAGGTCTCACTGCTATTTTGTTCTGTCTCAAACAGAAGATTTGGGAGATTGAGGCTTTTCTCAGGGTAACTCTTCCCTACCATCTGTCAGCTGAGTGGAAGTAGGGCAGGTGTCAAGGATTTAAAAGTGATGTGTCTGGGTGTTCGTGTGGGGTGTATGGGTTAGTGACAGAGCTGGGCAATCACAGAAGTGACAGTGGCAAGGAGAGATGGCTGAGCTGTGTGGAGTAACTGATATAACGGCAGTTCAAGGCCCTTTTTTGCCTTTCTGGATTACAGGGCTGCAGTTCTGACAAGGAGGTGAAGAGCTGCTGGCAGCAAGCAGAGAAATACTGCCTGCAGAGGTGCTTCATTGTCTGGTCAGCTCGAACTCGGCATCATGTTAAGGCCCAGCAGTACTGCAGGCGCATTCGGCTGGCTCGGTAGGGATCATGCTTTCCAGAAGTTTCCTAAACCTCTCTGTTTTGAAAGCTTTATACTTGCTTTAATTTAAAAAAAGGAAAAAATTCTTCCTCTAGCTATTTTATTTTGTCTTCAGTGGGAGTTTTGCAGCCCATTATTTTGGAGTTTTTCAGCTTCAAAATTACTATGTAGGAGCACAATAATTTCTGGTTTGATGGAATGTCTCACAAATTAGAGCAAGCCCAGCTCTGCTGATAACAAGTCCTGATAACTTCCTATCCACTGAACTGGCCTTGCTTTCTGTTGAATCCAAAGCTTAAGAGCACAACAGGCTTGGCACAGCCAGGACAGAAAACCTTACTCTGAACAGTTTGTCCTGTCCATCATTTCCCCTGACCTTTAATGGGGAAAGTATGTTAACAGATCAGATGTGTTTCCAAAACTCCCTCGTGTATATGTTTGTTGTTAAATTTTCCATTACAAAGATGTGTATCTCTGTGAGTTGTTCCTGCAGTCAGTGCAGCGGCCTTTGTCCTTCTCAGAGCCTTTCTCAGCTGGCACCATTGGGTCATGGAGAATAAGAACCAAAAAGCAGCAGCAGCCCTAAAACATGGAGTTCATTGCTGCCAGATGGCTTTCAACCTGTGGAAAAGGAGACTGGCCCAGAAAGTGGAAGTTGACCGGAGATTCAGGTGTCATGTTCACCAGATGACTGCTGATGCTCTGTGGCGTTGGCATTCCTGCTGGCAAAGTGAGTTACCCCATCCCACTGCATCACTTGTGTCTGTAGAAGAGAGAAGTTCTTGGAATAGTTGGGATGGAGAAGGTCACACTTTTGGCTATAATTGTGTGCACTGCTCCTCTGGAAAGGCACATACTACTCCAGGAGTTAGTAGGTGCATGTGTCACTGCATTCTTCTGGCTATCAGTAGGACATGTGATCTACTGTTTTGTCATGCTGTATGTTAGGGAAGATGCTCCCTTGACACTTCTACCTGCACTACCTGCACAAAAGAGTGTTCAAGCAGTGTATTTTAGCAGCTGGGGAGCTAAAAAGACTTCCGTGCAGCATTCTAAGTTTGAACACATCTCCTCAGACCAAGCAGTCAGGTTTTGCTTCAGTGGGAACAGGGTGTATCTTTAGGGGTGGCTTAACAATCCTGATCCCTCAAGGAATTCCATGTGCTCTAAGTACTTGCACTGTGCCAGGGAAGAAAAACTCCCAATTTTTAATGGAAAACTTCCTTGCAGATAAGAATGGAAGTAATCTATGATCTCTTGCAGGGAAAATTTGAAAGAAGGTCTTACTGCCTTGCAGACAAAAAACTACAAGGTGAATTGAAAAGTCTTTTTAGCTTCTAAAGAGAGGACAGGAAATCTTAGCAAGTTAGGTCCCATTTGGTGTTTGCAGGAGATGTATTCTTTGCTCTTGTCTGGACTCTGCAATGGGAAAACAGTCATTGGGCTGAGCTCAGGAAGGTGTGCTCTCTTGCAGGGAAGCATGCTCTGGAAGAACTGCAGCAGCAATGGGCTTGGCACAACTGCCAAGAGAAGAAGAGGCTGGTCCTGCAGACATGGTATGACCAAACAAAGAAGCAGAAATATGCTGTTTTATTCTGGGAGTGTCTTCTCCTGCACAGGTTTGTGTCTTGCTCTCAAAGCATTTCCAAGGGAAGCTCTGCATGAAGAGCAATTTATGTAGTAGTATCCACTGTATTAAGAGCAGAGCTTGTGTTTGAAAGTGTGGATAGCTTATGTATAAATGGAGCTTCTGTAGGAGCACTTCCCTGAGGATGTCTATATTAAGGTGTCTCTTACCTAAAGCATCACACCCCACCTCATTTTTCCCATTCAAAAATTCTTTTCCTTCCAGAACTCGTATTCAGTCTTAGTTATGCAGGGTGGTATTTGTGTACTAAGCAAGGGAGAGATGCAAACAAATTTGTGTAGTTCAAAAATGAAAGCCTTATTTGCACTTCAGTATTTGCTGAAAGGAATGGTGGGCAGAGAGCTTACAGAGATACGATGTTTACAAAGTTAGTCTTTTAGGATTCTGGACACAGTGTGTTGATTTTAATTTAATGTGAAAAGTTGAGATTGATTTGTTCCTGCAGCAAAGCAGTATAAAGCTTATGAAGGGAGAACTGTGATATTCAACTCATCTTGGTGTTATTATAATATAGGTGAAGCTGTAGTCTGTCTTTGAGTCTTATGTTATATTGGCAGATCCCCAAAACACAAGAATTTAATTTCTTTTCTCTCTTAACTGTGTTCAGTGGCCTTCTCATTGGAAACAGTTTTGTTGGTAGTTTATGTTGTATGAGGCCAGTGCCTGCCTGAAGTGCAGAGAAGTGTCCAGCTGTAGTGAACCAAGATTGTTGAAGTGTTTCTCTAAAATAATTCAGGACTATAAGAATGAATAACATTATTTATGCCAAGGGTTCATTTAAGGCATGAGAAGTGCAGGTTTGGCCCTATCAGGTTTTCTTTTGAATTGCAGGTTCAGACTGAGAGGACACAAAGATCTGCAGAGGAAAGAGCAGCTAAAAGCCCGGTAAAACTTTGGTGGCTATGATGTTTAGACTCTGCACTTACCCCACCCAATTGCATTTTCCTCTGCAAATCTATCTGTGTGGCTCCCTCGTGGGAATTGTATTTAGGAGAAGCCCTTAATGTTGTTCCTTCCTGTTGAGTATGTCTTCCTTCTGAGTCTCCTTTGACGAGAGTGCTTCTAATTTCTCACTTGGATGAGCTCTGTATCTTTTGAGGGGGGCATTTTTCATGCTAGGATAACCTGGAATAGCTTCTCTTGATCTTCCAAAAAGCCTGCCAGGCACAGGATATTCACACCTGTGGTGCAGTGGGGTGATTTGCATAATGAAGGTCCAAATGGAACAAGGAACCAAAAGGATAAGCCAGAGTTAAAAGCAGATTGCATTCTCTGGTTGCAGAGGAAGACTGGCCTCCTGTGCATCAGCCTGCAAGATACAGAGAGATTATCGTGGGTGTAGATTTACAGGACTGATAATAGTAACTCCTGAAGTTGTTGATTTTTTGGAATAAAATTGTCTTTGTGAAGATTCTAGTTGCACATCCCACATATGCAGGGCCTTAGTTTGTGACAGCCAAGAAACAAAATCTGAATCTTGACAACAAGAGGCTGTCATAAATGCTGCAAGCAGACTTCAGGAATCTGCTGGGTTCCATGCTGAAGGAAATTTTAACAGTTTTACTCTCATTCCATAATGAAAAAATGAAAAAGCCTTCATCAAGCACCATCTTTCTTGTCAGCTGGTAGCACAGAGATAGACTGAAGACTGGCTAATTAATTTTTTTTTTTTTTTTTTTTTTGTGAGAGGGACTGACTATGTGTATTGGCAAGGCAGCCTAGGAAAAGCATTTGTTTTGTAGGCAAAGGAAAAGTGTAGTGTAAGGTTGGATTCAGTTTGCAGGGGCCTTTGAAGAGGAGGAAATGCTAAAATGGCCAGAGGTAAGCAGAGTCTTTTGGGCTTTGAGTAGGTGAGAGGTAACAATGCTGGAAACTTGAAGCAAAATGAGGGCAGGTTTTCAGCAGAAAGATAGTCGAAGAATCTGAACTTGCACCTCCCAAAGATGAGGCACTGGAAAAATAAGTAGTATAGAGGTCAATGCATAAATATTGATTGCAGGAGTAATAGGAACAGGCTTTTTTCTTGTTGAATGCTCTTTGGCTTGCTTTGGCCATTTATGTGGGATACTGCAGGGCAGGGTGAGAAGGTGAAACTTGGTCTGACATGGAATTGTTACTTTAGGCATCTGCTTATTTTCTGTGCTTGGAACTGTTTTTCAGGTGCCTTGTCACTTGGGCCCAAGTCACTGCATGTAAACTGAGGCAGCATGAAGCCCTCTCTTATTTTAAAAGAGTCAGAGAGCACCGTCTCCTGGTTGTGAGCTTTATTAAATGGAGGGACAAACTCTGGAGAGCTGAACAAGTGCCAGGAGGGAGAAACCACAAGTGGCAGGAGCCCTCTCCAGGTAAAGCCTGTCACCGCTGGCGAGTGGCTACAAGAGGACAGCAAGCCCTGCACCTGGGATCTGTGGCTACTGTCAAACAAGTAAGAGAAGATAAAGCTCCCTAAGTATGAGAAGATAAAGGTCCCTATGAGACAGTTAATATTAACTCAGTGAGTCATGAGGCACTGAGATAGTGTGACAAGGCTTGTATAAAAACCTGGTTTGATTTGTGGTGACTGCTTAGTCCCTGCTGTGAAATTCTTCACACAACTTCATCACCATAATCTGGCACTGAGTGCAACAACCATATGGAGCACAGCAATAAGGAAAGGGGACATTTTGACCAGAGAGATGAGAGCACTCCTTCCTCTCTGCTCAAAGATAAGATGGGATAATCACTGTCCCTGCAGAGCAGAGTGAGCTGCCAGAGTTTCAGCTTTTTTTCAAAAGACTCACAGCTAGCAAACTACAAAGAGGTCCATTGATTTGGAAGGGCTGAGTCAGTCCTGCTGGGATCTCATCTGTGCAGTTTCCAGCCTGGGGTCTAGCACATTAAGCTACCTGCAGAGCTGTGAGCCTGTCTCTCTGGTTTGTGTGAGTGCTGTGTGCATTATGTTTACTCTTGGCTGCAGCTGTGTTATTTCTGTTTGCAGGCCTGCAACTTCTGGACCAGAGCAGCTGCCTTTTCCCAGTGCTTACGGCAGCGCAGTACCCCCATAGGTGTTAGGAAAAGCAGGAAGATGTCTCTCTCTTGGCCCACAAGTAAGAAGATTCTCCCTCCTCTTTTCCTTTCACAGACCCATGTGGGGAGTGTGAGGGAAGAGGATTGGTGTTTGCCAGCTTAATGACTGGGATTCCTCTGTGGAGTAGGAGCTCATGGCAATCAAACTTAGAGGATTTCTTCTGTGTTCAGGAGTTGAAGGACTAAGGGCTCATGGCAGCTCTGATGACTCCCTCTCTAGCTCCAAAGTTAACTCCTGTGTGATTCCTCTTTTGTTTCTTAGAAAGCAGAAGAGGCAGAGAAGATTCAGCACCAAGTGGACTTTTTCCCAGTGCCATTCAGCACTGGCTGGTGATCTACAGGAGCCAAAAAAGGGATGAAAGGTTGCTGGAGAGACCTGATGTGGTAGCACCCTCTCGTGCACATGCAGGGATCCAGGAGAACACAGCAGAGTTGGACTTGGAGGAGTGGGCTAAGAAGTGGCTTGGGTAAGTGGAGTGCAGGGCTCTGGGCTTCCTCTTGCTGATACCATCAGGGAAGGGCTCCCTTGTATGGCTGGTAAAGCTTATTTGCTTCTTTTGCCTGCAGGAGGAAATATCTGAAGTGGTGGCATCACACAGTGGTACTGCGCCAGTGCCTGCATGATAGGAAACTGCTCTGTCTGGCAAGGGGATGGCATCAGTGGAGGGAAGCCAGCAGGGTGGTGATACTGGCTCAGGTGCTGGTGAGTGTCCGGTACCACTGGGGTGGCAGTGATGGGTGTTACTGGGCAAGTCTTCTCTGCCTATAGCCTCCCATGCATCCTGGGAGATGAGACATGGGGGTTTAACAAATGCCAGTATGCACCAGAAATCCTGGTTTACTGCTGTGGCTAGTTTTCCATTGTTCTTCTTGAAACATCAGCTTGACAGACTGGCATATCCACAGATTTAGTTGTGCTTTGCCCTTACAGATGGGAAGCTGAAACAGAATTTGTCTAGATTTGTCTGTAGACTGTGCAAAAATTTCACAGCAGTTATTATGATCTTTGTCATCATCTGTGTTCCTGATACATCCCTGATCATCCCTGATACGTCCTGATACTGGTGTCCACAGTTTACCAAGAGCTGTCATTTGGCTTCCCCTTCTGTTCATACCCATGTTCTGCCTGGTTCCTGGGCATTAGCTGCATGAGATGTGCTCTGGCCTGCCCAGGTAACAAGATGATGCCTGTATAGTGTGAGCATATCCATAGTCACTGAGGAGCTGTGCTGGAGCACAATGGGGCATTGTCCTCTCCCCAGGGTACTGGGACTTACTTAGCCACACTGTGCTGGAGAGAGTAGTTCAGCTAGAGCTCTGTTATTAGTCCGCTCTGTTTGTTACCAATGCAAAGTCTTTTAAGAGGGACTTGGGAAAGCAACTGGAACACGGTGGGAGTGGAGGGAAGTGTGGTAATGTGCCTGCCAGAGCCCAATTAACCTGTGTGCTGCCTCTTTTCCTGACAGGACCAGCAGCGGCTGATAGAAAATGCCTGGAGGGTGTGGAGACGAAGCTACTTGCAAAGCTGTGTGGTGCAGAAGCTTTTGGAGGAGGAAGCCAGGAGCCTCCTGTCTCAGGTAAGCATTTATGCCTTCTTCAATTCAGTGGACCTCAGTGGTACAAAAAGCACCCCAAAGGGACAACTGGTGTTCCCTATATCTCTCTCTCTGCACAATGCACTTGCTTAGGGAGAAGTTGAATACAGCAAGGAATGGGACTTGCCAGTAAAAAAGGAAAAAAAGCTTCCAGCTTTACATGGGTTCATCTATGGGTTTTTTTCAAAGCTTTGTGTCAGGAGTCAATTTCCCCGACATGTGCCCCCTTCCCTGCTGTTATTAGTGATGTTAATCCCCTAATCCCCTGCCTCTTGAGACCCCACTCAGGGAAGAAACAGGCTCCACATTTGTGCAGGAGGACTGTGCTGACTTGCATCCAGGGGCAAGCAAATACACTGTCAATTTGAGCGAGCAGGCAAAGCCTTAGAACTCATATCCAGTTTCCTCCTCTGCCTGCCTCCTGAAGATTCATGCAGTTTTAGGGCCTCCTTTAAGGAGACAGGAGCAGGTACTGAAATTAGAGGGCACTGATCTTTCTTCTCTCACATTGATTTGTACTCTGCATGCCCCATATTGGTTCCAGGAGAGACAGGGAAGGGTTTTGAGTGAAGGGTAAGGCAGTTGGCAGAGCCATTGCTAGAAGGAAAGCTATGTTTATGGGTTCTGTAAGAATGGCTGCAGCCCCTCAAGGGTAACCTAAGTATTTGATTTGTACACTTTCCTCTTTCAGGCCTTTGGAAGGTGGTGGCAGCTCACAGCATTCCAGTGTAAGGACAAAGGATCCTGCTGAATGGAGGGGGGCTGCCTGCAGCTGCTGATGCTCAATTCAGGACACGTGGAGGATACAGCTCCTGTCACAACAAAGAGGTGGTCCTGTGCTGTCAAGAAAGAACACTCTGCTCTTACAATAAAAGCAGTGCTGCCAGTCAGAGGGATGACAGCCAAAGAACAACCAGGAAGAGATGGTACCTAGTGAAAGGTCCTCTTTAAAAGATTTGTATCTTACCTCCTTAGCCACACAAATAGAGAAGTTACTTAAGAGTTGTGAGGTTGCATTTTCTTCTTCTCTGGACCATGCTTTTGCTGGAGTTCTGATTAAAGGTCAAAAAAGCCTTACAGGCTTTCCTTTTACTTTGTGTTTTTCCCTGGACAGGAGCTTGGTATCAAGGGGTGGGTATGCAAATACAGTCTTAGAGATGAGCAGGAGTTTGCGGGTGCTGGATCCTGTTGATTTCAAAGTCTGGATTGGGTAGGTGCAAACACAGGTTTTTATTTTTAGATTTGGCTTTTACCCTGGAGGGGGGGGAGATTTCCACATGGCTCCCACCTCCTCCCCCTGTCTAGGTCCATCAGCTCTTCATTAAGCCTTTCAGTGGGTGGCCAACCTCCTGACTGCTTCCTGCTGGTTCATTTCTGTGCTGAATGGGCAAGGTATGAAGAAACCTGCTGGGAACAGCTGAGCACCAAAAGCTCTGCTCAGGCAAGACAGGCGTGTCCGATCCCCAGCCTTCCCATTACTTGCCTCTATGATTGATGCCTTATAATTACCCTGGATATATGAGCCCGGTCTTAGACAGCTGTAACAAGAGGGTCTGAACAATCTGGAAAAGGCTTTTCTTCCTTGCTTGTTTGAAAGAGATGCTCACAGCATGGTGGGGATCTTGAAATCCCACTGGGAACTACTCCAAGGTAGTTTTCCTTGCCTGTGGCAGCTTTGCAGGATTGTTAAGTACACAAAGCAGCCTCAGCAGCTTCCCCAACCCCTTATTCCAATGTCTTGAGGCCTAAGGCTGTTAAGAGTCATTAAGATAACCTATCTTTACTGACCTAAGCTTATCTTTCCCTACAGGCACTGGAAAAGAATATGTGACCTTGCAGAATTGAGCTAAATGGTGTAGCTGGTTACTTTTGGTAAATTCTAGGATTTACACTTTCTCCGCTCCACCATGGGCCATATTCAGGACTTGCATTGAAAGTGAAGGCAGAGCTGCCCCAGAAACAATTGATTTTCTTAAAGTTTTCCCTTGTGCCAGGTGATTAATTAAGCAAAAAACATGAATCTCTGCTAGAGCATGGCCTAGTAAAAGAGACATTTGTATGCATGTATTTTATTGTATGTAATCTAGGAAATAGTGGGATTCCTACTTAGTCTTATCAAGAATGGAAATTCCCATAGTCCTATCAAAAAGAAAACAGGAAATACAATACAAGGAGACAAGTTAGGAAGAAAATTTGAACCTTCTTCTGGAGTGAGTGCAAAAGTGCCTGATGAGCAATTGTGAAGAAACACATTTTAAGAGTGCAATATAAAAGCAATTTGACCTTCTTTTCCAGTTTGGTAACTGTTGATATAATCCCCTTGCATAGCTACAGCTGACAAGAGTGTTTGTGTTCCCTTGCCCGCATTTCTGGCACAGGAAAATTACCAGAATCTCGTTTTCTGTTACTGTAATTAGCATAACCATGATTAGCAGCTCTTCATCCTGCAGACCCTGGCCTTTGGGCTTAGTCTGGAGCCTCAGCTGAGAGGTTCAGGTAGTTCTGGCTAATGTTCAGTGAGAATGGCTCAGGGAGCCTTTGTGCTGGGGACAGAAGAGCACAAAGTGTGGGTAGATCAGAGCACTGCCCCGTGGTTTCGGAGTGTGTTCATTGTCAACACAGGAGCTGCTGCTTTCCCCGAAGTCAGTGGGTGGGAGGAGGAAGTAAGAGATGAGAAGAATTTTCACTGCTGAGTTGGAGAGTTCAACAGCTCAAAAGTATCCTCCACAACCTGCCAGAGGCAGTTTTCTAGTGGGAAGTCATTGTCCACCAGGTTGACCAAGTAATAGTTGTCATGGATGTACTGGATGATCATGCGAGAGGGTGACTCCTCTTCATAGAGCTTGGCCCATTGCTCGATCCACAGCGCAAAGGCCTCATCCTGCCACGGGAACAAAAAACAGTTGTGAAACATCCTCGTGTTACTTAATTTAGGATACCCAGCGTTACACATGACTGGCCAGACCGTGGCTTGTTTCTTCACAGTAAAAGTGGCAAGAGTTGAGCAAGGAGCCTTATGCTTTCCAGTCAGTGGAAAGTGCTCAGAGCTGAAAGGAGACACATTTGCAGTACAATGGATGGCTCAATGCTGCCCCTCTATGTGTAAGAGGGGAGGAAGAGCCACTGTCCAGCACTCTGAGGCCTGGTACAGTGACAGTAGCAGCTCTCAATCCCCATTACTGGGTGCTTTGTGTCTGGCAACAGCTCCTGCTGGAGCTGAGGAAGCAGGAGGAGCAAGACCTGTACCTCTGCAAGCCAGTATAGCAACAGCCCCCAAGTGTGAGGAGTGTCAGAGACTAAAACTAAACCAGACCCTCCGAACTTCCAGGGCATCACAGCAATGTATCCAAGAGAAGGCAGGACTCACCTTCCAGGAGAGGAAGCTTACAGGATCCACCACAGTGGGCTGGATGATCTCCCTTCCTGGGAAGATACCCCAGGTGACAGCATTGGGTTGCAGATCTGGAGCATTGGTGATATTCTGGCCCTGCCAAAGGAAGGAAAACCTTTCTGAAACAACTGCTGGAGGAGGGACTGAGTTAGTTGGAAAAAGTGTTTTTACTCTCTCCTTGTTTAGGGACCAGACAGCTGCTGCACACCACAGGTGATGTGCTTTACGTTCCCTTCCCTTCATCAGCCCTCATGTCTGAATATTTGGTATTTGTCTCTCTCCCAAGGTGGTGAAAGGAAAGTGTCCTGTGAATAACGGCCTTACCTTGACATTAACAATGTGGTAGTTCACTCTCAACTCGTACTTCTTCAGCACTTTGAGCAGTGCTGTGACTATTTCGCTGGAGGTGAAGAACTCTAGGTATGCCTGCAGGGAGGGATGGAGAAGGGAGAAGAGAATCAGAGCCTTAAATCACAACAGAACTGGACAAATACAGGTAAACGACAACATTTGTAGAGTCTGGGCTGCCTTGTAGGTTCATTCCCAGAAACACATACTACAGAGGCTTGAGCAAGAGTAAATTATTAAGTGAGCTAGGGAATAAAATAATTGGGGAGAGTAGAGGGAACAGCCCAGGAAGAGTGCACTCAAGAAAGCTACACGCTTCCTGTTTTGCACCCACCTAAGTAGACAGGCAGGAACAAACTCCAGAGTTACCACAAGTGCTGCACAAGGAAGCAGTCTGCCAGAATGCCTGGAAGAAGCCTGAGTTTAATCTTTATTTTATAGCAGTGTCTTGCCAAGGCAGCCCAACCTGGTGAGAGCAGAACTCTGGGGTCTCAGCTGGTCTGTCCCAAGCACCAGTCCCTGTCCTCATCTTTTGTTCACAATTCTCCCCCTGTGCTTATACAACTACATTCTGTGCTTGGCTGCTCCCAACAACTGCTTCCCCTCCCCCCATTTCCTGGCAATTGCATGAGATGATGGATTTCCCTCACCTCAGGGGAATTTCTTCCTTTGAAAACATAAATGCATTTGCCATCTGCTGGTCTCTGGCTTTACTGGTTTGGATCCCTTTTGAACAAGGATGCTTTGTCTTCCAGTATGAGCTACTTGCCTGGCATTTACCTTGATGGGATAGTCCTATCACAGCCATTAGACAAGGCTCTAGGGCCTGAAATGCCTGACAGGGGGAGACAGGCATGGCAGGCATGACTGCTTGCAGGCCAGGGCAGGAACGTGACAGTTGTCTAAACAGCACAGTGCATGGGCTGGGGGCAACTGTGGAGAACTCTGACACAGAGAAGGACAGAGGAAATCTTTAACTATCTCTTTATCACCATGAGATGCTGGGTGGTAGAGATACCACCAGATACAGATAAATGGAATCACCTCATTGATTTCTATTCCGTGGAAAATCTGGGTGCTTTGTGCATCACTGAATCAGATGCAGGGGGCAGGCACGTGTGTATATATAAAATGTCACAGCTCTGCTCTAGAAATAAATTATCAGTAATTACTTGCTGAGAATAAAACCATGAAACTGCAGATGTTCAATAGATGTTTTGAGGTGGGGGAAAATAGCTGTGAGGTCAGCCATAGAGGTGGCATTATGGCTCTTAAGACACCAAAGGAGCTTTGCCTTATCTCACCAAGAACGCAGTAAGATAAGGCACAGGCAGAAAGATTATGTGGCTGTAAGCCTGGGACCTCCCAGCCTAAGAGAGACCAAACTAGGTCAAATTCTTTGCTGCCTAGCCCAGAGTAATACAGTAAGTACCTTTTGGAAAACATAACCTCCGCTGGGCCCCCAGCCTACAATGGGGTCTGTGGATGGCTTGCCATTGATGTTTGGCTGGGAGTTGATGGTCAGGATTCCTCGTCTGTTGACCTTCTCCAGTTGGTCCTTCAGAAGGTTGGTTTCAGTAGCAAGAGGGTCGTCATTCCAAGGCATACACGTGACCTACCATGAGGAGAAAGGATGGCTCACAATGGATGTAACAACCCTTTGATTACCATCTGGGTGTTGAAGCAACTCAGCAGTGCCTTAATAGGCTCAAACACACCTGCTTCAGGAGAGAATTCCCAGGTTTGGTTCAAGGGTTAGGATATGCTCAACTGTAAGAATGACTGCTGAAGTCAATCACTACTAGTCCTGTCATACTGTAGCATCTTTTCTTTTGTGCTGAGCCTTAACTCTGGCTGCTGGACCCCCTTCAACCAGCGTGCCAGGAAATCCTTTTGGATAGAGAAGTGCCAATTCTTCTTTAGAAAAACAATGTGGTACCAGGAACAAGAGAAAGTGTGCACTGTTGTTTGTGCCATACTGACCACCCCTTCCTGGCCTCTCACCTTGTACCCATTCCTGTTGGGCTCTCCAGTGATGTAACATGTGAACACCTCAAAGACACTTTCCTCACCAGTCAGTTCTTCTCCCCACATCTTCAGAAGCTCCTCGCGGGGAGACTTGCTCTTCAGATAGAAGAGGTAATAGTCCTTCAGTTCCCCAAAAGCTGGAGAGGAGGAGTTACCCCTGTAAGGGGAGAAGAGACAGACCTGAAGTCACTGATGAAAGTGAGCTGATTCGGTGATGCAGGATGACAGCCAACCAGCAAGAGAAGTACACAACAAAACCCAGCTCTGCCTTACTGCACTGACAGCTTACCATCGGCCATTGGGGAAGTCATCCCACTCTTGCGTTCGATAGATGTAACTCTTCGGCCTGGAGGCCCAGAAGATTGGCCGGACATCTTCCACTCTTCTCTTGGGGTGAGCACTGACTGCCCAGGGCAGAGGCCGCCTGCATGGGATGAGCAGATGTTAACACAGTTCCTCTGCTGACTTTCCATTAAAGGCTGGAAGCCTTTCCCATGGTGCAATTTGCCCCTGGGGAGAAATAACAGGGGCTGAGAAGAGTTCTGGTTGTCAAGAAGGAAGACAGGGAACTCCTCTTTCTTTATGGAAAATATTTCCTACTCAGTTCCCTCACCCTCAGTAGGGTCTATTTAATGTTAAGGTACAGGACTGACACCTGAAATTGGAAAAGGTAAGGGCAAAGCACAATGGGCAGCTACTTCAAGGAAGAATAAAAAAACAGCGGTTAATTTTCCTTTGCTTCTTCCTGTCTGCATTAAAGCCTGTGGACTCAGAGAGAAGTCCCTTTCTCAGCTGCAGAGAACCCTAGAAATCCACAGTGGGAGCATACCCCTAGCCTGTAAGGGGTTGTGGTCAAAAACATGCTTCTTCCAAGTGGCAGCTCTAAGCTCTGGGTTTTTAAAGTCCCACAATGCCTACATTAAAGCTACTTGACTGAAACAAATTCCTCCTTTGCCTGTTTCTTCTATTCCTCCCAGCTTCTGTTGGAGATCTGTGGGAAACGTGAACTACTAAATGCAAAAGGTGATAAAAGGAAAAAAAAAAAAAAAGGAAAAAAAGAGTAGAGGTATTGACCCATCCATTATTTGTACCTTCAGTGGATGGGATGGATGGACAGATGGACAGAAAAGTGGAACTAACAGAAGCCAACACATTCTGCTCACCTTGGGTCCTCTTTCCATATGCCCAGGCGCTTCAGGACTTCGGTCGTAGCCACCTCCCGATTGAGGGTGTAAAAGTGGAGCCCGTGCACCATTCCACTGTCCAGAAGCTCCCTGCACATGGACACTGCCAGCTCCACCCCATAGTTCCGGATAGCTGCATCGTTGTCCTTGATGGGTTCAATCACATCTTTGATTTCCTGAGGCACTTCCAGCTTAGAGAGCTTCACCAGCTGGCGCAGGGAGTGGTAACCCTGCATGAGGATGCAGATTATAATTTTTCCAAGACCCTTTTTTGTCATCCCATTAACACAGGTACTTTATCTCAATTTTTGTGGCAGGAGATTTAGAACTGGGGCTCCTGGAATCAACTCCCAGGCCTCATCTCTAGGATGGTAACACAGTCCAGGTCATGTCACTTTAGGTGATTTCTCCCCACGTCCTTGCCTGAGCCCAGCATACTGACAGTGATCTCAGGACTTGCAGGCCGTTGTCCTTTATACCTCTTTTTGCCATATGGGCACAAGAAACCTTTTCAGCTTGTTATTAGCTGCCTAAGAGTTTAATTTCACAAACCACCAACAGGTTTATTACATTCAGCAGTCTCTCTTCCCTGACATTTTGTGGAGGATATTTACAGACCTGTCTCAGGCCCTGACCCAAAAATACCTAACATCCTAGATCCTTATTCCCTCCCTAAATCCAAATTACTGGATTTCACCTGTATAGGGAAGATGCCAGGAATAATGGGGCAGGTAATGCCAATGGCTTGACAATCCTTCATGAACTTGAGAAAGGTTTCTGGTCGGAAGAAAAGCTGTGTAATGATGAAGTCTGCTCCAGCAAAGACTTTCTCCTTCAGGTGCCTCAGGTCTGCCTCATAGCTCTCTGCTTCAGGATGACCCTTGGGGTAGCCTTTGGGGAGAAGGGGAAAAAATGAAAAATGTGGTCAGGACAATATGAAGAAATCAGGAAGTATCCAGTCTGATTGTACAGTCACAGCCCAGGTCCAGGGAGGGACTGCTGAGCTAATTTCCCTGTCTCAGACACTCTGCAATAGAAGGCATTTACCTGCCACACAGATGTCGAAGTAATCATCAAATTCATTGCGAATATGCTTAACCAGATCAACAGCATAGTTGAAACCATCTACTTCTTCCTCCCATTCCTCACCAGCAGGATCTGAAAAGAGAACAAATCCACAGCTCTCTCCAACTGTTTGCTGAACTCAGATCTGCTAGTTCTGTAAAACCCTGGTATCAAAAGGAAGACAGATGAACTCCCAAATCTGCAGTTTTACCTATGGGCTGGTTTTGTCTGCCCTGGAGCTGAAGGGACTGCTAACATAGGGCTCAGGTGAAACACAGTCTCAGCATTTAATTCCTGCAGAAGGAGCCCCTAAATCTTCTCTGGTTTTACTCTGGAGTTGAACACAACAGCAACACAGCCTCTGCATTACACATCACAGGACAGAAGGATTCACCTCCACGCAGTGCCATGATGTTCTTCAACCCAAGCCGCTTAGCCTTCTGCAGATGCCCTGTGATGTCATCCTTGGTCTGGTTGCAGCATGTCATGTGCAGGATGGTCTCCAGGCCACAGTAGTTCACTGCAGTGTTAGCAATAATCATGGAAGAGGTTTCCTTGTCAGACCCTGGGTCCCCTGCAGGGTGCCACGTCACATCAATGAAGAGGGGACCACCTGCTCCCATGCGGTCAAACCTGTGGGGTTTAAAGCTGCGTTAGCCTACACCAGATAGCCAAATCCCCTCCCTGTGCCTCGAGTAGCTTGCTCACTGCTAGAATGCCAGCAGCAGGCAGAGAGCTTGGATGACAGTAACAGGATAGACCACAAAAGTGTTGCACTAAGGGTTTAGCAAGTGGCTGATGTAAATAAGGAAAGCCATCCTTGAAGGCTGTATGGGGAAGAGCTTACAATTTCATAGAAGAGGCAATGGAGGTGTGTTCTCTGTACAACAGACTTTCTCCCTGCATGCTCAATAGACTGATACAGCTTCTGACAGACAGCAATGCAAGTCCCATTCTTTTTGAGATAGGAGACTGTGCTGCAGCCCTCTGTTGCCAGCTTGAACTGTAGAGGCCACAGGGCTTCCCTAACTTGTCTCTCTCCTGCTCCAAGGTGGAACAGGCCCTTCTGTTCAACATATGGCATTGGCTTATAGCAATTATAAAAAGAATTATGAAATACCATTTTCTCCACCAGGTAAGTCCACGGTGGCTCCTGGGACTCCAGAATAACTCCTAGCCCTGCTGTGACCTATCAGCTTTCATTTAGCACCTAGATGTGGATACCTATGCCAGAGGCTAAAACTGTAGTAATGAGGCACAAACCATAGTGGCTGGATGAATATTGAAAGGAAATGGGAATCTGTTTCAAGATTTTGGCACACTGTCCATCAAGGAATATTTTCTGCTTTTACTTAGTACTTTTCTGCCCCAGCATTGTGCTTCAGACCCAGAACATGACATTGGGGTTACTCCATCTTCCCAGGGCATGGGAGTGGGGAAACAACCTGGCCACTCAGTAATCCCACCGTGACACTTAACTCTTCAGGGCCTCCAAGGAAGACCAGTTACTTGGTGTCCATTACCCTCCTCAGCAGGAAAGCACAGCCCCATTACCTGCTTCGTCACCTGGAAGGGGAGACAGAGCATGGGGCAGAGCCTGCCTCGTTAGCTATTTCCCTGCCCTCCACCACAGATACTTCCCCTCTCCCCTCTCCTACCCTGCAGCGCTCACCTGGAGATGAGATTGACAGCAGCATTGGCTGTGCGTGGAGGGAAGAACTCCAGGGAGAACCACTTGTCTCCAGCATCCTGCCGGCGGCGCATCTTCTCCCGCAGCCGCTCATGGCGGTCAGCGTCAAGGACGGGGGTGGAGCAGCGCGAGTTGTCCTTGGAGCTCTCGCTTCCGCTGCTGCTGCCGCCATCAGACCTGGAGCTAGAGCTGGCACTGCAGGTATGCTGGGTCTCATTAACCATGGTGAGAGCTCTGGAGAGGGGAGCAGAAAGAGTATGATCGGTACATGGGTCTCTGCACGGTGCAGGTACTGCTGGGGTGAGCAGCAGATGATTAAAGAAGCCTATGCCAAGACCATCACCATCAGTCCCTTTTGCCAGCTTTCACTGTAAGCTGTAATGGGAAATCTGGCAAAAATACAATAAAAAGCATATGTTTAGATAGTGCTGATAGTGATTGTGGCCTTGGGCTGGGCATGCCAGCAGGTATTTTTTTTTTGTGTACTGCAGCTGCTTCTTGGACTGTATCCATCTTCAGAGTTTCCATCCTGTTTGTTCCCAAAACACAGCACTACTTTACAGTGTAGGCAGGAAAGTCAGTGCTAACGGGACAGGTACTCAAGAATGCACAAGCTATTGCTATGTCAGAAACAAAGTACAGAATCCCCTCTGACCAGGCCATCCCCACAAACTATCCTTCGTTTTCCTTGCTGGCTTCACACCTGCATTTCCAACCATTAGCCTTCTCCACAAGACACACCATCCCCTATGCCAGTCCCATTGCAGACACTCAGCTCTTTACCAGATACACCCTTTGTCAACGATTGTAGCTGCTCGGAAACAAGGCCACCAGAGACCATCCTCATCTCACTGTCTTGCAACAAGACCAGCTGTGCTTGCTTGGCATTACAGAGAGCAAAACAGCACTGCAAGTCAGTGGTAAAAGTAGGTTTAGAAGAGCCAGCTCCACTTAGCTCTGCAAAATGTCCCATCCTGTGCCTTTAAAATGAGGTAGGGATTACAGACAGTTACGGAAGAGCTACCACAAAATTTAGATCTGTGTTATTTGCTTTAGTACCTGCCAAAACTTAAAATTGTCACTGGGAAGCAGCATGCTGTCCAAGCATTACATAACTTTGGAGCCTGTTTTGGAGGAAGCAGTTGCGTGAACCACCACACTCTCAGTCCTTATCATAAGGTCTGTGAGTTTAGTTCAGACAAGAAGACTTTGAACTCGTCTTCTACTGTTTACACTAGAGTTGCCAATCAAGCAAAACCCTTTGAGAGAAAGTCTACTTTTGTCACCTGAGGAACCTCTCCAGCTGGCAGGAGATGTGAGAAAGAAGCGCAGGCATTCTGTTCCAAGAGGAACTGGGAGCCTTTGACCTCTTGTGTACCAACACAGCAGCTGCAGTAAAAATCAGCAACACAGACCTACTGACAAGCAAATCCAAGTGGGTGCACAGTCACAGCCCTGACTAAGCTCTGAGGACTCTGCCTGGCATCCACATGCACTAATCTGGGAGAATTATCCCCAAGCACCCGTTGGTGATCAAGCTAGCGGCACATGCTATCAACTCCCAGTACCGCATTCCTAGTGAGCATGGCACAGCACTGTAGGCAAATCAAAGGAGCTTTGTTTGCTGATTTGAGATTTTAACACCCATCACACGGAAAAAGGGTTCATGTTTTTATGTCTCTATAAAATGAGACGGGCTGTTGAGGAAAGGTCCTTACCTTACTAGCAATATAAAATCATGAAGACATGAAAAAAGCACACTTAGATTTTTGTCTACAGGCAGCATTTGGAACAATTTCCTTACCATGATATGCATCACAGATTTGTTGGCAGATGCTTCTAATTATTGCAAAGAGAACAAAGATAAGCCTAAACAAGAACAGCAGCAAAGCAAGACAAAATTTAACACCTGTCAACACTCCTGTCATTGTCACATTGCAGAGCTCAAAGATCCATGGCTCGGCACATTTCTGACGCTCACCATGGATGTACCTGCTGTTTATGATGCTGGTGGTATTCAAACTCCTCCCAGCCCTGAGCTGACACCGACACACAGAGCGTGAAGCCTGCATTCCCCTAAGCTCGGTTTTACCCTCAAGACTAAACTGGGCTGCAGCAGATGCACGCTTCTCGCAGGGTGCACACGCTGCACGGGGCTGCTCCAGGGCCGCGCCACCACGCTGACGGCCAGGCGGGCAGCCCAGGGGCCCGTGGCTGCACCCACCACCCGAACAGCTGATGGAGCAGCGGCTCGGCCATGGGAAGGGCCGGAGGGAGCCTGGCAGCCCCGCGGGCGGCCGGGGAAGAAGGCGAGGAGCAGCACCTGCGGTCCCTAGCGCCGGGGAGAGGGTCGGAGCCAGGCAGGTCACTGCAGCTCGATCGCCCCTTCACCTCAGCCAGCCCCGCCAGGAGCACAGCACGGTCCGGCCCGGCCCGGAGCAGCCGGCAGGCAGACGCGGCGGGAGGAATCCCCGGCGCTGGGGCAGCGATAGGATCCCCGTTCCCGGCCCCGCTCACCTGCGGCTGGTGTCGGGCGCTCCCCGCGCCGCCCGCCGCACTTTAAAGGCGGCCGCGGCCGGGCGGGTCACGTGTGACCCTGCGGCTGCCCTCACCCGACATGGCGCCGCGGGGCGGGGCTGCGGCTGCGGGGCCGGCTGAGGCCTCGGCGTGCGGCCAGAGCGGGCCGACGAGGCGGGACCGCTGTCGGGAGGGGACGGGACGGGGGCGCGGCCCGGTGGGCCGGCGGGGGCGCGGCCGGGCCGGTTACGGAGCGTGGCCACGCGCAGGCGAGGCCAATGGGGGCCGCGGGGCTCCGGGGGCGCGGCCGCGCTGTGGGGCCGGCGCGCGGGGTGACGCGCGGCGGGGCGGGGCGGGGCGGGGCGGCGCCGGGGGGGCGCGGTCGGCGGCGGAAGATGGCGCGGTGCGGGTGCGGGGCCGGGCTGTGCTGCTGCTGCTGCTGCGGCGAGCGGGAGAGCCGCACCCCCGAGGAGCTGGTACGGCCACCGCCCCGCCCTCCCCCAGCCGCCCCCTGACCCCCTCCTCCGGACTCGTGCTTGCTGGCGGAGCCCCTTCACCCCGGGTCTCGGCCCGGCCCCACCCGGCTCTGGGGAGCGCCTGAGGGCGGGCGGGCAGCGGTGCTGTAGTGTTGGGCCCCGCGCCTCAGGGCCGGGGTGCTGCTCTGGCCCAGTGTCGTATCCGATGCTCGTCCCGGCGCCACAGCCCGTTCCCGCCCATGTTGCTGCCGGGCCTGGTTCTTCACCGGCAGTGCCGGAGCCCCGCGCTGTTCCTGCCCCGGCCCGCATTCTTTGTCTGCGCCTCGTATCCCAGCGCCCGAAGCCGCTGCCCCCCGCAGCTGGCAGGGGGAGCGGTCCTGGCAGGGGCTCTCTCTGACTCTAGCACTGCAGAGTGCTCTCTTCAAAACTGTCCTGTGCTCCCCTGTAAGCCCTTGCTGTGAAGGAAACAGGATGTGGGTTAGGACTTAGCTCTTGGGAGCTCCTATATAGAAGTGATGTGTGTTCTGGCTGAGGGAGAAGCTGTAAGGTAAGACCCTTTAGTGTTACCACAAACTAAGTGGTGGTCTGGTAATCCACACTTTCAATTTGTAAGCAGCAATGATATAGGAGTTCTGTAATTTCGGCTTTGCTACCAGTGTTCATGAGCAGCTGTAGAGGCATTCGTTCCCTTCATGGTTTTCCTTTCCTGCATTTGTTTTGCAGACGATCCTAGGAGAAACTCATGAAGAGGAGGATGAGATCCTTCCACGCAAAGACTATGAGGTGGGGAATTAACTAGTAGCAACTTCTGTTATTAATGTGACAAGAACTGCGGACAGGTTTTGATCTGTTTGAGTTTGTAATGATCCACTCCATGCGGATCATTAGGTTGCATTGGCATCAGCAGAAATACTGAGACTTGCTGTGCTTGCAAAGAACTGTTCCTCATCTTTGTATGTTCCTGGGATAAAGCTCTTTGACTAGGTTGAATGTTTGGTCTCAAGTCGCACTCGTGTTGAGAAAATTCATTTTCAGAGCCTGGTGCATTTTCCCACTTGTTCAATCTGAGATTTATAGGCTCTGGTGGCCTTGTTTTCTGGTGACTGTAGAAAGTATCTGTAGATATGTGGTCACAGTTGCCTTTCTGCTATTTGTGTTGTCATGCTGGCTCACAGCAGATCTTCCTATATATCAGATTCTGCTGCTTACAGGAGGTTTTTGTTTTTTGCATCACTGTCTGGTGGCCCTGAAGTATTTAGAACAGTTGCTGTCAGTATGGGTGTCACCAGCCCAGCCTGTTACAGCTTGGCTTGAAAAGGTGAAGATGTGGATAGAACTAGTGGATTTCTGTGAGTGTGAGTGGGAAACTATTGCTGTTAACTCCCTGCTGTGATAAACTGAAGAATTGATATGGTTCATCTGCACAGGAGTTCCTAGCTAGTGTTCCTGTTGTAGTGAAAGGGTGAGTATAAAGATCCAGTGTTATCCCCTGCACTGTCAAAGTGGAGACTCATAAAGAAGTCTAAAACTGTACAATGTGACTTCTCTAATATAAAGGTGTATAAATCAGTCGTGCTTCTGTTCGTTTCACTGTCTCTCTCAGCTTGAGCAGTGAAATTGTTCTGTTCTTTCACTTTGTGATTTCAGGGTCTGACTGATCTAAATATTTAAATTGTTTCCAGGAGTATTTTCTCCTACTGTTGTTTGCAGAATCAACTGTGGGGGTAGCAATGACTTCTGTAGTCTTTAACAAGGTCTTCTAGACATAATTTTTTTCACAACCTGTTGCAGCTGATTCTCCTACATTGACCTTTTCACATTTCAGAGCTTGGATTATGATCGCTGTATCAATGACCCATACTTGGAAATTTTGGAAAGCATGGACAACAAGGTAGGACCTTGTTCTTTCATAAGCTAAAACTATGGAAATTGTCCAGAGAAACTGTGGATTGGAAGTGTTCTAAACCTTTGTATGTGGCTTTGACCAGCCTGGAAGGAGAAGGTGTGCCTGCCCATGGCAGGGGGGTGGAATGAGATGAGCTTTAAGGTCCCTTCCAACCCAGATCATTCTGTGATTCTAAATATACCCTGCAGGAAATTTTATGGGGTTTTTTCTTCTTTATGACTGAAATTCTATGTGTTGTCCTGGTTTCTCTATTACAAAAAAAAAAAAAAAAAAAAAAAAGTGGAGATTATAGATCCCAGCATCTCTTGTGAGCCTCAGGTTTAAAGTGAGCAAGATGTTGAGTCTTTCAGTTTCCTATTTTCAATTTGCTGTTGTCACAATCTTCTGTTGATTTATCCCTCTGGCTCTTGAACTGTGGAGCCCACAGTTCAACACCCCCCTTCCAGAAAATCCCTGTTTCTGTGTTGCTTTTATTTTACTTTTTTTTTTCTTCATCCTCTTTCCAAACAGAAAGCCCAGAGATACGAAGCAGTGAAGTGGGTGCTGGTTTTTGCTATTGGAGTCTGTACAGGACTGGTAAGGATCATGCTGTTTAGAGAATGAGGAAAATTCAGGAGACTAGCAGGAGTAATTTAGAAGTCAATGGCTAAGGAGTAAAGTTAAGAGAAAGCATTCTCTTTTATGGTGATGAAAGCTTAGTAGTTGGAGCTATCTTTTGGGAATTATAGCATGTTGTTACAGACTGTTTTTCAGGAAGCCTTTTTTTTCTTTCAGAACTTGCTGGGTTTTCTTTGTAAAGTAGTCTGGCAAATCCTTTAATTTTGCATACAGGAAAACTTGTCCAAAGCAAACAACTTAGTAAAAAAGGATGACAGTTTATGGCTGAACTGTGAAAATTAGCTCAGCCGACTGTATGACTCAAATACCAGTTTTCTTCTGTACCCTTAAGTTTGTTGAGGGTGTTAAAAATGCTGCCAGATTAGTACTGTAATGGGTACTAATCAGATGCAGAAGTGTATCTCTTCAGAAATAATGCTAGGATGGATCTGTTCCAGTGAGAGAGGGGGAAGAAATCTGAGTTTTCACAGCTGCTTTACTCTGAATGGTGCTTTTGTCTTCTTCATTTTCCCTTCTCCCCTGTGTACATATTTCTGGTATGACTAACTAGAGGGTGGTCTTCATTATTTGTATGTAGAAATTCCTGATGGCAATTCTGTCTTCTTTTTCCCAGGTGGGCCTCTTTGTAGATTTCTTCGTGCGGCTCTTTACCCAGCTCAAGTTTCAGGTGGTACAAAGCTGTATCTTTTACCTTGGGCCTTGCTAGACTCAAGTGACCTTTTCCTTTCTGTTCCCATCTTCTGCTCAGAACAGCTGACTTTCCCAATTTTGCCAGTGGGCATGTTGTTCATAATTAAGCAAGTTTTCAACTTGCTTATGTAATTCAGCCCTTGAAACCAAGAAGTGTTTTCAGTATCGTGTACATAAGCAGAGACTGACAGAATGAGTGGTTTCCCCATCTTCCTAATTCAGTGTTGAGCTTTGAAAAGGAAGCCTGGCTTCCTGACAGGTTGTGTTAGCTGCTCTGGCTGGATTAGGAAGCACAGGCTTGGTTCTTGATGCCAGTGGGAGGCCCAGATATTACCAAGTGATTGTGTGTTGGTGTGGAAAATGTTGTTTTCCTTGACCATCCTGCAGCGGTGGAGGAATGCACTGAGAAAGGCTGCCTGGCACTGTCCTTGTTGGAGCTGCTGGGGTTCAACCTGACCTTTGTTTTTCTTGCCAGTCTTCTGGTCCTGATCCAGGTAAGACTTTGGTCCATTGCTGCTCTTTACACAACCTTCCTTTCCTCTCACAGAGGTCCTTGTTATGAAATATCCTTACTAGAAACACTTTCTGCCCCAAAGCATCAAACTAGCTTCACAGTGCTATTTGATTTAGCTAAGCAGGGTCTCTTGGTCCCTTGCTCTCTGATGCGAAGTTGTTGGTCAGGTATGAAATTAGTGCACCATAGTGTCAGTGTTTCTTTTCTGCAGCCTGTAGCAGCTGGGTCAGGAATTCCTGAAATTAAGTGCTACCTCAATGGAGTGAAGGTTCCAGGGGTTGTGCGTCTGCGGACCGTGGTGTGCAAAGCTACAGGAGTGCTCTTCAGCGTGGCAGGAGGTAAGGAGGGCTCTGATGTGTTGATCTTGTTGGGTAAAGGAGTCACTGAAGGGGAAAAAAAAAAATGTTTTCTCTGTTTACATGGGGCACAGAGGGCCCTGCCTTTCCAGTAAAATCATTTTGGTGATTTGGAGCCGAGTCATGAGCCCTGAGTGCATTTGTAGAGTAGAGAATAAACAGAAGGATCAGGACTATCAGGGAAACAGGTGATTTTCTGAGTGGGCTAGTCACATGTGACTCTTTGTGGCAGAATCCAAGAGAAGGACCTGAGAATGTTCCAGGACACACTGTCAGGAGCAGCCTGAGGGCAGAAGGGCAGAATAACCTGGAGAGTTCAGAGTCCTTGTAACAGTTGTTTTTCAATGATTCCACCCACTTGGAGTGCAGAATCTGTGCAAGTCTTTGCAAACATGTGGGGTTGTTGAAGGAGCAGGAGGTCAGCACCTCCCTGTGAGGAGCTGCAGGCTCGGCACAGAGAGATGTGCCATGGCATGGGAGTGGAGAGCTGATCTCTTCTGGCTTTGTCAGCAAGGGAGGGTGGTGGTGGGGAAAGTGCGTTCCCTCAATAAGCCCTGTTTTTCCAGGTCTTTTTGTCGGGAAGGAGGGTCCAATGATTCACAGTGGTGCTGTTGTGGGTGCAGGCTTGCCACAGGTTAGTGCTGGCCTGAGTCATTGTCCTGGTCATGCCACTGTTTTGTAACAGTAAGTTCCCATCTCCTGTGTTTCTAAATCTTTACTTTGTTTGTAGTTCCAGAGCGTCTCTTTGAGGAAGATCCAATTTAACTTTCCCTATTTCTGCAGTGACAGGTACTGTACCCAGGATGTGGAGGAGGTGAGAGGAGGATGAGCGAGCAGACTTCCTTGGGAGAAGGGTGGCAGGCTAGGGTGAACCAGTCAGTTGTTTTATCAGTTTCTTTCTAGACTCCTGCAGTTTCATTCTGCAGCAAGACAACATCAGGGTGTCACTCTTCCAAGCTGCTCTGGTCTTCCTGTTTATAGATGTTCTCTTGTGTTTCTCAGCAGATCTCTACCCCTTTCAAACCTTTAATGTGGATATCTGAAACCTCACCCCTTATGATTAGGATATACTACAGAGAAGGCTAGTTCTCCTGAATGTGAACAAATTCTTGCCCTTTCATCTCTATAATTCTTTCAAGTGATGCTGGAGTCCATGGTTTGGGACGGTTCCTCACATACTGGACAGTTGTGCAGTACCAGAATTCTGCTCTGTGTTTGTGCTCTACAGAAAGAGCACAATGCTGCAGCTTAATGAACAAATGGTGGTGTCTGCCATGGCCAGCTTTGCTCCCAGCTCTCATTCCTGAATCCCTGGGATATTCCATAAATGGGGATGATCCCTTACTTTGCAGAACCTAAGCATCTCCAGAGCTCTAATTTGCTAAACTGAAGTTGTTTTTCTCTTCATTTTCAGGGATAAAAGGGATTTTGTATCTGCTGGAGCAGCTGCAGGGGTTGCAGCTGCCTTTGGAGCCCCAATTGGAGGCACTCTTTTTAGTTTGGAAGAAGGTTCCTCCTTCTGGAACCAAGGACTCACATGGAAAGTGGTGAGTGATGATTCTGACTCTTTCTGTGAGTCTCTTCCTTGAGAAGAGGGCTCCTCTTGGTAGGGCTTGTCCATGAGGTCATTTCAATTATCTTGCCTCTTCCTGAGCTGTCTGGGCAGGAGGGAGGTTGCCTGCTCTGTCAGTGTTCCAGAACTACTACAGATCAAGGGCAGAGAGGAGCCTGATATTATCTGGAACTGTGGGACAGCTCTAGGCAGCAGATTTAGTGTACCTGGGAAAGAGGGCTTTTGTGCCTGGGTTCTCTGCAGCCTGATCCCTTCCACAGTCAGTTCCTTTGCCCAGGCATAGGTCTCAAGGAAGAGCTGACTATGCCAATCTTAATTTTTTTTTCCTTTTGTTCCACAGCTTTTCTGTTCCATGGCTGCCACTTTCACCTTGAATTTTTTCCGCTCTGGGATTCAGTTTGGAAGCTGGGGGTCTTTCCAGCTCCCTGGGCTACTGAACTTTGGGGAGTTTAAGGTAAGATTTACTGTTATTTCCCCACTCTCCAGTCTCTTGTTAGTCCTGTGCTTCTGTCTGTAAGTTTGGAGGTTTCTTTTGACACATGCTTGTATTTCAGTGGAAGATACTTTATATTTAGCTGCAATATATTGATACCTTCAGATAGAATTGTTGCCCTTTTGGTCTTAGCTACTCAAAATCTCTAGGTGTGCAGACAGAAGTGTTGGTAGGAAATTGCAGCAACTACTGTCATACTTTTTTGTACACTTTTCTGCACAGTGCTCTGAGTCTGATAAGAAATGCCACCTCTGGACAGCTGTGGACCTGGGCTTCTTCATTCTGATGGGGATTATAGGAGGCCTTCTTGGAGCCACTTTTAACTGCCTGAACAAGAGGCTTGCCAAGTACCGCATGCGCAATGTGCATCCCAAGCCAAAGCTGGTCAGGTATCTGTGCTCTCCTGAATTTGTACAGGGATCTCTGCTCCCAAAGCAGAAGCATTGGTCTGGAAGACCCTTTGAGTAGGATTGGAGGAAATCTCAGACTGGTTGTTTTAAAAATCACTAAATGAATCCTCCATAGAACTTAAAAGTGAATGCCAGAAACCAAATGTTACAGTCTCTGTAATTTTTTGATGACTTTGAGAGAGAATTGCAATTCCTCTCATAAGGGCAGTGGAGGGAGCTCTTTATCATAAAGGCTAAACAAACCAGAGCTTTGTCTCCATGCAGGATTTTTGTGTGTCCTTTTCCAAATTGATGTGGAAGGAATATCTGATCTCACTTTTTAAAATCTTGTTGGTTAATTAAATCCACGATATCTGTGCTGTTTAGAGAGGGAACTTCTGTGTTATTCTGAAAGCAGCTGTTTGTTTGCTCTAGACAATTCCTAAACACAAAGCCCAGGTTTAAAGAGAAAAATAAGTGTATTTCAGCAGTTAGAAAAGAGATTGAGAGACTGTGCATTGTCTTACCCAGTCCTATCTGCCCTTTTACCCTGTAAGGATGTACAGAACATTATTTCCATGTGAGCAGCCTCATTACTGAACGCTGGGGCTTTTCATGTGTGACTGCTGTGTATTCTCTGTGCAGAATTAGCTTCTTTTTGGGGCAAGCAGTTAAAAAGGGGAGCTAAGGCAATCCCTGGGAACCAAGTCAAAATTCAGCTTGATTTGCAGTGTCCCTTCTTCTGATGCTAAGCTATGGTGACTGCTGCTTCTCGCAGCCTTGTCAAAGTCATCTGCAGAGCTGGGACTAGGTTACTAGTGCTGAGTGTGGCTTCAGTGTATGGTTTCTGTTGTGTCTTTCAGAGTCTTGGAGAGCTTGCTTGTGTCATTGACCACCACCGTCGTGGTCTTCGTAGCCTCCATGGTTCTGGGGGAATGCCGGCCGATATCTTCCAGCAGGCACAGTGGCAATGACACCCTGAGCCTGCAGGTGAGGGATTCTTATGTGAATATTATATTCCCCGTCATTTTTCACCCTGAAGAGAAGCACAGGCATGTAATGAGCTTTTGACAGCATGCAGTACATAACAGAACTGCAGTGAGAGCCCATGGAGGGTTGCAGGAGCTTAGGGTAATGATGAAGCCTACATTGTGCTTTTGTATAAAGCAACTCAGGTTCTGAGTCAAGGAGCCCATTGATGTCGTAGGCCCCATCTCTGCTATTGGTGTTTGGCCTGAACTTCCCAAAGCATGGCTGTCCTGGGGTGATGACAATGGCTAACAGTAACAGAAGTGTTACTGGCGTTCTCCCCAAAGGCTAATGTAGGAGACAGTGAATTTTAACCCTTTGTGTCTTTTGTGTCCTGCATTAGGATATATCAGAGGATGTAAATTCAAGCATCAAAACTTTTTTTTGCCCTAATGAAACGTACAATGACATGGCCACACTCTTCTTCAACCCTCAGGAGTCAGCTATCCTGCAGCTCTTCCACCAGGATGGTAAGTAGTTGGGAGACTGCCTCATCCCATGCTTAAGCTTCAGTGCTTCATCTTAGCTGGAACAGCACCACAAGTCTAGCAGCATCTTCAGGCCTTCATGGCTCTGGAGGACTGCTAGTACAATTGGTGAAAGTCTCTTTGATGGGAAGAAAGGGCTGTTTTTCCTCTCTTTTCACTTACTCATTGTCTGCATGTGTGTTTGGACTGGGAGACTCAGTAGCTGTTGTGAGATGAGCCTGCTGTGAGCTGAGGGGTGGATGGTGCAACACTATCTTGGACAGACATATGCCCCTTTAGTCATGATTCTTCTTGTGTTGCAGGTACTTTCAGCCCAGTCACCCTATCCCTGTTCTTCCTTCTCTATTTCTTACTCTCCTGCTGGACATATGGGATCTCTGTGCCCAGTGGTCTGTTTGTACCATCACTGCTTTGTGGGGCTGCCTTCGGACGCCTGGTCGCCAACCTCCTCAAAAGGTGCATCAAGTGTGCGTGTGAGGGACATGCTGCAGGTGCACCATGAGCTCTCAGGCAGGTTTTCCTAATCTGAGGGCTCTGTGCTTTGCTCTAGTTACATTGGTCTGGATCACATCTACTCAGGAACCTTTGCACTGATTGGGGCAGCAGCATTCCTGGGAGGAGTGGTCCGCATGACCATCAGCCTGACTGTCATCCTCATCGAGTCCACCAATGAGATCACCTATGGGCTCCCCATAATGATCACCCTCATGGTGAGTGCAGGACCTTAGCTCTGGCTTTTTGCAGACTGCTTGAACATGTGCTGGCCATGAATCTTTGTTACTTTCAGGGCTGTCATAAGCCAAGGAGTCTTGCACTTGGAACAACAACTCAGTAGACCTCGTGTTTGCTATGCAGGTAGCCAAGTGGACAGGAGACTTTTTCAACAAAGGCATCTATGACATCCATGTGAACTTGCGAGGAGTGCCTCTTCTGGAGTGGGAAACCGGGGTGGAAATGGATAAGTAAGGCTGCTCCTCTTGGCCAGGCTGTGGGTTAGAGTTTGTGGTGGGGATTCTTGCTCAGAAATGTGTTAATACCGGGGGATGATGCTACATCTTCAAAGAACCTGGTTGCTCTGAGGAGCAACTGTGAGGGCTGCTGTGAAAGGAGTTGTGCACCAGGCCTGCAGAAGGAAAGAGATGCTGAAGCCCTTGCTGAGGGGGTGGATGGATGGAAATCTGCAGGGTGGATTTGGGAAGTTCAGCAAGAACTTTGTGAAAACATTCCATTGGACTTAGCTTCTTGTGGAATGTCATCTTCTTCCCACCTGTTGTCTCTTCCCAGTAGTGTTTAGAAACTTTATTGTAACTTAGAACATTCTGCCTTTCCTCAAGTGCATCATTGATATGATGTTATGTTATAAAAAAAATAATGAATAAATCAGGTGTACCATCACTGCTGATACCACAGTGAAGGTGAGCACACAGGTAAAAGGAGCTAGCAGAACTGAACTGCAGCAGACTCCTTCAGGATCTTGTTTAGGGACTGGTTTGTTTCCATGTTTGTTCATCACTAGCCTTCTGTCACTGACGTGATGCATGCAGCAATCTTGGATTTCTGTTTCTTCAGACTACAAGCCAGTGACATCATGGAACCCAACCTGACATATGTGTACCCACACACCCGGATCCAGTCCCTTGTTAGCATCCTGCGCACGACTGTTCATCATGCCTTCCCTGTGGTGACGGAGAATCGGGGCAACGAGAGGGAGTTCATGAAGGGAAATCAACTGATAAGTAACAACATCAAATTCAAGGTAAAGGGTTGCTTGTTTGATAGGTTGAAGAGTAGAGAGCTTTGTTTTGCATTCAGAATGGTCTCGCTTTAGTTATTTTAGCTTTTGGACAGAATTTGGGTCAGAGATAAGCACCTACTGCAATAGAAATTTTTTTAAAACTCCATTTCATTCCATTCTCTGGGTGATGGTAGAGACGAAAGACTGGGCTGCATTCCTAGAGGCAAAAGTTAAGAGGAAAAAGTAATCAGTTTAGCATAGACATGGAAGTGTTGGGATTTGTTACTGAATTGCACAGTCCTATTGGCTATTCTTGCAAGTTCTGCAGCAGCAGTGGCTAATGAACATGTTATGTGGTGGCACAAAGCTATGATTAGTAGTTCACAGACACTCTTGGATAACTGTTGACTTGTTTAGTGAGTAAATGGAAATTGTTTGTTGAATCCAGAAATCCAGCATCCTCACTCGAGCTGGAGAGCAGCGCAAGCGTAGCCAGTCCATGAAGTCCTACCCTTCGAGTGAGTTGCGTAACATGTGTGACGAGCACATAGCAACAGAGGAGCCTCCTGAAAAAGAGGATTTGTTGCAACAGATGCTGGAGAGAAGGTGAGGTCCTGGTAGGCACAAAGGTACGGAAACAGGGTTTTTCCATAGGTTGAGATGTGTTGTAAAGAATGTTTCATACAGTCTCTGTCATTCCATATGCCAGCAGAAACAGTGCTGATATCCATGTTTTAGAAGTGATTTGTCAGGTCTGAGAAGCCAATGCTGCGTCTCACACCTGTCACCAAGTCCCAGATTTCCAGTTTCTTACATTTCCTTCAAACATTTATACAGACATACTTCGTTGAGAGGATGAAGTACCTGGGAAGATTTCTGTAGAAATCAATGTCCTCTTGTCTGCAAAAATGTGAGAGCTCTGGAAAGCTCACTTATCCCAGCTAATGACCTGCTGCCATCATACTGATCCCACCTTTCTGGTAACTGGGCTGAATCACCAGGCTTGTGTTGCTGTTACTTCCAAGTAGAAGCCCAGTCTAGTTAATAATTTTCTATATCAGTGATCGTGACTTTCATGAATGGCATCCTGACCCTAATATTTTGCCAGACGCCTCAGCTTTTATTAGAATCTGAGTAATTTGGCACTGAAAAGTGGTTTAATAGCAAGTGATTTGAAATTGAGTTAGGAGACTGTCCTGTTCTGCTGCTCTGACTGCATAATGGCTCTTGACCTCTCTCTCCTATTTTTTTTTTTGGTGAAGTCTTGCTTGTCCCTAGCAAGAGTCCCCAAAATGTTCAGGTGAAGGTTGCAAAGAGATGAAATAGCTGCTCTTTTGGGAGCTGGGGTATGTGAAGCTTGTAACACATGGTGTTAAATCCATCACAGATACACTCCTTACCCCAACCTGTACCCTGACCAGTCTCCCAGTGAGGAGTGGACCATGGAGGAACGCTTCAGGCCCTTGACCTTCCATGGCTTGATCTTGCGCTCGCAGCTGGTCACCCTTCTTGACCGGGGGGTTTGCTACTCTGAGAGCCAGTCGGTGAGTCTTCCTGTTCAGGAATTGCAGCAGAGACATCCCTGCCTCCTCAGGAGGTTGGGAACAATATTCATGGGCTGCCAAAAAGGATATATCTATTTTTACACTTTAAGGAATGCATGTGTGTTTTTAAAGTTGCAGACAGGTAATGTGAATTCTCCCTTGCAGCTCTTAGAGTAAAGGAAGTTGAAAATATCCCCAGGAAAAGGACAGCCACTGTTTAAAAAGTAATCCAATAGACCTGCTTGTTGCATAAAGCTACGGAGAATATATGATATGAATATATGACATAAAGATATGCAGAAGCGGAGAATAGAGGGCAGCTATGAAATGCAAATAGAACAGCCAGCAGTATATACTTATTGTTTTACTGCTGTGTGTTGGGTTCCTGGTAGAAAAATGTCAGCTGTGTCACTGAGATCAGTGAGAGTATCTGAGGCCCAGATCCCACAAGGCTGGTTTCCTGCTGCCCTCCAGTGTCAAGTGTAGATTTGTCAGAGGTTGGGGAGCAGGTCCGTTCTCTCCCAGCTAAAGGCCTGCGTAGGTTTGAGTAACAGCACCTCTGCAGAAGGTGGGTGTGTGAGTGTGAGAGGAGAAGGAGATCTGGGGGAGTAATTAAGAGGCATGGTTTGTGCTGCTTGCAGCCCCTGTGTTGTCTGGAATGGTGACACATGGGTTCAGTGGGGTTTATTTTGATTACAGAGTGCAAGTCAGCCTCGTCTGTCCTATGCAGAGATGTCAGAGGATTATCCCCGCTATCCAGATATCCATGATCTGGACCTCACATTGCTGAACCCTCGTATGATAGTGGTAAGATATGCACTGTAGTGTGACAGTGCCTCCTGATATATATTTACAACTGTCCAAAGCCTTTAAAAAACATTGAGAGCAGTTTTAATATGCTCATCAGCAGAGCGACCAACATCCTGTGCTCCTCAAGCACAGCCTTCTCTGCATGTGGAAATCCCCTGCTATGAGGTAACAGTGTCCCTTGGTGCTTTACTTCTAGAATAAGGTGTTGCCTGTCCAGTTTAACTTCTCAACAAACCAAACCAAAATAATGTCATATTTGTGCAGAAATAGAAGATGACCACAGTCAAATACTCTGTCCAGGCATCAGTACCATGGAGGACCTGTAGGAGTTGCATGTTAGTGATTCCCAGAGACATTGAAAATGCCTCTTGTAAATAACATGATTGTTTTTCTTTCTTAGGATGTCACCCCATACATGAACCCATCACCCTTTACTGTCTCTCCAAATACTCATGTATCACAAGTCTTCAACCTGTTCAGGACAATGGGACTCAGGCATTTACCGGTTGTGAATGCAGTTGGAGAGGTGAGTCCTTGTCTTGGCTTAGCTGAGCAAGGAAGCCACAGTGTTTGTGTCACATTTTCCATCTTTGGGACAATTAAGATCTCTTTTAACATCAAACAGAAATGCTTCAAAGAGATCAGAATAGGATTTTTTAGGGCCCTGAAGGCTTGATTATTGTGACTTTGTTGTCATCTTTTATGTCCTAGCCTGTTTTCCCTTTACCTGCAAAGAGCAGGGCATGCATCTCTCCTGTCTCAGGTGTGCAGCCTGTAGAAGCTGTCCCATTTTTCTGACTTTTGAAAGGCCTTGAGCTCATTAGAGGCCACTAATTTGCCTTTCCTTTCACAGCTTTATTCAAGGCCAAGAGCAAAATTTCCTATATGTTGGGGCAAGAGGTTTTTCTGTAGGGAGTTGTATTCTATTTCTACTCACAGGAGCAGCAAAGCAAAGGAGTGTTTAAATGGTCAGTGCTTGACTCACTGTCCTGTTCTCTTTGCCATCTACAATGCTCAGGAACAGTCAGTAGATGTCAGCAGCCTCCTATAACCACTATGAGAAACTGTTTCCCCTAAGCCTGACCTGGTCTGTGTGAAGCAGCACTGCTTTTTCTGCCTCAGAGTTCCCCATAGTTACTCTGCAGGGCCTGTGAGTTCCAAAGAGATGTTGGCTTGTTCCATTTTAGTACAAGATGCTCTTGTGGTACTGGAGAACAGCCTAGTTCTAAACTCTTTCCATGTTTATCAGAGAGGTGTTTCACCAGCTGAAAAGTGTGGTTTGACTTAATGCACAGCAGGCTGGGAGAGGGTCCCTTTTGTCACCTGCCAGTGTGCAGTCACCTCTTAGTTAGTCTTGACCATTTCTCTGTTTTGGTATTTAGAGCTTCCTTGAATGTATCTGATAGGAGCTATCTGAACTCATGCCATGTGGAATACCAAAAATGTCTTGAATGAAGCCCTAGAAGACAGCTTTGTTATTTCCAATTGCAGTTTTTACCTCCCGAAGGATTTTACATCTTTATGCTGTCTGACATGGAAAGGATTTCCCTTCCTAGGTAGAGGGTCCTACTGATGCCAGACACCACAGCAGTGGTTAAGCTGTTTCTTTGGGTGTAGCTAAATCAGCATTCTTGCCTGAAGAGTAAGTGTTGGTAGAGGGAGGAACGTTGTTTCTGTGAATTTCAACTTGAATCCACTGTAACTCAGTATTGGTCAAGAACTGCTCTCAGGTTTCCTCTTTTTGGGGTGTTGAAAAGAATGACCACTTTATTATGGATGTCTTTCTGTGGCACATCTCTGATACAGACTTGGTATCTTTTCTTCTTCTTCTCTTCCTGTTTAAGGTTGTTGGGATAATCACTCGGCACAACCTGACCCATGAATTCCTGCAGGCACGACTGAGACAACACTATCAGACCATTTGATGCCCCTGCCCCTCTGTCAGTGTGGCTTCCTCCCTCCTCCAAGCCGGCACACATGCTCGCGTTCTGCTTGGACCACACAAGGCCCAAGACCTCCCGTTTGGCTTCTCACGTGCATATCAAGCCTGGGGAACTGGAAAACATTTTGCTAGCCAGAGAATTAGAGGAGCTGCCTGAGCCCAGAGCTGTTGATTGGCCTCAGGCACTTGGTTTGACAACTCTTGATCCAGGTGTTTTCTTCCCCTGTCCCCCAGTTATCTCCTTCCATCAGATGTTGTCCTGACACTGCGTGTTCTGCCATTTTATTTTGGGGTTTTGTGAAGAGTTGGAAAAAAGAACCATTTCCCTGCACTGTGTCCTGGGCAAAGAACAGCAGTATCTTTCCCTTCCTCCTGTATGACTCCCTTTTCTTCTTCCTCCCTTGTTCCTGCAACTGTTGCCTTATTTGTGTGAGGAGGGAGTTATAGTCACCGCTAAGAGGAGATACGGAAGTTTGCAGATATCAAATAGCTGCTCTCGAGGATGGTTTCTTGCAAAAACAGTATTAAAAAATCCAGCGTTTTGGAAATATACCTGTCTTTGCAAGTTTTCCCCTTTGGCCATATTTTTTCACTCTGGCTTCATTTGTTCTTAATTTCTCCTTCTTTCATGGGGAGATGTTTCTGCTGATGTTTTTGAAGCAGATGACTTTTGAGAGCAGCTCAGCAGATTCGGAGTTCAAAATGGTTACATTTCAGTTACTGTTTGGGTTTATAAATATTAATACATTTGCAAACATCTCAGAAAGAGATCTCTTCCCTGTTAGCTGTTGCTATTATCTCCCTGTAAGAGACTCTTCTGAGATGCTTGGTGGCACTCCACTTGACATTCCTGCATTTCTTGGCATTTGTAGGCACTTTGTCCCTGCACTGCTCAAACAGTGAGAGCCTGGGGCACCTTTCCAACTGGAGTCACAGACCAGGGAACTCCACATCCTGAGAGCATGGAGAAGTGTTGCTTTCTGGAAGCAAATAGAACTGGTGGTCTCTGGGCTTGGTTGAATTGTCTCTGTGTCATGAGATGAGTTGCTGTAGTTTCAGGCTGCTCTAAGGAGGGATACTTGGTGCTGGTGACTAAGGCAGGATCTCCTGCAGATTATAAGCGGGGCTGTCTGTGCTCTAAAAATGCTTGGGATGTTTGCAGCTGCAACAATCTGTAAGGCTAAAATCAGCACTTAGGAGCCAGTTGCAGCCAGTTCAGTGCTTTAGCAGGTACCATCCTGGCCAGCACCTGTATTGTTCCAGCAGGCACCTGCCCTCCTGAGTTCTCTGTGCAGATAACCCTCAGTGGGAAGCCAGTGCTGTGCCTCAGGGACTGCAGAGCTGATTGGCTTGATAAAGCACAGAGCATTCTCTCAGCCAAGATACTGGGACAAGTTACATGGGGAATGTATTCCAGAAAGGCTTCTACACAGCCTCTGAGCCCTCCAGTTAACCTGTTGTCTGCCATAAGGAGCTGGCTAGGTGGGAATTGGGACAGAAGGCAGACTTTGTTGATTTTCTGTATTTCCTTAGACCGTAGGAGTTGGCATCACTCTTGATCTGCGAGTTCTTTCCCTGTAAGTAGAGTAAGGATGTTCTGTCTGGATAGTCTCTGCAGGTGTTGCCTGAAATGCCTGTGTTCCTTGAGCTCTAGTCTTACACTGAGCTGTCCCAGGAAGCTTCTAGCACCCATTTGCACTCCCTGAAGCTGGACTGTAGGTTTGAAATATGCTTATGTTAGGCTACTTTGCATTCAAAGGATCTGTGCTCCTGGGTAGTTACAAATCACAGGAATCCTGGTTTTGTGGGATTTCAGATCACTTAGGTGGAATTGGCAATCCTGTACTGTTAGAACACCTGTCAAGAATGTCCTGTGTCTCCCCATGACAAATGTTCTTGATCATGTTGAGTGTGTGTGGAAGGGAAGGTTCCTTCTCTTCCTGCACATGAATAAGGCTCCTTAGGTTGTTTGCCTTGAGCTGGTCCCATTTTATTTCTGTGCACTAACAGCAGGGTATTTTGCTGCAGGATGTCTTTGTCATTGCTGCTGAGACTAGAGTTGGGCGATCCAGACAAGTCAGGCTGGAGAAGCTTGTCAAGGTTTTTCTGGGCACCAGATGCTTCCCCATGAGAAGGCACTTTGCCTTCCAACTGTTGGCGGCACTGTCTGCCCTGCCTGGGCATCTTACTCAAATGTTTCAGCTGAAAAACACCCTGTCATTCTTTCAGTAAAGATGTTTTCAGTGAGGATGGTGGGTGACCCTGTCAGCTGCTTTAAAGGGAAATCTCAGTGTGCAGTTACTGTTCTGTAGCCTGCAGAAAAGGAATTACAAGTTCACCTGACATTTGGAAATGCAGCATTTCCCTTCTGATGAGGACTGATGCCAAGGGGTTTGTGTTGAATCAGTCTTCTCACACTTCAGTTACTTAATTCCTTTCTTACAACACACTTACTGCTTCTACCCTGGCTCTAGTTGCTAAGTGATTTACTAAGAAAGTTATTCTAACATAGGTGCCAGGAACATTTTAACAGAGCAACACTAAGGGAAAAATAACCCGGAACTGGGTTAGTTCTGATGGCAAGGTTAGGGGGTTAGTCTGGGGCCTTCCTCCTTGCCTTGTGGCTTCCTGTGCAGTGTTCATTATGCAGTTTTGAATTATTAATTACTGTGAACCATTCCAATGGTAGCAACTTACCTTTCCATTTGGTTTGTTTTTTGCACTGTTTTTCTGTTATGAAATGATGTAAGCTAATACCATGGTGTGTGTATATAAATTGTATTTTTTTTACATTTGTATGAATATATTTTTATTTGAACTATGGCACTTGGGAAGTATTCATGTAGCTGTAACATGTCTGAGAGTAAAATGTTTGTGTGTCTCCTTCAGCACTTTCAAGGCCTTTTGATGTTTCTAGTATTGTTTTATTTTTGCCCTTTATGATAATAAAACTAGTAGAACATGGCAACATCCAAGAGCATGATTTGAGGTAGTTGAGTAGTTGCTATTTATGTGCTATCTGGATCTAACAGTTTGTACAGAAGGTGCTCCTAGACTAGGCAGAGGGCAATGGCTGTGATCCATTAGGTTGTGACCACTGTAGTTCCACATTCTCACAACAGCTGTTTCAAAGGAGGGAATTGCCATGTTTGATAAGGAACTAAATTGTGCACATTGTGCTGCTTTTCTTACCTGGGAACTCATCTTCCTCCCAGTAAGTCAATGAAAGTGGTTTAAACTACAGTGTGTCACCTCTTGTTTTGCACTTGGCTTCTCCAGGGTATGAAGGATCTTAATTTCATCTTGAATGTTTATTTAGTTTGTGGCTATCTTTCCTGCTTTGTCCTGCTGTCTGCCTTACAGAAAAGAATTAGTGACAGTTTTTGAGCTTTCATCTCATGCTTACAAGCCAAAAATACAAGTACAGTCTTTGAGCACTGTAGAAATATCTGACCCAAAAGCTCACTGCCTTTCCACGTTTCTGTGCATCGGGGGTTGTGTTGTACAGGATGCACATAGCAGCTCTCTGAGGCACTCTAACACAGAGTTAGCCAGCAGCTTGTCTGCCTGCTGCCCTCTGGCTCTCCCTTGGTGGGTATGTAATGCCAGGGAAAGCTTGAGATGGGTAAAACCATCTCTTGGGAGGGAATGGCAGAAAATCTGATTTGAGGAGCTAAAGTGCCACAGCTGTCTTGACTAAGCAAGGAATAGGAAGGATGCTCTAGCTGGGGTAGGAAGGAGTCATCAGGAGAAAGGACTGGGCGAGCTGCTTCAGCTCTGTGCTGCCTTTGGTTATAAATGCAGCAACATAGGAGGGAATGGGAGAGGTTTATAGTCTTGTTGAATCCAACCATGTGTCATTGTCCCTGTAGTGATGCACCGGGGCTCTAGCAGAAGAAAATGAGTGGTGGTCAGTGAGATTATTAATATTCTTTAAATTGTTGCTTTGCTAGCAGGATACAAGCTGTCTCTTCAGTGCGTGTGCATTTCCACACAGGTGTGTGCATTCCCAGTTGTGGATCATGCAGCAGGTGCTGGAAGGAGCAGAGGATGGCTGCCTGGAGCTTTGGCTGTTGCAGGGGTGTGAGAAGAGAGTGAAGCTGCTCTTCTTGTCCAGGGTGCTGAAGGGCTTTTCAACAGCAGTGGGATACACTCAGTCTCCTCTGCATCCACTGTTCAAATGCAGTGTCTGAAAAGGCTTACTGGGAGCTGGGATGAGACATCAGTGAGCTCCACTGCTCTCTGGGAAGGGAGGGGAGTCAGTCAGTGAGGTTTGGATGTTGGGATCACAGTTTAAAAGTGAGTAGGATGTCCCTTTCTCCAGGCTGTTTTGATTGCTGTATGGGCTATGTGTGGTTTAACACACATCTTACTGATATTTTAAGCACTTTAAAGCAGAGACTGGAACACATATATACCAGTTTCAGTAGAAAACAATATTGTGTTGAAAACTCATGACTAACAGCTAAGACATGACAACCTTGAGACCTTTGTTGACTCCCACAGCAGCTCTTTGATGCCTGTACTAGAGAATATCTCTCTGGGATGGCTGAATTAACACACCAGTTTTATTCTTCTTTTCTTGTCTTCCAATTCCCAGCCTAGCAGGCCTGACTCTAGTTGCCTTCCCACCACCTTCTGTTGTCATAAACTTTACCTCCTCCCCACTCTGCTTTTTATGTACAGGATTGTGCTGGTTTTCCAAGAGAGCATTCAGGAGATGGTAATAGAGGGGGAAAGTCTTACCAATCTTCCTTCCTTCCCACATAGAAGTGTGGGACACACTTATCAAGCAGATGTCAATCAGCGAAGGCCTTTGGGGGCCAAGATTCAGGAGAAGTAAATCAAACAAACTGGTTGTAGCCAGACTGGGATGTGAACTGGCACAGCTCCACGTCTCCCTGCAGCAGTGGAGGGTGTGTACCCTCTGCTTCACATACGATTTCTTAGAGAAACCGAGCAATGCTGACAGCTCCTCTTGGCATTCTTGCCTGCCAACTTGGATTTCAGTGGAAGCATTTTGTTTAGTGGGAAGCTGGATAGGGGTCGTGCAGTGTCTGAGGGGCAGAGAAACCATCAAATCTAATTTGCAAATATACCCCATGCCAAGCAGACCCCTATTCCAATCAAGGCTCATGCCTCACAGAGTGCATGGAGCACGCTAATGGAATTACTGTGTTTCAGAGTCCAAAGGAAAGCGAGCTGCTGAATTATGCATGGCCAATAATGGCTACTGCCAAACGCTGTTCAGAAGTTAGAATGAAGTCTGGCAGGGCAGGAGGTTGCAAATGTCATTATGGCTGTGTGGAGGGTGTTAGCCTGGTCCTTCTCTGGTCCCACTGGGATATCTCTTCATTTACATGATGGCTGTTTGCAAGATTATTCCCTGCTCTCTCTGATCCTGTGCTCACAGCAGCAGTGGCAGCTTTTTTCCATCCTTGGGGGTGATGTTTTTTGCCTGTAGAGCTGATCAGTGCCGAGTTTCTCCCATTCAGCTTTTCCTGGTGCTTACTCCTGAGCGCAGCACTATTCTGACCTGGCGGCAAGATTTCCCTGAGGGTGCTTTACAGCTCAGCGTGTGTATGGGAGTAGCAGTAAAAATCCAGTCAGAGATGCTTTTTTCCTCGATTGCTTACCCTCAATTAGGTTCTCCCAGACTGCAGGGTCTATTAACCTACTGTCTGCAAGCTAATACAGACTTGTTCCACCAGGAACTGGCTTGCTGCTAATACTGGACCCACCTGGCTTTAGGTCAGGAAGCATTGCCTCTTCTTGCCATTTTTAGCACATTCCACTGAACTAATCAGTGTTTTGTGCCTTGAGGGGCTGACAGGGAGGGACAGTTTACAGTGTCTATGCAAGTTGTGCTTGACTGGGTAAAATTCAGCTCCAGCAAGAGCTGTTGTTAGAGTACATGAGCTGTTTTTACTTTCAGCAGCACAGGGGAAGTAAGGCTGTTGCCCACTGCTGGTGTGGAGGGATCCACCTGCATGTTCCCATCGTGCTGCAGTGGGTGTGTTTGGAAAGCCTTTTCAGAAGACAAAGCCCCATTGTCCCCACAAGGGCTCCCCAAAGGGTGACTTCACACCCCCATGATCTGTGAAATTGAGTAAATGCAAAGTCAGTGTATCTTTCACTTCAGAGATGTCCCGTGGATGCTGCTGGGAATCTTAACCTGGGAATTTATTCTTCTGTCAGGGAAACCTGTGTGGACAGTATTCCACAAAATATTTTATCTGTTGCTGGTGCTGCTGGAAGGAGAGGATTTGTATCACACTGTGGTTTGCTGTTGGAGTGTAGCAAAATTACTCCCTCAGATTACACTTCTGCCCTTCTTCCCCAGGAAAGAATCACAAGGCCCAGTGTGGAGAGGAGCACACAGATCCCTCTTGGAGGCCATGTCAGCACTGCAGGGAGTGACTGGGAGGGTGGCTTGTCAGAAATGTGATGTGTGACATCAGCCCTGTTAAAGTGTTGCAGCAGCCTTAGCTGTGACTGGCCTTGTGCTCGGAGGGGTGTGCGCTTGAATTTACCCTTTCCCTGGAGCTGTGGTCCCTGAGAGCTGTTGTCAGCAGCTCTGGAACACCTGCCTTCCAATTCCTTGTCCTCACCAGGTACTGTTTCTGTTGCCATGTGCATTTGCATAAGCAAAGTCAGAATTGGACTGTTCCAGCTGAGTCTGTCCTGGTGCTGCCTTCTTAAGCCCTGAACAAGTTTCTCAGGGTACTCAGGTACATGGAAATACACTGAGATTCTGGGAATGAGACTCAGGAGGTGCTCAAAATAACAGAGTTCCTAGCAGTACATGCAGTCAGCCACAGGACAGTTGTGTTGAGCTGGGCTTGATGCCATTGCTGGGGCTCACATGGGGATCCAAGCTCTTTGTCCCTTGGGATGCTGACTGAATGTGTTTTTGTTTCTTTGGTGGGGTGCTAGAATATGTTTTGGGTCAAATTCAGCTCCTAGGTGTGAAATCTAGCAACTAAGTTTAAATAAGCCTTAATCAGACTTCCAGTGTTCCCATTAGCCATGTTAGAACAATTTTGTGAGGGGCCATTCCCAGAAAGTGATAAATGCTCCATACAAGCTGCAGTGTGATCCCACCTACCCTCTCATGAGGAATATCATGATAATGTTCAAACCTTTGAGGATCCTTCAAGAAATTCTGGGAATCAGCATCTCAGCCACGTGCAGAGTGAGACAAGACACAGTTAATGATGTATCTTTCTGGTGATGCTCGTAACCTTTATTTGGTCACTGCTAGAAAGCATATACAATGAATTCCCTTTCCTCCCTCTGGTTATCTTGAAACTTGTGGAGTGTTATGATTTGATTTATTTCTTTTCATGTAGCTTTTGCTTACATGAGGCATTTGTAGCAGTTCCCATGACTAAATAATTTAAACCAGCAAAAGGACTCTCTTATCACTGAAACCCTGTCTATAGGAGGACTCATGATCATCTTTCAATGTTAAGCAAGTTGTTTTTTTTCCTGATAACCTGTTAGCATTTCTTACTGCAGAGGAAAAGCCTCTAGTCAAAAACTCATTTTCATTTTTACTAAGTTTTCTTTGTCTCATGTAAGTAAGATGCAGGCTTGTGAATACCAGAATATCAATAAAATTTAAGATTTTGACTTTAGGCAAATACAAGAAAACTTAATGCAACAAAACTTAATGCAACAGACAGGAGAGAGGTCCAGCACAGATGTCTAATGTGTTAGTTTTATTTAAAGATGGTCTGTCAGTGCTAGCGTAAGAAATGTTCTTTAAAAAACATCAAATAAATAAATAAATAAATAAATAAAAATAGTAATAACTTTCTGTTGAGGAGCTTAGAAAGCATCTGGCTTTCATCTTGGGAGGAAGGGGTACTGTAAAGCATTCTTCAGAGCAGGTTCTAGGGAGGTTGATCCTAATTTCTCCGGGAACCTGCAAACCAAACATGAAATAAATGTTACTAGAATCTGTTTTTGTCTTGGTGCGTGTCACCATTGTCAAAAGCAATGCTTTTGAAAAACCAATACTAGCTTAAATACTAGGCTCAAATTAATTCCAGTCTGAAACTGTGTCTTCTTAAAAACTTAAATGAGAAGCTGCTCCCTCCCTGTCCCAGGGCACGGACACGGTCCGTGCTATTCAGTGAAATGGCTCAGGCAGGACTCACCGTTGCAGCCCATCCCACTCAGGGAGCCGATCCGATCAATCCTCCTCCCAAAACAGCCAGAATCTCTCATCATCCTGGGCATCTGCAGCCCCCTCAGTCTCTTGAGGAAGGGGTCCCTGTAGGACAGAGGGGTGTTGGGTGCAAGCCTGGGTTCAGCCTTCTGGTTGTCACTGTCATCGGCGAGTTCCGACAGAATCTCCTCCTGGGTTTTGGGTTCTTGCAGGTCAGGATTGGATTCCAGGGCTTCGATCATTGCAAACTTATCCTCCAGTCTTTCCAGCAGAGCCTATAAGAGAAGGATTAAATTAATGAAATTCCTTGTCTTGTGGTCATTTGCTAACTCTTCCAGTCGTTCTGTTCTGTATTCATCGATGGTCCCTTAGGCTACCCTAGGGAGACTGACAGGTTGGATCCCAGCCTTACTGGTGGTCGTTGGGCTCTGTCCTCTGCATTATATCCCTGTTCACAGTAATTCCATCTATGGGAAGACACAGCTTCACCTTGTGAACTGAATGAAGCTGCTTGCCATCATGTGTATCTTACTGGCAAGTTTAGAAGACATCTTGGCAGAGAAGAAAATGCAAGATGTGGGTTGCACAGGGTCCACTCAGCCCACCAGTGGTACACAGTCTGAGAGAACCTCTAGCCACATAGCTCACACCCACGTTCTCAGAAGTTGCTGCTTTGTCACCCCTGGCTATTTGAATGACATCACTTGGAGAAGCTCTAGGTGTTTTCACTAGTCTCTGCCCCAGGGATTACAGGGTTGCTACTCCTGAAAGTAACTGAAAATACCTGTATGGTCAATTCATGCCTGCTGTGTGATTGTTTCCTGGGTACCATTCTTTGTAATTTGTAAAGCTTTGTGTAACTGGGGTCAGATAACCTCCTCAAGGGCAGCTCAACCAATTAGAGGAATCTAATTGCCCAGCTCTAGAATATGAATATAGAGGAATGAACCTTATGGCTTGCCTGATAGTGTGTACATTTGGAAGCCACTCTTGCAGGCTGCTGGAAACAGCCCAGAGGCAGCTTTAGCTTCAATTGTCCTTATCAACTCTGAGTTTGTTCTTAGGGCCTGAGAACAGCTTTGAGAAGCTGGTTACTGGTACCAACCAGCCCAAGGAAAGGTTTGAGCTTTCAGATCCCATCAGAGTCTCAAGCTAGTACTTGTGCTGTAACAATGGATTTTCTCTATTATTTGTTAAAATGCTTTGCAGTAATTTTATAGCTCTGGAAGCTTTTCTGGATGAGCCACACTAAATGATTGTGTTATTCCTCTAGTAATATTTATAAAAGTTTGTCTTTGGGTGCTCCACTTTACCTCCTCATCTCTCATCCATACACAACCAGATCTCTCAAATTCACAAAGCTAGAGCCATACGGAGCAGGGGTAAACATATAGACAAAACCCCACCTCAGAGTTTTCTGTTTGTTCTTATGGAGCTACTCTGCTGATTTTTTCCTCCCCTGGAACTTTGTGCCCAGGAAGATGTATCTTTATAAGAAAAAGAACCGAAACACCAAAGCAGACATCCTAGAACATCACAATTTTGGTTCCCACTACTGCCCAGGAGCTCAGGTAAACCCAGCACAGGAGGATATTGCCCTACAGAGCTTCTGTGAACCCCTTTGAAAAGCTGAGGCTTTGTCCCCCAGCATGTGATGGCTGATGCGGTTATTGCGATCCAGTCATGCAAAAGGAAGGCAAAGCACCACCTCACGCTCTGCTAAGCACCCCAAAAGTTTAACCTTGCAAAATGAGAGTCCTCACCTCCATGCTGGCCAGTTCTTTGGCAGGGCTGAGGCTGTAGATAGGGTTGGCTCTGCTGGACTGGAGCTGGATGAGCAGCAGCAAAAGGAAGCCATAGAAAAATGAGCCTTTAGTGTCCATGGCGCTGACTTCGTTGGGAATAGGGAAGTTCAAGCTGTTTCTTCTGAGATGTCCCTTCAAGTCTCTTTCTTCCTTGTCCTGTTGTGTCTCTTCTGAAGCTTGTCTTTTATACTCTTTGGGTGATCCCTGCTTCCTAGGTTATCAGTGGGTTTATCTTGGGCACATTCCAGTCCCACTGCAGGCATGCAGCTCTGTCAAGGGAAGATTCCCTTTATTAGCTGTCATTAGGCAGCAGCTGCTGTTGCTGAGGAATGTATGTCACAAGTCAGTGATTTCATGTCACTCCCCCTCCTCTTGATACCAGGCGCTGTGATTACACAGTCCAGTTGGAAATTCTTAGCAATTCTCTTTCAAGAGACCCCTATGGTCAGATTTACAGAGATGGGAAACAATCCCAAAACTGCTCTAAACTTTGCTCAGTTAGAAGATTTCCATAAGGAAATTGCCTTTTACAGGGGAAACAACAGGCTTTCAGATGAGTACTTGGTGAAGAGTCAAGAATGAAGATAAATTGTCTTTCAGGACACCTAAAGTATTGTGCACACTTTCCTTCTATATATGGAATATGCGCGGCCACCGCATACCAGAGAGTGTGCTGAAAATCCCACATTTGGGCCACTTTTCCCATTGCTACTGAGGTGATATCACCACTGAGACTTTGTATTTGTGTGTTACCAACAAGAGCAGCACCTCGATCTGCACCTCAGTGCAGACTTGACCGCGGGGAGAGCGAGTGCCTCCAGCCTTCCGCGACAACCGGCTCCGGCACTGCTGAAAAACACTAGTGTTTATAAACAGCCAAACGTTCAAATAATGGGATTTCTTTAAGCATTGATGGTAAGGCTTGACCCTACATAAATAAAATTTAAAGAACAGGCAGCCAGTTTCAGCAATAATCTTATTTTACCGTCATACAAGAAAGAAACTTGTTCAATGAGAACTTAGATAGCTGGTATTATTCGGAATCTATCCCAAAGAAAGAATGGATGGATTTGAATATATGTGCGTTTTGTGAGGAATTAAAATAAAATCTTAAATATAATATATTAAAAACTAAAAGTATTTATTTGTTTAAGTGCTGAATGTCTTAAAATTAGCTAGAAACTGTCTATTCTTAGATGAGAAATTACAAAAGTACAGAAATGCTTCAAATTTCTCTTTCATTTTTGTCTTTGTACATATAGTATAACTAAAAATTAATCTTTTTACAGAAATGCAAGAGAGTTCTAAATCATGAAGCAACAGGGTTTTTTTTGCATTTTCCTCATGTTTCTTGTTATTTTAAATTGAAACGACAACAAATGTAGCAGTAAGTTGAATGTCAGTCTAGTAATAATTTGTTGACTTTTCATATGAACATAGATCTTGAAAGAATCTCCTGAGTACAATTTCAAAATAATAACAGAATGGTAAAGTATTTCCCATGTCCTAAATGTCTTAACATGGTGTTTATGTACAAACATGTGCACATACTGTTCACATGATCAGCTACCAAAATTATACTAGAAAGGACATTCTCAAGGTTGTGAAGTCACGCTCAAATGCTACTTCTTCCTAATATAGCCTGAAGTCAGCCCAACTCTGTGTGTGTTCTGATGAAGCCCTTTATTACAAGAGCTCTCTCTAATTTTCCTCAGTGCTTTATTTTTTTCAGAACATAAAGGCAATACTATTTTTTTTGTATTACTGTGTGCTCCAACACTTTCTTATTTTGTGCTTTTAAAAAATAATTAAGATCCTGATAGCTTATTTTTTATAATTAACACTCTATACTGCAGTGTCCGTATAATTTGTTAATTAGCTACAAGTATTCTCTTCTTGCTGCTCTTGGTTTGTGTATGTTTGTTTGTGCCAAGGTGTTACTTTGTTTTGTAAACTGCAAAAGTGGGAGAAGATAAACCAGAATTATTATTTAATTTTGAGTGTCCAATTTAAGATAATTAGAATCTGTTATTGTTGTATTTCTTGTTTCTTTCCTTTCACACCCCCCACACACACACTAAGTATTCTCCAGTGCTCTCTGTGCAAAAACATTTTGTAGCTTGCTCTGAGATTTCCTTTGTGTCTGGGTTTTTTTTTTTTTTTTTTTTTTTTTTTTTTTTTGTTTTGTTTTTGGGTTTTTTTGTACAGCAGCCCCCGGGGCACAAACCCAGCAGCAAGAAATTGAGGGACACAATATTAATCTCAGATGTGGAATTTTCTGCTTTGAGTGACCTGTCCTTGTGAAACAATCTTAATTATCCAGGATTTTAGTCATTAAGTCAGACCTCAAGATAGTCCTTTCTTTACTGGTTTGTTCCTTTTCATCTTCTGGGTTCCATGGCAGATAAACAAGAGGCAGCAGCATGACTTCAGCCTTGACAATACTTTTCTAAGACAGGAAGCTTTTGTGCTGTATTCCATGTACACTGAAGTCAGGTGTAGAGATGGGATAAAAAGGCTGTCTGTCACAGTAACAGTTGTATTTTCACAGCCAAATTCTGCCCTCGATTATCCATCTTGCAGTTCTGCCAAAGCAAATGGAGTGTGAAATGTCAGAACTCAGCTCATCATTGTTAAACTATAAAAGTCACTTGTTTATCTCAGTCTTATCACCCAGGTAAATTAATACGAACTTTGGGCTTTATAGCCCAGCAGTAGAGAGTCAAGATCTAGCCATTGCCTATGCTCAGCTGGGCATTTCCCTAGTAAAATATCTGCCTTAACAGGGCAGCAGGTTCTTCTAAAAAGCTTATTGTGACTGGCTTTAGGGTTGGGAATCTGGCGCATTTCCCCTGCTTCCCAGGGGATGGGATGGGAGGTGTGGTGACAGGAGGCTCCGTTAGAGCAGCTCTGCTTGTTCAGGTCAGAGGGATGCTACTGGCAGCCTGTGTGTGGGTCCTGTGATGAGGAGGAGGATGGACAGAGCTCAGCTGAGGTGACATTGCCCCTTCCCCAGCAAGATGATTCTGTGTCCTTGTTTTTCAGCCCTGTGAGGCTAAGGACTGTAACTCTGGGGGTTGGTGCCATGTGGGTTCCATCTGCTGATGGACAGACCTGCTTTAAGTGCTGCCCTGACCTGCTGCACATCCCTCCAGTGTGTCCATTCTCCTACTGCCATTCTGGAGAGCGTGAGCTGTTTGTGCAGAGCCTCCTGTTCTGAGGAAGAAGCTGGATTTGGATTCCTTTCATCTCCCAGTGACAAAACCATTGACAAAACTATGCCATACCCCACCCAGGCTCTCTTTCCCTGCATGATAGTTAGATTGAGAAGGAAGTTAATCGATGAGCCCATCAGATGAGAATCAAAACAGAAATGTAAAAATGTCTGGAGTGGCTATCCTGCAATTAAGCAGTGCCTCACTTTTTCCAAGGGGGGAAATTCATTTTCATCCTAAACACGGATTGTTTCTCCCGGTGATCGTGATACATTATCTCTGTGTTGCGGCTGCTCCTTCTTTTGCTGGACCCTCCAGGCTCAGTGCAGGCTCAGGGAGCCCCGGGCAGGCGAGGGCAGCCCGGCGGGGCCGGCGTGCGGGGCGATTGGCGTCTGTCCCAGGTGCTGAAGCCCTCGCGGCCCTTCGCCTGCAGCGGCAGCCGCTACCAGGTGTATTTTTAAAGCGATGGAGCCCCTCTGTCCTAGGAAGTCCCCCTGTGCCGGTCTGCCGTGCCAAGCCTGGCACTGATACCAGCGGCTTAGCCCATGGCACAGGGGCGTGTGTAGGACACTAGCTGGAATTAACTCCTAGCCCCGTGGCCACCTCCGGGGAGCATTCCCTGGTGGCAGCAGTGAAGCCATCGGGAAGGGCGTGCTGGCTCACTGCCACGGTCCCAGATCTGGCAGCGGTGCCTGGTGGTGCCACTTCAGTACAGCGTGGAGGGTCACTGACACAGTCCTGGAAGGATGCAACCACCATCCTTCCTGCGGCTGCGAGCCTCCAGCAAAAGGCTTTCCAGAACGGCTGGGATGTTCTGGCCAGGGTCGGGACAGAGCCCTTAGAGCAGAGGGAGAGGAGCGCTCTGGAGGGGATTTCTGTATCCTCTGACCATCTGCTAAACCGTGGCCGAAAAAAACCCACTCAGAAAAGGTAATGTAGGTTTGGCACGAAGTTTATTGCTCCGTACCACGCTGCCGTGGCGGGTACGAGGGCAGCCTGGTGATACGGCGGCTGAACGCCGGCCTGGAGACTCAGGAGGCTCGTGGGAGCCGCTCCCGGCTTCAGCTTCTCCATCTGCTCCAGAAAGAAGCGCAGAGAGCTGCGGGGGAAGCCGCTCCGACGCTTTCAGCCGGCGACAGCGGCAGCTCCCGGCGCTCCCCGGCCTGCCCCGCTCCGCCCGGCAGCGGCCGCATCCCAGCCCCGTCTGCGCGCCGGTCCTCTCCATCCTCGTCCCAAAGCAGCAGAAGTGTCTCTGTCTGAGGGAGGCTCCTCCACTGGCTCTGTCCCTCCGCTGGCTGGGGAGGTCAGGGGCCAGGACCAGAGCCCCTCCGCCCAGCCGCTCTCCGCCCCCGGGAGCTCCCACTCGGAGCAGCCGCCCTCAGCCCCGGCCACCGGCTTGTCTCCCAGGCTCGGCTCCCCTTCCTCTTCCCGGAGCTGCCGCAGCGACTGCAGGAGGTCCTGGAGAAGAAGGGAGAGGAGGGATTGAGAGCGCCGCTTCTACCACTTCGCCCCGGCGGGCTGGGTGCGGGTGGCCGCCCTGGGAGCCCGGGCCGCGGTACCTGCGGGGAGCGCAGCTCCGCACGGCGCTTCTGCCCGCGGCATAACGAGCAGCAGCAGCGAGGCCCCGCAGCAGGGAGCCGGGAACTGCATCCTATCCCTATCCCTATCCCTATCCCTATCCCTATCCCTATCCCTATCCCTACCCCTATCCCTATCCCTATCCCTACCCCTATCCCTATCCCATCTCCATCCCTTTCTCTTTCCCTATCCCATCTCCATCCCTTTCTCTTTCCCTATCTCTATATCCATCCCTTTCTCTTTCCCTATCTCTGTCATCATCTCAATACTGTATTGCTTCTTTGCCCATGGATGTCTCTCCTTATATCCCCACTCTGCCCGGAGGAAGCTCAGCTGCCTCTTGCCGGATCCCTGCAGGAGCCGAAGTGCTGCACTGTACCCTCTGGCTTCGATAAGGGGACTGGTGGCAACTGCCCCTACAGGTCACCCTTCAGGAGCTGAGGGTCTTCTGAGTGCAGCAACTGCTCCAGAGGGAAAGAATTGCCCTTAGTCATCTCCCTTACTGGCAGCACCTGTTTTCCCAGTGATTTCCTCTCCCTCCACCCTCCATCACTGTTAGGAAGGAGTTGATGCAGTGAAAGAACCTTGCACTTTCAGCCTGTTTGCTCTGCCTCAGATACACAGGAGCTGAGAGCTGGGTTAATTTCCCCTCCAAGGGGCTGAGGGATGGATCATTTCTCCGTGGGGGACACAAGTGGGAGGAATTGAAAATGTTCATCTGTCTGCAGCAGCTCTTGAGACAACTGCTTTTTCTTCTCAGTATACAAATTTCTGTGCTGAGTAGACTATGTCCTGAGACTTGGGTTTAGGAGATTTTTCTTCTTTGAAAGTTCCTCAGATGATTATTCTCTGGCATTGTCACCAAACCCCTCCTTACCTTTGTAATCCTTCCCTCTGTAAGTGGCAGAACAGCAGACAGGGTCCTTCCATTCACTGCCTGGGTAATATTAAAGCAATTTCCCTAAGCCTCTGCTTTCTGCCCTTTTCATTTGCTTAGAATGGAAGCAAACCAGCAATGTCAACTGGTTTGGGACAGTGATTTTTGCATCCAGCTGTTTTAACAGCTGGCAAGTGGGTTTGTTTAAAGCAATACAGCAAAGAACCTTGCAGAAAAAGGAGAAGTGTGTTTTGAAAGAGCAGTACCTGAATTAAGGCAGATCATGTCAGGTGAGAGGGCTACTGTTGATAGAGAATGAAAGCAGATCTGGGTGAGGATGTGCATCGTCCTCAGTTTTGTGTGTACTGAAGGAGGAGTGGAAAGGGATAAAGCAGTGAGACTGAACAGGATCTGTGTGATGATCAAGGGCAATAAACACAACCAGCCCTCTGTTAATAAGCTAGCCAGAAGTGAGTCTTGGACAAGACCAAATCTTGATTGCTGCCTAACATCACTTAAAATCAGCTACACCAAAAGCACACATATTTGAGAAAGATATCTATATATTTCTTTCCATGTAGGAGTACTTTTATTGGAGGCTTTTCTCCTCAGCAACTTCTGTTACCCTGGTCTGTAAATTCATGCACTGCTTCTTAGCAAAGTTGGAAATGGCACAGGCAGACATGAGCTTCCCTCATCTGACTGGCATCCTCACTTCAAAGCTTAGCTTTGATTATTTAAATGCTAATAGAACTCAGCAAATTACCTAAAGTACAAACACACCTGGCTTCAGTCTTGGGGATCTAATTATAGATCCTTTTATGTGAAATAAATTGTTCTTGCTTTGAGAAAAGTGCCTTTTTAAAATGTTCCCACAAAATGCCAGGTGATGGGATGGCACATTACCAGCTTGACCTCTGTAATTGCAACTCTTATCTGTTTCTTATTCATCTTCTGTAGGATTCTGTTCACAAGTGTTCACAGCTCAGACTTCAACCTACTCTGACCTCTGTTATTTTTCTACAAATAAACTTCAGTAGTGCTTGTCCTTCACTGGGTTTTCTGTGAAATTTCAACATTAAGCAGCCTTTATGTCTGTGACAACATCCCTGCTCTAGAGTTACTGGGAGCTAGGAACAAGCTTTAGACTCAGGATTATCAGAAAGGAGGCTGCAAACTTCCCATCAGCTCCAGGTGTCATGAGATACTGGCTCTGCATTGTTTGACACCCTGATGTCCATGGGCTGTGTGGATTGACCTTTCCACCACGTGGGCTGCACCTGGGCCAGCCCTGGGGTAGCACACCTGGAGAGGGACTCTAAGAAAGCTGGATGCTTTCTGTTCATCTCTCCCAAGTAAGCAGGTCTGCTTCTTTTTAGCCTAAATAAATAGTTGGTTTTAAGCCATGTATAGACTAGCTATTGGTATGGAATTATGCTGGAAGATGCAAGAATAACACAGTTTTCATTCTGGACTTTAATTCTTTTACTGATTGGTAGAAATCTTAATTTTCTTGTGATTTTTTTCTTAGGAATGGCAATTCAGGGTGTAATAAATTCATTATGGACTAATCCATCACTGGAGAGCTTGTACTCAGGACTGTGTATGCATATGACAACAAATATCTGCTTAGTGCATTTTCACAGTTGCTGCTGCTTTGTTAAAAAAGTTAACTTAAACAGATTAACTAGCAAACAACATAAGACCTAACCAAAAATGTTAAACAAAGAAGCCTTCAGGATATGTTTTTTAGTTTTCTTCTCAGTGGTTTGAAGTACCTGGATCTGCCTATGGAAAAGTAGGGTGCCTTCAAATTTCCTTCCAAGAAGGGTAGTATTGTTTTGGGGTGGTTTTTTGGGTTTGTGGGGGTTTTTTTTCTGTTTTTTTTTTTGGTTTGGGTTTTTTTTTTTTTTTGGTTGGTTGGGGGTTTTTTGTTTCTTTTTTCTTTTTTTAATAAAATGAGGTATACTACTAAGAAAAATTTGTTTTCCTCTGTCAGTGGCAGATCTAAATGCAGGGTCACTGCTTTCTAGTGATGTCTGCTAAGAGAGCTGCCCTTTGTTTAAATTGTGGGTCAGAGATGTGGGGCTTTGTGTCTTGGTTTCTGTTCACCAGACAGCAGCCCTCTGAAATGCTCCTGAATTCCAGTGTCTAACTGCAAACTAGGGCTCTGTTTCAGGAATGAAATATGAACAAATCACACAGCAAACCTTGAAGCAAATTCATTACGTTATGGAAAACAGTTTATTACCTGTGACATAATGAGACTTGTTTATTTGTACATTCAGTGAACAAACAGTACAAATGTCATTTTCTGTAATTAATTTTCAGATAGATGTTCATAAATAAATACTCTGATACAAACAGGCAGTACAGCAAAGGTGCATTCTGTTGGCCAAGTATATCAGGGGAGAGGTGGGTGCATTTGCTCAGTACAAAGTAGTACTGTAGTAGGCAAGGGGTGCTTTGAAACCCCAAAGTCAGTCCTGTCAATAAAGAAGATGAATAAGTAATAGAAAGAGAAGTGTACAGGATTTCACACTTGGAAATTAACTGTTTTCTTATTGTTGTAGTGGCAGATTTAGCCCCACTGTTCTGCACAGAGTTTGTTTGGATTGAAATAAGTATCTCTGGGAAGCTGGTGAAAAACCTCTCTGATCTTCTAGGACAAGATGAAATGCTTACAGCTGACTCAGAGGAAGGAGGGAAAGCAAGTAAAACAGAGGTGTGGCATTCACAAGTTTTAAGTCTACATGTCATGACAGTGAATTCTGAGGAAGGTAAAATAATAAACTGTGCTTGTGATAGGAGGGTGAAACTTACTTTAAGGCACCATTTCCTTGAAGCTGAATTAACTCTGCTCTTTTGCATAGTTCTGCAAGTTAGACATGAATACACAGACCAGCAGCCTCTGGCTTTCTCTTACCATAGCAGACTCAGCATCCTAGTCCACTCAGTGATCCAATTCTGTCTAGTCTGACACCAAAACAGCCCCTGGAGAGGCCCTTTTTGCTTCTGCCTTGGTATCTACGGGCTGAGCTCAGGAGGTGGCTGAAGAATCTCCAGATTGCGTCATCGTCTATGGAAACGCTCTTGGGCTGCTCCCTGGAGTTTTGGATCCACTGGAGCTCAGTGTCTTGCTGATCAAAGACACCTGCTGGGATCAGGTCATCTTGCTCATGGTCCCACTCTTCTGAGACCGGGGGATGCTCCAGGTCCTCATCTAACAGTTTGGACAGACTCTGGAAAAAGGGAAGAGTAGAAGGTGGAAAGGGAAGAGATGAGAAGGAGGGGTTTTGGAAACTCTCATTATTTCCATATAAGCTATACTCAGTGCTAAGTTTGAGGGCATATTTCTGAACTGCCAGACTGCCAGTAAAATATTTCCTGGAACTGGGCATATGGATAAATTAGGAAAAATTTGAAAAAGGCCTGATAAAGTGTGAATAAGGAAAAAGAAAAAAAAAAACAGTTGATATCTAAGAGAATTAATGCAATGGCAGGAGATATGCTGAAATTGGTTCTGAAGCATTGTTATACATTTCTTTGCACAGAGGGAGGTTACTTCATATATGGTAATGCCAGCTCCCTGGTGCAGTAACTGAAATGTTTTTCTTAATGACTTGGAGTTCCTGCACAAACAAATACACATAGGGACACATACACACTCTCTCCTTTTCTTATATTCTACACCTGGTAGTCACAAGCAGGGGCTGCATTGCTGCACAACTGAGCTGAGGAGGAGATCCTACAGGTAAAACCCCTTAATTCCTTTTTCAGCTAAAACCAGGGGCTTCAGAGACATTTATGGCATGCAGATGACTGCTCTAGGGTTTTAGATCACAGTCCTTCCAGAATAATTTCTTTTACTCCAAAAGCTTATTGCTACACTCAGTCACAGGATGACCCTAAATGTACAATCCCCTAACTGAATCTACAGGGAAAAAAGCCCCAAACATTTTCCTTTCAATCACCTCTTGTGATTAGAAATTTAAATCCAGTGATCAATGAGTTTAGTTTCCTCTGTTTAATAACTTTGTATCTGCCTGTCTCAGCATTCCTGTTGTCATGACGTCTTTTTAAGATGGGGTTGGAAGAAACAGAGCTCATCTGATGTGTCTAATTCCTAAAAGAAGCATCAGCTTCTTTCAGCTCTATTGAGCAGTCAGTCACTTACCTGTAAGCTGGAAATGGATCTGGCCCCTGCCTGGTTTTGACTGACAATAAGCAGCAGAAGGAATCCAAGGCAAAAAAGAAGTTTCAGATTCATGTTTGGTGTCTGATTCCTCTTCCTTCAAGTCTCTCCAGTTCAGTGTTGCTCTGTGTCTCCAGCTATCAGCATTTATATCTTCCTCCAACCCCTCCCAAATCTACCTTTTGAGTTCCTGCTAGTGCAAGGATTGGTTTGAGGTTTTGATCTGTTTTCATCCAGCCAGGAGGAGGAGGAGGAAGACAAGGAGGAGGGAAGAAGTAGTTCTCTTTCCTGGTGGTGAATTAAAGGAGCATTCTCCACTTAGGCAGTGCAGCATCATTCTGCTCTCTTGGTGCCACTGATGTACATGAGTGAGCACAGCTCAGTGTTCCTTGGGCTGACTGCTAACCCTTTCTTTTTCATCCAAAGAAAAATAACTGTGAGAGAACTATGAAGTGAGAAAGGGACTGAATGGTATCCCCAACACATTCACCTGGCTCCTTTGTCACTGTGAGCACCATACTAGAGGGATGGGCTAAGAAAACATGCTGTGCAAGACCTGAGTGTTATTACATAACAGTGTTATCATAACATAATAATGCAACTTATTAATATGATGTTATTGACTTTAGAGATGAAAGAGTGTGATTTGGAGAAGAAGGGGAAAACCAAGTATTACAAAAACGACAAGTTGCAGTGGTTATTGGCCTGAATGACAGTGAGTGTGGCCAAAACCAAGCTGACATGCACAGACAGCTTCTGCAAGGCTTAAGTTGAGGAAGAAATTCCTCTTTCCTTGGATCCAGTTTAAAATAGTTCCTTTATGTGATCTTTTTCAGTCTATTGTACACAATTTCTATTAAATCTGCAATCAGTCTGAAAGGAAGAACAGGCTTGAAATTTGGCTTCACTGAAAAATTGAAATGCAATAATACTTCTTGCCCTTGCATGGCATTTTTGCACACATGTGATGCACATAGTAAAAGGCCATCAAGCTGTATCTACACGGAGGAAATGGAAGTTAAGGACCATCTGGCATTTTTCATCTGATATTTGAGTTACTGAAAGCTTGCAAACTAGTTTTCTGTATCAGCTGTTGGTCCTGGAAGCTTGGAAAAAATAATTCTTGATATGCCAACATATCAAGATGTTTTTTTATGTGCAGATCAGTTTGAGATATAATTTTAAGCGTCTCTAGAAATGGTTGTTGTAAGGAGACAGCTTAGAAACATCCCTCTGTGACAGAAAAGGAAGTCCCATGTTATTATATTGCTGGGTTTTTTTTGTTGTTCATGTTAGTGAAAACCACATTTGATATTAATCTTATCAGTAAATGAAATCGTCATCCCAGAGGTTTGAGGTGTGTACTTCTCAATGTAACAACACAGTAAGAAAAAGGGCAGGTTCAGGTTCACCTTTTCTCCAGGATTGTTTTGTTGCTTTGATTGGCTTGTCACAGGTCTGCATAAAGTGGATAATAAATCTTCTGGACCTTGAGATCTCTGAAGTTGTTTTGGGGTTCTGCTGAGTTGTCTCTCTGGCTGGACATTCATACACTAGTAAAATCCTCATCTATGACTGTGCTGGTAAAAGAATGATTAAGGCTGGACAGGACTCCTAGAAATCTGTGGTGCAATCTTCTGCTAAAGCAGAGCCAACTTAGATGAAATTTCTCAATGCCTTGTCAAGGTGAATTTTGGAAACCTTCCAGAAACAATGATTTACTAATATCTACTTGGAATTTTTCCCATTTTTGCCATTTGTGTCATTGCCTCTCAACCTAATGCATTGCAGCTGCATGCTGTCCATAAGCACAACTAAAGGATGTTCCACCTCCCCAGCAATGGCATTCCATGTGATTGTATTTCAGAGAGTGCTGCATAACCCAGACAGCAAGGGCAGCTTCAGTCCAGGTAACCCACAGCTGGCTTCAGATCAGATTTGGTGCAGTGGCAAGTAGTGGGAAACAGAAAGCCATCCAGCAAATGTCTCTGCTTTACATTCCAAATTTTCTCAGGGCTCAGATGAGCATCAAACTCAGTGTCTGAATATTCACAGAGATTTATCATTGCGGTGGTGCAGCTAAGATGGAGACTTCAGCACAAACATCAGTCTGTAAGAAGGGAGGAACCCCTGAGGACAGCAGAAAATATTCTGGAGTTAGGAAATGGCTTTGTGTCCCTTTTTGAAGCATTCCTTTGTATGGCAAATCTTTCATATCGGGTGGAAGGAAGCAGGTTGATGTGTGTTGCTCATCTCCAACAACAATTTGTTTACCAGCTTCTTGAGATATTTCTCCTGTATCATCAGAAATCTGATTTAAGAGCCAGATTAGGGCAAACTATTCCTCTGGGGATACCCCTGCCTCATCCCGTGAGGAAGCTGAGCACTGAAGTTGATAGCACCTCAACTAGCTTGGGTAAGGTATCATTGGAGCACTGCTGCAGTAACTCATCTTCCTCCTTCCAAGCTCAGTGACCCCTTTAGCATCCCTCTCCTTCCCAGCTGCTCAGGCCAACATTCCCTGGCTGGCTGAAAGGGCAGTGGTGTTTCTGCAGTGCTTTCATCACAGTGGGACTGCCGAGTCCGTGAGGGAAGCTGGCACCAGGGGCCTTCACTGAGACATTAACATTTAGCTGTAATCTCCAAGCATTTTCCTGGTGTCCCCCTCTCCTCCCCTCCCCCGAGTGGGCAGGAGCTGGGCTCAGAGCACGGCACCACCACGAGCCCACGCCTGGCCCATCAGTGCCCAGCTGCTGGAGCTCTCTGCTCTCCTGGCCCTTCACCTTGGCTGATGGTGACAGCAGGGCCCAGCCCTAAGAGGGGACACTGGGGATCTGCAGCAGCAGCAGTTCTCCATCCTGAGGAGGGACTGAGCACAGAGGCTGAGCTCACTCACCCGGTACAGCTGGCATGCATTGGCTGCACCTGCTCCAGCACAATGCAGAGGAGAGTTTGGTCCTGCCTTAGGGATGGCTAGGACTGGGAGGAACTGGGAACGCCTGGTGTCTAAGATAGCCCATCCATGGGGAATAAGCCAAGCCTTCACTATCAGGTAACTCGGAAAGAGCTTTCCTTGTGGGCTGGTCATCCCATAGGGTCACTGCACACTGTCCTGTCTCCTCTCACGGTCCTGTAGCACCTTCTGTGGGATGCTAAGGGCCAGTAAAGGCACAGAGTCAGTGCTGGCACTACTCTGCCTTGGGGGGCCAAGGGTGTGTTTGCCTTTGAGCTGTTCTGTGCTCACTAATTAATGCTCACTGACCTCTTTGAATGGATGAGGAGGAGATGTTTTCCTCTCTAGCCCTTTGGCAAAAGAAGAGGCCAAGGCCACCTGAGGACAAGGAGGGCAGCAGGCTGGCATTTAGTAGCAGGTTGTAGGTGGTTCTGGAGCATGGGCTTTTGATCTCAAAATTTTAACTTTAGGTTTGTTAGGCACATTTATCACATTCCTCTGATGCTAATGAAGCCCAGCAGGGAAGCTGCAGTGAGGAAGGGGAGAGCCTAACAGGGATCCTCAAACAAACATGAAACAAGCCGAGGAATTCAGAGCAATGGCACAAGAGCCTGGTGAGAGGCAGAGGCCTAAAGAAGCACTCATGCTCCACAAATCCTCACCTGAAACTCCTTTTCTGGCTCAGATTCATCTCTAGCAAAATGAACAGCATCTGTTCATCTTGTTTTGGAAATGTGGGAATGTCTACATAGACAAATAGATACACTCCAGCCAAAACATGGATTAGCTGTGGTTCTAGGCCATGTAGGTCTTTTCAGACCTGTGGCAGCCATTCTCGCTTCCCCGTGATCTTTAAGTTGGGTCTCAGAAATTCTCTGCACCAAACTGCTCAGAATCCAATTTTTCCATTCTCTGTGTTTTATGAGACATCTTTGGTGTTTGCACTGAGGTCTAATTAGTCTCATTGCCTTACTGTAGAAAGGCTGGACTTGCAGTGGGAGCAGCTGCACGCAGGAAAGTTGTGATATTAGTCTGCACTTCCTAACTTCTCACAGGAGAGAGAAAGGGAACCCTTTGTGGGCAGCATGGACATGACATATCCCCAGCTGGTTTGAGCTGGGACATTTACCCAGCCCGACTAGAAGGTCCCTCCTGTGAGATCCCATCTGGGCTCTTCATTTGGTTATTGAGGTGTGTGGTGACCTCTCCTGGTGAGTGGAGAACGTGCCTCAAGTTCGAGAGCAACTTCTGCTAAAAACAGAGAAAATAGACCAGACACTGAGAGGTTTCGATAAAATTATTACTTCATAATCAAAAACATGGTGCATGCACTACAACAAGGTTGTAGTCTCTTTTTCGGGGTTTAGTCATGGAAGTGTGTGTGAGTGCTCGTGTCTTGGGAAAGCCCTTGGTATGTGTGTGGTGTATGAATGGTTGTTTATTTAAATATTAAATTTATTAAAAGTTTCAGTGCCATACGGATGGTTGAGTTCAACATTAGATATGTTGGTCTGGACTCTCATAATGGATTTTGCAGCATGTAAGTTTGTGTAGGAAGAGATGGCTGTAGGGAGGATATTTCTTAAGCATTTTGTCTGGGATAAGACTTGCCAGGTATTTCTTTGCAACTCAGCTCATCCTGGCATAGCTGGGAACAGTGTCACCAGTGCCCATTGACCAAGGTTTTCTTGCCAAGCAGCCAAATCAAGGGGCAAGAGGTCACACTATCCCATTGTGCTATTTATTGCTGCATGCCATTTGTCAGTGTGGAGCTTGCAGAAGGTGAAGCCATTTCTAGAAATGGCTAAAGCTACAGGAATAAAATGGCACCTGTCCTAGAAGTTGCAGTGGTTGTTTACTTCCCTTCTCCCTCCCCTAACAGACTGGTGATGAGCCTAAAAATAACCTAACTAACTAAAAATGTAATCATTACATAAAGCCTGTCCTCCACAAAACCCTCAGCAGATTTTCTTCAGCCTGTGAGTGTGGCACTGTACATAACCCCAATTTTGTATTCCCAGAGCAGGATCCCAATTGTCCATTAGTTTTGATATATCTCAGATTTGTGGACTGTGCCTGACTAGAGAGTGCTGTAGATCAGTCCCTGTGTTTTGAGAATAGGGAGGTAAACTACCCTGATTTTTGTCCGGGATCCATGCATGTGTTCTTCTTCTTCCTGCTAACATTTATGGTCCTTTTCATCAATGCTTCTCATCAGTTCAGGTACAACTGCACACTTGCACGTACCCACTGTTGCTTATTGTGATTAGAAGGCAAATCCTTCATGTCAAGAACTGCAAGCAGTTGGTTGTGCCAGGATGGCCACCCTGGAATTCTGCAGTGGATGCACATTAGGCTGCATGTGAACAAAGGGCCCCTTCTTGCCTTGGGTGGGTGAGCTGCAGTGGGAAGGATGCAGCTTCATCCAGAGCTTAGAAAAGCCACTCTCTCTCAGGAACTCAGTGTGGCTGTGGTGGCTCTTATCACCCACTGTTCTTGATTTGACAACCTTTCTTTGTTTTCCCAGAAAATACTCACTGTGATTGCCAAGCTTCTGGAAATAGCTGAAGCCTTTTGTGGTGGAGGGTGGCATGGCTGTGGGCCAGACGGGCAGGATATTTTAGCTGTTGCTTCTCAGCACAGCGTGATTGGCAAGCAGCCTTTCAAAAACTAACACTCCTAAAGCTGTGATAAGGTGCTCAGGCTACAGGGCTGGAGGCTGTGTTCATGCTTGAGATAAAGTCCACTGTCAGCACCACATTCACACCTCCCCTGTCACACCAGGCAGCCCGTGGTCCTGCCATTCCCACCAGTCACTTGCTGCAAAGCCTCAGCACTGGGGGATCAGGCCCTGTGCTGCTGTCCACAGGGGCTGCACAGCTCCATGTGCCCTTGTGGTGACATTGAGCTGGTTAGAGGGAATACTGTGGGGTGGGAGAGGTTTGTCACTAAGGATTGTCACCCACAACTTTGGGCTCGAGCCCTTTCCCTTGGGATGCACTGTCTGGATAAAGGAGGAATGGGTGGAGTGGTGTATGCCAGGTGTGAGCTGTGGGATGTACAGTGCCATGGCTGCTGCCCCTGCAAACACCAAATGCATTCTCTGAAGTGACAGAAATCGTGGGCAGGCAGTTAAATCTTCCTGTAGATGCTGAAGAAAGCAGTGATTTCTCCCAAGTTACTTACAGTCTCACTCTGTAAAAGTTAATTTGGAGCCAATTGTTTCATGTCTAAGGGCTGGCAGAGTTTTCTGGAATTACAGAAATTCATTAAATTAATTTATGGGGACAAAAGGTACTTGTGTTAAGTAACTAAATGCCACTAGAAAACTGAAGCCTTTGTGGCTGTGCCAATGGGCAAAATAATCATTCCTGTAATCAAAATAGTTGAATCACTGCAAAACCCAGAGTTTAAACCAGTCCTTCAGGATGAGGGCAGGTTCAAAGGCTTCCACCTACATGTATGGTGTCAGCTTCAGCTCACAAAACTGCTCCTTTATAATGGCAAGTTGTGTCATTCCCACACTTAAACTGGACTGATATGGATGGGGAAAATGAGCAGAATTTCTCACCAAGGTTCTCTGTTCACCAAGTCCTTGGAGAATTGAAGTTGCTACATAAGTTAATACGACTGTGAATCGGATTGGGAAGCCAAGAAACTGGTTGCTGTTGACCAGCTGCACAGCTGCAGTTCTCTCTCCCTCTCTTGAGGTGTTTCAGTCCAAACCTTGAAAGATTTTCAACGTATATGGGACTAAAATCTCCACTGTTATAAATGTTACAGCTCTATTGATGCAGGGAAGGCTTTGGCTCATTGCACAAATAAAACCATTGGCTTACAGCTCCTGGGGAGCACAGTCAGCTTCATGTGTGCAGTCAGCAAGTAGCATTTTTGCAGTTGATGTCACCCTGTTCTTTTGAGAGTTTTAAAGTTCTTCTAAAAGTTTTCCATGCCTTCTGATGTTTACATATTTATACTGGATTTTCTCACTCTGTTCAGGTAAATAATGATTGTTTTGCATTCTTCTTTATAGGTAGAGAGAATTGATGAACTGTTAGTTTGACCAGTGTGATTGGAGAAGTAGCAATTTTATCCTCCAATCCACTGTCACTTTTGAAATTGTATATATAGTGGAGTCTGAATATAAAATCTCATTTTTTAGTTCTTGTCTTCCCTCTTTTGCATCTAGTCCGTGTGTGAGTTATTTTGTATCGTAGTGTGACAAGTTTGTTTGTACTCAGTGGAGCAGTCAGGCTTGAGTAGCAGCTGCACATGGAAGGGTTGGACAGTGTCTGTGCGTGCCTGGTAGGCTGTAGGAAATGCTGGACTCACTTTCCTCCGTGGCCTGTTAAAATGGGGCCCCAGATGCCACCCTTAAGCCAGAATTAAAACACCCCAGGTAACACTGCTGCACCCCTCTGCAGAGAGTAGAATGTCCAAGTCTAAGTTTGATCTGTGTCTCTCTGAACTTCCTGATCATGGGAGCAATTTATTCTGTGTGTCCATTCGCTCTATCCCCCAAGACTGGGCTCTCTCTGCTCTGCTTTTAAAGTTGGATGGGAAAGCTACGCGAGAATAAGCAGTAATGGGAAGGTGGGGTAAGAATACAGCCACACAATCTGCTTTTTATAGAAAATAGTGCTTCAGTGCTTTCTGAAACATGGGAGAACCCTCCAAAGGGCCTTTATTTGAGCACTCAAAGCCCATCTTAGAAAAAAACTGCTTTATGAACCGTCGAGTACACTTTAAATGCCTTAACTGTTCAGTTAAAACCAACACATCAGTATGGGTTGCACAGAGAGAGGCCACAGAACCTTAGAGGCAGAAAATGTTTTTAGTATTCCTTTCCCACTGGAGATTCTTCACATAACTTCTGTGATGTTTGACCAAGAGGATTTGTTTTACCCTGTCACCTCCCCAAGGATAACAGCACATTTTTTGCATAGTGTTGAAGTGTGAAGACCATTGTGAGCCATGACATCATATCTCAGGCCAGAGCAGAACAGGAAATGACCAAGAAGGCCTAAAATATTGGCCACGGGAAGAATGAACATTCTTTAGCCTAGATAGGTCAGATGCACCTGACAAGTCTAATAGGACAAGGAGATCTTTCACACTCTAGCACATGATGATATTTTAGTGCAGAGAGATGGTTTGTGAGAGGCAGAGGTGAATCAGGGTGCAAATCCTCTAGATAAAGCAGAGCTGCTCTCACAAAGTGAGGAGTAAAGGGAATATGGACCTGAATAGCTAGACTGCTCCAAACCTGACCTTTATTTAACTTCAGGAAGCTTAAAATGAATTCTGGGTCCCAACTTCCAAACACAGCTGGAACAGTAATGCTCCTCCAGCTATATCAAAACTACCAGTGAGAAAAGACACATATATGAATGGCTATCTATGGCCTTTTTGGGGGGTAGAAGGGAAGGAAGGTAGTAATAGGAGAAAAACAGCAAGCTATATTTTCTAGAAAATTTAAAGATGTTTTGCAAAAATAAATAATTATAAATATTGGTTCATCAACTGAATAGTTTCAACTATTTTAAACTGATGTAAACCAGAAGATTAGCCAGTTTAAAATAATTTATTAAAAGTGAGTCAGGAAGGTTTATAAGCTAAACTATCTGTGAGGTCTTACTGACTGGGTTACAAAGCTGAGGGCTTTTTCAGTCCAAGGTTCCATGAGTTGATCAGTGAAGTCAGAGCCAACCTTTGGGTTGATGGGCTGGGTCATTTGGACTCATTTTTCCCATAGCACGGGAAACCTTCATTAAAGTTCAAACAGACCTGACTTCCAGATAAGCCTCATGCTCTCTTGCTGCTGGTTTTGTAGGTACTCTGTTCTCTAAATTGCTAGAGCACGTATCACTCTGTTCATCTTTCACCTTGTATCAGGTACTGAGAGCAGGATGACTTAAACTTAGACTTAGCTGCTTTCGGTCTTTTATGCTGTAATTGTATGAGTGGCATACAATTATATTTGTATGCCAAGGACTGACCAAGGATTGAAGTATTGCTTTGAGAAGTGGAAATGGGTATCACTTGGATGATCTGGCCTGCAGTCTAAGCAACTGTTTGTATTTCTCCCCTGCAAAAACTTGTGTGTGATGTGTGTGTGTGGCACGAAGCAAGGTTGTTGTCTCTGCATCTTTACAGTCACAGAGGCAAGAATGAGTAAGTGTTACTACAGGATACGAGCAAGCACGATGTCAGCCGCTGCTATTGTTAAGGTAAAAAGGCTAAATTATTTTTTCTGACTCTAGTATTTATAGTTTTTCAAAGGTGACAGTGGATTGGAGGGTGAAAGTGCCACCTCTCACACGACACTGGACAAACTACTAGTCCATTAAATTTCTCTGCTTCTATGAAGGAATGCAAAAACAGTAAGTAATTTACATAAGGTGTGTGAGAAAGTTTGCCACAAGAATGTAAACTCAGAAGGCTTTAGAAAATCTTAAAAAAATCAAAACAATTAAGAGCTTTTGCAGGTACTCAGTAATTGCCTCATGACCAGAAGGTTTCTACTGGAAGAGAGAGTCTGCATTTCCCACTTTCATACTTCCCCACTGTAACACTGTGTGGCTTTCCAGAGCTATTTCTCGCACATCCCTAATCACTGTACTTTAAACCTCAGAACAGATCTCTGCTTGTGCAGGTCTGAGAGCTTGATCTGGTACTCCTTAGCTTAGCTTCAAAGCAAGCACCTTCACTGAGGAAAGGAAACATCCCAACCCTTCAGGCTGAGCTTTTCTAGGCCCAGTGCCCACCAATTTGTTCCCTAATGATCCTGCCAGCCTGAGGCTGTGAAGCACAACTGTTGCTGAGCCATGTGTGGAAGGCAGAAAGCTCAGAAGGCAGGAATTCCTGGAGCAGTAAGAGGAGGGGGGCATGACAGGAAGAGGAGAATGATACTTTGCTGAAGAGGCCCTCAGAAATAGTGCAAGAATAGCAGTTCTCTGTCCTGGCTCCAGATTCCCTTATCTGGGAGCGCTGGTGGTGGGTCCTGTCGACACGTCTGCGCCGCACTCACTGCCCGCAGATACAGAGTGGCTTGAACAAGTTCCAGTGCTCCATCCCTGAGCTTCCCAGGACCCTGCCATGGAGCACCCTCGGGCAGCCAGGTGACATCACTGCCAAACGCCATGTAGGCGCTTCCTGTGTCACATTCCTGACTGGAGAGCCTCTCGCCAAGTCCTTGTCGTTCTACACAGTCTTTTTAGGAACAAATGGTCTAATTTTAACCCGCCTGCCACAAACACCTTCCTGAAATAAGTTCTTACTCTCTCCTGCCTTGTGCATGTACTTGAGAGTTTAAAAACAAAATCCCCCATCCGCAGGGTCCAGAGCTAAGGCCTGTGAGCTGTAGGAAGGAGCAGGAGCCTGTGCCAAACAATGCTGTCACTGTCAGTCCCATACTGAGCTGTGAGGACAGGAATGTTCTACAGACACACACTCAGGTGATGCACATCACAAAGTTGCATGGCTCTGATCCAACCTGAATGAGTTGTTCTGTATTTCAAGGATGTTGCAACAGAAAGGACTTGTTGTTTTCTGGACTGGCTGAAGCCAGATATGACATTGAAAAGTGCAATAAATGGGCTTAGTGTCCTCTGTGGTGTGCCTAGAACAATTGCTCTAATCATGATCCTTTCCTTTTTTGGGGTCTAACTAGGTGAGCCTTGGCCTAGGAGTCAATAAACTAGTTCTGATCCCACAGTGATGTCAGTTCCTCTCTGGCTGTGCTGTCCTTGAAGGGCACGAGCAGCAGTGACCTGCTTTGAGAACAAGTAAAAACACAGGAGAAATAGGAATTATTGTGAGATGAGGACAAGGAGTACAAACTCCACACAATCACTGGAGACTTGTGCTCCTGCCTTTTGTAGTTTCCATGGAGGTGAATATGTGAGCTCTTGTACTGAATGATCAATGCAAGCCTGAGCTGCTGTTTTTAATTAGCAGAGTGTAAAAAGCCACATCTTTAAAGAATCCTCTAAACAGGAAAGGAAAATGTGTTTTCAGGCAGCTGCTGTCTTTATGTTGGCCTCTTGGGAGTGACACACAGACTTATGCTCCTTTAGACCTGTAATTAGGCAACTCCTTGTACCTGCAGGTCAGTTGATCAGGCGATGGACCCCCTGCAGTCTCCAGTGCACTGAGTCTTAAAGGATTAACAGAAGAAGGCAAAAAGTCCTTGGGGATCTCACCAGATCCCAGCCTGACTTATCCAGGGGACCTTTTCTGAGCAGAAATTGAAGCAAAGAGCAGCAGAGCAGCATCTCCTGAGGCTGATCCCCAGGGCTTTGGAGGATCACTGTGAGGTGGCCCAGCCCCTGCAGGGTGGGAGGCTCTTAGCCACGGCAGCTGCCCAGCTTGCCCCCATCCAGCTGAGGACTAAAACAGTGCTGGCTCACATAAGGTGAATGAAAAGTGATTGGTGTGACTGGATACCCTGAGGGTCAAACCCCTGGCCCCAGCTGGGCTTCAGTGGATGAGAACAAACGTGGCAGTAGGGCTTCATGTGCTGAGCACCCCAGCAGGAGCTGGGAGCACACCAGCTCGGTGGTGAAAGGACAGAAGGGACTTGGGTGAGCACCTGAATTACCCCAACTCTTGCACAGGCTGGCATAGCATTTGCTCTCTAGTCTGGCAGGATTATACAGGATCTTTGAAATGTCAGTGGCAAGAATTTTGTCAAACTGATTGATTTCAATGAGCTAGTTTTGTTTCCAGATTCCCATCCTCCTCTCATTTTGACACATTTTTATTAGGCAACTTCTTAATGCCCTGAGAAGTAGTGCAGAGCTTTCAGGCTGGGTAGCTTACTAGTGGGTTTGGGAATAAGGACCACCCCTTAGAAGCTGACAAATAATCCAGAACATGTATGTGCTGTTTCCTATTAATCCAGAACATGTATGTGCTGTTTTCTATTTCATCTTTTCAATTTTCCTCTTTTTTTCCCTGCTCTCTGGTTTCAAGTGCACATTCCCATTTGTCTTGTCAACAAAGACTTGTTTTGGCCTTTTAGCTTCTCTGTCCTTCATCTCAAGAGGAAAATGCTGTGACGGCTCAGTGGTGTTCCCATTCCCTTTCCCTGGCTGTGGCTGTGCGTGTGCCTGCAGTGCCGGCTCTCCCTTTCCCTTTTCCTTTCCCCTTTCCCTTTTCCTTTCCCCTTTCCCTTTCCTTTTTCCCTTTCCCCTTTCCTGTTTTCCCTTTCCCCTTTTCTGTTTCCCCTTTCCACTTTCACTTTCCCCTTTCCCTCTTCCTTTCCTGTTTCCACTTTCCCTTTCCACTTTCCTGTTTTCCCTTTCTCTCTCCCTTTCCCTTTTCCTCTTCCCTTTCCCCTCTTCCTTTCCCGTTTTCCCTTTCCACTTTCCCTTTTCTATTTTCCCTTTCCCTTTCCCCTTTCCTATTTCCCCTTTCCCTTTCCTGTTTCCCCTTTTCTTTTTTCCCTTTCCCTTTCCTGTTTTCCCTTTCCCCTTTCCTGTTTCCCCTTTCCCCTTTCCCCTCTCCCTTTCCCCTTTCCTGTTTCCCCTTTCCTGTTTCCCGTTTTCCCTTTCCCGTTTCCCCTTTCCCTTTCCCCTCTCCCTTTCCCGTTTCCCCTCTCCCTTTCCTGTTTCCCGTTTTCCCTTTCCCGTTTTCCCTTTCCCCTCTCCCTTTCCCTTTCCCTTTTCGCTATCCCTTTCCTGTTTCCCCTTTTCCCTTTCCCTTTCCTGTTTCCCGTTTCCCCTTTCCCGTTTCCCCTCTCCCGTTTTCCCTTTCCCCTTTCCTGTTTCCCCTTTCCCTTTCCCCTTTTCCGTTTCCCCTTTCCCTTTCCCGTTTCCCTTTCCCCTTTTCCCTTTCCTGTTTCCCCTTTCCCTTTCCTGTTTCCCCTTTCCCTTTCCCGTTTCCCTTTCCCCTTTTCCCTTTCCTGTTTCCCGTTTCCCCTTTCCCTTTTCCTTTTCCTGTTGCCCGTTTCCCCTTTCCCTTTTCCATTTCCTGTTTCCCCTTTTCCCTTTCCCCTTTCCTGTTTCCCCTTTCCCGTTTCCCCTTTCCCCTCTCCCTTTCCTGTTTCCCGTTTTCCCTTTCCCCTCTCCCTTTCCCGTTTTCCCTTTCCCCTTTCCTGTTTCCCCTTTCCCTTTCCCCTTTCCCCTTTCCCTTTCCTGTTTCCCCTTTCCCTTTCCCCTTTCCCGTTTCCCCTTTCCCTTTCCCCTTTTCCCTTTTCCCCTTTCCTGTTTCCCGTTTCCCCTTTCCTGTTTCCCGTTTCCCCTTTCCCTTTCCCCTCTTCCCTTTCCCTTTCCTGTTTCCCATTTCCCCTTTCCTGTTTCCCCTCTCCCTTTCCCCTCTTCCCTTTCCCTTTCCTGTTTCCCATTTCCCCTTTCCCGTTTCCCCTCTCCCTTTCCTGTTTCCCGTTTTCCCTTTCCCCTCTCCCTTTCCCCTTTCCCGTTTTCCCTTTCCTATTTCCCTTTACCCTCTCCCTTTCCCTTTCCCGTTTTCCCTTTCCCCTTTCCCGTTTCCCGTTTCCCCTTTCCCTTTTCCCTTTCCCTTTCCTGTTTCCCGTTTCCCCTCTCCCTTTCCTGTTTCCCATTTTCCCTTTCCCGTTTTCCCTTTCCCCTTTCCCTTTCCCCTCTCCCTTTCCCGTTTTCCCTCTCCCTTTCCTGTTTCCCGTTTTTCCTTTCCCCTTTTCCGTTTCCTGTTTCCCGTTTTCCCTTTCCCGTTTTCCCTTTCCCCTCTCCCTTTCCCTTTCCCCTTTTCCCTTTCCGTTTCCTGTTTCCCGTTTTCCCTTTCCCTTTCCTGTTTCCCGTTTCCACTCTCTCTTTCCTGTTCCCCGTTTTCCCTTTCCCCTTTCCTGTTCCCCCTTTCCCGTTTTCCCTTTCCCCTCTCCCTTTCCCCTCTCCCGTTTTCCCTTTCCCCTCTCCCTTTCCTGTTTCCCGTTTTCCCTTTCCCCTTTCCCCTTTTCCCTTTCCCCTCTCCCTTTCCCGTTTTCCCTTTCCCCTTTCCTGTTTCCCCTTTCCCTTTCCTGTTTTCCCTTTCCCTTTCCCCTTTCCTGTTTCCCGTTTCCCCTTTCCCTTTCCCCTTTTCCCTTTCCCCTCTCCCTTTCCCTTTCCCCTTTTCCCTTTCCGTTTCCTGTTTCCCGTTTTCCCTTTCCCGTTTTCCCTTTCCCCTCTCCCTTTCCCCTTTCCCTTTCCCCTCTCCCTTTCCCGTTTTCCCTTTCCCCTTTCCTGTTTCCCCTTTCCCTTTCCTGTTTTCCCTTTCCCTTTCCCCTTTCCTGTTTCCCGTTTCCCCTTTCCCTTTCCCCTTTTCCCTTTCCTGTTACCCGTTTTCCCTTTCCCCTCTCCCTTTCCCTTTCCCCTTTTCCCTTTCCGTTTCCTGTTTCCCGTTTTCCCTTTCCCCTCTCCCTTTCCCCTTTCCCTTTCCCCTCTCCCTTTCCCTTTCCCGTTTTCCCTTTCCCCTTTCCTGTTTCCCGTTTCCCCTTTCCCTTTTCCCTTTCCTGTTTCCCGTTTTCCCTTTCCCCTCTCCCTTTCCCTTTCCCGTTTTCCCTTTCCCCTTTCCTGTTTCCCGTTTCCCCTTTCCCTTTCCCCTTTTCCCTTTCCCCTTTCCCTTTCCTGTTTCCCTTTTCCCCTTTCCCTTTCCCCTTTTCCCTTTTCCCCTTTCCTGTTTCCCGTTTTCCCTTTCCCCTTTCCTGTTTCCCGTTTCCCCTTTCCCTTTCCTGTTTCCCATTTCCCCTTTCCCGTTTCCCCTCTTCCTTTCCTGTTTCCCGTTTTCCCTTTCCCCTCTCCCTTTCCCCTTTTCCCTTTCCGTTTCCTGTTTCCCGTTTTCCCTTTCCCTTTCCTGTTTCCCGTTTCCCCTTTCCCGTTTCCACTCTCTCTTTCCTGTTCCCCGTTTTCCCTTTCCCCTTTCCTGTTCCCCCTTTCCCCTTTCCCTTTCCCCTCTCCCTTTCCCTTTCCCGTTTTCCCTTTCCCCTTTCCTGTTTCCCGTTTCCCCTTTCCCTTTTCCCTTTCCCTTTCCTGTTTCCCGTTTTCCCTTTCCCCTTTCCCTTTCCCCTTTCCCTTTCCTGTTTCCCCTTTCCCTTTCCCCTTTCCCATTTCCCCTTTCCCATTTCCCCTCTCCCTTTCCTGTTTCCCATTTCCCCTTTCCCATTTCCCCTCTCCCTTTCCTGTTTCCCGTTTTCCCTTTCCCCTCTCCCTTTCCCTTTCCCGTTTTCCCTTTCCCCTTTCCTGTTTCCCGTTTCCCCTTTCCCTTTCCCCTCTTCCCTTTCCCCTTTCCCTTTCCTGTTTCCCTTTTCCCCTTTCCCTTTCCTGTTTCCCTTTTCCCCTTTCCTGTTTCCCGTTTTCCCTTTCCCCTTTCCTGTTTCCCGTTTCCCCTTTCCCTTTCCTGTTTCCCATTTCCCCTTTCCCGTTTCCCCTCTTCCTTTCCTGTTTCCCGTTTTCCCTTTCCCCTCTCCCTTTCCCCTTTTCCCTTTCCGTTTCCTGTTTCCCGTTTTCCCTTTCCCTTTCCTGTTTCCCGTTTCCCCTTTCCCGTTTCCACTCTCTCTTTCCTGTTTCCCGTTTTCCCTTTCCCCTTTCCCCTTTCCCGTTTCCCCTTTCCCGTTTTCCCTTTCCCCTCTCCCTTTCCCGTCTCCCGTTTTCCCTTTCCCCTCTCCCTTTCCCCTTTCCTGTTTCCCCTTTCCCTCTCCCTTTCCCCTTTCCCTTTCCCCTTTTCCCTTTTCCCCTTTCCTGTTTCCCGTTTTCCCTTTCCCCTTTCCTGTTCCCCCTTTCCCCTTTCCCTTTCCCCTCTCCCTTTCCCTTTCCCGTTTTCCCTTTCCCCTTTCCTGTTTCCCGTTTCCCCTTTCCCTTTTCCCTTTCCCTTTCCTGTTTCCCGTTTTCCCTTTCCCCTTTCCCTTTCCCCTTTCCCTTTCCTGTTTCCCCTTTCCCTTTCCCCTTTCCCTTTCCTGTTTCCCATTTCCCCTTTCCCATTTCCCCTCTCCCTTTCCTGTTTCCCGTTTTCCCTTTCCCCTCTCCCTTTCCCTTTCCCGTTTTCCCTTTCCCCTTTCCTGTTTCCCGTTTCCCCTTTCCCTTTCCCCTCTTCCCTTTCCTGTTTCCCTTTTCCCCTTTCCCTTTCCCCTTTTCCCTTTTCCCCTTTCCTGTTTCCCGTTTTCCCTTTCCCCTTTCCTGTTTCCCGTTTCCCCTTTCCCTTTCCTGTTTCCCATTTCCCCTTTCCCGTTTCCCCTCTTCCTTTCCTGTTTCCCGTTTTCCCTTTCCCCTCTCCCTTTCCCCTTTTCCCTTTCCGTTTCCTGTTTCCCGTTTTCCCTTTCCCTTTCCTGTTTCCCGTTTCCCCTTTCCCGTTTCCACTCTCTCTTTCCTGTTTCCCGTTTTCCCTTTCCCCTTTCCCCTTTCCTGTTTCCCCTTTCCCGTTTTCCTTTTCCCCTTTCCCCTTTCCCGTTTCCCCTTTCCCGTTTTCCCTTTCCCCTCTCCCTTTCCCGTCTCCCGTTTTCCCTTTCCCCTCTCCCTTTCCCCTTTCCTGTTTCCCCTTTCCCTCTCCCTTTCCCCTTTCCCTTTCCCCTTTTCCCTTTTCCCCTTTCCTGTTTCCCGTTTTCCCTTTCCCCTTTCCTGTTCCCCCTTTCCCCTTTCCCTTTCCCCTCTCCCTTTCCCTTTCCCGTTTTCCCTTTCCCCTTTCCTGTTTCCCGTTTCCCCTTTCCCTTTTCCCTTTCCCTTTCCTGTTTCCCGTTTTCCCTTTCCCCTTTCCCTTTCCCCTTTCCCTTTCCTGTTTCCCCTTTCCCTTTCCCCTTTCCCTTTCCTGTTTCCCATTTCCCCTTTCCCATTTCCCCTCTCCCTTTCCTGTTTCCCATTTCCCCTTTCCCATTTCCCCTCTCCCTTTCCTGTTTCCCGTTTTCCCTTTCCCCTCTCCCTTTCCCTTTCCCGTTTTCCCTTTCCCCTTTCCTGTTTCCCGTTTCCCCTTTCCCTTTCCCCTCTTCCCTTTCCCCTTTCCCTTTCCTGTTTCCCTTTTCCCCTTTCCCTTTCCCCTTTTCCCTTTTCCCCTTTCCTGTTTCCCGTTTTCCCTTTCCCCTTTCCTGTTTCCCGTTTCCCCTTTCCCTTTCCTGTTTCCCATTTCCCCTTTCCCGTTTCCCCTCTTCCTTTCCTGTTTCCCGTTTTCCCTTTCCCCTCTCCCTTTCCCCTTTTCCCTTTCCGTTTCCTGTTTCCCGTTTTCCCTTTCCCTTTCCTGTTTCCCGTTTCCCCTTTCCCGTTTCCACTCTCTCTTTCCTGTTTCCCGTTTTCCCTTTCCCCTTTCCTGTTTCCCCTTTCCCGTTTTCCTTTTCCCCTTTCCCCTTTCCCGTTTCCCCTTTCCCGTTTTCCCTTTCCCCTCTCCCTTTCCCGTCTCCCGTTTTCCCTTTCCCCTCTCCCTTTCCCTTTCCCGTTTTCCCTTTCCCCTTTCCTGTTTCCCCTTTCCCTCTCCCTTTCCCCTTTCCCTTTCCCCTTTTCCCCTTTCCTGTTTCCCGTTTTCCCTTTCCCCTTTCCTGTTTCCCCTTTCCCCTTTCCTGTTTCCCATTTCCCCTTTCCCATTTCCCCTTTCCCGTTTCCCCTCTCCCTTTCCTGTTTCCCGTTTTCCCTTTCCCCTTTTCCCTTTCCTTTTCTCCTTTTCCCTTTCCCCTCTCCCTTTCCCCTTTCCCCTTTCCGTTTCCCCTTTTCCTTTCCCCTTTCCTGTTTCCCCTTTCCCTTTCCCCTTTCCCCTTTCCCTTTCCCCTTTCCCTTTCCTGTTTCCCCTTTCCCTTTCCCCTTTCCCCTTTCCTGTTTCCCGTTTCCCGTTTCCCATTTCCCTTTTCCCGTTTTCCCTCTCCCTTTCCTGTTTCCCCTTTCCCTTTCCTGTTTCCCGTTTCCCCTTTCCCTTTCCTGTTTCCCATTTCCCCTTTCCCGTTTCCCCTCTCCCTTTCCTGTTTCCCCTTTCCCTTTCCCCTTTCCCTTTCCCCTTTCCTGTTTCCCGTTTCCCCTTTCCCTTTCCCCTTTTCCCTTTCCTGTTTCCCCTTTCCCCTTTTCCCCTTTCCTGTTTCCCGTTTTCCCTTTCCCCTTTCCTGTTTCCCGTTTCCCCTTTCCCTTTCCCCTCTTCCCTTTCCCATTCCTGTTTCCCATTTGCCCTTTCCCGTTTCCCCTCTCCCTTTCCTGTTTCCCGTTTTCCCTTTCCCCGCTCCCTTTCCCGTTTTCCCTTTCCCCTTTCCTGTTTCCCCTTTCCCTTTCCTTTTCCCTCTCCCTTTCCCCTTTCCCCTTTCCCCTTTTCCCTTTCCCTCTCCCTTTCCCGTTTCCCCTTTCCCTTTCCCCTCTCCCTTTTCCTTTCCCTTTCCCCTTTCCCTTCCCGGGCTGGGAGCGCCGCGGTGTTCGGGCCCGCAGCGACACCCAGCGGCCGCTGTGGGAAGTGCCGTTTGTGGCCTCGGGCGGCTCCAGCTGCGGCGTTCGCACATCTGGCGGGAGCAGCCGGGCACTTCCTTTTCCAGGCTTGGCATCCCACGTGTCTCAGCACTATGACTGATGCAGGATGGCTAAAATATCCCGTCTGATCTTTATGGAAATGAATGTAACCTTTGCTGTTGAGAAACTGTGTTTGTCAGACTCGGAACTGGACGCTTTTATTCCTGTAGGATTTCTCTCGTTGAAGGTATATATCTGTGCCTTTGGCTAGGCTGAAATCCCCCATAATAAACTCGAGACTTTGAGTTAGCCTGGTTCGGAGAAAGGTTTTCAGTCCAGAAAACCTTTGGCCATGTTTCATGGCCAAAGTCAGTCTCAGAGTTAAGCCAGGCAACCTGGTACAGCCTTAACCTTCATCCAGTCCAAGCCTCGCTATATGTTAGACATAAACAACATAAAAATCTTTGGGAGCAAGCCAAAGCATCAGCCATATGCACAGCAAGGAACACATCACTTCCTTCTTGCCTGGGAAAGGGAAAGGGACTGCTCAGAATTGAACCGAAGCATGTTTTGTTAATAAATACTAATTGCCATCTATCAAGCACACACATTTTTTCTAATTTAAAAATCCACACTGAAGCCTCTGAAGAGATGAAGATCAGAACGCGCTCAATTTTCCATGCAAATAATTTGCTTCTGATCTTGACCCAGGATTTTCATAACAATTGGAGACAGCATGGGGCTGCTGTGTCTCTGAGCCACAGTGCCCAGCTGTCCCTCTCCCCTGGGGTTCCTTTCATGCCTGGCTCTGAAAGAAGCAGCTTGCTGTAATGTGTCAGGGTCTCAAAGCCCTGGACTTTGATGGCTGCATTCTGTGTCACCTACAGGCATAAATCCAGGATGGCTTTAGTGAAGTGAGAGAGTCACGCTGCTGTACATCTTTTACCTACTAGTCATGCTCCCGGTGGAACCCCACCTGCACTTTAGTAGCTTCTCCTTGTTTTGAGACACCTTCCTAAATTTCTACTGGTGTTTTAGGTTCCCACATTAACATACTAGCTAAAAGCACCAAATGTGGCTAGGAGCAAAAAGAGAAGGTTATTTAAAGGAGCTGTGTGTGCCTGGGACAGTCCAGTCGCTTCTTCTACTGTCACATCTCATCTACAAAACCTGGAAGAAGCTCATTTTTCCATGCTGTTTTAGTGCCATGTGACCTGTGTTCTAAATTGGCACCTTTGTCGCCTTCCCCCAGAGCAGGTGAGCCCAGAGAAAGGAGCTTCTCCTGGAGGCTGTGTTGGGAGCTCTGGTGAAAGCCATTGCTCTGCTTTTGGCTCGTTCCATGGGTGACACTCCCAGGGCTCCAGTCTGGTCTGGAACTCCTGGGAGTGTGAGTGTCTGGGCTCAGCTCATCCCAGGACAAGGCAGGGCTCTGTGCAGCTGGAGCTGCTCCCACACCAGCCTGTTGACAGACAGAAACACGCATTAGAGCTGTTTTGCACACAGCAGAGCCCCCTGCTTCCAGGGCAGAGATGCAATTTCCACATGTCCCAGTCTGTAGTGAGTGCTTTGTTATCTAGGAAGGCTCCCCCAGCCAGATGTTCACCTCCTTACTTGTTGGACAGATCCCTGGCTACTTTCCATCTTTTTTTTCTTGGAGATTGCTGGGTTCCAGTGACACACCAGGCTGTCATTTTGAACACTGTAGTTCTTGTTTCCAAGAAGCCAGTAGGTTTTCATTTTCCCTTTGCCCTGGACAAGAAAAGGAGAGAGAAGAAAACAGCTGTTTTCATGCAATATGAAGCAGAGCAGGGATCACTATGGCCAGAACTACTCCCTGTCCTGCATTTGTTATCTCTCCCTCTCTCATAAGTGGCTGCTGATCAGGGAAAGAATTACAATTTATGTGCAGTTTGAGTGCTAATAATCTCTTCTGTTCAGAGGTCACTGCCTTGCTGGTCACTGGCAGTGTTGTTGAGGGTTTAAAATAAGCCTTAAACCCACGTGTCTTTGACTGAATCCTTACACCTTGGGCCATACTCATGTGGCTCCATGCAGGTGCAGGCATAGCAGCCATGCTTCGAAGCACACAGAACACTTTTTCTTCAACTTTGAGGAGTAATGTGTAGCCACTTCCAATTGAATTAGCAAAAGAACCTTGTGGACACAGTTAAAAGTTGATGTGTTCTTCACAGAAGAGCAATGGCCAAATCTATCATCTCGTCCCTATCCCATTAAATGCCTTTATTGTTATAAAGTTACAGAAAAACTGTTACCTTGACTTCAATTTCTCCTCTCAGTTCAATTTCATATGCATCATCTGTGAGAAGGGCTTCATATGTAGCAGAACTGATGTGGATCTTCTGTGCTAGGATTCAGAGCAGAGCAGGAATTAATGATTCCCTGAATCCCAGAGAAAACGTACCAGCCCTCCTGCATTTATCAGCCCAGTACTTCCACCTCCTCTTTTGGCATTATGGGATGTGACTCTACGTGCCCCTGCCAATCCACAAGAGTTTCTCTTGTCTGTTTGGTAACTGGTGCATGTGCAGGAGCGGTGGGGATGGCAGCTTAAGGAAGTGCTTCTTCCTTAGATGGATGATAATTAGTTCTCTGACCTGGGCTGGTCCCAGAGAGTGCTCCTTCTCCTCCAGAGACCTTATTTCACACTTGACTGTGCCTGATGTGAGGCTGTTTGGGGATTTCCTTGCCCCCCAGTGCCTTGGGGGTGCAGAGTGCAGGTGTGGGTCTGGCTGGATGCCCAATCCTGCCCGAGGCACTTACGCAGGCTGGTGGATTCCATGCGGGAAGCTGTGTTCACAGTGTCCCCAAAGAGGCAATAACGAGGCATTTTGTACCCCACAACTCCAGCTACACAGGGTCCTGAGAAAACACAAGGCAGAGAGACCCCAAGAAGAAGCAAGTGGTAAGAAGCAGTGAGAAGTGCAGGGCAGTGTCAAATGCCAGCACCCTTGCCAGTCACTCTGTATCCTCAGAGAGATGTGGTAACTGGGAGTGCTCTGTGCATCTGGGGCCTGGCTGCACAGTATTTACTTAGTGAGAGAAGTCACAATCTGATTAGCTGTAGCTAATTGATGGGGATATCACCAATACTAAATTGCTTCCCAGACCTTTCCACACTGATACAGGCAAAATTCACTTCACCCCCCTATTCCTGCTGGAACCAGGAGAAATACTTATCCTGAGGTGTGGGGAGAGGCAGCCGCTCGTACAGAAGTGCAGAATTCTTTTCTCCTCACTGCCTGTGCCCTGTTCTGGTTTTCTCCTGCCTTCACCCCGGCCCCTGTACCTGTGTGGATCCCAGCCCGCAGCTCCAGTCTGCCCGTTGGCATGTGAGGGATCACAACCTGCCGCACTGCCGCCACCAGATCCAGGGACATTTTGGCAATCTCATCGGCATGTTTGGTGCCATTCCTCTCTGGCAGGCCACTCACTACCATGTAGGCATCCCCAATGGTTTCCACCTGATAGGAAGGGGCACGTGTCACTAAGTGGCAGGCACTGAGCTTTCCTTTGGAAAGAAAATCAGAGTAAAATCTATTTTAGCTGTCCAGCACTCGCCAAAATGGGGTGTAGAGCCCCTGTAGGATGGCAGGCCTTGTATTTAATGGATGGGGCTATTTGATATTCACCAGAAAACAGAGTAAGAAAGATTTCAGCAGCTTGCAGATTCCTTTCCTGTGGATTTGTACTCACCTTGTACACATTGTAAGACTCAATCCTGGTGTCAAAGCAGACGTAGAGATTGTTGAGCATCTCAACCACTTGCAAGGGAGTACAGGAGGCAGCAATGCTTGTGAACCCCACGATGTCCGAGAAAAAGATAGTCACCTGTTACAGGGAGAAGGAGAGCATGAAGCTGAGATCTCTGGGCAACAGTGGCGAAGCCTTTGTGAAATCTTGAGCACAGCAGCCTAAGCCACAGTCTGCATGTAGTACCAGTCTTGCACAGCTCAACAGAAACAATCCTAAATTAACAAGCTCTGGCTCGGAATTGTTTTCTACTACTTTGAAAGATAAAATTATTCTTATCTCCAAAGTTTAGCACCTGCACTTCTGTGAATACCTCATGCTAATGGGAGACTGAGTCAAATGCTTTCAATCTTGTGAGCAGTGATCAAGAGACTTCTTATAGAAGTAGGGGTCTCATTTTCCTTTAAAAGTGATTTCAACTGTGATAGGGATAAAACTAGGTACCAAAAAACCCTGTGAAATAAAATCTCAGTTGCTGCCTCTGCTCTTGTTGAATTAGAAAATATTAACTGGATTTTGTTTCATTTTCAAATGATGTTTGTCATGATCAAGTAATTTACAGAAAAAAATAACTTAAAAAAATTAAACTTATAAAACAAAGAATAGAACTGAGGAAGAGAAATGTGTGTTGCAGCTGTTGGTAAAGAATTTTCTTCTCTGTGCTGTCTGAATTGTGTCAGTGTTTAAACTCAAATCATCTTTGCTAATACCAATTAATCTGGAAGGGCCACCTTTTCATTCTGCCTTGATTCAGCACTTTTGATGTCATGACTATTGTGGATTATAATTAATTGTGCAATTACAGGTTGTTGTTTTGATAATGACACCTACAGATTAAATGCAAACATTTACTGTGTTTCACAGCTGAAAGTAAGGGGGTGTCCAGGGAAAAAGAGACAATAGAATTGCAATTTCTGTAGCATGAGGACTTGGGCTGAGGGCTATGCAGCACAGCTGCTAAATTCAACACCGCCAGCAGCAATTCTTTTATTCTTCTTATTTTACAAGGAGGATTCTCATTTCTTGCTCCTATGAGCTCATGATCCACTGGTGCTGGCTGGCTCTTGTGGGTAGGCTCCTAAACGCCAAGACAATTTGCCAATATAGGATGTTTTAGGTCTAAAGCCATGAATTTGGAAATCTCAGCTCTTCTTCCTTCCCCAGCAGCCTAGGTGCTCCAGAGCATCTTGCACAGCTCTTTCCAAAACCCATCAGGAATATTTGGATTTCCATCCACACTCGACTGTGGGTGCAAACCCAGGATCCTCAAAACTGCGGCAAGGTAGGTGCAATTTTAGGTGAATACTTTTCTACCCTTAGTGGCAGCATCCTTTCCATTTGCTAACCTGGTCATAGTTTTCTGCCTCAACTTTTTGGCACTTCCTTAGCTGCTTGGCCACAGACTTTGGCAACATCTGGTGCAAGAGGTCCTCAGCGAGGCGCCTCTCCCTTTTCAAGTCCTCTGTCTTTTCCTTGAGGCTCCTGGCATAATTGTGTATCCAGTCTGTCATTTGCTTGAAGGACATCAGTACAATGGGGTAAATGAGACAGGCAACCACCACCAGACTGATCTTAAGGCTTATTGTGGACAGGATTTCCCTGGATTTCTTGTGCAGCTTTTCCTGTCCCTCCTGCAGCAGACAGCTCTGTGCATAATGCAGTCCCCTTTCCGTGCCTTCCAGGGACACAAAGTCACCCCAGCCCAGGGATGGGGTAAAGAAAGCAATTCCTTCATAATGGGTGGAATGAAGTGACAGATTGACATGATCTGTCCAGCACTTATGTGCAGTCTCTGAGGAGAAGAGAGCATAGCTCAGAGTGGCAAAATGTTGCTGCAGTGTGCTTTGCAGGCTCCCAGGTGCTGGCACTGGCTGAGCTTTGAGCACGGCTTCTCTGATTTGGAGGAAGAGTTTAAAAGCGACTGTGTCTGCCCAGTCAGGATTGTGTCTCATGGCTCTCAGGTCCTCACGGGGACTCCTGAAACGCTGAAGCAGTTCAGAGATTGCTCTGGACAGCACCTGCCTGGCTTCAGGAACCCCTGAGATATTCACTTGGTGCCTCAAGCCAGCCATGTAAAATCTACAAATGGAGATTTTCTCCTCCTTGCACTGGCAATTCTCACAGTACAGTTCTGCTTCACTTGCCATACAGAGGGAGTTTAAATTCCCCAAGAGCTGAGAATGGAATGATCTGTTCCTTGTGTCTGCTGCTGGGAGCAGCCAGCTGTGCCTTTCTTCCTGCAGGAGAGAGATGAGGTGAGCAGCCCAAAGGTTTTCACAGGAGGCAAGTTCCTGAAGGGCTTTGCCTGTGTTTTTCCAGATTTCCAAGCTGTTGCTCAAATCAAAAGAAATGGCCCCAAGGAGGCTGCAGAGGGAGATCATGCATGCTGTCAAAATCCTTTGAATTGTTTTTCTACCACCAGCATTGGAAGAGGGAAAACACCTAAAAAAAATAAAATAAAATAAAAAGAAACAGTGGCATTGTCTGATCCCAAGAGTGTTTCTTCCTCCTGAAACCACAACTGGATCTAGCAGTGACATTTAACAATTCCCATGCAATCTGAAACAAAGCAAAAGGAGCATGCATTATCTGAATGTTTCTTAAAGATTATTTTAGTTTTTTCCACCTGATATTAATTTTAAAAGAAAAGCTGTATTTAAGAGACTGCTTCCTTGACACACTCTGATCTGTAAAACGAGATGAATGATACAGTTTTTTCTGTGAGAAAAAAAGCTAATAAAACCATTTTCTGTGGGTTTTATTCTCGGTGATACTTCTCTCCAAATCTTAAGGAAGGTCATGAAAAGATGGGTTACTTATTCCCCCAGTGACTCCAGTGATCACAAACTGGAACTGCTGATTTTTTAAAATCAGACTTTGAGAAGTTGTTCCTAACAGGCACTTCCACACGGTGTGTAATTTCTGTTGATATGTTCAAATGAGCTCAGATGTTTTTTACAATATTGCCTATATATTTCAGATGGGAAATGAATCACATTTCTGTTTTCAGTTTTTACTGAAGCATTTGCACATCCAATTGTTATTGTTTGAGCTTCAAGATTACCTTTCTTTCATACTGCACATAATGGACACCCATGCTCCATAGAGCAAAGCGACCTCTAATGATTTTCATTTTCAAAAGTATTATTCTATCATTTACAATCTTACACCAATGATACTCATAAAAAAACCTCAGGACGTTATGCTGGAGCTGATGACTCCTGAACAACTGGGTAATCTTTATTTCCACTGATAAAGAACAAAGTTCTGCATAGTAAAGCTGCTTGAAAAAAGCCCTCCTCAGATCCCCTGTTCTTGCAGATATAGTAAATCGCACTTTTAGTCAAGCAAGTAAAATCCAATAAAACCTATTATTTCTCAGCAAAGGCTGATATTAAGCAAAACAAATTCTTGCTGAGAAGAATGGCAATCAACAGTTGTAAAGTAGAAGAAAAGTGATAACAATACTGTCCCCAAAGATAACAAATAGCCATGCTTTCTCTTATTAATTTAATACAATTTCTGATTAATAATATATTTACTTTCAGTCCAAAGGTTAACATCTGCAAAATACCAAACTAAAAGGAACTGCAAGCCTAGAAAACTTATCTCTGAGGGTTTCTGTTCTCACAAAAACCTCCCAACCTTTTCCTTACCCTATCCACTGCTTACCTTTGGGTCACTTGCCCTCCATTTATAATCAAGTCCTTTTACTTTTGGAGACATCTAGCACACACCGGGGGGAGAAGAAAAACACAACAAAAACCCACCTTGCTTTCATACTGCCTATCTTCCACAATGAAAGAAACATGAAGAGGGTCTTCAACTGAGCGCCGAGCCAAAAGCGGCGATTCGGCTTTGCCAAAAACCCCACATTTGCGCCGGCCGACAGTGGCCACTCTGAGCTCTTCACCTCAAGGACTTAAAAACGAGACAGGTCTGCCCCCAGAGTTGGCTCCGCGGTCCCAGGCGGTGGAAGCTCTCTGGAAAAGCAGTGCCCGGTGCTCCCGCACTCACCTGCGGGCACCTGCGGGCTGCTCCTCCACCTTCCCTCCGGCCATCGCTGGCTCCAGCTCCCTGCGCCAGCGCTGCCTCTCTGCAGCCTCCTGCCGAGCCCCCGGTGGGTCGGTGATGCTGGTGATGCTCTGACTCTTCCCGCTGCCCACCCTCCGCAGAGGGCTCGCACCTGCGCCCAGGTCAGGCTGGGGACAGGGAAGAGTATCCGGAGTTATCCCCAAATTCAGGCTCTGGCCTTGCCAACAGTCAGGAAGAAGTGACAGAAACACGCTTTGTTTGCTTGCAAAAAATGCGGTTTATTTTAGTAGTGTTTGGTTTAATATTTGTGTTGTTAAAAGCGTAATTTCCCAGTTCTTTTTGACCAAAGGTGTCATGATTGTGACTTTATTCAAACTGCTTTCCCTTCTTGGCATCTCTCATCCAGTTCTCATTGGATTAGTTGTTTGCCATAACCTACAAAAATGTAAAACAAATGAAAAATCAGATCATGAGACACAGGAATTTGTGAACAGTATGTGCTGTGTCCAAGTCACAGGATTTAAATAAGTGAAATAAGATTTTTGCTTCTCAGTCAAAGTTTATATTAAATTAAAATATGTTTGACATTCCAGACTTGAGCTGCATGTGCTACCTTTTAGGATACAATTGATGAGTGCAAATTTGAGTAATCACTTTTGAAATATATGGTAAATCTTTATGACTACAATAAAGCCGTGGGAATGCATTCCTATTATCAAAACTTGTTTGAATAAGTGGAAAAAAAAAACCTGGATATCTGTTTCAGAGGAGGATACTCTTCAGTTGGTAAGGGTTGAATCAGCAGTGATACAGCTCCCTTAGCAGGTGGCAGAAATGCCAGGAGAGAGCCCCAGCCCAGTCTGTGCTCTGCACAGCACCTCACCTGCTCGATCCAGCTGTTGTAGGCAGAGACCCGCGTGAACACAGAGGGTTTGTGGTAGAAGTTGCAGCCAAGAGTGGAGCCAAAGCTGACGATGCCGTGCACTTCCCACTGGCCATCAGCCCCTTGGCAGTTCAGTGGGCCCCCAGAGTCCCCCTGGGAGAAAGGAGAACACAGTCATAGTGGGAGCAGCTCCTCTGTGGGGTTTTTAACCCTTCCTTCCCCTCAGGCCTGTTTGTCTCAACCCAAGCCCTGAGAGTGGACTCACATTACAGCTGGAGGTGATTCCATCCCCACCAGCACAAACCATGGTGGGTTTCACCACTGTTCCCCACCAGAGAGGTCTGGAGCAGGTTGCATAATCCACCACCAGCAGAAGGCCTTGCTGCAGGTCATCGGGAAGGGGTCCATTAGCTGAGAACAGAAACACAGGCTCATGGTACCAGCTGGCACCGAAGGTAGAATAAAACTGATCTGCTAAATTTCTCTTGGTATCTGGGTACCATCACTCCAGGTAAAACACTCCATAGGGGCTACCTTAAAGGAGAAGCTGTTATAGGTATGAATGTCCCTTAATTCCATTTTTCATATACACCTTAACTTACTAAAAATTTGCATTCCATTAAAAAATGTCTCATTGTTAAGAGAAATAAAGGGCTGCTCTATTTTCAGGAGTTTGCCATTTACTTATCCCTCGAGGAATTGCCTCCTGAGCCAAGCTGACACCTCTGCTCAACTCTGAGCTTTTCTTCACTTCACGTCTATTCCCTTCTGTGTCTTCAGATATTCAGCAGGTGTGTTGGGATTAGCAAATGCACCTGTCTGCACACTATTAATATTTGCATTACAATAGCTCCTAAAAGCTCAGTTAAGGCCCCTCAGGTGCATTAGCAGCTCTGTTACAAGGAAAATAAATTTCAAAGGGAAAAATCATAATGTATGAACGAAGTGGAGCCCAATATAATAAACTACCTCACTACCCTGAGTTTTGAGGGGATCTTGAGCACCATTAATAGTCTTTGCCATCAATTTCAGAGGAGAAGGAACTTCTGGAAGTTCCTTTTTCCTCCATGGTTTTGCAAATACTCACTCTGCAGTCTTCCCCAGCCGGTGACATAGCAGGCAGTGTTGGAGGGCAGGATGCTCTGGGCAGGGGGCAGGCACGCCAGCTGGATGTGGTCGCTCAAGGTGACGTGCTCAGAGAGTTTGATCAAAGCAATGTCGTACCTGTGGTAACACATTGGAGAGTGGGAGAGAAAGGGAAGGTGGAAAGGTTTGCAAAACAGATTAAGACACAATAGCCTGAGTACTCAGCAGTTACACAGCACTCGGCCTACTCAAAAGGAAGCAAGGGAGCAAAGGCCAGAGCACAAGCAGCAAAGATCCCTGCACCCTAAAGCAACAGGGAAACTCATGGACTGGACGGCTAATCCCTGCAGAACTGCCCCTTTTCCTGATGGAAAAAGGTTGTCTTTTATAGTTTTTTTTCCACCAAAACCAAGCATATATTAGGACTCACTCCAAGGACTGGAACTGAGGGGATTTCATTGCTATTGCCCTCAGCCTGCAGCAGGGCACAGGGGTCCTTCAGCCACGTGGATATTAATGATCCATAATTCTGTGTCTGCTGCTGGTAGGAGGGCTTCAAAGAGTGTGGTGTAAAGTGTTTCATTCCCTTTCATTGTACAAGGGATGTCACTGCATGTAACATTGCTTCTGACCCAAGCATGAACATGCAAAACACCTTCTGCAAACATTACTAATCAGTAAAAAACCAATGTTGTTAATTGCTCTGTATTCTCTTGAGGGGGAAGGTAGAAACTGGACACTGTAACAGGAGGCTCTAAACATGAATTTAATTACCATAACTCCAGGTGGGTGGGATTCAGGCAGTTTGATTTTTACCCTCCTAAAAACTGAAAAAAAAAAAAATACCTGCCACCAGCTTACCCTTTTGCAACATTCTGTGGATTCCAGTTCTCATTAACAATGATCTTTTCTGGAGAAAGTGCAATTGATCCTTTTTCCTCAGCTGCTAGGTTGTATTTTCCAAGGAGCACTCGATAGGTCAAAGAAGAGCTGGGCAAGAAAAGGATGAACACTCAGTTATGCAGCTGCATCTTTGGCTCCTGAGAGATTCAATGAGAGCACCCTTGGCTGTAATCTCTCATCGCAGGCATGGCTTGTCTGGAGCTGAGCCAGTGATTTGCTAAGGGCAAAGATTGTGTTCTAGACCTCAATCATTTCATCTCTAAGCTGTCCTCTCAACTCCTGCTCAAGGCTTCTTTAACAAACTCAAATCCAATATTTGCAGGTTTCAGCTCATATTCTTCGATGCAGTAACCATTTGGACATTTTTTGACAGCTTAAATAGCTTCAATAATAAACAACTGTGTGATAGATACATGTAGGATTTATAATAATAACATGCAGCCAATCCTTCATGTTTCATATTATGATATTTGCTACAAATTAATGTTGCAATAACCATACGCTACCAGAGCAAAATGGGGTTGTATTTGTGGAAGCAGTTTTGATGATGCAATGACATTGCTGTACCTGATAATTGATTTGTTACCCTGCCACATAATATGAAGAGTTTACTGAAAATGATTGGTATATTCAAAATATTTGTGATTATTTCTTCAGGGAGTGGAATGATTAGTTAACTTGTGGACCTCACTGACATATATTACAGAAACAGGCAACACAGCTGAATTTTAATAGCAATTTGAAAACAGGAGGATGTTTGTAGTTTGTTTATGGAAATTAAGAGTATATAATTCAGGTAACTGGGGTATTTTCCCCTTCTACATTAAGAAAATAAAGAGATGTCATTCTCCTGGTTTTTAATCAAAAGATATGATGCAAACCTCAGAGCTTTCAACCAGGAAAGGGAGAACTGGCATTGATATGCTTTTCATTCATCTCTTTCTGCTCATGTGCTGCTTCCTGGGTCAGATTTATCTTCATTACTTACCTGATGCAGTGGGCAGCTGTCATAACCCAGTTGGTGGCAATGAGGGTTCCCCCACAGGTGTGACGCCACTTGCCATTGGAATTGTATTGAAGGGAGGCCTGGGATCAAGGAACCGAGTAAGGCTCAGGCTTTTACCTGGTCATTTTTCATCATTGTGCTTTGTTCCTGCACCCAGAACACAACTTGCAGATGGTGGAAGGCTTTGAAGTTTCCAACTCCTGGCCACAGAAAGGCTTTCCCTTCTTCCCTATCATGCAAAGCTTGATTTTTAAAGCACATCTTGCTTAAATAGCCCAAGTCTACTTGACTTAAAATGAGAGCCTGCAGTACTGTCACAGCATATCCCACAATACACAGAGTATCACCATGCAATTTCAGAAGGTTTTAAGCTTTCTCCCATGCAGTAACACCTTACCACCTCAGAAGGCTCCAAGCATCTGCCCATACAGAGTGCCACCACCCCACCTCCAAAGGCTCCAAGCATCCACCCATACAGAGTGCCACCATCCCACCTCCGAAGGCTCCAAGCATCTGCCCATACAGAGTGCCACCATCCCACCTCAGAAGGCTCCAAGCATCTGCCCATACAGAGTGCCACCATCCCACCTCAGAAGGCTCCAAGCATCCACCCATACAGAGTGCCACCATCCCACCTCAGAAGGCTCCAAGCACCTGCCCTTCTTGCTCTTTAGCCCGACATTTTATCCCCTCATGTTCATGGCTGGCACCTGTGTGCCCTCTGTTCCCTTTGGGGGTTGGTCAGTGCCCCTGGGCACTCCATGGCTCATTACCTTCAGTGCTGTTCACCTGCTTCACAGCTCTGCCCACTGCCACTTACCACAAGCTGTGTGCCTACACCTTACCAGCAAAGTGTGGCACATTCAGAGCTTTTTTAAGAAGACTGGAAACTTTAGGATTGATCAGAAGAGAAGAGTCAAAACGTGTCAGGTAAGATGCATCAAATGGAATTTAAGAGGTGGTTTTGTTCAGTTGTGCTGTGCAGAGACAGCACAGCCCCAGTTTTTCCAGGGAAAGCACAGGATGACCAACCTGCCAGGGCCAGCTGTATGGTCTTGCATTTTCCCCTCCAACAACTCTGGACACAAGAGGTGGGTAGGCAGGAACCCCACAGCTAAAGGCTAGAAGACATACAAATAAGATGTGTGTTTTGAAAGTAGGTTTAAAAAATATCTGTAAGATTATCACCTAGCACAGCACCCAGTTACTCTTTCGAGAGACCCTTGTAATGAACATCCTGTGCTGTATTTTTTTCTTTGATGTAGAATGTTCAATTTGTCTAAAAAAGGAAAGTTGTTTTTAGATTTTAATTAACTTGATCTTTTAAAACTAAAGCAGAAGTTGGACACGTACCTGCAGCTGCCAGAGTCAACACAGTAAAGAGAACTCCAAGCATGGTGCCAGTTCCTGGGTGCTGCAGGCTCAACTCCATGCCATTTTATATAGTGTCCTTATCTCTGGGACAAAACTTAAAATGCAGAGCTATTCCAATACTAATGGAAAATTTGTGTCACTGTGGGATAATTCTTTATATACATAAGTTGCTAAAAAATCCCCCTGTAGGTAGACCTTGGATGCAGGCTATATAAACAACTTGGTTAATTAGTTGTTTATTATCTGTAGCAGCTGTTTGCATTCCCATTGCCTTGAAGTTTATCACAAAGGTGTTTACGGAAGGAAAATGTTAAATTAATTATCCTAACACTTGGTGGTATGTCAGCAGTGTCTGATGCATTCGGACAGTGACAGATTCGGATGTGTTGGTGGGGTTGCATTAGTTGATCTCTAGAGGCTCCCCTCCTACCTTAGTTATTGTTCAATTATACAACTCCTTGGGATTTTATTTTGGTCTGGGGTCTGCTTTTGTTTTGTTTTGTTTTGTGTGTAACTGAATGGTATCTGTCACGTTGTACTGACTGAAAACCTGTATCTTCTTTCCCAGATCAAGTTGCGTGTGCTTTAGCACGCCAGACTTCTTCAATAAAGCAGACTGCAATCACTTTGAAGTGGAACATACTTCAAGCCATACAAAGAACCAGCTGTCCATGATGCAGCAGAAATCCTGGGATGTTGTGGTGAGTCAGACTCCATTCCTTTCCTGTGTCCCTTTGTTAGATCAGCAGCCCTGGAAGAGGACAGGGTTCCCTGCAGCATTGCAAATGAGCCTGTGTACACCCCAGAGCAGTGCTGACCTGTGCTGTAACACACTGTGAGCTTGTTCATGGAAAGAGCAAAGCAGGCAAGAGCAGGCATTTACACCACTCCAGAGATGCTGCCACAAAAGGAAGTGTCCTAATTCATTACTGACAGTAACTAGATATCAATGCTTCCCCTTGTCTTTCTTCTTTTTATCTTCTACTACAGGAATTTTCCATCCTCTGTCACCTTTCCATCCACCAACCACTGAGAAACTGTTGCTGATTATTTGAAAAACAAACATCTCTATCCCATAAACCAGGATACTCATAGGGAACAAACTTACTAGAATGGAAACAGATATCATAATGCCAGTTTTACAACCAGAGCTGTGTTGTACACAGACACCAAACAAGGGGTTCAAAAATGCTGAAATAAATCTGATGTTCAGTGTCAGGAGGACTAATAAGCAGCAAAATCCCTGATTTCCAGAGCTTCCATTCAGCAGTAGGTACTGTGCTGGATGAAAGATGCCTGGAGCACACATGTGGAAGACAGAAATAGAGAATGCTTTGCTGTTTCATCTGCTTCTCAATAATGTATTTTCCTACCCAGACAACAGCACTTGAGAAAGCTGCATTTTGAATTGCAAACTGGATCAACCAAACCCTGTTCTGGCATCTTGTATTTATTATCTGACAAAAGCAGAAACCAGGGTTAACAGTGCAGAATTGAGATTCTAAATTTTTTTCCATTAATTTGTTGGCTCTTTTCTTTGTGTCTGAATTAACAAGCTAAACAAAGTTATGCTGCTCAGTTTAACTTCCATGTCACTATCATTTTCACTGAATTCCAGCTAAAAGTATAAATTTTGGACGGTCATTTACTATTTTAACTTGCTTTGTTTGTTGTATGCTTGTAAATGTGGAATTTTGTTTAGTTCTTTAAGCATTTCTGCATTTCACAAATATGACCTTCTGCTCTCTTGCATACTGTAAATAGAGAAATGCTGTTTCTTTTTCCCCTTCTTCATGAAGGAATTCTGAAACAGTTCTTTTGTTATGGAGGAAATTCTCATAGGAATCCTAATATATTTAATGTAAAACACTCTCAAAGCTGTTTTGTTTTTTGTTCTATTCATGCTTTATGTGATGGTAGCTTATCCATCTTTTCCAGGCCCAAACAATCTTCTTTGCACTCCATGGGTGACATGCTGCTGGCAATTCTGCCAGGCTCAGCCTCCAGCTGATACCACGGTGGCTTGGAAACAGCCCCCTGGAAGCTCTTATCATCTTCATGCCAGATGTTTCACAGAAACTAAGCAGTTCACGGAACTTTGGTGAGAAAGAGAAGGAGCTTCTGGTATGTGCTGTTAAAGCAGAATAGTAAACACCTTCTTCAATATACAATGTACCTGTGTACAACTTAAAATGGACTCTGTTGCTTCCCTGTCTTTATTCCCTTGAAGGGCAGTAACTCTGCTATACTCATTAGTAAATGGAATTGTCTGCAGAAAAGTTAGACTCTGAAATCTGCTTTCCTGAGGGATGTTTTTCATCTGAAACCAGACAGTAACCCCTCTGAAAATTTGAAGTTAAATCCTGACCCAGTTTTTCCTTGGAACCACCAACTGTGCCAAATTTATTACTTGCTGGATGGCTGTTAAATCTGCTGCTTGATGGTTCCCTGGGATTGTTCCTGTGAAGTAAAGTTTGGCCTTCATTGCTCAGGATAGAACAAGGTTATACTGAGCAAGGAAATGGAGATGACCTTTACCCTGTGTGTTTTTGTCACTTGCTGTGCCTTCCAAATTGGCTTATATCCGGCTGATATCCATTTATATATTATTTTCCACCCTGTATTTGCAGTCAATACTGGCCACAGGTGTAACATAAGGCCCTGCTTATCTAAACTAGGTGAGGAGCAATGGCAGGAGAGAACAGACACAAAACCAACAAAAACCCCGACCACACTTCAGCAATCAGATTAGACTGAAAGATATTTATTTAGAAACAACAGCTTTGGTATTTTAAACCCAAACAACCTGTAAGTCACCAGAAAGTGGGGTGTCTTCCCCCATAGCCAAAACAAATCAATGCACAAAGTCTCAATAGGCTTAGAATAGGAAACGTGTAGATCAGCATTTCCAAGTGCATATCCAGAAAACAAGTTCATTAAATTGATTTTGCACTCTACAGTCATAAAGGCTGAAAAATCTGTTACGAGAATTTATCAACAATTAAGATTGCTAGATATTGACAGTTCAATTGACCGTTACTGAAGTGGAGGAAAAATTAACATACTCCCCCTCCCCCCAAGCAATAAATTACTGTATACCAAAAAGAAGTTACACTAAAGTTTTCTAGTTAACTCTCAGAAGGGAATCATCATCCTTTATTTTTCTGTAGAATTAAAAAAAAAAAAAAAACAGATCAAAATATCAAAGGTCTTAGTATATCTTCAAGTACTTTCACCAAATGGATTACTCCTAGGGAACTGAACAGCTTACAGGGAAAGGAAACATCTGTTACACAAGCTTCTGGGATAAACAATTGAATCACCACACCTTCCAAGCCTCAGATTCCTGTAATAGCAAGGCACAAAAGGATTGTTGCTTTCAAATGTTCCTTGTTCTCAGCTGCAATATTGCCAGGTGTCTTGTGCAAATGGAGGCTGAAAGCAGGACGAAGTTCACTTGGACACGGGGATGTTCCCATTCAATTAATGGAACGGGGTGTTATTTCAAGACCATCTATCTTGCTTACTGCTACAGATTCTGAGCTTCAGCTGGCTTCCACTTCTTCCCTGTTTCTGGAATCAAGTTCTGCATCACCTTCATTTGAAGTAGGTCCAACTAAGACAAGGCAGCAGAGCTGTTTGCTCTGCAGTGCCCAGAAGGATGAGGTGTTAGGTCAGCCCTGCGCTGTGGCTGTGAAGCCTCTGGGCACTTCAGCGGGCAGAGTCGGGGACAGCCACCTGCAGCAATGGTTAACAAGTCACTTGGTAAAAGGCAGAAGGCAAGTCTTGGAGATGACAAAGGCAACTGGATAGACAACAGTGAAAGGACATAATTACATAATTCCAAGGACACATTTCAGGTGCATGTCCGGGCACAGCTGTTACACAATAACTGACATCACCTCCTAACCTCTTCCTCCCTTTGCACTGAGGTTCTGATCATGATCAGAGGCCTGTAACGGCAGTTGTCTGATATACATTTCTATCCTACCTCTTCCTAGGTTACTTTGTCTGGCTACAAGCACCTCCCACTCAATCTTTTACTGGATCACAGGTATTCAGAACTGCTTGGGATCAGGCTTGATCTCCAGTGCTCAAAATGACACAACCAGTGAGCTGACAGGGAAACTTCCAGCTCACTTTAAAGACCCCTTACATACCAGCTGCCAAATTTAGTTCAATACCTTCTGTTCAGCCTTAGCTATCCAAAATCGATTTTGATTTTTTAATTTGGACAAACAGTACAATCTATAGCTAGAACTTTTCCTCTGACAGCTCTGTTTAACTATCATCTCCTTTTTTTTCTAAAATAAACCTACATTTAACTCAGATCAGCCCTCAGGAGGGAAGCCTCTGAACAGCACAACTAGCTGACACAGCAAATCCAGTCTGGTCTTGCATTTCCACTTCGTATCAACACACAATCAGAAAGTCCCAGTACTAAGAGCAGAACTCACCATCTACTGTCTATTCTGTGCTAAGTTTTTACAACAAATAAGTTTTCCAAGGCAACTCAAAACAACTTGAAATTCTTTACACCCAGCTAAGATGAGCTTGGAGCTCTGGCTCCAGAGCTTGGAGCCAGAACCTTCAACTCACAGTAAGAAGCACTCAGTACTTTCCTTAACACAGCTTTGTATTTTCTCTGAGTGGGAGAAACGCCAATTCAGCATCCTCCCAAAATGATGGTGATAAGTGTGCTTTGATGGAGGGCTGCACAGTGTCTGTAATGTGAACATGTACCACAAGTCCCAGCAAGTCAGCACCTTCACCCCAGAACACCAGCCTGCCTCTGGGTGCTCCTGTGTGACATGTCACACGTTCAGAGCAGGCAGGCAGGTGTGCAGGTCTCCACACAGCAGTTCAGACAAGCACAGCAGCTCTCTCACATGCTTTCTGGTGCTGAATAACAAGAAGCATCATCTCATGACAACTGCTGGCCTAGAAACAAGCAATGTCCCACACTGATGTGTGAAAAAAGGACAGAAAGCTGTGTCTGCCTCCACCTGCAGCCTCACAGATGTTTAGGGACAGATGATGAGTTTATCTTTTCTAACAATTGTGAGCCCTACTGCTCCAATCCCTGCCCTAATCCTCCTCCTTGCAAGAAGAGGTCACAGATCACTTGTTTCAAGAGAGACTGAAAATCCTCACAGTCTAAGAGAGAGCCTGCCCAGGCCCAGCTGACACAACATCAGGCTGACAACACTCAGTGGAGAGCAGCCAAAAGCAGCAGCCTTATACCTTACTCCTGAAGAGGGGCTTGGCTCCTGGCCCACAATACTCATTGTAGATGAGTTTGAACAGAAACAAGTGAAACAAAGTAATTAAGGAGGCCACACTGAACCAGAACAGGAAGGGTAAGCCTGGGTATTGCTTGGCCATGTGTTCCTCATGAGCCAGAATAGCTTTTAGGTGGAGTGTGTGTCTTAGGTCCTGCAAGTGGACCAAATCTGTTGATATATAAAGCAGTGGTGTGATGGGTTGAGTCACCATGACGGGGAACGTGTGACCTCGTGCCTCTGAGGTCAGCTCCACAGGCTCGTTCATACAGCCTGCCTCACACGCATACAGTCTGACAGGCTTGTCCTGGAATTTCACAGACACATGCAAGAAGGGCTTTCCTTCAGCATCCAGGAGAACAGCTAAACTGATCAAGTCCTTATTGTAATGGATCCCACGTAAGGAATAGCTGTTATGAAGTACGTCAGGGTCAGCCTGAAACTGAAGATGGTTTTCTGTGAACTGCAGACCCCCAAAACTAAGCACCATTCCCTGCATGAGTCCGTGCACTCCCGCTGTCACAAGACCCTTGCATCCCCGTTTCTGGAGAGTCAGCTTCCACAGGTCTGAGAGCTGCAGGATCTGGGTGACGCTGGTCAGCTTTGGTGGCCACAGGTTCTCGGCGTGCATGGTGGCGTGGCCGCTGAAGCAGTGGTCAGCATAGTTCAGGCTGGCTTCAATCTTCTCCCTGTCCTCAGCAGCAATGAGCGGGTCCAGCAGCGGGGCTGGCACAGTTGACAGCACGTAGTAGAGGGTCATGTTGACAGTCTCACTGGATGGGGTATGTGCATCTGTGATCTTTCTCATTTCAATCCCTGTAGCAAAAGAAAACAACCGATAGTCAGAAATTCACTAGGAGGAAAAGAAAATCAAACATGCACATTGATGTTCAATGTGGTTTTCTTTATAACATCTAAGAAACCTGTGTCCATAAAACACCAAAGTGAAATGTTTCCTTGTGTTTGTCTAAGAAGATACTTTCTCTGCTACTTGGGAGTTTGAAAGCCAAGCTCCCACTAAAGACAAAGCTAATTTAATATACAGATGCCTTACAGGCCTGTTGTCATGACTCTGCAAGAATGATCTGTCAAAAGAACATACTATTTTTATAAAATAAGTTCTACATTATTTGGTCAGCTACTCTTTTACGTAAGACATTAAAATCTTAAGAAAAAGCATCTTTGTAGAACGGCCCTTAACCTCCATGCAGAATCTGTCTTTTATGCCATCATTAAAGGTCAACTTTTATTTCCAAATGACGTGCAGGGCAAATCAGTGAAGTTCCTGAAGCCACGAAAAGCAGCACACACAGAATAATGATTATAAATGTTCTTCTATCACTTTCTGTACACAGTCAGGTGTACTGCACTTTGTAAGGTAAGCTGGGTTCCAAACCAGAAACACTGTTTTACTATCCCACAACCCGTGAGGAAGACCAGAGCCTCTGCAGACCTTACAGCAACCAGGACGCTGAGCTTTCAGACACCCTCTAAAGCAACCCCATGGAAGTTGAGCATCACTTTCCTTACCTGAAATGAACAAGTCAGACCAGGTCTGCTGGTGCTCCTGGAAAAGATCTTCCACCCCCATCTTCATCACCTCCAGCATCTCCTTCTTGGCTGCCTCCCTCAGCTTGCTGAAGGTCTCCTCCAGCCTGGACACCTCGATGGGCTCCGAGGTGTACACCACGGACAGCACGGTCTCGTCAAAGTGCGACTTGGGCGCGACCTGCACCCGGCTCACGAGTTTCTTGGCGGCTACCACCACCAGCACCACCTTGGGGCTGCCGGCCAGCAGCAGGCGGCCGGAGGAGAGCAGGAACTGCCGCTCCTCCACCTTCTCCAGGCTGGTGGCGAAGCGCCCGCCCAGCGCGGACGCGGAGGCGGGAGCCGAGGCCTCGAAGGCGGCCACCCGCTCGGTGGGGTTGGCGATGCGGATGCGTTGCAGGTAGAGATGTGGCCGGCTCCGGTGGGCCACCACCTCCTCCCGCAGCGTCACGCAGTCCCCGGCGCCGGCCCCGGGCCCCGTCTGGACGCACCGCACCCTCCGCACGGCCCCGTCCCGCAGCGCCGCCAGCGCCGCCCGCGCCTCGCCGCGCCCGCCCAGCGCCCTCAGCCGCACCAGCGCCGGATACTCGGTGGCGAGCGCCGGGCCCGCAGCGGCCCCCGCGGGCCGCACCCAGAGCCGCCCGGCGGACACGTCCAGCAGCAGGAACCCGTTGCCCGCCACCGCCAGCCCCGGGGGCCCGCTGGCCCCGGCCGCCTCGTCAGGCAGCGGCAGCGCATCGCCGCGCTGGGTCTGCGCCCGCCAGGCGCCCGCGGCCGCCTGAACGCAGAGGGCGGCGGGTCCCCGGGGCTCGGCCCCGCGCCCCGCGCCCCGCGCCCGCGCCGCGCCCAGGTACCAGTAGGCGACGAGCAACAGCACCAGCAGCAGTAGCAGGCGCCGCGCCCAGCTGCTGGACAACAGCCCCGGCAGCCCCTTCAGCCGCTGCTGCAGCCACATGGGCGGCGGCGGGGGAGCCCCGGCCCGGCCCTTCCCGGCCCCGGCCCCGCCGCACCAGCCCTAAGCCGCCATCGCCGCCGCGCCCTGAGGCGGCTCCGCCGCGATTGGCGGCGCTGTGCAGCGCTTTGCGACAGCCGGCCCTGAGCGGGGGGTTGGCCGGGAGACGCGGCCCGGCCCGCTTGGACCGCCCCGGAGCCGCCGGGAGCGCCGGCCGGCTACGGCCCCGGCCGGCTACGGCCCCGGCCGGCATCTGCCCCGGCCGGCATCTGCCCCGGCCGGCATCTGCCCCGGCCGGCTACGGCCCCGGCCGGCATCTGCCCCGGCCGGCTACTGCCCCGGCCGGCTACGGCCCCCGCTGGCTACGGCCCCGGCCGGCTACGGCCCCGGCCGGCATCTGCCCCGGCCAGCATCTGCCCCGGCCGGCTACGGCCCCGGCCGGCTACTGCCCCGGCCAGCATCTGCCCCGGCCGGCATCTGCCCCGGCTGGCAACCCCCCTGGCTGCCAGCCCCCGGCTTCCAACTCCCCCGGCTTCCAATTCCACCGACTTCCAACCTCTGACTTCCAACCCCCCCGGCTTCCAACTCCCGTCTTCCAACCCCCCCGGCTCCAGGTCCCCCTTGCTCGGGGCCCCGCCGGCTCCTGGTCCCTCCCGTTACCGGGACCCCTCGCTCCGAGCCTCCTCAGCTCCGGAACCCCCGGCTTCCAACCGCGCCCTCCCCCGGGGATCCCCAGCTTCCACGGGCTCCAGGACCCCCCGGCTTCCGAGCCCCTGTCCCCGGGCCCGCCCCAGCCCTGCCCCAGCCCTGCCCCGCTGCCTCTGCTGGGTCCGTGGGTGTCCTGAGCAGCTCCAGCCCAGGGCTGATGCTCTGTGACTCCTACCCGGGTCACTGCACCGGTCATAAAGGCCTGGAGGGTTTTCCGAAATTCCCGTGGCAGTTTACTGACTTGCCACCACTGGCACTACGCGGGAAAAGAAGTTCTTTCTATCAAACTGTATCCCACTGTGTGGTAAATAGAGGAACAAACTTTCTCACGTGGCTTAGATGTGCACGGGAAAGCTTTGTATCCTGAGCAGTGCTCGAAAGACAAAACGAGAAACACGGTTTCAAGGTCAGGCAGAAACACTGTGAGTTAAAGTGAAATGTGAAATTTTCGACCAGGTTGAGGCACAGAACCAGCTCAAAAAAGGGAATCAGAAGAGACAGGTTCCTAATTTCTTCCTGCAAATGAGCAGTTTGGGGGGGTGGGGAGAGCACTGGGACCCAAAACCATGGGTGAGACCCCATTCCTTGCAGGTTTCAGTGCGGCTGCTGGAGTCAGCTTCGAGGCTGCTGTAAGAGCAGAGCTCCGACCCTTCCAGTTTTTAGGAAGCTGCTGCTGCGCCCGGAGCACGTGTTGCACGTACTCACTGGAACATCTGCATTGGCAGCTGGCTCTGTTTAAAAAGACAGGCAGCCGGCTGCAGGCAGCGCACGGAGCAGCACAAACACACAAAGAGGGGGGATGCGCTTGCTGGGCTGGCATAGCTGCAGAACACAAAGCTGTCAAACAGAGACAGCCCGGGTACAGTGGCATAAACAATGAGCCATTCATGATTTTGAGTGTGCAAAACCGCTCTCGTTTTAGACTGGGGAGATTTAACTTCATTAAAATGAGAAACTTGCAGTTTTAAAAAATCCATGTTGAGTTGCAGATCTCAGTCTGAGGTCTGAAGGTGAGGCACTGAACATCTTTGCTGTGCCTTAAACTGTTGAAGCTGCTACAGATTTATCACGGGCTTTGTCAGGGCCTGCAAAGTACCGAAGAAATCTAAAGTGAAAGAATGTCCTTTTTCTTTTTTTTTTTTTTTCTTTTTTTTTTTTTTTTATTTAGGGAAACGGGCAGCTTTGCAAAAGGAAGTTTTCTGAAATCACTGTCTTAGAGAGAAATAGGGTTGTTGCCTGGAATGCTCATGGCTTCAGCATGAGGACTGTTCTGTTTGCCTGTTAATTATGAGGGAATTCCTGCATTGGGAAGAAGGAATGGAAGGAACCGTGCTTTGAACACACTCAAGAATATTCTCCGTGAACAAATAAACAGTAATAGGGATTTTTCGGGATGATGCTGTTATGGATCACGGAGAATATCTTTTAGCTACAGTGTGACCCTTGTAATATGCTTGATTTTTTTTCTCCTCATGCCTTCTTGTTTTGTGTTTGTTTGTTTGTTTTTACCTGGAACCGTGTTATATCTGTGATTTCTGTTAATTTAAAGAGATTATTTACTGACAGGTCTCACATAGGATCTGTGTCAGTGGTAACTCATCAAGTGTCCTGCAGGCTCAAAAGGGTTTCCCTACATCTAAACCTTACATTCACTGCTGTGTAGAAGTGACCATAAAGCAAATGTTAATTTTAAGATGTGTAACTCTCTAAGACATTATTATTTTGCTTATTCTCAAGGGCAGAATGAAATAGAAAAAGATGCCTAGATAAGTGATCAGGGCTACAGCAAGAAAACCCAGCACAAGGCCACACAGATTAATGTAAGACTTAAACACCTGTATATGGCCAGAGAAAACCAGCTACTACAGGGAAACAAAACCACTGCAGATTTTGTGTTCACCAAGGAAATATGGGAGGTGACAGGTAGGAAAGAAGGTATTTTATAAGGCTTCCAGTTTCTAGAGCTGTGCATAACATTACAATCCATTTCTAGTTTGCTTTTTATACATAAATACCCCATAAGTGTCAGCCAGCTGCAGCCCACCAGCAGCTGAAGCTGGCCAGAGAGCGACTCCTCGGCGTTTGCTCGATGCCTGCTCGCCCCTCTGCTCATCCACTGCCCGGTGTCCCAGGGCCGCGGGTGCCCCGCATGCTGCCCGGCCCCCGCAGCCCGGGCAAAGCCGCTGCAGCTCCGGGACCAAACCCACGAGCTCACCCCGCCGCTCCCTCGCTTTCCACGCGGCCCCAGCGCGTCCAGCCCGGCTGCCCTCCCGCCCCTTGCGGGGGCCGGGGCTGCCCGGGAGGAGGAGCCACCGCCTCCTCCGCCGCTTCCTCCGCCCGTCTCCGCCGGGCGGGTCTGGTGCGTGGCACGGCTCCGGCAGCCCCGGCGCCGCCCGCTCCGTCCCGCAGGCACCGCTCCCGGCCGGCGTCCGCTCCCGGAGCGGGGTCCGGGGGGAAAGTGGCCTCCATGGTGCCTCCGGCGGGGCTGCTGCTCTGGGCGGTGCTGGCGCTGCTCGGGGCGGGGGGTGGCCGTGCCTCACGGCAGGAAGGTAAGGGGGCTCTGCTCGGGGCGCGGGGGGCACCGGCAGCGCGGGGAGCGCGGGGAGCGCGGGGGGCACCGGCAGCGCGGGGAGCACCGGCAGCGCGGGGGGCACCGGCAGCGCGGGGGGCACCGGCAGCGCGGAGGGCACCGGCAGCGCGGGGGGCACCGGCAGCGCGGGGGGCACCGGCAGCGCGGGGAGCACCGGCAGCGCGGGGGGCACTGCTCGGGGCGCGGGGGGCACTGCTCGGGGCGCGGGGGGCACCGGCAGCGCGGGGGGCACCGGCAGCGCGGGGGGCACCGGCAGCGCGGGGAGCACCGGCAGCGCGGGGGGCACTGCTCGGGGCGCGGGGGGCACTGCTCGGGGCGCGGGGGGCACCGGCAGCGCGGGGGGCACTGCTCGGGGCGCGGGGGGCACTGCTCGGGGCGCGGGGGGCACCGGCAGCGCGGGGGGCACTGCTCGGGGCGCGGGGGGCACCGGCAGCGCGGGGGGCGCGGGGGGCACCGGCAGCGCGGGGAGCCGGCGCTCAGGCTGGTGGACCGGCATTGGGTGCCGCTGCTGGCCTCCGCGTCCTGCTCTCGCTCCCGAGCGCTGCCCGAGCCGAGCCCACGGCACAGTGTGAGCCCCGGGCAGCTCACGGCTCGGACTTCGGTGAGACAACATCGTTTCATCCCGGTCAAGGGCTCTGGGTCCCACCTGGGCCAGCCCCTCCCTGCTTCTGAACTTAGGCTCAAGAATTAGAGCCTAAGTTCTAAGGTTCTAATTCTTCAAGAATTAGAATAGGTTCAAGAATTAGGTAACCGGAGAGCGTTTGATTCCAGACTGGCCACACTGTGCCTCAAGATCAGGGATGCTCCTAAAATAGCATCAGTGTGTCCCCCCCCGTAAGCAGTTGTAGAGGCTCTGGAGTAGCCGGTAGAACAGCAGAGGATTTGGGCAGCTTCAGAATGTCAGCTGCACTGACGAAGTGGTTCATGCACTGTCACTCTGCCAAGAAGTTTGGATAATTATCTCTGTCTTCATTAGAGAAGTGGCAATTAGGAGGAGGTTTAATCTTGTTGCGTGTAATATTTCCCTTCACGGTGTGATTTGGGTATAACTACCTTTATGTGCATTACTTAATACAGTTAGTGTGTATCTACGGGGGTGTTGGGAGTTCTTTGGCTACAGTGGCATAATTAAAACAAAGAGTCTCTGTGCTATCCTGCTTTCTTTGCACATCCCAAATCTTCCATGGTTTTAGTAAGGTTTTAGAATGCTCTACAGATATAAAACCGAGGGCTGGGAAAGAGAATGAGGTAAATTGGTTAGGAAGAGGAATTTGGAATTAGCTGTTTTCCGAGCCATCGCTTTTGGCATCGCTCAAACAGAAAATGTTTCATCTTTCCTGTGCCTCAGCTTCCCCAGAGTAATGTGAGAGTAATGATACCTGTCTTCTCTCTTGGATGTTGTTTTATATCTGTGCAAAAGCTCTCAACATAGTTATGTGTAGTTGATAGAATTTTAAAAAAATTCTTCTGTAAATGTAATACAGAGATTATATTATCCACTGTCAAATTGTGCACTGTTTTGTTTTTTTTTTTTCTATTTGATCCCCATATTAATGGTATTTTCTTAGACACTATCTTAACAGGAAGTGGCATAGTAAGATTTCCCAAATCACAGCCTAAGGATAAATTCATTCCTTGTCCTAAAATGCAACTGTGCTTTCCCTGTAGACTTAGGACAGAAGTAAATAACTTTAATTTTTTTTTTTTTGTTACTGAACTCATCTGGTCTCTGATTTTTATTCTTTATAAAAACTCAGAAGTTTACTGAGTCATTTCATTGTGATCTTGGTATCAAGTTTCCTGTTCCAGTGCTTTGTTCTTACAGAATCCTTTTCATCTGTAGAGCTCTAAAACCTTCACAAAAGAGGTAAATGTCCTCTTCTATCATCCTACAGATGGAAAACCAGGGACAGCAGGATTAGCTCCTTGTTGCATTGCAGAACCAGCAATACAGCCCAGCTCCCCTGGTTCTGAGCCCAGTGCCTGCTTTGTTAACCACTGTGTGTTTGTGTTTTGCAGCCATGCCATTATTAAGTGTATTTATACAATTCCTAATTGTTAGTGTGGCCCAGGGAGCCTCTGGGCCCAGGAGGCCCAGCTTAGCAGAACAAGCTGCATTTTTACGTATGGAAATTGACTGTGATAAGGGGAAACAGGGATGCATCAATCTGTTCTGGGTGTTTTGAAAAGTTTGTGTGTGATACTGAAAGTAAGAGGCTTTACTGCTCTGTCCTTGAAAGTATCAGTCAGCTGCATGAGTGTTCAGCAAAATCTTTGGGAAAGAGAGGAAAGGGTTAAAGCAGAAGGAGTGGAGGCAACATAGCTCAGCACTTCCAGTGCTGGGCTGAAGGAATGTCTCTTGGGATGGAAAGCCATGCTGCTGCAGAGAGTTCTCAGAACAGAAACTGAGCTTAGCGTCTCTCAGTGTCCTGCCCCACAGGGAATCTGTATCTTGGAATTCTGCTGGGGATGAGAGTGGTCTTTGTGCTGGTTTTTCATGCTCCTGTGAGTTCACAAACTGCATGGGGAGAACTTTTCTGTCTCAGAAATAGGACACTGCTTCCTGTTCTGTGTGAGTCTTTAGCACTCATCCTGTCCAGCAAACTTTTGGCAGTCAAGTTATAAACAGTGTGTGGCTTTCTTGGGATGGCAGCATGAAAATGAATTAGTGATTTATTTAATGTGAGATGCCTGAGATTTTGGGCTGAAATAATTGCATAGGAGTCAGGATCCTTTCTTTCCTTCTTTCATTCTCTTATCATTATCATATGCATTCTCCCCTCATGTACTAGAATTTGAGGGTTGTCTACATTCCTCTCTAACAAACCCATGCTTGTCCCCCTTTTCCTTGGCAGTATAATCCTCACCTTCTCAGAATCCATGAGCTCAGAGATCTCTCAAAAGCTGCCATGGCTTTCTGTGGGCCATCATATGGTTAGAAACTTTGATTGCTTTAACATATTCCCTGAGGATATATGTATTTTACTCATTTGCTTGCTCCCTCTGACTGAGCTGGACACAAGGCACTGGAGTGTGCTGGAGGTGCTAGATTAGGAATGCACTTCATATGTGTAAAAATCTGCCCTTAAAAACTGCACCTATATGGGATTCATATTCTTTTATTTATCACTTTGTGTGTATGTCTAATAAATACAATTAAACCTGGCTTATTGATTGTTCTCAATCTCTCTTCTCTTTTTTATTCTGATGCAGGTAAAGGATTTGAGGAATTTCTTTGGTAATATCTTCTTTCTTCCTGACTTGGAGTCTTACACCTATTTTTCACTTTTGCTGCCTTTGTGAGGTCCATCTAAAACTCCAGCTTCTGGATCCTTCCACTCTAAGACTAGGCAGAATATCAGTTTGGGTACATGAGGGAGATACATCTGGTACATCCATTGAAAAAAATCATTGTTCCAAAAAAAGCCTGCTGAGGCCAAGAAAATGTGCTTTCAGTTTTTCCTGGTATTTTCTGATGTTTAAAATGGATGACCAGGATTTGCATTTAAGCACTGTTGCCAGAGCCTATACAAATTCCTACTTCAGCAGAACTGTTAAGGTGAAGTATAACATTTCATCATTGCAATGAGGAAACCAGAACTTCCACGTAAAAATCATATTCCAGGGTAGCACAGAGAAACTTCTGAAAGAGAACTTCAGGATTAAGTTTTATCATTTTTAAGGGACTTGAAATGAAGAGGAAGTTTGGGAATAGAATGCAAATTAATAGCACAATTAAATTCACATTGAATATGTAGGAAAAACTGGAAAATGCCTCAGGAATGGAGTAGAAAATTGAAGCAGCCATGGAGAGGGAAAAATAAGAGTTAGTCTAATTTTGGTTTTCGCTACATCCAGTCAATGCTGAGTGACAAAAAAGCAGCTCTGTGGGGAACAGAAAGTCAAAACTGCATTGAATTGATGACTTCCAAATGGGCATTTTGTAGTAGTTCTATTATTTTATCTTCAAGTTTAATTTCTTCTGTGCTCCATGTGAGAGAAGAGAATAGTAGCTTTCACTAGCAGGGCAAAAAACCCACTAAATACATTTTACTTTCTGTTTTTTAGCTCAGAACTCAGGCAATGAAATTGTATCTTTACATAATCTCTCATTTTAGACCCACAATCAAGTTAGGTGTGGAGCAGCAGGTTGTGGTTGAAACCACACAAGTTGAGTATCTCTTGTGCTTTCCCCTGTGTGCAGAAAAACTGCTGGTTCTGACTGTTGCCACCAAGCAGACTGAAGGATTCCAGCGGTTCAGAAGATCAGCCCAATTCTTCAACTACAAAGTCCAGGTGATGTCTAGCAGCTTCCATGGTGGTTGGTCAAAGGGAATTTCAGATTGTGGAATGGATCAGACTTGGCCCCACAGTGATGAAATAAAAGCTCAAGAGAGGACACACATCTGCTCAAGTGGCTGAGAAGCTGTGACTGGGTCATTTCTGCAGTACCCTGAGTGTTGGCTTGGGATGAGATCCATAACTCCTGCTCAAGGGAGCCTCGTGGCACTTTTGCACTGCAGTGCCAAGGCACACAGTACAGAGCGTGCTCCTGTCCCCGTGGCTAGGAGTGCTGTGTCACTGTGTTATGTTGTGGCACTGATTGTCCAGCCCAGAGACTGGATCAAAGGCTGCCTAGTCCATTTGTCCTCAGGCTGTTATTTTTGCTGTGATTTGTACTGGGAGTTATCAGGACCACTAAGTTGGTGGGTTCTGGTTCTTTCCTGTGAGCCTTGCTGGGAAAGTGCCCTGTTGAGGTGACCCTGTGCCTGTTGCTGTGTAGGTGCTGGGGCTGGATGAGGAGTGGCGGGGTGGAGATGACCAGCAGCCAGCTGGAGGTGGGCAGAAGGTCCGTCTCCTGAAGTCAGCTCTGAAGCAGTATGAGGATAAGGAGAACTTGATCATCCTTTTTGTAGAAAGGTAATGGTTGCAAAGAATTTGCCATGAACTGGATCTTACAGTGGTTTGGACAGGTCTTCACTGAGAAGAAGTGAACTGTGAAATCAATTGCTTTTGAAAAGTGTGTCCAGATCTCTGGGTTTTTTTCCCGGAATGCTCTATAGTTTCCTGGGAATCACTCAGAGCTGCATCCGTGGCAGTTGGGAAGGTCTGATCTGAATAGGCTGATGCCAATTCCTGCATGAAATTGATAGTGTTGTACCTGATTCTGCCTCAGTGGAATTTGGCTGCCTCTATCTGCAGAGAATGAGCAGACAATTCCTATGGAACCAGACAGGCCTTTCTTACCAGACTTATTTGTTTTATAAGGTGAAGTAGGCTGCAGCACATCCTGAGAGCCAAGAATTAGTCTCCAGAGAGGTGAAGAGAAAGAAAACGATGGGTTGGAGTTTCAGTGTCTTTTCATATGCCCAGCATACAAAACAGACTGCACTTTAATTAGTTGCATTACCAAAAATGTAATACTGTTAAACAGAACTAAAAGAAAGGGATTCACAAAGAATTAACTGTTTCTAGAAACTTTTCTCAATTACATGTTTTTCTGGCTCCATTCCTTTTGTTCTTTTTTTTGTCTGTCTCTCTCTCTAGCTATGATGTGCTCTTTGCTTCGGGCCCCACAGAACTGCTGAAGAAGTTCAAACAAGCCAAAAGCAAGGTGGTTTTCTCAGCAGAGAATTACATCTATCCTGACAGAAAGGTGGAAGCCAAGTATCCTCAGGTGCGAGATGGAAAGCGCTTCCTGGGTTCTGGAGGTGAGACACAGAGCTTGCTTTCAGCTTTCTCCTCCTATTTGACCTGTGGGAGAAGTGGCAAAGCAAACTGAAAGTTGATGAGTCTCTGCAGCAACACAGGGTGTAGTGAGATTTCATGTGAGAGAAGTGAAAGTGCATGTATACAGATAGAGTACTTCTATTTTTTGGTCATCTGGGTTGAAACAGCTCCTCATACTTATTCCCACAGGCTTCATAGGTTATGCTCCAAACCTGAAGAAGCTTGTGGAGGAGTGGAAAGGACAGGATGATGACAGTGACCAACTCTTCTATACAAATATCTTCTTGGATCCAGAAAAAAGAGTAGGTGTATCTAGATTCTGGGTTTCTGAAAGTTTGCATTCTAGCCAGTACCCCCATTTTCTGTTATTAGCAGTTTTTATATTTAAGCATAAAATGTGAATGGGAAGAGAGATGTCTGAAAACAAGTCTTACTGGAGGCTGATACCACTATCTGTAGGTGCTGGTGTTTAAAGTCATTGACTGTGGAGGAACTAACCAGCCTCCTCTCAGGGGATGTGAAACTGCAGAGTGCAGCGTTGACTTAGAGATAGCCAACCTAGCACTGAAGTACATTTTAGGAAAATGCCATGTAGCATCCTACAGAAGCCTGGAATGGAGCCTGGAAGCAGCACTGTGATTCCAGCACTGTGTAGTGCACTGGACAGGCCATCCAGCCCACAGGTCATTCTGGTTCTGGTGTCCCTGCCCAGCTGTGCATTACAGAGGCTGGTCTGTCCCTGGGGACAGACCAAATGCATGGAGAACTCAAACTGTAGCAGCAATTAAATCAAGAGGAAACATTTGAAATAGGGAACTGCTATCAGGCTACAGGGACATTTGCAATTTTTTACCAGCAAGGCTGTTAGAAAATTTAGAACAGCTGGACTTTCTTAGTTCCCCAAATCTGAGTATGGCCTGTGATACTTTAACATGAACAGTCCCTTTAATGTTCTCATCAGCAGTTCTGGCCCTGTGCCACGCAAGGGCTGAGTAATTCCCCTGACTTGGCACTCATCACAGGATGTTAGCACCCTGCTGTCCTTTCCAGTAATCAGTCTTATAGATGCCTCCAGGGACACAGAATTCTGTTAAGTCAGAGCCACACTTTAGTCCCACTCAGTCAGAGTGTGACTTGCAGCAGGGGATAAAAACAAAGATTGCACAAGCTGATCTTGCACCTTACTGTCCTCTGGCTTGTCACTTGTACCTGGGGTAATGCTCGGGGTCACATTTGCCCTGTGCATAGAAGGCAAGAAACTTTTCACAGCAGATGGTTTTGCTGTCTGGCATTCCTGTGTATTATTTGTATTGCGGGGCTTATATGACTGTGTGTAAGACTACTTTATTCATATGATGCAGATTTATTGACACACCCACAGCAGCTTTAAAAGAGGAAGAGAGGGGGTTTGCATAGTTTTTCCTAACAGAATATATTTAACTTGTTCTTGAAAATGGTGAGTTGTCCCAGATTTGAATGAAAATGATGATTATCTGGGAATGTTTAAGGCTTCAGAGTTTGGAGAGTTTGCAATGACTATAGGAATGGGATATATCTTCACTGAGCATAGGGTATGTTGTATGTAAAGAATGGATGCCTTTTGTGTTCTAATTAAGGTTATTTATCTAATTCTTTTAAAGGAAAGTATCAACATCAGTCTAGACCATAGAAGCCGGATCTTCCAAAACCTAAATGGAGCATTAGGTGAGCTGGAAGAAAGAAAGAAGCTCATTTCTCCTTGGAATGCAACTTGCATGTTGACTCCAGAAATAAAGTTATGGCTGAAGGGATTGTATTTCAGAAATGGCTGTCCCCACAGAAAAAGCATCAGTAAAAGTCTCTGCCAGAGTTCTGGGATTTGTTTGCAATTCCACTGAGCCCAGCTACGTTCTCATTGCAATTCCTTCTCCACTTCAGGGAATGCAGGTCAGGTTTTTCATCTTGCACCTCCTTGCCACTTTGATCTCCAGGCATGTCGGATTGCATTAGCCTTGGGGATTGAAACTGGAAGGGACTTTCAGTGCAAGTAATAACACAGAGCCCTGCCTAGGGCTCGCCTGTCTTTCCGCTTCAGAACCATGCTGGAATGCCATGGAGGTGAGAAGCAAGCAGATTTGCCTGTGAACACTCACTGATTGTACCAGGCTTCTGACCTGACCTGCTGATAGATTTTGCTAGTCCTGGCAAGGGGGATTCACTTAACTTTCCTCTCAGTGCTGCCTAATGTTTTCAGTCTTGCACCATTCCATCCTTATTCTGGTCAAGTAAAAAGTGATAATGGCAGTGTAGTTTTTGGCTCCTGTGCTCATTATATCAGTGATAGGCTGCAGCTTGTATCTGTGCTAGTCTTTTCGCAAAGGATTTTGTATGGTTGTGTTGAGGCAATATCCTCAGTGATCTCTGTCGGGAGGATGGACTTTTGTGAGGGGTGACAAAGAGAGACATCAGCTGCATGGGTTCACTCAGGTGCATCACACTTAGGTGAGAAGGGCCTGAGTCCTCCCATCAATAGCTGTGCCTGTCATCAGTCGCTGCTCCCCACTGCAGTTTGTCAATGCCAGTTTTGAAAGAATCTTTCAGTATGGCTTCTGCCAATTCCCAGTCATTGTCCAGCTTCCCAGGCATCCTCCTGTTACTTCACAGGATCGTTCTGAATATTTTTTTCTCCTTTAAAGATTTTGTCTGTAGCCCTTAAACTACTTGTGCACAGTTATCCATTGTCCACACTTTCATCTTTCAGCAGTTTTTCTGTATAAATGAGGCATTGTGCTTCTAATTATCAGTAAAAGCCTTAACATGATGACAATGTCATTTCCAGATGAGATAGTTCTGAAGTTTGAAAACTCACGAGTGAGAGCGAGAAACTTGTTATATGACACTCTGCCTGTGGTGATCCATGGAAATGGACCCACCAAGGTAAGTGGACTGTCCTGAGAGAAAGATTTGGCCTGTGTTTGTTGCAAAGTGACCCTTTAGGCTCGATGGATCAGGTTACTGCCTCCACATATTCTGAATTTCCCTGTGTACCTTTACATTTGAGAAACAATAAGCAGCTCGGGCCCATAGCAGCAAGATGGATCTGGTTCAAAGACCCACATGTAATTGGATGGTCAGGCTGTCATGCTTTTCAGATTCTTTTTAGTTCATAGAGAAGGTAAACAAAGTTCAAATGTGACCCCACAGTGGGGGTGCACACAAAGAAACTCCCCTGCCCTGTAATGCATAATCTGGCAAACTTCCTTTTGCAGCTGCAGCTGAACTACCTGGGAAACTACATTCCTCAAATATGGACATTTGAGACTGGCTGCACAGTGTGTGATGAAGGTCTGCGAAGCCTCGTGGGGTTTAAGGTAAGGCTGCTGTGTCTATTCAAAGCTCTCAAAACAAATCTTACAATTGTTATTACGTGTCTGACGTTAAACATGACTCACCACTTCTCTCCTCTTGTCCCTGAATGTAGGATGAGGCATTGCCAATGATTCTGATTGGCATTTTCATCGAGCAGCCCACCCCATTCCTCTCCCAGTTTTTCTTGCGGCTTCGTAACCTTCATTACCCAAAGCAACGAATCCAGCTCTTCATTCACAACCATGTAAGTGAAGTTGGCTTGTGATGGTCTTAGCAAATGTGGGGAAAATGTACACCTCGTCCTCTACTCTTAACACCTTTGCAACCTTGGGCTAGACTTCCAGGCTGTGTAATCACACTACTTATCTGCAATGGCACCCACAAGATTGCATACTTTTGTGCACTGACACCCATCCAGCTGTGGAAGTGGGCTTGAGAGCTGCTGCCTGGCTACTCATTTTCAAGAACAGGAGGCTGAGTGGCCTGGATGAGCCCATCTTAAGTGTTTTTCCTTACTTTTGGAATAGGAGGAACATCACTTGATGGAGGTGGACTCTTTTGTAGAAGAGCATGGCAAAGAATATCTCACTGTCAAAGTGATTGGACCAGATGATGAGGTGGAGAATGCTGAGGCACGTAACTTGGGCATGTAAGTGAAGAGGCCATACATGATAGCTAGCAGAGACAGCCTGTGTCCAAACTACGACATCTGTTTGTTCTGAGGATTATCCCTATCGAGTGATTGCTCTTCTTTTCTCAGTTACCCTTTCAGTTTTTCTAGCATTAACTCTGATGCCCTTATATATTGGGAAAAAATCAGCTTCCATACCAGCTCACTTTGTCCAGTTTCAGAAACTAAATTCTCACTGGTTCTTTGTTCTGACAGAAGGATAGCCCTCTATCTCCTGACCTCATCTAAATACCCAGTCACAGAGCACAAAGGATATGCACCCATATCTCTGAAGAGGATGAGTGTTGCAGCAAAACTAAGAACTAGTGGGGGAGTATCTTCCTGTCTGTGATCAGGAGCTTTGAGCTCAGGTGTGGATTTGGGCCAGCTATTAATGGGAACCTCTTCAGTTTCAGCTGAAGAATCAGTTTGTTAAATGTGATTTTGGCTGTGTCTCGGTATCTGTTATTGGATACTGATTCTGGTGTGCTTGTACTCTGCTGGCCCTCATGGTTGTTATATTAAACCAAACTCCCCTGAGCACCCAGAAGACCTTTAGCTACCAGGTGAAGGAATTCTTGGTGCTCTGTCCTTTGTCTTCCTCTGGTTTACAGTGTGACTTTCCTTTTCTCTGGCTGTAGGGATTTGTGCAGGAAGGATCCTGACTGTGACTATTACTTTAGCCTGGATGCTGAGGTCGTTCTGAAGAACACAGAGACTCTGAGGATCCTGATTGAACAGAACAAGTGAGTTCTTTGGTCTGAGCAATGCTTACTGGTCATCTCACATGAGGAATTCAGTGCACATCCCTGAGATATTTAGGGAACCAGGAGAGCTGTGCCAGAGATGGTATGTTAGCCAAACACCTCTTACATGTTTGTTTTTTTTTTCCACTGTACTTGTAATCCCTGGATTTTAGGCAGGGGATGTAAATCATCCTTAGCTTTGTTTTTATATTGTCACTAGAACAAATCAGATGATTCTAACAGACCTGGTGGAGGGTGTAGTTACAGAGGAGATTTGGACCATATTTACCCTTTCTTATGTGGCATTTCATTCCAACAGAGTTAACAAAACAGCAACTCTGTAAGTCAGGGAGGAAATAGCTCTTACGGTACTGTGGTTTGTACATATTTTCCTTTTCTTCCTGTGGTAACATTCTGTCCTGCAATTCCTTTTTCTTTCATGCTTCCAGGCTGGTGATTGCCCCCCTGGTAAGCCGTCATGAGAAGCTGTGGTCCAATTTCTGGGGAGCACTGAGCCCTGATGGATACTACGCTCGCTCGGAAGATTATGTGGATATTGTTCAAAGGCGGAGAGTGTGAGTATGCAAAGATGATAAAATCCCTCAAATGTAAAGCTTGCTGCAGCACATTATCATCAAACTGATGTCAAAGAACCAGAAAGTGCAAATGTCTTTGTGTATAGGGAAGGAAAAGAAGTCTCTGCTCCCACTTGGAAGTTGCTTTATTCTCCCCTGAGCAGAGACAATAACATACTTGGGGCACTTTCTTATGATCAGAGTAAGGGTTGGAGAGTGCTGACTGCTGAAATCATCTCATCTTACTCATGTCATGTTTTCCCACCTGGGGATTATAGTTAGTGCGATCCTTAAAATCCTGTAAAGTGCTGTTTAATCTCTGTCGCATCAATTTTCAGGTGATCTTTGAATGGAAGATTCACAAAATGGAATTGTTGATTCATTCATATTCTCAAGGGACCCTCTTTTTATAGGCCATTGTATGTACAGTAAATGCTGGAAATCAGCTTATGCACTGTTGGCTGGTTCAGTTTCTTTAAATCACTGGAAAAAAAAAGTCGATCTCTCTGGGAAGAGATTCAAGCCACTAATTATATCCCTAGCAAAAACACCCAGTAGCAATTAATTGCTTTCCTGGTGGACTAGCATTTGTGCAGCTTAAAAGCTGTGGGCTATATAAGTGATTTTTTGTGGAATGCCAATCTCTATTGGTATGGTTTCTTTCTGCTGTTCTGAGTTGGCTCATTTAGGCAAGCCTGGCTGATGCTGCAGTGCTGCCTGTCATCCTGTCAAGTGCAGCAGTATCTGTCTTAGTGGTATTTCAAGTCTCACTTTTCTTCCACTGTGTTTCAGTGGGCTTTGGAACGTTCCCTACATCAGCAGTGTTTACATGGTTAAAGCCAAGGCTCTGCGCTCGGAGCTTGACCAGGGAGATCTGTTCCACAGTGGCAAGCTGGATGCTGACATGGCTTTCTGCCACAACATTCGGAATCAGGTCAGTCAAGGAGAGAGGCTGGCAGGGGAGAGCTGCGTGCCAGGGTGAAGGGTGCAGGATTAAGCAGTTTCAAGGCATTCAGCTCTGCCAGGGCAGGGATAGGGTGAACTCGTACTAGTCAGTACAGTGCACACTTTGGAACAGCGTGGGATTTCTGTCTTGCTGTGAAACCATGTGTAGCCGTGGACCACTAAACGTGGATAACATTTTTGTTCTTAGGCCTTTTCAGGACTGCTCTAAATGGGATTGACAGGGTAAGAAAGAAGACCCTAATCTCACAGCTGCTGCTCTCTTCTGCTTCCAGCCCTGGCTTACAGGACACACAATTACTGTCTCTGCCTGTAACCTTTCAGAATTTCTCATATCCAGGGTGGAAATAAAACTGAAAGCCCACAGGAGAAAGAATGAGTATATGGACAGGTTGAAGAACTGTCCCGTGCTTGGTTTCACAGTGGCTCTCAGCAATATGAAGCCTTTATTATTTCTCTCTGTCCTGCAGGGAGTCTTTATGTACCTGACAAACCAACATCAGTTTGGACACATACTGTCCCTGGAGAATTACCAGACAAGTCACCTCCACAATGACCTCTGGCAAATATTCAGCAATCCCGAGGTGAGAGAACCTGCATACTCAGAAGGCACAGCAATGTGGGGAGACCTGATAGTAGCTTCATCACTACGGGAAGCCCAGGCTTTGTAATAGGGGTGACTCTCAGGTGGGATGAGGAGCACAGGCACAAAATTTGAAGACGACATGTTTTTGGGATTCATAACACGTGGATCTTCAAAGCTTGTGAAATACTGCTTGCACAAGTGCCTGGCCTTTTATTACCTCTTTAAGCAGGGGCCCCTCAGAAATTACTGGTTTGCTTATGTTCTAATTGCAGGACTGGAGAGAAAAGTACATCCATGAAAACTACACAGCAGCTCTGAAAGGGAAATTGGTAGAAATGGTAAGAAAACATCACTCTTATCCATGAGAATGGGAAATGAGCGTTAGGACAGTGCTTTATCATCTTTATTGTAATTCTCAGGAATAAGCAGTTGAACACAAGAGACATGACCTTGAAAGTACTTTTAGAGTCAAATCATTCCAGCTCTCTTAAGTGGAAGTGGGAAGTATATCAGAAGACAAATTTCTATCCTCAATATTTTAGTTTCCTTCCACTTACTCAGTCTACACTCATTTTAGCCTTACTTCTTTTGCCTCAAGCACCTGTCCTTGTTTCTGCTGTTCTCACCTGTATGCTATCTGCAGCCCTGCCCAGATGTTTACTGGTTCCCCATATTCACTGACACTGCCTGTGATGAGCTGGTGGAAGAAATGGAACATTATGGCCAGTGGTCCACAGGTGACAACACGGTAAGTAAAAGCAGGAGCTCTTTCGAGATCTGGGCTACACCATTTTCTGTGCATATCTGGTGATAGCAGTGCTTCCTGTGGGAGGGCATTAGATCCTGAATTAAACCAGAAAAGTGGAGACAATACTTTAATTTTGCTCCTGATTAACTCTGATTTTTCCCTGAGTCCTCTTTAGTGTCTCTGAAGTTCTAGTGTTCAGCATCTCTGATGGTAATATTGTTTCCCTTAGGGTTTAATTATGGTTTGAAATGAGATTTCCATCCTGTAAATTCTGATAAACAAACATAATATTTATTTGTAGTTACTAGGAACAAGTACTTTTCATTCCTGAAGTCTAAGATTCCCATCCTTACGGGTATTTCTGTTGATTTTATTTCAGGACAGCAGAATACAAGGAGGATATGAGAATGTCCCAACTATTGATATACACATGAACCAAATTGGCTTTGAAAGAGAATGGTATAAGTTTCTTCTGGACTATATTGCACCCATCACAGAGAAGCTGTACCCAGGATACTACACCAAGGTATGTCCACCTTAACAGCAAAACTCCTGGTCAGCTCAGCACCTCCTCCAGCTGCAGCTTTGTGACAAGAATCCTCCAGCAATACACACACTATTTCCCAGTACAGAGGAACTGACCCTGCAGTGTGACCCAAGTATGTGTATTAGGAGATACACAATTTCTCTTCTGCCTGACTGTTGCCTTTCTCCTTTAGCAGTGGGATGCAATTTCAGTGTTAGACCCTGCTCTGCAGCTCAGAAGCCACAGACCACTATAGCCCTCTAACAGAGTGTGCTTTGTGCTTCTCTCCCAGACCCAGTTTGAACTGGCCTTCGTGGTTCGCTACAAACCTGACGAGCAGCCGTCCCTAATGCCCCACCACGACGCGTCCACCTTTACCATCAACATTGCCTTGAACAGAGTTGGCATCGACTATGAGGTGAGTGTCTGCCAGAGCTTCAGGAGTGCAGCTCACCGCCTGGGGCACCTGAAAACCCTTCCCTCATCCACATCAGGCTTCTTTGCACTAAGGATTACGATTAATGACTGGCTTGGGCTAGGAAAGGGATTTTTGAATGTGTCAGAACGCGGGAGATTCCCCAAGCACCTTGTCACATTTTCAGAAGTGCTGTCTGAAGGCAGGGACCCCTTCCCTGAGGTGCTTTTTCCAAGCTGATGCGTCTCTTGTGTTCCCACCAGGGAGGAGGCTGCCGGTTCCTGCGCTACAACTGCTCCATCCGAGCTCCACGGAAAGGGTGGACCCTTATGCATCCAGGACGCCTGACGCACTACCACGAAGGTCTTCCAACCACCAAAGGAACCCGCTACATTGCAGTGTCCTTTCTTGACCCCTAGAGTTCTGCTTCCCAGGAAGGGCCTTTCCCTGGCCCTGCTCACTGCTGACTTTGAGTAGAAACAGGGAATGTTGCTGAAAGTGTCTAAGGCATTGTTCAAAGCTATTTGGATTCGATTTTTATATGATTTTTAATATGATTTTTAATGATTATCTGAGGCTCCACTACTGGAGGACTCCACTCTCTGATACTGCAGGTAATATCTAGGAATATTGCTGTAGAAGTCCAAAGGAGATTTTGTGCCTTCAGTTTTGATTCTGTTCCTCATCCACTGTTTCTTGAAAGTGCTGTTTACTTGAACTTTTATCAGTGATTAATTTGCTTTAAAAATGGTTTTTTGGACCGGAAATCCAGCTTTTTGGAGGCAAGTTACAAGCTGGAAGCCTGTTTTCATCCGCAGCATATATGGGACTGGATGTTACACAGTAATTCCTGGACATTATTCCAAATATAAACCAATCAGGGAGCTGACTCCAGGAGTCGTAATAGTTGCGTGTCACACCAAATGAAACTGAGTTGGAAGAGCCTGAAGATCATCTGATTCCTTACCTCTTTGCTGTCCTTGCAAGCAAATCACAAAGTTCAAAGCAGCAGCAGTGGCAACATAGGTGCTTCTGGTTAGCTAAAGGAAGGTTCTCTGACAATGCTTTACCTCTGGGATTAGACTAAAGAGATAAAAGACTTCCCTACCTTCTGCTTCTCCAGCTAAGAGCAGCAGGCATACCCACACAAATTCATGCCACGTGTCAATATGTAGATTAAATCTGAGAAAGGGAAGGCTGGGAACAGCTACATCAGTCAGGGGGGCTTCACAGAAGAATTGTCTCTGTTCTATACCATGTTACAATAGTCAAAAGCTCTGACCAATCTCTGGATAACAACCCAGAGGTCCCAGAGGTCTTTGGCGTCCTTATTCCATTTGTCAGAAATTGTTTTAATAATTTTATTTGATGGCCCATTCACATTAGATGGGAAGAGCTGTTCTCTGGTTCTTAGAGGGAATAATTATTCAGTGTTTCTATTATTTAAGATTGAAAACCAAAACACTCCATTGCAGAAACTTCTCCAATGGGGTCAAGGCTGATAGAAATGAGTGGCTGGGAGGTGCTGAGGGATTGTGGTGAACCAGTAGTTGTAACAATACGTCTAGACTAGACCTGTGGTTGGGCAGTGAGGGGGCAGAAACCTTTTCTTCCTGTGCCTGTGGGATACCTGCTCTGCTTATCAGACACCGTTATGCCAGACTAGTGTGTTTCACAAGCAATAAATTCATAGAGTGACTGTCCTTAGGGGGAAAAAAAATTATGTGCCTTTTAGTTGTCTGTCTCCAGCTTCTGCTGCCTGCTTGTCAGAGTCCAGCCCTTCTTCTGGGATGGGTCACTCTAATGGGGGCAGAACAGCTGTAGACATGGAAGGGGACAAAGCTTTCCCGACTGCGTTCCTTGAGCTTTTTAGGTCTGTTTTGAGGCCACACACTCGCCCTTGCCCAGGAGAGAAAAATCCAGGCAGGGGCAATCATTTGAGAAGTAAAACTGCATTAAGACCTGTTATGTGAAATCCAGAACTGCCTCTTACCAAACGAAGGGATTGATCAGCCAGTCGTCGAGATGTCCAAAATGTGTATTACGTATTTATTCAGCAGCAGGTTTTTTTGTTTGGTTGGGGGGGGGTTTTTTTTGTATTTTTTTGTTCGGTTTTTTGTTATTTTGCTGTTATTGTGTCCTCGGGCCGGTTCGGTGGTGGGCGTTAACGAGCTGTACGGTTTGAGCACGGGGAACTCGCATTAAACCTTTTCCCGTGACACGCTCCGTGGCTTCTGTTCCCGAGGGGGCCCGGGCCGCCGCCGCCGCCGCCCTCAGGCCGCGGAACTACAGCTCCCAGCGTGCCCCGCGCGCGGCGCGCGGCCATGACGCACGGCCCCCGCACCGCCCGGCCGACGGGGCCGCGGGGTGACATGGCGGCCGTGGGCGAGCGGCGGTGAAGGTGAGCCACGGGCGGGGCCGGGCCGAGGGGACCTGGCAGCTCCTCCAGGCCGGCCCAGTCTCTCTGAGGGTCGCCCCCGGAGAAGCAGGGATAGGGACAAGGACAGGGATAAGGGCAGGGACGGGTGAGTGTCGGAGCCTCTGGGGCAGGGTCCTGAGGGGGCACGAGGAGGGCCCTTCCCGCCCTTTCCTCCCGCCGCTGAGCGCTGAGGGGGAGGCGGCGTCCGTCCGGAGCGTAAAGCCAGCGCATTCTGCGGGCACCGGAATGGCGGGGGAGCAGAGCCCGGAGCACCCCCGAGGCACACAGGGATGGCGGGGGAGCAGAGCCCGTGGCGGCGGAGCTCGGTAGGCTGTGTCCGTCATCCGCGGTACCTCTGCCACAGGGGTGGAGACCGGCTGGACTCGGCGTCGCTGAAGGAGCTGCGGGACGGAGTGCGGCCGGGGCGAGGGAGAAGGCAGGGAAAACTGCTTCCATTTGGCTTCGAGAGGGTCTCAAGCTGGCCATGCGTGACTTTTGAAAACGTAACTCATCCTGAAAGTAAGCAGAGGATGGGGAGGAGTGATCTCTGCGAGCCTTTTTATTGGAAGGGAGAATGAAAGAGTTTTGGGGTTTTTTTCCTGATGCATGAGTTGTATAAAGTGGAGCAATTTCTTTGTGAGAGAAAGAAGATAGTCCTTAAAATGCATATTTATCTAGTTCTTGTAAAGATGCTCGGTTGGATCACAGAATCATGGAATGGTTTGGGTTGGAAGGGACCTTAAAGATTATCCAGTTCCACCCCCTGCTATGGGCAGGGGCACATTCTGCCAGACGGGTGGATCAAGTCCTGTCCAGCCTGGCCTTGAGCACTCCCAGGGATGGGGCAGCCACAGCTTCTCCGTGAAACCTCTGCCAGGGCCTCCCCACCCTCGCAGGGAAGAATTTCTTCCCAGTATCCCATCTAACCCTGCCCTCTGTAAGTGGAAAGCCTTTCCCCCTTGTCCTGTCTCTACCCCCCCTTGGATAGATGGTGACACTTGGTGACACTGGTCTTTGCTGGATTTTTCCCTGTAGCGCAATGTCCCTGTTGTTTACTCGTTCCAACTCAATAGTTGCAGTGAAGAAGGATAAAAGACACATGGCTGAGGTAAATGCTTCTCCACTTAAACATTTTGTCACTGCAAAGAAGAAAATCAATGGTATCTTTGAACAGTTGGCTGCGTACATCAGTGAGAGCTCCTTGTTCCTAGAAGGTAATTTGAGTTCTTGAACTATGAGTGCATAACAGTGCTCTACCTACGTGTGATTTCCCCCAAAACATGCACCAACCCCCTCCATCAGTTAAACAGCACTGCTAAATCTGTGTTTATTTATACATGCATGTCTGTTTATGCATTCATGTTTGTAAGGAAAACCAAAAATTATTTTGTTGAATTTGGGTGGAGTTTAGGTTCATATTTTGAAGATGAGAAGTTCATGCATGTTAAGAAACTGAGCCAGTTAGGGAGCTGTGCTTGGTGTTTATGTTAGGGAGATTTTTAATTAATTACACAACTCCAGTAGGTATTTTTTGCCTGTAATCCTTTCAATATTCTTGCCTGAACACATCATTGCTACTGACATGTAACATACGCCAGTAATTGGCTTTAACAGCTTAAGGCACACACAGATTTTATCTCCAAGGGTGCTGGACTGTCTGCAGTGTTGGCTGTTCTGCTCAAGGCAGTCCCAAAGATGAACGGTTATGAGATACACAAAAGAGTCCAGTTGATAAATCCTATTGTAAAATTGCTTCAGGGTGTCCTTGCCTATGTCAAGGCCACCCATGTGAGCTGTGGGGCACAGATAAATGTTAAGTGATACCATCACAGAGAGGCATTTCACCTGGGTTTGACCCAGATGGCTTCTGGCATTCAGAGACATGATCTATTTTGATTTTAGAAACACACAAGAATGCAGAGCTTGATCCTGTCACCACAGAAGAGCAGGTACTGGAAGTCAAAGGCTACCTGTCAAAAGTCAGTGGTATTAGTGAAGTGTTGGCAAGACGACATATGAAAGTTGCTTTTTTTGGGAGGTGAGTCACATGCCTGTGTTGCCTACGCTCCCCATTCAATAAAGCATTTGAGTATTGTAGCCAGTAAAAAATATTTACATAAAAACTAGTGCTTTAGCTTTTGCTTGTAATGTTCGTGTCCCTGATACAGGTGCTCTTGTAAATTGGAAACAAGTATTGTATTACGTAATTCTTCAATTTGAAGAATTCTTTAAATAGGGAAATAGAAAAGTCTTTTTGCAGGTTGCCTCTGGCACCTAAATTGTTAATGGCTCTGATACAGCTTGGCTGTAGAGAACTTGCTTTTGTAATATCGAAATGAGCACACCTGGTTCTTGGAAGCCTGAAACACTGTCCTTAATCTGACTGCAGGACAAGCAATGGGAAGAGCACTGTGATAAATGCCATGCTGTGGGACAAAGTTCTTCCTTCAGGAATTGGACACACCACTAATTGCTTCTTGCGCGTAGAAGGGACAGATGGACACGAGGCTTTCCTGCTGACCGAAGGTTCAGAGGAAAAGAAGAGTGTTAAGGTACAATTTCCTTAAGCATAAGGTTAAGAGCTCTTCAGAAATGTCAGAAAAGAAGAAAAAAAAAGTCACAGTTAAGGATTTTAATCATTAAAGGAGTGGAGATGAAGAATGAGTCTTTGTTAGACGTAGGAAGTAAGGAATGAAGCAAGTTGCAGAACGGGGACTTCTTCATTTTATGGAAGAGATGATATGTTGTACTTGTTAGTGATAGCAGGGAACAAGGACTCAAGAGGTTCTGAGCTTTGTAAAACTGATGGAATCACAGACTTCCTGGTAATTCCTCAGTAGCCTTTCCTGACAGGAAAAATCTCTCATAAACTCTCACTAGCAGTTGCCTTTTTAGTAGGACACTTAAGAAGGTTTTATGTGGAAAACCTTCCAGAGAGAAAATAATTTGAACTTGGGCTTTATCTCAAATTGTCTGTGAACGGCCCTGAAGGGAAGATAATTGTGTTAGTGGGTCTTGGCATACAGGAAATGTTATTTCCATCTTTTTGTAGACCGTAAACCAGCTGGCTCATGCCCTTCATCAGGATGAACATCTGAATGCTGGCAGCCTAGTCAGTGTAATGTGGCCCAATTCCAAATGTTCTCTCTTAAAGGACGACCTGGTGCTGATGGACAGGTGAGAAATAGCTTTCTTTCCTTTCCTGCTTATCACAGACTAATTATAGAAACGTTTTCAAATATATATTTAACAAACCTCAAGGGAATTGACCCTGTAGTGACCAAAGTCCCTTGCTGTAATTAAAAGTGCGATTTTCTTGGTCATTACTTCCTTTTAGCCTGTACTCTGTCACTTCAGGGCAGTGAGCTCAGACATGGGAAATGAATGCTCTGAAAAGCTCTTATTACCTTCTTAAATTCTGTTTTTGCTGTATTCACAGCACAGTAATATCTCATTTCTCTTTATTTCTAGCCCTGGCATTGATGTAACCACAGAGCTGGACAGCTGGATAGACAAATTCTGTCTTGATGCTGATGTATTTGTCCTGGTGGCAAATTCTGAATCAACATTGATGCAAACTGTATGTGCAAGTCCACTTGTTCAATGAATTTGGCTAAAGGTTAAAAATATTTGCCATATTAATTTAAAGAGGTTTTGTTTTATTTTCCTTAGGAGAAGCAGTTCTTTCACAAGGTGAATGAACGTCTATCTCGACCCAATATATTTATTTTAAATAACCGTTGGGATGCATCTGCCTCTGAACCAGAATACATGGAAGAGGTTTGTGATGTGTTTAAACTGCTTCTCTTTGCATGGATATTATGGAGTCTGTTTTGAGTCTGGTCCTTGGGGATACGATCAGTGCTATGTGTGATGGTTTTACAGGTCGGATTTTTGTCACCTGAGTGTGTAGACTAGAGGGAACATAGACTAGTGATTAGGACACGACTCTTGAAATTTCTGAGCAGGAAATCAAGAGTCTCACAGGGGCCCTTTGAAGTTAGATCACTTTAGAAAACCTCTGGAAAATTCCATAAAGTAGCACTTTTTTTCATGCTGTTTTGTTAGCTTAGACCAGCAGAGGGCATTTGGGTGCCTGGTCTAACCTTTAAGAGATGGATAACGTGGATTTAACTGCAGGTGTGGTTTATCATGGTTATCCCTCAGGTGCGCCGGCAGCACATGGAGCGGTGTACTGGTTTCCTGGTGGATGAGCTGGGTGTGGTGGATCGAGCCCAGGCAGGGGATCGAATTTTCTTTGTGTCTGCAAAAGAAGTGCTGAATGCCAGGATTCAGAAGGCTCAGGGGATGCCAGAAGGAGGTGAGGAAATCTAGCAGAAACTTTCCATTGACTTACAGAGATGAGAATAGAGAGTGTCTTGTTTCAAAAAATGTATAAAATTGGGGTAGGCCAAATTATTTATATGGCAATCACAATGGAAGGGGTGACTTAGTAGCACTTTTACATTGGCTTCAGTGTAAAGCAAAAGCATTTCCTGATGTCCAACCTCTGATTGCTTTCTCAGAATTTAAGTGGTGATGTCCAATCTCTGATTTCCTGATGTCCAACCTCTGATTGCTTTCTCTAAATTTAAGTGGTCCAACCTGATTTCCAACCTCTGATGTCCAGCCTCTGATTGCTTTCTCAAAATTTAAGTGGTTGTTTTGTGCATTCCTTCTCTCAGGTGGAGCTTTGGCAGATGGATTTCAAGTAAGAATGCTTGAATTTCAAAGCTTCGAGAGAAGGTTTGAGGTGAGCATTATGTGTGCCGACCTTTTGGTTAGATTTTACTCCTGAAAGACAGGCACTCATGGGGGCATAGTTTGGAAATAGATCGTACAGGAAGGAGAAATTGTGTTAGTATGGTTCTGCCTGCTGCTAATCTTGGGCTGCCTTTTGTGTACAGGAATGTATCTCACAGTCAGCAGTGAAAACAAAATTTGAGCAGCATACGGTGAGAGCGAAGCAGATTGCGGAAGACGTTCGTCTCATCATGGACTCCGTGCATGTTGCTGCCCAGGAACAGAGGTGAGAGCTGTGCCGGTGCTTGCATAACTGAAGTTTGTATTCTGGGAGAGATGTAAGGGAACCTGAGCATTTGAAATGCAAAGCAGAATACAGCGTGCTTGAGAGCGGGAAGGACATGTATTGGTGGTCTTGCTTCTAGTGAATTATGGAAGTATTGGGAAAGGACCTTATTTTTGTCCTGTGCCATGACTGTGTAATGCGTTGCAGGTATTTACATGTTTGGTTACTGGACAGGAAAATCTGTCTTATTTCTGGAATTCAAATATATTTATAGATCAAAAATGCATTTATCTGGCATTTTGATGGATAGGGCTTTTTTCACCAGAGTTTACTGTCTGGAAATGCGAGAGGAACGTCAGGATCGTCTAGGGTTTATTGACAAACAGCTGGAGCTCCTTACTCAAGACTACAAGCGGAAAATCAAACAAATCACTGAAGAGGTGGAGAGGCAGGTAAGCAGGAGTGTCTGTGGAAAACTGGATTGTCTGAAACAGCTGCCAGTATGGTGGGGAAGATAAGCAGTGCTGACAAAGCACTGAAGTACTAAAAATGTGGGAGTTACATATGGGAAGAGGAGAAAAGCTTTCAGAAGCTCTATTTTCTCTCCTGTGCTGTTTCTCTAGGTGTCAAATGCAATGGCAGAAGAAATCAGACGGCTCTCAGTGTTGGTAGATGAATACCAAGCAGACTTCCATCCATCTCAAGTAGTTCTTAAAGTGTACAAGAGTGTAAGTGATGTTTGCTTAAGCAATTGAAGAGACTTTTTTTAGCTCTGAGTAATAATGCCAGTTCATTGTTAGACATCTCAATCTTCCAGCTAGGATATGAGCTAAAGCTTTAGTTTTTTAACTATCTCAGTAGTAAATTGATACACAGTATATCATATTATATAGATTGAACTGAACTTTTCCTGAACTAAAGAGTCTGTGTGAGATTTTTTTTAATTTGCCTTTTCATCCCCTTCACTGAAAACTGGGGGGAAGTATGAAATTAATGTTAGAACACTGGGCAGACAGATTGTGTGCTCCTGTTTTGCGAGGGTCTTTTTAACTAGCAAGTTCTAGCACCTTCAGCCTGCATCTTAGCTATGTTTATTCCCATCTTAATAAACTTCTTTTGTTTGTCAGGAGCTGCATAAACACATTGAGGAGGGCCTGGGCCGTAACATGTCAGATCGTTGCTCCAGTGCTATCACAACTTCCCTGCAGACAATGCAGCAAGAAATGATAGGTCAGTTCCACAGGCCATATTGCCCTTTCTCTTCCCTTGAATTGCAATGCAAAATAACTAGGCAGGTGTTCTGGGTTTCTCATGAATCCAGTGGCTGATGTGCAGCTGACACCATCTTAGTTTCCATCTTGATGAGTAATGCTGTTGTGCAGAGGACTGTGTCTGAACTTATGCAGTGATTTCCTAATGAACATGCACAGTCACAGTGTAATCCTCATGACAGAGTGGAACTGTGGTGAAATTTGGGACATTCTCACACCAAATCCTAATGAAATACAAATTACTTGTTACTAGGTGCCTGTCTGAATATGGGACCATGGTGCCTAAAGAACTGGGTTTCACATTTTGTTTTCCAAGGTCTTGCTAATCTGTAAACTTCACCAACTACCTCTAAGGATTTTGGAGGGTCCATGGAAAGATTTCCTTCTGGGTTGGTCTGAAGAACCAAGAATTGAATGATAATTGATGATTTATCTGTTAGTTTGCAATATGCTTGGCTTATGAAATTTAACATACTAAGAAAACTGACTGTAGAGGATGAAACAATCCATAAACACCCTGATTATAGAATACAAGACCAGTGAATTCTTGTGAACTCAACAGGCCTTTTTTGTATGTTTTTGTTTTCTCTCTGTGTAGATGGTTTAAAACCCCTCCTCCCAGTCTCCGTGCGGGGCCAGATAGACATGTTAATTCCCCGGCAGTGCTTCATGCTCAGCTATGATCTGAACTGTGACAAGCTTTGTGCCGACTTCCAGGAGGACATCGAATTCCATTTCTCTCTTGGATGGACAATGCTGGTGAACAGATTTTTGGGACCAAAGAATGGTCGTCGGGCCTTGATGGGCTATAATGACCAGGTAGAGTACCTCACTGAGTGATTGGGGAAGATATTCATTATTTCAATGGCTACTGAAGTTCCTTCGGTGGGAAGAGCAGTGATTCACCTCCTTTTATTCTCTCCTTTGATTTTGTTTTGTCCCTGTTTTTCTAATTAGGTTCAGCGCCCTTTAACACCAGCAAATCCCAGTCTGCCTCCTTTGCCTCAGGGCTCTATGACCCAGGAAGAACTCATGGTGTCCATGGTGACCGGACTGGCCTCTTTAACTTCCCGAACTTCCATGGGGATCATCGTGGTTGGTGGTGTGGTATGTGTGCATTCTAGGTAGCATTTTTATAACTTAAGTTGGAGCACTGATGTCAAAAGCACTTGCACTGCCGAATCCTGTAGATATTTGCTATGGACAGATAGGGTTTTCTATTTCCTATTACCTATTTTCTCTTTTGATCTTCCATTTGAGTACAGTGAGCTGATTTTGCAATGCTCTGTGCACCATTTTTGGGCGTGAATATCAGTCTGAGATGATGATGGTGTAATTTGTTCATCCTTGTGCTTCTTTAGGTCTGGAAGGCTGTGGGTTGGAGACTGATTGCTCTCTCCTTTGGCCTCTATGGGCTGCTCTACGTGTACGAGCGCCTCACCTGGACCACCAAGGCGAAGGAGAGAGCGTTCAAGCGGCAGTTCGTGGAGTACGCTGGGGAGAAACTGCAGCTCATCGTCAGCTACACGGGCTCCAACTGCAGCCACCAAGTCCAGCAGTGAGTTCCCTGTGTTCAGATAACACCTTATGGGAATTCTGTCGTTTGGAGTTGTTCCTTGTTAAAAAAAAACAACTTCATGCTGAATTCCAGATTTTTAAAAATGTAATGATGCGTGTTTTAAAAATAATAATACTTTTATTTTGAATATGTAGTGTTTGGGTGTTGTTAGGCATTAGTCTTAATATACTTCCATGTCTCAAATCAAAATGCTCTGACATATTCTTGTGCAGAAGTGGAAAGATGAATGTCTGAGTAATGATACCATCATCCCTATACATCAAAGGGATTTATTCCTTGAATGTGCTGCTTGATCTTACTTTCCATTATACTCAACTCTTCTTGTTTCATAGAGAGCTTGCTGGAACATTTGCTCATTTGTGTCAGCAAGTGGATGTCACACGGGAGAATCTTGAGCAAGAAATTGCTGCCATGAATAAAAAAATAGAAGTTTTGGATTCACTGCAGAGCAAAGCAAAACTGCTCAGGTGAGATTTGATGATTCCATACAGTTGTTTTTCATGTGATTGCTCCAGGATGTTCATATGAGCTGTACCTTAGAGTTCATTCTGTCTTTGTCATAGCACTTGATGTGCAGATGTCAGCACTTTTCCCTACCAAGTCATGTTCCCTTTTACTAGGTACTTTCCTTTGGACTGTTGGCAGTCATTTAAACCTTCTGTCTCACAAAACACCTTTTTCTTCCTGTTTTTTTTTTTTTTTTGGAATTAAGGTTCCTTCCCATTTTTGAAAACATAGTCTTCCACTCCTACAAACTCCTTCAGGCCCGTATAAAATTATGCAAAAAGTCTTGCCTTCACCTTTGTACCCAGTTGTCTTCTGCTTTCTTTACCCTGCAGAGGATGTTGGGAAGACTTTTTCAAACATTCCTTACCTGCACAGTAAGACCAATATGAAGGTGTGTCCAAAATGTCTGTTTAAACCTCTGAGCTTAGGGACTGACAGCAGGCAAGCATTCTTGGTCTGCAAAGGAATGGCAGCAACCTTTTGGAATGAACCTCTGGCACTCCATGCCTTGCTGTATACTCATTTTTGTTGCACTTCTTTCTGACTGGCTTTAGAAGATCTGTTTTATTCACCTAACAAAACTTTCTGTCCTTGCAGGAACAAAGCAGGTTGGCTTGACAGCGAGCTCAACATGTTCACACATCAGTATCTGCAGCAAAGCAGATAGTGTGAGAAAAAGAGAAAAACAACAGTTTCCCTTCAGTGCTCTCTTAATTACTGCAGAGAACATGGTGGGTGATGGAATTCCCTAAAGGGAATGAGCAGGAGCATATTGCTGTGTTTCCAGTTGCTGTGTGAACAGTAGGATTCTGCTTCCTTGTTCTGTGTCCCACCTCTAAACACTACCTGTTAATAACTCTTCTTTTTCCTTGTGAGAGCAGGTTACTTCAGGAGGAGTGTGTGCTTTATACATTTACAGGGGGCTTTTACTGTACTTCATTTTGCTTTAAACAAATTTAAAGCAATCAAGCAAATGTTTATCAGGCTAAAAGTTAGTTCTGACTCATCTTTATGGAGTAATTTATTTTACTTCATAAAGACAGCTTTTGACTTCCAGGCCCCAGGTTGATGTATGTGTGACAAGCAGCTGGTTGAGTAAACACAGATCCACGCACACAGACATGATGGTGGTTTCACAAAGCATTTCTAGCCCACACAGGCTTGTCTCTGAGGTTAACATTCCGTTATTCTTGAACATAACAGAAAATCACAATGTCCCTGCATAGAAAGGTTTATTGCTCTCAGGATGCTTAAACCTGTGAACAAAACCCAGTTCTCCTCTGGAGCAAGAGGGATCAAGATTTTGCTTTGGTAAGCTTAAGGAGTTTGGAGTTAGTTTCTTCCTCTTAAGAGCTCTTTAATAACACAGTCTGGCCCATATCCTGTCGTGGACAAATAGTTTGCAGAGACAGAACTAGTTCCTGTGAAGGAGATAGTGCTGATAATTTGGCAGCTTGTTGAAGAAGAAAACGAGGAAAGAGAAGCCAGTTGACATAATGTAAAGCACTGCATTATGAGCTCAGTTGATGAATGTGGGTTTTTTTTTTTTTTTTTGGAAAAGCACAGCTGTCTTTCTGGAAACAGGCCTGTGGAATTCCATTACCACTACGTGGCCACAAGAACAGCATGTGGATTACACACACTGTAAGAGATGTTGCTTCATGTAGAGTTCCCACACGATGTTACAGTCTGGGCAGCAATAGGATTTGGTATGTTTCTCTTCTGTTAAAAGTATCAGAACATGCTGGCAAGTACAGCTCCTCTGGGGTGGGGGGAGTTGTGGCTCTTGTAGTTCATGCCAGGGCAAGAATGGCTTAAAGCAACTTAGTTTTTTAAATACATTCTTTATTTGCAAATACATTAAATTGTTGAGTTTTGCCCTGATGCACTTGGAATATAATATTTGGGAATTGTAAGGATTTGAGTCTCTTCCAGTTGGAATTGACAGAGAAGAAATTCTGGCTGATTTTAGGAGCCTTAATCCTTAAGTTCCTTTCTTGCAAGCTTCTTTTCCTCCTTGTGGGTCAGTATTTTGCCATGTGTTGGTTATCATCTTTCTGTTGCCAGCAAAATATCTGAGGAATCCAGATTCAGATCCTGTGGTTCTGAGGTTAGTGACAACCTATACCTCTTCAGCATCACACACAGAGAATATGGTCTGTCTTTGAGCAGGCCCCAGCTGAATTCAGAACTACTGAGCAGTGGGGTGTTTTTCATATTGACAAAGAGACTTTTCCCTTGAAAATGGCTTTAGCATTTCTCATTTATGCTCAGGTGTGAATATATGTGCCTGTGATAAGTCCCATGTTTTTCATATCATGGAACTTCCAGAAAGAAGCTGCCTGATACTTGAGGGAGTAAAAATAGTGAAATGTCAGTAAGTACTTCTTAGGTAAGGCTGTTCTGAGATTTGCAGCAAGACTTGAGGAATCTTGTGTAGGAGCGGGCAGTGAGGCATCCCTAGAATGCAGAAGGGAAACAAACCTTTCCCTTCCAGTAGAAAGCTTTGACTCCAGCTCAGACTGAAAAGCTGTTTCTATCAGAAGGTTTTTTTGACCTTAACTGGGTTCCTCAGGAATCTACCAGGATGAGAATATAGATTTGATCAAATCTGAGAACGAGCAAGAAAGAAATTCAAGTCGTTGCTTTTGAAGTGTGTACTCTGGAGCTTGTGGTGAAGTATATTGGAGTAAGTGGAATCATCTTGTCTTACTCTCCTGCAGGTCTTGGTTGAATAAATTTGAATCTTTACTCTCTCAAGCTGTCACACACAGAGCTATAATAAGCTATGTTCTGTTCTATTGAGTTAAAATACTAAGCATGTTCTTAATACACAAGGATATTGTCAATTCCAGGTCAAGGCAGAGGATGATGTTCAACTGCTTAGCAGCTCAGGACTACTTGATTTTGACGAGGTGGTGTTATCTCATCAGCGGGCCTTCAGGGGAAATCTGATAAATGAGCTGATCTTTAAGCCAGTGTCTTATCTGTGAAGGGAAGAGAGATTGAATCTTAGAACCCAGTGAGTTGCTTCTGTGTGTGTGTCTGATGCTGCTCAGGCCCGGGTGCTGTTGGCATTCTCACTGCAGAACTCACTAACCTACAGAACGGGGGAAAGAACCACTTGAACTTTTTCAGAAGCAAAGCTGCTAACATGTAAGGGTGTAACCCTTGTCCTGGAAGCCCAAGTGATCGAGAATCAAACTTTTAACAGACAGTCCTGTAAGCTGGATTCCTCTGAAACAAATTACAGCTGTACTTCTTTAATTGAGAGTGGTGGAGGAATGAACACTATCATGAGTTTGTTCTCTTCTGATTTGCATAAAGAATGCTAAACTATTCCTTAGAACAGTAATTCCAGAAACAGTCTTCCCCAAACTCCCATTAAAGAAGTTCAGCTAAATGCACTTTTATCTTATTGCTGCTACTTACTTTTCCTCTTGCATTATGTTGATGGAGCTCTTCCAAATACTCTTACCAGTGAGTTTTCTCTCTGCTGTATTTAAGGTGATAAATTTGCATGAGTTAGTCCTGTAACAGTGCTGTAAACAATGGAAACCAAAATAAAAATGAATTGGAAAAGCATTTCTTCTGATGTGTCCTGCATGTTGTGATACAGTCTTCCAGTGTAAGCCTATCATCTTACATCAGTATGTATAGCTTTGTTGCTTTGTGTTACTGAATTGCATGTTTGACACTGGTGACCTTTTTCTGTGTTCTTACTTTGAAAATTAACAAGGAGACCAATGATGCTGAATTGCCTGATAGAAAGTTTTAGTTGCACTAAAATTGTCAGTATTGAATCAATGATTTCTTGAGAATATTGTAGGAAAGAATAGTGAGCAACTACTGAGTTGGTGGCCTCAAACTGTGGTGGATCAGTATCCTCAGCTGGTAAGTTACATCGGGCGAGTCAGAGAAGTTAGAGAAGTCCCATTTCCCGTGACGAGTTTTCAAAACAACTTTGGGCTGTGGGCTTGCTTGGGCTACGTGTCCCTTCCGACGCGGAGCGCTGGGGGCAGGGTCGTGCCGGGGCTCCGCGCCGAGCGCTCCCGCGGCCGCGCCCCGCGCATGCCGGGAGCCGCGGGGCGGGACCGGCCGCTCCAACGGCCGCGCCGGGGCCGCCCGGGGGAATCCCGGCGGCGGCTGGAGCCGGCCGGGCATCCCCCGGCTCCCGGAGCTGGCCGGGCTTCCCCCGGAGCGGCGGGGGCGGCGCAGGTGGGCCGGGAAGCGCGGGGCCGGCGCGGGGAATGAAGGCCGCAGCCGCGGGGCCGCAGGGCCTGGCGGGACTCGCGGGCTCCCGGCGCTGCGAGCGAAGGGGAGAAGGGTTCACGTTCTCTGCCGGCTGCCGGACCGGCCTCTCGCGTAGGAAAAGGGAATTCTGCAATGCTCGGGCGCTCTCGCTCGTGAGCCTCTGTGCAGGAGCAGCGCGGAGTGTTAAACAGCCTCCTCGCAGGGAGTTCTCAGCTCCCGAGACAGCCCTTGTTCCTTTCGAACTGCGGGAGGCGAAGCTCCTCTTCAAAAGATTTCAAATTACAGCACTTTCATAAACCTGAGCCCCCGGGGCTGGGCATGAAGGACTTGCAGATTATGCCAAGAGTGGACCTCATCTGGTAAAACCCTTCCAGAAAGTCCCTCGACTGATGTTATTTTCCGAGTATTTGCTTTCTGATAAGCAATGATGAGTGGATGCTCATCAAATCTATTAGCTTTGTCCTGTGAAGGCTGTGAGAACTACTGTTTTTTTTCAAATTGTCTCAAATTTAGTGTCTCAACACTGATATTTCTATTTTATGTTTTGTAGTGCACCTCTCCCTTATTTTTTGTAACAAAGAGATGCTGTCGTTTGTTGATTGTTAGCACTGCTCTTGATTCCTCCCGCTGCTGTTTTATCACATGTGCATTTGATTCCTCATGTCCACTTGCCAAGGTAGCAGACACAAAAGCAAATTAGATGAGGTTTTCAGAAGGTTTTGGGGATCCTTTAGAACAAAAGGTCCCAGAGAAACACAGAGTCTTCTTGAGAACATAATTCATCAGTCTAGTCAAAAGCAATGTGGGAGTTTGGGTTTAGGGTTTGCAGCTGTTTTATTTAAAAATCCACTTTCTGCAAATTTAGAGGAGGAGCTTGTGATACTGTAAAGATGTTGAACAGTGTGACAGCCTTTCAGTCAAACTAGGTTTTATTTATTTATCTGTTTATTAACTCCTTTTGGCCTCCCTCTTCTGATAAAAGGGCATCCCTTTGTGGGATTTAATTTAATTAATTTGTGGGGTTGGAATTGCCTGAACTGTAGTCGTGAGTCATAGCTGAGCCTTTTGGAGCCTTCCTTCCCAGGGAACATGGAAGACAGCTTTGACTCTGTATTTCTTTTGGATGTAGCAGATATATTCACATTAATTATATTTTGAACTTATGAGCATCCTGGTGTTATCACAATATAATTTTCAATGCTTCAAAAGAATATTACAGCAGGATTGCATAAGAATGTCCTAAATAACAGCCTCTAAACCAAATGTCTCTTATTTAGCTTTTTGATGTGAATTTTTCATGTTTACTGTTTCCTCTGTCAGAGTTTCTTTTCTCTGTTAAGTCAGCTCCCAGTTTCTGAGTGCAAAATATTTGGCAGTGTATCCAAGGGGAGAGAAGCATTGGTGGTGCTGGTTCTCAGCTTAAGGAGTTTTGAGCCTGGATGATTTCTCAGGAGCAAGAATCAACATTTCAACAGCTGTAAGTATTTTTTAGGAAAAGTCCCCTGAAAGTGTGTCTGCTTCTTCACTTAATGTAGTGAATTTATGTAGTTCACTCTTCTTCTGGCTTTACATTAAAATGTTTTTGTAGGATGGACTTAGAGCTCCTGAAGAGGCTGCGCCAGGCCAGCCAGGACCTTCTGCAAAGGCTGAGAATGAAGCAGGAGGAGATCAGAAAAGGACTTCCCAGCAAACAGCTCCTTCCAGCATCTCTCCATGGCAGTACAGCTGCTGAGAGATGGATCCCCTTGCCCAGGAGAGTGGTATGTGTGGGGTATGTGCTAGAAATTCAGGGAAGCAAACGGGCCTCTGACAGACAGCAGCTCTGCCTGTGGTGTGGTGTGGTCAAGGAGACATATGGACATGAAAGAGCTCTTAGAAAGTGGTATGTGGAATATGGAGTCTGTTAGAAAAGTAGCTGTCCTTTGGTTATTCTTTACTCTGTGGTCTCAATTTGTTCTCCTAGCAAAGGGTTTGGAGATCAGTTCCTGCCTAAGAAAGGCAAGTTTCTTCTCCTAAGACAGGAATGATCACTGTGGAACAAAATCCTTTTGTTTCTTCTAAGCACTAGGGCTGAAAGTTCAATGGTTCCTCAAATTGGGAAAAGCTGCATTTAGCTGGAAGTGGATCTCTTTTTTACACTCTCCAGAACATAAGGATTTTTCTTTTTCCACCTTTAAAGGAATTTAAAGGAATGAACAGAGAGGTTGATTTAGTGAGTGAAATGTTCTTACAAAAGATATTTGTAGTCTGACTGATGATATGTGCTAAGAGAGTCTGTCCTTACAGAAGGAAAATCATGTTGATGCAGTAAAACCTACAGCTGACCCTGGAATAATGGTGTCTGTGGAACCCAGAGCTGGCCCAGCCCTCAGTTCATCTCCTAAACACAGCAGCAGTGCCAGAGGAGTACAGCAACAACAAGGGAAGACACAGGAAGGAGCAGGCTTCCATTCCAGCTTCCCTGGGAAAGAGAAGAATGTTATGCCAGCATCTGCAGTCATGTGTGGCAGAGAAATCTCCAGAGTGGATGGGGATGGTGGTGCTCAAGGAAGTCCAGAGAAAGAATCCTTCTCCCTGAGACATGGAGAGAACAGAAAACAGTCTGCTCTGCTGCGGGGTTTCCATGAGAAAAGTCATCCTGGGCCATCACTGAGCAGAGTGCAAAATAAAGAGACCAGTGAGCAGCATGTGGTCATCAGAGAGCCCCAGATCCCTAAATCAGTCTTGCTGATGTCTCAGTCCAAAGACTTGAAGGTAGATGTTAAACCAATGCTTTTCTTATTTTCCTAAGTCTACAGAAGGATGAGGAGGAAGTGCTGAGAGAACATTACCTCCCCTGTTCCCACTGTGTAAATTGGAAGTTGGGGTCAGAGCTGTTCCCAGCTGTAGCAGCCAGGGGCTGTTGGCAGTTTGTTCAGGCCCTGCTTTCCTTAGCCAGTGAACTGAAAGACCAGAAATCCATAACACTTCACTGTGAAGTGTTGTCTGTCTTTTGCATATGTCATCCACATGCTGAGGGAGAACAGGCAGGTGCAGTGCTGCTGTTTTTGTCTCCTTAGGCCTGAAGGGCAGGCCCTGGCTGTGATCATCCTCCAAGGCAGCACAGGTTGCCTCATCTTTGGCGATGTGTGATGCAGCTCAGCATTTTGTTTAACGCTCTGAAAAATCCTGCCTTACTTGGGCAAGTTCCTGCCTCCTCTTTCTGTTTTATTTATTGACAAGACGAAGAGCTGGTGAGCAAATTACTGGTAGAGGCATAGCTGGAATCCAGTCTCAAACTAAGCCACAGCTGTCCCATCTGAACAGCTTCCAGGTGTCTCCTCAGCTGTACCTGTGGATGTCCTGTCAGGTGATTAGGAAGTCTTTATGAATTGTTTTCTTTCAGAAGGAAGCTCGTCATGTGACTTTTCAGCTTGACCCTGAAGAAGATGCCATACCTGTCAGCAGCTGGTCTGCCTGTCCTCTGCTGGGCTATGACTGGATTGCAGGTGAATCCTAACTCTGAAGCAAAGCTCTCAGTGTGATGTGGTGGTATTTAGAGTTAAAATACAGTTTATGACCCCTTTGAGGTGTGGTGGAACTGCTGTCCTAGGGCCAACGGAGCAGGTCCCAGCAGAGGGGCTGCAGCTTTGTCTGAGGCCCCTCTGCAGACTAGAGGAGACCTGTGCTTACCTGGCGAGGCGAAGTGGCAGTGGTTTGGGAATTCAGGCAGCAAATGGCAAAGCCTAGTGAGGTCAGAAGGGATACCAAATATCTGGAATGACTGAATGCAGTAAGGGACCCAAACCACACAATAAATCTCTGGCTTGACATGATGTTCTGCCCTTCTCTTTATCATTATTTTGTTTTGACTGTATCTTATGAGGCTTGCTTTGGTATTTTCCCAAATTTTGTAAATCACTGAACTTTTCTCTTTCCTTGGTGTTCTCAGGGCTTCTTGACACAAAGTCTTCAGTAACAGAAAAATCTGAGCAATACTTCACTGAGCTGCACGAGTTCCGACAGTCCAACAGAGAAACCTGTATTCATCAGCAGCACGTGGAGTAAGTGGGAATGGAGAAGGGCTGAAGCAGCAATCTTCAATCCTTTAGTAATCCCTGTAGTAATGATAAGCATAGTCTGATTGGAGCAGGACATTGCAAGCGTGGCTCTGAGGGTCTTTACCTCTCAGTTATGTGTGCTTGGAAAAGGTAGTGCTCTTCAGAGGGTCAGCCCCTGTGTCACTAACTGATTTTCTTGTGTGTTTCTTTAGGCCCAAGGCTCTGGATTGCACAGGTCCTGAACAGGAACTGGATTTGATAACTGATTCTCATAAGTGTAAGATCTATTTCTTCCTAATGCAATTTCTGTGAATAAACAACTAAGCAGTCTTTACTTGTCATCCTGAGAGAGCACCACGTCATGCAAGACTGTGTTATTTTCAGCTGCTGCTTTTCAACCAGATTCAACTTTATACTCCAAAGATACTTGAGTCTTCTAAGGATCCACTCTCAGTGTCATTTTAATTTGTCAGGGTTTCTTGTAATTGGCTAATGTTCTGTTTCTGAATTGAAGAGATTGAAGTTTTGGTTTTGCTTTTTAGGAACTTACTTGGGGACAGGAAATGTATAAGATATTTCAGGAAAAGCAGCTCTTTTTATAGAATGCAGATGTGGCAGTGTGGTAGAACACAGCTTTTCTGGTTGGGTTCAGGCACCTTTTGACAAACAAGAACTACACTGCAGGTTTGTTGCTCCGTGCAGGTGTTTACTGTTACGGATTAAACCAGCGCCTCTTTACTGTCCCTGTGGATTCAGAATCTGCCTGCCCTGTGTGTAAGATCCCACGTACCCACCAGCCCCCGGGGACACTGGAGGAGCCAACCTATGTCAGGTAAATAAGAATTACTGCTTTGTAATGTGCACAACTCAAGGAAACAATAGAGAAGAAAATCTGATCAGGTGAAAGAGAAAAGAGCATCCCAACAGTTCTGTTGAAGGTTGCTGTTTTCAAGGCAGAGATCTCTTGCTTAAAAACTCCTTACCAATCTTTACTATAAGCACGAACAGTATTGAAACCAATGAGAAATGCAGGTTTTATCTGTATTTGGTCCAGAATCTGAATGTACATGTAAAGTGTCTACTGCCCCTAACCCAAAATGGTTCACTTGGTTCACTTTGGCGTTAGACCCTTGGATTCTGAGTGGGAAGGCATGCAGATTCCCTGTGCCTTGGCAGAGGTGTAGGCAGTTACTTCCCATGTGTGGTTCCAGGGTCAGCATTCCCAGGTCTGCCCTTTTGCCAGCCTACAAGTACAAAGCCCATCGCAGGAGGAGCTTGGAGCCGGCAGATGATCTAGCGCTGCCTTCGGTAAGTTGCCGTCTTCCTGCTGATGGCACGACCCCAGCTGGTCTTTGCTTTATAGCAAGAAGGAAAGAGAATCTGGCAGAGTTTCCACTAAAATGTTTGATATGCATCTGTGAGACAGCCAGAATGTCCTTTGGTGTGTTCTGAGTTCATGACTTTGTGTGAGTGAGATAAGATGTATGATGTATTTCCAGTGCTTTACGCTGCACAAAAGAAATTGCCACGTGGAGATTTGGCTGACTTGTTTCAGGTGTTGGCCTCTCAACACGATGAACCATAGCTAAGAGTACCTGTGTTTGTTTCCACAGATGTTAAGCAGTCTGAAAGGCAAGTGTCTATAAAGTATTCACAAAATCAGTAGTGGCAAGGGTGGATTTAAAGCTGCTGTTGTATCGCTGGTCCTGTACTCCAGCCAGTAGTCAATGCTGCAGGCAGTATTGTTAATTTAACCAAGCCCAGGCCTGGAGATTTCCAGGGAAGAGGTGGGAGGGAGCTTAGTTTTGTGGTTTAGGGAACTGGATGAGTCAGTTGAGACAGGTTCAGAGGGGTCAGGTGCTTGAGTTCACAAAGTGGGAGATCAGTTTAGAAAGATGGAAGAGGGGACAGCTGTTCAGTTCTCCTTTATTTGAGATTTCATTTATTTCCTGTTAGTCATATAAAACGCCTCAAAAAATAATAGATTAATTACTCACTTAAACCTCCCTGTGCAGAAATTACTTCTAAACAATAACAGGCCACAATAGATAAAAAAGGGAAGAGCATTCCCATCTTTTTTCACAGCATTGCCTGGCTGGCTGGGAAAACATGGTTCCTTCCAGCAACGCCCTGCTGAGCAGTTTGGATCTGCGAGCCTCACTGGAAGAGAAGCCTTCTCCCTGTCCTCACCTGGTAAGCACAGCCTCACGAGTCCCAGGAGATGCTGGGAATTGCACAAATGGAAATTGCAGCCCCATCTCTGAAGGGTGTCATTGTTGAGGGCTGAGCAAACAAAAATACCTGGAAGAGTATCTCCTTATCACTGCTGGGAAATGTTTTCCTTCTGCTGACTGGTGTGCACAGAGACAAAAATGCAAATGGAGCTGAGTAACAGGCAAAAGCCTGTTCAGCTCACCAGTCTTCATCAAAATGGGAAAAGTCACTTTGGCATTCTTTGATAACATCCTCTTTATTTGGATTCCAGGACTCAGTGTCCAGAGTGGCAGGAGAAGGCAGATCTGACAAGTTTCTACACCTGCCTCACTTGGCCCAGCTGAGGTTTAGCAGAGCAAACCGGGACACCAGACAGCAGCTCTCAGTTCAGACCCCACTCCCTCAACCCTCTGCATCACGACTTGATTGCCCTGGGGAAGGGATGGGCACAGCACGTGAAAACAACTGAGAAGCAAAGCAATTTCAATAATAACAAATCTTTGGACAGATTTTCCCCAGTTTCTGTAGTCGTGGGCGTATGTGAGCAGCCAATATACAGATCTGAGTTTGTACAGTCACTGTGTTCATCTATCATTTTTTTGCCTTTTACAGCTGTTTCTGAGCAGCTGCATGAACTGTCCCAGCTAGGGCTGGGTAAAGTCATGTGTGCAGGATCATTAGTGCATCTGCCACCTCAACTGAGGAACCAGCAGTGTAGCATTAACTCTGAATGCCAGGGTAAGGAATTGGCCTGTGAAGGGCCTGGCTCAGTGGAGTGACACAAATATGTTTATTTCCAAATATTTGAAACATGACACACAATTTTCTAGCGTGTTAAACTTGAGTTCCTCGATGATTTGTAAAAATTTTAAAAATCCAGTTTACTCTCAGTGCAATATGTGTAGCTACAGAGTGTAGTACATCAGAGTAACTTTGAATGTGAAAAACAAAGTAAAATGAATTTTATTCATCAATGAGCTAGATAATGCCTTAAAATGGTTACATATTTTGCTTACCTCTACTTTTCCAAGTTTTCTGGAGATAAACCAAAAAAGCATTTTAGAATTTTTAAATTGTATTAAAACAAACTACTTCATATAGTGAGATTTGTCTGAACTTTATAGACCAGACTTATTTCCGTGTCTGAAAACAATAAAACTGATGTTTTATTTTGCTTTGAATTTTCTGAAACAGAAGTTCCTGCCTCAAATGTATTTTGGGGAGCTAACTTGAGAGAATGAATTTGGTTTGTGCAACTTCTTGGCATTCACTTACTTTTATATGAAATACATTATTTATTAAATCAAATGCATGAACAGACTTTTTTAAACAAGGAAAGGAATATTGCAAGCATGACTTAGCATGACTTTAGCTTTGGGTTATGTATGTGTAGGGCCAACTGAATGGAATTGGTCACATAATTTCCATTATTGGAAATACTAACTTAAAAATCAACTAATCCGTGACTATAGAACACTAGGTGCCAAATTTTATACAAAACAGAGCAAATTTAACATTTTTACTACCTTTCCTTCAAACTCAAGACATCATAAACCTTAATTTATCCTGAAATAAATTACAGCAAGCCTGTTCCCCGCTATAAACAGAGAAAAGATAATGCTGTAGATTGAGTAACATGGTTGGAACCAATGTTGGATTCAAAATGTCTCTTGATAGATGGGAATACATTCAGTCTTTCACACTTGTGAAAGTATTGGTGTGATTATGACCCTCCATTAGAAACAGATAAAAGAAGTTGGTGATGCTGCCCCTGCTCACTCACATTGGTCTCTGTGTGTTGATTCTGGCCTGTGTGATCCTGCCTTCACTTGCAAGCTCAAACAGCCTGAAAATGCTCCTGTTTGTGGAGCCTCTCTTTTAAATTCACATCCTCTCCCCCCAGCTCCTCTGCGTGGCATCTGGAGTTCATAAGTCCAGGCCTGCACAGGTGCCCTTTCAGCCCCTTGCTGTGAGGAGCAAGGATACAGGAATGTTTTGTACAGTAATAACGAGGTGTGCACGATGGCTTTGTCCTGCAGCGTGTCACACAGTCCTGGATAACGCTGCCTTCCATGCAGCACAGGGGACTGAGCTGGCACCTGGGGGTACATTGTAAAGGAGCACATCTGCTTACTGCTTGGAAACTTGCATTTCAGCATGTGTTAAAGCAGCTTCTGCACTTGGACAGTGGACTCTGTGCTGGAGCCAGTGCTGGGATCTGCATTTCCAGGGAGAACAGAGAGGGGGGTGGGGGGGTTGTTGGGATTGTGGGTTAGGAATACTGAAATGTTTTGAGGCCAAGAGTTTCCTAAGCCTCAAAATGATACAAACACTGGGCTTGATTGTGTAGGCACAGAAGTATGGGACAGCTTGTCTGCTGTTCCTGGAGGTAGGCTGGACCTGGATTTATATTTTTTCCCATATTTAACACTTAGGAACATACTGGTTTAGTCTGGGCAGCTGTGTCTGGCTCTGTGTGTGCTCATTCCTGTCAGTTCTCTTCTGCCTGATGTTTTAGTAGTAAAGCTGGTTTTGTTCCCCTTTCTGACTGTATTGCATATATATAAAACTGATTCATGAGATGGGAAATCCAGCTTTGCTTAATTAGACAAATTAGATGCAGTAAATGATGTATTTGTGATTGTTTTGAGCAGACTGATGTAGTTCAGCTGTTAAAATGCAGCTCCCACCTACTTCTCAGTACCAGTGTGAGATGGTCTTTAGTGTTTGTTTGCCTTCTATTAAGATAATATTTGTGGTGTCTCAGGATCAGGAGTTTCTTGCTGTCAGTAAGAATTAATATCAAGAGTTTTGAATGAATGTAGTGCTGATTAATGCGTTCTGTTTTGTTATCAGCACATCAAGCAGTGACTCTCCCCAGAACTCCCAGGTGAAACAGCTGCATGTGGCTTGAACTTGCTTTTTGAATCATTTGCAGACTTTGATTTTGGGGGCTTTCATCTCTTTGGAACTTGTGTTTTCAAAGCCCATAAGGATTTGTTTTCAGAGTGTCTCCAATTTGAAAACACGGGAAGTTCTGCCCTTTCTCTTTGGAGTCAAACCCCTCAATTTCACCAGCTCCCTGGATAATGGCTGACCAAAACTAAGGACTTGGCTTTCTCCCTTCCATTGGTTTCTGCAGAGCAAAACTGCCAGGAAGAGGAAAACAACACCCTAAATTTTTAGGGCTGAGATGCTCAATTAGTCAAAGAAAAGAAGTTTTACAGTCTTTGGAAAAACTGCATCCTGAAAATCTTCCCATTTGATTTTTTTTTTTTTTCACAAAAATGATTTAATATTTCCCAAGTTTTCTTTTGTTTGTGTCCACAAAGGAAATTTCATCTGGTTTCTATTATTAGTTAAGCTTTAAAACTCAGCTTTTAGATGAGGAGAACCAGAGTATGAAGAAAGGATATGAGCTACCCAAAAGGTCTGTGACACTGTGGGGAACTAATGAGTCCCACTTCTGTGTTTTAACCACCTGCCAGTCTTCCCCAAACTTTCTTATTTTCCATTTGGGCTTAAAATGCATAGAATTGGAGCTCTTGGTGCTTTTTCAAATTGCTTTACCACGAGCTTTTTCTATGGAGAGTGACCATGTGTACCTATGCCATCGTTCCAGAAGCTGTAGTCAGAATTACTGAACGTACAGACGTGGTGTGATCTCTCATCTAAGGTCATTTCTCTCTCTCTCTCTGTCTCTCCCAGCCTGTGGACATAGTAATTCTGTGATATGATTTTGGTTTCTTTCATGGAAGCCTCAGCTTTCTTAAGAGAACTGAGTTCTCTGTCAGCTCTTCTCATTTTTCAGTCTGACTCAACATGTACTTTAGTTTTGAAGCTACTATGGGGCAGTAAAAGACATTTTATACAGATTTTTTTTTGTTACATTAGTTGTTTTATCCCTTTATGTAAGGCAGTATTGTTAGTTGAGATAATGAAAACAAAGGTATAATATATTTTGTCCACATAAAATCTATCTAAATGACATGTAAAGGAGTGTAAGTGGAAATTAAGACCTCTTATCTTTATTATTAATATGGTAACCTTTTTTTTTCCTGATGGTAACCCATTTTAAGCCATTGCTACACTTTAACACATGTGCAACAAGAGCTTTAAACCATCTTCATTGTTGATCCCAGTGGGCAAATACACCAAGGTAAATTGCTGAATCAAGACAGCTTTCAGATCATGTTCTCAAGAGCACCTGCAGTGTATATAATCCATTAAAGTGACATAATTAAATGGATTGACAAATATTTAATGCTAAGAATGAGAAGTGTACGTGTCACCAAATAAATATCAGTACCAGAGGGGCATGGAGGGACAGAACTTTGCCAATCTGTGGCATAAATGAGGTTCTATTTCTTCTTCCACGTGCGATTTCACATACTGTGTCAGCTACAGCCAGTTCAAACCCCAATGACTGGCTGTGTGATGTGTCTCAGTGGGATCCCATTGCACCAGTGTTGCTCTTCCTCCTGTCTGTCCTCTTTGGCTGGGAAAGATTTACTGAGAAGTTCAGTATTGGCTTTCCTTACAATGCCTAAAATCATCGAGATCCCGTGTATTCCAGGAGCAGAGCTCTCCCATGGCTAAAATGCCTAAATAGGTCAAGGAAGGCAGCAAGAAAGCAATTCTTGGCTTTCTTCCTGTCTTCATTTCTTGCTCTCCTTCTTTTAAACATGAGGTTCTCTGCATGTCTCATTGCAGGAAATGCCTTCATTTCTCTTCTCTTTTTTAATTTGTACCCCGAGGTTTGTAGCGTGTATCAACCCTGCCTTTAGTACTTCTGGGGCTCATGAAGTTTCAAGCTCTGGCATTGTTTCATCTGGGCAAGAATTTGATGATTTTTTTGTCAGCATACTGCTGGTCCTAAAAGTACAAGACAGACACAGTTAGGTGATGATAGGGGTTACCTTTATAAGGATCCTTACAGTGCACAAAACACTGGATGGAAAGTGCCAAAGATGCACACGTAACATAAAGCAGATACAATTTTTATGTGTTTAGCAAATTAGTAAAACTGACAAGAACCCCAGTTAGAGGCATAGGTGATGAAGTAACTTCTCCCTGGTTCTACCCTGTTCTGAAACCCTCCACCCTCTTAGATAGGAACTAAATTTTCTTTATGAAAATGTGTCTCAGAGAGCTGGTTTCAACCTTGGCTCCCAGAGCCTAACCTTGGACCCCCAGGGCTTGGAGCCACTAGGGAATTTATTTTGCCTTTCTGACTAATAGAGTGGGTAAAATGCTAGCTACGAATACAATAATAGGCTACAGAGCTACAAATACATATATAAAGAATTTAGAGAATATATAAAGGCAAAAAAGCTAGAAATCAATTTGGCATCACTCTGAATAGCAACACTAACAGACAGTGAAATACAGATTTTAGACAAGGTATTTTAATATGTATCCTTTTAAATTTCATGGTCTCTTCTATCTGTCAGAAGTTTAGAGATGACACTTCTCTTGGTGTTTTTTTTTTCCCTCTATACAGCTAGATATATATTAACTGAACATACACATTTAAAAGCAGAAGGAACCATGGTAAAAGTACAACATGAGACTAAAATCAGCTACTTCAAAATTTGAAAATGTCATAAGTACTCTTGCTTGAGCACGTGTGTACCAATGATCCTTCTGGAGTATTCCATTGCTGCTTCCTTTGCTAGGCTCTCACTGTTAGAGCACAGAGAACAGACATTGCTGAAAGGATGTTTTGGGCATGTGGTGGAGACTTTCCCTTGTGCTTAGTTGGGTCTCTGCATTCTCTTGCTCCAAGTGTCAAGTGGCATTTGAACAACCCCTGACTTACAGGGTTTTCTGAATTAATTAAAATAGAAAATGCCAAGATAGCTTGTCTGAGGGCATCACTACCTTTAACACCTAAAGCAAAAAGTGATCCAGGTGTCAGAGATAGATATGTGTAATCAAATAAACATTATAAATAATAACAGCATGCTCACAGGAGCTTCTCCTTGTTTCCTGACAGACATTGTCCTTTGATGGAAGACCAGAGAATCGGGTTGGTTATTTGCTTCCATTTGTTCTGTGGGGTTTTTTCATATTAACATAGGAGGTTATTTTCTAGGAAATAGAGCCACCGTGTAGAGAACAGTAGCGTGGGTTTGTTACAAAATGGAGGTGCTTCTTCCAGTTACTGATAGGGCTTCTTTTGGAAAGCCCCTTTTGTTGTATTTGAAATCAAAATACACAAAGTCTGAAAAAATGCATTCAGTTGGAAATGCTACAGGCCGTGAGGTTCTTGTGGAGCAACCTCTTCACCCTCTTTATTGATGTTGCTTTTATTACACACTTGTAATAACCTTTTGTCATGTAACAGCCTTTCTGAAAAGCCAGCAGCAACAATAAGCAGCTTCCACTTCCCATCCTTTTAAATATCTACTTCAATCAAGAAAGAACTTAATTATTAAGAAGTTGGAGGAAGAATGGCAGCTGGGAAGTCTGGTTTCACTTTGGATGTGTAAGGGGAGTTTTTCTTCTGAGGAGCACTAAGGAGCACCCTGGAGCCTTTCCCTCAGTGAGTGCCACGAGCAACTTGTCCCTTTATCCATGTCATATTGTTCCATGACCCTTTGTAAAACTTAATGGCATTGCCATCTCAGACAAATGTGAATGAAGTTATCCAGTGGGTTAAAACATTATTGATACCATTCATTAAAAAGGAACGAATAGACATATATATCAAAAATGCTCAGTATGCTCATTTCAGTTTTCCTATGGAAAACAGGCCAGAAAACTCTCCCTGGTGCCAGTTCTGGGAAAGTCTTTTACACACAGATTTTTGTACTCACCTAAGTAATTGCTGCATTAGATGCTTTGACTTCAGCAGTGTAACTTAAACCTTCCAGGCTCTCTGTGATGTTGGTGCCTGTCCTTTAGCTAGAAAAGCTTGGATGGGGCCTGATAAGAGAAAAAAAAAACCACAGAGGGGAAGGGAAAAATACAAACAGATCTCATCAATTGTCCTGACTACTATGTTATTTGAAACTGCACTAATAAATTGGGATAATTGCCTGATGGCATATTACTACAGAAGAGTAAGGTGTGTTCTAGGCCATTATTTAATTAGGAAAGTCAAGTATGTATTAATTTGGCATTGAAATTCTTAGTTGTCTCTAGACCTATAAGGCATACCTACCCCAAGAGCTTCTATAGCTAAGAGAGCTTAGAAACTGAGCAGTACCCTGGCAGAGCAGAGAGATGCATTGTGTGTCACATACACCGTGTGCAGTGTGCTGAAAATGCCTGGGGTTTATATGTGATGGCATTCTGGAGAAAGAAATCTAGGTAGTTAAAATTGTTGCAGCTGTGAGTTGAAAATATTTCCACAGGGTCCCTGGGGAATGCTCATCTTTGGTGCTTGGTTGTGATGGCAGTGAGGTAGCTGTGGATCTTTAGTAAAATAATAATTTATCTGACTTTCAGTATTTTCTCATTTCTTTTGTTGTTGGTGCAAAGCAAAGAAAAAACAATCCAGAGGTGTGAGAATTCAAAATGTCACCATTTTCCTGTGTACCTCAGGTGGTTTTCAAGGCACTTGGCCTTTTTGAAGTGGCTAACCTTCACTTTTGACTATACTTCTAGGGCAGATAAGGAGGCTTCATGATATCTTCAGCCACCTGAAATATTTCCAGGCATCAGAACAAAAACCATTCAGAGTAACAAATGAAAGTGAATGAAATGATGAGTAGCAGTCTCCAGGATGACTGTCATCAACAGGAATTCGTTTCTCCTGGGATTGGAGGAAAGGGACGGTTTCTCAGGAGGAAGGTCTGTAGTATGTTGGTATTTGAAGTGGCAACGTGTAAAGCCTAAATCTTAGAGAAGTCACCATGGCTGATTGTGAGTCCTCACCCACTCACCAAACAGGAGTAAAATGACTGTACTGAAAGAATTAGCGTTTCTTACTGGGAACTTCCTTGAGGCTTGGTTGCAACTCTTGAAAAAGTGACTGCTGGATGGGGCAGGGCTTGGACTTGTGCCTGGCCAAGGCTTTGGGGTGGTGAAGTGTCTCTGAGGGCAGCACAGATGACTCAGGAGCCTGTGCACAGCCAGCCGTGTGCCTTGGGTGACAACCTTGATTCTCACAACCGACTCGCAGAAACTCACGGCACCAGGACTAGACATTGAGGCAGTTTTGTTTTGTTCTATTTTTACTTTTCTCTTTTGGGGCAGCCCCCCCCCCCCCCACCCCTTCCTTCTAAATTGTTTTCTCAACTCAGTTGAGTCTCAAAGCCTGTCTCCTGCTTGTCTCAAACAGCTGGAATGTCTCTGGGCTGAATGAACAGGCAAGGAGCATGACTTGGTGGCACCGTGGAAGGGTCTCAGCCTCCAGAAGGGACAACCCATCTGTCTCACCTCCAGCACTGGGAGCCAGGGACGTTTAACACCACCTCAGATGGCTGCCTGCAGCCTGCCTCTGGGACTGTGGCTCCTGCTGCTTCTCCAGGATGTCCAGACAACCCCACAGGTAAGGCAGGGGACACCAGGATCCTGCAGCTCCTCAGGACGCAGGAGCCTGGTGAGGTCTGAGGCACCTGGGGCTGCAGAGCCACCCTGCCCTTCAGCTGGGTGTTGGGGTGGGTGTCCACAGAAGCAGGGTTTGTGCAACACAGTGGGTTAGAGGTGGTGAGCAGAGCTCTCAGGAGATAAAGGTATAAAGCAGAGCAGCCAGGAGGATTTGCCCTCTCTGGGACCTTTACAGGCAGGAGTGTGGGATATGAGCTATGATCTGCTAGAGCTGCTGCAGCTCCAGGCACATCCCAGCTGGGGAGTGAGGAAAGGTTTCATAGGGGTGGGGGGCTTTTATTTTTGCCTGCGTGCTCGGTGACAGGCACCTTCCTTGCAGAGCTCAGTTCAGAGGGCTGCTGCCCACTCTGCTGATGCAAGTCAGGAGGGGCAAACTGACAGGTGTAGAGGGGAAACAATCATAGACCTTTTTCTTTGCACTCCCCACCCTACTGACACTGACTTCCTCATGAATCCACTACTATTTCTGAATCAAAAATCACTTCAAATAGACACAACCCACTAGCTACTCAGCTGATGCTGTAGATGCACACCAGCTCCCTGTTCTGATCCTATCAGCTCTTGTGGGTTTGCTTCCACCCACGCCCTGCCACTTATCCCCTCCTCCTGTGGATCACATGGCAATCCACAGCACCTGGCAGCACCTGGCAGCACCTGGCATAAATCCAGGTGATTTCCCTGACTGACACTTAAAAATTCACATTTAAAAAGTAGAAAGGTCAGGCGCAGAGAGACTGCTCAGGTGAAGTCAAGTAGGTGAGTATTTGCAGGGAGTGTTGGATTGGAAATGAGCCATATTCCCTTACAGTGGAAATACAAGCATGTATTAGCCCAAGAGACCAGTCACTACACAGTAACTGAAAAGTCCAGCACACCACTTGGGCTGCCAGATTTTTTTTCCAAGACACTGACCCCAGTTAAATCTTTGAAAATAACCAAGTTCTGTACCCTCTTCATAGAGGATTTGAAAAAGATCCTCCTGGTTCTTTTGGTAAGAGTAGGAGTTTGCTCTTGTGTCTTTAGTTGTAAATTCCCCTCCCACATTGCAAGCTTGGTTTACTTTCCCCATGTTATCTGTCCTGCCACTGTCTCCTTCCTGAAATGCAGAGGGATGAACATTCTATGGGATTGGAGTCTGTAATTCTTGCTCACCAGAGGAATTCTTGGGAAGGCATTCAGATAAGCTCATCCAGTGTGCTGAATGCAGACTGCTTTAGAAGGAAAGCCAATAGAAACAAAAAGATTATAGTTTTTGACATTACTTTTGGTGGTTTGTTCACAAAATGAATGGGGCAGAGAGAAAATTTGGTTTTCTGATACTCATTGTCAATATTCAGACTCACTGTAAAATTACCATAGACATTGCTGGGATGAGGAACTGGCTTGGCACTGTCCTGCATTGCCTCTCTTGCAGCAATACTTGCTCTTACTGCTAATGGAGCACAAGTGATACTTTCTGATGTGAGCAAGTCACTGTTTACTGGTCATGTTTTTAAACCATGTTCCATCTTACCTCAGCCCACAGTTTGGGTTTTATTTCTTTTTATATTCAGAGAACTCTCACTTGTTGCTAATGCCTTTGCTATCAAGCAAATGAAGCTTGACTACTTGAAGCTGTAGATTATCAGCTTTTCTGTACTGTCAGAATTTGGATAGAAGCTTGACAGACAGTTAACTGTTTTGCTGCAGTATTAGTCAGTTCTAGAATAGCCACTGCTGGTAGATTTTTTTTTTTTACGGTAATATTCTTTCTTCCTGACTTACAGCTCATTTGTAGCAAGCCTGATTTCTTACTTTGCCTCACTAGCACTTTTTCTCTATGAGTTCAAAAAACCATAAATAAGTGAGTCAAACCTTGTCCTGACTGAATTGCAGAGTAGCCACTGAATTCAGCACCACCTTTACAACTGCCATTATTTAAATTGGAATAGCAAACATTTCTGTAGAAATAAGGAAAGTCAGAAGAGCTGTAAAAATCCTATTTTCTAAAACAAATTCTCTCAAGCAAGTGCTGAAAAACCCAAATACTTTTGATCTATATGTTTGCTTTATTTAATTAGTCTTTGATCTGCAATGCATTCAGAAAAGAAAAAAAATAGTTGACTTGCTGAGTGACTGAAAGCTCTAAACTAGTGCATGTCACAGAGCAGTCCAAGCAGGATAGGAACTGCCATCTTTCCTTTCACAAGATGAATTCCAGCTCCTGCTAAATCCAAAGCCTTTATTTGAAGAGAAAGTCAGAGAGAAGGATAAAGATCTCCTGTCCACCACAGCCACATGCCTTACTCCAATACCTGTGTGATCTTCCTCGAATGTTCAGGGTTTTTTTTATAATACACCTTTACAAACAGAAGTCTAAGTTGCAATGACAGTAGCAGATGTTATTGCAATAAAACTGGCACTTCTGCATTGACCCCTTAGAGAATGCTGGGGACCAACCTTCCTGCTGACTTAAGAGCAGAACTTTGCATCATTGTGTTGCTTTTACAGGTCATGTTAGGAGTCAAACAGCTTTAGAATTTGGAGGGAAAAAGATGACAGGAATCCCCCATTGTGACTGATGCTGAGCATTGACATGAATGTTATTTATCACTGGAAGGATCTACACTAATTTTTATACTCATGAAACACCTCTACTGAAGAGATGCTCACTTACAGGTATTTTGCTTATGGATTAGATGTGATGGGGTCTTCAGAAGGTGGTTTCCCAGTCACAGACATCTTGCCATGATTTGTTAAAATGAATTTCTGTTGGACTAAGTTTTGATTTAGAGATGGGGTAATTGAGAGGTGTTCTTTCACAGCAGAGCACCTTGGGTTTGGCTCAGTAGCAGTGCAGGTGGCTACAAAGCTGTGCTTGTAGCTGGACACTTGACAGCAGCATTTGTGGAGGAGCCATGGATGACCTGAACAATGTGGGTGGCTGTAGTGCAGAGCTGCCCTCCTGTGGAAAGGGGGAAAATCTGTTTAGTACGTAGGCCTAGTTCATGCAGTGATTTATCACTGCACTACCATCAGTTCAAATTCATAATCAGAATGTTGGAAGCAGGAGCAGAATCTAATATTCAACTCCTGATTTTAATATTCTTGGCAAGGTAACTTTTTAAAAAGCTGTTCTCTCACATTTTTACACAGACACTATTCTTTTATTTAAACCCAAACCCAGACAATTAAATAAACTGTAAGCTTATGTGCTGCATTAGTAATTCAATAATTCAAGGGTTTGTACTCTTGTGTAAAATTCAGCTTCATTTGCAGCCAGAGTTGGTTGCCCAGGAGAACCAGGAAGAAAAAATTAGGTGTTTGTGGTGACTTCCCACAGCTCTTGCAGAGAAACTAATCCAGGCTGACTTAGCTACAGCCAGGATGCTATTGTTTCTTGAATTTTCTTTATAGAAACAGCTAATTCACTAATTAACTCAGGACCGACCTTTTGTGAGGTGACTGGTCATTTCCTGTTGCTCCTGCCTGGCCAGGGCTCCCCTGCACACAGACATGAGGAGACACCTCTTCCTTCTCCTCCAGCCCAGGGCTTCCTCCTTGGAGCAGGAAAACACCGGTGCCCCTTGGTAAACGTGCTTTGAGTCAGGCTGAGCAGGCAGAAGCTTGCTCTTGCCTCTACACTCAGCTACAAAATGTGCTTGTAGGAAGCCCAGGGGTTATAGTGCAGGGACGTGTCAGCGTTCTCACTTCTGGTACTGGGCTTGGATGAAATTTAATGGTTTTGGATGGCTTCGTTGGCCCCAGTTAAGAAGTGACACCTAGATTATTTTCCCTTCTAACCCAATAACTGACCCCTCAAGACCTGCAATGTGGATTTTTCTACCCAATTACAAGATACCACCCAAACCCATGAAGAAGAAGGAAGAAAAAGGAATATGAGACAACACCCTATGACCTCCATCTTGTCCCCATCTACAACATACTAAAAATCCTAAAACCTAAATTTCTCACCCAAGTGACATACTATACTACTCTCTATAATCTATTTCACACTTTTGTCGTCTCTAGTTTATTTTGAGGCTTTGGAGGATTTCTCCATGAATGAGGGTCAAAGTCAGTGTTTCCCTGGGAGCCAGAACCCCTCAGGGCAGACAGAGAAATATTCCCCTTGCCCTGGGTTTCCACAGTTTTGATATGTTTCTATTTCTTGTTCTTGTGTTGATTTCCTCCTTGACTGAAAGTTCCTGTTTTCTGATGGAAGTTAAATAATTTTTGTATTTTGTGTATATTAAATAGGAGAACAGGCTGTGAAATGAGTTAGGTGGTGAGATTCTGCACAGTGCACAAAGGCAGCAGGTGACAGCAAGTATTATTTCAAAGACCAGTGGGAAATTCATTGGCAGAAAGTGAGATGTAGAGTTTCTGAAATATTTAAGTGTTCTACCAGTATCGTGTGGGAAAATCTCCAGGGAATCTGCTTATCAATTTTTAACAAAAAAACCCCAAAAAACCCCTCGGCCAACAAATCACTGTTCATGCCTTCTAGTAAATACTGAAAATGAAATTCAGATAGCAACATTTTTAGGGGATTCTTAAGGGAGATGCCAAATTCAAAAATCAGATTTTCTCATCAGAACACTTGTAGCACTGTAATTTCCCAGAGCATGTTGTGGCCCAGCCATACAAAAACTAAATCTTATATGTGCTTCTTGGTACAGGTTATAGCTGGGTCTCATTTTGTAAGCTAGTATCAAAACTATTTTATGGTGTTTTTTTTTTTTAACTAAATAAATATCAGTTATGTAGTGATGAAAAGTTATTTCTGAAAACACAACAGAAGTGGGATCAGTTATTTGAATAAGGGCTTCATCATGGGAGTATTTGCATCATTCTTTTCAAGGCAAAATCCTCTTGCAGGATTTGTCCCTAAATGATAAGTAAAATAATGTATTGGTTTATAATAGACACTTAGGTTGCTAAATTCAAACAGTATGACTGCATAAGTAACAGAAAACGTGGATACTGCCAACAGGAATGACCTCTGTGGATTACACCAAATCCTTAGCTCCAATTAACATGAAATTATTTTCAGACAGTAATTTTTTTTTTTTTTTTTGCTAACTGCTGCAATGTTTCTAAAGGAAATGCAGACAATAATTTAGTTGCTTTGCGAACACCTGAATTTTCAAAAACCTGTGGGTTTTTCCTTACTGTCTGCAACCAGCATTGCTTGAGACAGGCATTGGGATCTACTCTAGTACAGAATTAATTATTTTCTAATTGTGTCTTTTGTCTCTTTCAATTTCTAGACATCATTAACCCCACCTCGCTCCTGTGATACACTAGAGAACTGGTTCTATGATGAAACTTCACAAAACTGCTGTTACCAGTGTCCCTCAGGTATGTTTATAATTCAGCCAAATGTATATGGAGCCCTTCTCCTGGAGGCAGTAGGAACCCTGTGTATCTGCAGAGTTGTGTTTTGTCCCTGAAGAAAGGGGCAGTTTCATGAATCACTCTCTAACGTGGCTCCAGATGTGAATCTCTTCTCCACTGTCCTGCTCCTGTGTAGTCTGCATGCAAACCAGATAACGTGATAGAACTTTTGTGGGATTTTATCTCTTCACTTGACACTGAAGCAGCCAGGTCAAAGAATTCATTTCAAACTTGCCCCTGGGTGTGAATTAGCACAGTGAAATTAGACTGAATGAGCTTCATCTCAGAGATAAAATAATATAAAATGAAGGTATGGAAAATCTGACATTATTCTCATAGTCACAACCGTTTAGAAAGTGTCTCACATGAGGGAGGAAACAGGCCCTTGTCAGGGGACACATTAAGCTGTGCTAGAAGCTGGGTGTGACTCAGAGGCACATAAGGTCAGCAACAGGAAGCAGCTTGGTGAGAAAAGAGTTCTGGAAATGTCTGAAACTGCCCCACTGGCCAAAACCCCCTCAGTGGGTGGGTATTTTGTGGTACTTCAGCACCATCTGTATCTCCTTGCAGAAGTAATTTTCTTTCATTTTTCTTAAAGGAAATTTCTGACCTGTATTTGTGTTCTGATGATACAGAGGGCTTTAGTGTTTGATTGCCAGAATTTGCATCCAGTTCCATCAGGATTCCCACCAGGACATCCTGTGCTGCTGGGCACACCGCTAGAGTCCTTCAGAAGTTGTAGATGTAAATCAGAGCAAGGGATGGAGAAAATGGTCCAATAAAAGAAAAAAAATGGGTGGGGATGTGACTTTGACAGTCCCAAGAAAAGCTCTGCTCTTCTTCAAAACCATACTTTGCCAGAGCTCCTGTCATGAGGGGTGTCATAGTAAGGTTGGGTGAGAAGCAGAGATCTGATTTACACCAGGCTGTGATGAGCCACCAGTATCCATCAGTTCACCTTTGCTGATTCCTTATTGCTACATCCTCATGTCACTCCTGGACTCCTCCACAATAAAAGTTACAAGAATCCTTTTCCTAAGAATCCTTTTAATCATCCACTACTCCTTCAAGCACTAACCTGTTCATATCTGCTACTAACTCAGCTGCTCACTGCAAAGAAAGAGGAGCTTTTCTAAAAGTCCTTTTAACCAAATGAGGAAAAGAAGGAAACATGCAACCCACTTCCCTGGGAACTCAGTGACACTGGCCCTCATGGAGACCTGGTTGCCTTTTCTGTCAGCAAATGACTTGCCATCTGCCCATTCTGCAGCAGTCCATTCCAGCTGGGATTATGTCCTGGCCCTCTACCTAACACTTGGATGGGAAAGGCAAAAATGTCCTAGAAAAGCCAAATAACTAAGAGAAGACTGTGGTAATGTGTCTAACAGGTAAACAAGCAGACAAGAACATTTCAGGATGGTTTTCTGCCCATTTTGGATAGATATCTTGTATATTTTGCTTTTTTTTTTCTCCAGGCTATGTTAAAAAGAAAGCATGTCCTCGGGATCCAGCTGAAGACTGCATGACATGTGGACCTGATCAGTATTTGAACAATAAATTCCAAAAGCCACGATGTGATGCCTGTGTGTCATGCTCAAAAGGTTTGCTTTTCTCCACACATACCTCACAGTTACATTCTCTCTCTGTATATTTTATTTACACTTAATTTGTATTTTATTCATTTAGAATTTCCACAGCAAAATTATCCATCCTTTGTTCCTGAGTTAGACAGCAGAATGTTACCTTGCACATAATCCATGTTACTGCCTGTGTCACCTGGGACTACCTAAAAATTCTCCCCTCCAGTGCTATCCCAGTTTGGTTTCTGCTTTCTGTCTCATATTACAAGCTATTATCTACAGGCTTCTCTAATTATTCATGACTCAAATTGCCATCATATGGCTTTAAACTGAAAGAGGGCAGGTTTAGATTAGATACTAGGAAGAAGTACTTCCCCTGTGAGGGTGGTGAGGCCCTGGCACAGCTTGCCCAGAGAACCTGTGGCTGCCCCATCCCTGGAAGTGTTCAAGGCCAGGGAGGACAGGGCTTGGAGCAACCTGGGACAGTGGAAGGTGTCCCTACCTGTCGCTACTGGACACAAAATGAGTACACAGAAGCTTGGTAAGTTCAAAAGAGAAAAAGACCCCGTTTTATTCAAACATCTGGTATTTATAGAATTCCAGAGGTGACCGTGGATTGGAGGATGAAATTACCACCTCTCCAACCACACTGGTCCAAAGATCAATCAATCATTTCTATCCACCCACAGAGAAATATGTAAGCTATTCTATTTATACATGAAATTGTGTGGGAACTCTGACTCTCAAATATGTAAACATTATCAGAAGGCTAAAGAAGTTTTATGAGAACTTTAAAACTTTCAAAAGATCTATAAAAGAAAACTTAACACTTTTAAAAATCAAGGCAACACCTGCCCATGGCAGGGGGTGGAATGAGATCAGTGCTAAACTCATCTTCAGTGCAAACCAGTCTGTGATCATGAAGAGAGCCAGCAGCTTTTCCTGCTTCCTGAGCCTTAGAACTGGTGTTGCTCAGCTTTGGCCCCAGTCTACGTTTCCCTTGCAAGGTGATCCTTTGTCACTGCACGTGTTTCTTGCCCCCAGAACTGGACCTTGTGGAGAAGCAGCCCTGCTCCTTCAATTCCAGCCGCGTGTGCGAGTGCCGGCCAGGCCTGTTCTGCCAGCTGGCCGTTGTGGACAGCTGCATGCGCTGCCAGCACCACTCTGCTTGCAAGCCTGGCTTTGGAGTCAAACTCAGGGGTAGGACTTCTCACCTGTCCAGTTTTCCTTTCCTGGTCCTGGCCATAGGCCTGGACCTGATGCATTTTGTTTGGTCAGTCCTCAGCCGTGATTTTTGTTCAGGCACCTCAACAAATGACGTCACTTGTGAAGAGTGCCCTCCTGGGACCTTCTCTGATCAGCACTCCAGCACAGACATCTGCAAACCCCACACCAAGTAAGTCTGTGCTCCTTTAATGGGACTGACTGATTGATTGAAATTAATAAAGGATGAAGTAGGGTATGCCACTTCTGGTGCAAAGTACACAAATTCATCTTAGAAGCAAGGGAATCACTATGGGCTCGTGTGCGGAGGTTCGAAGGCCTCTCTTAGTACCTGGTGTAGGAAGTGCCCCCTGTTGATGGAGGGGAGAGACACCCTTTGTCTCCTTAAAAAGGAAAAAAAAGCCCAGAAGTTTCTCTCCTCAATTTGGTTAAAAGACACCTCATAGGACCTTGGAGACCCCACCTCAAACTTCAGGATAGCTAATTGGACAGAAGCCAAAAAGTCCCACCTAAGCAATTCCCTAGAAAAAGAAGAGAACAAAAGAAGTTAATCGCTTTTGTGAAGTGTTTTAGCAGGAGCAAGAACCTCTTGCCCTGGCTCAGTCTTTCTCTGTAAAGAGCCTTGTTATTTTTGCATTTTATTAAAACTTTTCTGTTTCCAACACTGCCACAGGAGCCATCCTGCTACTTTTATGCCACCTGAGGTAGCTGAGCTATCTAGGGTGTAATACTTATCTCTGAGAGCTTATGAGACCTGGCTCGAAGAGACCAAGTATTAACCTGTTGCACAGCTCTTGGCTGGAGGAACAAGGGAAGGAAGGAATCCTGCTTGCCTCATTTTTAGTTTACTAAGTACTGTGGAATTGCACACCTGTGTGAGTAGCAGCTTTGCATCCAGGCCAAGAATTAATGCCACAGGGATGAGAAGAATAATGACTTTTACACAGAAAGCAACGATTGCAGTGGTACAAAAATGACCAAGGGGATGTTTGTCACATGGAAAACACCTGTACTTTGTACCACGGCCATGACACTTGTTCTTTTTCATACCCAGCTGTGCCAAGTTGAACAAAGTAGTGCTAAGGAAAGGAAATGCTACACACGATCAAGTTTGCCTGGACCAGCTGCCCACTTACCTCACCCCAAGCACTTTGTCCATGAGATTCAGCAATGAGACAAATAGCTTTGACCTGAGGATGTTTAAGGAGAACCTGGTGACCTCTGCTAGTGGTGACCTTCTAAGTGTCACAACAACTGAAAATCCCAGTTCAACTCCTGAGGAGAAAGCTGGCACTTCTCCCACCTCAGCCAAGGGGGAGATGACAACAGGAGGTAACAATGACACAGCATTTACTCTCTCCAGCACTTTTCATTTGGAAGTACCTTTGGTAAATGCAATTTTTATGTGGGAACTTCCTGCAAATCCCCTCTGACTTGTGAAATGTTGTCTATGGTCCTATGTTCAAACACGTGGATCTACGGAGGGTTTTCCCTCTGCCTTTTCTCAGCCTGTCCTGTGCTCCCTCTCTGTGCTGTAGGTGTGGTGCTTTGGGCAGTGGTTCTCTCTGTGACAGTGCTTCTTGGGGGCATGCTGCTGTTTTGGAAGTGGAAGGTTTGCAAGAAGCGGATCCTCGTCCTCAGAAGAAAGCGTGAGTTCTTCAAGCTGTAACACATGATGTGCTGCTTGATCTACCAAACAGCAGATGGGAAACTCGCATGTGGGGTATTTGTGGAGGTCATTGGGTAAGAGAATGATCTCTACAGGCCAGATAAGGGTTTAAGGCAAGCTGCTCATGCAGGATGTTGGAGAACATGAAAGATGGAAGCAGATGTGAATTTAGGGAGGGAAGCAGGTGGGGACCTACAAGAGGGGGAAAGGTAACTAGCTGTTTCTTCTCTCAGCACAGGCATTAGTATTAAATGATTCCTGAAGTGTTGTGTGAGTAGTTTTTGTTCTGGGAATAGAAGTGGGCTTTGAGCATGAGAGGAAGGGTGATTTTTACTGACACGGACTCCCCAGAGCTTTGCCTGGTGATACATGTGGGGTGTGTCTGCAAAACCACATTCCCTCTTTTATAGAAAGCAGGATGTGCACGTTGTAGGTTGGTTGCAGATCTGTGGGTGCGGTGAAGCTCTTGGAGCCTTCAGGCTCCATGGTGAGTTTGACTAAATGAAAGGTTTCTTTTATCAGCACACCTGCATTCGGTCATCGCACACAAATACATGCTCAAGTCTCAAGGTGAGTGACTGATGGGCCAGCAGTGCTATCCTTATGTCTGAAGAATAAGTAGATAGCTTAACGTGGCATTTTATTCTATAGAATTTTAATTTAAAAAGTGGAAGCTTCTCATGTCACACGTATGTCCCTGCTGCCATGCAGGAGGCCAGTCCTCTTCCTCCTGAGCAGGCAGGGGACACGCTGGATGTGACCAGGTGCCACCAGATGGCACTTTGTTCCCACGGCAGCTGAAGGGCTGGGTGATGTGTCAGTGCTGGAAAACACCCGATTGATTTCGGGACAGTCAAATATGGGAGATGTGTTCAGAAAAAAACCTGCCCAGATCCCATAAAGTGCAAACATTTTACCCATTTAACTGATCCCTTCTCAGCAATTCCACTCTCATGGACAGATCTATTCTCTGTGGTGTTAGATTCTAATCACCACACAGCAGAGTTTCTATATTCATTCATTCATTCATTCATTAATACAATTTAAAACCTCTTGTGAGCAGCTTAATTTCCTCAAAATGGATTTTTTTCTCCCTCGCTTGCCTTGCCTGTTACTGTGTAGCATTACAGAGCTGATGCTCTGAAAATAAAGGTGATTGTACATCAGGGTGAAATTAGACACTAAGTCTGAGCTCACCTACCTTCATGGTGCTACAGAGTGTTGTACACTCCCTGCTTCTCACCTCTCTTCTTTGCCCAGTGTTCCCTGTTAATGGAACTGTGCATAAAATCCCTCCCCCTTAATAATCATCTGACAATATGATGAACTGACCTAACTTGTTAATCCAGTAGAAAGTTATTAATTTTTTTTTCTTTCTAATAAGCTTGCATTGTTCTTACCTAGACAGTTCCATCAGTGCATTTTTTCATGAGATGAATACCTGTGGTGTGTGGACAGTGATGCAAAAGGCTTTGGGGACAGCAGGATATCACAGTCCTGGCAGAAACCTGTTGCTGGTTCACGTCAGGAGTGTCATTTCAGTGTGCCCTGAGTTTTAAGAAAAGCATCGTGCATATGGAGTGGGCAGTGGAGTGGTTGAGGAAGTACATTGCTAGGTGATCTTTCAGAGCATATATTAACATTCTTGTGATTTTGTGAGGTTTCTAATGATAATGTTTTTACTTTCCATTGCAGGTTCGGATCTTGTGAACAAATGTGCAGTAAGTGTGAACAATATTCCAAAACAGATCACTTTCCATGCCAAAGTAAATCATGTTATTTTCAAATGTCCTGTCTAAAAAGTGCCAGCCTTTTAGTTTGGACTTCCCTCTACAGTATGTAATAATTTAGGTGGGATAAGATGTAGTAGGACTCAATACTTTCATGACTCGAGCTGAGATTAATGCGGTGTGAAATAATGTGATGCTGCCTGTCGTAGTTGAGACGGAGACAATACAAAGCAACACTCCATTTTCAGAAGGCTTCAAACTGTTTTTATTACAGCATGCATGCTTTTTATACATTCTTACAAAACTCATAAGTTTACACTTTGCTCATTGGTCAGGAAAGACAAAGTGCTCATTGGAACAGGCAGTTGCAGGTTTCTCTTATTTATCCATCTTTCTTCCTTGGTTTCCATGTCAACGACCTTGGAAGAAAATTCTTTCAGAGGTAAGCATGGATCCTCTTATCAAACTTCTCTCTGGCTCACAGAGGTCACTGTAAAACCACTTCCACAGCTGCCAGTCTGGCTTGTGAGGGGATTTGGTTTGGTGTTAAGCCATTCATGGTGCACTCCGTGGGACAAGGTCTGAAATCACAGGATGAACATGCCTTTTCTTCCTTCTGGGAGAACTTTGTGTGTCAGTCCCATTTTACCTTACTGCTCCAGTCACACAGATGGGATTTGTGCTTTTCTTCTCTCTCCCTCCACATCCCCTTCCCTCTGCAGGATTTGGCATGGCTGTGATATGGGTACACAGTGGGTTTGGTTTGTCATTCCTTCAGGACAAGCTGCTGGTGTTACAGTACATTTTGGAGATGAACGGGACAGGCAACAGAAAGCAGTTCCTCAGCTGCTGAAATCATCACTGCTTGGTTTGATTTCCCCTCTGTTAGAGAAATTACAGCCACTTTAATTCTCTGAGTCTCCTCAGTTTATTAGGCTTGTTATCTTTAAATGTCCAGATCTGCTAAATCACTCTTTAGACTGTTAATTTTTTTTTTGTTGTTTTTAAGTGAGTTTGCTTTTAAATGTTGTGCATCTGCACACACACAAGATACTGTTTTTTCCAGTCACTCTGGTTGCAATCAGCTGTCATAATTTCAGTGTGTAATTGTTAATTCCTGAATCGTGAGGAGCTTCAATTCTTGCCTCTATGGAGGGTCAGACATGAGCAAGGTTACAAAGTGCACATTTCAAAATCTATTTTTTTCTTTCCCAACCTTGTGGAAACAGAAGAAAATCAGAACCACCAGAAAATTGTTATGCAGGACCTTTACCCTCTCTCAGATTCTGGTTCCTCTTTTAAAGAATTGCTTGTAATTAATTCTTCATGTGTTAGGTAGTCTGAGCTTGTTTCTTCTATCTGACATTCTGCTGTGGCAATTACATTTTGAAGTTAAATCAGTTTGGCCTCTGGTTTGTTCTGTTCTTCCATAGGGGCATGCTAGGTCTTTGCAAAGTCTAAGAGGTAGCTAAAACATATTTTCTTCAGTGGAAATGAGGTACATCCCTGAAAATGTCATCAGAAATCAGAATTCAGCTTAGAAATACTATTTTGAAATATGGTCTTAAGTGATGCAGGAGCCTAGTTTGACGTTCCCATACCTGTTGGGTACTTTGGAACATTTCTCTCCCTGTGACAGTGGTGCTGGGAAGTACATTCTGTTATCCTGACTGCCACAGGAGCATTCTGTGCACCTGCTGCAACATCCAAATTGTTTTTACGCTCACCTCACCTCTGCTCTCCTGTTTATATTGGCAGAAGATCATACTGACCACTGACAGTGGGCTAGAAGAGGAGGAGTTAATTGACAGAACCCTTCCTTTGGAAACCAACAATAACTTGTTGTCCAGCACAGAAAAAGCACAGAGTCCTCGTTGGAGTGTGACTGATGTGACACCAAGCAGTGGGAATAATGCCCCAGACTGCCCTGTGGATTCTCGAGTCAGAGACCACACAAATAACAGAATTGGTGAGTCTTGCCTTTTTTTTTCTTTTTTTTTTCCATTTTGTCATCTTCTTTTCTCTAATTTTCAAACATGGCACATACTGTCATTCCAAGATTATAAGTAAACTTCGGTGTCCAAATCTCCTAACAAAGATTGTGCTGAATCTCCAGACCTTTGACACAAAAATACCTATTCATTTGAAATATAATGCTTTATTTTTTTAATGCTTCTCTTAGTCACTATGAATTTGACAGAAAATTCCCTTCTTCCTCCTTTTCATTCTGGAATATGTAGATTTTACAGAAGAAATTGGAATTTGTCAGCTGGAAGATGATGCTGTAATACCAAATGAGAATTGTACTTGGCTATAATCTTCTTCTCTGGTTTCATAATAATGGCTTGAAACGTATCTCCCATGTGTTCCCATAAAGGCTTTGACCATGGCACAGGGTGGGAGATAAAGTCAGGCAAGGAGCTCATTCAGAGGGGGTGAATTCTCACCCGAGACACCATCTGCATGAGACATTCTGGCAGTGCTTCCAAACCCAGTTCTGAGGTTATTTGAAGGTGTTATTTTTCATATTACAAAACCTGACCTTTCCTTACTAAACACCTTTCCTGTTTTTTCTGTGAGTGATGGATTGGGATGAATGTGATGATTTGATTTACCATATCCAAATATCTCCAAGCAATTAACCTGCAGTGTCTGATGTGCAGCATCCTTCTGAATTAAGTGCAGTGGTGCAAGCCATTGAAAAGTCCTTATTTACCTTTCTGTGAAGGGGTATGACAGCAAGCTGGACCCAAATTCAGAAAATTTTGTTGTTTATTCTCAGCTAGAAAGAAGCTAATTTCTTTGCAGGTCCCAAGAACCCAGGAATTCTGTACAGTGCTGATCTTTACCCAAAGGTTTCATTTACATGGTGTTGTTTCTTGAAACAGCAGGCATAAACCATGGATTCATTAGATCCCAATTAGTTGCTTCTTCTAACAGATCCTTGTGAATATCTTCTGCCTTTTCCACTTTGTCTTTCTCATGTAGTTCCACCTCTAGCTCAGTGGCTTAATCCCATGGAAGCACAGTCTACTTGATCTGAAATGTCCAGAGTCCTAATAAAAAGGTTGCATGAAAAACAGCCATCTCTGGGGCAGCAGTGACTGTTCACCAATGCTCAGCACTACTTTTTTCCTTCCTCAGAAAAACTCTACATCATGAAGGCCGACACTGTTATCGTGGGGTCTGTTTCAGAAGTGCCCAGTGGCAAGAACTGTGCTGTTAAAGGCTGTGAAAGTAACCTTGATGCCCAGGAAAGCACGGAAGAGGAACTGGAAATGCACTACCCAGAGCAGGAAACAGAGTCTTTCCCAGGGAATGATGTAATGGTTCCTGTGGAAGAGGAGGGAAAGGAATTTCACCACCCTACCACTGCCACTGAGAAGTGACAACCCATAGAGATAACAGAAGATAAAGAATCATCCTGTGTGACCCTAAGGCTGAATTTATGACAAGGGAGGTAAACACAGTGTGCCTTAGATTATTGGGAAACTCCTGGAAAACACTGAAACACATTCAAACAAGAAGAGTTAGAACCTATTTCATCTAACAAATGAGAGGATCATCCAAACTGTTGGCCTTCCTAGCTGACATCAAATACTTCTACTTCCCTGTCTCCCAGTATCATACTGACAACGAATTGGAATCAAAGCTGCATCATTTAGAGGACATCTGGATGTCAGCTGAAGTTTCACAGCTTGCTCTCTCAGTGTGAAGGAATGGATTGAAATCTATATCTGGTTACTTCTATCAGCTGTGAAAATTCTGGCCAGGATTCGGAGTCAAGCTTGAGACTCAGCTATGTTGTTTCTATTCCAATAGTTTCAATTTTGTAATTGGCATTTTGTAATCTGGCATTTTCTCAAGGCTTCAACTTTTGGGTGAAGATGATAATAATCTCAGTTTTACCTAGCATAAACATAAATCTCAAGTTTGTAGACTTCATGTTTCTTGAGGAATTAGGATCAAAGCCGCCACACAGGCTCTGAAAATAGAAGGCAAATAAAACTAATTGAAGTCCACTGTACTTTAGGCCATTCTTTCTAGGTTTTGAAGTCTGATTCATATTTTTTTGACTACATCAAATCATTAGCAAGTGTACAAAAGAGTCTCTTCTGGTGGAAGCCAAACTGGCTGAACATCTGGCTATTGGATGAACTCTGGGTTAAGCCAAATGTGGAGCCTGTAAAAAGAGAAATGAAGAAAAGAAACTATTTCTCTACTGAAAAAGAGGCACAGCAGTTATTTCCTATAACATTGTTAATATCTACTTGTTTTAGGATCGTTCATAATCATCAGGGTGACACAGATTTGCATATCCTTTAAAAACAAACCTGTTTGGTGGCCCCTGGCATGTGTTATGCTATTTTTAAATCTTTTGTGTTGCTTGTTCAGTAACTGTAAATGTAATAGTGCCGACTGTACTTTTGCGCAGAACAATGGAAAATGAGCAGTATGACAAAGTGTGTCTTCATAATCAAAAAGAGGAACCACAAAAGCCATTACTTGATCAGAGCACTGTAATAACAGTGGTGCAGCTGCAGCAGCTTCTGTTCTAGAATGAACACAAGGGCATAAAAACACCTTCTTGGGCCAGACTGGAGCTTGAGCCCAACATTTCATCTCTGACAGTTGCAGGAGGGGATTACTTAGGAAGACCATAATTGCTGTTTGCATTCATCACAGTTCTGCAGTGGCAGCTGGCATTGGATTAAGGATGTCAAAGAGTTTGATTCAGCCTTTTATTATTCTCTCATATCACCATCAGTTTTTCTTTTCTCTTTTGAATTTCCAAGTACAATCTGCCTCCATAAGCACCTGTGGCAAAAGATTACAGATATCATGCACTGTGTAAAGGACTTTTAGCACTTTGAAATGGGCCTCTGTCACTAGCTGTTGTCTTACAGAAGTCAGTGAGTTGCTTTTCATTTTTTCTTTTTCAACCAAGTTGCTTTTGTGATCGATTGTATCTCAGCTTTGATTGAACTAAGCCTTCAGGGTGAGTTCCCATCTTTTCACATTACTCGTGTAAGTTTGATGCTCCACTGGCTTGGTCACTTTAGTTGACCTTTTCTACATCGACTTTAACTTCACTACATATTTCATTTTAGAGAACACCAATTTGTGAACCCGCAAACTGAATAACCACATTTACCTGTCTGTCTTACATTGCTGTTCTGCAATGACTGTAATTGTGTATTTCCACTCTGTATATTAATTAATCTTTTTTTACTGGAACAGCTTTCTAAAAGAACCATATGCATTGCAACCTGCTGGATATGTTATAGTTAGTTGGTTAATAATGCAGGTAATCTCACTATTAAAAATTACATGGATTTTAAGCCACGGCCACACTTTTCCTTTTTGATATGTAAATGTTAAATTGTTGATAATTTCAATCTCAGAAGAAATATTTTTGCAAGAAAGCCATTTGAAGCTCACGGAGCTCTTAGTGGATTCGAGTTTTTCTCAGGAGCAGGGCTGAATTTATAATAAAGTCTGTCTGTACCATCCCGGCTGCGTGTGACTCACGAGTGACTGGTACGGTGAGCATTAATGAATACTGGAATGCTGCAAAAGCAGCTTTGTACTGTGTGGCGAAGGAGTTGGACTTCGATGATCCAGCTCGGTATCCTCTGAATGGGGCTGAAGAGACCCTCCGCACACGCCGAGAGCCCCGAGCGAGCAGCTCCGATGTGCGGGGCGGTGCCCGGGGGGCCGGACCCGGCCCGCCCCGCACGGCGCCCGGCGGCGATGGGGCCGCGCTGGGCGCCGCTGCTGGGGCCGGTCCCGGGGCCGATCCCGGCGCTGCTCCTGGGGCCGATCCCGGCGCTGCTCCTGGGGCCGATCCCGGCGCTGATCGGCGCCGCGGCCGGGCGGGTGAGCGGGGCCGGGCGGGGGCAGGGGAGCTGCTCCAGGGGTGCTGGGTGCTCCAGGGGTGCTGGGTGCGCTGCGAAGCGGGAGCGCAGCGGGGGAAACGCGGGCGGGCATCGCCCGGTGATGCCGCTCTGGAGGTGCGCGGTGAGCGGGCACCTCTCACTGCTGGGTGTGCGCTCCGTTTGTCACCTGTCCGCCCCTTGCCGCCTGTCTGTCCCTTGCCACCTGTCCCTTGTCTCCTGTCCCTTGTTGCCTCTCTGTCCCTTGTCTCCTGTCCCTTGTTGCCTCTCTGTCCCTTGTTTCCTGCCCTTTGTTGCCTCTCTGTCCCTTGTCTCCTGTCCCTTGTCTCCTGTCCTTTGTCACCTGTCCCTTGTTGCCTGTCTGTCCCTTGTCTCCTGTCCCTTGTTGCCTCTCTGTCCCTTGTCTCCTGTCCCTTGTCTCCTGTCCTTTGTCACCTGTCCCTTGTTACCTCTCTGTCCCTTGTCACCTGTCCCTTGTTGCCTCTCTCTCCCTTGTCTCCTGCCCCTTGTTGCCTCTCTCTCCCTTGTCACCTGTCCCTTGTTGCCTCTCTCTCCCTTGTCTCCTGCCCCTTGTTGCCTCTCTCTCCCTTGTCTCCTGCCCCTTGTTGCCTCTCTGTCCCTTGTCTCCTGTCCCTTGTCTCCTGTCCTTTGTTACCTGTCCCTTGTTGCCTCTCTGTCCCTTGTCACCTGTCCCTTGTTGCCTCTCTCTCCCTTGTCTCCTGTCCCTTGTTGCCTCTCTCTCCCTTGTCTCCTGCCCCTTGTTGCCTCTCTCTCCCTTGTCTCCTGTCCCTTGTCTCCTGTCCTTTGTCACCTGTCCCTTGTTACCTCTCTGTCCCTTGTCTCCTGTCCCTTGTTGCCTCTCTGTCCCTTGTCTCCTGTCCCTTGTTGCCTGTCTGTCCCTTGCCACCTCTGTGCCCCCGGGCTTGGGCTGGATTCACCGTGATCTCTACAGCAATCTCGCTCTTAGAACTTCAAAGCTCAGCCTTTGTCTATGTTGTTGTTGCTTCTTGGCTTCCCAAAGGAATGGCTAATAATTTTTCCTGGATTTTCATCGGAAATACGTTGATTTTGCAGGCTTATTTGAATGTTTGTAATGTGGTGAGCGTCCTGGCAAATGCAGAGTGTAAACCCATATCTATATTACATCGTTTACACAGGAAGAACTTGTTGTGCTCCGTTGGTTCCCTAGAACTCTTCCCTGTTTAAATAGAAAAGCCTTTTAACTTGCAGCGAAGATCTGATGCTGTTCCCCTTCATTGCAGCCGGGGCTGTCCTGCTCCACATCCAGCTGCAGCACTGCTTGGCAGTGAGGGTTTGTAACTGTGCCGGCCAAAGAGCTCCATGGCATCTGTTTGCCTTCGACTCGGTGTTTTCTGTACTGGTGTATTGATAGCACTTTTCTGTCTGGTTTGAAAATGTTCAGGATTGTGAAGATAAATATGGAAATGTTGCTGAGATGTCCAGGTCACTGTGTTCTCATGGGATATTTATGTTATTTACGTGTTTATTTAATCATAGGAATTTAGGCTGGATAAGACAAAGGTTCAGTGAAATCAGGTGAGGATGACAGAATGTGTATTGAACCTGGAATTACACAGTGGTCTTTTAAGGGGTACGGGGTGCTACAGTGAACTGATAATGTATTAAAAGAATTATTTTAACTGCTTCTCACTATTTTTAATTCTGCTCTGGTTTTTAGGTGAGAGTGTTTTGAACCTGATTTACTGGACACCTTGCAGTGGATAGGATAAAGCAGGTAGAGAAGGGACAGTCTCAGAATTGTAGCAGAACGTATCACCAGAATTTAAGTTTGTCATGTTTCATGCTGAGCAAGGGACTTTGGTTCAAATGGAATTAGCTCTCCTCTCACTCTAAATATGACTGAAACATAATGATGGAAATAATGACAGAAACTTTCAGCATCACGTTTTGCACTGTGACAAAGTAAGGAAAAGCTTATATGTAATGTTAGAAAAACAAATACAGTAGTTTCGGTAATACCACACCTGCCACAGAGCTGGAAAAAACCCATGCCTGTTATATAAATTTTAAACAGTGATTTGTTAAAGAAAAAAAATTTTTTTGAGGGAGACAAACTGGCAAAGCAATAGCTGTTGAGTGACATTACTTCTTGGGTTTTTTCTCATTCATATGGAAGTCTCTGAAAGTTCCCAGCCTCAGTCCCTGTGTTAGACACGGGAACTGAACATTATTTTTGCCATTTTGAACAATTGAATCACCAAGCTTATCAGTAATAGCCTGAAGTTGTCAAAGAGAAGAACTGGTGAGATATATTTTTCCAAATAGATATATAATAAAATATACCTTGTCTTCCTACAAACTTGGACTTCTATAATTTTTGCATGTTGTGAACAGCTTCTATATTCTGTGCTTCCTGCTTTCTCATTCTGGGAAGACATTTTCGTATTCTGGTGGTGAGTGGCAATGAAGCAGAATTCCTGGCAGTTAGCAGAGACACTGATTTCTCAGGGAGGGGGGATGTCAAACTGTAAATCTGTTGGTGCGTGGCTGTGCAAGGACTCCTGCTTTACAGAAGTAAAGTGTGATATAGGATGGGAGAATAGTTCACCTAATGGACTGTAATCTTTGAGAGATGTGCAGCACAGCAGCTTTGAAAGAAACTTCATAGTTTGAGTAAAGTTGGTACAGCCTGATACAACTCCAGCTGATTTGGGCCACACTGTTGTCTGGTAACTAAACTTCAACAGAATTTTTTTTTTTTTTTTAATGAGAAGTTTAAATATTTTAGACAGAATTCTGTTTTTTTCCTGCCTCAAGTAGGTCTGGTAGCTCAGCAAATTGTATCTCTGTGTCTCAAGTCCTTTCCATAGAAACAGATTTTACAACAGAGACCTCAGTGACTTCATTGTGGTTTCACATGTGTGAGGAACATTGTACACAAATGCAGTTCCTCTTCAGACTCCTCTGACTTACAGCTTAAGTTTGAAGGCAAATGTATGAAAAGGAGATCAATAGAAATGTAGACATGTGAATTAAGATTAAAATATATGCTTAAATATCTTTGTTTAAATGGCCTTGAGTGAAAATGAGTGTTATATGAATGGATTTATATAGATGCGCCCATTATATTAACATGTTTTATTTTTATTATTTAAGATACTTAAATTTAATTACACATAAAGTCCTTTCAGTTGGTGTGGAGATTACTGTTAGCCCACTCCTCTCCAGGGACAAATTAGGTCACCTGTATAGTAATCTCTGTAGTGCAAAAAGGAAAATGTTCCAAACAATGCAGGAACTCCAGGGAGTCTGGAGCTACTGTCTGTGTTTGTAACATCTTAGTTATTGCTTGATGCAGAGGCATTGCAAAAATCTTCCTGGTGAGTTAGGAAGTCAAAGGAAAACACAGTTTACCCATTTCTATGCCAAAATGTATTGTTTAATTTGATGTGCATAGAGCTAGACTAAATTTCATGTTCAGGAATGTTTGTACCTCTACTGATAGACAGATGAGGCATTTTATTTTATCTTGTACCTGTTAAATTAAATGAAGTCTTCCAAAGTCTTAATTTTGTCCTTATAAATTTCTTTTAAATCAGCTGCCATTAGACACTGCTACATAAAATGAGAAGTTCTGAGCCTGTAATGCAAAATGTGCAGCATCAGGTTAGTTTCCCTTCACACAATCTGCTTGTAGAACACTGAATCACAGTAAAAACAGGGTAAAATAAGGACTTGTGAGTGACACAAACACTAACAAAATGAAAAGATTGTGAAATAGAATCTGGCCTCTACTCATCAGTCTTTCAGTCCAAAGTAGCCAATGCATCTGGATGCCAGACAGAAATCTTATATGGCCCAACTCAGACTTTAGGATTGGTGACATTGCTAGAAAATTGGGATCTACTAAATGAATGGAATCCTTCCAGGGCAAACCAAGCTGAACACGTGTGTGTGTGAATTGTGTCTAAGCCAGTCACAACTCCCTTTTTGTTTCCCATAATGTTCTTTGAGGACATTTGGGAAGAAATTGTCAATTGTAAGGCACGGAGAGCTCATCAGATAAAATTTCAGGGAGATTGTATCAGACAGTAGAGAGATCCTTCCAAGCACAACTTCAGAGAAACAGGTGTGAACCCAGCAACTGACAGGTTTTCCAGTCTCTGTAGCTCACAGGGCAGGATTTACAACAGACAGGGAAGAGCGTGAGATAAGAACTTTTTTTTTTTTTGCCAGGAAGCCTCACCAGCAGGGTAATTTGTGATGTGGTTTATTGTATTTCTCCTTCCCCCCCCTCCCCACTCCGTCTGCTCTTGCAGTGAAGCTTATGTTTTGAAAAGGCTCTCAACTGCTTGTTTAATGAAGTTGATCATAGTGACTACAAAAATGGGATGACAACACTTGATCTTTCCTCTTCTAATAAAAGAGTAACTTAATGAAGGATACTTCTGATGAGAGCAGAGCCCTTTTCTCCTTCATCAAATTTTAGTGTCAGCTCAAGTTTGCAAACAGGTTTTATCAAGTTTTCTCATTATCCATCCTATGATATCTAAACTCAAGAAGACTTTTCTCTGCCTTCACGTTCTCAGAAAAGGGTTTTTTTGACACTGACCATTGAGTAGGTTGACAAAATCCTGTTTCTGATCACAGCTAAATAAGAGGTAGAATATTTGAATGAGCTGCATAAGAAAATGCTGAATTCCCTTTAAGCAATTGCTGGGGGTGGGAAACATTAATCTCCTTTATCAGTAATATATTTTTATTTTTATTACCGGCCTCCCAAGATCTTGTTCCTGTTTTGATTTCTCGTTTTAGTAATGATTCCTCTAAATGTGTGTAGATTATGCATGGAGCAATCTCTTCAGGCTGCAATGATGCCTTAAAGCTGAGCAGTGTCACATCCTTTTTTAACAGTGCCTTTTTGGTCTAGCAGGAAACTCCTACGCTTGTCCTACCTGACAGGAGCCTTGTTTAAGTGAGTGTATTTTTCCCTTTGAAAATAGTCAGTAAGTCATCAAATACTTTGACACTTGTTCATTGAAGTCATTGAGCTGTGCTGATCAGTGTGAGCTGAAATTAGGCACCCTGTATTTCATGATTGTCTCTAATGCATTTAACCTGCATATTTGTCTGCACCCTCTGCAAAGGTGCTGCTTCTCAGAAGCAGCAGTGCAGTTTTTGGAGACATCATTTTCAAAACATCAAGGCCTTTCTTGCTCAGGAAGGAATCACAGAGTATCTGGAAAGATAAAAGCCTTTTCCTCTTTTCTTTGGAAAGACTGACTGAAGTTTTTGAGCCACTTTACAGTAAATGTTTCTCCCACAAACCCACAGGTGGGAATTCAGGTTTCTCTGGTGTTTTGTCAGGTGTTGTTTGAGCCATGGCAGCTGAGGATAAGGCACTCAGCCCTTTGGTTTGGAGGATGCAGTAATGAACAGATCTGATGCTAATCCCATAGTTCCACTGCACTCTTTTGAACATAAAACCTGGAGAAATCACTCTGTTTGTGGTGGTGGATCTTTGGAAAACAAAGGAATCTCAAAACAGTCACATGCAGCTCATTAGCTGTTCATTGCCCTGCAGCCTCTTGGCATCTGCTGTGTTCTGCTTCACTGGAGCTACATTGGTGCCTTGGAGAGGAAGGTGCTTGTAATTGTACTGGTCTTTAGGTATTTGTCTCTTTTGAGTCTCTAATTCAGGATCAGAATGGACTTGTGACTCATGACTTCCCCTTGATTTCTCCTAGGAATATTCATTACCTTATACGCCACAGTTTGCACAATGCAACAATCCCAGCACTGAATTCTATGATGAAGAACTTAATAAATGCTGCAGCCAGTGCCCTCCAGGTAGGTTATAATTCAAACTATTACTTTACACAGCCAAATTCACTCAGCTTTCAGGTGTATTTTGATTACTTATAAATCTAAAGTGCATCAGATTTTTGCAGATGCATTTTTTTAATGCATTCTTCCTCAACAAAGACAACAAAACACTATGACTGCAAAACACCTGCAAAAGAGGCACATTGTTCATCAGAACTGGAATTCCCCTACAAGGTTAACTGGGCTGAGGCTCACCAGGAGGTAGGTTCTGAGCTTGTGTAAGCACAGCTCTGCATGAGGTTTTCATGAAAGTAATTAAAGTAATTTTAGTCAACATTGGAGGGGAAGCAACATCTCACTAAGGGAATTACAAAAATTAGGCAACACAAACCCAAGCCCACTAATGAAATTATATATTGTATATCAGGGCATGAAGTATAGCTTGGTTTCTGTACTACAATAATGTCACTTATCTAAGGGGCTTTCCATTGGATAGGTCAATCTGTCATTGCTCATTAAGGGAGTTGTTGTCTTTTACTGTAAATCAGACACTGCAGACACTGTCTGCTCTGAGCTGTCACGTCGTACACTCCAGGGGTGATTATAAGTGACCTGTAGTTAGCCAAAGTCATTGTCTGCAGGTTTTGGGATTGTTTTTTTGGGGGGGATAGTAATGTTCTTTGGAAATTTTGGTAGCAGAGTTTCTGCAACAAGTTGCCACTATATTATTATATTAGATAGAGCAAAAAAAAAAAAAAAAACTGCCTTTTTTTTCTTTGAGCAATGAACATGCTGAGCAAAGAAAATATGTCTCTGTCAGATCCGGAAGTTTAAACAGGAAATCAGTATTTACTGAAACAGCTGCAGTTTCTTGAATTAACTGAAATTATCTAGATAGATCTGTCAAACTTCCTTTGTTCATGACAGATGAAAGACGGTAATTCATAAGTAAAACTTTTCAGTTGTGTAGTGTTCAGTCAATCAGCCTAGATTATTAGCAGCATGTAGGATGCAGAATGTAAAGCTTTAATTAAATACAGGGAAAAACAGACTCTTTGGAAAGAGTTAATTTGGATCACCTACAGGGCCTCTTCTTTTGAAAAACAGATTCTCTAAGTGCCTCTAACAAATTTTCAGTGTTATTCCTGCCTCCTGAGTATGTTTTCCAGGATATTTTTGTAAAGGATATGAGACATTGACTTTTATCTTCTTTCTCCTTTCACAGGAAAGGGAAATGGCAATTGAGGTGTTTTCTCCAAAATTAATGTGTTGGAACTCATATTTACATGCTCCCACCACTGTACTAAATGTGAGAGATAGTACAAACTCTGTTGGTGCTGAGAAGCTTTGGAGAAACTGAGACATTAATTTTGAAGAATTAAGAATTTTAGGAAAGTTCAGATGCTAGTTAAATTAGATGTTGCTGAGTTAGCAGAAGTAGATAGGTAGGCTTTGTTCATAGTTAACAGTAGCCGGATCTTAGATAAGAGATCCAGGATCTAGTAACTCATTGCTTGTCAACTTTATGTTTGGGTAGCTGTGCTCATCATGAGAAACAGAATGTGATAAACAGATTTCAGGGACACGAAAACAGTTGCAGACTTCCCATACTTGAGGAATCCATTGAACACAGGAAAACTACAAGGATCCATTTGTCATGTATGCATGGGAAAGGTGGAAAGGTCAGAATGAGGAAGACTTATTTTACTTCCTCATTTTGGAGACCCCTCCCCAAAATGAACCCCCTGACTCATTTCAGGGAGCAAAACTACGCATGCTTAATAGCCTTTTTGCCAATTAGCACACGAAGCGGAGCAGAGGAAGTGGCAGGGGTATGAATATGCACTCATATTTTGTGTATTCAAGACTTCTGTAAATAAAAGGGCTTTGTAATGCCTGTGATCTTTGCAGTGCGCTTGAGGGAGTCATCCCACGTGCTGCCCGGCCGTTGCAATAAACATACACTTTCTAACGCTAAACTGTTAGAGAGTTTTTGTCTGTCTCAGTTGGATATCGATATTAGATCAATATTCATGTTTTAGTGCCTCAAAACCACCTGTGATAGCTTTTGACTTTGTCTGGAATGCCAGTTGTCGCGGCGGAAAGTGGGTGCTGGTCAGAGTGCCACGACCCTCCTGGAGAAGTGTCCTCAGAAGGACATCCTGGTGGCACAGGCAGACCCTCCTGGAGAAGTGTCCTTGAAAGGATGTCCTGGTGGCACAGGCTGACCCTCCTGGAGAAGTGTCCTCAGAAGGACATCCTGGTGGCACAGGCTGACCCTCCTGGAGAAGTGTCCTTGAAAGGATGTCCTGGTGGCACAGGCAGACCCTCCTGGAGAAGTGTCCTCAGAAGGACGTCCTGGTGGCACAGGCTGACCCTCCTGGAGAAGTGTCCTTGAAAGGATGTCCTGGTGGCACAGGCTGACCCTCCTGGAGAAGTGTCCTCAGAAGGACATCCTGGTGGCACAGGCAGACCCTCCTGGAGAAGTGTCCTCAGAAGGACATCCTGGTGGCACAGGCTGATCCTCCTGGAGAAGTGTCCTCAGAAGGATGTCCTGGTGGCACAGGCAGACCCTCCTGGAGAAGTGTCCTTGAAAGGATGTCCTGGTGGCACAGGCAGACCCTCCTGGAGAAGTGTCCTTGAAAGGATGTCCTGGTGGCACAGGCTGACCCCCCTGGAGAAGTGTCCTCAGAAGGATGTCCTGGTGGCACAGGCTGACCCCCCTGGAGAAGTGTCCTCAGAAGGATGTCCTGGTGGCACAGGCGCCTTTGTGCTCTTGCCGAGTGACTTCAGCTCTTTGTGTGTTTGGTGAGGAAGAACGAGGGACGGAGTCCTTGTATGGGGTTCCACGGAGAATCTTTATTAGGCTTCTGCTGTGAAGGGGTCCAGGGACGAGGAGACTCTCACTCTCTCCATGGAGGGAAGAGAGCTCCAGATAGTCAGAGGGTATGGGCTTATGCAGGGAAGGCAAGGGGTGGGGTAGAGCACCAGGATGAATGGGCTCAGGGCACAGGGCTGGAGTGAGGGGGAAGGGCCAATGGGATACACAGAATTTATTTGTTACAGGAGACCATGCTGGGAGAAGCCTTTTTCCTGGCCATAACAAGGGATGTTAACGCCTTAGGGGTTTTCCCTCCAGGGGAGTGTTGTGGACTCTTTCCCTGTTGGTCCATTGGCCTCCACAGCCAGTAGTTTCAGAAACTCCCTGCTTGGGTCTGTTAGGGCTGGCTGGAGGGGTGAGGGAGAAAGACTGGGCTCGTGTCCCTTTCATAGTGACAAGTGGTGAAGTTCTAATTCAGGCCTGTTTGTGATGTTACCTGATCTTGCCCTCTCCACTCACTGCCTGTAATAGCAGTAAGGGTCTCACTCAGACACATCATTCTGGTGTGTGCCTGAGGCTGTGAAACACCTCCTCGTGTTCACCACAAAACAGCTTCTGCGAAGGTAAAATGGTTTTTGTATTGTGGTAGCTGCACCTAAGTATGTGCTGAGGGGTTTTGTTCAGGATTGAGGCTGCTTTGTTTTGAGTGTGTCTGGAATCCACTGAACTGAATGTAGGAAAAGGGGTCAAACATGGGTGGACATAAATCAGACTTTCCCTGTGGAGACCTGCAGTCCTCTACATCAATGTATGGTGTATGATACCAATCTCATAATGTCAGTGAAGGGAAAGGATTCAACAGCTCAGAATGAGACTTAATTCATAGTGATCTTTACCAGTGAGATGTTTTCTCTGTTTTGGTTTGGGTTATTTTTCTTTTAATAGGTCGATATAGGACAGGGAGCTGCAGTCACACCGTGGACACCAAGTGCAGCCCCTGCAGATCTAAAACTTACACAGCAATCTGGAATCATTCTCCACAGTGCTTTGCCTGCTCACCACCCTGCAGGAAAGGTAAGCTTGGATTAGTAAAGAGGCTTGCTCAAAACTGGGCTTGGTTTAACCTTGTCTTTTCTCCTAAGAAACCCAGGAGATTTTGTCAATCACTTGTGTAGTCCTCACACTTTTGGAATGTGTAAGATTTAGGGATAGGAATGAGGGAAAAGTCTTGAAGGGAGCCTTGGCCCTTTTTCTTTTTAAGTCCTAAAAATGAGATGCCAATCTTATATTTTTAAAATATAAGGTGCTACATCAATAAAATATTCCAAATGCCATCAGTTGAATAAGTTCCTGCTTATAACATCCCATCAAGAAACCTTAAGACCTGACTTAGACATGGGTAAATGGATAATTACATTTCCAACATCCTGTCATTTCTCATTTTGTCTGTTGGAGTGACAACAGCAAACATGGGTTGTGATATTCGTCTCTAAATTTTATTTATTTTGCAAAGCAGCAGTCAGTGAGAGCACACTGGTTCTGTTCACTGAAGCAGCTTAACAGTACCTAAGGTAGAACATTGTACCAACACCTGTATTTTGGGCTAATAGATCACCTGCATTAATGAACTCGATCATGCTGTTCCCCATAATTTCTAATGGAAATTGGTGTAGAACATTATATACTTGATTCACTGAGAAGTAAGTTTTAAGGATACAGTCTAAGTTGAAAGGACCTTTGGTCTCATCTAAATAGATAATCTTACAAAGCTGGTTAATTACAATATGAAAATATCTGTAGTAAAATATCCAAACACATTAAATACAGTGACATGATCTGCACAGACTGAAAATCTCAGTGTGGCCCCCAGGTATGGCAGTGGTGACACAAATGGCCACGTTTGGGGTTATGACAAAATGTAACACAACTGCAGGCACAGAGTTCTAAGTGTGCACTCTGCAGGTGCAAATTTCTCCTTGCCTAGAGAGAGAAAACTCTTCTGAAAATGTAGGCATTGGGGCATATAACACATTTGGTTTTTGGTGCTATACAAGCCCACTTGTATGTGAACATCACCTCATGTTCACCCAAAACATTGCAGGCTGTGATTTTAAATGTTTTCAATGACACCTTGCTTTATTTTTGTTTTAAAACCAGGGCTTGTACAGAATCAAACATGCACGAGGTCCCAGGACAGGATCTGCAGCTGCCCACCCCACAAGTTCTGTGTTTCCAAGCTAGACGAGTACTGCGAGCTGTGTAGAACACATAAAAAATGCGGCAAAGGTTACCGGGTGTCCAGAAGAGGTAATTTGATTTTAAACACTCTGCTTACTGCACACTTACTCTGGCCTAATCCCCTACAGTTGTGCATTCCTCTTAGGTTTTTTTTTTACATTCTTAGCAAGCGGGCACTAACCAGAGTAACAATATTCTCCAGAGGTATATCCAAAGTGACAACATGTTGCAATTTCTTACTGTCATATATCATAAAGTTCCAAATCCAACTTAATCTTCGTTTTGCTCTACTAGGTGATTTATTCTTTACAAGTGACTGAGATCCAAGACCACTTAATTACTCCTTAAATCCTTGGAAAAAGGCTTCAGGTGGAATTTTGGGTACAGTAAATAATGACTCTATGCTGTCCTGCAGAATTGATCTGGTTTTATTAGTTGATAGAATCCACCACCCTGATAATACATCTGTCTCAAAATGATAAATAATTTAAAAATATTCAAAACACTGAACATTTAAAAAAAATTAGGAATCATTTTGAGGAGATGCAGAACTCAACAGTATGGTAGTCAGTCCAGTGAAAAGCTCAGCTTTGTCTGCAGCACCACATTTGAACCTTTAACGATACCAAACTTAGAGCTGGTTAATCTCCTCTTTGGGCTGGGTGTGTCAAGTGAATGTCTTCTGTGACAGTTATAGACTGTGTTTTTGCACTGCTTCTGTATCACTGCTAGGATCTCCTGCAGACCCTGATTATTCATTCTAGTTTCTCATCAGATAAGTAACTGGAGTTTTCCTCTTTGTTTAAAGGGACAGACAGCACAGACACAGAATGTAAACCTTGTCCTCCTGGCACCTTTTCCCCTGAGGAATCCTACAACACCAGCTGCACACCCCATACCATGTGAGCCAGTGTTCTGTCCAACAGCAGCCTGAACTGTGCAGGGCTTTCTGTTGTTCCTAACTTCTCTTTTTGTCTCTTGCAGTTGTAAATCAGTGGCTGTTCCCGGGAACAGCAGGGTTGACACTGTTTGCAGTGACTCAGGAACAGCCACAGTTCTGCCTCACACCATTTTGAGCCTACTTCTGACCCAAAGCTCAGCTTCCCACAAACCTGAAATAGTAACTCGACCTGTCACGTTAAACTCTGTACCTGACCTGTCCCACATCACCGGTGAGCTTTAACTCAATTAAAGTTGCTTTTGTCTGCTCAGGAACCAAATTCATATTTAGTTCTCAGTGTCTTTTCAAAACCAGTCACCTGTACCCAAACAGAACCCCAGAAGAACTCAATTAATTTAATGTGAACTGCGTTTTTACCTGTGCATCTGCACTACCCCAGTGCATCCTATGGTCCTTGTAAATCTGGAAATATTTCTAAAAAAACCCAATCTAAGTTATACATGGCATTTCCTGATAATTGCTGCTATAGCTGGTAGAAAAGGTTGTATCTTAAATTCTGGACTGAGGCAAACCTGACCTGGTGAGAGGTCTGTGAGTCTTCTGTCAGCCTTTCCTGAGACATAAGGTCCTGACAGCATTCCCAGGTGGGGATGTGTTCTCTCCTTTCACAGCCCATCCAGAAGGCAGAGAAGTTTAGGAGCATTTTGAGCTACTTGGCCTGGTATGTGACAAATTCTTGCTTGCCTGGAGAAATGCCGTTTGTGACCAAGGCCAAAAGTCTGTCCTCACTTTTCAGGAGAGGAGAATTCAGTTTTATGAAGTGGTGGTGACTGAAATGAGACCTTGGTGTTTGACAATTGAGGCATCAAATGTCAATGTCAGACATACACAATACTTGTAAATTTAGCTTCTGTAGCCATGCACAGAAACTACAAAACTACCTTTTTCTAATGCAATCCTTTGTTAGATCAACCTGCTAAATAATTCCTTTTTATTTATTTTCAGGAGCAGTAGCAGGGCCATTGTTATTGGTCTTGATAATTGCTATTTTGGGGTATTGCTTAGTCTCAAAAAAAAAAGGTAAGATTCATGAAGTGAAAACAAGCAAATCTGTGAAAACTGCGAAGTGTCGCCTTATTTCCCATTAACCTGAGCCTGGTGGTTGATTGAAATGAGTGTCTTAGAAGATGACAGCTTTCTTCAAATCTGTCTTGTTCCTCAGATTTTAGGTAATCATCTAAACACACAACAACCCTGGAGTTGGACAACTGTGCAACAGTTGTGCTTCTGCTGAAGCTTGTTAAAAATTTGGTACTTCATCATTTAAATATTAGACAATTTCAAATGTTATAATTAAACAGACATGAATGTGGTTTATTGTCATCCATACCTTTTCTCACTGACACTATACAAGAAAAATGATGAATTAACGCAGAGGCTTCTCTTTGCTTCCTGGTTAAATTTAAGTCAGAAAATCAATACAATACAAGTTTCAATGTTTTCAAACTGTGTGTAATAAATGTACATTTGAAGTTTATTCCAGGAGCAGGGGATCACTCAGCCTAGTTTAGGGTGCAGCTGTTGCAAATGGGACAGGTTTGGGTGGTAATAAACTGTCTTTGCTCACTGGCAGCCCTTGTGTACTCTGCAGCAGCTACAGAAGCAGATGTGGTGAGTGTCCTCTCTTTCCATCGCTTCCATTTCTTTAAAAGTTATACAGAAATCATAAACTCTCACCTAATTACAAGTAGAAGAAAACTGCACAGCAGCAAGAAAACTGGAGAACAGGATGGTTTGGTCCCCAAGCTGGGGTGCAAGATGTACCTTATATATCCCACATAATGTCCCACCCTCACTTTGTGTGAGGCTAAAAACAGCAGTAAAACCCAAGTGGGGTTTTGATAACTACATTTGACAGCCTTTGGTCCCTAATAATCAGAGTAGGGCTGTGGGTGCCTTCAACAGACAGGTTCATTTTGTGGAGCCCCTAATGAGCTGTTATGGATTTTACGTGCACTCATCACTATGCAAATGAAAATAATTACAGAATGGCTTGGATTGGAAGGGACCTTAAAGCTCCTCCAGTTCCAATCATCAGTGGCTTCTTCTTTGCTAGTGGGTTGCTTTTTTTTTTTTAATATTAACATTTTGCATTTCTCTGCAAATGTTCCAGCCTTTTCCCCCTCCAGAAAAACAGTGTGACAAAAAAGTCAGAGATACAGAATTGCAGAACTCCAGGAGTTCTAAAGAGGAACAACAGCATCTCTTGGAAACTTCTGGGTCCAGCAGTAGTATCCTGAATCCAACTGGGTCTGCAACCATCAGTGCAATAAGTAAAAGGAATTGTGAAAAGAAAAGCCCAGGAGGATTTCAGCAGCAACATTCACCTCCTGAAGGCCCTAAATTCCTGAGTGGAGACAGACACAGCTCTGTGAGTTCAGGTAGTAATGATTCTGAATGATCCAGAACCTCTTGAAATGTATCAATTACGAGTCTTTTTAGCAGAAGTTTAAATGGCAGGATAAAACATTTGAGTCCTGTTCAGCAGAGAGAAAATTTAGTAATTTCTGAAAAGAAAAAAATGATTGTTTTAAGCTGCCATCCTGAGACAGTAAAGAGAGTTTTCTCAGTGGAGAAACAAGTATTTAGGGGCTAAATACTTACCTGTGGTTGGCACTTACCTGTGAGTGGGAGTAGAAGCCAAAGGGAGCAGTTACAAAAGAACACTGTCAAAAGCATTTGAAATGACAACAGATGGGCAAGAAATTGTTTGCAGTCCAGGTCTCTGCATCAGTTTTGGTAGCCTTTTTATTTCTGGGGAGATATGTGGATTTTATGGTACCAAAATGTTACAGAACCAACTCAACCAGCTTGACTAAATTAAGTGAAACAAAAAGATACTTAGTGTCTATTTTAACAGTAAATCAAAGAGCTGGATAAAGAATCCAACTGGCCTCTTGTGGTTTCATTCTTGTGTTTTGTGTTCATTTGGCAGAACATTCTGGTAGCGGAGGAACGCAGGTGAATGTGACGTGCATTGTTAAATTTTGTAGACCAGAGTGCAGCTCCCAGTGCCCCGAGCAGACTGCTCCAGCTAGCAGGGATTATGGGCACACTTCCTGTTATTCCCCAGCAGGGGAAGAAACTCTCCTTTCAAAAGAAGAAAATGCCTTGAACAAAGAAACTGAAATTCACATTGCAGTGGAAAACGAGGACAATTTACTTCAAGACTTACTTCCAGAAGAAAAGAAGGTTCCTCTGGGTATTCAAGATGCTGGGATGAAAACCAGTTAAAGGAAATTACAGATCATATGCTGATTGACTGATAAAATTAACTGAATAACCTCTTGTCTTATGAAACAAACATTATGGTAAATGTAGCTTTCTTACAGAGATTTGAAATTTCATAGTGAATATAGACACTGATGCTTTCAGAGGGTTTTAGTGTCTTCTGTTGCTTTGCAGTTTTAAAAGAAAAAAGCATTGAACTTTTTAAAACTGAATGGCTAACTCCTCCCTTTCTTCTGTGATAGCCCAAGAGGACCTTTATCAGACTTGAAAAGGAATATTTTTCAAACTTTATGCCATTAAGTCTTCTCCTGAGACTTCTTGTGATGATGATTTTTATGCAACGTCTGCCACGTGTCAAGAACACGGCTGTGACCAGCACTCCTAAGGGACCAGAGTTAAATTATCATTCTTTCAAAGCTCAGGAATCATCAGTTTGATTTGAATTTTAAAGCTATTGCATTCAGTTTCCTATCCCCTGTCTTAGTTGTCATACTTTCCCTCATCCTCCTGGATATATCTTTTATTATTAGTTTGTTTTTTCTCATTATCAGACCAAATTTCTCAAGTACATATAGGATATCAGGAAGTGAAATCTTCTACACAAGCATTTTTTACAACTAAAATTACAAATGTTATGTCTAAACAACAGCATTTCATTGCATGTACATAGTTCATTTTGTTTTAGAAGGGAAAACCTAGATTGAACTGTTGTTATCTTGAAGCAGGAAGTTCCTTTTGTTGACAACCCTAGAGTTTGTCACCTTTGTGTCCTGGCTGAGGTAACTGGGCTTCCCCAATTAATCCTGAGCTCATTTTTGAGGTAAGGCATGAATCCAAAATATTTTCCCAGTGTTCGGTGACTATTAGAGCAGATCCTGGTGATTTTCTTTGCCAGATCGCTCACTGCCCTCAGGTGGCAGAGTATCATCTGTAATAAATGGAATTTACTCAAACCTCAGAACCTGAAAATCCTGTTCTCCTTCACTGCTTGATGATGCTGGAGCTCCAACCACCTCTTACAGAAAATGAATGGAGGTTCTCCTTGAATAAAGTGGTTTGGGAGCCAATACTTAGGAACCCACTTCCCATCATTATATTTTACATCTGTGACTTAACTGTCCATTGTGGTGGCTGTGTTCAACCAGAATCTGCAACCCAGAGTCTGAATCCCATGGGAGTGAAGTCATGCAGTGACACATAGCTCTTGTCTCGTGCCATAAAAACACTCTTGGACTCTGTGATCCCTTCCCACTGAACTATCCTGATCTACCTCAAGACAGACACAGTTGTTATTTCCGAGGCCTGAGATGTAAAAGGATCTTTTAGAATAACATTGCTACAAAAGAGTATTCAGATTCTAAAAACACAAATTTTAAACTCCCACAAAAGCTGTGGTATTATATAAGCTGTAATTATTTCTGGAACTGACAAACAGGTCTGTAGGTCTACTATGAAGAAGCTTTTTGCAAATCTGTATTAAACTTACACTTGAAGGTATTTTTCAGGAAAGACTTTGAAAATGGGCACTACTACTATTGAAACTACTACAGGACTGAAGGATTTAGGCAAGAACCTAATTTTTCACAGCTCTTTGAACCTCTTGCTCTGTAACATTTCTGTCAGCTCCCACTATTGGGGCCATATTGAAGCAGCAAAGGAAGATTTTTGAAGACATTTAAAAATATTAAAAAGGAGGATCCTGTTACAGTAGTTAATATACTGAGTTTTCATATTAAGGAGGTGTCAGAGAGAAAAATCCAAGTTTTATGGTGAAGAAGGAAAAATGAGCTTGCGTTTGCATATAAAAAGTAAAAAACAAAAAACAACAAAAAAAATCCCACCAAACAACAAAAAACAGATGCCAAAAGAAAAACATATCTTTTTATAAATACATGTATTCTCAAGTTTCCTGACCTCTTTATTAAATAAAATTCGGGTGCGGTTGTTACTGAGGGGCCGGTGCTCCTGCAGCCTGCCGGGCCCAGGGCCCCGCGGGGCCTCGGGAGCGTTCCGGCCCCAAACCCGCCCTGTTTGCGCCCATTTCAGCGAGGGCCTCGGGAGCGTTCCGGCCCCAAACCCGCCCTGTTTGCGCCCATTTCAGCGAGGGCCCCGCGCGTTCCGGCCCCAAACCCGCCCTGTTTGCGCCCATTTCAGCGAGGGCCTCGGGAGCGTTCCGGCCCCAAACCCGCCCTGTTTGCGCCCATTTCCGTGAGGGCCTCGGGAGCGTTCCGGCCCCAAACCCGCCCTGTTTGCGCCCATTTCCGTGACACCCCGCGCGTTCCAGCCCCAAACCCGCCCTGTTTGCGCCCATTTCCGTGAGGGCCTCGGGAGCGTTCCGGCCCCAAACCCGCCCTGTTTGCGCCCATTTCAGCGAGGGCCTCGGGAGCGTTCCGGCCCCAAACCCGCCCTGTTTGCGCCCATTTCCGTGAGGGCCTCGGGAGCGTTCCGGCCCCAAACCCGCCCTGTTTGCGCCCATTTCCGTGACACCCCGCGCGTTCCGGCCCCAAACCCGCCCTGTTTGCGCCCATTTCCGTGAGGGCCTCGGGAGCGTTCCAGCCCCAAACCCGCCCTGTCTGCGCCCATTTCAGCGAGGGCCCCGCGCGTTCCGGCCCCAAACCCGCCCTGTTTGTGCCCATTTCCGTGAGGGCCTCGGGAGCGTTCCGGCCCCAAACCCGCCCTGTTTGCGCCCATTTCCGCGACACCCCGCGCGTTCCGGCCCCAAACCCGCCCTGTTTGCGCCCATTTCCGCGAGGGCGGCGCGGAGGCCGCGGTTCGGGCCCGCCCCAGGGCCGTCACCTGGCCCCGCCTGCAGGGGCGGTGCCGCCGCCCCATCGATCACTCGGCGCTCCCGCACTCGGGCGCGCCCCCACGACCGCCCGCCGCCCCCCGCTCGCAGCGCAGGTGAGTCCGGGGGTCTCGGGGGGTCTCGGTGGGTCCCGAGGGGGCACGGGGGGGACTCGGGGCACCCCCGGCCCCGCTGCCATTCCTTTCTGCGTCGGCCGCCGCTCTCGCTCCTCGGGTCCGGCCTGGGGGGCCCCTCCCTGCCGCACGCCCCTCACGGCACGGCGCCCCGCCCCGCCCCGGGGCGGGTGGGCGAGGGGCATCCCCGGTGCGTCCCGGTGCTGGCGCCCGCCGCGGGGCGCGGGGGTCTCAGCCCGGCGGACGGGCCTGGGGGTCCCTCAGGGCCTCCCCGCCTGGCGCGGGCCGTTCGCCGCCTCCCGCTCCCCGGGACTCCCGCGGGGTCCCTCCCGCTCCGCCGGGCAAGGTGACCTTTCGCTTCCTCCGCGGCACGCGGTGCGAGCCCGCGGGTCTGTGCTGCCGGTGCCCGTGTCCCCGGCGCTGGCCCGAAGGCTCCTTGCCTCCCGGTTGTGGGTGACGGGGCGCTGGAAGAGCCCCCCGCCCGTCCGACCGCTGCCCTGGCCTGGCCCCGCCGCTCCAGGGCCTGCTCTGTGTCCCCGGGCGGAAAATTTCCTTTTTTCGCTTTGAGCCAGGGCCTGGTTTGGGCTTTGCTTCTCACCCTGACAGTTCTTGTACTGTGTGTGTTAAGGAATTGAAAAGATTGTCATAGGAAATAAATGCCTTATTTTTCTTCCCAGGGCACAGCAGTGCACTGGAGAGTTAAAAATATAAAAGCCTTAAAACATTCGAAAGATTTGTATGTGGTTAGTTATGTCCCACGAGTTTAGGCTAAGGATGTGATGTACTTCATTTGCAGTTCTTAGGGTGACTTCAGGCATGGTTCATGCACCAGAGGGTTTCAGTGACTGGGATGCTGATCTCTGCTGTGCTTAAATGTTTCTTTAAGGTCTTTGCTTTGGTTCCAAACACCTGTAGATTCCTTTTTTTATTGACCTTTTTTTAATGACAGTGTAACAAAGATGACTGTATATGCTTTTGTTTGATCTTGAGTTTCCTGTCACTTTTATTAGAATAAAAACCTATAATATAAGCTGGTGGCCCAAGAGCACAAATGCTTGTCTTTATTATGTGGAAAATTAGTATTGTTTTTCAAAATTGTTTAGAAATTTTGAAAAGGCAAAACTGTTAAAAAATATTTTATGTGAAGTCATGTGACTGAGCTGAATCGAAATTCTCTGTGCTGTTTTCTATTTCATTTTTCAGGGCAGCACAATTTCACTTTCAGCCTTTAGAAAAAGCCTTTCATTAGTTGCTTAATTCTGGTTATTTAATTTAACTATTAGTTAAATATTTTTACTGTCTTTTAAAGAAAGAAATAAAAGTTTAAATGGGTCTGCCTAAAATGAAACAAATCTCATAATGAGAAAACTCTAAATCTTAGTGTAAAATTGAAAATGTCACTCTTGAAGCCGTTGTTTCCTTCTGTTGTCAACTGTAAATAAAGGATGTCTCTTGCTTTTTCTGCTTTGTAGAATTCAATTGTTTAGGCAGGTATATGAGATTGGGAGAGTGTTTTAAACACAAAATTGAGACATTTATTCCATTCCAATCTCAAGGAATGGCCTGCGTGCTTTTTGCCCTACTGTACCAGGCTTCACCCTGCCCTTGCAGGAGCTATGAGTAGTTTTGTAATTCAGTGATTAAAAAGTTGAACTGGGACTTTGGGATTTCAGTGACCTGATTACCACAGAAGTGAAACAGAAGAAGAAGAGTGAAGGGAAATATTCTGGAGTGTGACCAGTGGTACTTCTCTAATGTAGCTTTTTCTTCAGTGCAGTACTCTCTGCTGCCACTTTGAAAACCTGTTGCAGTAACTGTTGATGAGCTATTTTTGGGGCTTATATCTGATTACTTCCCACACACACACGCTCTCCCAAAAAGGGGTTTGAGTAGGGCGAGTTGCTTCACAGATGTCGTGTAAGAATTCTACAAAAGTACGGTAGGCTTCAGGCTGCTACTTCAGACCTGGCTGCCAACCCAGCATGGTGAAAATGTTGGCAGCAGAGGTCAAGGAAGCCAGTGCAAACTTCAGATCAACATGGAGTTTTGTCCTTTCCTTTTCTGGAGGAGGATTGTAGATTCTCTGTGTTGATTATTGCACCACAAAGTAATGTTTTGGTTAGACTAAGGATGGAAAGATGAACTTTATGTGCAAATCTCTCTATGAAGCTGATTTGACAGTTAAAGGGCATAGGATAAAGCATTTTTAAGGTAGAAAAAAATTAACCTTAGTGCTTTTTCTTCTCATTAGATAGATGACAGTAAGAATTGAAGTGACAGTGATGTCAGCTCAGCTGAGAGTGTATATTTCAGACAATAATTTTATTGTTTTTTTCTTTCAGGCTGAGACTAACAATGGACGAGAAATCCAAACAATGACAGAAAAGCATTAGTTTTCTTCTTCTAGGACAGTCATGTTGGAAGGATTGGTAGCCTGGGTCCTCAACACCTACCTGGGCAAATATGTCAATAACCTGAACACAGACCAACTTTCAGTGGCACTTCTAAAGGGTGAGGGAGGCTTTGTGGTATCTTCTGTACTGTTTTCATATTGTGATTTAGAAAAGTGTTATTTTTTTGTGATAACTGGAAGGTGGAATAGACATAATCACTTAATATTGTCTTTGATATCTATATAAACCCTTTTAATACAGAGTTTGTACTAGAACCTTATAATGAACAGTAACTGATCTTATGTTCTTTGCTCTTTATCAACACTCTTAAACCAATTTACATAAAATTTTCAAAAGTATGCTTAGCTACCTTAGCATGTTGAATTTATGTAATTTTTTTCCTTGATACTGTTCAGTAACTTCCGTGTCGAGGGACTGTGGCAGGAAGTGTCCTGCAGCCTCTTACCTTTTAGTGCTCATAGTTACTCCCCTGTAGTTTGGTTTGTGTCATGCTGTATCCACGAGTTTTGTACTTTGTACAGAGTAATCAAATCAATGCTTTCTGTTCACCCTTTGCTGCTGTTATCTGCTGCTTCCGGTGAGAATGTTTGGTAATACTCCAAGGCTTTTCTGTGTGTGCTTTTCACAATACTAAGAAAATAAGTATCTCTTCTGAAAAGGCAATAGGGAGAGGTTTTATCTGTGGCTACAACAAAGTTTAGTTCTAAAACCCCACAGAAGATCTTCTGGACAACATAATGAAATAGTTGGGGCACATGATATTGGAAAATTAACAAGTGTATTAAGTAACCATTGTGAGCTTAATACAACCTGAAGTGATAGGTTGGCTGTTCTTATTAAATCCCATTTAATTTTTAAAAAAAACAATGCCAGTTGTTTTGGGCTTACAGTGTTCAAGTTGGCTTTCTTTAACATAATTTTGTTTAGCAAACTTGTCTTTTTCTTCTGCTTTTTATAGGTGCTGTTGAATTGGAAAACTTGCCACTAAAAAAAGATGCCTTAAAGGAGCTGGAATTACCATTTGAAGTAAAGGCAGGTTTGTATTTTGCTTGTGTGTGCAGGACAGATTTTTTTTAACAGGAAGTATTGCATGTTTTAGAGCACCTGTGAGTCAGAGGCTTGAACAAATGAGGTAGCCTGATTTTTAGGTTATTTCTGTTTTAGCTTGTTTGTTTCTTATGCCACTTTTTCTTTGGGGATTTTGAAGGTTGATAAAGTAAGCTTTCACAGGAATCTGATAGTGTTTCTGTTTTGTTTATTCAGGTTTCATTGGCAAAATAACACTACAGATCCCTTTTTATCGTCCACATGTGGATCCATGGGTGATATCTGTCTCAAAATTGCACTTAATTGGTGCACCAGAAAAAAGAGAAGAATTCGATGAGGAAAGGGAAAAGTTGCAAGAAAGGGAACACAAGAAAGCCCTTCTGCTGGCACTTGAAGAAAAATGGAAGGTGAGTCACGCTTGTGTTTCATGATGAAGAAACCTCTGTGGTGGATTGTATTTAAGTCTCCTAACAAGAGACAGAGCAATTGCACATGAAATGGAGTTAGAATTTGATTTCCACATGCTGACATAGTACAGTTTCTGTCCTACCATCCCTCACCATTATGTCCTGTGTCCCACATAGCTCAGAGATACGTAAATATCTTAAATTAACTTGTTTACTTTTTCTCTCTCCCTGTTAACAGTGATTTCAGTGTAACAAAGTATATTGTCTCCAGCTGCTACAGTGGTTAGTAATGCTTATCCCTGTTTCCTCTTTCAGAAAGAGCAACAACAGAAGGGGGAGTCTTATTGGTACTCAGTTACTGCATCTGTAGTCACAAGAATTGTAGAAAACATTGAAGTAAGTCTTTGCTTTTGAATGGTTGGCAGTTATACATTTGCCTTTAAAATGGAGAATAATTGTAGGATAGCAAAAAAAAGTACAGTGTGTTGAGAAAGTGGTTCTTTTATGGGGAGAAGGGCAGGGACTGCTGGTATCTGAGGAGAAGGTAGAACCTGGGAGTACAAATCAGAAATGAGGAATGGGGTTCCTATTAGGGTAAATATCTAGTAGAAATTTGTTGGAAAATTGCAGAAATTAAATATTAAATTGCTCCAGTATTAATGAAAAGTACTACTGTTTGCTATAATGATGTAAATAGTATATCTCTAGTAATGTTTTTTTTCTGTCCAGTTAAAAATCCAGGATGTGCATTTGAGGTTTGAAGATGGTGTCACAAATCCGTCACAGCCATTTGCATTTGGCATCTGCATCAAAAATGTCTCAATGCAAAATGCAGTGTTTGAACCAGTAAGTGCAGCTTTTGTGTACAAGAGCAGCTCGGATGGCATTGCTGCATTTTATGGGTGCTAGCAAATATTCAAAAAAACATAGGGCATTTTAAAAATCTTTTGGTTGTTGTAATAAATTGACTCTGTGCATTTCATGTTTTTTATTTGGTATGTAGAAACTACATACTAAAACTAGAAACTAAAAACTACATGGCACGTGGTGTATGATCTTGACTTTACTCCACTTCTTCTACTCCAGGTGGAGAAGCTGATGCGGAAAAAACAGTTGGATGTTGGTGATTTCAGTGTTTATTGGGATACTAATTGCACTTTACTGGGTGACCTGCCTCCTGGTGAGCTACAGGTACATGAAAGAGGTTTTGCATATGAAAGAGAGGTCATTGTTAGTCTTTTCTGTACTACAGTCCTGATTGATGTAGAATTTATTGGATCTGGTCTTTTGAGAGCAAAAGAAGTCTATGGTTTCCTGCTTTACTGATAGGATATGTGTGCAACCTACAAAGGCTGTGCTGTGAAATAGCTTGGTTTACTTTTGAAGAGAGAACATGTTCAAGAAGTTTTTTCCAATGGACTGACCTGCTAATAAAGTACATTCTAGAGCATGAAACCAGTGCATCCTAATGACTATTGTACACTCACTTCTTAGAGAGTAATTTGCTTGTAACCCCCAGGAAGCAATGGATAGAAGTATGGAAAGTCGTGATCATAATTACATCATGGAGCCTGTCTGCACTTCTGCTCTTCTCAAGAGAAATTGTTCTAAGGAGCCTTTAAGATCCCGGCATACTCCGCGGCTGGAATGTGACATTCAGCTTGAGACGATACCCCTGAAGCTCTCCCAGGTAAATACCAACCATTTACCTTCCAGAAACTGGAACAGATATCATAAAACTGGCAGCGTTTGTGACAATTCAAATGCTGTTATTGTAGCATAAAATTAATACTCTCTGAAAGATTTTGTTTCAGAGGCAGCTCAAAGAGATATATTTAATAAGTTGTTCTAAATTCAAGCATTCAAAATTATTTATTTTACTGAAACTGATTACTGCAAAAAGAATTAAATTGTTGTTTGATTATTGTAATAATAGGAAGGGTGCACGTTGGTGGGAGTTGGTCTACAATAGCAGCTGATGTTATGTTGATAACCTGACATGGAAGGTTTCATTCTGTGTATTTGTAAATAAAGCTGTAAATGGAATGTCACACATGAACCACTAGTGGCTGGGAGAAGATACGTCACACTGGGGAACAAAATTGTGAATTAACATTAATCTTAATTCTGCACCGTGTACAGGCCATTGATGCCAGTTATCCAAACCTTTGCTTGGGTTTTTGGCTGGCTTTTTTTCCTCTCCTCTTTTCCTGGGAAAACGTTCCAGTACCACCTCACTGATCTCTGTGTTGTTTCATTAAAAGACGCAGTATCAGCAGATCATGGGATTTTTAAAGGAACTGGCTAGAAAGGAGCGACAGCTTAAATACAGGAAGTGGAAACCAAAGGTTACAGTAACAGAAAAGTAAGTACATCTCTATATGTGGTGTTGCCAGCTATATTAGAAAAACTAGAATGAGAAAAATACACAAACGTACATAATAATCATGTGTTAGAGATTCAGGTTTCGTATTTTGTGTTCCCTACCTCAGAAATCAGTTTAAAATATTCAGATGCAATTCAAATGTAAAATTATCCTTACCTGAAGCTTTCAATCCAGTCTGTGTAACTCTAAATTTTGTTGTCTGTGCCTGATATGTGGCAGCTGGACTAAGTCCCAGTGGAGTGGTGGGACCTTGGGGAACACTGTCCTATACAGTCTGTAGGACCAGCCCATCTGTGCTGGCTCCAGTGCTGCTGCTTTTCCTGGCTGCTGGCCCACTGCTTTTCACTGAGTCTCCTGGACCTTTCACCAGTTGGACACACACTTGCCTTAGGCTTTTTTAATGAAATACTGGTAATACAGTAATTGAAAATTGTTTCAGCTGCCGGGAATGGTGGATCTTTGCCCTGAATGCAAATCTTTCGGAGATCAGGGAGCAGAGGCAACGTTCCACCTGGGCATTTGCCCTGCATCGGGCCCGGGACGCGGTGTCCTACACGGACATGTACTACAGCAAGCTGAAGGGGGAGCCACTGTCTGCTGCAGACCAGGTATTTAGACTTGAGTTTCTTGTGCAGTGATGGTTAATGATCTTACACCTGGTTTGTTTCATCTTTTCATATTTAAAACCTGGACAAGTTAAGAAACGTCTTCAGTTGTACTGCAGGCCGTTTTCACTGAACTGACTGTCTGCTGACCACAGCAGAGATTTTAATGATGAGACCTGGGCTTGTGGGAGATGTGTGAGCTGCAAGGTTCATGTGTTTTTGTTTTGCACTGCAAAAAGCTTTCTGGTTTTTGACCTGTAACCAGCGTTCTCCAAAAATAGCATTAACTGCTGTAGAATGCCTGTGACAGTTGGTAACATACTTTCTTAACTCATGTTCTCTGTAGATCCAAAAGATATTTAAATACCAGAAATGTGTCTGCCCATATGCTTGGGTAGATAATTGGGGAAAATTATGGCTATTTGACAGTTGGGGTTGTTTATTGGTTTTGTTTTTCCAAGTTTATTTGAGGATGAAGAATTTAGTGCCTCTAATAATGAACGTATGACCTACTTCAGAAAATAAAAAACCCCATGAACTATAATTAGCTGCTTTTTATCTTTAGGTATACTGGGACTTTTTCTTCAAATCAATTCAGGGCACCATGTACCACACCTGTATTAAAGGATTAAAGGAATTCTCTTGATACTTTTAAGTTGTATGTAATCCTTACTTTTGTTATTTGGGTATGAACTGTAATACAGTAGCTTAATGTACAGAAAATTTTTTTAGTACTTGGCAAAGCCAGGTCTCATAGAGCATGTATTGTGTTCAGCAGAGCTGTGAAATGTAACAAGGGTAATGGCAGTGGACTAGAAAAATGTGTTTTGCTTTGTTGTTTCATGATAGATTTTTTAAACTTGGGTGAATCATCAGTTCTCTCAAGCAGCTTGTTAATCAGTACAAAGGAGACAACGTAGCTGAGTAACTGACTATGAATACTACATTGTCCTAATTTACCCAGTTCATTTCCTCTACCTTCTTCACTCAAGACAGAAGCTTTTTTTGCTCCTGGCTAAGCAAGGCATTCTGTTAAATTAGTTTATTTTCCCTGGTTTGATTTTTGTGCTGCAAATCTTGCTTCTTATTTGTAATAGGAGGATACAGTTGTGAATTCTTTTACAGTGCTAAAATAGTGTATTTTGCAATGCAAATAAGCTTTATTTAGAATTCAGGGGAATGTCAATGTTACAGTTGTCTACATGACTTTCATTAATTTTCATGTGCTGGGGCACTTGGATATGATCATTAATGCCATTATAATTTTTTCTACAAGTCCCTAAATCAGTGCAGAGATAATTGGCATGTTTCTGAACAAGATTCTGTGCTCCTTTATTGCAGGTACTTTACCTTTTTTCTTCTTTCCAGGCAGAAATGCATCGTATTGAGGATGAGCTGACTTATGAGGAGTTGAAGGTTCTGTATGAGATAGTTCATAATAAATTTCATGACTTAGCTGAGGTGAGAACATTTTCTGTACAAGGTAATATTTGGAATCTTTAAGTGATTATCTGAGGTATTGTTCTTCTGGAGAGCCTGAGCATGTATTTTCGTTGATTTAAAAGTGTGGCATTAATGCTAAAATTGCAGAAATGCTCAGTTCCTGCAGTTTTTGCTGTTGCATCACTTGCACAGTGAAATCTTCTCTCGCCATATGATGATGTTCCCCAGCAGGATCCTTGCCAGAATTCCTAGGTCAGGTACTCTCCATCTTAAAAACAGAGAATGGAAGTGAAGGCCTGTAATGAATATTTTCCCAAAATAAACACATGACAGAAGTGAGCCTCATGGAAATAGCTTGGGGAACACACTTCATTAAATATAGACTAATTTCCGTAATAACACAACATAATCTCTTGCAAATACAAATACTAAAATGTAGAGCTGTACTTTATGGTATCAAATGACTTCTTTGGTTTAGTGTTTCTAGACAGATTTAAACGGTGACATATGGCTTCATATATGCATAATCACATGCATATTTTTATATTCATATGAATATGCAGCTGTTAAATGATGATACGTTTGTTACTTCTTTGTTGCTGCTCTCCTCCAGGCTGAGTATTGATTGAGAATAGCACTGCTGGACTGCTGAGTAAATAGGAGATGAAATAGTGTTTTAGTTGTGGTATTTTTTGTACACTGGTGACATTCTTTCACTCAGCAGCAGTAACATGTATGTGTTGAATGTTCAAACAGAGTGTTAAAGAACCCTTGCCTGATTCCATTGGAGGCTCCCCTCCGGCAGAACCCGCCCGTGACAGCAGCTCTGGGATGCTGCAGTACCTGCAGTCGTGGTTTCCTGGCTGGGGAGGTTGGTATGGATATGCTCAGCAGACATATGAAGGTGAACCTTTTGAAGGGCTGCTGCCAGACCCGAAGGAGCAGTGGAATCCAGAAGACATACTGGGTATGGAAACACAGGGTTTGCTCCCATGGTTTGATACCTGTTCCGGGTGGGCAGAAAGAGCTCTGGGCTTGTACTGTTAGTGGATTCTCTGCCAGCTGAGGTACCCAGGCAGCAGAGCCTGCCTAAAGCTCAACAACCTGGGCAGCATGTCAGTGCCTGGGTACCTGATTGTTTCAAAGTGATACAGGGAATATATTTGCTTTCACTGTTACTGTCATTTATGGCAAAAAGCTTTGGGAGTTCTTCTGTTCAAGTGTATGTGTGGGTCATGTGGCTGGGTGTAACAGGAATAGTACTGGGTTGTTGGGGTCTTTGTAAATTCAGGCTTACGTTACCTTGATTGAAATAGAAGAATAGCATGGAATATTCTTTTTTTTTTAAAGGAAAAAGGTCTATCTGCTCTAAATTTTGATTCTATTTCCCCCCCCCCACAAGAGTTGGAGATACCTTTATTTTCATATTCATAGGAAATTTCTTGTTCTTAAGTAGCCCTCCAGAAAACTTAATTTATTTAATGTGTTGGTTTTGTTTTTTATTAGGCACAGATGAATTTTTTGATCCTGCTGCAGATGCTTCCAGCATGAATACCTTTACCAAGAGAGATCATGTTTTTGCTAAATTAAATCTACAGCTCCAGGGTGGCTCTTTCACTCTGTTGCATAGGAAGAAAAAGGTATTGCGTGCTGAAGAGACTGCTTTTATGCAGCTGGAGTTTTCAGGTATTAAGCCCGTTTCTGTTCTTTCTTAAAAAAGGTCAGAGCTGCCTCACAGTCATTGTACTATGTAACAAATTTCCATGTTAAATTTTTAGTAGAAATACATATGTATAAAAGCTCCAAAAATACTTATTTGTTGGACAGTAGTTTTTATTTATAAAATATAAATAAAATGAATGCTGTACTGAAATAAACAAAATAATGTATGTATTTATATTCCAGGTGTAAAGATCTTGGCAGAATCCCTTCCTCGCAGGAAGTCTTCCCTTCTCAAAATTCAGCTTGGTGGTCTTTTCTTGAGGGATTTGGCAACAGAAGGGACCATATTTCCAGTTCTTGTTTTTCCAAATCCTGTAGGTGACAAAAACCTTATAAGTAACTGTGTGGGATGCCTAATTGTGTATGAAAATAGTCACACTCCAAAATTCAAAACATTTCTTATCCCAGAAAGGGAAAGCAAAAGTCTTGAGGAAAAGTTTCCGCCTGTTGAATTTACTTTTTCCCTCTCTTTCCAAATATAATTTGTAGAACTCTTAATTTTTTATTCTGCTTTACTGTATGCTTGTGACTTCAACCTTTCAGTTATATGTGTTGAGAAGAAGCTAATTTGTTGAACAACATTTGATTTTTGGAACAATCAGCATTGCTGCTTAATCAGTGATTGTTCTTTTCCATAAAGCTGTATGGCCCAAGTAATGGTTCTGTTTCACCTGTATACTGGTAAACTAAATGCACAAATAAATTCTAGAAAAGATTTCAGAGTTCTTTTCTGAGTGAACACAATTTGAATCTAAAGCCATGGGGATTTCCCACGTATTTTGTACTTTGTACTGACTGCAATTTGCACTTCAGAGTTCAGCCTGTCTGCTGCAGGAGTGGCGAGTGTTTGCTACTTAGTTATCTTGCTTTCTTTTGCTTGACCACGTCAGGGGAAAAAACACATTTAATAATCTCAGACTGTACATACAGTTCAACAGAAAAGACTTTTATACTTATCTGGTGGCTTGGTTGATTTCATCTAAACAGTCTTTCTCTTTTAAATCCTTATTAGCAAAAAGAGGTTGGCTGCATGTCTTCCTTTGGACTCCAGAGTTTGTCTTCAGAAATGACTAATCAGAACACTGGTAAAGATTTCATTCTATATTTGATTAGATAATTCCTACAAACCAGAAATTTCAAAAATAAGTACCTAGAGTTTGAATTAGTGCAAATGCTTTTTGCACATGATAAAGATAAAATCACAGAAGCTTTGTTCAAGATGTAAGGTGCATTTGGGTTGACTTTAAAGAAAGGAAGAAATTATGTATTTCAAGACAATAGGAGTTGCACTTTACTGTTTGTTTTGGTTTAAAAAGAAATAGGAGTTCAGCATCAGAACCCACATTATACAAAGGTTTTTGTATATATAAACTTGTTGAATTCTGTTGATTGTAAAAGCTGATCATATTACTTCTTTTTCTATTACTGAAGAATTCTTAGACATTTGTACTTTCCCAGTAGTGCCAGTTAAAAATCAGTTATTAAATTCTTTGGGAGTTGTTTTTTGCTTTTGTCGTATCTGTTTGCTTTGAATTTTTTTCCAGGTGTTTTTTGTAAATAATTTTTTATTCTGTTGCAGATCCTGATGCCCCAGTATTTGAGATGCTTTATGAAAGAAATCCAATTCACAGCACCTTTGAGAGGCGCCTGGAAGTCAGTACCAGACCACTAAATATTATTTACAATCCACAAGCCATTAAGAAAGTAGCAGACTTCTTCTACAAGGGAAGGGTTCATACCTCAGGTTAACCTTTAATGTGTTTTTTTTTGGTGGGTTTGGGGTTTTGTTGGTGGAATTACATCTTTTCTTGTCTTTGATTTTTATTTATTTTCATCTTAGAAATACAAAGCACTAATCAAAGAATCTGCACCTTAAGTTCAAATTTAACAGTACTCCGAGTCTTGTCTGGAGGCTTTTGTTCCTTTGTTTTGTTGTTTATTTAATTGATTCAGGGATTTTGCTTTGGTAGACTTATGCAACTTCTGCTTTAAAATTGCAAGTTGGTGTTATGCCCCATGGTGGATGTTCATGTCCCCTAAATTAAAATGCATAAAAAAAGAGAAAGGGACTTGTTCCTGTAATCTGTTCTGGCAACTGATGGAGGTTTTTTGAGAGGGCAGTTAAAAGAGTATTTCTATAGTAATGATACAGAGGAAATAGTACTCTAATTCCTGTTGTATTTTCTTGTTGATGAGACTAAGGCTGCCCTTTGTTAGAGCTTCTTGAGATACCTTGATTTTTAGAATTGAACATACTCATTCCTAAATTTCTAAGCACAACAAGATGCAGGATTTCAGTACCTAAGCCTGTAACACTATAATGTGGCCTCCTTTGCAGTTTTGGTTCAGTTTCTGAGGAGATGAGAAGTGACAGTAAGTAACATTAGGAACATGAAAATGTTCTTGACATATCAGCTGTTTTTCTGCTGATTATGGTAAATACCAAAAGATTCAAGTTGCCTGGTATAAAGGTGTATGCGGCATCTTTTCTCACAAGGTGAGAATATTCCATAAATTTTCAAGTTTAAAGCAAACAAACAAAGCAAACAAAAAGCCTACACGTGCACATCTTAATATTTAGTCCGAATTTCCTCTGGGCTATACTTAGCACCCTTTCTGTATTACTCAAATTTAGTTATTTGGGCTGAAGGTCTGTGGGGGCAAAGACCAGAAGTATTTTTTAGGGCAATTATTTGTTTTGTACTTAAATACTTCCTTTTTTCTGTGCAGCAGCCTGGTGATTAGGCACAGACAGTGACTTTTGCCTTCTGTGTTTTCCTGTTCTGTATTTTACTGCTAGAATTTAAAATAAATCTTTTATCTTTTTTTCTTCAGTTTTTTCTTCTGATTCAATGATGGGTGAACAAAGTTATACCTAGTTAGTTTTCCTTCTCTTGTGCAGGTTTTGGTTATCAGTCTGAGTTAGAGGCCAGAGTGGCTGAAGCTGCCAGAAGACAGTACAACAAGCTGAAAATGCAGACAAAAGCTGAAATCAGACAAACAATCGATCGTTTGTTAGTTGGAGACTTCATTGTAAGTTTTTGCCCCCAAAATGTTTATGTAGACGTTTACACTTTTGGTTTAGGACTTGGAGCTCTAAAGAGTGAGGTTTGTTGTTGTTTGTGTGATGTTCTTTGTGAGCAGGAGGGGAGTTTTCCAGGAGGTGTTTTAGATGCCTTTTGCTGTCAGTCAGTCCAGGTTTGAGGTGCAGGGTATGTTTTCACCTGTTGAAAATGTTTTTTTATTCACTACAGTGGGAGTCTGTGATTTAACAAGGTACCAAACCTGAGTGTGGCTGGAGTTCGTGACAGTCAGCTCATCAGGAGAAAAAGTGGCTGGTTAGGTGTTTCACGTGGTTTTTCTTGGTTGGTTTTCTTGTGAGCTATCATGTCTTTCTTCTTAACTTTCAGGAAAACAGCAAAAGCTGGACCGTGTGCCTTGATATCTCTGCCCCTCAGGTGATCTTTCCCGATGATTTCAAGTTTGTGGATCCTGTGTTAGTTGTTGTAGATCTGGGAAGAATATTACTCACAAATTCTCAAGGTATGATCTAGAATTATCGCAGCTTTCTTTTTCTTTCTGTCTTCTTTCAGAAAGTCAGAGCTTAAAAAATAGGGTAAAAAAGTACAGGGAAGTTTTGGGGGATGTTCCTGCTTTGTAAAGTAGAAAAAAGTCCTTTTCTTAAGATAATAAAATGGAAGTTAATATTGGGCAATAAAGCCAGTTGTACAAAACCTGATGATGATAAAAATACTGTAGTTAAGTAGCTCTTACCTTTCATTTGGTTTTGAGGATCAGAAGAATTGTGTGGGCAGAGTAATGAGTAAAGAGTTCATTTTTTGACAACTTGGTCAAAAGTAAGTCTTGCAGTAAGTGAGTTAAAAATGAGACCATAGTGTATTTTAATAGCTTCTGTACTATGTTGTGACTGACACCTCTGTGAATGTAGAAGTATAGTAGATTTCTTGTTGAGGAAAAAGGAAGTGACAGTGGACGGAGGCAAGGACAGTACCAGATATGCTTTATGTTAAAAAAAATAGAACTTCAGACAGGATGATCAGATAATCATAGGAAACATCTGAGAACGGAGAAGAATACTTCCATTTGTTTGATTACTGTTTTTTTAATCCACAGAAGATTCTAAGAGGAGTGCAGGTGCCATTTCTTCAGAAGTCAACGAATTGAGTGATGAAGAATATAAAACACCTCTTGCTACTCCTCCCAATACCCCACCGCCAGAATCCAACACCAATAGTGGCATCAAAATGTCTGAATTTACTGGAGTAGAAATAAGTGAAGAGCAGCTACAGGCACACTTAATGAGTAAAAAAATGTATGAGAGATACACACTTTCTTTTATGGACCTTCAGATCATGGTGGGCCGAGTGAAAGACAACTGGAAACACGTTCAGGATAGTGATGTGGGTCCAACTCACGTGGTAGAAAAATTCAATGTTCACCTGCAGCTGGAGCACAGACTGATATACACATCTGACCCAAAATACCCAGGAGCTGTCTTGTCTGGCAACCTGCCAGACTTGAAAATTCACATCAATGAAGACAAAATGCTGGCTTTGAGGAACTGTTTGACACAACTGAGTACGTCTGAAGCTAAGTCTTCAGATGCTCTACATTTAGGGAAAGACAAGATTTTTGCAGAGGTAGACCAGTTTGGCAGTTTGCACGATTCTGTAATGAATCTAACACAGAGTGTTGTCATGCTCGAGCAGCACACCCGGGAAGTTCTTGTTGAATCCCAGCTGCTTTTGGCTGAGTTCAAAGTCAACTGTATGCAGTTGGGTGTTGAGAGTAATGGGCGATACATCTCTGTGCTCAAGGTTTTTGGCACCAATGCCCATTTTGTGAAAAGGCCATATGATGCAGAGGTGTCCCTGACTGTCCATGGCCTGTTACTGGTTGATACTATGCAAACATATGGAACAGATTTTGATCTTTTGATGGCTTCTCATAAGAACTTGAGTTTTTATGTACCAACAGGAAGCCTTCGAGACAGCAGGGTTCAGTCCCCAGTCTCTGGATCACAAGATACACATCCCATTGATGTTGCTGGTTTGGCAGAGAGATGCAGTACAGCCCCCAGCACCTCACCCAGTAACAATGAAAAAGATCAAGAGGCCTTGATAAAATTGGAGTATCAGTTTGTGAGTGCAGAATGCCCATCAATGAACTTGGATAGCAGTCTGCAGGTGATCTCTTTACAGGTGAACAACCTGGATATCATCCTTAACCCAGAGACTATTGTTGAACTGATTGGGTTTCTCCAGAAATCTTTCCCCAAGGAGAAAGAAGATTCTAGTCCTCAGCCTTTAATAGCTGATGTGGAGAGAGGTTGGAGGGAGCAGGAAACATTCCAGTCTACTTACGCACAGAACACAGAGGTAGCAGTTGATATTCACTGGTTAAATGTGCTCCTCCTCAGGACAGTTGCCATGACAAATGGAGAAAAATATGGCAGAAAAATTGCAACAGCCAGTATTGGTGGCACCAAAGTCAATGTCTCCATGTGCAGTAAACTGGATGTGAGTGGCTCTCTTGGATGCCTTCACCTTATGGATCTGATCCAAGACAATGTAAAGAATCAGTATGTGGTGAGCATAGGGAGCACAGGGAGGTGTGAAAATCTCACTGGCAATGTAAATTTCTTTGAATCTTTATTCTTTAGGCTTGATGATGGAAATAGCCTTCCAGATGCTTTAAGTTTCACTTTCGCAGAAAAGTCGAAAGAGGAGTGTTCTCTCAACCTCAAAATGGCCTCCTTACACTACAACCACTCAGCCAAATTTTTGAAAGAACTGACTTTGTCCATGGATGAGCTGGAAGAGAATTTCCGCAGCATGTTGAAAAGTGCAGCTTCAAAAGTTACAACAGTCTTGGCAACTAAAACTGCTGAATACAGTGAAATGGTTTCTTTGTTTGATACCACACCACGATCAAGAGATGTTGCCAGTGCAGAAGATAACGAAGGCGGCTCATTTGGATCACAGTCCCTCAAAGCTGATACTATCAAGCTTATATTAAATGTAAACATTGAATCCCCAATTGTCTCCATACCTCGAAAGCCTGGTAGCTCTGAACTGCTTGTAGGTCATCTGGGACAAATATCTATTCAGAATTTTGTACCGGGAGAAGATGAGTCTACGAGTGATAGGCTGCAAGTTGAAATCAAAGATATTAAGATGTATTCATTAAATAGTAGTCAATTTACAAACAAGAAGGAGCCTGCAAGTGGGACACCCCGAGGGCCACATTCTTCATCAGGTCCTGCCAGCACCAACAGCCAGGAAGAATCTCATTTTACTCGTCATGACTTCTTTGAATCACTACATAAAGGTCATGGTATGTTAATCAGAGGAGTCTTAATTATTAGAATATGAGTAGTATATGTGTTAAAAATGTGTGTTGACTGTATATTCTGCTTTACCCATCCTACTGAAACACATTGGCCAGTTTTAATGACAATAGGCTAGTTATTGTATTTATATCCATTTTTGGTCTCCTAAGCAAAAATGGAATGGTGCCTTTTAAGCATAAATCGAGCAAAACATAACCACAGAACCTTAGTCCAGCATTGCTCAGATTCTGAGCAAGTTCAATAGCTACTGTGTTACCTCTTCCATACAGTATTTATGAGCTAATCAGTTCATTTACTCTAATGTTGTTGTAATTTCACTTTCTCTTAAAGCTTTCCACATTCTGAATAACACCACGATCCAGTTTAAATTGGAAAAGATACCACTAGAGAAAGACTTGGATTTAACTTTTCCTCTGTGTAATGAAGACTTTGGAATATCAAGCATTATGAAAATTGAAGGGAAATTTGTGAACCCTCTTCAGGTACAGAAATGTAGTATTTCCATTATCAATATAAAAATATTTCCCTGCATAGAAGATAAGTATTTTTCAGGCCAGTATCTTCATGTTTAACGTGTTGGTAATTTAGAAATCAGATCCTAATTCACACTGTTAAAAGAGACAGTCTTAAGTCATAATAATAATGAGCAGTGTTTAACCTTGTTTGGGGACATTTTAGACATCTTTATGAATAAGTATAACTTTTGCGTATCTTGAACAACAGAAGGAAAGTAAATGTGTCACTGTCCAAATGACACTGTCCAAACAAGTTTATTTGTAGTTTTAGTTGAAACTAAGAATTAATATGCCATTACCTTGAAAAAAATCTGTGCAAGAGCAGAGGTTTTAAATAGAGAAACCTGGAACTTCTAGCACTTAGGAGACAAATCATGATGGCTACGTAGGATGTTTGTTTCATATATTACTGTGTAAGCTCGGGTGGTGAATTATGTTTAACTATCTCTGTGTGGATGGTGTTTGCCCAGGAATACAAGGTATCCTATTCCAGGATCCCATCCAGTGTGTTTCTGGATGGTGTCATCTTGCAGAGCTCATACAGAAGAACTGTTTTGCTTCAGTTTTGCATTGTACCTTGTTTTGTGTTGTTGTTATTATTATTGTTATTGGTATCTTGGATGAACTTAAAATTTGTGTGGTTTGGAATTCCACTTAGGAGTTTCAGAATATATGTATTGATTTCATTAATATAGAGAGCTCCCGTGTGATGATTGTTTCTTTTCTCTACATTGTAGGTGGTGTTAGCAAAACATGTATATGAACAAGTCCTTCAGACTCTGGATAATTTAATTTACAATGAAGACTTGAACAAATTTTCAGCCACTTCTGTATCTCCGACTAGTCTTAGTTCTCCTTCAGCATCACTTCATAGTACAGGCACAGAATTCTTGAGTGAACGGAAGGAAAATGGCTTATTCAGCCACTCTAGTTTTAATTCTGTTCCAAACAAGCCCTTAGCTATCAGGGAAACAAAATCTTTTACTCAAATTCAAGCAAACTTTCACATCTCAGAGCTCCAGGTTCAGTTAAGTGGTGATCTCACACTTGGGGCACAAGGTCTTGTCAGCCTTAAATTTCAGGATTTTGATGTTGAGTTTGCCAAAGATCACCCTCAAACCTTGTCCATTCAGATTGCCTTGCGTTCCCTGCTGATGGAAGATCTCTTGGAAAAGAAACCAGACTCTAAGTATAAGAACCTCATGGTGTCCCATGGAGCACCCAAACCATCCAGTTTAGCGCATAAGGAGTATCTTTCACAGTCCTGTCCCTCAGTATCCAATGCAGAATATCCAGACATGCCACGTTCCCTCCCTTCCCATATGGAAGAAGCACCTAATGTCTTTCAGCTGTACCAAAGACCAGTTTGTGCCTCCCGTAAGAAGCAAAAAGAAGATGCTGATTCTGAGTATCCTCTGACTCCACCTCCTTCTCCATCAGCAGACAGATCCAAGTTGCCCTGTGGAAAAAGTAACTTTGATGATTCATTAGTTCATATCAATATATTTCTGGTGGATAGGAAACATCCTGAATTTTCTTCTCGCTATAACAATATTAACCGTAGTGTAGATGTTGATTTTAATTGTCTAGATGTGTTAATAACTTTGCAAACTTGGGTAGTAATATTAGATTTCTTTGGGATTGGATCCACTGCTGATAACCATGCAATGAAGCCGCAGCCTGAAGATACGCAGCAGACAATCAAAGCAGAAATAAATTCCTTGTCGGCTTCTCAAGTCCAAGAGCCTGTAAACACTAAGCTGGATCTAAAGGTATACTTGACGTGCAAAACAGTAATTGGATTGTCTGTCATAAAACATCTGGTTTATAGGAACTTAAGGTGACATGTACATCATGTGTTTTATTTTCTAGTGGGGATTGTACATAAATGCAGAAACAGAATTGAAATGTGTGTAGATGTAGTTAAAAAAAAGGAGTTATAGAAAAGTTGAACATTTGCAAAATGCTTGGCTCCTTTGCTCTGTGACCCTCTCTTTAATGAAAAGGTTGCTTCAGTATTAAAGACCTAACATGCTGCAATTGGCACTGTGCTGTTCTAGGTACTATGGAGTTTATTTACGCAAAAAAAAGTCTATATTTTATAAATATATATCCATATATGTTTATACATCTATATGTATAAACATGTTTTTTGTAAAACACATGTTGTGTGTGTATATAATACAGTCTTTGCCCAGAAGCTCTGCAGTCTAACTTACATGTGACAAAAGAGAAGAAGGTAACAGTGGTGAGATTTGTTCTTGGTCTGATCGTTCTGAAGTGCCTGGGAGACCCATTCATCTGCAAACAAGGCAGTAAAAACGTTGCTCTCCTTCAGTGTCTCCCAGTCAGATAATTGTTGTTTGCCATTCGTGTGTTACAGTGCAATTGTCTTGGAAAAAAGCTAAACAAGATCTTCAAGCTCTGAAGTCATGTTTTTCATACCAATTTGTTCCTGTTTTATTTGACCAGGTCCATTCTTTATCCTTAGTCCTGAATAAGACAACCAGTGAGCTTGCTAAAGCCAGTGTGGCAAAACTTGCAGCTCACTTGGAAGTGATTGGTGAGTAGATTGAAGGGCTCGGGTTGTTCGCAGATTAAAATAAAAATGAGTGCACATGAGTAAAATTTTCACTGGAATTATGATTTTAAATGTTTTTCTTTTGGTGCTCATTTGGGTTTGTGTGTTTTTCCAGGGCAAAATGTACATTCTCCCCCCACTGCTTCTTCCTTTGCTTTTTGAGGGTTTATTTTAAATCATGGCATCCCTCCCACTTGTCAAACCTTTCATCATTTTAGCTGTGATTTGCTGCAATTTTTAATACTTCACTTTCACAGAGTAGAACAATAGCTTTTACTACTGTTCTAGAGGAAAAAAAGTAGTTGTATCTACATTTCACAAATCAAAGTGGTGTGATCACATGATGTGTGTAAAGCCTAGAGTAATGTGTGGGTTAATACAATCTTTGTAGCAGAAACACAATTTTCTTTGAACATGAGGTTTAATGTTTAATTGAATTGACTTATTAATTACTTGTAGTGAGGCTGTCCCACTAATAGAAACTTCTGGTCTGTGTTTGAGGGTCCTGATTGTCTGTCCTTTGTTTTCCAGAGGGAGATTTAGCCTTGCAGGGAAGTATTGGAAGTCTGTCCTTAAGTGATCTTACATCTCATGGAGAATTTTACAGAGAACGTTTCACTACAAGTGGTGAAGAGGCACTCATTTTTCAAATCTTTAAGTATGAATTTAAACTTTTTGTTACTCAATATTAGTTTGTTACTCCATTACCTTCCAACCCCCCCCGCAAAAAAGCCCAAAAGTTGAACAAACCCAGAAAACCCAAGCCCACAACTGTCAGGGCTGCATGATTCCGCTTTGGCCTCTTGGAACTTAAGTGGGACTTAGAATATTTTAAATTATAAATTTAAGATTTTTAACTTATCATTGTCTTGCAATGTGTGAAGAAATGGAAAAGGAGAGGTAGCTTTTTATTTAATTCTAAAGGTGTTCTTGAAAGTATTTACATGGTAGTTTGTTCCTAGCTAAAACTTTTTTTAAGTTGGAAGAGGTTTTCAACTGATGAGATAGATTTTCCATTGCTTCTTGATTTTGGAATAAGGAGTTTGCTTTTATCATAATGTCAATTTGAATTTCTTTGTTATTTTTTAAGGAATAGGTCTTTCTTGTGATGTTTCCTATTTTTCCAGTTAATCAGATTAGAAATTATCCAAGTAATGTTATGGAATTAATTTCAAATATGACAGCACACATTCAGAATTGAATGTACACATTGTCCTGCAGCGGAGTAGTTACCTTAAAAGCCACTGTTCTGATATAAAATCACCAAAGGTCTAACTGGTAGATTGAAGAGAATAAAGGTACATTCCAAATGCAGAATATTTCTATTTGCTTAATTAAAACTCAGCAGCACTTAAATGTCCAAAATTTAGAAGTAATTAACACAAAACAAATTTTTCACATCTGCAACTGAAATAGCGTTAATGACATGCTGTGAACATTAGTTAAATCCTCTGTATTACTATTTTGAATGCAGCAAAATGTCTAGTGCTGCTTCTAAAATGTAGCTAAGATTGGTAAATGTTCCTCCCAACCCTTCTGACAGGTACGGGAGGCCGGACGCGCTGCTGCAGCGGGAGTGCGACATGCGCGTCACCCTGCGGATGGCCTCTGTCCAGTACGTGCACACGCAGCGCTTCCAGGCCGAGGTGGTGTCTTTCATCCAGCATTTTACTCAGCTCCAGGATGTCTTGGGGCGGCAGAGAGCAGCAATTGAAGGACAAACAGTATGTCTGGGCCTTTTTTCTGTTCTTTCCCAGCCTGTTTTTTGCAGTTGAAATGCAGTATGTAATTTATGTTAATGCGTCAGCTCAAGTGAGTTGAAATGAGGTTTTAGAGTTTTGGTGTTGGTAGAGGTTTCTCAGGCTCATTTTGTAGTCAAGAGACCTTAATTAGGACAATCCTGCTGCTGTTTGAAAGTGCAGAATACCAAATTTGCACATTCCTTAAAACTTCAGCACCTGATTTCTGCAGGATGCACTGGAGAGAAAGGGTCAAGGTGTTACCTTGGCTTATTCTCCACGAGTTATTAATACCTGAATTAGGAGAACCAAGGAGAAGTTCTGTTCCACTCAGATGTACATCTCTGATTTAGTTTGATGGCTGGTAGCCTGAGAAAATCAGAAATTCTGCGTGGTAGAATATAGAGATTGTAGAGCAAGATAGAGCATATCAATATAGAGTATATAGGACACGATGGAGGGTTGCAATAATCAGGACAGCCATAGACCACATGACCCAATATGGGAGTAATTAATACAGTCAATGCTCTTCTTTTAAAATAAGCTTCTCATAATAGAAGGAAAGACAGTGAATACTTGGATATGAAAGTCCTTCATTGTGCATCAGGTAGGATGTTTGAATCTGATTTTGAAACATCTGTTCTAAATGATGGGGTTTTGCTTTTTGCAAATAATTTTTCTTAAGTAATCTGTTATGTAGTGAGCTGAATAGTGTCCCGCCTCTTAGTTCAGGGCTGAAAGGGTGTGTCACTCCTGAGTGCTGCACCTCTTGCACACTTTTTTCCTATTTACATCATAATACTTTTTAAATGACCCTTTATTCTCAGCCTAAAACAAGAGTTTGAGGGGTTTCTGTTGGTTGCTTTGTTGTTGTTTTTGTTTGGTATAAACTCTTAAAGTACCTTAATTTTGTAAACCAAAGAGTAATGATCCTGAGTTCAGTATTAATCAGTTCCTGCAGTTTTTGTAATTATTTTTTAAATGTGTTTTTGCTCTTCCCAGGTGAGAGATAAAGCCCAGCGAGCTTCCCGAGTTCTTCTTGATATTGAGGCTGGGGCTCCTGTTCTGCTTATACCTGAGAGCTCCAAGTCTAACAGTCTTATTGTAGCTAATCTGGGAAAACTGAAAGTGAAGAACAGATTCCTGTTTGCAGGAATGCCGGGTACCTTTTCATTAAAGAACAAGGTAGGAACATTGCTTCTTAATTTAGTAGCTTGCAGTTCTGCTAGTTCTCGTGTGTTTTATTTCTAAATCAAAGTTTTAAATGATTCTTAAATTTTACTTTATAGATTGACTTTATAGTTGTACTAATGAGAGTCTGTGCTAGTGTGCTGGCAAATCTTATAGATATGCCTTGCTGCTGATTGTGCTGTGCTGCCCTTCCTAACCTGAGCTTACTGTCTGAGGCATTGGGGCAGAGGGCAGGCTGAACTGAGTGTTTGGAGAGAACAGAGGCAGTAAAGGAGGCTGAACTCACTCCAGCTGCTCTGGTGAGCAAGCAGGACCCAACTAGGTGCACACCTGAACGTGGGACCAGGATGGGCTTTCAGCTCACCCTTTTTGGTTACTCCAGCTGTTCACCACTCCAAATATCCAAAGTGTGAACAGCAGAAAACAGGAGTCTGTGTTGGCTGAGACTTGCTCTAACACACTGGAAAAACAGAATTGGCTTTTTGGGTTTTTTTTCTGCTCTTAGTGAAAACTGAGTGTGTGTAGTTGCTTTGATGAGGTGAAACCATGGGAGAGGTTTCCAGTGGCTGTACATGTGGCAAAGCATAGGACAGGAGTAGCCGGTGCTGCTCTTAGGAGATGCAGCCACAAAATTTGGGGGAAGGAAGATCCATCTTGGATGGCTTTCTCTATCTAACCCATTCAACAAAAGAGGGGGTTGTCTGGGAACCCTCTGATTCGCTTTTGAAGGGATTAGGAGTTAGATGGACTGAAATCCTGCAGTGGATTTGTGGTGTGTCTGTTGCCTTCATCTGACTGGTATCTACCTGTGTCTTTGCTGTAAGGAGGTAGTGGACTGTGATGGGCTGTTCCCTGTACTGTAGTGTCTTGATACAAGTACAGGTCTGTAAGCAGTAGACTCCTGAATTAACATTGTAAGTTAAAGAAAGTATGCACAATAATTTTATTTCAGCCTAAAAACACTGTGTTATGTAGCACTGTAGAAATGTAGGTGTTTGAAGTGGAATTAGGTGGGGTTTGGCTTTTTTTTTGCTGGTTTTGTTTTCATTTTTCCTCTGTCCTATGTTTACTTTTGAGGATCGGATTTTACAAGGCAATGCATACAAGGATCCTGTTTTATTTGAGGTATTTCACATCCTTATGGCAGTGTTCAGGTGCTCCTCATTCATTCTATAACAAAAAAAATATTCTTCTGGAATTTAGCACTTAAAAAAGCTACTTCATTTATTAAAGATGATATTTCTGTTCTAAAGGTTTTGCTGAATTCTGTAAGAATTGGGTGTAAACTTTTTGTGTTGTGCTCTTTATGCATGTCTGAAGAGCTGCTAATTTGGATTTAATTGCATGCATTCATAGATTTATAGATGATGTGATGATTTTCCTTTGCATGTACTTTTCAGTCTTTTCTTTACAGTATGAAGTTAAATGTTAATGTCTTCACATTTTTTTCTTAAAATCCTTGGTTGTGTTTACAGTTAATTTTTTCAATTTTTTTCTAATATTTAAAAACCACGTAAGGCAAGAAAATATTAACAATTAAAACCAGAAAGGGAAGTTTATGTTAGGGATGGATGTGACATCAGAAACTGGATACAGAAGGAAAATAGGAAATGATAGTAACAATACAGGAGTCAGGGGCAAAGTGAGCAATCTTGGAGTAAGGGCTGAGTAAATCACTGAAGATGATTGCTACCTGCATGTGGAACACAAGGTTAATTAATTGAAATGATTGACAAAGGAATCCTGAAACTGGCTTTGGAGTATGAAGGTGGCGTGTAAACCTCTTCTACCAGACAAATCACAGAGTGGCTGGGGCCATTCCATCACAGAAGGCTGTCAGATGGGTCAAGCAGGATTTTTGGGAAAAGAAATTTCTAATGTTGACGTGACTCTTTTTGTAGTGAAATTCGCAGGTTTTTGATGCAAGACAGCTCATGGATTTCCACTGGATAAGTGGTGGTGGGGAGATGTCTAAAATGTTTTACACCAATATAAATGAATTTATCTTCTTTTACCTGTGAGGAATTTACCACTAATGGTAGGGATTTTTCCAACCTTAAACTGCAGGAGAATTTTGGGACACATTTTGGTGTGACAACTGAAGTATTTAAAGTGCATAAAATGTGCATGTGTAGAAGTGTTAGTTCACATATAGTAATAAAATATGAAGTTGCTGACATGATCTTGCAGAAATAATGGCATATGTTTTTTTAATCATCTGAAAGACAGCTTTAAATATTTAACAGTCTTTATTCTGCAGGAATGTTTAATACTGTCACAGTCTTACCCTCCATTTTGGTACTAATTTCATTTACGTGAGAGTGTTCCGGTTTTATGCAAAACCCTCCTATTTTGAATTAGTTTCTCATTGGAAAGATTCTACAGCTTTTTGAGGAAGGTTGCTGAAATAAACTTTTTTTACAAAGAAAGTGTTCTCATCTGCTGTTAAGGCTATAGGAGAAAAGTTTGGCCATTTTTTCTAAGCAGAGGATACTGGCATTCCAGTAACATACTTTCTGCAGCAGAAGATACTGGCATTCTAGTAATTTGTTGCAGCTGGAATGTTGGTGCATTGGTTCCTTAGAATTTAAGTCAAAAATCTAATGTTAATTACAAAATGTCTTTCATTAGCAGGATTCGGTTCAATTTTCCTCTCCTATGGGAACCCCAAAACACAGCATGAAGAAAACAAGTGCTGATGAATCCAAATTAACAATAGAAGGGTTGGTCATGAAAAAATCATCAGGAACAAACATTTCTAGGCTGAAGAGTGAGCCTGCAGTGAGCACATCGAGTAAGCAGCAAGGGCAGCCAGCAAAGCTGCCTGTTGTCCCAAACCCTGAGAGCCCAGGTATGTGAGAGCCTTAGGAACCCCAGGGAGATTCTTTTGCCTTGTGAAATAGAACAGTGACGTACTGCTTTGATCTTATGTGACACTGAAAAGGTATGACACTCTGGGCCTGAAGATTGTAGTTTGGAGAATAAATGATTTCTGAGCTTTAAGGCTGATTTTTGCAGCTTAAAGGATTAGGGAGTTGTAGTTCGGTTTCTGGAAGAACAGTCCTGCAAATTGGGTGTGTTTTGAGATGCATATTGCACGCATACAAGGAGTGTACTTGGACTCCTAATTAGGAATTCAGATTGACCTGTGAATGAGCTTGGTATCTGCTGGTTACAGATATTGATGAACATGAATTAAAAAAAAAAAAGGAATAAAATCAAAACGAAATTCAATTTCTTTTTAAAAGTAGGTTGCACTAGTTTTGCACAGATTCTGTTTTCCTTCCTTAATGTGTTATCTCCTGTGTACTTGCAGAGGATCACATCTGCCTCTTAGACTGCATTGTAGTTGATCTGCAGGACATGGACATCTTTGCTGCTGAAAGATACCAGAGAGAGTATTCCAAGGCTGTGGAAGATACCAGTGTGGATTTGAGTTTTCCATCCTACTTGGTGAGGCAGACGGGAGGGAGCCTGCTGACAGAGCCCTTCAGACTGAAGTTAAAAGTAGAGAGAAATTTGGACAAGTGAGTTTAAACAGGGTCACTTTATGCTGTCACCTAGAGCAGTGTTTTAGATGCCTTTTGTTGTATCCTAAAGGTCTTGCCTGCTGTGTTGGAGCTCCTGGAAACACTGAGGTTTTCTCTTCTTCTCTTTGTTGCAGAGAGCTGAGTCATGCTGTTGCAGACATTTCAATCCATGGCAACCTGTCCTCAGTGCACTGCTCTCTGGATCTGAACAAGTACAAACTGATCCGTGGGCTGCTGGAGAACAACCTCGGAGAGCCCATCGAGGAGTTCATGCGCCCTTACGACTTGCAGGATCCAAGAATTCTTGTAAGAGGATCTATGTGCAGCTGAAATGCTTCTGAAATGTCTGGGGGGGGGGTTGCTGATTTTGCTGATGGCAGCAGTATTTTAAGGACAAAGAAGCTCTAGACCAGTACTGTGAAAATGGATTAATGGTAATTTTTAAGTTAAAGGCCACAGTGTTGTGAAATGTAACATTTCCCCAGTAAGGGTTAATGAAGCCATTGATGAAACCATTTGGAGAAGGACACCACACAAAAGCTGTTTACATTTTTCTGAAATACAGGTTAATTCAGGGATCAAAGTTAAACAGATGGTCTGAAAAAGAATGTTGGTGTTTTCCACTTTCAGACAGTTTTGAGTGGAGAAGTGTATACTTCCATGTCATTCCTCATTGACATGGTTAATGTGAGCCTGGAACTGATGGATCCAAAGGGAAAAGATGGATGCAGCTCTTTAGCCAGGTATGAACATTCTTCTCATACTGAATACCTTCTCCTAAATACTATGCTCACGTGAAAGATACAGGGCAAGAATGGAAACAATATATGGAATTACAATTTAATAATGCAGTAAAATGGAATTTCTTAATTAGAGACCAAACTGAGAGTTTGAGCTGCTCTGAAAGGTGAAAAGGAATGACACTGTTCAAAGGATACGGTCTGTCTTTTCAGTTGTCCTTGAAATAACAGTCCAGCAATCAGTACTTGCCCAAAAGAAATAGTATTTTAATTAAGAAAGCAAAACGAGGGAAGGTTAAAAAAGCAGATTTCTGGTATGTTGGCTTGTTGGGTTTTTTTTTAATCCAGAAGGCTTTTTATCAGTGGAAAATATGATTACATTTAGTACAGATCCACTTTCTATCTCTATGACATGGGACATGATTGTAGCTGTTTTAGAAAATACCTAAATGAAAGATTTCAGCAGTGTATTATGCTTGTAAAATAAGTGACTCCAAGGAATAAATAAGCTGTAAGTCTCTTTGGTGTGTTGTTTTACTTTTTATTCTCCCAGGTTTGATTTTAAGAAATCCAAGTTGCTTTTTGAAAGCTCTTCAGATGGAACAAAGTCTGTAAATCTGGTCTCTCACTCCATGATGGCCTTTGACACTCGTTATGCTGGACAGAAATATGCTACAGGCCCCCCAAATGTCTTCAATTGCATCTTTCAGTCATCAAAGAACACCAGTAGCCCAGGAGCAATCCAGATTGAATTGCATTTCAGGTTGGTAATTCTGGGAATTGTTTTTAATAATGACATGATCAGTGTTGTCCTGATTTTAATAAACTGTTATTATTGTAGATAAACTTGGGGACACTGTATTTCAATGTGATGACATTTTTGGGGTGATCAGTGGTACCTGATAGATTGAAATCTGCGGTTATTAATTCTCTGGAAGTTGTTGGATTATTTTTTTTTCCACTTATTGCAATAAAATTTACGTTTGAATGTGTAATGGATCAGATGAAGGTTTGACCTATTAAAATCAGTAGTGCTTAAAGCTTGATAAGTCTTGCCTATCACTTGTATGTGTGCATAAAACCAGTTTGTAGAATTTTTAAGATAAGATGCACAAAAGCTGTTTCCCAGCAGGTGTCACACGTGGTTTTCTGAGAGCATCAAATACAGACAGAAACGACACCTCTTTCAAAAACAATCTCTGTATTCTCTTCTATGTTCTGTCCTACCCTGTTTGTTTTGATCTAATTTAGTTTTGAAATTGGGAATATAAAGTATAATGTATAAAGTATAATGTCAGTATTTACCTGTACTAGCATGGTGTTATTTTGAGGAATGTTAACTATCAAAAAAGAGGGTGAAGTGAGATGACTAGAGATACTGCTTTCACTTCTGATCAGATTTACTGACCAAGCTCAGCTTTCTTACTCTCATATAAGTATAATGCCTTCTGGAACAGTTGCAGGAGTAATGTAGAAAAAAAAAATTGTGGATTATTTTAGTCCAGTAGAAAATTTTAGAGCCATTTTTTCATGAAAACCAGCTAAAGAAACTTGGCAATTGAGAGGAATTTTTTTTTTAAGATTTCGATGCTGCGTTACGGTTTTAGGTACCTAAACAATGTATTCAGAAAGAAGCCAACGTTTCAATTTGATTAAATCTAAAATGAGGTTTACTAAAAAATACACCCTAAAAAAACCCCAGATGGTTTTCACAGAACTGTTGAGTCAGTAGGCGGCTAGATTAGACACAGTTAGTGAGTTTGCACAGTACAGCCTAATCTGGTTTATGAGTGAGAGTTTCAGGAATCTTCTTCCCAACTGTTGGGATTTTAAATTTCAGCTGCAGCAGCATGTGGTCTGTTTTTAGTGGTGAGAGCATCTTTGGCAGAAGATGCAAGGGCTGGCAGAACTCAGTGATAGTGTTGTACTGGCTGGTGCCTCTTGAAATATCCTGGAGAGCCAGGGAGGGTTATAGGCTTTTGCTGTTGGAAGCAGCTCAGGCAGAGCCTGCTCCCCACTAAGGCATCACAGTTCTTTGGAGATTTTATAGTTCACTGTGTGCTGGATTGAAAATTGTTTCATGGTATTTAAGTGCTTAGATGATTTTCCAGTTTGCATGATCAAATGTAACTGGTATTCCAGATCACGAAGCCAAACACTCCATCCCTCCTAGCCAGACCTTCAGAATGGGATGCTGGGAGCTCAGGCAGGCTGACATTTTTTCTGAATGACAAAGCAGCTTCCTGTGCTGCAAAATGCTGTCAGGGTATGAGAGGAAATTCGTGTTGTACGTCTTATCTCGGAGCCAGGTCTGAGTTTCACACACAGAATGTTAGGTTTGATAGCCAGCAGACATAAAATGATAATAAAAAAAGGTTTTGAAATTTGAGATTTTGAAAATTAATCTTGATAATGTGTGTTAAAGGAGCTTCTATAAATTTCCTGTCATTTGGTTTTTCAGTTCATCTCTTGTACCATTATGGCTTAGAATTTGTGCAGTTAAGATCTATTGGGGTTCTGTGGGTACAGCAAATTGTTGAATTTCAATCTGTTTAAAGATATATATATATATAAATGTATGTATGTATTTTAAAGGCCAGACACTGTAAACCAAGTTTATGCCTATAAAATCTATGCCTATAAATAAGTCTTACTAGAAACTGATAGTTGTCAGCATTATTTTAAATATTTGCAGGTTATAAAGTTCACCTGTGTGATTCTCTCTTCTTAAAAGGTCTACTAAGGATTCCTCCAGTTTCACAGTTGTTCTGAACAATCTTCGTGTGTTCCTGATATTTGACTGGTTGTTACTGGTTCATGACTTTTTATGTACTCCTGGAGATAGCAAGAAGCGGGAAAATCCCCATCCGTCCCGGCAGCGAACCTGCATCAGTGACACAACTGTTGTTCCCAAAACTGTGAAAAGTGGAGTAGTTACCAAACGTTCCTCGCTCCCCGTGACAGCAGAGAAGCAGCTGGAAGTCAAGGTTAATGTGACAGGTAAATGTGCTCTTCTCTGATGCTTTTGTAGGAGCTTTTCTCATTAAAAGAGAAACCATGTGCTGGTGTAAAGACAGGTCCATTAAAGGAAATCAAGGAACCTGCTACAAACACCTAAAGTACCTTAATGATATTACCAACTGCCCTGTTAGTTATTTGTCTTTTCTTTTGGTTAAGGAACTGAATTTGTGGTTGTTGAAGACATGTCCTGCTTCGACACCAACGCAATTATTCTGAAGGGAACGACTGTTCTCACTTACAAGCCCAAGTTGTTAGATCGTCCTTTCTCTGGCAGTTTGTTTGGCATTGAGGTAAGAAAAATAAATTTGCTTCTTTATAACATCTAAAATTAGAGCAGCTTGTGAAGATACTTTACTATAAATATATATACAAAAGGAATAGTCCACAGATGCTTTCTGAAGTTTGTTGGTTTCTCATCAAATGCTCTCCTTTTACAGCAGTTTTGAGAATAGTTTTATAGTGTTTCTGTTAAAACTGTAAGACTTGACTGTAGCCTCGAAATATTGCTAGTTCTTGCCAGGTCTGTTATCTCAGTTCATAATTTTTTAAAAATAATTTGCAATTTTTAGGTGTTTTCATGCCGGTTAGGAAATGAGCAAGAGACTGCACTGTCAATTATTGATCCAGTACAGATTCATATGGAACTTATTGGGAATTCTTCCTACCCAAGTGGTTCAGGACTGCTGGATGCTTTCAATAGTGAAGATTTTCCTCCTATTCTAGAGGTAATATTAAAGGCCTGAATAAAACTATGCAGTAGAAAATACTAGCAGAGATATTTTTATGCCCAAGGATTCAATAGAAGACTTTCAAATGCATAAGAAGAGGGTAAGGTAACTTTTTCCTGAAATGGAAAAGGAAAAGAAAGAAGCATGTAGAAAATGCTCTTAGTGGTAATGAAAGAGTGATTTATAGGATGTGTTACAGAGATTAATAGTGGGGGAAAGAAATAGGTTGATTATGTAGGCTGATGGTGTTAGACAGGTACTAATACCTGAAAGGAAATTATAATTTTCTGTATTTTCTGTTTCTAATTGTTAGGACATATTAGAAGGGAATTATGTTTAAAGACTTTTTTTTTACCATTATATCAAAGTAAAACTTCTTTTCCCTGAGATGTAATGCTTTTGGTTATTGGTAAATAATAACAAGTTTGATAAATTTATTATTGGATTTTTAAAACAACGTGGTAATCAGATTGTAACACTAAATTTTGTCTTCCTTTGGGAAAAGCTTTATTAATATCTGAGGTATTTAAAAAAATGTGTAGAAAAAGGCAAGTGAATCTTATGTTCTCATTTTTCATTTAGATTCAGTTGCAAGCCCTGGATATCAGACTGTCCTACAATGATGTTCAGCTCTTCTTGGCGATTGCAAAGTCAATTCCCCAACAGACAAGTGCAGCTCTGCCTGACTCAGCTGCCTCAAGTGCTGGGAATGCTGCTGATCCCTCCAGTTCAGCCCCAGGGCATGAAAACTCCTTGGCACATGAAACCAGAGATGGATCCAAACGTGTGCTGGATCCTGTTCTTGGTATGTTTTTCACTGTTGGAGTGAAGCCAGTCCGTATATCTGAGGGAGGTTTCTGCAAGGTGAAGCTAATCTATATGCTTAACACAAAAGATGTTGGTATCTTCATGGTGTAAGACCCTTTGTAGGTTGGAACTACCTAATAATGGCATTGTCCTGATGATACTATAAAAAACACAAAAGCAGGGCTGAATCATGTGCTTTTGCTATAGCTGCAGTCTTAAATAAACAACCCCCCATTTTTCATACAGATGTATCTTGATTTTAGAAATGAAAATAAGTAGATAACTGTCGAGGATTTATGCCTGGTTAACTTTTAATTCCAGAAGTCCAGCTGGCTCGCCTCCAGGAGCTGGGATTCAGAATGGAAGATTGTCGTAAAGCTCTTTTGATCTGCCAAGGTAACATCAGATATTCTTAGCAGGGGTTTGCACATTGTTCATATTACCTTAATTGCAATTAAGTAAAACCTTTAGACTGTCAGGTGGCTATGCACAGGCACTGTTTCCTTCTTCAGAGCATCTTTGGCTCTGTGCTGGCCTGTAGTCTTAAACATTCTTCTTCCTGGTCTGCTATGTAAAATCCACCCCCAAGGGTTCTTCCTGCTCTTTGGGATGTCATGTGTGGGGGATGCTTGAGAGAATTTTTGTTTGGGAGTTTTGGTTGTGTTCAGGTCGGTAATTTTCATGGTGCACCAATTTCTTGCTATTCCACATCTCTTCCTCTTGAGAGCATGTGTTTTCATCTCTCCCTTTTAAAATCATATTTCTCTAGTTCTACATGCAGTACATGAAAAGAAAACAAAGCTTTACACAAGTGATTCTTTTTTCCTTCAGCACTATCATACCTCCCACCTTAAATATAGGCATGCATAATGTTACAGATTTTTATTACATTTGCAAACTTCAAAACACATTTCTTACTCTTAGGATATACCAATGTCTTTGTAATCTTCTCATATTTATGTTACAAAATAGAGCATATTCAAGTACTGCTGAGAATATTCAAGTACTGCTGAGAATATTTTCTTAAGAGAGAGGGAGTTAGTTTTCTTCTATATGATTTTTACTAAGTACATGTCTTTGAGAAAGTAGGTGATGATTGATTGGTTGTTTGCTTTTATCTAAGGTGACTTGAAAAAAGCAGCAAGTTGGTTGTTTAAGAATGCTGAACCTCTGAAATCAGTTTCCCAGACTTCTGGTCGAGATAGCCAGGGGATTGTGCCTTTCCAGTTCATCTCTGGAGTGGAAATAAAGGCAGAAAGTATCTGCATCTGCTTTATAGATGACTGCATGGACTGTGACGTTCCCCTGGCTGAAATAACCTTTTCATGTGAGTATCTGGTTCTGCCTTGGCATAAAATGATTGCCCGTTCTGGGTGTGTTCAGCATCATACTCTTGTTTGTCAGGACCTGTCAAATTTCAACTGACAGTGTCTTGGTGGTGGTTGTGTGGGATATTGGGGGTTCCTTTTTCTTTATTTCTGTTTGGTTTACGTTTTGGTTTTAAGAAGATTACAGTCTTTGTAGGGTTAAGATTCTGGTTTCCCCTTTTTGCATCACATAACAAATGGAAGCTGTCCTGAGCAGAATCCTAGGGAGGCTCTGTATTGTAAGGTGTGGCTGTCTGCAAATGTTATTGGAAGAGTATTATGATAAGCTTTTTGTAGCATTTCATTTTAAAAGACAAGACAAAACCTTCCATTGCTTACTTGACCGTTCACAAAATCAGGAAGCTTGATTGTTTTCATTAGTTTAAATTTCGCTTCTTATTTTTCCCCACAGGTTTGAATTTTCTCCAGCATTTGAGAACCAGCCCTGAAGGCTATGCTCATTTTACCCTCTCTGGAGATTATTACAACCGTGAGCTTTCAGGTGAAATACCTAGGGGGTTGTTGTTTTCTTATTTAAGTTCAGGAAACAGCCTTTCCTACTACAGGAGCCTGAAGTTTACCCGCTGTGAAATGTCTCTAAGAGAATAGGGAGAGGTTGACTTTTGGGACTCTGTGTATGTGAGACAGTGTGATCCTAGACAGGATATCCTGATTTGAGGTCAGTTGGAGGGATGTGGAAAGTGGAGATTTGGCTGATATGAAAGTGGCACTCAGGTTTTCAAATGGAATTGCATAAAATGGTTATCCAGAAAATAACAGTTTCATAAAAAGCTTCCTCTGCATTCTTTTCTCTCTTCTCTTTAATTGTTTGGTGGATTCAGTTTATTACATATTTCAGGAAGGAAAATCATGTGCAGGCAGGTGATTAGGCTGAAGACAAAGGATTAACATAAGAAGACCATCACAATCGATGTTTTAGATACAAAAAAGCAAGTTAGGCCTCAGTACAGGCCAGGTACTGACAAAAGAAATAATCTAGTTGTGTAGGTTTTTTTAACTTAGAAACTAAATTTCTAAATTTCACTGGTGGCAAGCACTCAGGAATTACCTGTTGATAATGAGGTTTTTTTGTTTGTTTTAAAAATTTCTTTTTTTTAAAAAATATGTAGGGTGATTTTTTTTAATAGCTTCTACACCTTTATCTTTTGAGATACTGAATAATCACCAAATTAATGTATAATTTTGTGAAAATCATTGTCAGAGCTATTTGAGAGTTTAATTCCAGCTGGCTTAAATATAGAGCAGTAGTTGCCTTCTAGTGCTTTAATTGGAACTAAGATATTTCTGCAAGACTCTACATACATTATACATGGTCTAAATGGAGGAGCTGGACCAAATTTGTATTAGGTATTAAATTAAATCCATAGGCTTGCAACTTCATCTTGAACACAAATTAAAAGTAAAGGATCTAATTATGAAAGTTTCATTATTAAATATGTAAAGAGCATTCAAGTGTGGCCTCCATGAGTGTAGCAAAGATGATGGTTTGTGTTTCCCTCAGGTTGGGAGCCATTTATTGAGCCGTGGCCGTGTTCAGTGTCTTGGCAACAAGAAGCTTCGAGCCGCCTCCAGCCTTCCCGCCTGAAGCTGGAAGTGAAGGCCAAACCACGCCTGGATATAAACATTACCTCTGTTCTCATAGGTATGTGGGAATGTTCCCTGAGAGCAGCACTCTGCAGTCTGGTTTTCACTACTGAAAATGACAGACATCTCTAGTTAAAGTGCTGCTGGCGTCCCATGGAGGAAGTGGGATTGGCCCAAGTCCCTCCATACTTTCCAGGATACTCTACCAGGTGTGTGTTTAGGCAGCCTATGTTCTGTCAGATGTTGTGAAAGTGTAAAGACACGAGCTGCATATGTTAGAGGTTAGTAGGAATTCTTTCTCTGGTCATATGAATTCTATCAAATTTGTATAGTATTTGAAATTTATTTTTAATCAGAAGCAGGCTTTCATCTAAAGCTTTCTGTACTTCATAGGGCTTAAAAATATTTTGATATGCTCATCATTTTTCAGTACATTGACAGGTGTAGTGGGGAGCTACTCATTTCTGTTCTTTGGTCTCTGAGCACCTGAGCTGTCAATGACCCACATTTGGAAATCAAAATATTTTGTTTGTCAGTAACTCCAATTTCATGTGAGCTTCTGCATTGTGGGACTCCAATTGTGTGCCTTTCCCAGGAATATTCTTGCTCATTCAGAATTATTTGGTGGGCACAATAAAAAAAATGCCATCAGCTGAACTTGTAGATGTAACAGAAAAGCCTTCCTTGGTCTTTCTGTCCCAGGCAGAACGTGGGGGACTGGCAGAAAGAGGGGGAGCCAAGGTGGCAGAAAGAGAAGCAAATCAATGATTCCTAAGATGGCCCTTTTTAAAAGCAGTGATAATAAGTGGTGAGGCTGGTTTGTGATTAATATTGTGCCAGAGGACTCAGTTGGTGTGTTGATATTTATGCAGGAATGTGTTTGTGCCTCTTAAAACAAAGCAAACCCCCAAACCCCTAGGAAGTACTTTTAATGTGAAAATATTTAAGGTTAATTGCCTCGGCAGGGAGGGCTCTTAGATTGACATAGGAGGATCTTAAGAACATGAAATTCCACTGACAGTTTTTTTAAGAAATAAAGTCTTAGGGATATATATATTTTTTTAAGACACTGCTGTGATTTTATGAGCTGTTGTCTCTAACTTATGTAACTCAGAGAAAAAGCAGCGAAATGAAACTTCTGCCGTTAAAGTGGAGTAACTTGAGTGTGATGAGTTTAACACACTTTCCAATGACTTTGTTTACTGCCCCCTTGAAGACACTGGCTATCTGTGCTTACATTCCTCTAGAGCAATACACATGTACCAAGCAGTCCTGGATGGAAGATTACTGTAAACAGGAGAAAGAAGTGAATGTAATCAGCTCAGAAGACTGGATGGGTTCTTCGGTGGATCCCCCATGTTTTGGGCAGAGTATGTTGGTCGTTAATCACACTTTATTTGAAACAGACCTGACACACACATGAGCATCTGTCTAATGTATTACAAACATAAGTATTTTGACTTCACAGAATACAGTGATTTGTTAGATATGTTTGGCAAAAAAAAAAAAAAAAAAGACAAAAAAGCTGTTTTCTGTTCACTTATGCTCAATTATTTTAAAACAAAAAGCTTTCTGGGTGCTTAGCTTTGAGTAAGAGCTTTGCACTGCTACTTCTGCTTCCTTTCTGTCTGCCACTCTCAGTTAAATGAGTGACTCGTGTCAAGGATTAAATCAGAGTGTTGATTTTTGGCTGTGTGCAGTTCAGAGGGGATCTTTTTCTTTCTGCACCCCAAAGACCTAAATAAATGAGTTTCTGGAAAAAAATACTGGTTTTACTTTGTAAAATAATCACCTGAGTAATAGCTCTCGATGTGTGGCAGGTCTTTTCAGCTTATTTTCTCCCAGAGTTCCTTCTGGAAGGAATTTTATCAATTCAAATGCCAGCTTAGTGTAAGCAAATTAGAGACTCATAATTGCATGATGTGTATCTTCCCTTATGCATGCAGGGGAAGATCTACCTTTATTTGTGTGGATTTTCTTACCTGCTGACTTTGTCTTTCCTGTCTGCCAGGCCTTCCTCTTGTCTACCTTAGAACTAGGAGTACAGCCAGTTTGACTAACCTAGAGCATCAGATCTATGCTAGAGGTACTGTACAGCACGCAGACACCAAAAGGTGGTTTTCTTCTTTGGAAGGCTCTTGCACAATAAATACTGTGCTGTATGTGGAACTTGCTGGTAGATTGGCCTCTATATTTAAAAATAATCAAAACTGAAAAACCCTCAAGCCAAATAATACAACAGCTACTTGAATCTGCTAAATTTTGTATTTCATCGTGTCATTCTCTGGGTTCTTCAGGAAAGAATGGAGAAATATAACCCAATGTAGGAAAACTGTCTTTGTTAGGAAGGTTGTGTGAATTGTTGACTATTTAGTGTCCTTCTTCTAGAGGCTTAAAAATAGAGGGGTTAAAAATAGTGTAATAATATCATAGTATTTAATTTATATTCTAAAAATATCCACCATTATGTTCAATATACATATTTATGCCTAATTTAGCTTATTTAGGTACTTCAAACTTTCAGATGCTTCAGAAGCACAGGCTGTTTTCAGTAAGCCTTAGGAAGTAAAGCATTCCTAATAAATAATTTGTTAATTTGTTGGGGTTCTATTTGACAGGACAGATTTTGGGCAAAACCATGCAGTAAAAAGTAAGATTTTTCATTTTTTGACATTATAGAAGACAAAGAGCATACTTCATAAATATATAGCCCTATAGAAAAGTTAATGGATGGGAGGACAGAAAACTTTCTAGAAATCTACATCTGTTTCCTGTTCAAGTGCCATTAGGAATATTTTCTCTGAGTTTAAAAAAAAATGGAAAATTTTGGATTTATTTTTCTGAAATATTTTCTGTGGTTTTTTTTCCCCCCAAAATCAAACAAGTAGCAAAACATCTAAGATTCATTGTTTGGCTTTTAGTAGGGGTTGCAGCTAAATTACTAAATTAATTATTAAAAAGTCCTCCTGGTAATGATAGTCTTTTTTTTCAGGCAGTAGTCTCAAAATGCAACTTATACATTTCTTTTGAAAAGCAGGCCATAGTCCCAAAAATCTGTTTTTAGAAGTCTCCAAAGATAAACTGGCAATAGATTAAACACAAGACTAAAAGTTCATTTGGCTTCTCGTCCGATTTTGTAGAACCTGGGCTAGCCAAAACATTATATAAACTGAAACTCAGCACTAAAACATGTATTTGCTTTTGGCAAAAATCAGAGTTTTGATTTTCAAGGATTTCATCTTCTTGCTATTTAATTGGAAATAACTTTCTCTGTAAGCTTAGATCAGATTTAAGTCTCCATGGACAATGTGAGGGTGCATAGGGATTTGTTGATCTGACAGAAAGTCATCTGTCATGATCCGTAACTCCTTCAAAAACTTTCCTGCCCTCCCCACATCACCCCTGCTTGCCTCTGGAAACCTTTTGGAGTGACTTCAAATCAGGCCTGGGGAAGAGATTTCTGTCTTACCTTTTCTTTAAGCAGCTGATTTATTGTGTGTGCCTTCTTTCTGCTTCTCTCATACTAAAGAGAGCAATGTTGTGTATTGAGGTAGCAGCCATTTATCTTCCTGTTTAAGTAAATTACTGGACTTTGACAGGGGTTTTTCTGTGTCCAGACTCAGTAAGTATTTTCACAGATTTCATGCACTGCAGTGTGGAACGTGAGAGTAGCACTTGTGTGCCTGTTAGAAATTTGTGCTTAGAAAAAATTGAACATGGGAGAAGTGTCTTCTTCTGGTGTTTTGCTGTCCCAGCAGTTTAACAAAACCAGATTGCCTTTGGTTGCCCTCAAATTATTTTCCATATTTCAGTAGGCTTTATCCTGTATAGGGAAAATATTTCTACTTGTTCAGGCTTTGAGAATAAAAGTCCCTTTAAAGGGGATACTGGCTAACCCTGTATTTGTCACATTAAATACAGCATAAATCATAATTAAGTGAATGTGTGTTTAGTATTTCATGAGCATTTGGATGTACATAAAAGGTTTCTGATTATGCTTGGGTTTTTAGTTAGATTTTCTACATGTTGAGTGTAACTGAAGGCTTAGTATTTTATAAGACTCGATATAAAGAATAACATGTAGATTAAGCTCAGTTCCAAGGGGGATCGATGTAGGGGAAGAATGTCTGTTAGTTTTGTTCCGTTTCTGTAGCAGTTACTAATTGTAAAAATTTTGTAGATAATCTGATGTCCTGTTCCTTTGTTTTAGTTAGTGCAGGTTGTGGTTCTCCAGCCATGCATCTCATCCCACATAAACATCTGATGAATGTTTCTCATGGGCATTCAGACAAGTCTGTGTTGTGTTTTGTAGCTGAAATGAAGACCCCGAAGCGCAGGCAGCCGTTTGTCCCCTTTGCTCTGAGGAATCACACTGGGTGCACTCTCTGGTTTGCCACCCTGACTACAACCCCAACCCGGTAAGGAGCTCTTTGGGGATCACTTGAGACATATTTGTCTGGCTCCTCTTCCATGTCAGCCAATCTCTGTTGTTTTCAGTGCTTTTGTTTCGCAGACACACGTAGGCAACTCCCAGTTTTACTCAGCTAAGAGCCTCTTCTTTGACACAGAGATAGTTTTATTGTTAAACAAAAAAGGTTGTTTTTTTTTTTCAAGTGACCTAGCAGAATGTGGAAACCAGTCAAGTACATTCATGGTGGGAATGTGTTCACTGCAGGACTGAGGCAGACTAAAAAGCACTTGCAACTTGAAGTAGTCATTTTGTAAAATGCTGTGATTCTCTTCACAGGGCTGCGCTGTCTCATAGTGGGAGTCCAGGTGTTGTTCCTGAGGAAAACGGGACGTTGCTGGGTGATGCCCATAATGTCAGTGAATGGCAAGAGGTTATCACTGGGGAAGAGGTTCCGTTTGAGTTTGAAACCAGAGGGAAACTCAGACACAGGTGAAGGGACCAGGCCATGAGATGTTCTGACAGTCTCGTATGTGGAACACACAGGTTCACAGTTGTGAGGGCACTGGCAGGTGTCACATTAAAAGGGCATTTCTGTAAACTCTATTGTTAATGTTTAGTTTCTGTTTTTAAAATCCTATATGGTTTATAATTTCTGTGGTAAAGCAGCAGCTGTTGCTGTTGTGGCAGCTATTCCTGTATGTGAGTTGGATCATTATAAGCTTTTAGAAGGACTTGGGGGCTTCAGTTACAAATCAATGTCCTTTATTTTAAAGGACTTATTGGGGCAGTATTGGTTGTTATCAGAGGTAAGGACTAGAGCTTGTTAACAAATAAGTATCACGCTTTTATATTTGCAACATAGTTATGTGTCTGTGTGTTCCTTAGGAAAGGTGGAGTGATTAGACATAAAATCAGGTCCATCTATCCATGAAATGGGAAAACGCTTGAGATTTTTTTAATGCTTCAGTGAGATTCTTTAAACAGAATCCAGAGGATGTTTTTGGTTTTAACTGTTTGGTATTTAGTCTGTATAATAATGCTTAATAGTAATTTAACTTGATCTAACCTGGTAGGCACACACATGATCTAAGGATTCATCAGTTGCAAGTGAGAGTAAATGGCTGGGAAGAAGTGAGTCCGGTGTCCGTAGACAAAGTTGGAACATTTTTCCGATATGCTGCACCAGATAAGAATTCCTCCTCTTCTACTGTAAGTTCTGATTTTGAGTGTTTTAAAAGAACATGTAAATGAGGAGTAATGATGTCTGCAAGATTTTGATCTAAAAGCATCTGCTGCATGAGATTGTCCTCTTTCCAGTTAGCCTGGATTGGCAGAGCTCGGAGATGCTGGGTTCCTAACTGTGTAACCAAGCCACAGCCAGAGCAGTCAGCAGTTAATCTGTGCTTGGCAGGCAGAGCTTCCAGGGACAGAATGAATGTGTTAGTGACAGGCCATGCACTCGTGGAGACTGAGCTTTAAATCAGCCCAGCATTTCAGCAGCTACTTTTACTTCTTTTATTGCAGGAATGCTTTTCATGTATTTAATTTGCTTAAAATAAACAACACTGGCAATTTCCTGTAAGCCTAGAGACTGGATTTTAAGTATGTGGCTCTGTAGACAAAATATACTTGTCGTGAAGGGAAAATGCAGTTGTAATAATCAGCAGGCTGGCATTTGGTGGAGGCTCAGTGATAAAAATGGTCTTGTGGATTTCAAGACTATAGTTTGAGACTAGCTACTGGACCTTGTTGAGCACTGGGCAAATAGAAGGTTGAGATCTTTTTGATATAAAGCACAATTAAATTTGATTTAATACTGGTGACAAGAGCCAGTGGTCTCTTACTTCAATTTTCTGATGCTTTTATATTGAAGCATAAAAAGAATCATCTCTCTGTAATTTGAATATTGAAGGGAAAGGATGCAAATTATGAGATTATAAATTAATGAGAACTCTTGTTCAGCAACATCTCCTGTAGACTTTTTCTTTACGACAAAACCTCCTTAAGCTTCATTTTTTTACAAAGCAGTATTACAAACAGGCTTTGCTAATCCAGTTCTGACGTGATTCCAAGCTGTACTGAAGATCAGAAACACAAAGTGATGGAAGTTGATTCTTCTGTAGTAAAGTTCTGTTTTAAAGCTGAGAGCAGTATCTTAAAAAAGTTGAACTACTTTAACCTTCTTGTTTACTTTCCTCTCAGCTTGGAAGCCCAATAAGTAGAACAAATATAATACATCCACAAGTCTACGTGAGTATATATTTTCATTTTTTTGAGAGCTACTTAAGTAAGATTAGGGAAACTCTAAAAGTGAATTGGCTTTCCCATCCTTCTACAACATTTTCAATAGAAAGGAAAGAAAATTTAAGCAAACAAAATGCACTTTCAAATCAGAACAAATATTTATGATTTGCCATTCCTCACCAGTATAAATGTTTGAAAAATGGGTCTTAAATTCCAGTGTATGAATTCCAGCACGTAAACACATACTAAATATTGTTTTCAGAATCAAAGTGGCAATGACTTTGTGTAATGTAGAAGGTAAAACACCACAGCAGACGGGCAGCTATGAATGAACAAAGTGTGAATATGTTAAGAAAGCTCCAACTGTTTTTCAGTTTTGGCAGATAGGAATGATGAGTGACTGGTAATTATATGAGTTTTAGACTTCAAACTCCATGGATTTATTAAATAAGGTAATAGTGAGATGATGTATAAAGTTCTTCTCTAAGGATCCATATTGCTCTTATTTGAACTTGGATTATTTTGAGAAAGATAATAGAGTTTCTGGTATGTGGAATTGCTTTTTCATAATTTTACTGTGCTTTGAGGAAGAGGTACAGGATTATAAACCACCATCATGAAACTCTTTTTACACCTTATGAGTCGCACATAGTTGGACTCAATTGGCAAATTTTTCTCCAGCAGTTAGTGCTTCATAATGGAGGTGTCCCTCTTCTAGATCTATTCATTACCTGAGCTTTTTAATGCTTTTAAATATCTTCCAGTTTTCTTCATTGCCTCCAGTTCGTGTGGTGTTTGAAGTCACCATGGAGGGGAGCGCCCGGAAGGTGATAACAGTGCGCTCAGCCTTGATGCTGAAGAACAAGCTGGAAATTCCAATGGAACTGCGCCTGGACAGTCCTTCTGCCCCCGACAGTAAGTGCTGTACACTCCTGTCACCCATATTCCTATAGCATTCCCTATGGACTGTGGGGAGTTCAGCTTTCTCCCCAGGAAGATTCACCACTGTCTGTAACGCTTCACACCAGAACAGACCTCCCTGGACAGGATATGGGTCATGTTAAGAAGAAGACAGTCAACAAGAGACTAGAGAGTCCAGCAGGATTTTCAGTTGTTGTTCAGATAAACAGGGAAAGCTGAGACTCTGTAAAGACTTCATCTTATTTCTGTATGTAGCAGAGTTGTCTCTGTAGCAGCAATCTAGAGGGTTTTGGTGTTACTTATGCAAAGGTTTAGTGTAGAAATCTAATGATACATTGATAATGTACCCAAAAGGTTTGAAGAATGAAGTTTTTTGAAACAAGCATTTTCACTAAAGAATTTGAGTACCAGCAAGTTTTTAGGCAGTTTCAGATTTGCACACTGAAATTAGTCTGCTGCCAGATTGTTAATAGAGCTAAAAATAACAGATTGGTTTTTGAAACATGCATAAAGCAGGACGTGATTTACATTAAAATGAAACATATTGCATTAAAAATTTGAGACTTACTACTTCAAAATTTTATGGTTTTCAGTAAAGGAGCCTCTTTTGATATGTGTGTTTTCTTCTCTGGTTGCAGAGCCTGTAGTCCTTCCAGCAGTTATGCCAGGAGATTCCTTTGCTATTCCATTGCATCTCACATCCTGGCGTTTGCAAGCCAGGCCCAAAGGAATGGGAGTCTTCTTCTGTAAGGCTCCTATTCACTGGACTAATGTCCAGAAGGCAGCAGAGGTGTGCAGCAGCAAGAGGGAGTGTCATTCCATGGAGTCCGAAAACAGCCGGTTTTTCAGGTAATTAATTAGCTCTTTCTCTGCAAGCTCTGATAAATGAAATCCTGTGAAAGTAAATAACAGGAAAGAAAATGCTTAGAGATGAAATCTGCTGCAGTTTAGTGGGATGTTTTATTGGGTCTGTTGAATAGTGAGAAAGCAGTGAAGTCTAGCTGCTCTGTTTCTGCAGGGCTCCTTGAAGCTCCTCTGACAGTCCCTGTTAAACCTCTGACAGTACAAAGCACACTATGAATATTTATTGTAAAAAAAAGAAAATTCAGAAAATAGAATGTGAACTTGCGTTAAACTAACTGCTTAGTCTCACTTAGGATAATGAGTGTTTTTCCAAAAGAGTGTTCACAAATATTCATTCTTTGTCCTCAATGTCCTCTGCTCAGTTTTGAGGCCAAAAATGTCTCTGCATAGTGAGGACCTAATGGAATTTTATAGTTTGCTGATATGATTGATTAGGGCTGCTCTGAATGTAGGAAATACTAGGATAGAGATTATGGACATTATGTCAGGAAATGACCTTTGCACACTATAGTTAATGCTGTGTGTCAGTTTCATAGTTCATTTCATAATATGCTGTTTTTTAATGTATCACAGGGAGCAAAATAAAAAAATTATTTAAAATGAAGGTTTACCAACTCAATTTTTCACCTTAACTAATAAACAACTGAAATGTCAAGTGGTTAGAGCAAGGATATATCTACTGGGATTCAGCATTTCTGTTTAAGAACATGATTATAATTTAATGGTTAAAAATCTCTTTTTAGTAGCAGTTAAGAACATGCTTTTGCAAGTTTATGGAAGTTGATTTTAAAGGTGGTAATCTCTAATAGCCATTTTCTGTTAGGTCTCTAAACAGACCAATTTTTGGGGAACTAACTTTAGTCTTTGATTAAAATCAGAAAACTCATGCTGTCTTAATGTCAGACATAAATACTAAGTACCTTTTAATAATTTACAAAGGGAATTTGTGGAGAACAACTCTAAATGCTGTTTTCCTTTTTAATCCTGGAGTTAGAGCATCTTTGAGGACTTGGTGCAATACAGAAAGACGGGGTTTAATTGTTCTGTCAAATTCCTTGACTTCTCACATGTGTTGGCATTCCCAGGTTTTGTGTGGCTATAAAGAAAGAAAACTACCCAGATTACATGCCTTCCAGCATATTCTCTGACAGTGCTAAGCAGATTTTCAGGCAGCCTGGGCACACCATTTATCTCCTGCCAACGGTGGTAATCTGCAATCTGCTGCCTTGTGAGCTGGAGTTCTACGTGAAGGGTTTGCCCATCAGTGGGACACTAAAGCCTGGCAAAGAGGCCGCCTTGCACACGGCTGACACAGCCCAGAACATTGAGCTTGGTAAGGCTCCTGCTCAGGGACCATTTGCTGCTCCTCTCTGTACCACCGGGAAACTTATTCTGCAAGGAACAGAATGGAAAAACAGACAAATAGAAAGCATTTAAATGATGATTTCATTGGGTTGCAGAGCTTCTTATTTTTAACGAAGTGAACACATTGAAAAAGACCCAACCCAGTATTGCCATCATTTCTCCTGGTTTGTCAGCTGTCACTTAGAATATTTCTTGTTCAGTTCTTGTTTTCCTGAGAGTGGAAACTGGAGAGAACAGTGGTAAAGAAGGGAATAAATCAAATAAGCTCCTAATATTTTGGGTGGTTTTGCTCTTTTCTTTTTGACAGGAATAATTGGTGTTGAGAGTGTATGTGGAGTTACTCAACACAGGCTAGACCTGTAATGCCTAAAGCAATAATTAGCCCTAAGCAGGGTCCTTTACAGAACTTGTTTTGCTGTTTGTGACTTAAATTGAGGCATTTCTTCATGAGGTCAGAGTTTACTATACTGGGCAGATATAAAATTTGATTAGGGTGAGCTCTATGTAATATTAAGGGTGATCAAGTTATGTGAAACACCAGCTTAAGTGCTTATCAAAAACTCATGTTTGTGTGGGTGATGTTTTATTTTGCTCTGCTTTCTTTTGTTTCATAGGGGTATTGCTAGAAAACTTCCCAATCTGCAAAGAGCTGTTGATTCCTCCAGGGACACAAAACTACACAGTGAGGATGCGATTGTACGATGCCAATAAACGGCTGCTGAATCTGACCATACGGATTGTGTGTCGTGCTGAGGGCTCTCTAAAAATACTCATTTCTGCTCCATATTGGTTAATCAACAAAACAGGCAAGTTCTGTTGGAATTGTGAAGTGGGAAATAAGGATTTCCTGTAGTATTTTGATTTGCTTTCTAGCCAAATAAAGCTTTTAAATGCTACTTAAGAGGAATAAAGGTTGTAAGAATTTATATTTTTAGTAGTGCCAGCAGCTACTGTGTGATGCAGATAACTTATGCATTGGGCTGCTATATTATAGATTTTCAAACATAAGCTGTTGTACCTCTCAATAAATCAATATAGATTAGATCACTGTTAAAATTTGTGGTTTTCAAAGACTGAAATGCCTTTAGAAGGCAGCAGTTTGAATTGCAGTGAGTCTGTGTGAACTTCCACTGGCACTTTCAGGTCTGCACGGACCAGTCTCATGACCTGCAGCTGTGAGCAGCTGTTTTAAGAAGAGTAAGAACAACTTGAGGGAGAATACATGCATAGTAATGGTTAAAATACTACAACAAAAATATCTTGGGTTCCTTAATTTGAAATTTTTACAGTTCTCATTTTAATTTTTACAAAGGTGATGTGTAGGTTAATACTCTTTTTTTTGTGTTCACTTAAAGGATTGCCACTTATCTTCAGACAAGATAATGCAAAAACAGATGCAGCTGGTCAGTTTGAGGAGCATGAGCTTGCTAGAAGCCTCAGCCCACTACTATTCTGCTATGCTGATAAAGAACAGCCAAACTTGTAAGTAAGAAGGGCAATCAGGAGGAACTTTACAAAGATGAAAGTATTAAGATGACCTGTGAAATGATTAAGTTTTTTAATACTGTGTTGAGCATACTGGATTCTTAGACATTTCCCACTGAAAGCTCCTTGGTTGGCCAATTCTGTTGTGTCTCAGTTTATTCCAAATTTTAATTTTTTTTATTTCAAAGATAAAAGACACACAAATGCTATTGTGATTAATCAATCTGGAAATTGCCAAGCTTTTTACAGGACATGGCCATTGACTCCTTACCAGTGTGTTGAAAGGGCTTACGGCAGAAATGCAGCATGACTCACTCAGTAAGAGATCTGTCGTGGCTTCAAATGCTTCTACATCCAGACACAGATGTTCTTTTTCTGTCTGGGCACGTGTTGGATCATCCTGTCGCTACCTGATCCTTCATTTAAATGATTAAACCTTTGTGTTTTCTTCTTACCCTTAGTTGTACAATGCGGGTTGGGAAAGGAATCCATCCTGAAGGAATGCCTGGCTGGTGCCAGGGTTTCTCCCTGGATGGTGGTAGTGGTGTCAGAGCCCTTAAGGTGATCCAGCACGGAAACCGGCCAGGCCTCATCTATAACATTGGTAGGTGGTGATGGGAACACTGGAAAACCCTGTGGAACTCTGGGTGAGATACAATGCCAGTGACACAAGAAACAGAGCAATTGCAGCAGGGAAACGTAACTTCTTAAAGGCTTTTGAGGGTCCAGAGAAAACCATGAAACAAAAGATAGTGTTCTAAGTATTGTTATATCTTTGTTTTGAACTTTATTAGCTTAAAAATTAGCTTTCAGTTATTTTTAATTTTACATTTCATCATTGAGTGTTAATAACTACATTGTCAAACTATTCTGCCTGCTTCTGTGCTTTTATTTTCCCTGTATGCTAATTCCAAGTACATTCTAAACCCCAGGACATTACTCTGATTATTTTGAGTGTCTGTGTACTGCAACTGTTCAGCCACGTGCTGCTTCTCTGGGTTTTGCTTGGTAGTGCCTGCATAGGCTGATGTGCAGGAGTGCAGCTTCTGGATTCCTTGTGCTCCTGGTGTACATAAAATAAAAGGTTTTAGTTTTGAATTAAGTGAGAGTCTGGAAGTTACTCCACCGTGATTATCAAGGTGTTTTTCATATGTTTAAAAGTGAAATAATTACTTGCATTGATAAACTTGTGACTGGGAATTGTATTTGGGTTTTTATGTTCAGTTGTTTTCAGTATCTAAGCTGTACTTGAGAAATAGAGGGTAACAGATGGCATAAGGTTACATTTACTGTTTAAAATAATGTTGCAGTGCAAGGCAGTTGTATGGCACAAAGGCTTCATCTCGGGAACCCAGAAAGAACTTATGTTCTCTGAAATATACTGTGGGAGCTGTCTTTTTCTTTTGTAAATAATAGCTATAATTTCACTTTGTTTTTATTACTAGGTATTGATGTTAAAAAAGGCAGAGGCCGTTACATTGACACCTGCATGGTCACCTTTGCTCCCCGGTATCTGTTAGACAATAAATCCAGCTACAAACTGGCCTTTGTTCAGCGGGAATTTGCCAGAGGTCAGGTAAGAATCTTCCTGGTTGTGACTTTTTAGTACAGTATTGTCCTGGTTGAGGGCAAATTTGGGTGAGACCCTCTGAAGGGGTTCCTCCAGAAAGCAGACTCAAGTGGCTCTCTCTCAACTGGTTCAGGAAAATATTTCCTTGGAGAAAAGTGGAAAAAAACTGTTTACAGGCAAAGCATTCACCAGCACAAAAAATTAACAGTTCTGAGCAATAAAACCCTCTTGCTGCTCCAGAGGAGATGACAAACTCAGAAAGTCCCCTCCATGGGCTGTAGCTCGACTCACTCAGTCTCTTACCAGTCCCTCTGGCACTGGAAATGCTGCAGCCCAGGCCCAGCCTGGTGGGCTGTAGGTGAGAGCTGCCAGTGCTCTTCTGGGTGTTCAGTCCAGAGCAGGTTTAAACAGTTCCAAAGAAAAAGAAAAGCACAGTCCAGGGAACTTCTCTGCCTCAGCTAGCTAAAAACTAACTAAAAGCAAAGGAGAGCTCTGTCCTGCTGTCTGTCCATCCGCAGGCAACACAGTCCAGGAGGAGGAATGTGGAGGAGTGAGTGCAGTTACTGATAACAAACTCTGCTCTTCTTCTTCCCCCCACTTTGCTCTCAGAGCCAGTCTTTAAGGGTGCAAAACTTGTTTCTGGGCTAAGCAGACGAATGGGGAGACAAGCATCAAAAAGTCACCCCAGGACTGTACTTAGTCACAGCATCTGCTCACCAAAAAGAGCAGACATTGTTCTTGAAGGTATTGTTGGCTGGTTATGAGGATCTTTCTTATTCTTCCAATAGCAGCATCCACCTGACAGAAGAGTGGTTGTGTTTGTATTTTAGAGGTGTAGAGGTTAATAGTGGATTTTTCAGTGCTGGGATTATTTATCAGTTATTTACCAATTTCTCTTCCTAGGGAACATCCAATCCTGACGGCTACATCTCCACCCTGCCTGGTTCCAGTGTTGTGTTCCACTGGCCACGGAATGATTATGATCAGCTGTTGTGTGTGAGGCTGATGGATGTCCCAAACTGCATTTGGTCTGGGGGCTTTGAGGTCAACAAGAACAATTCGTTCCATATTAATATGAGGTAGCTGTGACCTATAAGTCTTCTGCAGCTGCTGTGTTTTGATAGAAACAGCTGTTTAACACTGCAGATAATGAAGGTTAGAAGTTTACATGTCTTGTACTGTGATCTTCTTCAGGGACACCCTGGGAAAATGTTACTTCTTAAGAGTAGAAATTACCCTTCAAGGAGCCACGTATCGCATTGCGTTCAGCGACACCGACCAGTTACCACCACCTTTCCGCATTGACAATTTCTCCAAGGTAAAAGAACCAAGCCCCATATCTTTTCCTTTTTTTTAGTAAAAAAAGTAATTCTTCTGTATTTGTTAGAAGTGGAAGATGACTAACTTGTGTAATGAAGTAAAATGAAAGTCTGTGTATTTGTCTGTAATAATTGTAATTTTCTGAAGTTCTATTTAAAATTGGTAGTACACAGCTATGTCATCTTTTTCAAATAATAGTGGTAGCATTGTGGCTTTCATGAGTGCTTTAAAAGTCTTACAAGGAAGAGAAATATTACCAGTGAGAGGGATGGTATTTAGTCTGTTCTAGTCTCGTTACTTAGATTAACAGGGTTTGAGATGCTCCATGGGCCTGCAGACATTTTGAACCACAGATGACTGATAAAAGCAAAGATGATGTTTATCATCCCTTTAAGACTCTCTTAAGATCTGAATGGAAGAATATTCATATGGAAATGATTGTGGGGGGAAATAAAGAAGTGATCTGAGCATGTTTCACTCATCAACTCCTGGTAAATGAGCAAATGATAGCAAAAAGTCTGTCTGATGAACAATTCCTGTATGAATAAACTCCTCTTTCCTGACTGTTACAGGTCCCAGTTGTGTTTAAGCAGCATGGGGTGGTGGAGCCCAGGCTGTCCACTGATGTGAAGCCCATGACCTCTCTGGATTATGCATGGGATGAGCCAGTCCTGCCTCCCTTCATCACACTGACAGTGAAAGGAGCAGGCTCCTCAGAAGTCGTCTGCTGCATGAATGACTTCCAAGACAGCAAACAGCTTTACTATGAAAACTTCATCTATATTGCTGCTACATACACTTTCTCAGGGTAATTCTTGATATCTTTGATGGAAATACTTCTACCATTCACATTAAGGTTTAATTAATTAATATCAAATTATTATTCTCTTTATGGTTACCATTCAGAAGTTTTTCACATGGAGTTAAACTTCTGTCTACCTTGTAGCTAGCAGAAGAAATGCCAAATTCAGCAGCTGTCTGGCTATTAGTAATTTGTGTATTTTACCTCACTTGGACATAGTACCTTTGCTTTAGAGGCACAGCTTGACAGTTCATTCTGTCACACAGTGAGAAGGATTTAGCATCTGGCATCTGCTGTGACCCCACTATGTGGTCTTGGAAGAGTTGGGATGTTTGGAGTCCCCCTCTGAGGACTTAATGTCTTTTGGTGTATAAAGGACACTTCACCACAAGTCACACCTATTTACAACATACCTGTGAGGTTTAAGCTTGCACTAGTTTATATGCTACTGAAAGCAGCTCTGGGAGATCGATACAGGGCTTTGTTACTTTCCTCAAAATGAGGTAGGAAACTGTCTTTTAATTCATCTGTTTTGCCTGTGAAGCTCCTAGTTCCACTGAGAAATCAAAGCCCCTTTTAAGAATGTACTCAAGTTACCAGCTTGCCCTGGTAATTCCTAACAAGAGGGGAAAAAACCCCAATAGAAATCTTAGTCTGATGGGCTGTATTGGAAGTGTAAACTTCCAGTTGAATTTTGATGCAGATCTAATTCGTGCTACAGAAGAAGCTGCTACCCTGAACAAACATGATGCTATTTTCTTGGTTCCAGGTTACAGGAGCCAAGTGTAAGACCAGTTACTTCAAATAAGGATGCTGCAAATGCAGAACTTGTTCTCGATGTTTCTTCAAAGACTCAACGAGTTTTGCTGAAAAAGAAGGTACCAGGACACATTTGACTTTTTTTTAAATACTGTTGCTATCTGCTGAAATAAAATCAAATGCTGAGAGTAGGACAACATTAAAAAAAAAGTTCTAACTTTTAAAGGGCAGAGAAAAACTTCAAACTGATAGGTTATTTTGAATTGTGGTGGTGCTTCTATATAAGACTTTTATAGGGGTAAAGGTAACAGAAAAGAGAACTGGAATAAAGTAGCAGGGAAGGTTGTAAATGCCTCCTAGACAACAGAATATGGTAGTTGTGTGTTGGATAGTCTCATGAAGTTACAAGGTAGGACATGCTTCCCTTTCAGGAGCATTGTAAGCCAAGTCATCTATTTCTGGAGCTCTTAAGAAATAGAAATTGTGTTTAAATATTGCTGAGATTAACAAACAGTTTTTAAATGCAGCTCTTCATCTAGCTGCTCTTGTGTATTCATTGAATATCAGAGTTCAGTCAGAAGCCTTTATCCAATCTAGTTCCTAATTCTAATTCAGGGCTCTGAAGTTAAATATATGCAAGTCATTCCAGGAGTTATTCAAATTCAAAGCCTCTGATAGCAAAACAGAACAAAACTGTTTGCTCTGTACTGTATTTAAATGTTGAATTTTTCTGTAACAGGAGCCGGGAAAGCGATCCCAGCTCTGGAGGATGACAGACTCAGGAATGCTTTGCCATGAAGGTTCTTCAGTTCCTCATAACCCCCACAAACCTTCTCCTCGCTCCGAGGACTCCAGTATGATTTTAGATATCGCAGGCCTAGCAGCTGTCACAAATAACAGGTATGGAAATACAGTGCCTCAGGAAACTGATGGGGGTTTCTAACCGTGTCTTTGAAAGCATACTTAATCTGATATTCTCTGAATATGGAAAGACATTGTTCTGAAGGAATGTTAAAGAGCTGGATTTTGTCTAGTTTTATTAGAAAATCTCACGATCACCTGTGTGACTTGGAAATACTTGTAAAAGCATGGCTGATGCCTTTTCAGCAGGTGACTGTTGACAGAGTACCACAGAAGAAAGATTAGAAATATGAGCTGGGGCAAAATAAATGTTGAGCATTAACACAAGTGCAGAGTCAAAGTTCCGAGGAGCATCCTCTGAGCACTGAGGCTTCCCCTGCAGGTACGAGCCCCTGATGCTGAGAAGGCCGGATCGGCGGCGCAGCACGACGCAGACGTGGAGCTTTCAGGATGGGAAGCTGACCTGTGGTATCCATGGGCTTGTTGTCCAAGTCAGTACTGATTATATGTTGAACCTGTTTTGTTTGTTGCTGGTGTAGGTGACAGAGTCATTTGGGCTTAGTATTGAAGTGAACTAAAAGCTTTGAGACAAGTTCAGAATATGGAGCAGAACAAACTTGTGCAAGCCCCTTATGTTTTAAGTTTATATTTGAATGTTCTTATTAATGTCAAATAATTAAAGATCCTGCACTATTAATTAGAAATTAGTAAAGTATTTTAGTTAGTACCATGATATTGCATTGATTGTTTTACTACAATGTAGTAAGTTACTACTTGAAGCAACCAAAAAAGCTCTGTATTGCTGTCTTTAGACAGCAATAAGTAAGGATTGACTCAGTAAGGATTTACATTCTCATGTACAGGTCCAGAGTTCATCTTTTAAAAAGCTTCCTGTCATTTTGGAAGACTTTTCAGGAAGGACTTTCCAATGTCCCTTGATGATGTGATAGCTCCAGTTTTAAACGTGCAGTGGGAATACTTAATTCCCACTTAATTATCGGTTACCCAACTAATTATTAATTACTTAATTATTGATCTTGGCTGCTCCTTTTATCTGCCAACTAATTAAACATGAGTTAGTAGAAACTTCAGTAATATCAAGTAAAATGCTGCTGGACTGCTCTTCTTTTAGTTCTGAAGAATAAAGAGGGGAAAGTAAAATACCGTTTAAAATTAATATATGGAAATAGTTATCTGTTTACCTATTGCTTAATTACTTAATTTTATTTCCTTACCTTTTTTTTTTTTCTTTTTCCAGGCAAAGGGAGGAATACAGGGTCTTCATGATGGAGCTGAAGTTGTTCTAGGTCCTGATAACTCACTTGAACTTTTGGGGCCAGTTCCACCTGAACAGCAGTTCACAAACCAAAAAATGAGGCCTGGCTCAGGAGTACTGGCTGTGAGAGTCATCCCAGATGGGCCAACTAGAGTTCTGCAGGTGACAGTCCTTCATTAACTAGAATCTAGTTACATTCTTTGCTTGGAAATACTCTTTTTTCTGTATTACATCATTAAATCCTTATGAAAACTGCCTTGATAATGACATGAAGGGGATTGGGAATATCATAAACCAGAAGAGGTTAGTACTAAAGTTTTCTTGTCCTTAATTTTTTAAAAAGATAATTTGCTAAGGTAGGACAGTGTAGCTGTTATTTATATATATGAAAGGGATCATTGTAGTAATTTTTTTTTCAGATAACTGATTGTAACCAACGTAGAAATGATCGTTCATTCAGTGAAGGAGAACAACTTCCAGTTACGGAACAAGATCTGCGCAAGTTCAAAAATCCAGATACAGAGCAGGAATTAGAAGTAAGATACGACAACTAGTACTTGTCTTTTTTATTTTAATATTCCTTTCTAGATTTCAGGAGGGGGGTGACAGTCAGTAACCTCTCCTAATCATGACCTTGTGTTATGAACTTTAGATTTTCCTGCTGTAGCTTCTCGTTCTTAGAATTTGGGTTAATATGTCTTAACCCTCTTGAGTCTAAGACTAATTGTAAAAGAGCTGCTCTGTCTCTCTGGAGATGATCCTAAAAAAGTAATTTCTTTGCAGAAATGTGTATTTGATATCATGGGTTTTTTCAGTGCTGGTTTGTTAGTGGTGGGTTTTTTCCCCTTCTTTTTTCAGGTGCTTGTGAAACTGGAAGGTGGAATAGGATTGTCTTTGGTCAACAAAGTCCCTGAAGAGCTTGTTTTTGCAAGCCTCACCAGCATTAATGTCCACTACACTCAGCTCTCGACTGGTCAGGTGCTAGAGCTCAGTGTCCATGATATACAGGTATTTACTGGTTTGAAATAAATTCATTTATTAATGGGTCTTCTTCAGGTTTTTTGAGTCATAATAGGTTTGAAAAATGTTTAGAGCACTGACTGAGATTTTAATTCCTGAATATCACTGGAGTTTCAATTCCATTTTCTGTCCATTGTGTAGGTGGACAACCAACTTATTGGCACCACACAGCCTTTTATGCTCTTTCTGACACCCAGTATGAGTGAGAATGGGCCCCTGGACCCTGCCCCTGCTGTGCAAGTCAATGCCATGAAATTTCCCAGTAAAAATGCACTGACTGATATATACAAGGTAAACCACAATGTTTTGTTTGTGTAACATAGGTATTACTGTGCTTAAATGACTTTTCCTGTTCTTAATTTTTACTTGTAATCTGAATTCAGTGGTTGGTGAAATACACTTTGTTGAATCAATTCTGAAGCTTACAGGACACAGTGTCCACCTTCTCATGTTCACAGTGTTTAAAGCTGTAGTACAGTGATGAACAGGGTAATAAGTATGTTTAAAAATGTGACAAATCAGTCCAGACCCCTGTCTGTCCATGTCTGTGACCTTACTTTTCGAGGCAGTTACTCTCTCCTGAGAACTGTAGCACAGTGAACTAGAATATCTATGTTTTGCTCTTCAGGAGTTGAATACAAGGTTATAAATTCTCTGTGATAAGCTGTTCTCTTGCTTCATAAACCCGATTCTGTGCACTGCAGTCATTTGGGAATGTTGGTTGTAAATTGTTGTAAATTTATCCACCAACTGTGGTATGTACTGTGATGGCAAAACTGAGTTGGTTGTAAAAACTTACTTTCTCACTTGGAATCTTCACGCATGTATTTTGACTCTGTTCTGAAAGGCAGCTGATTTTAGTGTTGGAAATGCAGCTAAGATTTTGAAGTGTTAGGATTAGGTAATTAAGCACAACGCCTTCCAGAAAATTGAAATAATCATCACTAGTTGTAGATAACTTGAAGTGAAGAAAGCTACCAAAGACATTTTGAAGGTGGGAGTCTTGCTACAAATCCATGAAAGTGAAAATATTCCATTGAAATAGAGCACGTTGTCCTTTTTAATAGCTTACATGGATTATATATCTGGTGTTAATGCTGTAAACTGAGACTTGTTTATCTCTGTAGCATCTGATGATCACTGCCCGAAAGTTCACAGTTCAAATTGAGGAGAAACTGCTTCTGAAGCTATTGAGTTTCTTTGGCTACGGCCAGTCGGAATCAGGTGTGGTATAAAATTGCACAGCCCAGTTTTACAATGTACAGAACTACTATGATCTTTGTGTATGAAGTAAGTAGGAAACACCAGCACACTCTTGGCTGTGTGGAACCTCCCACTCTTGAACAGAGCTGGCAATGCCTCAGTGGCCCCTGTGAAGCTCTTCATGGGTGTTGTGCCTGTTGCAGACCTCAGGTGATGGCCCAAGTACAGCCTGTCTCTGGAAGGAGTTCAGTATTCAGTTTCAGTTCCTGTATCTGGATTCATCTGAGCTGGGATAAAAGAAATTGTGTTATTAATTTAGCAAGCCACTTTGTTTAGTGATTTGTTTAGTTTGTTTATTTAACCCTGGGCTAGAAGTGGGATGTGTGTTAATTTGTTCCTTGGGCAGTTCCTTTTGCTTCACTGCAAGAAAATTTTGTCTGACCTTTGTTGTGGCATCCATACCTCTGGTTTTAATTGTAATGTAAGTTTTCCTTCATTCACTGAGGCAAGACAGACCTTTTCAATCTTCTGATCTCATAGGTGCTATTGTAATCCTCCTATTTTAGTGTTTATCTGTGCTTTGGAAACTTTCTGAAATGTTTGTTTTGGAGTGGCAGTTGAAAAAGTCACTTCTATTATGCAGTAGCCTGTGTACTGTTACATAATAATTGTCACAGGAAAAGAACTATTTTTGGCATGATTCCAAATGGGGCCAAGCCTACAAATGATGCTCCAGAGTTCTGTTGTGCTAATCCACAGTATCCTCTGAATTGTCTCTGGAAAAATAACAGTGTTGCATTTCACAGAGGACTTTCAAACTTAAATCTCTAGTGATGAGGAAGAAGTATAAATTTTGAGTTTTGGTCTTAGCCTTTTAATTAATCTCCCATTTGTTCTTGTTTACCCTGTTCCTTTTGCTCTTTTTTTTACCCTACTGTACATTATTTGTAGTTTATTTGCTGATGCCATCCTAGATTCAGACAAAAATAATTTTCTCATTTTTAGTTAGCATGTTTTATTGTTCATAAGTCAGAGTTCATAAGACTTGGTCATCTTTCATCTTTGCCCTGCTTCCTCACACCACCCAGGTGCTCTTAAAAATAACATGAGCCTGTTAATGTCAACCAAATCTGAGTCACTCTCCATGTAAATTGATTTATTGGATGTCTTCTGTGTAGGCATGTTGGCCATTGTGTAGTGAATATTTGAATGCTTGCTTTGTACATTATATTCCTATTTAAATGTAAGGAATTACAGAGAGAGTAGAGAGAGGAAAACAGACTGTAAGACCATGACTGCACAGTAGGAACATTGCATAATCATGCGTTATTTCCTTGTTTCTGTGTGCTGATAAAGAGAAATTAGAAGTGAGATTAAAAGCTCAAATAACAGGTTTTAGAGATACAGAGAGATCTGACAAAAATTCTGGAGCCTCAGAGGTCAACTTTGTGTCACAAGGCATGAGTAATTTTGCTGGCTCCACCAGCAGTCACACGTCCTTTTTATTTGTGCAGAGGATTGTTAACTCTTAACAGAGCGTGCATTCCTAACCCCACATTTATTTATCTTTAATTGGTTCTGATTCCTGTGTTTTGTCTGGATGCAGAGGTTGAAAAGTATGATGAAAACCTCCATGAGAAGGTTGTTGAACAAGGCGGAGCACAAAAACGATACTACTTTGAAAATCTGAAAATCAGTGTGCCTCAAATCAAGTTGAGTGTCTTCACTTCCAACAAGCTCCCTTTGGATCTCAAGGTACACCAATGCATTCCCAGAGTGGGCTTCCAGTAAAGAAGAGGAAAAAGGAACAGATGCTTTAACTTGACACTCTCAGTTTCCATTTACTCTTGCATTATCCAAGTTAAAAATAATAGAAGTTCCAGCAACTTCTGACATTTAATTTACATAATTTCCAGTCTCTTCTGTAATAGTACTTCACTTTTGTAATTTCAGTTGAAACACAGCCAACTGGACCTAATGACTCACTGCTTCACAAAGGACCTTAGTTACAATAAGGGAAGTGTAAAGAGCTTAAAGGGAATTACTGTCTTAAAATAAGAAGTTATTCAACTTCTTATATAAATATAAGACAACTCTGAGTGTTTTCATCCAAAAAATGTTGTTTCATTGGAATTGAAGAATGTGCATGAGGACTGTGCAGTATAGTTGAAAATGAAAGTGAACTGAGATTGAGTATGAACTTAAAATAGGTATGAAGTCTGGTCTTTTTCATATGGTCATAAATTTGGCACAGTTGGGAAGTGAACCAGAGATTCCAGATTATGGCCAGAACATAATCTCATCCAGTGTTCCCAAATCGTGTGTTAGGACCTTGCTGGACACAATCAAGTGGCAGCAGTCAATTGCCACTTCAAAAATGATTAATTTAACATTTCAGTCAGAAGTACTTCAGTTCTGTCTGAGTTAATACAACTACTTCCAAGGTGGGAGAGTTGAAACAAAACCAGCCACCTAAACCATAAAAACTCTCCCCACTGTGGAGGAACTGAGCCTTTTCAAAAAACCAAAACTGAGACACCAACTGGGCTTTTTGTCCTTGATATTAAGGACATCATGATGAGCAAGCTTCTAAAGAAGTTTAGTGTTGTGTAATGAATGTCTGTCATGGAGTCTTACCAAGATGATCCAGAAGATCACCAGTCCTAGGTTGTTGTATTCTTTTTACTGAATCCTTGAGCCAAGGACAGTTCAGCAGCTAGTTGGGGTATTCCTTGGCTGTGATATTCCTAGTTATAATATTCCTTAGCTGTGATATTCCTTATTGCTAAATAATAGCAGCGGTGTCCTGAATATGTAGTTGCACTTCAGCTTCAACATGAATACCCTTGTAATTCCATTGGTTGAAATGCAGTCTGAGGAAGCAGAACTAGAGGTGAATGCCTTTAAGAACCCAGCACTGTGCACTGTTCTGTTTGGATTTCCTACCACCCTTGGTATAGGATTGCACGTAGATCCATCTTGGCAGTGTTCCCAAGAGAAAACTTGGCATGTAGATTTCCCCCCATAATGTTAACAGTCCCTGCATATTCTGTATATTGACTTTCACAGAAAGAGTTCAATTCAGTTCTGTAGCCCAGGAGAGTTCAGGATAGGAGGGAGAGAATAATCACAGTAGAGCCTTTGTGGAAGTTTTTCTAACTACCTCTAATGTTTCTGGCTTGGACATGGCTGTCTGGTAATTTGGTGTAGACAGATTATTTTTATTAGGTACCAGTATTAACAAAGTTGTCTTATATAATATCTGATAGTTAAACAGGAAATTACTTCCTACCCAAGTGAATAATGAGGACTACTCTGGTTGGTCATCCATTTACTGAAAAAATAAATAGCTCTTTTCTTACTCGCAAACCTAACTCAGACCTGTAACTTGCCTTAATTGCCTGCAGATGGCACAAAAACTCATGTTCCTTATGCCAGGCAGCTTTGGTGATTAATGTGTAAAGATAAAACATCAGCTTGAACATCTTGCCTTCTTCAGAGTGTCTGATGGTGGTGAGTGTGCAGATGCCATTATCAAGACCTGAAGAAGAAGGGTCCTCTTTCTGTCTTAAAAAATTAGTTTTCTTATAATTTTTTTCCAAATTATTTTATTCACGTGTGTCTCACTTTAGATATATAGCATGTCCACCTTAATTGTGGATTTTTATCTATAAATTGTACAAAGTACAGATAGCCTATGAGCTAATTACAATCTTAATTTTCTTCCTTGAAAAATAATGGGATATGCTAGTTTAAAGAATTTCTTTAGACCACATAATGTTAAGAAATGAGCCTCAGGCTTGCAGGAAATTATGTATGTTATTCCAGCTCATCCTGACACTTAATCCCATCACAGAAGTTCAGCAGGGTGGAAAATAGCCAGTTTTGTCAAGGAAATTCATATAGGGTTGAAGTTTAATTGAACATTAGAACAATATAGCAAAGTTGTGTATAGAATCTTAGACACATTTTGGTTTGAAATATTCCTATCAAGTGTGAGAAACAGATTGCATTGGGAACTCAGTGGCTCTTGAGTTACTGAAGAAATGCAGTGCTAAGAAGCTATCAGTGCTTAGAATTAAAAAGTTTGTGGGTGACTGCACTCTATATCTGTGTCCACACTGCAGTGGTAGAGAACTCCAGCAGCTTCAGAGAATTTTGGTTTGTTACCCATTTAAAGGATGCTGTGAATGAGAAGCAGAGAGAAGAATTACAATGGCAATATCTTTTATTTACTCAGGCATTGAAAAGCACACTGGGGTTCCCTCTGATCCGATTTGAAGATGCTGTGATTAATCTGGATCCTTTCACTCGGGTCCATCCATATGAAACTCAGGAGTTCATCATTAATGACATTCTGAAACACTTCCAGGAGGTCAGTGTGATTGAGATGATGATGTGGCAAAGGTTGAACCTCTCTTGGTTGAGGAGTTCTCCACTGAGGACGTGGGAACTCTTTCCTGACTATTAAGTGTTAATGCTGTATTGCTTCTTTGGTATATGGAGAAGTAGTATCCCAGAAGAAATCTAAGAATACACTGCATTTTAAGATTAAGTTGGTGTTAATTTTACTGATATTTGTGTGTTGATTTCTCTTGTAAAACTACCTGGGTTGGCATAAGCTTCTGTTGTGGGTGGGACGGGTTTATTTCCCCTCAACTTTGCTGGTGTAAATGTGATCCATAAGAAATACTTTGTTCTTCCTCTTGATTTTACAGGAGCTGCTGAGTCAGGCAGCAAGTATTCTGGGTTCTGTGGATTTCCTGGGCAACCCTATGGGTCTACTGAATGATGTTTCAGAAGGTGTTACTGGACTTATAAAGTATGGCAATGTGGGTGGTCTCATCAGAAATGTCACTCATGGAGTATCAAACTCTGCTGCAAAGGTAAAAATTGTGATAGTAAAGGTTGCTATAACAATAAGCAAAAAACAGGCAAGAAGTCAAATAGAACTACTGACCATGCTTAAATTGCTTTATCTTTGTTTTGTAAAAATGGCATTTGAAGTGTAGATTTTATTTTTCTTAAATGCTTTCTATACATCCCAAAGATGCCAGAAACAGGAGTCAGTGAACCACTCAAAGCCCTATTATTGCTGTACAGATACTTGCAAGTTAAATCAACAGCTAAGCAAAGTGAGAAATAGTTTGCTCCTACATGCAAATTAACAAAGCTGTGTTAAATTATATATATAATCTAGATAGAGAGGGAGAGAGACCACTAGAGAAAGGTGGAGTATTTAAGGGATTATTTAGTATAACAGGAGTTGTTAGCTGTTATTTTTGAGAAGTGATTGAGCTGATGTGAATAGCAATTATTACGCTGACAACTGAGTTTTGGGGGGTTTTGTGCCAACAAACTAAAGAATTTCCAGATTGCTTTGTATTTATCTGTAGTTTAATTCCAAAGTCTCTGCATGGTGAACATTCTTTTGTCCTTCCTGATAACAGCTGAGAGAATTCCATTATATCAGTGAAAATGACTGCATTTAGTGCCCAGGAGAGGGATGATCTGAGGCAGGAGTCAGAAACAGAAAGTAGTTTGGATCATGGTTGATGCTTTACTTGATACTTAGCAATCATGTGTTCTTGAAAAGTTTTGTTATATACATGGTGTGTCAGCATGAGTCCCTTCATGGGTACAACTGCAGTAATGCTTTTTTGACACAAGGACATGTTGGGAAGTTTGGTTTTGTGGAAGTTCTTTACTTTCTATTTTTATCATTTTCCTAACAGGTAACTTTGTGTGTATTGTCATGCTTCACCTTTTAACAACCTTTCCCACTTTTTTGTGTGCAAGGAAATCTGCTTTTCCCCTTTAGTGAAAAAAGGTAATTCAGAAGATGTGAAATGCAGAGTCTGCATAATTACAGAGAGGTCAAGACTTGCATTATCAAACCTAGTCCATCACCAAGTGCAGAGCTGGATCTGACCCAGAGAGCTGAGCCATCAGGAAAGATGACATGCACATTCTCTGTCATAATTATCTTGTTTGCAGCATTAGCCTATTTTGCACAATTTCAAGAAACTCAAACAAAATACTATGTTGATATTCCTGCCTTAATCTCCTAGTAGGTGGTGCTGTAAATTCTCAGCGCTGCAAATACAAGCAGTCTGGTAGAAGACTTGCTGAGCTTCTGGAAGGCAGCTGCATCTGTCTGCAAATGAGTACTTCTGTCCATGCTTTGTCCTCATGGCTGCAGTCTCTGGTGACCCATCCACTCCACCCAATCGAGTATGTTTCTTTAGAGTTTCCTTTCTATAAAGTGGTGTTTCCTCATTGCAGTCACATCTGCAGCAACAGTCTCATAAATCTTCCTTTAAAAGGCACGAGCCTTCCTCTGTTTCCCACAAGGGCAAGGTCATTCTTTGAACTTTGGAGTCATTTGTAACCAAGGGGTTTGTGAAGGAAGATTTTCAAAGGCAGAAGGGCAGTTGGGTGCTGAACTCCTTTCAAAATTCAACAGGAGCTGAGTGCCTGCTTCCCATTTATACCTTTGAAAATCACCCCATGTACTATTTATTTGTCTTCCCAGGTATTTTTTTCTTTCTCCTTGATACATCAGAAATGTCTCTGTAATGCAAGTCTCACACAGTTCCCTTTTCGAAGCTTTTTATATGGCTTATGTATTTGTCCTTTTGGAACAAGGAGAGAAATCCGTAATTTAAAAAGGCTTTGTAGTACATTGTGGAGCTCCTTGATGAATCCTCTTTCCAAAGGTTGAATCTTAATTCTGCTGCATAGAAGACAATGGTAAAAAAGGCTCAAATAGTTACATTGAATTCTTGTTGCACTGTTTTCAGGCATTTAAATCCGCTCAAAACGAAGCCAGGAATGTCCATAGGATAAAAACATGGGCATTTCAAGTTCAGTTTGGGATATGTTGTGTTCATGGTACAACACAGAAATGTGCCTTTTACTTTCTGTTCTACCTTCTTTGTGCCTTATGAGTGTGTCTAGGATATGTAAAGTATTGGTAAAGAAAATTATGTGGACAGAAAAAACAATTTGATTTAGTCAAGAGAAAAAAAACTGAAACAGTAGGTCATTTTCATCTTGCTGTTGGTGCTCCAGGAAGGTATTTTTAAGGATATTTTCACTGCATAAATTTTCACTTGATTCAGCTGTGCCACAGAGGGGTCTCGTCTTTGCAGCTAATTCTGTGGATCTGGTAACTAAAGCAGCCAAAACTAGAGGAGCCTGTGTCCTGCACAGGCACTGAGGGCTGGGAAAAATCTCCATTTTGGTTGTTTGACTACCTGACTTATGAAGTGTCTAAAATAAAAATCTATCCTAGATTTTAAGATGAGTTAGCTCTTGAGGTGTGAGTAGATAGTTAAACAAAGAGTAATGCTATAATCATGGATTTTAAAGTAACACTGCTCAACTGAATCGAGAAGTAAGCTATTGGAGTTGTATCTGGTTTTGTCATTTTATTGCTTTTCTGTTTTATAGTTGTGCTGATTATCCCTGTAATGGCTTTTCCATGCATTTCAGAGCATGCAGTGGGTAATGCCTTCTTTCAAGTGGAGAGCTGCAGTGTATTTAAATTGGCACAAAACCTTAGGTTAAATAAAGTTCACTACAGACAGTTTTGTAGTTTTTATCCCTTGGAGATTCCAAGTTCTGTATTTTAAAAAGTTCTTTGATCCTAAATATAGACACCAGAGGGAATTACATTCCCTGTGAATGGAGCCTTCTATAGTTGCCATATGCGTAGAAATGTCTCACATTCTTGGCATCCACACTTTTTTTATTTCCCCCGTCAGGCATGATAGAACTAAATCCTAAATTTCCCCTGTTTCAGCTGTGTTTCAATTAGAAATGGATATTGAACACTGAATTAGCAGCTGAACAAAACTGTTCTTTCTGTAGCTTGTGTTCTCCAAATGGAAAAGTAATGTGGTTGTATCTATTACTGGAAAATAGGTGTTATGCTGACATAGTGAAATTCTTGGTGGTAAAGGATTGAAAAGATTCACAACTTGTCAATACTGTATTTAATGTGTCTGATTTCTTCCTACCTCTACCATAAATTCTCTTATCTTTTAGGAATTAGGAGCACATGGTAGTGTAGCTGTTATGACTCTGTTAGGTTGTAGGATATAGGATGTAAAAAATTGATGTGTACCTCCCTTCCTCTTGAGAAAAAGAATTTAATGAACTTCATGAAAGAGCTTAATTTTCATGTTGGACTTTGAAGCTTCCATTTTAATTAGGCTTCATAAGGAAAAGTAAGCCATCAGTCACAGCTGCATTTCCCCGTTAGGTTTTTGTGAAGCACACAGGGTTCTGGGAGACAGGCTTCCTTCCAGAAGCAGGCACCTGAGATGCCAAAACTTCCCCAGAGCGGACTTGCAGCAAATTGCATTGGAGTGCCTGTTTTCTTTTATGGCTGATGAACCTTTCTGCCCTGGACTTTCATTCCATCTATTGACTTCGTCTGAGTTCAGACTGATGGCAGAGGTGCTTAACAGAGATAGGAAAAGAGGTGAGGTGTTAGAACCAGGTAAGAAAACTTTAAGACTAGTAAGGATGCTCCAAGTGAGTGTTTGGCCTGGAGGCGTTTGTGGAACAGGAGCATGAAAGCAACACAAAGGGAAATGGAAGTTTTAACCCTCCTTGTAAGATAAATCAAAGCAGAATCTCCAGTGGTTGGCAGTGGCAGGAAGATAAAGATAACTGAATGGCAAATAAAGAGGAAGTAATAAAGGGATTATTTAAAAACAAATCTTGAACAAGTGTTTGACTTGCATGAATGTTAACCTTAACAAAGTTGGCAGTAAATACAATGAGAAGTGGCTGTAGCAGAGCACAGAAGGGAGGTACAGTTTGAGCAGGCTCTACCCAAAACCAGAAAGGTTTCTAAAGCAATCAAAGCTGATGATTCCCTTTTGTTTAAAGTTTCTTAGTTCACTTAACCAATCACTCCTCTTTGATACCGTTCAGAAGCAAGAACAACTACCATTCTCCCATCTTGGGACTAACTGCAGTTAAGCTCTAGCAACATCAAAATGCCAAGGAAGTAGCTGAAAATAAAATTATATTTTGGTGTCAGGGAACTTCTAACAAAAGCCTTTGTATATGAAGCCTGAGAAAGAAATACATGGCGGTGATTTCCTCAGAAGAGTCTTAAACAGAATTATCAAGTGATGCTGTAGAAAGGTCATGGTGGTATTTGGGTTCTCAGTTTGCTGAGTGTCCTGCCGCTCTGTATTTTCATGGTGTTTGTTTGATTCCTCACTCTTTTCCTTAACTCCTAAGAGCAGAATGTGTGTGGTTAGTGTCAGTCTCCCTGGATAAATGTGAGGAAGGCCAGAAAACATGTCATTTTCCTGAGAAACCTTATGGATTAGAATTCGTGTTTTCCTTCAGGAAAGCTGGCAGTCATCCCTTACAAAGGGTAGCTGAGGTATTGAAATGGTTGGATTTAGCAGCATTTACCATAATTTTTTCTATTCCAGCTGTGATTTATACAGTTTGGGTCAAATATAGCTTTTTTTGTATTTTCTTCAGTGTAATCTTTATCTTTCCCAGTGTAGCATAGAGACTTGTGCAGCCTGTCCAGGTGGCACTGCAGATCATCTTCAGTTTAACTTGCATTTCATCCACAGATTAGCAGCTCATGCAGGTTCACATGAGCAGTGAGAATCTGTATCAAAATGTGTAGATTATGAGCTAGAAAGCAATTGAAATTCCCAGGCAGAAATGCTGAGTACATGAGGGATATTACAGATGAGGCCATTTCCCCATTTCCTGCCAGTTTGAAAAGGCAGCAGGTTTTATGACCAATTAGTGGCAATCAGAAGCCATGGAAAGTGTCAGTTTTAATGTGCACAGCATCTGGTATCTGTAACTAGTATCTTTGAAAGAGGTTTTGGGATAAAGGATGACCTTTGAGAAGTTTGAAGTATTTCTTCCTGGTTTTCATTTGTACCATGGAATAAAACGTGTGTGGCCAGCATCTAGGTTAAAAGTTCTCTTCTCAATTTGGTTTAAATTCAGCCTTTCTTTTACAAAGCTTCTTGCACAAAGTGAACACACTTTACTCCAGTGTATTTTTATGTGGAGAAGTGGATATGGGTAAATTCAACAGAAATGGTGATATATTCTCAGGGAAGAACTGGTTTAATGTGGACTGTAACAATGCAGTAACTGCGTACATGGAGATGCAGAGCTGGATAGAGGAATGTACAGGTGACCATTTGACAATTGAAGAAAAGAGAGATTAGAGAGCTTTAGGTTTTACACCATCTCTAGAGCTTCATTTCGAAGGGGTTTGCCAGCTGATTTTCCTGTAAAATAAAATGCACCGTTCCTGTTTTGCTGACTCATTGGAGAAGTCAGTGAGCAAAGGAGAATTTAAAATGAGGTATGCAAAGAGTTGCCAAGTCATAAACTGTGACACTGGAAATAAGAATTTATCATAGATGAAATGAAATTTAGTTTTAACCTGCAGTTTTTGAGTGGTTACATGTCAGGCAGACAGGCACATCTATCCCATATATCACCATTAGCATCTGAAGGAGAAAAAATGGGGTGTGGGTTTGAAATTCATCATTTCAGTCTTGATAAATGGCTGACTACACCTCCCTACTGTGTATTTAAAGTTACAGAGTTGAGTAGAATATTAAAAAGTACAGACTTACACAGCTAAGGAACTTCAGGTTTATCTGTGAGGAATGAAAATAGTGTTTCTATGTCCAGGGGAGAATGCCAAGCTGTACCAGGAGATCCAAACAGCTCAGAGTTGTTCACTATTTACACACACGATGGCAGGTCCAAGTTATGTGCTTGCATGAGCTTTCCTTCAAAATAGCTAGCAGAACGTGAAAAGCATGTTAGTTTTTAAACAGGAGGTTCTTTCAGGTCCCAAGTGTGGTCACAGGTGCTCATGGCAGAAAAAGAAGTTGTCTGGAAAGAGCCTAAGTGCTGCAGTTAGTGCAGATGGAAATGCTTTTGGAAATGGAAATCAAGAGCGCTGGTAAAAGATGATGTTAAAACCAAACCTAATGTGGTCTGTCTTAGCTGTTACCTGTAAACTCAAGGTACTGGAGCTCTTGAGGCTTTTTCTCTGTTTATCAATATATTGAGGGGTTTAAGGAAGGAGGCGAAGAAGGGCAAATAATTCCATTCCCAAAAAATAAACAAACATGAAGACCTTCAGGTTTGGTAAGAGTTAAGGCCAGGGGGGATGGGAATTATCTGTTAAGAGTATTAGTTGTTTAATAAAGCACAGTTGTCCTCCAGATGAACCCGCCAGTGACTCCGCAATTGGGGTCATTCCAAGTTCATGCTGTGGACTTTTGACTGCCTTCTGTGTCTGTGAAAACAGCCGGCGGTTCCTGCAGGGATCACTCATTCAGGCCTGTAACACAAAACTATTGCCAGCGGGCACCTGCTGGTGCGGCTTCCCAGGAGGTCCGGCAGGGAAGCGACCCAGCTCCCGGGGCACGGCGGGCCGGGAGCAGCGGGGCTCCCCGGCAGAGCGGGCTAATCAGGCTCCTCACAGCCGGCCCGGCAGGGGCCCCGCGGCCGCCAGCAGCCCTTGTCAGCATGCATTAGGAAGCTCCCTTAACGATGGGATGTGAGCTAATTAAAGCTCCTTCACTTCGGGCAGATGACATAAACAGGGGTGGGGAATGCTGCAGGGAATCTCAAGGAACGTGTTTGTTCAGTAGGAAAGGCCGTCGGCTCCTCATGGTTGTCAGTAATTTGGAGGGGGTCAAAGTTTATGTTGCTCTGAAAATGAGAAGCTGATTATCGCTTTTTGCTGATTTAGTATTTTCTAAATTAAGAGTGTGTTGGTGCCTTTCAGAGTGCCAGGACTCGTTTCTCTGTGCTCAGCTTGGCTGGGTTATAAATGCCTTGGAGGCTCAGCCCGAACTGTCCTTTCTGGTTAGGACTGCATCGAAGAGTTGACTTTGTTTGTCTTGATGTGTAAAGGAAAGCGTAAAAGTCTAGAGCATATAAATTTAACTGAATTCACAATCTTGCCTGCTAAAATGCCCCAAGTAATTCTTAAGAGATTGACTAAAGACATGGAAAAAGTACTTTGGGGAACAGCTTCAGACCAGTAAGCCTTTGAAACCTGACAAACAAACACCTGTTATGTTTTCAAATAAAGGCATTTAACTTTTTAATCCCAGTATAACCCACTATTGACCACAGTGAGGGGAAGGGAGGAAGCTGTGTTTGTTGTCTGTGCCTACTGATGGCCAGCTTGTGAAATTAAATATATACTGCTTCCTCTCTATAACAATGTGTGCACTGATGAGCAAAGAAGCTGCTCTAAAGTTCTTTTTATGGTAAGTCACAGAAATAGATTACATATCAATCCTGAGACATTGCAGTAAAAGCAGGGACACTTAGGCTGCAGAATTTACTGGACAACTTTATCTGTCCCGCTGCGCCCAGTCCTTGTGTATATCCAAGAATCTGGCAGGGCTTTTTGATTTTTGCACTTTCCAAAGAATAGCAGCAAGATTTGAGGATGGCCAAATCCTAACAGCATATGCATGTATATGTGTGTGTGTATATATATATGTTTCCTTAGCCCGGAACATGTACATTGTGAGGATTTTTTGCCTCCATAGGCAAATGCTTGATTTGTAACTGTTGTAATTTATCAGATACCAGCATAAAAACAGACATCAGCATAAAAATTGGCTTCCTCTAAAATACCTTTAGCAGGTTGTAGAGTTGTAGGCATACAGGTGATTTTTAATGACGTTGCTTCAACGCAAGTGACCGCGAAGGATTGGACTCCTTTCTAAATGAGTTCTGCAAAGCAAAGATGAGAACCAAATAAACCCTTTGATTTCTGATTTAAACACAGTTCATTGTGAGGCTTGTGCAGAAATTTTAAGTGATCTGTATTTAATTTCATCACTTTCTCCCTTAGCATTCCGTCTTGGAATGTTCTGCTTTGCTCAGTCAATAATATTTGTAGATGTACCATTCTCTGATGCTAGAATTACAATGGAATGTTTGGACTCAGGTCATAATTGTGTATTTATCCTTCTGGGATGTCCTTAGAGAACCAGGCAGTGCCAAGAGCTTAAAAAGACTTTAAAAGATTACTTAAAACTTATTTCCATGCTGTGTGCTTCATGCATCTGGCTTAGAGGGAACAAGCAGTCCAAAGTCGAGTTCTCATTTGCTTTGAATTCTTTTTGTGCCCCATAAGCCTTAATTGTTTGGCACCAGCTTTGGTTCACAAACACTGTATATGGGTGGTTTTGTTTTTCTTCTATTGCTTGAAACAGCAAGGGATATGTAGTCAGTGGTAAAAGGTTTTTGTGGTAAAGCTTCCTTAATTATTGTGCATTTAAAAAGAAAAACAAAAGACCAAGTAACCCCAAACATGAATAAAAGTCTCTTGTACAGATAGTATTTCATCTGCTTTTGCAGATCTTGGTGAATAGTTAGTATTGATTGTTGACACTGTGTAAATGTAAATGAAGAAATGATGAATCATTGCTTTACTTGAGTCTGCAGAGGATGAGGCTGAGCCCAGCATGCCCCGGGCTTGCAGAAATGCAATAACATCTTCAATGATTGTGAAGGGCTGAGAGTGGTTAGCATGCTCATCCAAAGATAAGTGTGCACAGTAGCATAATGTCCTGGGATTTGGAGGAAAATGTCATATTTCACCCTCCTCGGGAGGATGAGTTTATGTTACAGCAGGTAGGCTGAAGTGCAGTGGGGGTTGTTTTCTGCTTGCCATACATTACCAGTCAGTAGCTTCGTATCGTACATGAACTGGTGTGGGATGAAAACCAGGGATCCAAGTGTCATTAGACTGGAGATCTGGAAGAAAAGATCAGCGTCTCCCTGTAAAAGGAAAGTGCAGGAAGAACCATCTGCTTTGGGGATGAAAAAAGGTGAGAGGAGGCAGAGGGTATCTTGTGAATGAAGGTGGACAAATGCTCAGCTGCCTGGGGCTTTTAGGAGGGGTTCTCCTTCTGTCCCAGCCAAATGGATGAGGCAAAGCATTAAACAATACATACTGATGATAAGTTGAAATATTTTAAGTACATGAAATGACAGAGCTTTTAAGCAGTAGTCTGGAAGGCTCCTGTTTGGAGAGGCCACGTTGACAAGTAAAATACTCACTTCTACGTGTGCCTTGTGCAGACTGGCTTCATCCAGAAACATCAGGAGCCTTTTGGTCTGGAAGCAGGTAACTTCCCTTAGCTCAAACTAATATATTGTGTGGCAGTTCTGTTTCAAGGCAAAGGATGTCTGAAATGGGAAGAATGCAGAGATAAAAGACCAAGTGACTGAATTTTTTTTTTTCATCAGCAAGTATATGAAGAACTCATGAAAATTAGGGTAGAGAAGAGGGAGCTGGTTTTTACAAGTCCCTTGATTAGTTTCATGTTTGTTCCACAGACTGTTGTATTTAGTTACGTTGACGTTTACATGGTCTTGAGTAGGCTTTGAAGTTACCAGGTCACACCTTATTAACAAAAGCTAAGGAAGACAAGGGTGGGTTGCACTTTTGGTGTCACCTTAGTTTATCTGGAGCCTATTTGCTGTGTGACCGGGTTAACAGCTCAGTAAGGCACCATCTCTGCTCTTTCACAAGTCTTAAAACCTCAACCTCAGCAGCTGATATTGCACTCCCCAAAGGAGGCATCTAAAAGCAAGACAAAAGGGGGAGGCAAAGGTAAGTCTGCTCTTGTGCTTCAGCTTGTTCAAATCTCCCTTCAAAGTTTAAGCTGGACTTAAACTCCTTAAATTTCTAATGCTTGCTTAGGTTTTTGATCATGAGGTAATGACTGAGGAACTTGCTCTCAATACAGTGATTATAACCTAGATAGACTGAGCAGGAGGTGTTGTGCAGGTGTTTTTGTTTGTTGTGGGTTTTTAATGTTAGAAATCTTTAATTTCCTTATTGTATAGGTAGATACAATCCTATTAACTGCAACAGACTTCAGAGACCATTTCAGGGTAAGGATTTCTGAGGTACACAGAAAAGTTAAAAAGAAGTGTCAAATTGTGATCCCCAGCAGGTATTTCACCCTGTAGTGGGTGATAAGGATGGATGGAGATGTCATTCAGATCAGGAATCAGGGTAACTCTGACACCACAGTCTGAATCTTTATTCAAATATGAGTCTAAAGCTCACACAGAAAGGGTGAGTTGCCCCATTGCCTAGCAGCCCTTCCCAATGGCTGTGGAACATGCCCTTGTTTTATCTTCCCTGGCATTTCACCTCTAATTGGCAGACCCTGCACCACAGCGGGAAGGGGCTGGTCCCAGCTGGGTCAGGAGGGACCCACTCACTGTGCTCCCTGAGGAAACCCCTTGGTTTGCAAATGGTGCAGATGGTGACAAAGGGTTGCCTGCAGTCTATATTAGATCAGGCCAGGAAACAAACAGTCCCAGGGGAGGGGGGAGAAGGAGCCGCTTCAAAAAGTAATTCAACATGAAGTTCATGTTTTGTAACTAACGTGTGCTGAGTTCAGATTTTGTCACCTGAATCAGGGCAGAATGGAAACATTTCGTGGTATGTTTGGCACATTAAAATCCTTAATTTGTTTCGCTTACATCTATAATTCAGTGCTATTTTCTAAATAACACAAACAAAAATGCCCCTGTTTAACTTTGGGTTTACAGCTAATGGAGTTTGACTTTTAAACCATGTGCGTGGGATCTTTTTTTTTTCCTCCTTACTAAGAAAAATACACCATTACATTAAAATTCTGTGTACACACAAACAGGATTGCTGTTGACAGCTAGGTATCAGATTCTGTGTAATGGAGGAAGGGATATTTGAGGAAAGACTGAACTGTATTTGCAGGAAGAACTGGGGTATTGGAGCTGGAAAGTGTGGGTGCAGGTGGGAGGAAAGCTGTAGAGAGAGAATACCAATTCTCATCAATAAGTTAGTTTATTCCTTCTGTCTGATTGTCCAATCATGCACGACTGTAACTTCCTAAATATATTGCTGAAAAAGCATTTTCAGGTCTTGAGAGATTCTGTAATGAGGTTTGAATTTTGAAGACCCGTTGAGCCTTTCAATCTTTATGGTAACTACTCTAATCCACATAAGCAAAGTGTTTTTCCAGAAAAAAACCCTAAGCTTAAACGTGATTCATAGATAGCTTCAGGTCAGCTTGTATTTCTAGGCTATTTTTTTTAAATAACAGCTACATTAAGTTCATAACAAGATCAGAAGTAACTCAGTCCATGATCACTGTTTAGTCTCCATATGATCAAGTCACAGGAAAGGTCATGGGATTTAATTTTCATCCCTGTTGTTAAAATCTGTTTGGATAATTGGAGCCACTGGACTGGTTTGTCTTTAAGCTGAAAAGGAGTGTTTCAAACGGGGACATTGTGTCATTAGTGAAAAAGAAACACAGCCTTAGAAGAAATGGCAGAAAAAGAAGGGGAACTTCATTGTGGCACTGGGCCCATAAATGAACTGTTTGTCTGGTTCTTTTTTTAATATTCAGTATATCAGGGTTTCCCACCAGGTCTCAGTTGTCCTCTGGTGCACACCTGAGCCACGGAGGGGTTTTACTGTAGCTGCTGTGGCTGCAGAGGAATGGTCCATGAGACATGGGCTGGTCCTCACAAGCGAAGTCCTTGTCCTGGAAGATCTGTTGTCATGCAGGACACCAGGGACCTCAGCAGCCTGAGTGTCTTTGGCATTCCTGTGGCACCTGCTCCATTCCCCAGCCCCAGTTAAAGACACAGCAAAGCTTTAAATGATCTTTCCTTCCAGAGGAGCATATAGGATGAGGTTTGTTAATTTCTCGAAAGGAGATACAAATGCTGATAGTAGTTGATAGTGGTACAGGAGGTGTCCAACTACACATAATCAAGAACCAGATAGTTTTTGGAGAGTATTCCAGGAAAATTCTGTTCTTCCAATAACAGAAAAGGTCTTCTCTTGCAGTTTGCTGGGACTTTGTCAGATGGTTTGGGAAAGATCATGGATAACAGACATCAGACAGAGCGGGAATACATCCGATATCATGCTGCAACCAGTGGAGAGCACCTTGTAGCTGGAATCCATGGACTTGCACATGGTAACCCTTAGCTGTAATTTTAACTAATTTCTCTCTTAAATGGGATGATCAGATTGCAAAGAACAGTTGGTGTTGCTGCTTGAAGCCTGGGCAGTGGAGCTATCACAGGCTTCATGCTTGAATTTTAGTACTGGCAGGTCAGGGTGGGGGCATTGTTTGGTCTTCAAGTCAGCAGAAACTACATTTAATAATCAGGGTTTTTCACATGTAACTGCAAGTAAAAGCTTTTTTTGCAAATTTAATGAAAATTGCAAAGGAAGTTCATCCAAAACTTCCATTTCTTTGTAGAGGCACAAAATACACATAGAAACAGGTTTTTTGAGGGCCAGACATTAAAAAAATAGTATGGCTGGGTTGTAGCTTTCTTATATTTGCTTTTAGTTCCAGAAACCTGAGTTTCCTTGGAATCAGTACATCAGTTTAAAGTTACATTTCACCAGTTGGGTTATTTTGTGGTTTTTTTCAGTGTACTAAAAACTAGAGACATTTATTTGTGTAAAGGGTAGTGGACTAGTTTTAATTTGGCCAGAACTTCACATCAATTTAGTTCATGATTTATCTGTTGAAGAAGGTTAAATTAATACAAGCCAAGTTTAAATCAAATATTTATGTTTTGCATCATCTTGGCTCAGTTATTAAAATGTTAAATGTAACTGTTGCAGCCTGTGCAAAGCTGATTTGGCTTTCACTAAAAGAGGATCTTTTCTATGCTGAGAAAAGTCCTTTTGCTTTGGTCACACAGAGACACTGTGTAGGTGTGAAATGAATCATGAAAGGTTCCTCTCACACTTTCTAGTGTGCTGAACAGTCTGACATAAATTGGTAGAAACACAGGAAATCCAAATTATGTGAATCTCTGCTGAAAAGTCCATTATAAAATCACTTCACTGTGTTGTATTATCCAGTAATTAGTGTGACTGCTCTAGTCCTAAGTTTGTGGCATTTTTAAATGCTTCCCATTCAGTTTTTTTAAAAAATAAAGGAACTGCTAATTACTACATTTCAACAGACAGGATTTAATCATAAACTATAGTTACTCAAGAGGAGAGATTTAAATACTTTGTGCTTCTTGAGTTTGGCAGTTTAGATCTGCCTGGTCTGTACTCTTACAGGCCTCAGAGGAGCCCTGGGCTGCTGGAAGATGGGCAGGTGAGTGCTTGAGCCAAGGCACTAGAAACTGATATTTTAATCATGGGGATGTGAAATCTCCAAAGTGTGTTCTCAGACAATGTGAACTGTTCCAAGTCTTTCGAAACCTCAGTAGGTGCTTGATTTCTCAGAGCATGGAAGTTCTCTGGAAGGGAAATGTGCAGAAAAATGTCTGTCAGTAGCACCACAGTTAAAGTCACTGACTTTAAAGACATTTAAAGTGCCAGTTTAAAATAATTAACTTTGTCCAGTGGAGAAATGCACTCTGTTGTTTTCTGTCTCAAATTGTACCAGCTTTTGTGGTGATGGAATTTTGTCACATCCTAAGTAGCCACTTAACCTGTGCAATAGATGAGGACTCTTGGTGTAAGTGCAGCTGGAAATGAACCAGTATAGAAATACTTTTAAATACACATATTTAATGATTAATTAAATATTTTTCTGTGGGATAATATGGTCTGTACATATGCATATGTATACTACATATACAAAGTATATAGTTATTGGTTAATGTAATTGAGTTTGAAAGTTTGTGTATTAAATTAAATGCACAATAAACCGTGTGGGCAGAGAGCATCAGGTGGATGAGGTTCTGTAAGTTCTAGAGAAAATAATTTTGGACTTCTCTGCTGCTCTTGTCTTTGCCAGGTATCGTTGGAGGATTGACAAGTGTCATAACATCGACAGTGGAAGGTGTGAAAACGGAAGGAGGGGTCAGCGGTTTCATATCTGGCCTGGGGAAGGGGCTGGTGGGCACTGTCACCAAACCTGTGGCGGGAGCCCTGGACTTCGCGTCGGAAACCGCGCAGGCGTTGAGGGACACCACGACCCTGAGAGGCCCCAGGTCAGCCACCAGTTGGTATTTCTAATCAATAATACTCTGAAACTGTGTATTACTACTGCCTGCTGCAACTTCTGAACTGATTATCTTTCCTCAGGCAACGCAACAATAACCAAAGTTAACATGAGCTGTTATCAGCTATTGCATTCCTTTTGCTTTTTGTTTAATAGATGGCATTTGCAGATACTTTAACAAGAGTGAAATTTGCCTGGAAAAGCTGCAACGTAAAATAGGAATTATTAACCTACACCATTAGATGAAGCAAAATTTTTAGAAAGGCGGTATGTAGTAAAATGAAACTTCTACCACGGAATCCTCACAGAGCTGAAATGAAGCTCTCCCTGCTCTACCTCCAGCTTCCATGTTGCTGTAGAAAAACAGTTATTGAAAGGTTTGAAGAGTTCTGCCATCAATATAGTTGCCACTATGTTTTAATTTTTATTCCGTGCAAAGTTCTCAGCTGTGAAAGGGGGTGGCTGTGTGCCCTTACGTGCATGTGCCCGTACTCCTGTGGCTGTGAGGTGTCAGCACATCAGGACAGATGCTTTGGCTTCTTCCTGAGGTCAGTTACTGTTGTAATGTGGGCTCAGCAAAGTAATGATGCTTTTTGCTTAAAATAAATAAGTGTTCATTAGCACTGACTGTGAGTGTGGCAGAGGGAAAGGACCAGTTTCTGAAAGGGCTGCTCTGAGAGAAGAGTCTTTGTGCTCTTTGTGGCCAAGAGTTTGCTTTGTATTACTGTGCCAAGAAGTCCTCTTGTATGTACATGAGACCTGTGTGCTGAAGTGAAAGAAAGCCCTAAGTAGGTTTTGTTGTCAGAAAGCTTGGAGAAAAATCTTTGAAAAATGTTGAGTTTTCTGCTTGTTTTGTCTTCCCATTTGGCTTTTCCATTTCCTGTGTTTTATTATGCCACTCTTGGAATTCTGAAGGGTCTACATCAGGGTTTCAGTAAACAATAAGTCTGATGAAGTGTGAGTGAGGTGCAGGAAGCCTGAAGAATTACCCTAGGTGGGCTTTGTTCTGAAAATGGAAGTTTGTACACGTGTGTCTTAGGTATTTGGGACTTACCCTGATTAGTAAAACCAAGAGGTCAAGGATTGAAATTTATTAAGTATATTTGCATGCACAAAATTGAATGAGAAATAGAAGTGCATCCCTGAGAAAAAGCAGTGTTTCGCTTGTGCATGTCTTAATTCTGTGACTGTGCAGGTTGACTGATTTGTGTAAAGGTGGGGAGAAGCACACCTGTCTATGCTGTTAGATGGATTTCTGGTTGAGCTGTTTGTCTATTGTAATTTGTTTCAAGAAACATATTCTTAAAATTCATGTTTTGACATGCTTCTATGAGGTACAGCCTGTACACAGGTGTTATCAACAGCTGCCAAACTGGACAGCAGCTGGGAGAGAGAGGGCAAGAAAGATCTCCAGCCAGCCTGATCTTGGGCTTGTGTTTCCTTTGGGAAATATTTCTCTTTGCCTTGTTAACTGTCAGTTAAGAGGTTAAGACAGATGAGCTGAACCATGTTTCGCTTCACCTAGATTTTGAAATCCTGTTGTCACAGATGAGTATTGTGAAATTATTTTAGTGTCTGCACACAGTCTGTTAAGTTTCTGACCCAGCAACCTTTTACAAGATGAAAGAAAAGAAAAATGGGAAAAAAGCCCCAGCCTTTCTCAGGTTACTCAGTTACTACAGTTCTCCAGTCTACAAAAGTCTGATCAAAACTTTTTTAGGTAAAAAAATGTACTTGAGAATATGTAGCTAGTGGAAGGGGTGTGGGGGGAGGTAGGACCAAAATGCCACCTCCATCTGTAAGCAACCCCTCATTCATGTTTTGTTTGGTGTGTGGGTTTTATGTGGTTGTATAATGATGGAGCCAAATTGTGCTTTTGGGGGTTTAAAAAGCCCCACACGACAAAGGGTTTGTCTGTTTTCTGGGCTGCCGTGTCCCGCTATCCCTGCCGCATTTGTCACTGCTCAAGTATGTGTGGTTTGGAATGGGAGCAGAGCAGCGTTCCAAGCCCGAGCTGCTGGCTGCGCTCGGAGCGCGCTGGGCCGTGTAGGCCCTTCCAAACTCAGCACACAAGATCAGCCTTCCCTGATGGATGTGGCTGGAAATGCATGGCAGGAGCTGATCTCCAGTGTATCTTTGAACACCTGAAGACTGAGTTGATGAGCGTGACAAGAGCTGTTTGACCTTACCCTGTGCACGTTCCTGGTGCTGCTGCAAAGCTGACTCGGCCATTTAATTGCAAGTTGCATTTAAATAGCAGGATACGTAACTGTAAATTACAGGCCCCTTGCAATTCTCTAATTACATGGTTGAATTTTAAAAAAAGCTCTGAATTCCAGCTGCTTGACTTTAACCATTGGATCAGGTTAGAGTGGGATGAAGAATTTTAATTGAGGCTGTTGGCTTTCCTAAAAGACGTAGTCTAATTCCAGCAAATCCACTTCATCAAATTCTTGAATGGAATGGAACAGTCTGCATCATGTGTTCCTGTGATCAGGCTACATGGATATGAGTATTTTTTGTCTTCAAATGTGTTGATTTGTGTTGGAACTCCTGCAGCTGGCACACACCATATGTTGGGAACATGGAGCCAGACCAGCATGGCTGAGGCACAGGTGATGGCTTTCGACCTTAAGGGGGTAGTTTCAAAGGTGATTGGTTTAAAGGGCAAGAAAATACTTTTTTAATCTGACTTTAGGCTGGACTTTCTCAAGGCTAATCTTATAAACTTATTATTTAAAGATGCCCTACTACTTCTAAATTTAATGCAGAAGAGAGCATAAAGCAGCTGGTGAAAGTACAGCATACATCTAATTTATAAACAGTTAATGCCTATGATTTGATACCTTTATTGAGAGGGTTTTATGTGTTCCAAGTACTCCAGTGTCACATACAACAGTTCTGATTATTTCCATATTTTTCATATACTGCCAAAAGTTTTAAAGCCCAGTTCAGAACAGGAAAGCTGTTATGTCTCTGGATATGCTTGGAGAGCTCTTGCCTAGAAACGTGTTTTACGTCCTGGTGCAGCACAAGTAAAGAACATTTATATTTAGATGTGTGTCTAACCTAACAAGTAGTGCAGGAAACTGCCTTTATGGCTTTCTCTCAGGCTTCTGCCAGATCAGTGCAAGTTTAAGATTATTCTTGGACTGTTGCTGCAAGAGTTTGTGTTCTTTTCTGAGTCACAGTGTGAAAATTAGAAGTAGATAACTCTGTGACCTCCCCATTTCTGATGAATTCTGTCCATGAACTAGACTGTTATTAGTAAAGAATAGTTTGAGATTGGAAAGCCATTAATGGTCAGAGAAAACTGTTATGTAAATATCTGATTCTTTTAAATGTACTTCATGGTGAAAGCAGCAACCTGTGCTAGTCGTTCCTTTGCTCATCACTTGGAGTTTGACACAATGCCAAAAGCAGATGATTATAATTCAGTTTTTTTTGCCTTTTTGCATCCATCTCTCTGTTAGCTGTGATTTGCACTGTGAGGTCAGAAGCAGTGTGGTTGAGAGCATGAATATCAGTGAAACTGAGCAGAAGTAGGAAATGCGTACCTCACTGTATGGAGACCAACTGAGCCAACATGCTGCCATGAGGTTCTCAGCTTTACCAGATCAATATTGTTTGAACCTTTACACTTCTCTATGTGCTCCAGACTTGGTCCTGACCTTGGGCTTGATCGAGATCTGACTTTACAAGTCTTTACAATAATGTCAGTCATGTATGGGCCCTTCTGGTCAAGGGGATGTTGTTATTATCCTGGTAAGCCCTTCCTAAGATTCTCCTAGAAGCCAGACAGAAAATGTATTTATCAGTCTAGTCAATAAATTACTTGAGCAGTGTGATTTCCTTCATATCCTTTCTTCTTTTTCCCAGTGGGATAACAGGTCTTCATGATAATCCGTTTCCTTTGAGCAGATTTGTCCATTCCTCTCCCTGTTGCACAGCTGTAGCCATGGGCTTTTCCTCATTGTCAGCCCAGCCTCCTGTGCTCAGTCACTGTCCAACTGGATTTTGTGGTTTACATTCTTCTTTCATTAGCTGATGTCCAGCAGATTGTTCCCCTGCTTTTTGGAGGTGCTTTGGAATCCCCCACCTGCAGGTTCCCATCCGTGTGGAGTGCAAAGGGCCCATCACCCCCCTGCAGTGGGACCAGCTGTGCTCTGCAAGCCACCCAGAGTTGTCTTCTACTGCCATATCCCATTGCAAACTGATGCCCACTTTTCTGCTTGCTCTTTTGCCCCAAGAGGGTTTATGTTTTGTTTGATTTTACTGCTTTGGAGGTATCTCCTTGTCATTTCATGTTTGCGTTCTGGATTATTTTTCCCCAGAAATGCAATGTTGTAGGTTGAATCCCATCTAATTTCCTGTCGCATTTCTGGCCTCTTCAGGTCCTTCAGTACTTCAGTGTTCTCACTGGTGTTTAAATACCTCTTAATTTGTCCTCCAAACATAGTTTTACTTTACTAGATCCTTGTAGTTAAGCAAACCTGTGTTTGTGTCTACACATTTTGCAGCACCTCAGTAGATGCTTCTTTTGCTGTGACCAGCCTCACCTGCTTGGTATTCTTCTGTTAGGTTTTATTTTATCACTGGTATCTTTCTGTAGTTCATTTGGAGATCCTGGCACTGTTCTTGAAGTCTCTACTCTTGCTTGTTGCATAAGTAAATGTGGATGTCCTTGTGGGAGAAGCAGTTCCCCTAATGCAGCCCTGTTTCTCTTCAGTGTGTCTGATTTAATCTCAAAACCTTAATTTCTTTCTGGAAATGCACCTCAGCTAATTTAGTTTGTTAACTAGAAAGATACAATAATCCACCATCTAAGACCTAAAATGATTTCTAAGTAAATGAAGCTGCCCTTTAGAATGAACAGAAAGTGGTTCTCTGTTCCTTTTTCTGTTCAAGAAGTGCTTCTTTCTTCATGAGACACTTCTGGCTTCTAGTTGGTTCTTTTTTTTACAGCTCTCTTGTAAGAATATGTTAGGTTTTCTTCTTGTTTCTACTCAGATTTTATTTTGCAGAAGTCCCTTGCTGTGCATCAATAAATTAGTAGTGCTTTTTGTCAGTCAAGTACTGATTGTGTTTGCCTGGGAGTGGAATCTGTCAAGATTGCTTTGCATATTCACTCTTCCTAAGGGGAAAGTCAGCTTCCCCTTGAAGCTCTCTGGAAGGAATTCAAGCAGCTGAGGCTTGTGGTGACTGTTCTGGAGTGCCCAGAGTCAGGAGAACTGAGGATGGACTGTGATGCCATCCCACATTTCTGCACTTTTGAAACTCAATGTACTCATACAGTGGCTAATAAAACTTAGTATTTCAAGAAATAAAAATAAAATTTTCAAAGTGATACAGCTTTAGAAATAAAGTGAAGTCAAGTCTGAGTACCTCTGTGTGAGAGTGAAATACAGGGGTCACTTTTCTTCCCTTTTTTTTCTGCCATCTTCCAGCATTGACAGGCTGGGCATCTCAGAGTTTGTTCCCTTTGCCCTCCTCCCTGGAACAAAGAGCTGAAGGACAATTTCTTGGGACTACAGGCTCTTTTCTTCACAACAAAGCAAGATTTGCTATGCATGACTGAAGAAATGATGCATGTAGTTAGATTTCATTGGGTTTCTTTTGTAACCCACAGGATACAATAAAAGCAAGATGAGTTTTAAAACATTGAGTTTGCTTAATCATATGTTATTACAGAGTCAACAACCCTAGAGTCTCATGTATAAAAATATCACAGTTTCTAGAACACTGCATTGTCCATTGTGTGCTCAGCAAAAGTCCAGAGGATTTGGAGAATCCAAACTGCACTGACACATCTCCCATTCCTTCTTAGAGGGTTGAGTGGGATTGCTGCCCAGACTCTTAACACATTTTTATTCGTTTTTGCAAATACCCACTTTATGTCTGAATAATGTTTCCAGGAGGCTGTTCCTAGGGCTCAGTACTACTAAATACCATTTATGTTTAGAATATTCAGTTGTATGCAGTCAGTTGTCATTGTCTCCCGCTCGGAACTTAACTCAGTTTAACTGTTTGTAAGGAATGGAAGTAAAACCTATGGTGTTTGGACCTAGAGAAGCAATATAATCCTACATTAATATTATATAGACTTGGTTCCTTTCACATCTGCCTATAGGAATATTTTTATGTAACAGGAGGTTTTTGGAAAAATGGGCTTGCATTAGGCAATGTTTAATCATACAGGTCTCACACTTAACATGTTACCTTGATTTCTCTGTGGGGCTTACGAGCTAGACTTGGAGTAGCAGGGTCTGAGACAGGAAAACCCCAAAACAGCCCCCTACCTGTTTGTAAAAAGATATTTTTTCAAGCCCAAAGGTTTAAATCGCTGAGGCTGTTCAGCTCCCTTGCATTGTCCTTCTGGGGTTTTATGCACCTTGCATTTAAGGAAGAAGTTGTAGATGGTTTAAATTCCAACAAGGAGGGCTAAACCTTTAAGACTGTGTAACTTTTTGGGTTTAAGTCTTTTTGCTTTGCCATGACAGAATGTATTAAACTGAACAAGAACCTGGCTTAAGAAAATGGTGCAGGCACTGGGTTCTCCAGTGGTGGCATGTCTGCTGGCATTAAACAGGGAGCCTTTGTGAGGGACTGGCTGTCATTCTAAATCCCAGCATCTACTCTGTGATTTTCCACTAAAACATTAGTTTGAAAAGCTCAAATTAGGGAAAACTTGACATGTGACAGCAGAAGGATACCCTGGATGCTTTTAGACTCTGGTTAAGGGACAGAAGCACTGGAAGGGAGTGTGGCAAGGGGGAGGACAGACAGTGAAAATGGGAAACATTGAAATGAGCAATGCTGAGGGGTTACCTGAGCATAAAATGTGACACTGTCTTCTTCTTTAGATGTCCATTCATTAATAGCAAAAGGATGAATAAATGCAGAGTTCCTACTGTGGTGGCCTCCACAACCCCCAAGTATTTACCAGTGCCACGTTACAAGTAAGGGCAGGTGCATTTCCATCCCTGGTGAAAGGTGCTGCATCCAGTGAGCCATGCCCAGCCCCTGTTAAACTGCTGCCTGGGCTGGGTTCAGTGCAGAAAGCTGGGTTCAGATTCAGCTTGATGTTACTGTGTGCAGTAACTGGTCTGGAAAAGGTTCAAGTTAATGAGGGAAATGCATTGTGTGGTATGAGTCTGGTCAGGTATGAAAGGAGAGCTGGCTGAAAATGGACATTGTGGGTACAGAACTTGCTCCCTTTTCAGTGCAACACTTCTGGAGGCCATGGGAAGGTTTCTTGGGGCACACAGACATTTGTAGTAGGTGACTGATGTTTTCCAATTCAATTAAATCCAGGACACTGTAACGTTGGCCTGCCATAGTCCATCAGAAACACAAGCAATTATGAACTTCCTCCTGAAAAGAGCAGATAAATCCTTTGTTGGATTTACCACAGAGTTATTCTGCTACTTAAATTTTGTGTGACATGAAATATTTGCTTCACAAAGTAGAATTCTTATTCTGTGTGCCCTCTTCACAGTATTTAGCTGTTAACTCGAATGCAGCTAGACAGGGAGAAGGTTTTATGTCTTCTGGAAATACTTGTATTTCTAGAGCCTGCATGTTCTGCCTAATTATCTTCCATATCATCTAAAGCTCTAGGACACAAAGGCCAAAAAGTAAAAGGAACGCTTCTTACTGTTTTGCATGTTTCCTGTTTTCTGGCATTAGTGTGATTTTTAGATCACAGCATCTCTGCTAAAGGATACATCTGTCTTGGTGTATTCTGTGTAACACTTGCCTTGGGTGGAAACAGTTCCAGAGAGCTGCAGATTTGATTAGTCTGCATTGGTGCCTCCTAGAATAGAATTGGAGAATCTTTGGAAAAGAAAAAAATTATATTCATGCATGACCATCAGCAGAACCAACTAAAAAGTCATCGAAGATTGGCCCACAAAGTATTTACGGTTCCAGTTCACAGATCTGCCTGCTCAGAATGAGGTGGGGTAAGTTGGGAGCATCTGCCCAGCAGGAAGGAACAAAGGCTTCATTCAAGCCAGCCGTGTCTGCTGGAATGCCCCAGGACAGCCCGCCAGGCTGTGGCCAGTGTCAGGCTTTGGCCCCAGCACTGACAAACATCTCATACACATTCTGTGAGCTTTCATCATCTCTTCTGGCCCTTTTCCTAGGATTTTCACTTCATAAAAATAGCAGGTGTAGTGCAATAGGAGTGTAGGGTTTGTTTATGCACTTATTCTTCAGGCACAAATGGCAGGAGCTGCTCACCAGTGTAGTGGCTGTGTGTCCTGCTGGCCTGAGACAGCTGTGCTGGTGCCACAGGGGTGAAGTCTAGTACAGCACGCCTGGGGTGGCTTCTTGGGAACTGATGAAGGTAAACATGGATATTTTGCATGCTGAAGAATGAGTCCTCAGGCACCTTCTATTTCCTGAAGAGCCACTGAGAGTCCTTGGGGCTTTCTATGTATGTGTTTGCTTCTCTTGTGCAGATTTGGAATAGTCTGTCCATTTGCCTTCACTCCCGGTGCTTTTGCCTTGAGATCACACTAGAGGTTTCTTACATCCTTAGTTTGTGATCTTGCCCTGGTTTCAGCTAGGATAAAGCTAATTTTTTTTTTTTTTTGGTAGCTATTACAGTGCTGTGTTTTGGATTTGGAACAAGAATGGTGCCAGGAGTGGGATCAAGAAGTGCCCTTTATTTACAATAGGAATAAAGCTTTGAGTAGAGAGTGTCTGAGCTTACCCAGTGTTGGATTTTTTTCATCCTCAGACCAAGTATAAAGATAGTATAAAGTAAGAAATGCCCATTTTAGACAAAAATAACAATCTTCTCTTCATACTGTATGTCCAGTAATTTTGTGTCCTATTAGAATTTCTTGTTATATCATAAATACCGGGTTCTCTGAGGCAACCCCATGTGTTTAAAGTGGTGGAAATACTAAACCATGTGGCCATTTGCACTGATGGGTTATATTTTCAAACAAAGACATACAACACTGCTTTAAAACTGTGAAAAATGCATATTTTATGATTGGCTTTTCGCAAATATTAAATTGAATACTATATGTATTATGTTATATTGATTAGAAGTGCTGTAGTAACATTTTAATAATATAGTAAATGTAGTTTTGTAATTGAAATTAAGCTTTAGTAGTTAAAATAGAAAATATGTGTGTGTGGTATTCTTTTTGCTTAAGAGAAGAAGATAATCAAGAAATTCTTCACACAGAGATAACAATTACAGAAACCCCTAAATCTTCCAGAGGAGAGGAATTTATGGCTGTTATTGTCTCTTTAATTGTCCTAACTCTAATTGTTTAATCTTTATTACTATACTTGTATTAATTTTTTTTCCATTTTATTTTTATTAAACCTTTTTACATTTTAAAAACCAAGTGATTGGCGTTTATTACAAAACTCATACCACTTTTAAGCAGTGTTTTGAGACAGCTTAGTCAGGGTTCGAATTGATGTAGCCATTCCAGGCTTGCCTGAAAGCAGGAGGGCTCGAGGTGCTGCTCAGGTGCAGCCGGGCTCTTTACCTGTTGCTAGACAGACTTTCCCCTTCGTCATTAACGTGAGGTTTTGTGCTCAGTCCCAGGCTGGAGCAGTAGATGGGAGCCCAGGGCCTGCTGGGATGGGGTTTTACACTTGTGCTGTCCTTTTGCCCTTCCCCTGAACTCTTTTCATTTCAGTCGTGAGCAAACAGTCAGTGCCTGAACTAACAACCCCGCAGTCCTCCAAAGCACGCTCCTTACAGTACCAAACAAAGGGAGGCCCGCGTGGGCCGGCCGGGCCAAGGAATGCAGCTTCGGGGTTCTGCTCCATAAATTTAACCAGCACGACAAAAAGGAGATAATGTGAGCCTTCGTGATGATCTGAAAGGGGGAGGTTTGTGTCCCATTGATTGCGGTCTGGCCCAGCGCCAGCCCCGAGCCTGACCGACAGTTGAACCATATCGTTAAGGCGTGTAATACAGCTCGAGTCTTGTACAGCAGCCAATGAGTACATATCCAGAGGGCAAAAGTTTATAAAGAGTCGAGGCTGTCCTGTTTAACCCTCTCACACTGCCTGTAATATACACTGCTGCCATTCACAAATAGGCACTTTGCTATTAAAATGTAAACCTTCAGCTTTCTGTGCTTGGAAAACGTACACGTGTGTCTGATTTCTAATGTGCAGCAGATTTATAAAGTGATTGTGGAAAAATATGTAAAACTGATCTTTTTTTTTAACCGGAAAAAAAGAATCCAACCCACTTTTATTTCAGCACTACTTCATCCATAGTTACTTTTTTGTTCAGAGATGTCTTCTGGGTTGTTCTGCAAACTCTTTCATACAGATGGAGCTATTTATTGCCTTGATGTCACCTCATTTAGCATGTGGCTGGTATTTTTATAGATAATTTTTTCACCTAATGTTGCTGTTAACATGTGGAATGCTCTTTATCAGTTTTGTAAGTACAGCCAGTTGATCTGAATTGTTCTTGCAACTGCAAACTTTAAAAATCAAAACAAACCTCGTGAGTAGCTTTTTGTTGGGCGAGGTTTGTGCTAGAGCACTTTGCTGTGCCTGTTGCAGCCCTGGTTGTAGTAACTGAGAAATATAAAAGGAGGTTTGGAAAGAGAAGAAACGTCCAGTCATTAGAGTTGATTGACACAGTCCTTCGTGCACAGCCAGAGTCACTGTCCTGATGCTGGGCAGGGCCCCTGGTTTGGTTTTTTTCCTCCCAAGTAGATTTCCCAGAAAGGCAGGAACACAGTGTGGAAGCATTTCTGTTAGATGGAAGTATTTTACACTTGAAGTGACCGTGTTTGCATTTGCTACAACCGGCGTTGATGGCACCATTATAAATGTGACTCCCCATCCCTGGCAGTGTCCAAGGCCAGCTTGGACTGGACTTGGAGCAGCCTGGGACAGTGGAGGGTGTCCCTGCCCGTGGCAGGGGATGGAACAGGATGAGCTTTAAGGGCCCTTCCAGCCCAAGCCAGTCTGGGATTCCATGGGCACAGACATAAGAGCAGTGCTCCATCTGCTATAGGGCCTGCCTGGCAGCAGACAGTATTTAATATTTTAAACCCTCACACAGTGCCCTGAGGCTCAGCAGTGTTATGGTCCTGGGCACTTCGGTTTCACTAAGGCATGTTCAGCTCCTGTTCTCAGACAGGTGTTTGCAGGAAATCCCTGCTGAGAGCCATCTTTTACATTGAGTCAGAAAGTGAATGGCAGCATTTTTCAACACATTGGTTTGACAAGAAACCTTTAAGGTGACAGCTGCTTTCATCTCTGTAATCAGTACAGGAGGAGTCTGGGGGGAATTGGAAGCTGGGATGGCAGTGTTATGTTTTGTCAACTTCTTAAGCTTGATGTTACCAAAGTGCTTGAGAAAGTGTGAGTTTTGCTGCACAGCTGTTGCAGGCACAGGTGGGGCAAGTGCCAGAAGTTAATGCCCAGAGTGCAGCTGGTGTCAGTGCTTGTCTACAGTGCAAGCTCATACACCTTGTCCAGATGCTGGATTTGTAATATGGGTGTCATAATTAAGTTGTGTCTTAATTAATCTCTTCTCAATTCTTTTTGAACTTGGAGCCTGATGAGGTTATGTACAATTGCAAACCCAGGGAATAATTATTAATTTTGTTTCTATCTGGTGTACAAAAGAAAAGGGAAGGGGGAGAAAAGCTCCATCTCCAAGAAACTGGCAGGAACAACTTCCATGATAAACAGTTGCTCCTTGAGCATGCTGTACTCTCCTAAAGGCATGTCGGGTCAGCTAAAGGTCTGCAGCATCTGAGCTGGGAGATCCCTCCAAAGAGGAGGGATTTAACTGTAAGTGGGAGGTTTTAACCCTAGGCACCATTTATTTGCATGTTTCTGCCTGAAACTAGCATTTTGGGAACACGTTTAACAAGCACAATATATTCCATGCATTTGCTGGAATAAACGGCGCATATGAGCTCCCTCAGATCTGCAGTCAGCAGGGAGCTGTCTGGCCCGTGATTTTACACATTCTTGCATCTAACTGAGACGTTCTGATGCCAAATCCAGCACTCAACTGACTGCACCATGTGTGCATTTTAACTCACCTTAACAGCATCTGTGCTGGAACCAGCGACTGAATGCCATGGCAGAGCTTTGCCGGATCTCTGGGATCACTGACCTGCCTGCTGGGAGCTGCACCCCAAAGTCCAGCACAGGATGGGAGGCAGCTCCACTGACCCCTTGAAACAGAGCACCAGTAGAATCACCAGGGAACAGGGAATCTAGCTTGCCACATGTTTTCCTGAAATTAGGCCCAAGGCATTAAATGTTCTCAGGCGCTGAGAACTGGCACATCAAAAACCTGCTGTCTCTCCCCTTCTGCTCAGTAAATGTAGGGAATATTCCTGCTCATCACATGGGTTCAGCACATGAAACAAAGTTAAGTGCATCAGTTCAGAAAGAATCGTGGAAGCAGTGGATTTTTAGTGCTGTGCAGAGGTGCAATGTGCACTGCAGACCCCGTTACGAGTGGCACACGTTTGTTTTCATTTGTTATCTATGTGTTCTCAAGCTATGGCTGCAGCACTGAGTTTGGCACTGTGATGGCTGAGTTTTCAGCTCAGTTTTTAAGGCATACATTGTTCAGCATTTAATTGGTTCTGGCACTCCCAAGTGTGCTTTGCACAGTGTCCTCCCATCATGTCTGTGGCACAAGCACTGTCCTCATTCTGCATTTCATGGAAATCGTGTGCATGGGATGGTGATCCTCATGGAAGGCTGCAGGTCCAAGTCAGTCTGGAACTCAAACAAGTGTACCAGGTATTTTAATTGTGTATTTTATGGTAGAAGATAAAGGTTATTCCTCCTTTAATTTACCTGATCATGTCACTTTTAATGTCTGAAATGCACTGAAGCCTCCTCAGACAAAGCACTCCCAGTATTTAGGAAGCAGACTTTTTTCAGAGCCAGTAATAGTTTGATTTTATTATTTCTTGAAACTACCAGCAGCTTTTGAATTGTGTCTTACATTACCTGCCATTTTCCTTTGTTTGAATTAAGATTGTTTTATAATTATTTCAAGGATATAAAAATCATTGCCGGGCTAATCACTGCCAGGCTGAAAGTCAGTATGCCAAGCTACAGCCCAGAGCAGGCTTTTCTCACTAAATTTTATGCAAACCTGAAAAAAAAAAGGAGTTTACAATGGAATCCCTGAATTTTATCTGTACCAGAACCAGCAATTTACTGCTTAACTGGGCTGGGATAACGAGGTGGGGAGACTGGACCTTTGCTGGTGACAGTTGCTGAAGTTTTGGCAGGAAGAACTGGGTCTGGCTAAAGGAAATGATTCCTAGAGAGTTTTGGGGGGAGCCCTGGGGCTGAAGGATCCCTTGGGAGGGAGCCCATGGCCAAGAGCACCCCAGGAGGTGGCCGTGGGGCTTGGCTGGCAGGCAGGTCCTGCAGCAGGTCAAGTCTCTGAGGAGCCTGGTCCATTCACTGCTGGTTCCAGGTGCCAGAATTCCATCTCCTTGCACTTAGAGCTGTTGTTTGTGCAGGATTTGGGGTGTGCATGCTCAGGCTGAGTTTTTGAACAGATCTGTGGTTGCCACTGCTGTTGCCTTACCCAGATGAGAAATCCCCCAGATGCACATTTTAAATGAAATCCAGTGATTACTGTGTTGGTCATGGGGTTTTGTCCATGTTGGTTTTTCTCAGAAGTTGCTACATTTCCTAAAATTTTATTATGATGAATAATTATTCTGGGTGTGATACTGAGAAAACTGAAAGATGTAAATTTGTAAATAATTCCTAAATCATTTTAGAATAGGGATGGTTTTCTTTAGCAGAACAACATCTTTTGATATACAAAGTTTGAGGTCTTCTGAATTTTATTTTTTGAATGTTTTTGTCAAGGTACCTAGGGTACACTTCAGGGAAACTTTTTAGGTCCAAGAGACCATCAGAGATAAGTAACCGTTGTTCTCAAGACCACTGGGTATTTATGCACCTCTGCAGGAATCACAGGTCCTGATCTGTGATCTACTGACCTGATGATCTGCAGGATCTACAGACTTGATGGGAGGAACCTGGTGGGGTGGGTACCTGACAGGGGCAAACATGGAGTGAAGGAACAAGGACAGGAGATTCTGGAAAGCATGTGATGTCTCTTGGAGAGTTTTCTCAACCTAAGTTGGTCAATAATTATCCCCACGAATATCTGACCACTTCCTTCGTCAGGTTGGTGATGTGTTTGATTACAAAACTTCTGGCTTAAAATTGGCCAGCTGAATTCCAAGGATTCTGTGAGCTGCTCAGCAAATGCCAAGCAGTTAATGCCATGCAGTGGTTCCAGTGTGCACAGTCAGCTGGAGTGAGAGCTCCAGTGCTCAGCTGGGAGCAGGGCAGGGCTGCAGTGTTCGTCTCAAGCTCCCAACACCCTCTCCCAGCCCTTTGTGCCTCCATCCAGCAGCACCATTCCCTGCTGTGCCGGGCAGACGTGAGGGCATTCCTGCCTTGTATTGCTTTTGTGTGCTTATTAAAAAGGAATCAGCAGATCTGCTGAGTGCCTGGATAATGGAACCCAGATGTGGGCACTGCCGCCCGCTCTGCTTGACAAATCTGCAGCTTTTGGGATTTCACCAGGGTTGCTTATTATTTACAGAACGTAACTTGAGACAGTAGAACAAATTTTTAGATTAAAAAAAATCAAGTGTGTGGAATGTTTTTAGCTCTGCAGACCAAACAAAGCAGTTTGCCAAGGGGGTGATGGACTAAATCCATGCAGTTTAGGCCCAGCACCAGTGGCACTGGGTTGGAGAACTGCCGGCCTTATCACCAAGAAGGGAATGATCTGTTATCACCAGGATCGGTGTCTAAGCATGGAGGGCACAGTGAACACTGAACTTGTACTCTAAAGTGCTTCTTCCATTAAAAAAAAAATACAAACCAACCAAAACACAAAACCTTGGCTCAGAAATTGCCAAACCTTCAGAAATCCATTGCAGTGCCCAGTACCTTTGTAGCACTGGTACTTTTTCTCTGACCTGCTTTGAGCCAAACATTAGAAACCAGTGTTTCCTGAAGTTACAGTGTTCATGGGATTAAAAGGTCCTGTTCTGTCCCACTCCATTAGGGTAGTCTTGCTTGCACTGCTTCAGATCCCTCTTCTCAAGGAACTACAGAATATTAGAGAGGCTGGCACAAGGGAGTGTTTGTCTGAGGGATGGTTCATGTGAAACCCACTGCACGGTGCAGCTGCTCTGTCCCAGTTATCCAGCCTTCCTGAATGCAGGATGGAAAGTCTCAGCAAAACATTGTTGATTGGCCACTGTTAATTAAAACCCACCTAAGGCTGCAGGCAGTCACTCTTTGAACTTGTCAGTAGGTGCCATAGAGAGGTTTAAGACCCAACAAGGGCTTCTTTGATTAGTGATCTTTTGCCATTTTTCAGAAGTTAGAAAGGAGGACAAGCAGTAAGATGTGAATTATACTGGTTGGAATTCTTTCATTTCTCTGGAACTTTTGTCTCAACATTTTGCATTCACGGAGGCAAACACTTTTGTTTATTGCTTTGTAAGACTCTAATAGATAAAAGCAGACATGTGTTGTTCACCTCTTGTGTAGGTTTAGAAAGACAAGAATGCTGTACTTGGTGCAGGTGAATCCTGTGTGTATCTGAGGAATTTAAGGGGCAGGAGAGGTGACTTGATCCAGAGCCACAGTACTTTAATAGCACAGCTCTAACCACTGCATTAAGAGTTGTCAAAAACTTGAAGGAAAACAAATTTTAAAAGGGTGCCCAGGCTTCAGGTGTGGGTCAGAGCTGCTGAGGGGGAAAGGTGACAAGGAAATGAGGCTCCAGAGAAAACACCTGCAGAGCATAGATCCCAGAAGGTTGAGTGCTCTCTCCTGGTGGTGGGAAGCTTCAAAAGCAAAGGTAATGCTCCATGGGACCTTCCTCCTATCCCTGGATCAGAAAGGCTGGAGTTCCTTGTGCAGGGTTTTACAAAGAGTCAGGATGGGAAGGGAGAGCACTGATCCAAAATGGTGCCTTTGGCTGGGAAATTTGTAACAGCAGTAGCCTGGAAGAGCTGTGAAATACCATGGAGCAGCCCCAGAGTGATGCTGCTGGGAAGGGACAGGGAATGAAGCAAGGCTCGGCAGCCTGTAACACAATCCTTCAGGGGCAGGGCGTTCCAGGAGCTTGAAGGAATTCAGAGTATTATTTCTTAACAAAATTCTGCTAAGGGAGGAACCGAGCCTGCAGTTCTGCAATGCTGTGGCCAATATCAACCTCTGATGGCTGTCAGCCCACAAGTGTGTGTCCTTCTTATTGTCATTTTTAATAGACACACAGAAGGGTAAAGTATGCTAAACCCTGCTATAGGGACCCTAATTAATGAGGATTTTTCTTCTGTCTTAATTTAACTGCATGTTCCTATTTCCATAACCATAGAGTCTGCAGTCTCCTGGCACTGTCCATCGGTGAGAGCGCTCTCTAGGTTTTTGCATTGTTACTTTAGAGCAGTGAGAAGAAATGGTCAAATCAGTAAAACTGCTGATAAATACATCCCAAAATCTTCAGAGAGTATACACTACTTAGGTCACTTCCTACTAATTTAGCTACTTTCCCCTTCATTGTAGACAAAGCTCTTCTATTTTTATTGTTGTATGGTTCTGCGTCTCATAGAAATGTATGAGTAGACACCACATCTTCCAGATCCAAGTCTTCCAGGATCTACACGCCGTGTTTGTGAAGAGCTGGGATTTTTGAAGGCTTTGTATTTCAAAAAGACAAGAACTCAGTGTGCAGACAGGTGTCAGTGGCAGGAAAGCCTGCACCAGGTGATCTCTGTGTGTCTCTTGCTGCAGGACCAAGGCGGAGCGAGTGCGGAAGCCCCGGTGCTGCAGGGGACCCCAGGGGCTCCTGCCCCGCTACCTGGAGAGCCAAGCAGAGGGACAGGAGCAGCTCTTCAAACTGACAGACAACATCCAGGATGAGTTGTGAGTACACCGCCACTTACACAGCTACTCTGAGTACTTCTGTTCTGTTTGCTGCCATCACGTCTTCGTGTCTAAAACTGCTTCCCACACAGACACGTGTTCGGTTCTGGGCCCTCAGCACTGCAAGGACACTGAGGGGCTGGAGTGTGTTCAGGAAAGGGAACGGAACTGGGGAGGGGTCTGGAGCACCAGGAGTGTCTGAGGGAGCTGGGGGAGCTCAGCCTGGAGGAAAGGAGGCTCATGGGGGACCTTCTGGCTCTCCACAGCTTCCTGACAGAAGGGTGTAGCCAGTCAAGCTCTGCTCCCACAGAACAGGGAACAGGAACGAGGGACAAGATGAGAGGAAGTGGCCTGAAGTTGCACCAGGGGAGGTTCAGGTTGGATATTGAGGTAAATTTATCCATGGAAAGTCATAAAGCTCTGGCACAGCTTCCTGGGATAGTGGTGCAGTTGCCATCCCGGGAGGGATTTAAAAATTATGTGGATGTGGCACTTGGGGACCTGGGTTAGTGTGGGCCTGAGCAGTGGTGGGGGAACAGTTGGATTTGATGGTCTCAGAGGGCTTTTTCAACCCAAATTATTCTGTGATTCTGCAGGGGGAATATCAGATTGTTGGGTTGGGGTCTAAATGCAGAATTCATCATTTGCCTGATCTCCACCAGAGTTACTGATCAGCTGTGTCAGAGGAGGGTGTTATATGCTGTGTCTGTCACCCATCAGAGCATCTGCCAAGGCAGAGGGTCAGAATTGTTGATGGTGGAGCTGGCAGAGGGAGGCACAGGTTCACCAGTGCCACTGGGCAGGTTCCATGTGCCACTCCAGGTTCTGCCTGAGGAAGAGATTGCAATCTGCCATTTGCTTGTCACCCTGTGAGTTCTCATTTGGGGTATCCTGTTTCCATCTCCTTTCAGGATCTTTGTGCCTATTCAGGATGGCTCTTAGGCAGGGAGACTGGAAAGAGCAATTTGTGACCAAAAAAAAAGACTAGTAAAGCCCATAGCAGTGCAGTGGCCTTTGTCATAGAGTCACACTGTTCATTCACTGTGACTCTCGCTATTAGAAACATCATTCAGCAGGAACACAGTGTTTCTTGTCATGGAAAATAAATACAAAATTATGCCTCTGACTTTTATCCTAGTATCATAATCAGAAACACATTTGAAGACCTGATTATTTGCATATTTTCCTTCACAGTTAAATCCATAAAAGGGGGTTTAATACCTTGCTCTACTGTTCTAACTAAATGTTTCCACATTTTTTTCCAGTTAGGCTTGCTGTTTCACTTCTGGAAAATATTGTGTAATTACTTCCTGATGTTGTTAAGAACCTCACAAATTCTCCAGAGATCTGGTTGCTTCTACTTTGTTCTACTGGATCATGTTTCATTTAATTTTTCATTTTATTAATTTGAGATTATTTTTAATAGTGAAGATGTATGGATTAAAAAAAAAAAAAAAGTTGTATCTTGCAGTAATATCTGAAAAGGTTAAAAATACCCGTTTTAAGAACTTGACACTGAGAAAAAAAAAAAACCAGTTGGCAAGAGCAAAGGTAGTGGTGCATGACTCAAACTTAGAACAAAATGTAGAGCCTGAACTACACATTAGCTAATGTTTCTGGGCTTCTCCATTAACTCACTGACCTCTGTTTCCATTCCTCAGAATATATACATGCCACCAGTAAAAGTCTTTTTAGGAGAAGTACATGCATCATGTGTTGCTCTTACAGAGCAAACACAACCTGTGTTGCCCAGGTCAGTTTCTGGTCAGTGCCCAGGTGCATCCCCTGGACTGGAGAGCAGCTGGCAGTGCCCCTTCTCTCCCCGTGGATGTCCTGGTGCCATCCTGACCCGGTTGGATCCGATGTCTCCCTCAAACACTCGTGTTTGATGTGCCTGTCCAGGGCATCAGGCTGTTCTTCTGCAGCTGTACTGCTGCTCTGGGTTTAAATTAAATTTTCTGTGACACTTCATAAAAAATGTCACTCTCCATTCTATTTAACTAATTTCAAAGGCAGAACCTTACCCCGAAGTGTTTGAACTCTGATGGAAAGCTGCAGGGCAGGTGCTGATTTCCAGAACTCTGTTAATGTTGTCTTTCACCTGGGTTCCTCTAAGCCAAACTCCAGTTTTCTTCCAGTTTATATTACTTAAAGGAGCACAGTTTTTATCCCCTCCTGGAGCTTCATCCAAGGTTAGAGCTGGGCAAAGCATGCTACAGGCCCTTTTTAATGAGGCTGTGTCCTTCCCAGCACTGACATGACAGTGTGGGCTGGAGTTGGGGTGTGCACCTTTCCCAGTGTGAGGGCAATGAGGGCAGGGACACAGCACAGAGGGAAAGGCAAGTTCAGTGCAGAGCAGTGTCTTTGAGAGGACTGGGAATACAGAATTGCTGGAGTTATCCTTTTATACCACAAAAAGAAATTATGGCCTGACCTCTTGCCATATTTTTGGCTATTAACATACCTTTTATAGCTCTGGGTTTATTTGGCTTCAGATCAGAGTGGCTTGTGTGCAGGGATATTTAACTGGTAGAGCCAAGAGTGCATTTGGAGATGAAGAACTTTTCTGTTTACCAGAAACACTGACTTAGTGGCAAAGGTCAGTGATTTCTAAGCCAGTGGAGGATTCTGCAGGATGTGAGGACAGCAGGCAGGTTTGTATGAGCAGAGGGCAGCAACTGGGAACCTGCCTGACAGCAGCAGAATCCTGCTTTACAGATGCTTGTCAACCCTGGGGGCTGTTGGCAGAGCTTTTTTACTCAATTTAGCACTACTCTATTACTCTACTCAGCTATTATTCCACATTCAAGTTGCTGAATTTTTCAGCTTTTTAAAAGCCCCACTAAGGAGGTTCATTTCAGTAGTAAACCAGAAGTGGGGGAGAAGCATTTGTGTGTTCAACTTCCATTTCACTTTTGCACCTTACAATGATTCTTTTACACACCAGCTTTTCCAGCCATCATAACTCTCAATATTCCTAACTCACTCTTCTCTCCCTCTTCCTATTCATCACTCAGCCTAATCTCCCTGGGGAAACCTGCTTGCTGCTTAACCTCTCACCCCTTGTTAAACAGCTAATTTCTCTTTTCTGCTACTGATCCTGGCAGCAGGTTCAACTTGATTTTGGTTTTGAAGGCAGGGAGGTGTGGGGAGCAGAGAAGCACAGGAGAATTACAGGATAGCTCTTGTCATAAACGTCTGCAAACCTTTCACGTACCAGCTCTGGAACTGAAGTTAGTTGCAATTAAGCTTCAGCGTTAGGACTCGCAGTGCTCCAGAGCAAGGAAATTACTGTTCCTAAGTCCTTGTCAAAGGACATTTTTATGTGTACCTGTAATGCCCAAAGCTGGTGGCCAGGTAGGCAGCACTAATATTTGATTTACAGCACGATCTTTTTATAAATAGGTGAGAGTGTCCTTCATTAGCTCCATTTCTAAACAGTTCAAATTAAATACAGATGAATTGTACATGTTGCACTACTACATTTTCTGATGGACTTCTGAAGGTCACAGAACAGGTGAAGACACTGGTTAATTTGCTATTTTTTTGCTTTAAGCTAACAATGCTTTCTGAAGGTCACAGAACAGGTGAAGACACTGGTTAATTTGCTATTTTTTTGCTTTAAGCTAACAATGCTTTCTGAAGGTCACAGAACAGGTGAAGACACTGGTTAATTTGCTATTTTTTTGCTGTAAGCTAACAATGCTTTCTGAAGGTCACAGAACAGGTGAAGACACTGGTTAATTTGCTATTTTTTTGCTTTAAGCTAACAATGCTTTCTGAAGGTCACAGAACAGGTGAAGACACTGGTTAATTTGCTATTTTTTTGCTTTAAGCTAACAATGCTTTCTGAAGGTCACGGAACAGGTGAAGACACTGGTTAATTTGCTGTTTTTTGCTTTAAGCTAACAATGCTTTCTCCTTCGTTGCAGTTTCATCGCGGTGGAGAACATCGACAGCTACTGTGTGCTCATCTCCTCCAAGGCCGTGTATTTCCTGAAGAGTGGAGATTGCATGGACAGGGATTCCATCTTCCTGGAGGTCAGGTATGACGACCTGTACCACTGCCTGGTGTCCAAGGACCACGGGAACGTGTACATCCAGCTCACCAAGAAGGCAGTGAGCACGAGCAGCGGCCTGGCCATGCCAGGCCCTTCCCAGCAGCGGCCCATGGTGAGGAGCTGGCACCCCTTTCCCCTTGTGACCCCTCCCTTTAGTCACAGCCTTTGTTCTGTCAGCACTGAAAGCAGCTGCTGCCCGGGTTTCAGTGGCTGTAGAAGTGACTCCCTGAACTCCTGAGAAAGCTGAAGAAAGGAGAACACTAAAACAGTCCCACAGGCTGAAAAGTAACAGGAAGAAATATGTATTTACCTATGAAAGGCTGTTAACTTTTAACCACATAAATGCAGCTTGGGTACTTTGCTGTCTGTTTAATCTTCTCCTACATGTAGTAGTTTTTACTGTGAGGTCTCTACAGCTGGAAGCAGTGTTTATGTTTTGTGCCATTTCAGTAGTTGCTCAGGGGCTGTTTTACAGGCGCAGTTGCAAGCTCACCCCTGACCCAAGTCAGTTCACATTCCAAACAGAACAGCCAGATAAAAGGTGGGAGGGGAGGCAAAGGAAATAACCTCAGATATGGCACTGTGTTCCTGCTCTCACCCTTGAATTTCTGGGTGTACCTGGTCCCTCACGCTTCTTCCTTGCTCCAGCCTAAGTGCTGAGAAGGAAACTCCACTGAAACCTTTCTGTCCCTTACTTTAAACCTAACATCTATTCTGTTTCAGCTGATAGCAGGAGCACATTAAGAAAAATCTCCTTTTTTTCTGCAGGTGAAAGTGAAATCAGAAGCTCTGGCAGTAAAGGTGTCCCAAGAAATCAACTATGCAAAGAGCCTGTATTATGAGCAGCAGCTGATGCTGAGACTTAGTGAAAATCAAGAGCAACTTGAGCTGGACTCTTGAAAATCCACTTCCTCACTGCCAGAAAGAGCTGCAAGTACCAGGCTGGAGCCAGGACTGTGTGACTAGAGAAGTTAAAAATACAATTTTAGTATTTAGAGAAAACAAAAGAGGTGGCTTTTCTTTTTTAAGCACTAGCTGTATAACAGAGGTGTAGCTGACACAGCTTTGGGTCTGGGAGAAGCCCTGTATTTTGCTAACATGTATATATGTACAAGTGTCCATGTAAATATGCGGGGCAGGGTGTTGGTATAAATATGAGTCTGTTTACTGTGTAAAGAAATTAAAGGAGCTCTACTGAGTTGTACTGCACTACCTGACAGAAACCCTTCTCTCTCTGTCTTTTTTTTTTTTTTTTTGAGAAAACAGATTTTCACAGTGCAGGAATGTAGATAAACCTTTAAAAAATAAAATCAAGAATTAATTTCAGCTTTTGGAGCACAGGTGTCCTGTGGTTTAGAGCTTTAACACTGTGATTAGGGGGCATTGGTTGGGCTGTTTGGTGGACTTTTTGTTGTTTTTTCTCTTAACTCACTAAATACAGGTAAATACAGGAGACCTGGTCTTGCACTGAAATGTCAGCCTCTTTTTGAACAAAAAAAAATTGTATTTTGGTAAATAATACAGGGAAGATTCAGTTTTACATTCACAGTCTGCATCTCAAGGCCTCTTTTCTGACTTGTTTTTGAAGGAGTTGAAGTGAGCAGTCTTGGAAATGGAACCTTTAACTTCAGATTTTTCCTTCCCTCAGGTGGAGGAAGGATGGGGGGAAGAGGAGATTACCAACTTGTTGGACTTCACAATATCTTGAGAAGTAAACTTCTAAATAATAAAAACAACAAATTTTTTCCCGATGTTCATCACATTGGTATTTGTCTCATTAACTGTGACCACACTGAAGAGGGAGGAATGAGTGCTCCTAAACACCTTAACCCACAGGAACTGGAACCCTCAGTGTCACATTTACTCCCTGGAGGTGCCAGGTTTGGGTATGAAGACACAACTCTGCTGAGTAACCTACATTTTAAAGTGTGACTTCATAAACCTTTTGATTCAGTGTAAGCAGACCTTTGGAAAGGTAAAGTAATTGGAACGTAAAGTCCTTTCATGAAGACACATGGGAATATTTTGATGCTGAAGGTTAGAATGAAACCACTTCTGAGCTCTTGTAAAATACTGGGCTGCTAAAGGTGGGGAGGGAAAACAAGGAGTAGTTCTCACTGCTGTGTTGAGCACTTCAGGGGATGGATGGAGTACTTGGGGTCTGTAACCATCCATGAGGAGATGGTGTGCAAACACCGGAGCAGTTATTGAACAGTGGCACCCTTGGAGTGCCCTGAACTCACAGAGCCATTTGTGTGAAAAAACCTGTCCAGCTTCAAGGTGCAATAAAGGGTAGATGAAATAACACCTCAGCAGGGGCAGGAAGGAAGAACTGTCTCTAACTGGTAGAGAGACCCCACAGAGCATGGAAATGACACCTTTCTGTGTCTTCCTTCTCTACTCTCCTCCCCTTTCCTTCCTGTTTTCCCAGTCCTCTCATCCCCTTTACCCCTGTCACATCCTTTCCTGTCCTTCCTTTTCCTTCCTTTTCCCATCCTTTCCACCTTTCCTCCTCTTTATTGTCCTTCTCCCCCTTCCCCTGCCCTTCCCTGTTCTCCCCTTTACTGTCCTGCACTCTCCTCCTGTCCTCTCCTCCCTTGCCCTTTTCCCTGGCCCACAGTTTCACTCCAGTGCTCCTGCAAAGGTGAAAAAGTCCAGGGGCTGTGTCCACACTGTCCCTGCTGGAAACAGCCCCACCCCACCCCACTAACTGACCCTGTCACCAAGTCTGACTCCAGGACACAGGCATCACTTGTCTGCCCTCTCCTGAGACAGGGAATGTCTTCACTTTCTCAAGGCATGAAAGTAACTGGAAAAAAGAAACTGAATTTTAGACTCCAGGGCTGAAGTTCTGTGTGTCCTGCATCTGTGGCATGTTGAGTGAAAACCCCTTTTCCCTGCCATCATTGCTTGATCATGAATGATCCTGTTCCCAACAGCTCCTACAGCTTGAGGGGTTCCTGCAGTGATGGGAGCAGGGGGCAAACGTTACCAACACCCTTCCCTCCCCTCTGCTCCTGACAGAGTCCCAGAAACTCAGTGATCCATCTGAGCAGCTCCAGTCCCAAAGGCTGCTTTCCAGAGCAGTGCAGTGTTTACATTTTTGTGGGGAGAAGCTGAGTGGCTAAATGGGCCCCATCTCAAACCAGAGCAATCAGCAGACATTTCCCAGTGACAGGGACCTTTTGATCTCTTCACTATCTCATTTCCTAAACTTCGTAATGCTTTTCAACATTTATCTATTTTCTCTTCAATAAAATACTTTGTAACATCTTAGCCCAACTATATGTATTTTTTAAACTTTTTCTCTCTAAAGCACTGTTTAGTACAAACCTGCTTCCTCCAGTGCACAACCCACTGGGCTGACAAATCCTCTCAGCCCTTGCTCTGTTTTCCTTCTCAGAGGAACCTGCCTTGATTTGCTGCTCACAATGGCTTCACCTCTGGTACCTCATGCTGAAAAAGCAGGTTTCAGTGTATATACTCTTTAGATTACAGGTTGTTGCATAGATAGAAAAAAAAAAGAGCAACAAAGCAAAATCAAAGCACACTTGAATTAAGTCAAAAGTTGCTCAAAATCCACTTGTACAAATTTTCATCTGGCAATAACACTGTGCACGTGTATGCATCTGTACTACTTTAAATATATACACCCACCCCCAAATGTACATATACTTCAAAATTCTTTTGAAATGCAAAGGCTGTGTTCCAAACTCCTCTATTCCACCCTCCTAAAAGCAGGGTTGTTGCAAAGAAAGAACAACCTTAATTTTCTGAAAACAATTACAATAAAGTAAAATAAAATAATACAAAAATAAAATAATAACATAATAAAATTTGCCCAGAGCTTCAGACTCCAGTTTGGATTGCTGCAGCATTCCAGCTTGACAGCACACTCTTGCTCCACATTATGTTGCTTAATTTTATCAGATGCAGGACTGGGACAAAGCACTTCCAGCTCCCTTGGTGTTACAGGTTTGACTTTCTTGCAGCCCATTTCTTAGAGCTGCTGGTGGCCTCCCAGCTGGTCTGGGAGCTTTGACAGAGGGCTCAGGGCAGCACAAGCCCATCTGCTTTCCCCTGCCAGAACCATCCCTGGCCGAGAAGATGTTTTGTTAGCAGCACCCGGAGCAGTTTGACCCAGCCATGGAGTTTTCGAGCAGATTTTCTGGAATGGGAGGATGGGAGGCACAGTCAGCCCCAGCTGGGGCTGTGACCAGCCCTGCTCGTGCCTTGTGCCTCGGGTGCAGGAGAGGGCAGAATCTGACAAGGATTTCTGCCAGAAAGAAAAGGTTACTCATTAACCACTGACAATCTGGGGAAAAAACAGGCATATTGTTTTGCTTAGTAGAACCACAGCACATTTTTGGCCAGAAATACAAATGCTGTGGGTTCAAACTGCAGTTCTCTTACAGGGGTCAGCTCTGCTCAGGGCCTGGGGACACTCATGATGAACAGAGCATCAGAATCCCAGAATCCCAGACTGGTTTGGGTGGGAAGGGACCTTAAAGACCAACCCATCCTCCCTCTGCCATGGGCAGGGACCCCTTCCACTGTCCCAGGCTGCTCCAAGCCCCATCCAGCCTGGCACTGGACATTTCCAAGGATGAGGCAGCCACAGATTCTCTGGGCAACCTGTGCTAGGACGTCCCCACCCTGTGCCAGTAATACATCATTTTTACACAGCACAGTGTCACAGGGGGTGGCTGGAGTATGTTTGGGTTTTTGGGTTTTCTTCCCTGTAGCTGCCTCTCCCCTGCCCGACCCTGTGCTCAGCACAAAGCGGGGGTAAGAGCAGCCCTGTACTTCAGGCTGCTCTGGGCTGACTCAAAAGCACTGAAAGGCCATGGGCCAAGTAAACAGCTTCCATGTGCATTTCCATTTTGGATAAATGGCTGGGTCACCCAGAGGACAAGGGCTGTGGATGGGAGCTGCAGAACAATGGGTTCTGATAATGCCAGCAAAAAAAGTCCCCTGCATGCTGCAGCTGCAGAGGAATTCTAATAAATAAAGGAGAAATCCATCATACCAGCTATCCCTCAGCCCTCCAGACACTGCAAAAGCAAACATTTGCTCTGCCCCAGGAGGGTGACTCACCATTCCTAAGGACTGTTTGGCAAACGACCGGGCATCCAGCCCTACAAACCACTGGGTATCAAAATAATGATGTAGCTAAAAACCTGTGCCTGCATGCCCATTTAATGGGAGGAAAAAATAAAATAATTTTTACAAGTAACCCACCATTTGCGTGACCAGACTCCCTTCTTGTGGCAAGGCAAGGCCCCTAGAGCAGGTCTAGCAGCAGGAGCATCACCACTGATGTCTCCCCTCTGCCAGTGGGCAATTCTAGGCCCTCCCATTCATCCTTTTTCGAGATTTCTTTGAATGTCAAGTATGAAGGAAACAGTATTTGAGGTAAACATCCCAGAAATGTGAAGATTCTATTCAGCACTACCTTCTATACCAGAACATATCTTTACTTGTGGTATAATAGCACTTGCACAATCCTTCAAAGGATTATCCAGGGACAGCATCCTTATGCCCCCAGTTCAGACAGGCAAATGTTCCAGAATTTTGTGTATAAAGGGGTACAATCATTATTTCTGACCTGGCTCAGTACAAAGCTGACTCCAATCATGCTAGTTATAGTCACAGAATTGTTTGGCTTGGATGTTTCCATGGATCTGCCACTGCTCTGGGCAGCCTGTGACTGTGCCTCACCTTCATTGCAAAATTTTCTTCCTTATACCTGCTCTGAGCCTACTCTCCTTCACTTTAAGACCCCTTTCCCTTCTCTTAAACCTGCAGGCCCTGCTAGAAGGTTTATCCCCATCTTTCTAGTAAGGCCTCTTGAAATAATGGAAAGGGCTCTAAGGCCTCCCTGGAGCCTTCTCTACTCCAGACTGGTAACCCCCAGCTCTCCAGCCTGGCTCCAGAGGAGCTCCAGCCTTTGGAGCACCTCTGTGGCCTCCTCTGGATCTGTTCCATGTCTTTCCTGTGCTGAGGGCTCCAGACCTGGATACATTTCCTTCCTCTCTGTACTGGCTGCCTCTAATATGTACCAGCCTCAGTAGACAGTAAGATGTCACCTTCACATGGGACCTCCTTGTTCTGTGGCAATTGTCACTCCTTGATGTTACTACTCCCACATTTTACTTCACTAGCTCTAATCCCAACTGTTGATCCTGTCCATAAAAAATATATATTTTAAATCAGACCAGTATCTACCTGGAGAAATTCTGTGCTGCTGATAAAACCTTGTGAGCAAAAATAAACAGCTGCCAAGGTCATAATCACAGTGAGATCACACCAGAGCTGACATTTATAAGCAGGTTTAAGAGCCAACTCCCCCACTTTCAGCTTCCTGATTTCTAACAATAAAAATCCACATTACACGGTACAACTTCACTCACCTTTCTTTCCACAGACACCTTTTTCCCTCTCCTTTGAGCACACGCCAGAGGGAAATCAACATGGAGAAGAAGATGTATTTATACATCACCCAGAGCACATCTCCGGCCACACAGGAATTCCCACAGCCGTGCTGGGAGCTCCCCCAGTCTCAAAGACCAGCAGCCAGTGTCAAAGCAGAGCCCAGGGTGACAGCCCAGCACTGCTCCCGTGCCTCGGCCTTACGTCTGCATTCACGCCAGGATTATCCAGTGTCCACTCGCTGTGGGTTCCAGTGGAAGGAGCCCCCACAGAGCACAGGGCTCCACATCCACACCTCGGACACACGGAGCAGCCACCGAGGCTGCCGGGGGTGAGGCTCCACTGCAGCTTTCTCACACTAACACTGTATGAGGCGCCACTTCTGACAGAAAACCCATCACCGAGTGGCCATGGACACCATCCCGGGGCCTGTGCACCCACTGGAGCCACATCCACACCTTCTCCAGGCTGTGCCCGAGGACCCTCCCTGTGCTCACAGCCAGCCGTGGGGACAGGCTCCCACCACCAGAGGAGCCTCGGAGCTCCAAGACGAGCAGGGAGCATTTCTGGAGGCCTGGCTCCTGTTCAAAACAGAAATATTTCCCTTGGCTTGTGCAAGTTGCCGGGGCTGAAGGCGGTGCGAGGCTGGAGGAGCCAGTTTTCCATTCCCCCTTCCATTACTCTTTTTGATTGGCACTTTAATGAGGGCGCCGGGGGTCGACCCCCTGCCAGGGGGCCGGTTCATGCCCCGTTTATCTCACAGTCCATGTAAGACTAAAATAACACGCCAGGCTGAGTTTCACTGGCTTGTGATCCCCCGGCCCACCGTGATGGATTGAGTGACTGCAGCAAGTTGGCAGCTGAAGTGTGTTGTAACAGGATCTTTCTGTCAGCGCAGCACAATGGATTTGCTGATTCCCGGCCTTCTCCCGGTGCTCGCCCTCACCATCGGCCCACGAGTTTCCAAAGTTCCTTTTCCAGGGGACTGCAAAGTGTTAATAAATAACACGGCAAAGGTTATGCCAAGCTTTGCTTCCCCTCAGCTGCCCGGCTGCTGACGCAGGAGGGGCGGCAGTGCCAGCTCCACGACGTGCCCAAGAGCAGCCGTAAATCCGCTCCAGAAAGGAGGAAAGGCTCTCTCTGCTCTTCTGGGGGAGCTCGTTCTGCTGAGCTCACACGGGTGGCACAGGGCACAGCCAGGCCCCAGCGCTTCCCAGTCCCCTCCAGGAGAAAACTCCCTGGGGCTGAGCTTCACAGGCTGCAGAATCAGGGCCAGCAAGCCACAGGCCTCGTCATCATCTTACTTATTTGCACCAATATAACCCAAAAATTCACTAGAATATCCGGGAATCCTGTGTGAGGCCTGGATTGTATGATAGATATCTTTCTTTAATATTCTAAATATTCAACATCCTCCTATCTCCTCTATAGGAAAACCTCAAACAAAGGGTTTTTTTTTTTCCTTTAAAAAAACTGGAGTCTAGGAAATGAACCAAATTTTTTTAGTCATCCAAAGTGGTCCTCTACTAACTGAGACCTTGTCTCTGTGACCTGTTTCCTCAATATCCCTTCATTCTCCTTGTCACTGTCTGCAAAGTAAAGAATTTCCCTCAAATACTGGGGAGAACACTCCAAGTTTTGGTTCTTGCCATCCCAGCCCCTCCCAGGAGGAGTGAGCAAATGAGCTTCACAACACAAGGGGCTCTTTACTTCCTGTATAAGAATTTTGACACCACAAATTTCAAACTAATGACTCTCCCTCACCCCAATAACCAGCAGTGAGACCAAAAACCCACCCCTGGGGCTAATAAATAGGAAGGGTGAAAGCTGTTTCCCTTGCTTAGGACAGCTCCGTAGATCCGTATATCCACAGTTTCTTCAAGGCCTTACTGCACAAGACAGTAACACAGCTAAAAATAGCTCCGAAATCAACTTCAGGGGTTCAGATGCCACAATATCTGTGTGTCCTCAAATATTTCATTGTGGATACCTAGAACCCTTTTCCATCACTGGGCTCTAGATCCATCTCACTCTGGGCAAAAACAAATGTGTTCCTGCCAACTGAAGAAATCACTAGAGACAGACTGAGCCAAGAAGGTCAGAAAGTGAGAATACAGATGTTGAAGGGACTCAAAGATCAAGGAAAAACGCACCAGGATCCAAAAAGAGAACATGATGAGGAAAAGGCTGAGGAGCTGCTTGAAGAGCTGCTCTCAATGGCAGCTGTTTGTATGGACCACACAAATCACTGCTTGATGCAGATTTCAACTCACAGTGCTGCAGGAATGAGCTCATGAGTTGAGGAACTTTATTTGTGGGAGAAGAGACAGCCCCAGCCCCCAGTGGAACAGCAGGAACAGCACACAAGGCTGCTCCTGGTGGGAGCCTTGGCAGAGTGTGGAGCTGGCCCTGTGCAAACCTCTCCCGACATCCCAGCTTGGTCCTGTGACCCCAGCTCTGCAGCCTGCAGATCCAGCACTCAGCCAGCTTTGAACTGGCCAGCCCAGAGCCTGCCAGCACAGCACAGGGGTCAGGGATGTGCCACAAAGCTTCCCTGGAGCTGCTAGGGGTCCCTCCACCTCCCTGCTCCACCCCAGCTCGGATCTGCCCATGCAAGCTGCTGCAGCCAAGCCCCAAATGTTCCTCTGGGGAGAGCCAGACACTCACACCTTAACACAGAAGAGGGCATACTGAGCCTACAGCCAGAAAGCCTGGGAAATATTAGGAAAAACGAGTGGGTGGGGGAGCTCAAGGGACCAGTGGGAGGATGCGGGAAATCAGTAACACTGATCTGAATAACTGGTAACAATTATTAGATCTTTTTTGGTATGAATCATCTCAGAGACTCATCATTTAAATGATGTTACTCAAGGGGCAGTAAAAAATACAGTAGAAGCCACCAGCCTGCTGTGACATGGGTTTGGAGCCACGGTGTGATTGGCCAAACAGGTCTGGGAAACTTCACCAACACATCAAAAAGGGAGCAAGTTTTGTGGAGAATACACACTCAGATCAGACAGGCAAATTTGTCTTTGGCAAGATTACGATGTCACTTAGAGCTCTGATGAATCTGCCTGAACTGCTGGAGAAGGAGCAGCCTCACTTATCTGATGACCACTGACCTTGTCCTTGCCCTGTCCTCTCCCCAGGGGTGGAATTTCTATTTGAAGCTACAGGTTGTAAAATCAGCCAGCCAGAACCATCCTGAGGGAGCAAACCCAAACCAGAACAACAACACAACAGCCCAAACCAAGCAAACAACAGAGTGAGTTTGAACAGAATCTGTTCTCTGGGTTCATCAAACCCACCCAAGAGCTCCCATCCTTGCAGGGGAAGGGGCAGCAGAGGCGGTGCTGCCTTGTGCACATCTCAACTCCTTTTACCTTCTTAAACAACTGCAGGAGAAGGAAAAACTCCTTGGTCAACAACCAGTAGCATCAGCAGGCTCAGGAACTCAACAGTAACCACAACACAGTCCTTGTCCCTTTCTCCTTGTCCCACAGTCCTTGTCCCTTTCTCCACACCTTCCCAAACTGCAGAATCATGGCCATTTTCTGCCAACATAAAACACCTTCATCACCCCATCCATGTTTGCTTCTCACCTGTGGGCAAAATACTGGATGCTGCCAGTGCTCTTTGCAGCCAGTCACCTAAAGCTGGCAGTGGCTGAGGAGCTGGGTGTGAACAGACATTTATGGGGAGTTCAAAGAACTTCCCAGATCCAAAATGGGGGTGGAAACCATCCCTGTGTGTGGGACAGAGCAGGAGGCAAAGCTAAAATTATTCACTGCTCCAGGAAGGCTCTTAGCTTCCTTAAGTCAGGGATTATCTCCAGGTTGCTCTTCCCTTTTCAGACACACAGCTCCCAGCATCTACCACCCAGAAGTGCACTGCCAGAAAGAGTTTCTGAAGAGGGTTCTACAACACTTGCTTTTTTAAACTTTTTGGACTGTTATGGAATTTAGGCACACACAGAGAAAAATATAGGACTTGGCTCCTGGAAATACTGTGCATTAGAAAGCTGAGGTTTCAGACCTTCCTTACCAATGATGAGAGAAAAGAGAAAAGGAAGATTAGAGAACCCTAGAGTTGCAATTTCAACACAGTGGTTTTCAACCCAAGATTGAAGCAATACAAGGCACTGCTCTCCAACAGACCTGACAAACCAGAGATATGGTTTAAGAAAGAAGATAAAAAAACCTTCAGGCCTCATCACTATGCACTGATTGTGATGGAGCAACTACTTAAACCCCAGGAACTTTAATTTGCTTGGAGGGTTCTGGGGAGGAGGGAGTGGAGACCATGGGGATTTAAGGAAGGGTCAAGAGAAGAAGTCCAGCACTTGGTTCCACACATGCATCTGGAGCACAGCCCATTTCAACAAGGTAATGCGAGTTTGAGCCAAGTACACCACGTAGAGTTATCAGTATCTATTATTAACCTAAAAAATTCACCTTCCTGGTTAGCATAATGCGATGTTTTTACAACATCTGTCAGCAATTATTTGTATTTACTTGCACTGCAAATGCAGAAGAAAAGTCAGAGAAATAAACACCACAATTCCCACCAGTCTTGTGTTTTCCCACAAAGAATCTCTAATTATCGCTGTTTAGACACTCACATTTGTTCCTCCCCTCTCCAGTATGGAATTTCTTCCCGGTCCTCTATGGCCAGTAATCATCAGTCCTCATTCACCCTGCAGCAAACAGGCACTGACCCCTCTGCAATTAGTGGTGTTAACTTCAGGGTTCCTGTAACACAAATCAGAGCTATGATATTTCTTGGATTCAAAAACAGTTCCTGCTCTCCCCTTGGCCATGCCTTACCCCAGCAAGAAGGGAGGCAGGGAGAGCAAGGGTTGTGCTCCAGTGGCACTCCACCTGTGCAAGGCAGGGTGAGGAACAGGTTAGCTGGGTGAAAAGTTCACTGCAAGCTGAGCTGTCTGTTTCTCTTGCCTAATTTATCCGATATTTGGCTAACCTTGCTCTGAACCCAGCCCCCAAGACCCCCTTCCTCTCATCCCTCCCCGGCGGGTTCGTGTCAGCCAAAGACACCGCCTTCAATTCCCTTCTCCCTGACCCTGCCGAGGGGAGCGGGGGCTGGGACACAGGGCCAAGCACCGAGCAGAGCCTGAGCACGGCACAGATCATCATTATTTATGCTCTGACCTTCAACAAGAGCAAACACAAAAGCCCCACAGTCAGCAACACTGCCTGTCACAGTGCTGCAGCTTATCAGCTGGATAATCCAAGGCTGGATGGCACCCCTGCACCCCCAGCTCCCCTGCACCCTCCCGCCCTCCCGAGGATGCAGCACTTCCTAAAGCAGCTTCTGATGGATCCCTGATCTGGGATGGCACACAGCTCCCATGTCCACAGCCCCCAAGACGCCAGTTAACCCAGTATATCCATCACCTCATTTCTGCAGCTCAAGATCCTCCAAAGGAACCTGAGAGATGAATTCAGATTTTGCAAAGCAGAGAGCAGTAGCTGCAGTGACACAGAACATGAGCAGAGAGACCCTAAAGGGCTTTTCTCACCCCAAATCCCATAAAGTCATTGGAGGAAAGGCTGGAGAGCATCAAGATGTGCTGCTGCTGCTCTTTGGAGAACAGGATTCCCTGATCCATGGACCTTTATGCATCCATAAGCTACTCACTCTGCAGAATACAGCCAAGGTTTGTTCAGAAGCTGCTGTGCAGTTTCCCTTTCCCTGGTAATCTACAGCTTCCCACCCATCCCGCCCCTGTGCCCAAAAACTGGGAGACAAGAACCCCTGCCATTGCCCCTGAAGTGCAGGGCACTGCGGTGTGAGCTCCCTCACAGCACCTCTGGATTCCACACGTCAGAGCTCAGCGCTGGTGATGCAAGCTGCTGGAAGAACTGCCCGGAACACGCTTTCCTGGCAGGCTCTTCTTGTTTTCCTGCTGTGCTCAGGGCTGCTCCCAGCACTCTTCAGGGCAGCACAAAGTGTATTTGACGGGCTTCTCAATGAACTGGGCACAACTTCAGAGCAAGGCACAAACCAAACCTGCTGAGCTGTCCCTGCTCCACTGAGCAGCTGCTGCTCCCTTTGGTGTTTAACCTCAGGCTCCCCAGAATCCACACTTCCATTCCCCCCTGCTGGCACCCTGCTCTCACCTCCCTGCCTCTGGGAGAGGGTGACTTAGGATGTGCCTAGGATTCTGTGAACGGAGCAGAACAAATGTTTCCTCTAAATCTTAACTTTATCATTTTTGACCTGACAAAGAACCTCAGAGCTGTGCTATGGCTTTGACACACCTGAGCTGCCTCAGGTCCAGGAGAGACTCTCACAAACAACTTACTATTATTATTACAGTCTGTATCATCAGAGTGCCCAAAATTCCATTTCAGTGTGTCTGAACACACAAAGTTCCCATCCCACTGACAGGGAGGGCAGAAACAGTCTGACAACTTTACAATAAGTGGAAATTCCTTGTGGTCTAAGGACAATATTAAACTTGTTTCTCTAGGTCAGCAGATGACCTCGCCTTGACACATGGCTTCGTTGCTCTGGAAGCAGTACAGACTGGCCTAGTTCTGATGTGGTCACTATTTTAGTGACAACACATTCCAAACTTCACCACTCCCACACCAAAGTAGCAAAATACCAGTTCACAGAAAGTACTTTGAAATAAAAAACCCCAGGCTGTTACCAAAGAATTATGATCCAGCAGCACCCTCCCCATCCAATGCTCCATGTTTTCAAGGCATGAAAGTTGCTGAGAAGAGCCACATGAGGTTGTCAGGAAGACATAAAACTTCAAACTGCTACATAAGTAAACTGAGGACACACAAAAACTCCTCAGCCCATATGGCATCACTCCCCTGGTACCTGTATTCCTCAACAGCAGGGCCAGCACAGGTACTCACCACTCCCTCAACATAATTAATCTATAAAATAACTAACAACATATAATTTCCATACAAGGAATCCCTTGTTATGGTTTTAAACTTTGTTATGGATTTTAATGCCTCTTCAAAACTGCTGGAATTAGCCATGGGTGGGTAAAAAGGAACAGGATTGTTACAACAGGTGAGAGAGAAAGTCAACCACAGAGCTCAGTGCCACAGATCCCTGCTTGCTCCTCCCAGCCCCAGCACAGAAATGCAAAAGTACTTCAAAAGATGCCATACCAGCATAATTAAAGACAAGCTGAATGCAATGAAGCTCAAATTGTTTACAGGTGCAGCTTAAGAATCACCTAATTTTAAAAAAGGACTGCACATAGTTGATGCAGCCATTTTAATAAGTCAGCCCAAACCCCCAGAGTTTGTTCATAACAGAAAAGAGCTTGTGAAAACCTGGAGGGACACAACTTTCACTTTAAAAATACAGGAGGGCAATTAACAGGTCAAGCTTCAAAGCTATGTCCTCTTCTCCATGTATCCAACTTAGAGACTTCTGCTTGTGGGGGAAAATCCCAAACAAAACCAAGAAAAAAAACCCACAACAAACATGCAAACCCCAAAACCTCCAACCCCTGCTCCCAAAAAACCATCTCACATCATAAAAAAGTAAGAGGGCAGCAATCAGAATAAGAGGGCTGCAATCAGAAATTCACCCTTTCAGCCTCTCAGGCAGATTCCTCAGCTCTTGAGCCTCTCAGATCCTGAGGCTCCCGAGGAAGAGTTTTGCTCCCCATGACTGCAGGCAGAGCCTCAGAGACACAGTGCTCCCCTCCAGGCATAATCCCAGTGTCAGGGCAGGCTCGGCTTGGGCACAGCCCCTGCACTCCAGGGTCAGAGCCAACACCAAGAGATCCAGGAACGATGCTGAGAACAAAGGAATTAAGTGAGATCAGCCCAGCTGGTTGGAGCATGGATAACACCAAAGTTGTGGCTTCCATCCCTGTACAGGCCATTCAAGAGTTGGACCCAATGCAGGACCCCCTTTGGGGATCCCTTCCCATCCAGAATAGTCTGTGATTCTGAATTAAAGCCAAGGACAGGGAAACCCATGACCCTGACAGCCTTTGATGAGTTGGTAAGGATCACCTGGGGTTCTGGGCTTTCTCCCTTCCCACAGCTCTGAAAGGTTCCACTCGAGCTCCAGCCCAGCCCTGGGCTGCAGAATCCAGGAGATAAATGTCTGTGTGTCAAACACTGAGAGCAGGGTGGCTGTGGAGCCAGCCAAGGGCTGTTGTTGCAAGGCAGGGATCGTTGTTGATCACAAACAAGGATTGTTGTTGATAACACGCCGTGAGAAAGAACAAGATGTGGCTGGAGAAGGGCCCATGTGGAGGTAGGGCAGCACTTTCCTGGGACAAACATCCTCGTTCAAGCTCCTGGAGATAAGCACAGCACAAGCACAGGAATGAGGCTGGGAAGTGAGCAGGGACTATAAGGGGGGTCAAGATCACCAGAGACCCTCGAAGCCTCTGACTCATCTTCAGAAAGGTCTGAAAGAACATCTGTGACACCTGATCTGCATAGAAAGTGAGAAAACAATCCTGACAATGGGAAACCCTGTCCATTAAAGAGCACCCCCCAAAGCCTGGGTGGGGTCCCCAGGATCCTGGACATCCCATCAGCTGGACTGAAGCAGCTGGATCCATGCTGAAACCAAGAATGACATCCCAGTAGCTGGATCAATCCTGGATCCAGGGTGGGTGATCCTTTCCCTTTCCTTTTCCCTTTCCCTTTCCCTTTCCCTTTCCCTTTCCTTTCCCTTTCCCTTTCCCTTTCCCTTTCCCTTTCCCTTTCCCTTTCCCTTTCCTTTGCCTTCTGTGCCCATTTACAACCCTGAGTTGCTTCCTTGCCCTCAGGGTGGGATGTCCTGCAGGCCCTGAGCATCCCCAGGGGCTCAGACAGACAGACAGACAGGCAGACAGTGGTCCTGGGGTGGCTGCACAGTGACCTCAGCACAGGATGGGGGACAGCACCAACCAGGAGTTGGGTCCCTTGGCCAGGCACATCCAGGGCCCAGAGCCAGCACCAACCATCCACAGGCGGGTCCAGAACCTACAGAGCAACCAAAACGTGAGCGATGGCTCACATGTGGGATCTATTAGGGCATTTCGAAGGAATTCACGTTCATTGTTTCCCTTGAAATATAAAGGTTATAAAACTTAATGGCCACATGACAAGGAAACTATATGAAACACTCCGAGATTTACAGAGTGACTGCTCAGCTCTCGGGGCATGTGGCTGGAAATTGCTGGGCAAAAGCCAATGAGCCCCATGGTCTGAGCTTTTGGGCAGTTTTCTTATTTCTTCCTTTCTTTTCCTGACCTTGCAGACTGGTATTCAGTTACCACAGCAGCTCCAAAGTCAAACAGAAACACAGCTTGTATCTTCTTTCAAGTATTTATTTCTTTTGTCCTGTTAACACCAAGTAATGAAAGGAATTGTAAGGATTTTTAAGGGGGTGGGGGGTGAAGGAATGAAAGCAGGAGAAAGAAAAGAAATATGGGCATAGTGGCTTAATTTCTCACAGCATGTGCAGCACAAATGAACAGTAAACAAATCCCATGGAAAAATGCAAACAAAGGCTATGTTTGCTCAAAGTTCCAAGGAAAAAGCCCATCGTGAGTGCCACTGAGCAAACGTTTCTGTGATTAAAGCCTCAGAGCCTCTGTGTTCGGCACAGCAGGTACCTTCCCCCTTCTCCCAGAACACCCCTGGCGGCAGCAGCCACAGGGCTAGGTTTCCAAGCCTTGTTTTGGTTTAAGGCATGGAGATGTTGTAATTATGGCATTAAGAGGAAGCAGAAATCTACTCTGATTAGAGATTTGCCACTAGGGTTTGTCTATACAGAATGAAATAATCAAGCAACAGATCATGAACAAACACCGTATTTTGTTGGGATTTCTGAGCCAGATTTTGGCAGTCCCAGCCAGGTGAGAAACTCATGATGTCGGCTGCCACCAAAGGGTCTTTGGGTGACCCTAAGGGTTGTACCAGCAGTACAATAATAAATTATCTCATTGTGTGACACCAGGTGAGACTGTACCATTTTCTGTGTCACCTTTCTTTGTCTGTAGCAAATGGAAGAGCTCTGGCAGGGCCAAGCTGGCACAGGTGAGAGCCAAACAGTGTGCAGTGCTTTTCCTGCATTTCCTGACTTCCCAAACCTCAGTTGCAGGACAACTCTAGTCCACTTTATTTTCTTAAATGAACCAAGGGTGAATATGCAACAACACAAATCTCAAAATACCATCATGCCATGCCCTGATGTTGGGAGGTCACTCTTATTTTAATGAACTCTTTGCAGGATTTCCAGTGTGATTACTTTTCCCTTGATGATCGGAGGCTGAGAGACAAATCCAGTGAAAGAAACAAAACCAAACTGTGAAAAATTTCTGCTGCAAGTAAAGGCAAATGCACTTTTGACAGTATCCCAAGTTAGGGGTTTTTCCCTTGAAAATGTCTATAGGCACGTTTTTGATCACAGGATTGGAAATATGTCATGAGAACATACTCAAATATGCATTCGCATTAACACTGCTGCCAGAAGCCATCTCACAGTCATCACCAGACATCCTGGAGCCCCTAGAAAGCTTTCTGTGGGATTGGAAGGCATCCAGCCAGGAGAAAGCAAAGCCACCATGTGATTGGGATGGCCAGTTCCACAGGAAAACTGTACATTAATGAATGGCAAGCACTCAAAGCAGGAGTTAGGGTGAAGAGCTTGCAAGGAAACCACTGGCTGAGGACCATCATGTGCACAAAATATTTGATAAGTGAAAATCCGAAAGAAATCGATATAAAAATGATCCATTGAAAGAAAACAGGCTGATTTTACAGCAAGAATTACCCATGTAAAGCAGTGCTGCTGGCTGTAATAAAGATCACTGGAATACAAGTTGCTCACCCAGCCTTAAAGGATGCGTACCTTAGACTGCAAAAGGACGTGTGAAGTATTGTGAAAATAATCTATTTTACTATTTGTGCATGAAGTTGTCAGAAGAAACCAAACAGCAGTGCTGGGTATTGGGGCTTGCACCGTGTTTCTATTTTCCAACAGATGACTTTTACCTTATGATTCCCCCTCTAACCATAAAGTGAGGTTCTGGCCACCCACTCCCTCCCAGTCCTTCCCAGTTCAAATTCGGATCATGTAGGTGTTAAACAGAATGTGCAGTTAGGAACAGAACTAACAGCTCTCTGGGGTTTAGCTACACTTCATGCTCCAAAGGAACAAACCTGAAGATACTGAGGGCAGTTGGCAGAGTTAATGTCTAAGAAGGTGTGCACAAGGCACAGGTGAGGGACTGCCTGAGGGGAGGGCGCAGAGATGAGCAATCTGCAGGCACAGCATTCTGGCTCAGGAACTCCCCAGACACAGCCCTCTCCAGCAGGAACAACTGCAAGAGACGGATGAAATGATGAAAAATGAAGGGATCAGCAGAAATCAGACCTAATACAAACCCAACTAAAATAAACTCAGCATGGCTCCTGTGGCTCATTCAAAAGCAGCTCTTCTCCAGTGAACTCAGGTCAGGGGAAGGATGGAATGGAACTTCCTCTGCTCTGTGCCTTTAGGAGCCACTGGCAACACTGGCAACGGGAAGAGGTTTTTAAAGGGAAATACTGAAGATTGCAACTCTACCTCCTACACTGCATCACAGGAAATGTGACATCTCCAGCCAGAAAGTGTAACTGCTCCTAAATCCTGGGCTTCAGAATTTGAAAGAATTAACATTATTTTCATAATTGATGTGAGGTCAGAGCTGTGTGTACTTGCCTGAATTCAAAGCCAAGCAGTAGTTTCTACATAAAAAAACCTTTAAAGTCTGTAATTTATTTTTAAAACTGGAATGAAGATGCTTTGACTCTGCATGTGTAAAACAGAATGAGATCAGGAGGCTCAATGCTGTATCCCTGGGATGATGGAAGCATAGCATTCTATTGCACAATTAAACTGAGTTGTTTGTAAATTATTTATGTGCTTTTTAACATGTGTAGAAACTTTTGCTGCAGGACATCAACACTGGGGTTTTTATTTTTCTACATCAGCATCAGATCACTTCTAAATAAATTTAAGGCTATATTTGATTATTTGATTAACATGCTTGTTAAACCTCAGCTAAAACAACAGGACAACAGAGAAACTGAATGCAGTTTAGGATTCAAAAATATTAAAATAGTTGATCTGGGTGAAGAAGGTCTTTTGGCTATAGCAGACAGTTGAGAAACATGTCAGATTGCTTCTACTGAATAGTCAAAAATATCAGAATATTGAAATTTACAGACTATTCAGCTACCAAAGCACATGTGATAGTGCTTGCTCGTGTCTGTCTCCACTGTCTCTTGCACAGTCTTTAGAACAGGAGGAAAATATTGCCTGGCTCCACAAGTGTTCTCCATGAATTTGCAGCTCTGATGGGAGTACAGAAAAGAACATAAGGTATTTTACTGCTGGAAAGAAGAGAGCCAAGCTGATCTGGGATTCTGTTTAATCCCATGGCTGAATTGAATCAAACCTATTCCTCCACATTTATTACCATTAACAAGGGGAGATGTGGCCCAAGACCTCAAGGAATCAGGTAGGAGCTGCTGTGGCTCCTTTTTTTCTGGTACCTGAGAGACTCCTCCGTTCTCTAAGGCTGACACTGACCCAAAGAATTGCTTTGTTCTCTGATGGATAGATTTAAATTTTTTTACCACCTATTTTGCTGCATTGAACAGTTGAGAGAGCAGAGATCATGAGCTTGTCACCTCTGCTGCTACTTGTAGTAGGCAGAGTTGAAGGAGGTGTAAGACAGTGGAGTGAACTGACTCCTGTGTGACATGTCTGCAGGGAATCAGTGTTCCCAGCAGGCTCTGGGAACAGGAATTCTGTGTTTGGATATCACTTGGGTTTTTTATTGCCGTTATTGCCATTTCTATCTGCTGTTAACACTCCTCTCACATGAGCCCCTTTTTTCTTATCCCATGTGACAACAGTATTCACCCCAGAAAGCTGATCACCCTGCACTTAATTCAGCCCTCTCTGTATAAACACACTAATAGTTGACTTTCCTGGAAAAGACAGCAAGGAATTGCCTCCTTATCTGCTTACAGCTGAAGTTAATGCTGCCATGTGCCAGCCCAGGGTCTGGGAACACTGATCAGATCAACAGTGATGCCCAAGGGCAGCTGGTGGCCACACCCCAAGTGTCTGATGCTACAAAATTAAGGAAGGTCTCAATTAATGAACTCCTGATGCCCAGGGCTTGCACGTGGTGGTCCAAGGGTCCAGTCAGGGGTCACATCTGAGGCAGGAGGTGGGAGCTGTGCCCTGAGCTCTCTGGCACCTATGGACAAGCAGAGCCTTCCCCCAGTGCTTGGGCTTGTACTGGTTACCTGATGTCACCTCCTTTTTAACCTGGCATTTTTCAAGAGTGTCCTGTGGGACCAGAAATTTAAATCCATCTGTTCAGAGTTTGTATGTGCAATCTTTACTTGTGCACTGTGATAGTGACCTGCTCAGGAAACCAAATTCAGTGGCAAATGCCCCAGGGACCTGCAGGAAGACAGTTTTGGAACCCAGCATCATTTTCAGACAGAAGCCAGCAGGCTTGTGAGATGGATTGATTTAAGGCATTGATTTTCCATCAGAGTTCCTCTCCTTAGTTCCACACGGCTTGGGGAAGGAAGACATCCAACAGGAACTCTCACAGCTGTATTCTTTTCATTATCATTTGATTAACACAGATAGGGAAACTTCATGTCTAGGATGCCTGTCTGTGAAAAGCCTGTACAATACAGAGGCAACTAACTCAGATAAAGAAAAATTGTATTTAAAAAATGCTTTTGCTTAAGAAAAAAATAGGAAATGGAACCACATCTACCTAGTAGCACCAGGTCAGGATGATTAGTGACACAAGCCAGAGAACCACATCCTTGTAATACCTACACATGATGGATGGCCCCTGCAGCTGGAGCAAGTAAGTAGGGAGTTAAACTGACCCTTGCTTTCACACGTTTGGGCTGCCTTCCCTCCCTCAAAAAACCAAGAGTCAGCTATCAGTTACCAGCATATTGGAGTTTCCAAGCCAGCAAGCTACAAAATTAATTGACTGCTTTTTAGGGCATGGTGACCCACTGGAATGAGCAGGAGCGACAACGGGCTTCTTTTCTAGACTTCGCATTTGGCTGGAAATCACACGCCTCTGTTATTATATAACTTCAGGGATGCAAGGTGGCATCTTGCCTCTGTCTGTTTAGGGCCATCACACTCCCCCTAAGACTGCATCTTATCGTCTATTTTGTATTCTCATATACTTTTCAGTCACTCTCCAACTCCATTTAGAATATTTTCTTCCCTCATTTAAGGAGGAATTGTTCCAGTCTTATGCAGAAAAAAATCATTATATGATGCATAAAAAATCATCACACATCTGCCTTAATTTTCTTCTGTGCTAATATGTCACAATGCCCATAACAAAGGTGAGCATAAGGAACTAATAAGTGTGGACACTTTGGGAAGGTGTGAAGACACAAATTGTCTCAGAGGTTTGTGCCTTTAGTCCAGCCCAGGCAGGCTGCCAATGATGTTGAAAGTGGAGATGACAGGAACGGGGCAGGGACTCGCTGCCTTCCGTGGTCCAGGGGACAATCAGGTGTGCCCTGTGTCTTCCACCTGTGCTCTGCAGCTGGGCAGCTCAGCCCCCTGAGCAGCCTCTGTCTGCTCTCCCACTCCTTAGCTGCTGATCCAACTCCTTGGGAGACAGACAGGGGGGACTGTGCTGAAGCTTCAGCTTCCTGAAGGTAGTGAAGGAAGGTGTTGAGGTGACCTCAGTAGAACACAGGTGGTAAAGGGGGCAAGAAGTATCTGAATTGCCATCTTCTCACAGAAAACAAGGGATAGGGAAAAAATGAGCTGCAGGGAGCAGGTGAAGTTCTGTTTTTCCTCTTGTCTTTCTCTAAGTCCTTGAATCTGTGGCTGCCACTACTTATGGCTCAACATCTCCTTCAGAAAAGCATTAGGCCAAAGAGGATTCAGTTCCCTAGAGAATGCAACTGCTGCTGGTGACTGACAGGTTTGCTCAGACTCCAAACATACCAGGATCTTAGTGCCGGGGAGGTGAGAGCTGCAAACAGTGCAGAATATTCTCATTCTCAGGGCTGGTGGTTGGTAAAAATGCAAAATACTGCATTTGACATAATCTTGCTCTATCCCAAACTTAGGAACCAGCACTGTTGAAAAAGTGGCTGTGACCTAGATTAAATTGATTAAATCCAAGTGAAGAAATAAAAACAAAAGAGGTGATCCTTGTATTCTTTTCTCAACAATTGGATTTCAGCTCGAGGAAGGCACTAGGCCACATTAATGTCTGCTACAAGCAGATGTGTTCTCTTTGAAATACATGCACCCACTTATGCTCTGCCTGCATTAAGTCTGTTACTGGGTTTTTAGGAGCTTTGGCAAGTGCTATCTGTTAATATCTGAAGGTGGGAGTGTTCAGGGAGTTGTCGGAAAGGCTTGCAAGACTAGATCTGATCATACCCACCCACACTAATTAACACATTACATAAAAGTACAACAAGTTTCTCTTTGCAAACATCAGAATCACTTGCACAGGCACTTTCTGTGCAGTTCTAGAAGAACTTGAGGGACAGACTCTCTTGCTTTTTAACCTCAACAGAACAATGGGTGAGTGGAGAGGGTACAGCTCCCACTTTCAGGGCCCACTCCTTTTTGTCATGCTGCTAAAAACATGCCATTGGCAGGGACATGGCTGGAACAACCTTTTTAAAGTTCACCAAGAGTTCTCATCAAAAACCACAAAAAGGAAATATCAAACATGAGGGATCAGATTCCTATACAAAGGACTCCTCCTCTCCCTGCCCTGCCTAGCTAATTCTGAAAATCACTTTGTATAAACAGCAGCCCTTGAAGCCACCTTGAACTGAAAAATCCTCCCATTTAAATTTGGCTTTTTTTTTTTTTTTTTGTCAGGGGAACACGTCCCAAGCCAGCTCATGTTTCTCTATCATTCAAATTTTAAACCAGCAGCAATCTCCTGTAAAAGAGCTGTAGTGAGGACTCTTTTACTTCTTCAGAGTTTGGAGCAAGTAAAACTAATTTCCTATGACACTCCTGTGACCTGCTCCTGCAGCTTCACCTGGATTCCTCCTCCAGCAGGATAATAAATGGATACCCCAATCTCGATTTACTCCAGACTCTCCTATGACATCTGGCTTCAAGATGGTGGCACAGAAAAGTGCAGCGATGACATAGGAAAACAGAAGGAAAAAAAAATAATTGTGCAGTGGAGAGCAGGAGGCAGCAGAGAGAGCGGGGAAAATCAAAATTAAAGTAAATCAAAGGGCGGAAATTCCTTGGAGAGGGCCTTAGGCTTCAACAAAGCTTGTCCACATTTGCAGCACTTCAAGATTACCCAACACTACCCTTATGTGGGAAGGTCCCAGCAGACCTCAGCAGGCATTCCAGAGGAGCCTTTCTATTAAAAAAAAGTCCTCAGTGTCTCCATCCACGTTTGCAGTCGCTCGCTCGATGGAGACCGTCCTGTCTCGCAACACTCACCAGGGAAGGAACTCTCTTACCCAACTCTTCCCTGCTATCTGAAAAGCAAAGTTAATGTTTTCCTCATTATTTTCTGTTTGCTGCAACCCTCTCCCCCACTGTGACTGCTATTTGACCCGCTGTCCGCTCCGGGACCCTGAGGGAAGACAGAGGGAGTTCTGTGTATGAGAGGAGAGAGATGATGAGCCTCAGCTACCTCCTGACTTGTTTATATTCATCAGAAAGAAATCAACAGCACTTAGTGTGTAAGACAACTCTGGAGATAGGGAACATTTTTTGTGTGGTGCAGGGAAAGAGCAGATCTATTTAAGGGACAGGATTTGGGGATGAACGGGGATTCCAGTGTGTGTTTTTACCTCACTTTTGCATTAGGAAGTTACCAATAAACAGAATCTCAGCACAAAGGTTTAATTTCAAGGGGACACTGCTCTTTCACCACAGTTGATTGCACTTGCAGCTACAAGCCTGGCACGCCCAGCTGGGATTAATGAGAAACTGGAATGGATCAGAGAGCACAAGGGGAAGTTCCTCTCCCAAACCTCTCCTGATAAACCTGGTACCTTCAGTATTCCAGGCAGATCCTGGAAGAGTTCTCCCCTCATGGCACTTGACTTTTCAGTGAGACAGGCTTCTCAAAAAAGACTGAGAAAAAATAAAGCTGGAAGCATCTATTAGGGTGGGTCTCAAAATCACAGAGATTGAAGTTTCTTTTCATTGTCTCCAGAGAGCCTCAGACATCCAGGAATTCCAAGGAAAACTGCATTTTAAGAAACATGTTCAGAGATGTCACAGTGCTCCAGGTTATAGTTCTGCACTGACTCAGGCAGGAGAGCCCCTCCAAACACTCACCCAGGCAGAGGGACTTCAACAGTGGCACTTCTGGCAGCATCTTCCTCTTGGAGAGCTCCAGAAAGGAGAAATCCACTGGTCTGCAGTAAGGTCAGACCTGATTTTAACATTCACACCTTTGCCTCTCAGTAGCAGGTCTCCATTCTACATGGCAGAACCAAAGGAGTATTTTAAAGAGAGCTCACAGCTTTTCTGCTGTACCTCAGAAGTCTTTTAGGAGATGATATATACTGTGGCATATAGGTTTTTTCCTCATAATATTTTTGTGTATAACCTCTTGGTCTATGAACATATACTGCTTTTCCTTTCTGTAACGTTGCATTTGAATTTGCTGAGCTTTTGACAGATATTTAGGTAGTCAGACTTGCAATTCTGAGGTAGGGAAGCACTAGAAATATCTGCTTTGCAGGTCAGGGTGCTCCTTCAAATGATGCATTTTACCCCAAGCCATGCAGGACATCTCAGAAAAGCTCGAAATTCGAGTCAGGAGCCCTGAATTCACTCCTTTAATCACACATCCTCCCTTGAGACACTTCATTCAGGTGTCTCCAGTTGGACTTGCTACTTCCTGTATTGCAATTTTATTAATTTCTCTGTTAGTAGTGCTCCAATGTGCTGCTCACTGCATTTTGCATAGGAATGCAGTGCTGCCCTTCCTAGGCTGTCAAAGAGAATATTTCATTACAAAAATAAATAATGTCTAGCTGCTTCTGGCACCTCAGTCCAAGCATATTTATCACTTTTGGTTGATCAGTGCCTGATTCAATGTCCCTAAAGCACAATGGGTTTATTCCCAGATGAATTCAAAATGCATTTAATCAGGTCTTTGCTAAATGTGCTCCCAAATTTCACATCTCATGAACACAACAGCACTGTCTTTTAGAGCATTATTCCACTTCACTGCGCAGATTGATACAATGGATTTTCCTCTGCATGGATTATGTCAGTGAATGTATGTTTGTACAAGAAGCAGGCTCTAGTTTGAATTCTAGATTTAGTTCATCCCTAATGTGCTGCTGCCTACACGTGTGGCAATCTGGGATTAACACTAAAAATATATTTATATTTTAACAGAAATTAACAAAAAAAAAATCAGAACAACAATTTCACATGTGAGTTCAGTGACAGAAAGAATCTTCCACTACTTAAACTCTCAGCTCTGCTGCCTGAGCCTTCCTGTCCAGCCTCCACAGGGGAAGTACAACAGCTTTTTTGGGCCCAGAAAGAGAAGTCCTGGGTGGCCTTTAGCAAAGAAAACATTGCTTCATGGTTTGCTCCTTCCCCAGTGTGCTGGGAACAGCTTCATCATGGGATGGAAAGAGAAGAAAGAGAAGGAAGCGTCCATTAAATGTCCATATCTTTTAGTTCTTCAAAGTAATTTTGAAGTTCCCCATTCAAAAAGCTGAAATGAAACCAGTGGCAGTTCCTCTGGAGAGAGGGCACGAAGTGTGCTTGGGATGGGATGTGCTGCCTCTCCACTGAGACAGCCCACAGACACTTAAGAAACAAAAATCACATCTTAAAACTATGAGTAGATTTAACAATTGAACTCTAAAGAATTAAACATCATAGAAACATTTCACACTTTCTGTTTTCCTTTCCAAGGGTCCATAGTCCACTCACTCAATCCTGTGCAAAGGTCATGTTACTATGGATATGACCTGCAAGAAATGTGTTGCCTCAGAGCAGCACAAGTCACATGAACAGGCTGAAAGCCAAGACTTGCTGATTCACAGTCCTGTAGGATTTTCATGCTTGTGCTGGGTTCACTGCAGAACAGTCCTTGTGCCAGCCTATGTTCGTCCTTTAAAAGTGTTCATGCAGGTGTAGCTCCCAGAAAACTTGTGGATTTCTTCAAGTGCTGCCTGGGGGAGAATGCTGGTGTAGAAGCAGAAAGAAAAGGAGAAGATGAGACAAACCCTTCAATCTGTTCTAATGAGAGATATGTAAATATGCATTTATGGACATAAATACACAAATGTTAAAAAACCAGCAAGTGAGAGACACAGACAAAACTGGGCATCAGTTTCCTTCTGTGAGGAGGCTTACAGGGAGAAAGTTCCATCCAGTCACTCCTTCTCTACAGAAATATTTATCCAAAAAAGTCTGTAAAAGCTGTAACTTGGAAGACACCATTATGTTTTATTCCTTCTAAATACTATACTGTGATATATACAGATTTAACCTGAATTCTCTGGTTAACCTGCCATCTGGCTGTGCTAGGCATCTGGCCTCCTTATCCTAAGGTATGGATACAGACCCAATTTCCTGACAGCTACTGTAAAGGAAAATAACCTATTCTTACAATAAAATGGAAAAGCCCCTTTTCTTGTTGACAGAATTTCTGGGAACTTTTACTCCAAATTTTACATTCAGAGCAAAACATTTACCGTGAATTATTTTTTCTTGTTTGAAATGCAGTACTGAAATTATTTTCCACAGAAGTCTTATTGCCTTGTTTCAGTTCCTGACTGCAGCAGCTTTTCCAAAGGCTATAGTGCAAACTGTCATGGAAATACAACAGTGAATGTCCTTTCTCTGTGGTTCTTCCAGGATATTAAGTTAGGATTTTTTCTCTTAGGCACCTTAAAATTTCAGTCCTGATCATACACAAAAATATTGATTTAATAGTTTCACTGATGTAACAAAGGCAATGCTCTCTAAATGCAGGTGGAATGTCCAGGCCTTATGGTTCAGAAATCCTGCACAATAAAAAGCCTGAAGTCCAACAAGTGACTTAATAAATCCCAATCAACTACCTGTGTAAGTTAATTATTATGAAACTCCCTAGACAAAAATCCAGTTTACACCTCAGGAATCCAAATTTTGGGAATGAAACTGGTTTCATAAGGGGTTAAACAAAGAGAAGCCATCTCCAAAGGGAATCTCAGAAAGTGTCTCCCTTTTGCTCCCATGACTTTCTTTCAAGGGAAGAGATGAGAGAGCAGTTCCAGTCAGCCTGAGCTTTGCCTCAGGGAACAGACACAGAGCCAACCCTCCCTACATGGCCAGGCTATTGCTGGGCAAAGGAAATACTCACCTTTTTAGGATAACAAGAACATGCATTGTCCATGGAAGGAGCAGGAAGGCTTGATTCATCTGAACAGCTTCTACCGTCCTCCTCGCCACTGTCTCTGGCTTGAGAGGAGGAAAAAGACTAGGGAACCTGAGTAAAGAAAGTAAAATAGTTACAGGTGAACCAAGCTCCTTCTTTAAGGTGGCACTGTCCAAGTCCTGTTACTCAAAGTTACTGCTGGTAACTGGCCTTCAAACATGCCCAGGACAGGCTATGTCTCTAAGAGGCAGAAAATTCCAGTTCCAGCCAAAAAGCCCAAAAGCAGAAAGCCCAGTTCCAACTAGCACTACTGGGTTAGCTAAACAGTTAAGAATGTACATGTTGGTGCCCTTAGGGAGAAGTGGCAGAGAGCAATCAGAGCCCTGATTCAGGGCTTTCCTTAATTTGAATGCAAACCAATACCAAATGCTGCCTTTTCAGTGATGGTGTTTTTCCTTTTACTCTCTGTTCCTCTTTGCTTGATTCAAATCCTTGACAGGTGAAAGACAAATATTTTCCTCCATTGCTTTTAATACCAAACATAAGGCTTTTCCCAGCTCCTGCAATAGCTTGACACTGCAGATTTTCTTGACTAAGAGAGCACAGTCTCTATTAAAGGTTATTTTATCCACTGTAAAAGATTAATTTGGACAGCCATTACTTGCTGTCTTGGACAGGGGTAAAAAGGAGGTACTGATAGTCTCACTTCAGTAAGTGGCTGTCAATCCTTTCAGTAGGAAAGGATTAAGTATTCTAGTGAATAAAGAAGGAACTTGTACTGTTAATTCTCAAGTAATTTGTAGACTGGTCCTTTTGCATGACCTCGATTGCAGATGGCTTCCCCCTCCCTCTCTGGTATGGCTTGAACACATGCAGGGAAAAACAGCTTCCAGTTCTCTCAGCAGCAGTCAATGTCTCCCCCAGCACAGGGTGGTGCAGGAATATCCCAGCACATTGAGGGAACCAGTCTGATGAGTCCCAGGTGGCCTAAAGTGACCCTCTGTTCCCAGGCAGCCAAATGAGACATCAAATTCTCTTAACTAAATGAAGCATTAATTAGGAGTGTATTCTGATGATTCATTTAAAATGAGATGCTTTATTCTAGTTCCCCTGGACTGACCTGATTCTCATGCCCTGGAACATCTCTGTGCTGGTGTGGAAGGGCAGGACTGTGGTGGCATTCACTCCAGGACAGTCCAGCAGTCCCAGGGTCAGGCTCTCCATGAAAGCAAAGGACGCGGCTTTGGAGGTGCAATAGTCAATGGCACCAGGGATGGCTGACAAGGCCAGGACAGAGTTCAGGCAAACAATGTGCCCATTCTGCAGCTCCAGCATCCTTGGCAGGAATGCTTTGGTGGTCTGAAGAATAAGAGAGTTAAAAGAAGAAAAGAAAAAAAAATTGCTTAGCAGTGATACAACAAAAACAGCACTGACTGAAAAAAAAGGTGACACAGACACAACAAGCCCAAGTGTTCCTGTTCATTATATGACGAAAGGAGTGGCAGAGGACCTTGTTTTGTCATTTTCTGAGATTCTAAGTGGGCAAAGTTTGTGTAGAAACACAAGAAAAATCTTTCCTAGCACATATATAAGCAGTACTCCCCAGATAAAGGCCATGAACAGAGTGGCCTTCTATGCTTAAGAACTTTTACGGGATAAAGTGTTCAACTAAGTGATGAAATCACAAGAAGCTCTTTTTCATTTCTATTGTCTGATTCAAAATGGACTGAATTTCACAGCTCCCTTCCCTGTAGTCCCACACTCCTCTGATGTTCCCTTCACATCACCATACAGGAAACTCCTCTGTGAGCTCAGACTTTGACAAAGACATCAAATGTTTTACTGGAAATCAAAGAATGGGAATAAAGAGCTTCAAATACTGAGTACTACTGGAAAAATTATGTTTATTTTTGACCTCCTTCCTCTGGCCTTTGCCTCTCACATTGTTTTTTCTCTCTTGTTTTCAAGACAGACTGGTTTTACCCAGCGTCCCTTAGAAAGACCTACTGACTGTAATCTGTCACTCTCCTTCCCAACTCTGACTACGTGGGACACAAGAGCTGCTCTCACCCAGAACTGTCCCAGGGTGTTTATGTGCTGGGATTTGAGCAGTGCATCGTCGTCGCTGTCCATCAGGCTCTTCCCATGAACCACAGCAGCATTGTTCACCAGGATGGTGATGTCACCCACCTGCAAAAAAAAAAAAAAACCTTGTGACAAACGGTATCTCTCCTCACAAATCAGCCATTTCCACTAGAGCTGAATAGCCATTATTGCCCAAATGCATCGTTATTTTCATTGGTTTTGACATTCTTGCCTATGGGCCTTGGAATCCTTTGGATCACCTCATATAGGTAACTGGACTTTGTACAATCTTATCTGCATGGTCACCCTTCTTTTTTCCCAACATTTTTTTTTTTTCTCATCAAATACTGAATCACAGAATCACAGAATCTTTAAGGTTGGAAAGACCTTTGAGATCATCAAGTCCAACCATCAACCCGGCTCCACCACTGTGTTCAGCACTAACCCATGTCCCCAGCTGCCACATCCACATGGTTTTTGAACACTTCCAGGGATGGTGCCTCCACTACTGCCCTGGGCAGCCTGTTCTGATGCTTTACAACCTTTTCCAGGAAAATGTTTTCACTAATATCCAACCTAAAACCTCCCTTGGTGCAACTTGAAGCCATTTCTTCTCATCCCGTCCCTGCTCCCTGGGAGCAGAGCTGGACCCCCCTGGTTGCACCCTCGTGTCAGGGAGTTGTGCAGAGCCAGAAGGTCCCTCCTGAGTCTCCTTTTCCTCAGAGTGAGGCCCCCAGCTCCTTCAGCCCCCTCACAAGCAGTGTTGGTCCCAGACCTTTTCCCGCACGGCCTTGGCTTGCCGATAGACTTCCTCACGATTCCCCACATCACAGATGAAGTAGTGGCACTCTGTCCCCATCATCCTGATCTCCTCCGTGGTCTCCTTCAGGCATTTCTCAGTCCGACCCCACAGGATGATCTGCAGCAAAAAACTTTAGTTAGAGTCGAACTGCTTCTGTTTCATATCTAAAATAATTAAAACATGCTTCTGACTTCAACAGTTTGATGGAAATCTTTGATGTGTTTTCACTGCCAGGGCTGTTGTTTTGCTTCATTTAAGAAAAGCAGTGACTTTCTGTTACATGGGGAGTATCAAGTGGGACCTGTGTTCCACTGCTGATCCTCTGTTTACAGATTTTTTACAAGCAACACAAGCTAAAACAAAAAACTCAGACCTTAAACCTAATGTGACCGGTATATGGTACGTTTGGAAATTTTTCTGCATCAAGTCATTTCAAAGCTCTCCCTGTTTTTGCTATACACACTTACAGAATGACAAATTTATCCTAAAACCACAGACCTTCCTGAATATCTGGTGTGTTCTCTATTTCTTGTTTTACATGTGGAGATAAAATCTGCTCTGCAGTAAAATGTATTTTTTCAGCCTAGTAATTACGTGCCATGCTGATAGCAGGCTGGTGTCTCAGGTGCATTTCAAACAAGTGTTCATCCTACAACAGACTTCTCAAGTGAGAAATTTCAAGCATGAATTTATTTTGCAGCTCCTATATGCAGGATTTCACTTGCCACTGCCTTTTAACACAATAAAAATTAAACATTGCTTCTTGTACAAAGAAAATTCAGAATATTTATAGAACAAACATTCAAATAATGGAGCATGGATCTGATTTACAATGAGACATAAGCAGCCAACCCTATCTGCATTTCTAGACCATCAGTGAGGTCAGAAATAGAAATAACTTGAAAAGTCACCAGGTTCATTAACTTTCATCCTTGGGCTTTGTCCACTACAATTCTTTTTAGGGAGGCAAAAACATCAAGTTTGAGATGGGGCTTCCACCACTGTCCTTCAAACATTAATCTGCAGCTAAACAGCTGTAACCACAATATTTTTTCTGAGTACATAACCTTATTTGCTATTTTTTAAGGCTACTGGAAGGAATATAAGTTCATCTCTGTTACTTAAGACATCTATGAATGAATTGATCTATGGTTTTTGCTCTTCAATTAAGTGTTCTGAGCAGTTATCATGTTATAAGTGGTGAGTCAGTGTTGTTCTGCAAAAAATAAATTACTGAATGGAGCACGTTACTGCAATCAGCTGACTGTTCTGTGACTCTAAGAGCAAGATCCAAAAGAGAGAGAGGAAATGGTTGCTACATTGAAAATGCAAAATTATGGTGCTATTTCCAAGCACGTGTGATCCAAGATTATAGTTCCTTCTCACACAACTGTGTACTGAGTCTCTATGAATCTGACCAGTATATTGATTTTTAATGGTTAAAAATAAGCACACTTACAGTTCAAAGATTGAAGAATCTTTGAGTTTTCTGAAAGTCGAAAGAACAGAAAGAAAAAGGTCTGAATTGCATCACTGCTTATAGCTCAATCCCTGCAATTAACTTAATAACAGCAATATAAACATAAAAAAATTATGTGTGCAGTATTCTTACCCCACAACAAATCTCTGGCAGGGAGCTTTAACATGCTTATTTTTAAGGACTAGCTAAGCTTATATCATAACTGGTACTAAAACTAATCTCTGGCAGGGTCAAAGAGCTCTTTAGTGTGCCCGAGCAAGGCTAAAATGCAGAAGTACCCAAATCCTCAGCCACTTCCTAAACAAGTTACATTTACAATTAATCCCATTTCCATGTCCTTGGCACATCTGTGAACACAAACACACCCAGATTGATAAGATTTATATCCTCAAATTCTCCAGAGCACTAGCAAATCTGGTTAACCAGAAACTTCAGAGTGTGTATAAATATGCCAGAGCCATTTCATGGGAAATCTTATCTCAGGGGAAGTAATTTTCAAGGAAAAAGCTGTGATCACACTTAAAAACTATAAGAAAGCATATGGCTGAAATTGCAGCTTGTGCACTGGCCTGGCTTCTAAAGTCTCAGCGTATCACCCTTGGCCATCGGGGCTTGGCATCTCCTCAAAGCCTGTAAAACTGATGGCTATTTACTCACTTCTGATCCCAGGGCTAGACCGAGGAATATTTTTCATGTGTACACTGCAGACTTGAAGGGAAATCAAGAACATGTGAGAAATTTCACAAGCTCTCAGGAAGTATTTACAAAATACTGCTCAGCTGCGAGCACATGCACACTTGCTCTCCCCTTCACAACCCACATGGAAAGGGGGAGGAAAAACCTCTGTGGAAAGGGGAGGAAAAAACCACCACAAAATGTCACCTGCAAACATCGAGTTTGATGCCCACAGAGTTTTGCATCCGGGTGAACTTCACCCTCTTTGCAGGGTTGGATTAGTCAACGTACACACTAAAAAATGAAGCGACTTGTTGAAGAGTGATGGAAGGTAGAACAGGAAGAGGAGAGAAAGAGAAATAAGAGAAATAAGGTGTCAGACAAGGAGACTGTAAGGCAGGAAACTGTGCTCACACATCTAATACTCCAGCGCTTCACACTGCTATTGCTAAATAAAAAGTAGATCCCTCACTCTTCACTTCAATCTGTTTCAAACATCCATACAGCCTCCTATTCCCAGGAGCTACCACTGATGCATTGAATGTCAGGAAATATACATGGAAGAACAGTTAAGCAAAGGACGACCTGTCAGAGGAACATCTGTCTGTGATACAGCTCTTGGATATACTATTTTTTATGCCCCAACAGTTTCATTGAGACCTTTAATATCCTATAGGCAAGTCTTGCAAGGTGACCCCGTTAAAATCTGGGCCATCTGGGGAAGACAGAATTTGCTGCTTATCCTGCTGACAACATTAATTTCAACACTGACTTCTTTCCATGAGAAGATTTTGTGTCTTTGATACTGTCCACACTCAGGTGAAGGCTTCAGCCTGTGTAAGAGAAAGGCAGTAAATAAAAGACCATTCTTTTGTGAGAGGTCCCTGATGACCCAGTGGGAAGTGAGGGCTCCTGCCGTCATTTCTGCTACTTTTTACAGATGGATAAAACTCAGAACTCAATACAATGTGCTTTTGGTCCAAATTCAAGCCTGACTGCTCCTATGAGATCATATGAGACTCTAAATTTCTCTCTTACATCTGGCCAGACTGAATTGGCACAGGCTTCCCCCCAGCCTCCCAGGACATCAGATCTTACAGCGAGACAAGTCTGGAGTTGCTGCATTTGTCTCACAGTCGAGGCTTCTGTTGCTGCTGAGCATCTTTAGGAAGGGCTTGGTTTATAGTCTTTCTGCATAGGCAATACAGCAGTTTTCTGATGTTTCTGATGTTTTTTGGGTCCTTACTCCCCCCGACTGCCTCCTGAGATTTGCTACAAACTCCTCAGTTCTCTGCCCTCCTGCATTTACCCTTTTCTGCAAAATGTGCCATTAGTGATGACCATCCAGTGCTCCTGAACAAAGCCTGCTGCTCCCTGCTGACCCACCGTGGGCCTGGGGCTGTTTGCTGCTGCCCCGTGAGCTCCAGTTACCCAAACACTTGGCTCTTCACTTCCCTTGGGATGCAACCCTTGGGATAAAGGAGTATTATTCTCTGCTCAGTAAACATCAAGAAAGGCATCACTTCGCTTCACCCTGCCCCAGCTGGGATTCGAGGGCTCTGCATTCATGAGGAGTCCAGACCTGTGGTTTCAGAAATGGTCCATTTTATTAGGAAGCACAATTTTTCAAATGTAGACATGGGGCTCAGAGTCTGGTTTGTCTCCTCTTTCCTTTCTAAGTTCAAGTCTAAATTGGCAATAAGTGTGTCCCAAATGGAAGCTGAGAATGACTCCAACAGACACAGAAGTTCCTGTCTGGACAGAGGAAAATGAGAAGCAATAAGGAGAGGCACTGTGTTCATGATTTCCCAGCCTGTCAGGATGCTGCACAGCCACCCATTCACTGTAACTTAGTGGTGGACAGAGGAATATTTAATTCGCATTTTGGATAAATTCTTGGACAGAGAGTTTTCCATCCTGGAAAGAATCCAGCCCTTATTTCTTCCCCCCTCTTCATCTCTCGCGATCCTCCCCTGCCTGCCTGTTCCTGCTGCACCAGACACGCTCTCCTTTCACAGAGTTACTGACCAGAAAATTGGCAGGGCAGGTGCCCGGGGAGGTGGATAATCCCGCTGCGAGGCTTCCTGCCCACGCTTACCTCGGCATGACCCTGGGCTGGCAGCAGCCAGGGAGGCAGGTGGAATGGGAAAGCCATCCCTGACACTGCAGGCTGCCGGAGGCAGCAGGGCAGGATCCCGCCACCGGACACAGGGAAAAAGAGATTTATGATGACGGAGGAACTCCACGTGCCCTCCTCCCCTTGATGAACTTCAAAGTAGGCAAGGGCTGTGACATCACGCTTGGTGCAGATTTTCCCAGGATTTATTAATGGATTTTTGCAAAACAAACCTTATCTGTTGATCTGGAGTCACAGAACTCCTTATCTGACCTTAGGAAAATCCTTTCAGCTGGAGGGGCAGCCACTGTATCCTCTGCTCCCGGAGGATTAATTCTGGATCCTTTAACTCTGGGTTTAATCTGCTAATGAGGCCTGTCCCGAGGTCGGAGGGGAGTCAGAGGGAAGGGTTTTGCTGCTCTTGGACTAAGGCAAGGCTGTCTAACAGAGACCTGCACTGGCTTCACGCCAAAAGCCCCAGTCCTGCCTGCAGGGCCAAAGCCTGACTTTCACCATAACACAAGAAGAGTTATGCTTCTGACCACCGCAAAATCAGATAAGGCCACTAATTTATATAAACTGGTCTAGACTGAAGCTAATATCAACCACAATATAAACATGTGATCAATGCTTCTAGAGACTAAAGGATATTACTAGTGCAGGACACAAGGTTAGAGCTAATTTAACATCATTTACAAGGCTAGTTGACTTGTTCAGTCCGATTTTACTGCTAGCACAATTAAAGAACAGCAGCAAAGGAATGTTGCCCTTTTCCATCGTCAATTATTTTGGCACTGTATCTCCAGCAAACCTGCTGTGCTACAATTTCTGCCTCCAGTGAGCTGGAGCAGTACTGGAAAGGTGTCCTACCACAATTGCCACTGTTGGGTTGTATCTGAGTAAAGAACTGTTCACTCTTGGTCTTTTACAGCACAAGGTGGGCTGTGATTAGCAGATATAACTTCCATTCTGAAAGTTTCTCCATTTTACGATTCACTAAGCAATTCTCTGATACAATCTGAAGACACTGAAATATTAAAGCGTTGCAGAGAGACACAAATGCCCTTCCTGCCTGATCTCATTATTGCTGCCTCCACAAATCAACCACGACTCCCAGCCCCAGATCAGCAGAGGTAGGAAGTAGTTGGTAGGTCAACACATTTCATTCCCCCTTTCAACCTCCTTCCTAGTCCAGGGGAACAAAAGTTGCTCTGTGTGAGCTGGTATCTGTAATTGCACAGACCTTTGTTCAAACACAGAAAGCCTTTCTGCGCCCAACACTCAGAGTTCCTGCATACTTTTAGGAAGTACAAAGTGTAGATAATCCACTGAAGTATGCCAGCCTTATCCCCCTATATTCACAACGCCTGGCAGTACTAACTCACACTCTGTCCTGCGAAAAAATGCATTCCAGTGTGTCCCATAATCCTGGCAGAGTTTTGCATATCGTGAGAAAGGGAATCTAAATCCCACAGCCTCAAAAGCTCCACGTCTTTTGCCTGTCAATGGCAGAGGAGTTTTCTCCTCCACCCCTTCCCCTCTCCTGGCCCCAGGCAAAGGCAGGCAAGTTCTTTCAGGAGTTCTCCATGGGAGAGGCAGCTAAAGGCTGCTTACTGGAAGAGGGAAAGGTGTGGCCCTGCAGTGTGAAAAGCCAATCTTTGCTTTAGAAAGGAAAAAAAGAACCTTGTGATGCCTGAAGTAGGTCAAAATACTTAACCCAGCCCCTTAGTGACACTTCTGTAAAGGTAAGCAAACAAAACAGGCCGGTGGAGAATTCCTCTCAGTTCCCACAGCGAATATCAAAGCTGCAAAGGAGAAGGTATGAGAAAAGGTATGAGAAAGTCGCATGTTAATGTGGAGAATCAAGAGAGTAAGCCTCTGTATCTATTTTACATGCAAGCTTTTCAAGATTGCTATTTAGCAATTGTAAAGCCTGTAAGAATTGAATTTAAATTTAATTCTGCCACCCCGGTAAACACAAACCACAGATTTTATTATAAACTGGTTTAAGTCCAGGAGTAACATATAGTAATGAGATTAAAAGTTAGGGCTAAAGAGACTTCAGAAGGCGACTAAAGGAGTGAATTCCAATCCTTTTAGTCTGGGGTCAGAACTTTTATTAGTTTATATGTTGACTTAGCACTCAATGGGATTAACATTATTCACCTAAACAACAGTCAATTCCAGATGCACCCCAGTTTCTTTTTCCCTCTTAAAAAAACCAAACAGCACCTAAAAGAAATCACAGAGGAGTATGTCAACACCTGCCTGCTGTTCAACAGAAAGAAAAATGGAAAGAAAATGTGTGATTTTCTGTGTGCACATCAGGCAAATGCAAATCAGGCATTTAAGGCCAGCTCCCCCTGAAGAAGGGAACAAATGCCCACTGTTCTCACAGTCAGGACTATGTAAGGACAGGTGGCCCCATGCTGCCTTTTTTTTTTAATTTTTTTTTTTTAATTTTTTTCCCAGTGTTTCTTCCAATCGCTTTCGTCTGCAGCACGAACTGCGACTCCAGACTGCCTTGGGAGCAACTCCTGGCAGCTCTGCTCGCAGCGGCGGAGGAAGGGCAAGGGTGAGGGTTGTTTGCAAGGAGAGGTCAGGCAGGAGTCAGCCTTTACAATTCCATTAACGCTGGGGCAGGGTCAAACCGAGTGCACGTCCCAGCAAAAGGCACCAAGTGGCCGCAAGCTGTCGCCCGGGAAGGTCCCTGGGAGCAGCTGTGGGGCAGGAAGGGACAGGCTGGGAAGGGGCAATGTCCTGCCACGCCGTGGGCGAGAAGCGGCGCCGCTGCAGGGATGCAAAGCACACCAAGAAACACCCTGCAGCAAGAAGTGGCGAATCTGGGCGTGGGGAGAGGGCTTAGCAAAGTTCTGTATTTGAGGTAAGGCTTTGGAGACAACCACCAATGGAAATGTAATACTCCACCCTGCAAAAATAACTAGTGTGCTGCTGCTGCCGCCTCCGTTTGCTTGGCACGGCATCCCTGTAATCCAGATCCCTATAAAAACGTCCACTGAGATCTCAGGAAATTGTGGGGAGCGTAAATATGCAGGTGCAGAAAGCCCTTTTGTCCTGCAAGCGCAGCAGACAAGATGAAGGGATAGAAAGTCAGCAAATAACATTTCCAAGAGGAAAAAGAGGCTACTATGATGGTCCGACAGGACATTACAGCATCACTGAAGTTTAGCTGTGGGCACATTCTTCTTCCAAAATGCTGCATTCTTATTTTTACTTACTGCATGTAATTCTCTGGGTAAAGAACCTGTGGCAGGTTAAAAGTTCATGTTAGAGGGTTAGACATTTACTACAATGCAAAGTTATGTCTACACTGAACAATAACTGTTCCTGGAAAGCTGAACAAATCCAAAAGTTAGATTAAAAGGTAATGTTAGGAGAAAAGGACATGTGGAATTAAAAAGTGGCTCCAATACAGTATTATTTCACCTGACTGGGCAAAACTGCCCATAAATTGCCTCTTCAACCAACAATCAACTGAAAAGTCTGCTACTTTTTAACTAACAAAATGGAAAAACCTGACAATATAAATGTATGCAAAAGAAGAATTAAAGAGCTACAAACTGGGTGCCAGTCAAAGTGGATTCTTCTGTAGAGTTTCCCTTTCTATTTCTGAAATGAATTCTGGAGCAGAGCAGCCTAACCTTGAAATGCTGGGTGGTTTTAACTTCCAGTGTAGAGGGCTGGCCACTGCATGCTCCCAGGGACAGCACTGACTCCTAGGCTAGACCCTGCATGGCTTATAAAAGCATTAGTTATGCTGCATTACCAGTTTAAAGAATTGTCAGCTGTAATTCAGAACACCTTCAGTTTTGCTCCAAGCTAAATCATGATGAGCAATTCACCAGCACTTCACTTATTTTGGGGAATATACAAAAAATTCTCTACAAGCTCTATAAAAGTAAAAAATATAGATTATCAATTTGATGCTATACTCAAAACATCACTGCAAAGAAAAACTAGGGAAGGGTTTAAATTTGTTAAGCTGGGAGAAGGTTTGCAACAAAAATAGCCATAGAAACCTAAGGGTGAATAATGTTCCCAATGCTGTCATTATAAACTGCCCTCCAGAAAGGGCTAAAATATGCTCCAGATCATCCATGTGCATAATAGGATGCAGCTCTTGACTGAAAAAATAACTTCTCCCATGAGGTTACTGGAGAAGTATTGGAGTTAAAATAGCCTGCCTTAAATTTGTGTATAAACTGAACACCAGCAACTGCTCCAGACAAGCTCCCCTACCAGCCTTTCTCTGCCTCTAGAAAAACTGAACTGCTACCATTTGCAAACCATATAAAAGCTGTCAAAAGGTGCCTTTCTTACAAGAATTTTATTTGAAGAAATAAAGGACACTGCTTAGAAGAAAGCTTCAATATTGAAATGCTTAACTAGTTGCCTATCTTTTCATGTGCTTCTCAAAATGTTATTTTTTAATGGTGGCTGTTGCTATGCAACAGAGCAGAATCTCTAAAATCTATTCATGAGTTGTACAAATGGCAGTTTTTCAGGACATATTTAACTCTCTCAGTCTATTAAATCAAAGAAGGAGGATGGGAATCGGAGGACTGTAAGCTTCCGGAGCACAATTCCCCTCCAGGGATACATCGTGGCTTAAAAAGGGTCTTCCACTGATTATACAATTTTTTTCAATACACTGTTAAGATGAAGTAGCTACCTTGCTTTCAAAAAATGTGAAAACAGCACAGCTCTGATTAAATAAAATAATATCCAAGTGTAAAAACAAAAGTTATATACATGTTCATTACTTTTACCCAGAAATGATCAAAGCAATTCAAATTCAGATTCTGACACAATGGTAGTTATTTAAACAAGAGGTGCAGGTCAGGCAGTCACAAATCCAGCTTTAGCAGACTCCTAACTCACAGCTGCCTGGAAGTCACCATCTTTTGGATGTGATTGCATGTTTCTTAGGCCCCTGCAATGCAAAATGAAGTTAATTCACTTCCATGTGAACATAAAATCAATTAAGTTATCACAGAACGAGACAAACCTGACTTTCCAATAAAATAAACTATATGAAGTAACCTGGTCAGTAACTGAGATTTAGCTGAGGGGCAGAAATAGAATACTGAGGCACAATAATTCTCAGTGTGTTCCAAGGTAGTCACAAGCAGAGCTCTTTGCCTGCAGGGTTCCCTCCCTGCCAGCAGCTTCAGAGCATTGGGGATCTGGAAACTGCTCCAAGAAAGTGTGTGAAATGTAGCCCTAAAAAAACAGGCCTATTTTTGGTTGACTCACATTCACTTTTTGCTTCCACTGAAATGTAAGTGACAAACCCAACCGAAGTAGTGGCCTGAAGGACAGCAATCCCCACGTGCAGCACTGATGGATTGTCAGTGCTGGAATTGCACTTAGAAACCTGGACTCTGAAACAAATAATGCTACTTGGCCTAAATCTGAGACTCAAATGCAAACCAAAAGTGTTTTAACTGTTTTTACTGATCCCAGTGTATAAAGAAACCATTCTAACTTCATCCCAAATATATCAACTCCCTCTGAGATGGATCCTTTTTCAGTCCATAACCAGCATTCTGATCATTTAGTGTGCTTACAATTTCAACAACAACCTGAAAATGTGCAGTTTATAATTTTATATAATTTATCGACATAATTTATTTTCAGTGGTTAAGAATGTTCTGTCTCTCATTGTCCCTTTCAAGTCAGTGAGGAAGAGAAACTAAAATCCCTTTATAAATGTTAAGATGCTCTTCTGAATTTCTGGTTTTGCACAAATGCTGGACTAAGATGGGACAGTGTCAGTGGTCAAAGGCATCAGGAAAGCTCAGTGAGAGCTGTAAACAAGTGCAGTGATGTCAGGAGGAGCTGGCTGACCCACTGCTGAACTCTGGCTCTGAAGGACACACAGAGTGCCAGATCCCTTTCCCACACATGTGTGCACACACACCCCCCCACCCCTTCCATCAGAAAAGGTGTCACAGAGCAATCTGCCACAGTTGCACATCATCATCCAGGGAAATAAACCCTGGAACCCCTTTTGAAGGCTGAAGACTTTGCTTTTGAAGAGACAAACCTACTTCCATAAGCACATCAAATATAAACACAGCGCGGACAGCGGTCTCTAAGGGGCCTGGATTACAATCCAGTAACAAGCAGCAGAAAGCTACAGCATTGCACAACCAGCACGTCCCAAACCCAAAATCAAACGGCTCAGTTCAGTGAGGCAGGACTCCTGCATTTCCCAAGGGCCTCGGAAATATTCTGACATAATTCCTGACAGCTCACTGTGGCCAGAGCCAGCCCTGAACTGTTGCCATTTGGGAAAGAAGCACTTGTACCAGCTGGATGCCTTTAATATCCCACTTGGAAGAATGACCTCGTCTCCTTAAGGCTGAGTTTGTCCTCACTGGGAAGTTTTTAGGAGTTGGGTACTGGGAATTTGAGGTTGTAGTCAACATCAAACCAAGCTGCTGAAAGGGGATGTCAGGATTTTCCATTCCCTCTCCACCAAGCTTCGCCCAGGGAAGTGCTGATCAGAGACAAGCTGTCTGTGTTTACTGCCAGCAAGGAGACTGAAATGACAGACAGAAGACAAACACTAATTTAATGTTCATGTAGAAAATATCTGACTGCCCACTGATATTGCTGATCCATTCTGTTGAAGAGCATGGAAAGACAAACTGCTCAGTGTCTTTACAGCAACGCTTCTCTCCCATCATTTAGGCTCGGTATATTTGAGATTTTTCTTGAGGTCCAGTGAAAAGATTACCTAAGAATTTCTGCTTTCAGGTAAAATGGTGCAAGTTTGTCAGCTCTTCAGACACAAAGAAAATCTTAGGTGGACCTGGTGATTCAAATGGCAAATAGAACAAAGCCCAATCATAAGCACATAAAAGATCATGGTTTTTTGAGTGGTGACTTCTGCCTTCTAAATGCAGGCCTGGCCATAAAGGAGACATTTGCTCCTTAGTGAAGATTCTAAGAAACACTCAAGTATAAGATCTTCAGTGCCTGAAGCATGACTTTCTGATACAGGCCAGCACTCAGAGAAGTTCAGACAGCAGGATTCTAGTCCAGGACTTACTGGGAAAGACGACCTACCAAGATGACAAAGGGTACCCATGGATACACCTGTACTGCTCAAGAGAAGGGAAAATGACTGAGTGAAAACTCCATTTGCGCCTATTTTTCTTGGCTCTTTCACTGAGATAAGGGAAGAAATATATTATTAGCCAAGTCAAACCAACTGCTACCCCACCTTTATACAGACTCTTTCTAATCTGTAGCTAAAACTGTGTCATACTACAGGATAGTCACAGACATAGTCTTTCCAGGCATCATTTTTATACCACCTCAAAATATGTATAGTTTTATATGTTGGTTAAGGGTACTCAGAGGTACAGCTGTCACTGGTTACACACTGAGAGCCACTTTTACCTCACAGACACACACCTAAAGCACAACTGATTCAGCAGAGCTGCATTTGTGCTTTCAGACATGATTTTACTGCCATAAATGGAGCACTGACACATTTGCTCAGGCAGTGTAAGACAACAGAAATCCCTACCTTAACCAAAACAAATAAACTCTGCAGCATTGCAGTCAGTAAATTGTAATTAAGAAGGTGGCAACATAAGGGTGGCTGTTCACAAAATCCCACTGTAATTATGCATAGTTTATGGCTAAACTAATGGGATGAACAATTTAAATTAATTACCAACTCTGCCAAGGTACCCATCTATTCCCAAGTCTATTAATTAGAATCAATTTAATCCCCACTGGGATAAAGGTCAAACAACATGTAGTTGACCCTTTTCTCCTGGCGTCAGTGTTATCAGCCAATGGATCTGGCAGTGCCTGGGTCTGACTTGTTCAACTCTTCAAGATGTTGACAGGATGCTTTGAAGAACAGAGTCTGGGCCCAGCTAAAAAAAAAATCTCTAATAATTTCTGCTTTATATTCCTGGTAAGAACGGGTTTAAAAATGCCAGGGCTTATTCTCTCTCGGTGGTCAGCTCTGAGGCTGTTGTTCTCTGTCTTGAAAAGATTTTCTTTTCAGTCTTCCTTTCCTGCAGAAAACCTCAAAGCAGCAATTGTGTTAGATTTGTGTCTTCAATTTGGGACAGGAATCAAAGTGAAAGTGAACACTTAACACTAACTAGCATTTGTTACTGGATTTTAAAACAAACACTCAAACTTATACTCAATACTTAAACTCAAATACTCAATAATCATTAGCTGACATTTTCAAACTGCCCAGAGGGAAAGATACCAAATTTCTAGACCCTTGTCCAGTTTTATGAGAAGCAATCAAGAGAACTGTTACTTTTTTTCTTCTCCCCATCACTCCTGCAGAATTAATTAACTGGCTGCTTCTGTGAACTTCATCATTATCATCTATTTGTCCTAATTCTTCGATTTTTTGGGGTTTTATTTTAGGGTGTTTTTTTAGTTGCCTTTATGCTTTCATTCCTCTCAGGTTACTGTCAGGCCAAGTTCCTGGTATTTACTCTGGCAGTTTGATGTAAAAACAGATAGTTCTTGATATGCTGACTTTTGAATGTTGCTGATCTATTTGAGAAATGGAATTCAGAGTGTATTTAGAGTTCTCTAAGTTCCTCTTTTGTAATTTTACTATCCACTGCATAGTATCACTCTAATAAAGCAGATTTCCACAGCAGCCTTAAGAATAATAAAATCTTTGATTCCATTAAAATGTTTTAGTCAAATGCTTAGGACTGTATGCATGGATTATGGTCACTCTTAAAGCAAATTGCTGTGCCTGGCTAATTAAATCAGACATTAGCTCAACAGCATGTTTGATTCTTTTATAATGCAGTAAAACCTACCTACAGTGCTTCAGATGGAAACAGTTCTACAAGTCTGAAATTTTTCTAGCCTGTGCCAGAGCCATGACATAAATGCAACATAAATACTCAGCAGCACTTTTACAAGTCACTGTAGGTGATGAAACTACACAAATAAAATAGGGATGAATCACTTCAGATAAGTGGCATGAAACATCATGGCCCAAAACGTTCCTGTCAGCCCTGCAGTTCAGAAAATCCACCTTTTTCCTTCCTGTGGTACAAATGAGACTGAGAATCATGGAATCAGACTACGGCTGAGGCTCTGGACCTCTGGATGTCCTCTGGTCCAACTCCCTGCTCAAGATCAAGCACCTCATCTACTGCTTTGACCAGGTCAGCTCATTTTGAATTTCACTGCCTCCTCCTCCTCCAGCTTGCCAGATCCGAGCCTCTGTTTTCACTTTCTAGGTATTCACTTTCACTTTACCCATACTCCCTTCACCTTTCATTTAGCATTAGGTCTACTGCAGCCTTTACCTCCCAGCATTAATTTTTAAAACAACCTGTTTTCTACCAAACTTCCCGCACCTCTCTAAACATTCTTCAAAACTCTTTACTGCTACTTTTCAAACCTCACCTTAAAACTTCCATTGCTAAGATGCCTCTTCCAAAACTTTAAACTGGCTCAGCAAGTGGTGCTGCAGTCTCTGGTTTTCATCAGCAGAGAGTTCTGTGTTGGCACTCATTGTCACCTTTTGGTTTTTATCTCCACTGTCACATTTATTTATTCTATCCCTGCCAGCCCTGAGGTCAGCATCATCTTTTGCTGTTGCTCTTATAAAGCACATTTAGCATCTTTATGCTAAACAGTCTTTGGTGTGAAGTCAGTTTTTGAGGCACTGCAATGACATTAATATATAACCTCATCTTTAAAACTTTAAGATTTTTTTACAGCATTGGCACAGTCCTTGTATTTAGTGGGAAGCCTCATTTAACTGCCTTGGTGCCAGACCTTCAGCATGTTAATAAGTGCTGGATCTTGGTGTGCCAACACAGCATGGCCTCAATTGGGACAATATTTTCTCATTACATCACTGTATCTTGATGGGAGATGACAAGACTGTAACTCTGCAAGTACCACTTCTTGTTAACATTATTTATTCTCCTTACAACATATCCAGCAGCAAAAGACAGGTATGTTCCAAATTATAAGTTAAAACAGCTCCAGTCCAAGCTGCTTCACAGACACCAAAGATCTGAGAGCTGATAAATCCTGGTGGTGCCTGCCAGGCAGAGACACTTATTCAGCATATTATTCCAACTGCTGGCCTTGGCACCAGCACCCAGCACAGGCTTCATGCCATCACAGCCTGGGACTCCAAACAAGGAGTCTTGTGCCCATCCTTAAATCCAATCAACAAAGTAGGGAGCTGCCAACAGGAAGCCATTAAATAAAGCTGCCGTCAGGATGTAATCTTTGGAGAAATGAAGCCTTTCTGGAGACCATAAAGCCACCCAGTCAGATCTATGCTCTCATAGTTTACCAAAAATTTCAAATTAATGTATATTTCACATGACGTGGAAAAACATTCACTCCCCAGCTCTTCTCATGTACTTCTGGTTGCTGATAAGTTGTGACACGCTCTACTGGTTCATTGTAAGATTAAGTGCTTAAATTTAAGGAAGATTAAAGTAACCATCATTTAACATATCCCTGAAGCTGCTGCATTCCTATGGTGGCTTCTTTCCAACCACACACACAACAGCAGAGATTAATCACTTACAACCTCATATTTGCACTACAGGTAAATATTCTCATTACACTGAAATATCTACACATAGAAAATGTGCACTTTCCTTTTAGATTACATTATCCTTTTCACACAATGTCAGATTGTCTTTTCCAAATGGTCACTTTTTTGCATTTCAGAGAGACTGCACAGAAATCCATTAGACACATGGGCTGTATGTCACTGTGGTATCACCACAGGGCAGAAAAAGCATTCAGAATGGGGACAGATGCTTACCTGGCAACAGTTTCTTAGCACTGAAATTGAAATACATATATATATATATAAATATATAAATTTTACACTGAGTCTTTTAAAACCAGGCCACCTTAAATGTAGTGCACCACACTGGCATATTGCACTGGGTAATGTACATCAGAACTGTGTCCTGTGTCCATTTCTTTTATGAACCTAATTTTAAAGGCTTTTTGATTTCATTACATTAAGTCATGATGCCTGCTAAAAACAAGTACATGGTGATTAATCAGATTCTGAGGAAAATCAGGTCCTCTCAGGTCTGAGAGCGTGCCATTTTAAACCAGCTCTTTCCCTTCCATCAGGGCTAATATTCTCTGGGGTGGCCAGATCAGGTCTAGTCATGTTCTGAGCTGAGAAGGAATGAATGTGTCAGAAATCAGTTATTACTTGCAGAACAAAAGTGTCTCCTTGACAACTGGCCCAGCACATGGGATTTTAAAGCTGACAGAAGCAGAAGGGCTTCCTAGGGTTCCTGAAGGGATCTCATGCCTTCCCCACTCCCCCAGCACACGGTCAGGAATTATGCACTTTGTACATTACAAAAGAAAGGGTTCCAGGTTTGGAACACATCTGGATAAAGAAGTCTGGGGCATATTTCCATTCCAGTGCACCAGGAATTTGATGCCAGGCAAGAGATACTCTCCAGTGCAGTTTAGCAAGACTCTTCTACAGGCTCTGAAAGTGCAACCAGAGATGAATGTTTGAGAGTGACCAATATTTTAAGACATTTTGGAATGAGAACTCTTACTGAATCCATGGGAGACTCTCATATCTTTTGTCCTGCACCTCAAAAAAAGTCACAGCTCTGAAACAGCAGCAGTGGCTGTCTTTTGCCCTCACTTCAGGAGATTGGTTTTAATTTAATATCCAGCTCTAGTCACAGTGCAGTTGATCATACAGCACTGGTATGTGTTATAAAGAAGCTTTTAGAAGGAATATACTAATTCATATGAATCAGGACAATAATATATGGGCCATTCACTTAAGAGTTGGACTCGATAATCCTTGTGAGGTCTCTTCCAACTCAGAGTATTCTGTGAAATCTGTGAACTAATATGTTAATGTGATTCGTAAAGACCAAAGTGAAATATTCATACACCCACAGATGCAATTTGTGTGGGAGGAGCATGCCATTGATAAACTCATCTCAAAACTTGCCAAATTTTCCATTACTGGGAATACAAGGCTAAATTCTAAGACCTGATACCATTTTCTTTACATAACTCCTCTCCAATACTCTCAGCCTAAACACAAAATAGCCTCAAATCTTACTCAGCTAAACCCCTCCAATTACACAAGGCTTTCAAGCACTTGTAATTCCTCTGAGGTTTTCAGTTCTGTTGGAGAAAGTGAAACACTGAGGGAAACTCCAGGTTCCAGCAGCAGTGTAGGCTTGCACAGTTCTCATCCATCCCTTCGTTGGTGTTACTTCCTCCCTCAACTTCCCAGCCCAATTGTCACTGAACTGAAAGAGGACAGCATAACCAAACAACAAGAAATCTTCCAAAATGCAGACACTGAGTTCTGACTTTGAAAAATGCTGCGAAAATACCAATGGAAAGAACAGTTGAGATTTCAGGGCTGTTGGGTTTTTCTGGAAAGGTCCTTGAAACTCTTCCAAAGTAACTGTCAGATAAACAAGAATACTAAATTACATTCTAGAGCTGGGGAATCTGTTTCAGTCCTATTATTAACATCTTTTTCAGTTACTTTTATTAGGTTTTGTTGACATTTAACAATGCAGAATACCTAAGAACCAAGCATCCCTTTCCTGTTCAATCATACCTCAAATTAGATAATCTGTGAACAAAGTAAATTAAAATTTACAAGGAGAAATTTTAGAGATCAAAGTTTTCTGAAAGAAAATCTTACAAAGATCAAGACATACAAAAGACACAGGAATCAAAACTTCTTCACTAGAGACTATCAAAACCAGGACTGACAACTTGCTGGCAAAGGCACTATACTGAAACTTCTGTAGGAAAAGCAAATAGCTTTGAGGAAACCAGGCACAGTTTCCCACTCGACTGAGCAGTGAATGAACCCATTCAGCCCCTACACCCCCTGACTGCTCACATCTGCAGAGGGCTGTTCTCCAACACAAGAAATACTGTTCAAAGGGGCCAGTCTTTCCAATATTAACTGGATTATACAGTGCAGGCTTTGCAAAACACCATTAGGCTTTGGAAGTGGATTTTTATTTCATAGGCATTAAATCATAAACTCATAAAAGTCTCTCCTTCTCCCATTTCATTAACACAGACATTCTCTGCCATTTTGGCTCACCAGAGTAGCAACAGCTCTGAGCCTTGACAGAGCAACCAGTGTGTGAGACTGAGGCAGAGGTGATGCTTCACTGACCAAATACTTTTAAGGTACAGTCAAATTCTCAAAGTTGAAGCAAGCAGAAGTGAGGATTTTGAATTTTGCAAGCAGCCAAGAAGGGACTGAAAGCAGAAAGTCAATTTCTCCAGTGATTCAGCCACAGCAAAGTAGCTTCTCAGCCAGCACTTATGAATCTGGACACATCTCTGGGAAGTTGGATTACAACACTTGAACACTTCCGGAGAAAAGTCAGTGCTGTTCATCCCTCATAATAACACTAACATGTCCTGGATCATCTGTAACCACTTCATCCCTGCATAGAGCTCATTCACATGCTCTTGGCTTTTTCCAGAAGTGCTCCAGGAAGCATTTCAATACACAGCGCCTCCCAGGACCAAGTAGTTCTTGACAACTACTTGAAATTACAAATGGAGTATGGATCCTCTGACTTCTCAGTGTACACTTGAACAGGAATGATCTGATGATTAAAGTCTCTCATTGCCTAAAAACTGCTGGCAGTCTTAATTGAAAAAAAACAACATACACTTCTGAAACTGCAAATAGAACTGGCACTGCTTTGTGCCCTTATTGGCTATTTCTTCAGAGGCCAAAAAAAACTTTGAGGAAAGAAACATCACTTGAGAAGGAAATGTCTCTTAGACATTTATCTATCTAAGTCACATTTGAGGCACAATGGCAGAGCAATGGGGGCAAAGCATGGGAATCAGGATGAATTTACAAGATCATGCCCAAGAGACTTCCATTCCATTAGACTGAGAATTTTCATCTCCATGCTCATCAATCAAGCACAAGACATTGTATTTCCATTTGCATAAACCCTTTTGGGATTTATTTCTTGTCATCTTCATAGCTTAAAATGCAAGATCAAATTTTACAGTAGAGGAGTTGCAGATGTGACAATTCATAATCTTGTGAAATACAACACTTGCCACCTTGCTTGAACACGGCTCCGATACATCTCACTTGTGAGCAACAAAACCAGCCTCTGAAACGGAGTGTAAGATGAAATCCAATCCAGTCTAATTACCAGAGAAGTTTTATATCCTCACAGTCCCAACTAACTTATCTTTCTGAAGATTCTAATCTCAAAAATATGGTTATATATCGCCGCCTACCTCCAAAACCCCGCCACTATGCCTGTGTGCGCAGGCGCTGGGAGCACTTGGTCAGGACTCACTGCACACCCTCCACCAGAACCTGAGCCTGTGGCACTGCTGCCAACCATGGCAGGCTGGGCTTGGCCCCACAATTCCATGCCTTTGCTGGAAGTCTTTTTTTGAACTTGGAATATGGTGACTACGCCATCTGATAATCAGAATCTGTTCTAAGTTATTAATTATGATCAATAATTCAAGCTTTGCATATTACTGTAAGGCAGTTAACACTGTAAAAAGAGAAAAACAGTCAGTTTTCACAAGCCTTATCAAAAGATGACTTGCTAGACACTCCAAGGCTTTTTCATTTCTTTTTGATTGTCAAAGGCAAAGCATAAAATTGAAGAGGAGTGCCAAGCAGAAGGTTGTGCATGGTACATGGTACTGCACAAAATCCAAAAATTTAGGGTTTAGCACAGAAGCAGGAAAGAAATGAAATCTCATAGCAAAGGGAATGGAAACTACCACACGTAGGTAAAATTGGCATTAAAACTACTAAGGAGATGAAGCCAACTTTGGTGTTCTCACCACAGGCTGGCAGGCAGTGCCACTACCAGGGGGATCAGAACTTGCTGAGTGCCAAATATGACTCACTGGACACCATGATATAACTGAAAAGAACATCTAATTCAAATTGAGTCAATGCATTAAACACCTTGATGACGCACATGAAAACATCCCAAAAGGCAAAACACCCCGAAGTTCTAACCAGTAACTAGCAACACAGAGCATTTCAGAACATCCTATGAGACGAGTACAAAGGTTCCCAGTAATTATTCTCATGTAGTCTGTATTCTTTCCTTGTACAATACATAGGGATGTTGTAGATAGGACATACAGACAGAATACAGTCTGTGTCTGTCTACAGTAATTCCATCCTCAGCTCTCTCTCTCCAACAGCTCTGTCTCCTTTTGGCCCCTGTCCCCTGGCTCCTCAGGGCCATTGTTCAGCTCCCAGCTCAACTGCAGCAAAACAGCTCTTAAATGTGCTGTAGAAATGGTAGCATTTTAATGCCAGCGCTCAGCATAGCAACCAGCCGCTCTAAATAAATAAATAATGAAGCGTGGTATTCCAACAGATAATATAAATACACCTTCAGCAAATTTCTTGGGTCCAAAGGTCAATCAGCTTGTTTGCTCTGACTCCCAGAATGTGTAAATCTCAACATGATGTTTAAACACAAACACAGACAAACATCAAAGTTCAATGCTGACATATTTTACACCTCAGAGTTACATGCCAGAATAGCTCTGTACCACACAGAGAAAACTGTAATGCATGTGTAAGGAAGTGATAAAACCCTATCCTGAACTAAATCCAAATTTTTTTCTTTAAATAGCCTCTCATTCTGTATTTTTCCTCTTCTTTCTTCTCTGTTTATTCTCATTCATCCTCTCACACAGAGAAGTATTTATGCAGCTGTCTAATTTCACCAGTCCTCCCCCTAATTACCAATAAAAGGGGAGAAGAACTTTCCATCCTAAGACTCATTTCAGGGATGTGTGTTTCTGTATCCCTGACTGATTCACACATAGGAACATACCTGTATTTACAAAACCAGGACGTTTCAAGGTAAATCACCAGTTCCTGAGCAAGAGAATGGACCCACCAGCTACACTGGCACTTCTGGGCTGCTGTGCAGACCGGCCACGCTCAGCCTCTCTCCTAAAGGCAATGTGCAAATAATCCCACAGCTTCCACTCAAACTGTGCTCTTCTTGCCAGGTTCTCATTCATCTTCCCCTTGAACAGCTCTGGGCTGTCCAAAAGTGAAATACAAGGGACATCAGGAAGCACAAGAAATTAATTTCACGACTGGAAACCCAGCAGGGTGAAAGGGAACACTTCTCCCCACTGTCCCAGAGCCACCTGCCCCTCTTCTCTGGGGTGATACGCCTGGATACGATCCTGATGGATGAGGGCTCACTGTACATGATCCCCATGCCCAGCAGTGCCAGGAAGCAGCCCAGGAAACAGCAATGGAAGTGTGCACTGGCTCCAGGCATAGAATTGCTCAGCTCTCCTTCCCCTGCCACAGGAAACCTGGGCTGAGGCAAAAACGTCTCCTTTGTCAGCAGGGGGGGATTCACGAGGGAGATCTTTCTCACAATCGCGTTTTCACGGATGGGATGGGGAAAGGCGGGACGCAGGGAAGGAGGAGTGGGCAACTTCTGAGATGGAACTGATGTAATGACTCAGTTCTGCAAAACGAGAGCTGCTCTCACCTTTTCCAAGCGATCCCACCAGTCCCACCTAGAGGTGGGGCAGCAGGGCTCCCTGGCAGAGCAGCAGGTGGGCGCTCCCCCTCCCCTCCCTGCTCACCTTCCTGGCTCCTCTCCGGGCGAATTCCCGGGCCAGGTGCCGGCCGATGCCGCGGCCCCCGCCGGTGACCAGCACGTTCTCCCGGGACAGGTCTCGCAGCTTGGGCGGCAGCACCAGGCACACGGCAGCTTTCACCACCAGATACACCATCTGCACCGGGAACAGCAGCAGGGCGCCCAGCCACTTCCAGATCATCCTCTTCTCCCAGGCAAAGTTCTCTTCCAAACCTCCACAAAACCAAGGTGACAGAGAAAGAAAAGCAATGCCCTTCATGCACCCCCGGGTGGGTGACAGCTCTTCAGCCCCCTTCCAAAACTTGGGGACAAGAGGTTCTTGGACTGGAAAAATCCTTCCCTCCCCCTAAAAAAAAATGGGGGTAGGAGTAAAGTAGTGCAGAAGACCAAGTCACTCCCCTGTTTCTTGATCGGTGTCCTCTGGGATTGTCACACGCAGGTAAAACAGCTTCCTTGCTTTTTAACTGGAAAGCTTTTTTTTTTTTTTTTTTTTTTTAATTGAGAGGGGGAAAAAAAAAAGTAGAATTAAAAGTAACCATACATCCCTCCGCTGCAAAGACCCACATAAAAATCCAGTATCCAAACGGAAGGTTTTTATATTTAGAAAAATAAAATAAAGCAGCCTATGTCTCCAAATTTCAGCCTGCAGTGCCTTCCAGGCAGCTCATTTCTATTCTTAGACTCAGGAAATTGCTTAAATAAGACAGAATTGCCAGGACCTTCTTTTTAAGAAGGGCTCTATTCAGGGTGAGGTTGCTGTTTTTGTTTGAGCATCTATAAATATCTGCAGACGTTCTGTCCTGAGCCGGTTGCAAAGGTTGAGCCGGTCCCTGCCTCGCTCTGCCCCCTCTCCCGGTTTTCCACTTGGAGCGCCTGATCACAGAGCAGGATTACGCCGTGCACGACTCCAGCTCTTACTCATTCCTGCCTATGGCTGTCTCTGCCGCTCAGGGCCGCGGCGCTGGGGAGCTTTTATACCCCATTAATCCTGATTGACAGTTCAAGTGTCGGGGCGATTTCACTACTGTTCCTGGGAGTGGCTGCAGCTCTGCCCTCCCCCGCCGGCCGCCGCCGCGCCGCCGGCTCGCTGCGGCTCTCGGTGCTGCCAGCGCGGCCGGCAGGGCCAGCTGCGGGCACCCCGGGCCAGCTGCGGGCACCCCGGGCCACCTACGGGCACCCAGTGGCACCTGCGGGCACCCCGGGCCAGCTGCGGGCACCCCGGGCCAGCTGCGGGCACCCTGGGTTTGCTGAGGGCACCCCGGGCCAGCTGCGGGCACCCAGGGCCAGCTGCGGGCACCCCGGGCCACCTGCGGGCACCCCGGGCCAGCTGCGGGCACCCTGGGTTTGCTGCTGGCACCCGGGCCAGCTGCGGGCACCCTGGGCCAGCTGTGGGCACCCAGTGGCACCTGCGGGCACCCCGGGCCAGCTGCGGGCACCCAGTGGCACCTGCGGGCACCCCGGGCCACCTGCAGGCACCCTGGGCCACCTGCGGGCACCCCGGGCCACCTGCGAGCACCCTGGGTTTGCTGCGGGCACCCCGGGCCAGCTGCGGGCACCCCGGGCCACCTGCGAGCACCCTGGGTTTGCTGCGGCACCCCGGGCCAGCTGCGGGCACCCCGGGCCAGCTGCGGGCACCCTGGGTTTGCTGCGGGCACCCCGGGCCAGCTGCGGGCACCCCGGGCCACCTGCGGGCACCCCGGGCCAGCTGCGGGCACCCCGGGCCAGCTGCGGGCACCCTGGGTTTGCTGCGGGCACCGCGGGCCACCTGCGGGCACCCAGGGCCAGCTGCGGGCACCCTGGGTTTGCTGCGGGCACCCCGGGCCAGCTGCGGGCACCCAGGGCTTGCTGCGGGCACCCAGTGGCACCTGCGGGCACCCCAGGCCAGCTGCGGGCGCCCTGGGTTTGCTGTGGGCACCCCGGGCCACCTGCGGGCACCCCGGGCCAGCTGCGGGCACCCCGGGCCACCTGCGAGCACCCTGGGTTTGCTGCTGGCACCCGGGCCAGCTGTGGGCACCCAGTGGCACCTGCGGGCACCCCGGGCCAGCTGCAGGCACCCCGGGCCAGCTGCGGGTACCCTGGGCTTGCTGCGGGCACCCAGTGGCACCTGCGGGCACCCCGGGCCAGCTGCAGGCACCCAGTGGCACCTGCGGGCACCCCGGGCCAGCTGCGGGTACCCTGGGCTTGCTGCGGGCACCCAGTGGCACCTGCGGGCACCCCGGGCCAGCTGCAGGCACCCAGGGCTTGCTGCAGGCACCCCGGGCCGCCTGGGGGCACCCCGGGTTTGCTGTGGGCACTGCGGGCCAGCTGCGGGCACCCCGGGCCAGCTGCGGGCACCCTGGGTTTGCTGTGGGCACCCCGGGCCAGCTGCAGGCACCCAGGGCTTGCTGCGAGCACCCCGGGCCACCTGCGGGCACCCAGGGCTTGCTGTGGGCACCCCGGGCCACCTGTGGGCACCCCAGGGCCACCTGCGGGCATCCCGGGCCAGCTGCAGGCACCCAGGGCCTGCTGCGGGCACCCCGGGCCAGCTGTGGGCACCCCAGGCCACCTGCGGGCTCCCAGGGCCAGCTGCGAGCACCCTGGGCCAGCTGCAGGCACCCCGGGCCAGCTGCGGGCACCCAGGGCCACCTGTGGGCACCCAGGGCCAGCTGTGGGCACTCCGGGCCACCTGCTGGGACCCTGGGCATGCTGTGGGCACGCTGGGTTTGCTGCAGGTACCCTGGGCCACCTGCGGGCATGGGGGGCAAGCTGCAGGCACACTGGGCTTGCTGAGGGCTCATGCCATGCTGGACTTGTTGTATGCCATGCTGGGCTTGCTCCACGTTGCCCTGGGCTCCCTTGTGCATGCCACGCTGGGCTCTCTGCAGGAACCAAAGTGCTCTGTCAGCAGGGCAGGCAGCCCCTGCCTCCTCCCTCCCTGCCTGCACCAGAAAGGTGCCCTGGTGTCACCCGAGCCTGGGGAAAAGCAGGTCCAGGACAAATCAGGGCTAAGGCTGAGTTCAAGGGAGCCATCTCTGCCACATGGAGCTTTGACAGGGAGCTGCTTGCCCAAAATCAGCTGGTGTGTGGAAGGGCAAAGCTGCTTGCAGCCCTAGATTACCAGCTGACCCCAGCCTAGGCTGATCATCATCAATATCCAGTACCACCGGAACAGTGTTTTTCTGGATAACATGACACCTCATGGATTTTCCATGCTGGGAGATGCTTGCTTTGCAGAAAACTGGAGATTTAGCAGTGGGCAGTGAAAAAGGCAGGCTCTGAATGACAGCAGGAGACTCACCCTTCAAAAAAGGGTGGTTTTTGTCCGGTGAGAAGGGCGTACCCAGAAGGTCTCCACAGCACTTCAAACTCTGCTGTACTAGGGGAAAGGGCAGAGTGTATTCAGCAGCTCCCCCGGGTCCCTGGCTGTTTGCACTGTCAAACATTAGACAGGGAAGTTATGATTTCAGTTGTACAGATGCAGCTTTTCTGAGGAAGCTGTAACTGCACATTCATGCCCAGCCAGGAGCTGTGGCAGCAGTCAGAATTAACCTAAAATGCCAAGCTTTGAGGATATCAAAAGATCTCAAGGATGTCAAACCTCACAGTGTTGTCTTCACAGCTGGGCTGGAAAGAAATTCGGGTTTATATCTGCAGGTATCACTAGGGTTCATCAACATGAACCCAGTCCACAAGTTCACTCGGGTCTGGAGCCAGATGCACTATCCTGGGAAGCCATCTAGAGGTAAACTCTGGAATGAAGGGAAAACTGCGCCTAAAAACATTCTCAAACCTCTTCCCATCTCTAAGTCACTCAAACACCACCTCAATGGACATTTGAATCTAAGCATCTGTGGAAGAGAGAGGTGAGTTTGGACGCCGAATCCCTTTAAAAATGAACTCACTTTTCTTCTTTGGAATCAAACAGGTATTTTTGAAAGCAGGCATTCAAAGTGGCCATGTGGGAACAGAGTGTTTAGGGTTTTTTGTTGGCAAAAAGAAGGGCAGCCAAGTTTCTGGTGCCCCCCCCACATTTAACAGCTATATCACACAGATTTTTTAAAATAAAAAATATGAAAAATACCTAAATCCTTGAATTTCAGCTCTGTTAAAAGTTCCACGAAAGTTTTAAGGGAAGGAAAAAAGGAAATAAAATTGAGAAGAGAAACTTGCACAATTTTTACCTTTAACTGGCAGGTTACCTCATATGAAATAAGCCATATGACTGTCACTGCATAATCCTAGTGTCAGGAGAGAGGGTTTTGAAGAGAAGACGAAGCATCCTCACTGGAAACTGTCTGTGCATACTGTCAGAATCAGTGAGTGTTCCCGAACTCAGCCGCATCTGAAACAACCAGAGAATTTCCATGGCCTGCTGGCAGCATTTAGCACCTCGGTGTGTTTTTACAGGAATACCTCTAGAAAGGCAGCTCGGGGAGGCACCTGGCATTACAATTTTCCTCTCAGTCCAACAGCTCTGGAGGGGAGAGGGAAATTACCCAGAGAACCCAGTGTCTGGCTTAGACAGGAATGACTCAGTGTCTGGACTGGGAACAAATATAACAACTTTCTGGTACGGAAATAAAGAGCAGTGTTGAAAATGAAAGGATATGAACTCCATCGAAGTATATTTGGTTTTTTTGATTCCTGAGTTCACTCTCTTTGTGCTTAAAGCACCACAGACACATTTAAAACAGAAAGCTCATCAATATTGCAGAGTTAACTTGTTTAGATTTAAAAGAAAATTAATTATTAATGTAAAACATTTGCAGGTCCTTTGAAGCCAGGGGGAACAGAATAACATTGTGACCATTTATTTCATGTGTCTATCTCCAGCTTGAATAATAATCTAAATATGCGTTTGAAGAGATTTTTTTATTCATGATTTTGACCTATGTACAAAGTTGCTACCACATTTGGATTGGGAGTTAAAAACCAGTTCTAGATATATAACATTTTCCTAACCTGCTCTTCAAATTTCATTGAAGTATGAACTATTTTACTTCTTTACTGCTTTAGATTTACCTTGAAGCAGTGAAAATGAGTAGATGCTACATTGTACATACAAAAACAAGAAGCAAAAGCAGATTTATAATAAAACTGAAGTTAGTGCATCTTGCACGTAGTAAATAAAGACTATATGCAAGTTATTTTAAAATTCATGTAATTCAACCAAAAAGTCAAATAGCTTTAAATACTACACATACTACATGCGAGAGCATTAGAACTTTAGAGGTATTGTCCCTTTTAATTGCATTTCTACTCTGAAAAGGAAAAAAAAAATAGGGATATTCCGGAATTTCACCTGAGTTTTGTACAGCTATCTGATTTTTGTACTGCACTTTTTCTTGGCAAGAGGTCTTTTTCCAAACTGTCACCTTTACAAAACGATCATGAACTTTTATTCACAAAGTCCACCTCTGTCAGTGAGACTCCCTAAGCTACACTTTCATATAGGGCTGATTATCCAAGGTGTTTTCAATACTGCTGGTACAAAGGGACACTCAGCACGTTACCCTTTGTGAGGGTAACAAAGATCTGTCACATCAGAGCTGTTCTCTCTAATTATCAGTCCCAAGCTGTCCAAAAGTGAATCCTGTCCCTGTTTCCACTCAGAAGTCCTAAACCAGTGCCCTGAAGTATTCCATAGGCAGGCCTGTTAATTCTGTGAAATTGCATCATCTTCAGAATTCATTTTGCATTTTCAGCAGTTGCTTCCTACACAGACACTCACAACAAAGTATAAACTGAAAAAACAACCAACACAACAACTTTTTTAAAGCCATTTCCATGGCACTTTTAACTATGTTTATTCCAGTTTACGAGAGCAAGAAGGTAGTCAGGCTGTCTGGCACACGGTGGGATTCTTGGGGTGGTCCTCTGCAGGGCCAGGAGTTGAACTTTGATGATCCTTTATGGATGTGTTCCAACTTGGGATATTCTATGATTCTATGTAATGTATTTCAGTGGTAATTCAAGCCAGTTTTGGCTTCCATTTGTTGGTTTAGATTTCTGAGTTTGTACTTGTGTAGCTTTTGGACTGTACTTAGTGTAGATTTACTCATATTCTCAATAAGAGTCATAGAAACCAATTTTTTCTGACTTGTGGTGGCTTGAAGGAAAAAACAGCAGTGAACAGCACATTTACCTCCAAAACAAGTTGATACACTCTCTGTACACATCACTTATATGACAAAGCTCCATTTTTGCAGGAAGATGTTACCTGGGTTTTTGAAGAGGCTCAGGCAGTGTCTGAATGCTCACAGTTCATGTTGCATATGTATTTATAAGTAGAACTGTGTTCATAGAGCCTTTGAAGCCAAGTTTCTACCAGCCTTGGAAGGCTGTTTGTACAAATGAGGTTGCTAAACTGCAAGAACTTTTGAAAGGAAAATGAGCTGGAAATTAAAACTATGCTTGAGGCACTTCTGAAAGCCATTTGGGCTAACAATTCTGTGTTTTCAACTTAAAAACCCCCACTCAGATATATACAATACAAACCTGGGAAAACCGAGCAGCAGTTCCACAATAGAAAGGCTGTGTGACTACGGTCTCAAGTAATGCCATTTTTTTTACATCAGTGCAGGGTTTTTGATCATAGACAATCTATCACGATCACAGAATAAAACTTAAACCTCCTTTAAAAAAGGAAAACCTTTTGCCAAGCTGATCTGGTTTTTGTTAGATGAAGTACTGCTGTCAGATTTGGATAAATCAAGAGCTAAATTTTTGTGCTTCTTGATTTCATTCTTCCCTTGTGTTCACATTTTCCATTTGAAATGTGTCCCAGTGGTTCTGTGATTTCACACTGTCCTTCTATATGCTATTAAGAGTCTGATACTGTTGCCTTCTAAGTTCTGCCATGGACTAAGCTCAAAGGAACTGGGTTTCTGGTTAACATCCAGCCTGACAGCAAAGTCTGCATCAGGCCTTTTACAAAAATCTGCATTTTGATGTCTTAGGGCTTTCCCAGGGTCTTACAACAAAGCAGTGTCATGAGTAAAGATATAAAAATGTCTTACTGAGTAATTCTAAATTCTAGGTAACATCCCTTTGTAGATTCAAGTGTAAAAATAATTGTCTTTATAAGCAGAAGTTTACACAGTGCTCACAGGGGCTCTCTGGAATTCAAAGGCATGTGGTACTTGTTCCACTTGCTGAGTTGTTTTCATACGTGTTAGAATTTGTCATTTGTTGTAACTGCGCTTGCTTTTCCTCACCTATCTGTGATTAGAAGCCAGATCTCTCAACATTTTAGGCTGCTTCAAGAGAGAACAATACAAAACTACCCCATGTGAACAGGAATGGAGTGATCATGTTTATTAACCTGATTGAGTCATCTTACCTTCTCTTTGGTGCCTTTACTCACTCTTAGGCCAGTGAATATTTACCCATTCCTTCTGACTAACTCTTCAGTCCTGACAAAACTTCTAAGACATACAAGGAACAGGGGAAACAGAAGAATTATGTCTTTAAGGCTCTTAAAATTAGAGAAAATCCTGAAATCCTACTAAACAAACGTGACATCAATTTTGACAAAATGAACAGCAAGCTTGTGACAAGTTTGCACTGGAAACTTGTAAACTAGCTTAGAAAGGAAATCTCAGGATAAAATATTCTCCAAATTCCTTCTAAAAATGTCTTTTTAAAAGAATTCCTTACATGCAGCTGTAACTTCTTTTCAGAGGGAGAGGTTCACTAACACGTACTGAGGTAAAATAATTCTGGGCCTCTGACTGTCTGAAGTTTCTTCATACTTGACAGTTTTACAAAAGAAGAGGAATGTTAGGAAGAGAATGGTGGTGTCAAAGGCAAACAGTTTTGACTGGGAGTCTAGGATAGGTCAAGTGTATGAATTGATGTGGGGAAACAAGATCACACTAAAATCAATAAACCCCAAACCTAGATATTACCTCACAGAATATAAAAGTAGCTTTAATTTTTGCTTTAGTTTATGTTGTTTTGTTTTTAAAAAATCATTCGAGTTAGTGTACCCCCACAAGTCTGGATGGAGTAGGGTTGGGAAGGGCTCAGTGAGGTGTCCTACACCTCAGCAGTGGTGTCCTCACTGACAGCTTAGTCAGTTCATTTGCATCAAAATTGGAAAGATGACTGTGATAACATGGTCCAGGCCTGCTGAGTTAAGCTGATAATTCCATGTTATTACTTAAATGGATTTCATTATATTTTTGTCATCTATCTATCTATCTATCTATCAATCATCTATCTATTTATCAATCATCTATCTATCAATAATCTATCTATCTAGTTATCTTCATTTTAAACCACATAATTTAATCATGTGTATTTGCTGACCCCAACTGAAGTTAAGGATTAGACTGATTCTCTTAAGTATCCAGTCTGGTCACTCATCATCCGGTTCTTTATCTCTTATGACTCATTTTGTTTACTCATTGCACACAGCAAAATATTTTTTTACCCCACTGACTAATTCACATTGAAGTTTCTTGCTCTTTGCTGTAATGCATATTTTGTATAAATGGGATTTTTCTAAGCAGATATATTTTATCTGCTTTTTTAAAGTGTGCAAGGAAACTTAGAAAGGACTCACCTTTTTTCAGTGAAGATCTCTCTGAGGGAATACACTACAGGTTGGTTAGCCAAATGCAGAATCCCGTGGCTCATAAAAAGGAGTACTTCTCTGCATGGCCATGATTACAAGCTCTTATAAGGGTTTTTAAATGAAGTATTGGGGAGATTGGTGGGGATAAGAAATGTTTCAGTGTTCAGAGGATAAGCAGAGGTTGTATTGCTTATGTCAAGCTGACCTAATGCTTGTTTGCTTTTTAATGTTACCCATGCAAGTTTTGTCCAGTCACATGGTGGACAGAAATACACAAAGTTATATTTGGTGACTCATTCCTGCACTGTCATCCCCTCCTTTGGTGCAAGCTTTTGGATAGGGTATGCTCTGATCACACCTGAATTACAACCATGGATAACACAGAGTCATCTTGGAAAACACAGCAAAATATGGAGCTGTAAAGATATCAAAATCTTCTCTTTAGAAAGAATCAGTACAGAGGGTTAGGGCCAAAATTCTCCAAGTCTTCTCCAAGGAGAAGTTTCCCTGTGCTAGCATGGCACCATTGGTGAGCCCAGAGCCCCTTGCTGCACACTCAGGCTGGCAAATAACTGAGAGGTCTATGTGGATCTCCAAAAGCAAAATTCCTTGAGACTGAGTTCAGAACGCCTGTTCTAACTGTTCTGGCCAGCTGTCTGCCTCAGCAAGTGAGCAGGAAAAAAGATCAGCACTAAGCAAAAAGCCTTGGAATCATCCTTCAGACCTATTCCAAGAGCAGAACCACTACGATTTCTGACCATGGGGACTGGAGTCCAGCACGGCCACTCTTCCATAGGCTCTGAGACACTCACTGGTACACTTGCAAAACATCCCAGAGAGCTTTTCAGGCACATAAAGCAGATAAAAAATAAACCCCTTTGCAATTTTGTAGTATACAAAAGAAAGGTGTTTCCTGGAAGTGACTGTGCTTGAATCATGCCAAGTGCAGTTGTCACAGCCGGATGTTTGCAGGCTTCCAGCAGCTATCAGTGCTGCCTGAAGGGGAAGGGCAGGGGGAATTTCATATGCAAATGACTTCTCTGTGGAATCAGTCTGGAGGATATAAATAATGGCAGAATCATATCAAACAGTGCCTGATTATTCCCAAAGAACAATGGAATCCTATTATATTCTGGTTTTAATAGCAGGAATTTTAGTTGCTTTTCTATTGCTGGTTTTAATTGCAACTGATCATAATTTCTTCAAGGGAGAGATTCCTTCTGATGTTGACCAGCCAGCAAAACTCCGCCTTTATCACCATATATACACTCTGATAGAAATTCTGGTGAGTTTATCATGCTCTGGGATACTGGGATTTTCAGAAAAGGAAAGACCTGAGTATGAAGGTATGCATCTAAATACTGCAACTACATGTAATGGGAAGCATACAGTAACACAGATTTAAAGGCCAAAGGTTGATTTGGTTTCTATTACCATGTATAAAGCAGCCAGGATGAGGTGAGTTCTTTCAATACTGAGATATCCATTCTTATGTTGCAGTTGTATATCTCCATAATGAAATGACTGGTCCTGTGGATGACAGGAGGGCTGTTCATAATTTACATGAATAATAATAACCCAAATTGCTACGTCTAAATGCACTCTGATATATGTAAGGCGATTTCCTAAATTCTGAGCTATTTGCAGTAATTTTCCTACCCTTTTTTCTGTTCTTACTCTGCAGTCACTGAATTACAGAGTCCTAGTTAAATACCATAGAATCAGGTAGGTTGGAAGACACCTCCAGAAGTCATCTAATTGAACGTCCTGCCAAATCGGGTTTAGGCCTGTTATCACCTATTATCTAAGTACCTGTAAGCCAGACTCACTGTGCTGTGGGCTTTGCCATTACAGAAAGAAACAGCTTTTGCCCAAAAAGCTCTCAAAGTAGGCAATAGGAGTATGTCAGAGCAGCCTAAGCCCTGTCATGTCTGGCATGTAACATGTCAAAAGAAGGCCTGCAGGAAAATCGGAGTGGTTTCTTTGATGTTTGTATGAAGCTCACCTCAATTCTCTAATTCTCAGTTATACAGAAAGAGCACAGGAGCTTGGGCCCACATCCTGGGAGGTGATTTGGGCCATTACAATCTATTAAAGACTTAAGTGGGTTGCTTGAACTTACACAGCAACATTCACCAAATCCAGTGATTGTCCCTGATTCTCCAGTGGTACTTTTCTGCCTTGTCTGCCATGAAAGAAGAGGCTGCTGTCTTTGCATATCTCATACTGCTCTTTGTGTTATGTTATATATAAACTTAATATCACAGTAATACTATAATAGGACAATGTTATTGAATTCTCTAATTTTGCTATTTGGTAGGTGAAAAGATTCTTTCAGGTGATACTTTTTACCCATTTATACAGCTTTTAAGTGCATTATGGAATAAGTGCATATGCTCTCTTCACTGATAGTATGTTCCCTAAACTTCAGCATCCTTGTTCTGAATAGTTTTTAAGATGATTTTCACCGCTTGCTATTCATTGAATCAATCCACTCACCTATTCTTCTTTCAAAAGCCATTAGGCACCTACTGGTACTTTGGGTGCATTCCTGGTTTGTGATTTTGCTCAGAGGAGCAGCCCTCACAGTAAGGACTTCACAGGTTTCTTTTTAAGTGCATAATGCTTTGTGTATGACCCATGTGCAATGAACTTATCCTGCTCATCCTGATGAATGCTGCTTTTCCTGTGCCATAGAGCTGTGCCACCACTGTGCCAGTGATGTGCCTGTACTGTATGCTCCTGTGAAAACCTCTTTTTTCACGATACAAGACAGTCTTTTCCTCTCTTCTTCCACCCTATTTGCATTATCTTAGAAAACCTGCAGCACCAGATAAGTGTGTACCTTCAACCAGAAGGTACAATAAATGATGCTCCTGCTTCATCTGTCTACATCCCCTGTCATGAAGAGATCAAGGACCATGGAAAATGGAAGAGATGAGAGGAAGCCTCCTGGCTTTTGTTTTAAACTACTCAGATCTATGTTCGGACTAACTGTGCATGTTGCACTGTGATATGAAGCTTTTTATTGTGATTGGAACAGCACACTTCAGAGTGACTGACAGAAAGACTGTCTGATGTAGTCCTAAAGTCCATGAAGCTCAAATTGAGTGGGTTTTGCTGCTTTTGGTATGTGATTTTGTAATTATTTTAAAGTAAAAATCTGGTCCCCATATGATCTTCCACATAAAAAGCCAGTTTGTGTTGGAATTGAGGTGTTCCAGCAACTAGTTTTTCAAAGACCATGTTTCACAAGAAAAGCTCTTTTTCATACACATATTAACATTTTAGGACCTGGTTTACGTAATACATTTCACCTACTAACACTGGTCACATCTGTCTAGAAATAGTCAAATCTTTTAGGTTTTGAATGTATTGCTATAGGTTCTGAAGTATTTCCTAATTATTAAGAAGTTTCTTGGTGGAGTACATACCAAATTCCCTCTTCTCCTTCATGACAGTGTTTTCCCTAAATTTGGGGATGCCTCTGTGATGTCAGGAACTCCTAAGACAAGGAAAGGAAAGAGGATATTTAGATATATTTAGATAGGATGCTCTGGTAGCAAGTTTATCATATATATTGCTGTCATCTGAAAGCCCTAAAAAACCTCAAGGATGTTAGAAAATTCAAATGAGGTTAAATGGCAACTCTGCCAACTTCAAACATTCCAAAACCATAACTCTGACAGAAGGACTGACTTAAGAGTCATGAGAATTTTGAAAATTGCTGTTTGGAGAAGATTAGATTCACCCTGTGATTTCTGCCACCATTGCATTGGGTCTTACAGTAGTTTTCCCCTTTGCCTTAAAATGTGCTTTTTCAAATGCAAGGCAAGAACTGTGGCAAGCCATTTGTCTCTTAAACTACCCTAAGCACTCCTGACATTGGTGGCAGAGTGTTATGATAAAACTCCAGATAATCTCTGGATTCCCATCTTTGTTTCTAACTGATTTGCTCCCTCTTCTATGCCTCACGGTGATTTCTTTTATTACTCCTCACCCAACTTGTTTATTGCTGACTGGTTTAGATTATTAGGAATAAAGAATCTGTGATACACAGGTTGAAAATTACAATTTACACAAGCAGAGCTGGTCTTCAGTTTGTAAGGAATTTATACAGAGACTTCTGTGGCTTAAAAAACAACAATACAATTTGTAAATGGCTTGTGATGACTGTGATCATTACAGAAGAATAAATTGCAGTAGTTCAGAACAGCATTTAAGTCACTATGTAATAGGAAGGGAAATGTTATTCTAGCAGGAAATACATCCATGACAACATGTGTTCAAAGGAGGATTTCAGTGTGATCTTTAGACTGTCCTAATTATCAGCAGTTCACTGGCCTTGGATAAGGCCATTTAACAAACCTTCCTTGTCTTCAGAACATTTGTTTTTTTGCTGATTAGATGTAAAAACTGACTGCAGGGTCATTTATGAATAGCTGTGAGATCTTGAAAAAGGCAGTGGTTTCACTAATGGAGGAGGAGGTAAGATTCAGAACCATTTTCATCAGTTCCTCACTGGGGCCAGCAGCCCCTCAGTAATGACCGTAGACACAATGGCTTTCTTACAGCGTGTTCTCACTGACCCCATGGCAGGGAGATGACCTGTTCAGTCAGCCAGTCTTGCCCACAAACTGGCCTCTGTTTTTTTTCCCCCAGTATGATAATCCTGTCATGAGAGGGACACTTTCATCTCACCTAACCTTAAATATTTTAACTGAGGCATCTGAAGTACAGTTTATCCTGGAGATGAACAGATACCTCCAGAGCATGATTTAACACACCCAGAATTGGAACCAGCCCCCAAAAATGCCTCTTTCTCCTCACTCATTAGGAAAGGAGCCTCAGGCCTCCCAGGTTCCACACCTGAGCAAATGCCTGTTCTTACTTGTGGTAAATCCAGATCACAGGAACTAGAAGGTATTTATATAACACATTTAATGGAACAAGTATTACAACATTCTTCCTGCAATCACGAAGATGTACATTTTCATGTTCTTAACCAAAATCCCAAAGGCAGTTATTTGTGGGAATCCTAAAAACTAGCAAATAACCAACCCAATTATGCTAAAGACAGTGTAGGGAAAAGTAGCTTGTGGCCTTTACAAAGTGGGAAGACTTGTATTCCCTATAGTTATTTCTCATTTTCCCTGTTTTATCTATCTAGGCAAAGAATTTAAACCACTTGGGTCTCGTGGAGGAGCACACACTTATCAGGCTGATCACGGATGGACTCCCAGCATGCCGGGATTCCCAGCTCTTCATTAGGGATCTGCATTTTGAAGGGGTGCCCGTGAGGATCTACCTCCCAAGGGAACCATCTGCAAGCAAACGGAGAGGAGTCATCTTCATCCATGGAGGATGCGGCATTTTCGGAAGCTTCAGTAAGGAACTGAAAGAAAGAATGTGACTATTTAGCTTTTTTAACTGCCTGTTTTTAAAAACTCCTGACCTTAAGAAGTGACTGAAGCCTAGTTTGAGAGACTGGAGATAGAAAGCATTCAGTGCTTATTTTTAATTTTTAAAACTCTCTAATCTGCACTTATTTAAATTATTTTAAAAGTATTTAAATTATTTTTAATAGGATATAGCATTCTTTATCATAGAACCATTAGGATCATAAAATGGTTTGGGTGGAAGTGACCTTCCACCCAAATCTTCTTCCACCTCCTGCCATGGGCAGGGACACCTTCCACTATCCCAGGTTGCTCCAAGCCCCATCAATCCTGGCCTTGGGCACTTTCAGGGATGGGACAGCCACAGCTTCTCTGGGCAACCTGTGCCAGGGCCTCACCACACTCATAATAAAAATGTGTTCCTTACATGGAAACAAATTCTATCCTCTTTCTGTTTAAAACCACTGCCCATTCTCTAATGGTAATGGTAATAATCATAATAATTCCTTATTTTACACACAGATCAATGATCTGTCTAAATGTATGAATTACACAGCAAGTCCTTATCTAGACCAAAAGTCTAGATTATTTTTATCCTAAAGAAAATCTGGGTACTCACTAAATAGGCAAGGAGCCGACAAGATATTGTGGTAATATGTAATAAAAATATAAGGGACAATATTGACTGAAGTTATCTAAGATATTAATTACATCAACAACATCTGTGCTTCAGGAACTTATGAAAGAATATGCCGGTACATAGCCAGAAAATCTGATTCAGTGGTTGTGTCTGTTGGGTAAGTGAAAATCAACCAGTGCTAATCCCAGAATTAGAGAACTCTGTGGCTTTCCCCCTGCTTCCAACACACCCCTGACCTTAAATTTCTTTGAATATAAGAAAAGACACTGAGCTCTTGTGCTGTCTTCCCCACACTGCTGTTATGTATATGGAATGGCAATGGAAATACGTGAGCCAGGGTTAGAGTTACAGGTTTGTCCATTGTACATCACCATCACCACAGAAATCATTACCTTTGTTTGATAATAAGAAATTATAAGCAAAATATCAGATTTTAATATTTTTATATGTTAATATGACAAAATATATTACATATTTTAATATTTGATATTTTTATTTAAAATCATCTGGGATGATTTTAAAGAGTAGATAATGAGTCTAAAATTTAGTATTTTTTAAAACCAGCATCGACCAATGTTTCCTACAAAGATGTTTTGATTATGGAAAATACATGATGGTATAAAGAAACCATAATTTCCAACAAATTCTTCCATGAAAAAGTTTGTTATTAAGGGATTTTTTTAAATTGGGAGGAATTGGTTTTGAGAAGGAAAGAGAGGAAAAGTTGTTCTGGTTTGCTTCTGTCGTAGCAGGGGTCCCTGCTGGGTAATAATTAGCATTGACTCCATGATTGCAGAAGGCTGATCAATCACTTTTTTTGTACTATATTATACTATACTATTCTATTCTATACTCTACTATTAAGAAAACACTCATTGCTCTTGCAGACAGTGCAATACAGACAGACCAGACTGGTTAATTGAAATCCAAACCCCATCCAGTGGCCAATTAAGAAATCACCCTTTGGTAAACAGATCTCCATAACACATTCCACATGTGCACAACAACAGGTGCAGCAAGTGAAGATAAGAATTGTTGCTCATTCTTTTCTCTGATCTTCTCACAGCTTCTCACAGCTTCCCAGGGAAATCCTGGGAGAGCTCTCTCTCTTTCTGTTCAGAGGATATGTGATTACCACATGCTTCAGCATGTAAAAACTTTAAACTAGATATAATTAATAATATAATTAATATCGGTTTGGGGGAGATTTTGCATGGGATATATTTCAGATGAGACACTCAGAATGTGTAACACCAGCTGCCTTTTCTACCTCTCAGGTATCATTTAGCACCTGAGCACAAGTATCCAACCCAAACTCTGGAATGTCTCACTGCTACCGTGCACTTCCTGAAGACTGCAGAGACCTACGGGGTGGACGCCGCTCGGATTATTGTTTGTGGGGACAGTGTAGGGGGCACATTCACTGCCAGTGTTTGCCAAGAACTAGGGCGTAGGACAGATATCCCAAAGATTCGTGCCCAGGTGCTGATCTATCCATTTCTCCAAGCACTGAACTTCAATCTGCCATCTCACCAGAAAAATGCTGCCGTTGCCTTTCTGTCCCGGGAACGCACAGTCCATTTTATTCTCAAATACCTGAATAAGGATTGCTCCCTGAAGGAACCAATTCTGGCTGGTTCTCATGTTCCTGAGAGTATAAATTTGAAATACAGGAAATGGATAAATCCAGATCTTATTCCAGACGTCTTTAAACTGGGCTATAAACCACCACTCCCCACTTTGTTTTCACCTCAACTCCATGAAGAAGTGCAAGAACTGTTTGAGCCCTGGGTCTCCCCACTGCTGGCAGAGGATGCTGTTGTTTGTGGTCTCCCTGACACCTGTATTGTCACCTGTGAGCATGATGTGCTCAGGGATGAAGGGCTGTTGTACAAGAAACGCTTAGAGGACAACAACGTACGCGTGACCTGGCACAACGTGGAAAAAGGCTTTCACAGTGCACTGGGATTTTTTGGATATGGTATCTTCTCTTTCCCATCATCAAGTACTATAATGAACCATGCTGTAGACTTTATAAAAGGCTATTAAATAATTTTCTTGCATACAGTACACTGGTATTTAGAAAGAGTGTGATTCAATTAAATGATTCAGTTAAGTATTTACTAGCTACTTGCCCATTAGAATCAAGGCAAGAACTTATGACATTAGCATGGTCTGCTGAATTCTGATTTTTACTTCCTATTACTTAGAAACATGATGTTTAGAGGTTTTTTGTAAGCTGGCTTTGATGCTCTCTTCTTGCATTGTAAGAAGTTTTGTTCTCTTCATATGTCAAAGAATAAAAACTCATCGTAACAAAAAACATTCTAAATGTGTAAGTTAAAAACCCATGCAGTGTGTGAATAATTAGCCATGTGCACACGCATGCACACCTAGTACCCCCAAAATCAGCATGGCAATACCTCTGGAGAGTGGAAATTCCTTCCCTTCTCCAGGGATGAGTAGTAATCACCTGTACAGACAAACAATAGCTTTGCATTTATTGTTTAAAATCTGAAGGAAAGAATTGGGTGTACTTGCAAACCTGATTTTAAAGGGAAATGGGGGACAGGCAGGTTGGTACAGTTCACATGGTGCATGAGATGGGCACCAGGAGGTACCTGAGACTGCAGCAGAGATGAAGTGAGGGAGAACTGCTCAAAAATAACTGAATATCCTCTAAATTATATTCTATGAAGTTCCTTTCTGAGCAGCATTTGATTGTGTTCACCTTACCTGGCTTTTGAGGAGAAAGAATGTAAATAGCATGGAACCTGCCAAATAATTTCTGTGGCTATCCAAAGCCAAAGAAAAATCTGAGGTCAATTGTTATCTTGCTGTAATTCTTATATTGCTTATTAGGAGCGATCCACCCTTGCTAAACACAGATGCCAAAAATAATTGCTATTGCATAGCAAAATAGCTGGGCATAAAATGCCTAGGAATTGTAAAATGTTTAACTGTTTTGCAACCACCTTGCCTTTATAAAATCCATGAACACATGACTGTGGAAAGAGATTAGTACGTGTCTGCTCTCTGCCAGGCAAACTGTGAGTAGGAAGAAGACCGTGGGCTTAATGTTCCATGTTGTCACCATGTTAATGAATACTGGTGACATGTGAGCTGGTTCACATCTCTGCAGCAACAAGTCACTGCTCGAAGGTTCTCATTCTCCAGTCCCTCTCAGCAAAATTAATTTACATTTCTTCATTTCTTCATACTCTGTTGACACAACAGAGAGTTTATTTGTTTTATTTTTCCTGTTGCAGGCAATTTGCTCTTCAAGCAGAGAAATGCTTCCAGGGGTAAATAATGTGATAGTTCCAAATGTTCCACTCTTTGAGGACCTCAGGATCTGCTTTGGTTATGAAGACAAAGGCTGGGTTACCAGCTCACACATTAGTAGCTGAAGCTGGGCCAACAGTCTGTATCTGCTATAAAAGAATTCCAAAAAGTTTAATGATATTGGAGAAGTTGGAGAAGGTTGGCAAGTTCCAGAGCTAAGGAGGTCTGTACAGTTCCACCTTATATTTTTTAAGTTATGAGATGGTCAGAGACAAGCTCATGCTATTTTACACACAGTTCAGTGCAGCATTATACTTCTTGTCAGTTCAGCCACTCAATACTTGTTTTCTCTCCTTTATCAGTCTCTGGAATTATGCCTCATTTATGGGTCAATGTCCAAACTTGACACTGATCTACTCCTGAGATTTTTCCATGGTCCTTTATCCATTGGTCTTTAATTTACTACATATAATAACAAATTTAGCTTTATAATATGGCAGCAGCATTATTAGTTCTCTTGAACACACAGTTCTCTTTAATTATGGGCTATAACCATTGAGTGCAGATAGGTAAGCAGAGAACAGCAAGTGCTGAAATAATGTATTCTTTGTTTAATCATGACACCCAGATTTTCTAAGCCTTAAGAAATCACATGATCTAACTGTCTCTATGGAACTTCCTATACTTTAATTAATTTAATTAATTACAGATCAGCTTTGTGTCTTGCATTGTTAAGATAGAATGTTTGAAGACCTTCTTATAGTCCCCAAAGCATGACATTTTCATGTACAAATTAAAAAAAAAAATCAAGTACAAAACTTAATGGCGACACCAAAGTCATTCCTTAAGGAATTATGCAGCCAGAGAGTGAGGAATGGCAAACCCAGCCCCATTCAAGTTCAGGCTTCCAGCACCAGATGGTTCTCATGCTCTGCAGAACCCAAAAGGAGCTTCTTGGGTTGCACAACACTTTCTCTGGAATGTTTCCCAGTGTCCTAGTACAGGCCTCCATTTACAGTGAGTTCTGTTGCCAGCTAATCAAGCACCATGATCCAGAGGCTGGGAATGTTTTACATCTACTACACCTGGCTCAGTCTTTCCCCTTGCATGTCCACCCATATCACAGAAAAAGAACAAGGAATGACAAGATTTCAGGCCCGGACATTAAGCTTTTCACTAGAAATTAATAAGAAAAGGAGTCCCTGGTGCAGGAGAAAATAGGGGTTTGGCCTGGTCCATCCCCTGCTTTATCTCACAGGAGCAGAAACAAGGTAAAAAATTATCAGAGGCTAGAGAGAGCATTTATTTGAAAGATTATGTAGGGAATGGTTTTCTCCATCCTGGTCCTCAAGCTTGTGAATTGCTGAGACTAAGCTTACACAGCATTAAGTACTACTCTGTACCAGGAATGCCCAAAGGAAAAAGCACATTATTATTTCAGAAACCAACTAGTTTGTTTCTTTGACAGCTGCCAGCACATCCAGCCTTTGTGTGGAGCTCCTGGGGGTGCTGTGAAGTCCAGACCTTGTCAACGTGCCCAAATGAGTCCAAGACCTACCAGCTGTGGGTGAATTGGCACCACAAAGATTTAGATCACAGAAACATAGGTGGTAAGAACTGCAGTACAAAGGATCTTGTCACAGGTGTCAAGAGCATTCTTAGATCCCCAGAAGGGCCAAATCTGGTAGATGTACTTAGACCACACCTCACCCACTGGGACAGCAGAGTTTAGCATTGGCCAATCAATTACTTCCACTATTAAATGCTGAAGAAGGGAGCTGCAATCGTGTTTTGTGCAACAGTATTTCCCAATGCTCTTGCCTGAGTTGTAAGAAAGCTGAACCCTCTGTGCACTGCCATTTCCCAAGAGTGTCCCAATTCCCAGGCAATATGCCTTTCACCTAAATCTCTTATCGAGATGGGCATGAAATGCCATTATCCAGAAGGATAAACAAAAAGGAACCTGATTTTACACTTAGCATATGAATAACCTTTTAGCAAGGGAGGGAGAGGCACGGGGACATTGGGAAATGAAAATCCACAAAGAGATGTTGGATAAAATGGAGAAACAGTTTGGAAGAAACAGAAAGAGCAGAACATGGAATCAGCATCTTCTCAGAAAGTGTAACACCAGTCTCAAAAATGAAGCTCCATCCTGCTTATTCTAAACGGTTTCTGAAGTCAGATATCGAGCCTGAGCCGTTTCCTTTGCAGGTCATGAAGTGTCATAGTCAATGGACTATGCTTGCTAAAGCCCTGGGATCCTCTGTCTTTAGTTTCATTTTATTATACAATTCAAGGTCAGCTCATCCCTTATATTATTTTATTAGTATTTAAGAAAAAAAATTTACAGACTTATTTTACCCACACTGTTATTTTTCAGAATGAGAATCTGGTGCCTTCACAGGCTAAGCAGACTGCTAAAAACACAGTTCCCAAAGACAACATCACATGAGCTGTGCTTTACAGATATTTTTTGCTTCAGGGTAAATCTTATCACTAATTATTTGTTTATGGGAAAGTATGTTATCTCCAGAGGAAGATCCTAGAGCTCTCCACAGAAAAGAGTGGGCTGCTGATGTCTGGTCAGTGCTACTAGCCCTGACATAATGAAGTTCAAGTCTAGTTTTCATCAGTTGGAATCGTGTTTCTACCTGGAATGATATCTGCACATAATATCTTCCTGGAAGATAGAGACTGCAGCACTACCAAGAGGCAGATAAAAAACCAAACACCTGCTGCTGCAGGAGAAGAGCCATTGAGGAGGATGAGGCAAGAACAGCTCTCAGACCAGGCTGCAACTGCCTCTGGCTCCAGTAGGCTCAAAGGTGCAATGTCAGCAGCATCCAAAATCTGCCATCACAGGTGATGAAACATGTCTGTGACACTGAGCCTTGATTTCAATAAAAGTCTGAAAAAGTAAGGCATGGTGGCACAACAAAGCAAGAATCTGAGCAGCTCGGGAGATGATTACCAAGAAATGCTGCATGGGAACTCACCAGTAATAAAGACTTGCCTGTGATCAAAAAACAGAGAGAAAGCTTTTGTCTTCCCATAAACTGCCTCTACAATGATCCATCAAGTCACAGATCTGCTGTGATGGGCACAGCCTTGTTCCTGCAAATGTAAAAACCGCTTATGCAAGCTTCTCCCACAACTAATTGTTACTGGCTAATTGTATGGTCGGGTTACCACATGTTTTCATCTTCCTACTGGCATTTTTAAAAGCTGGATTATGAGCTATGATGAGAACAGCTGTGCCTTTACCTTCAGAAATCCGAAAGTCTGAAAAAGGAGGAGGAGGACACAGCTGGTTTCTTCTCGGGCTCCTACCAACACAGCAAGATGGAACTTCTCCTGGCCATTTTTCTCTCTGTTTTGACTGGTATTGTGGCAATTGCTTTCTATTATGAACACCCCAAAGTAGAAATTCCTCATGGAATCAGTGAGCACCAAAAGCTTTATATTCTTCATTACTGCATTAACTTTGGGCTTGGTCTGGTGAGTAAAACTTAATTAAAGCTTGTGTTTTTAATTCTGTTTCTGTTAGAGGGATAATGGTTTGGTGAAGTTTTTTAGAATCAATGTTAAATAAATTGCAAAAATGCAGTTGGACTGATTAGGTGATGTTAGCAGATTCCTTCAGCTGTGCTGGGCATAATAGACTCCCCTCTTTGCTCTACCGCACCAAAGGCAGTATTTGTGAAAAATAAAATTGGGCAGACTGCAATTCCTAGTTTTTTTCTGATGGCCTGTGTTTTAGCTTTTCATGTCTGCTGCCTCAAGGCAGTGCTGGAAGGTTTAGAAAGTAACTTGCCCTGTGTATGTGGAATTTCTGCTCTGTGTAACACCGTGCTTGCTTACAGAGTGAGCAGCTAAATGATGTCTGTGATGTCAGCTCTCTCCTACAACCCTGTCACTCTCCTCCTGAGCCATCTGAAGAGAGCTGCCACATGCATCACCACTGGCTTTTCAATATGCCTGAACAACTTTCTTCTTTGAGACAGTACACGTAATACCTAAAGTGACTTTCTGTGTCATTGTTTTTGGCACATTTTTGATCCTTCCTCGCTTTTCATCCTTGTTTCTTTTCAAAACTAAAACATGACATGCACTTGTCTTTCTGTTTCATCAATCATCCTGTCCTGAATTAAATGTTACCCCAGCCACTTAAAAACCCTTTTGTGATACCTAAACTAAGCTTCTTTTAGTTGTTTAAATTGTGGAAAAATAAACTCTTCAGTCTCTTTAGCTTGTGCATTACATTTCACTTCAGTTCTATGTTCTAATGTTGTTAATTCTTCCTTTCTTTCCCTGCCCCATTGCTTAGTAAGTTTTGTTTAAGTCAGTGAGCTCCCAAGGTGACTCACCAAGTCTCTGGTGCCACACCCAAGCCTCAACACCGCTTTGACAGCAAACCAATAAAATAGGATGTGAATTGAAGTCAAAGTTAATTTTCTTACAAGTATTATACAGTGTATAAACTGTGTGATTACTCTTTATCAATTGATGTTTTATTTTTGTGTAATTCATTTGTTAAAAGCGAAACTGCACAATTTAGAAATTTACTGCTGATGGATGTAATTTTAAACTTCTGCTCTTACAATTTTGTATTCTTTCTGCTGGCCAGTGAGAGACCAAGCACAAGCACTGTCATACACTGCCTGAAAGGAGCAGAGAGATAAGGACATTAACAGAGAATTAAACTAAAGTTTAAATGCAAGTAGAGTTCACATCATGTAGCAACTCCTGCTATGGCTGTTGGGCAAATTATTTGTGCCAAATTCTTTCAAGGGCTGACAATTCATGAAGTCAAAACTGCATGAAAAATTAAAGTGAACAAGTATATCCAGTGTTCAGCTGGGACAAAAGGCAACACCAAAACACTGTGGTTGGTAAGGTCTCCTAGGACTCTTTTTACTATTTTCAAGACAAAGATGATCTCCATATTCCATGCAGATATAGCTAATTGAAGGTTTAACCTTTACTGTTACAAAATTATTAGTGTGAGGAAAGAAATAACCAGAGGGAAATTGGAGAATAAATAAGTAAAATTATTTTCCCATGGATTTGGACCAGGACTTCTATAGAAGGAATCTGTATGAGACTATAACTTTGCCACAAGACAATCCTTCCTGTGTAGGGGATCAGCTCTTCAGATGACCTAAAATATGATACCTACACCAAATTTAACAGGATCATGTTACTGAGCCACATGAGGTCTGTGAAATATGAAGTGAAAACCACAAGGTCAGGTTTTTAATATCCATGCAGTGAAGACCTTTATATGTATAATTCTCATTGAAATACATATGCATGAATAATGGCAGCACAACAAAATGAATTACCCATTAGAGATGTCTGCTGTGGAAGTAGTGAAAAATTGAATCCAATATAGTGGAAATACAGTGATACTGCCTCATATTTTCATCTTGAGCAGGAATAGACCAGAGCAGGCTACAAGTGAAACAGCTTAAAGCCATGCAGATGCAACGGAGTAGATGAGCCTACAGTGACATAAAAAACTTAGCCCGAGTGTTTAAGTAAGAATCAGTGAGCTGGGAGATGATCAAGCCAGGGCTCAAAGCTGTTCTTGGTCAGGAGGACAGAGATGTGGTAGATGCTATGGATTTTTTTTTTCCTGCAAGTTTAAACACAGTGTGAGTTTGGGAAACAAAAGTATTGGCTATGTTTCTTCATCCAAAGCTAAAGTTTAAAATACTGGAAGTACTCTGTATTTTGTTCAGGCACATGGCTACTGAAACACCTGACAAGGTGAAGTATTTGACACCTTTTATCTACTATTGATAATTTGATTGTTTTCCTACTGAATTGACCATGGAGTTTAAAAAATTTCATTATCAGTCTCTGGGTTAGGTAGAAATTTACACTAATTTGGTCTCTTGTGGTTTCTTTTATCACCAGGCAACATTTTTGGACAAAGTAGGTATAATCTCAGAGATGCATTTCCTCAGGGTTATAATGGAGACAATACCACCATTAAAGGATACACGTCTTCTTATCAAGGACTTAAGGTTTGAAAGGGTTAAAGTGAGAATTTACCAGCTAAAAACATCAAACAATAACCAAAGAAGGGGAATTCTTTATTTTCATGGAGGAGTTGGCCAATTTGGAAGTATCCGTAAGTAATATAAATAATATAAGCTATAACTACATGCAGCATCCAGAATGGGTCAGGGAAGGGACCACAGTGGGTCATCTGCTCCCACCTCTCTCCTCCAGCAGGGCCATCCCACAGCACAGGGCACAGGATTGTGTCCAGACAGCTCTGGAATATCCCCAGTGAGGGACACTCCAGAACCACACACCACGGAGTTTCTGATCTGACATGTTGTATCTTAAATTACAAGAGTTAGTGGGTTTAACATTATAAATAATAATAGAAAAAAAAAATTCAGGACAGCAGAATCAATTTACTTACATGCAATACATCATGTTGAATTGTCTTTATATAGATCACATATCTTGAATAGTCTCTAATAATTTTTAATACCTATTTTCTTCCTTCCTCTTTATGCTTATGAGAAAAGTTGAAAATCTCATTAGAATTTTATTTCTTATTTAAATCACCCATTTTATGTTCCCAAGCATGTGCAAGCTTGCATGTGTGTATCGTGCAGGGTGTCTTTATAGTGCAAAAACAAGGAAAAAACACATTTTGGAATGTGAATGGGAAAGAGACGAGATGGTGCCTCATGCACAAGAAAAATTCTTGTATTGGATTTAGCATATTTTTTGTTATTTTTGTTTTAAACAACTTTCCCCTTTCAAAATCACTTTAGAAGTGTCTGTAACTTTTCAAAGAGGGGACCAAAACAATGCATTGGTTTAAATTCTAGGTTTCTTACTGGCCAGAAGATTTTCACAGCTGTAAGGAAATGGTGAGCAATGCCAAGATCAGACCATGCCACATGCTACAAATGTTGTGTAGCATTAGCCATGCAAGAGAGATAAGAACTCCAGAATATTTTCATTCCATTTACTTTTAAAGTGAGTTATAATTCCAGCGAACGATTCTGTTTTACAGGGGCCTACGAAAGAATGTGCCGCTGCATCTGCAGGAAGACCAATTCAGTGGTGGTGTGTGTTGGGTAAGCAGACCCAGCCCTGACACTCTGACCCTACCTTTGCAAGCCTTTACTGCAGGCAAGCTCCTTGTGAAGGACATTCAGTACCTATACTTAATGATCCCATGCCTTTCACCAGCACTAATTCCTCTCAGGAGGAATCAGTCAAGTAATCCCAAATTGTTTATTTCCAAATAAAATGCATTACAGTAATTTTATAATTTATAGCTAACACTAAGACATGAGGATGTTTTTGTTTTCTAGAGCCATATTCAAACCACCTTAGGCTGAAAGCCTGAAGTGTAACTGTTTCTCTTGAAAGCACAGTTGCCCAGAATACCAAATACTCATTTTAGAAGTTCTGAAAAATACAAGAACCTCATGAGTTTTAAACAAGAGGTTATAAACCAACATATCCATCCTCCAAAGAAATCTATACACTTGACTCTATTGTCTTAAATTCTTCAGTATGTTATACTTGCAGGCATGATGTGTTTGCATGAAGAAATGGAAGCAGGAAATCCACATTTAACTTGTAGTCAACCTGAGATGACCATTAAAAATATTCCTCTGATGAGCTGTAATACTTTTTAGAAAGAAACAATGTCTAAAAGTTCAGACAAAGAGTTGATTACAATTTCACTGTAAATTGCTGTTTACATCCTAAAATACTTGAAGAACCAGTAACTCATTGATTCTGTTTAAAGAATTCAGGTTCCAGAACCCTGAAAACCTTTCAGGTTTTCATTATCAATTTTCTATGCTCATATTTTCTATGCTCATATTCTCTAACAATTTGTTGTTAAATGTTCATTTTCTAACTGGAATTAATGATAACTGATTGAAACACCTGCCTTGCCAGCTAATTCCAAAACAACTCTCATGTTCCTTCAGTCACTTATAAGATATGTAAAAAAGTATTTTGCAAAGGTAGAACAGTGCACTGACTCTCCAAAACATGAACAGTAGCAAATAATGAATCAAAAGCACTAATTTGGATGAATTTTATTGCTGCAATTATAATCGCAGAGTATTTATAAATGAATGACAAATTCCATTGGGCCCATTCACTAGAAATTACTGTGCTAAAACACTTTCACTCCTATTTAGGTATCGTTTAGCTCCTGAGCACCCATTTCCAGCCCAGTTTGAGGACTGTCTCAGTGCTGCCATCCATTTTCTGAGAACTGCACAAGACCATGGAGTCGACCCTTCCCGCGTTGTCATCTGTGGAGACAGCAGTGGAGGGACACTCACTGCTGCCGTTGCCCAAGCTCTGGTGAACAGAAGAGATCTCCCAAAGCTGAGAGCACAAATCCTAATATATCCTTTTCTGCAGTGTGTGGACTTAAATTTGCCTTCTTATCAGCAGAATGCGAGAGTCCCAATTTTGCTAAAGGAACGAACACTTGTTCTTGGCTTGAAGTATGTTAATCTGGACTTGGGCCTCATCGAAGAATTATTTAAAGGTTGCCATGTTTCAGAAGATCGGAGACTGAAATATCAGAAATGGGTGAGTCCTGACTACATACCTCATGAGTTTAAAACAAGAGGTTACAAACCAAGTCCAACACATCTACCCTCAAAAGAACTCTGTGAATTGGTCAAGTCCCTGTTTGACCCTGTTTTTTCACCACTGTTGGCTGAAGACAGTGTTATTGCTCAGCTTCCTGAGACTTTCATTTTGACCTGTGAATTTGATGTGCTTAGAGATGATGGACTGCTGTATAAGAAACGATTAGAGGACCATGGTATAAAAGTGACCTGGTGTCATCTGCAAGAGGGATTCCATGGAACACTGTTCTTAGCAGCTTTTGGTAGGGTGGTAGGATTCCGCTCTGGAGCTAAAGGCCTGGAAAAGATGGTAAATTTTCTAAGACTGATGTAAAATTCCCTTTCTTGCTTTCTTTTCCTGATTCCTATCTCTTTTTGCTTACAAACTTATTTTTAAAAATCCTCAATTTTCCTTACCTTAAATCATTACTTTGAATTTCTGCATTGCATCTATCTTCTTTTTAACCACTAAGTTGATTGCATGATGGCCTTTGCTTCATTTTCTCTCAGGAGAGGCAAAATCAGGTGAATTTACATTTCTTTCCTCTGCCAGATCTTCACTTCTCTCTTGTAGCCATTAAAGATCTCATCCTTATAGCACGGGGTTTGCAATGTGGTGTGGTTCAGTAAAGTTCTGGTACTATTAGAACACAAACCACATTTGAAAACAACCTGGGGCAGGTAACAAGGTGTGAATCTACAGGATCAGTATATAAAGAGTATGGTCAAAGACTTAAGAAAGCCTGTGTCTGGTGAGAGCTCAATTTGAGACAAGCTTAAAGAGAACTGAATGTAGCAGGAAAAATGTAAACACAGACAGAAATGAAAGGGGAGGAGAAGGAGAGAAAGAGAGGGAAAGGGCAGGCCTGGAACTACAGATGTTATAACAAGTATTGGTTAAAGAAAACAACATCTATTTAAAAATCATGCATATACATCTTATATATAGATAATAGATACATGGGAATATAAAGTAATATCAGTTCCTTTACAAAGTGTAGGCCTGCACTGCCTGATGCAGGAAGCACTGTCCCTTTTAGGGACAGTGTCAAGTGCCATTAGAGAGAAAGGAGAATGATTGAGAAAATTTAAAAATAAATCAAAGTTAGGCCAATCTTAAACTGTCTACAGCAACAGATGAATGAGCAAGGAAACCAATACAAAATAAAATGGCATAACAAAAACGTAAAGCTATTTTTTTAGAAATGAATGCAAGTATTGCCAGAAATGTCAGTAAATGTTTTAATTACACCATTCTGAGGTGAGTGTATAATTGTAGAACAGTGAAATTGTTTCAGGTTTTGTTATAATCTTGTATCCAGAATTAAAACCACTTATCATGTCACTAGACTCTATTGTCTTAAATTCTTCAGTAAGTTCTACTTGGAGGCAGGATATATTTCCATGAAGAATCAAAAACAGGGAGAGGATGCAGTTTTACAGACAGTCAAAACTTCTGACTGTCTTTGCTTAAATTAACACCTGGAACACTACCCACACTGAAATTACCACTATTCTTGTCAGGGAAATTTCTAGCTCTATAATTTTCAAACAATAATCTCTGTATCTGATATTACTCTATGTGTTTTCTGCCCCCCACTGGTTCATTTAAACTATAACCAAAAGCAAGGATGCTGCAGACAGTTTTGTAAGACACATGATCCAACAGAAGACACCCTACAACCAAGGGAAGGGCTTTCCTGCAATGCTCTGCATGGCTATTTACATTCAGCATATGAGCAAAGAAAGCCTACCAGAACAATATGAATTACAGATAGTTACAGTCACATAATAGTCAGGAAAAAGAGGAAATTTTATAGGGAACTTCCATATGGCATCTCTGAATGAATACAATGCAAATAAGCATAAAGCTCAGAAAATCTTCTCCAGTGTTTTCCTGATTTCTAGGCACACACTAACACTGACACTGTTGAATGCTGCCTGTTTTCCATATGGACAACCCGTGCCACGAATGCTCAGGTGACACCAGTGCCAGTTTGTCCATAAAGTGAGAGCAGTACATTCCTGACATTAAAATATACAATGAGTCAGACAAACACAAAGGCTGACAGCTGTCAAACTTCTCATGGGTATTACACCCCAAAGACCATATGATGAAGATACTACAGATTTTTTTTTTTTTAACCTAGAGAGCTCCTGGGTTATTGATGAGTTTTTGCCTATGAAGAACTTAGAAAAATACACGTTGCCAAATAAATTTCCTTAGCTGGGGCAGTTCCTTCCCATCTTGACAAAACAACTAGCTCCTTCCACAAGGGAAAGTGAGGTGCCTGAGGTGGTAATTCCCTCCAGAGTTTGCACCCTGAGTGAAGTGACAGCCCAAGCTGCCCTCCAGACAGGAACAGGGTGTGGACAAGGCTGGTCCATCCAGAGGTATTAACCCTAGAGAATGTGGGCATGAGCCACATTTCTTCAGCTGGTCTCTAGAGTTTGCCCATGAGCACTGTAACACAAATAAAAGGATCCAGGAGCAGACTGTTGAAACCTGAAAACTAGTGAGACATTGGGAAGCTCAGTGCAGCTGGGAGGGCTTGACACTCTTTGAGCTGCTTCGTGTGACAGGATGATGTTGAAGGAAATGAAGGAAGGGAAAGCAAACTGCCCTGCATTATTCCATCACCAGATGTCAGCACCAGCTGAGTCTGTAATAACCTGGAAAACCTCTTTGTGCTCTGGGCACACAATGTGAGTACCTGAAACACATTACCAAAGGTCAAACTGTGGTTTGATTTCAATATTTAACTGAACTTTTCTTATGCCTTCATAGCCTGAAGCTGCTTCTTTGATAACAGAGCACATTTTAAGCTGTAACAACTTTAGATTACCTGTTCTAACCAATTGAGTTTGGACTGGTGTATTACAGAAGTTTACAACTTCAATTATCCTCTGCTCTGCTGTCTTCATCTCTTTATACCACACTAGTTACAACTCACATACCATAGCATGTTTAAAATAAACAGGCAATTAGAAAACATTCCACATTTACTAGCTCTATTATTTATAAATAATGTTAATTATTTAAAAGCACTTAACATTATTCTCTGCCTATGATGCCCATTCTCTGTACTGCTCAGGCATAATCCTGCAAACTCTGGCTCTTTTTATTGCTGCCTTCCTTGTCTTAGTTATTCACTGTGTTTGCTGATTCCTGTGAGAGTGCAGACACTTCTAACCTGAATATTTGGAGTACTGAGACTCAGACAAACCTGGCCATGGCAAAATAAGGGCAGTTGAAGTTGTTATATTTATATTCAAGCAACTTCTGATTTAATAAGATTAATTTTGATGTGATGACCTGCCATGAAATCCCAAGTGGATGTTCCAGAGCAGCTTTTTGGAATCCATATGTATGGAGCAGAATTCATTCACTCTGAGGAACAGAACTGCACAGCAACAGAGACACAGACACCCAACAATCTAGCCACATTTTCCAGTGCTGATCTACAAAACCCTCCAGTTGAATAAACATTTCAAAAATGTACCTGCTCTGAACTGCACAACACAAGATCTGAATTTCCATCACTGAGTGCTAATACATGACAATTGTCTTTTTAAAAAAATACAGTACAGCTTTTTACTCCAGAATTTGTTAGCAGCTGTTTAGCCTAGGAGTCATTTGGAAGGGAGAGACTTCAAAGAAGAGAAGGAAGAAAGGAAAAGCTAAAATAAAGATTTATGCCAGCGCAAGGTGTCTTTCTGTCGTAAGAGACAAGCACATGGGAACTAGCTACTTATTTGGGTGGGGAGATGGAGATAACAAAAAGGGAGGACACTGAAAGGTAGGTAGGAGGCAGCCTAAATGCAGATGCAGATGAAGCAAATACACAGCACCTTTAAAAACCATAAATGTATGGTACAGCATGTACTAAGCTGTAATTTCTTAAAGCTTCTTATTGTCACTGTGAAGGGCATATTAAATCCATCTCACAGATCAGAAGACTCAGGCTTATAGGTATGAAAAGCTCTGAGATGCTTTCAGTCAGTTGTTTGCATAATGTAAAATGAAGAAATGTGAACTGAAGTATGGCAAGTTTCTCCCTTGCTCTACGTGGTAAAAAACAAAGTCAGTTAAATTACTCTACAGATTCTAATTGTTCTGCTAAATGACATAGAGAAAATAAGAATAACTTTAAAAGGCAAGGCAAATTATATTTACCAGAGTGTTTCACTTTGAAATAAACATTAAGAAACTAAAGAACTCTATCAGAAGCTATTAATTCTGGGTTTAAATTTTCTTTGTAATACTTTATTTTTTCCTGTTTTCTGCTTCCTGGCTATACCTGCTGGAATCGATACCTCAGTCATCACAGCTGACTACTTTACCATGCTTTACTTACTCACCGTAGGATTTCCTGTGTTACAGAGTAGCTCTGCAATAGTCAACTGGCTCCAGCTTAACAGTGGTGGAAACAGCCTGCAATCACACGTGAAATGTGTTGTAATGTTTTAGAGAAAGACTTCACAATAAAACCAATAACTCATGATAGTCAGAGAATTCATTAGCACCAACTCCCCTGAGTGCTCCTGCCTTGCATAGTGTTGGGTTTGTCAGCTCCTGCCTTTTCCACTAATAATTAAGGGGGAAGTTGATGAAATTTACACATTCTCAGCCTACAAAGCTATGTGTGATTCCACAGCTACAGAAGCTTTAGAAAATCCACAAAGCTGAATCTTGGGAAAACCTGCAAAGACCACATTTCTTTGGGTAGGTATCATTATTGTACTTCCCCTTCCCATCACTACTATATCTATTAGAAATATGCTGAAAAATCAAAAAGAGAATGAATTTTAGAATGCATGAATGGAGGCTTGCTGATGAGAAAATGGGAAGAATTTACCCAACTATTGTCAATTCTGTACTCATCAAGTGCTACGTTAACCAATTAAACGCCAGCAGCACTAAGTTGAATAAATAAAGAATCATTTTGTGAGCTCTGAGTAGCTGTTTTACAACAATAAAGAATCACATGAGGCCCATAATTCTCATTACAATGTCAAACTCCACACAGTTTCATTTTCTCTGGTTTAGTGCAATCTCATCAACATTTGGTTAGTGCAAGGCTGTTCTCATCAATAGGTAAAAAGACGTTGTGGAAGTTGGGGTTTGGGGATGAGTTTGCTGAAAAACAAAAATATGGCTATAGCAAAACACACCAAACACCCACCATTTAAAGAACTACCTCTCTACTGCCAGACAGAGAAGAAGCCTTTTTGTTTGCGAAGATACAAGGTACTCATTTCATGCTGTGGATTCAAATGAAATAAAAACATTCTTTTGACATTTACCACCTCAAAAACAACTGGGAAAAAAACCCCACTGAAAACCTCAGACTGTTTTATAACAACTTGAGAATCTGACACTGACCATAGATATTCCTACCCATCCGGTGGGTACAGGAATGGCTGGCCTGACTGGAAATAGCTGAAATATATGAAATATAAGGCACCAAGCATCATCACACAATTGTCAACATAAACATTCCCCGAAGGACCAAGCAGCTCTCAGACCATAGGATTTGCTTGATTCTGGAAAAACATGGACATTGTGTTAACAGGACAAGGAGGACTGGAGCGCAAACAGCACAGAGCTAGAACACGCTCTAAATTCAAGTGCTGAGTATACTCTAACAGTATAACAAATTAAGAGATTAAAACATTAGGATATTATTTTGAAACATTGATTCACTAACATTTCTTTAACAACAGAAAGGCTGTAATGCAGAACTGAAACATTTTTGTTCAGATTGTCATGACTGTACAACAGATTCTGTAGATAACTGCTAGGGTGTGACAACAAAAAGCAAATGAACAAAAAACTCCAAACTGTCCCTTTGTAAATTTATTTTTAAATAAAAAGACAGTAATGCAAATTTCCTCCTACTCTATCAGGTCCATCAAGATTTCAAAACATGTGAGGTGGCATGTGTGAGGTGTTTTGGTTTTGATTAAAGCTGATTAATTACTGACTCACTGAATAGAAGAAGTCTTGTGTCAAAACAGTGTCAGCAAGAGCTCATAGAGGTAACAGCAGACAGACATGTCCTCTTTGGTATACGGATTTCATAATCTGATCATACAAATAACAGGTGTTTAATTGCCTTTGGTCACCTTTAAAAGTTTCATTTACTCTCAATGAAATACTAAGTACCTTTAAGAATTTTTTATTCTTGATTAAAGGTTCTTTAGAAAGCACAGAAATTGCCTCCTCTGAGGATTCAAATATAAGAAATCATCAAGAATGCTCAAATACAAGATTCAGAACTGATATTCATGTGGAAATTTATTTCAGGATATTTTGACTGATGGCACAGACATCAGAAATAAGCACTTAGTTAAACTGTGCTGTTCTTACAGGAATACATGGCAAAACAAAGCCAAATCCCCACAGGCTGTGCTATAATGTCACACTACAGGGAAACATTTCTAGAACTAATAACCACAAACACCACTGGGCTGCCCCAGCTGTGCTGCAGAGCCCTGTGGAGAACATCTGATGCGCTTAGGACAAGCTGAGCACTGGCCATGGGCATCTGGGTTTGGCTTCAATACTCTACAGTCTAACATTTTAACTACTTATATCCTAAATTTGTGCTCTGTGGAAGGGAAAGGCTCCAAATCAGCCAATCTCAGCACAAAAAGGCTCTAATGATTACCCTATTTCACAAACCTCGGCACAAATTTATGACGTTACTTCATCCCACACATCCTTACCTTCACAAGGCAATGTTGTGCAAATCAGCTGTCAGTGTTGCTTTGATTTAAATACTGTGCTAATGAAACTAAAGACTAATTCAGTTTTCAGACTGGAATTCCGCTTTAAAAGCCAAGGCACAAAATGTTTGGCAACTGTAAATTTTAAATTGTGTAGAAAATATAATTCTAGTAAGAAGAACACAAAACAGAAAAATTACTTCACCTAACAAATTCCACCAACTGTTACCAATCTTTCGCCAATACATATGTATTCATAATGCCTCTACACTGAACTGCAAACAAGAATTACAGTGAATATGAAACCCTGAGGGTTAATTGCTAAAAAGCTTTTAGCAGCAACAGTGGCTTCAATCTACAAACATACCCTCAAGTATCTAGAGAGACCTTCGGGTACATTCAGATTTGCACTGATTTTAAACACAGAGCAAATATACTCTTATTTAAATAAAAATTAAAGCATGAATGTGTCACTGCATTCCCCTGTGAGAGTTTATTAAAAAAAGTGGATTTGAGTATTTTTCTTCTTAGAGAAGTGTATATATATGCTTTGATTACAAATGCAAGTAGCCCCACATCACTAAAATTTAACACTACAACAGGAATGTCCACCCATAATGAATCCACTACAAACCAAAAAGACCATCTTCAAATTAAGGCCCCTCTGAATAATAATTTCTCCTTGTTAGTTCATAGTATTAATCACTTCCATATAGTTTCAATCCCACCTTTTGTAAAGGGTACAAAGAAAGCATACAAGTATTGTGAATAATATCATTAGTAAACGAAGGGTGGAGAAAATTGCATTACATTGCATTGCAACATTAATAGACATTTAATTTCTGCATATGAACTGAGCACTCAGTGTCCTGTGAAGACACCTTAGATGCACTTGAAAACAAGACTTAACCCAGCATTGGTTTTGTAGCATTCATTCCTGTTGAAGTGAAATGGCATCTGTTTATACAACTTTAGCAATTATAGGAATGTTCTTTATTTCTCCTGTTTTAATACCAGCACTGTATTTGGGGATTCTATTATACGATTTTTTCAACTCAGAACTGCCACCTGGAATTGAGCAACCTCTAAAGCTTCGTTTTTTCCACTCCTTGCTGATTACAACCATGGTTGCGGTAAGTTAAATTTCTTAACCTGGGGATTTCACTTTTGCTTAGGTAGGATATTTGGGAGCTAGAGGAAAATGGATTACTTAAGGGGAAAAAAAAAAGAAGCAAAAAGCAATTCATGCTCCTGAAGCCTGTAAGCATTGATATATGAACCCAAAACAGGTTAAATTAACTCATAAAATTAATAAGACTAATCTTAAAAGATTCTTTAGATTTTTCAGTCAAACTTCAGCCACTTTATGCTGGGAAATGGTTTTATATGAAAATTTAAAACAAATACCTAGATGTATCCTGTACATATTGAACTTTATGTGCATAGAATAATGCTGTCTGTTCAGAAACAAGCCAACATTACTCCTCTTCTTCCAAATTTTTTCTTGTCAACAGGGAAAGATTTTGGAGAAGCTGGGGATCTGCAATGATTTAACCATACTGCGAGTAGCACTCAATGGGATACCTCCCTGGAGAGATTCCAAACTGCTTATCAAAGATCTCACAGTAGATGGGGTACCCTTGAGGATTTATCAGCCCAAAAGCCCACCCACTGGCAAAAGAAGAGGAATTCTCTATTTTCATGGAGGCGCTGGCACATTTGGGAGCATTAGTAAGAAATGGGCAAGTTTTATTTTTCAAATCAAATCCAAACCTTTACATTTTTGCCTTCAGGCATGTGTCAGTCAATGTCTGCCCTGTCCTTGCCAGAGTCATCAGTCTTTGCTCAGCACAAACTGGAAAGTATTTGTGGAATGAATAGTCTCATGTTAAAGGGAGTCCCATCTCTGCTTCCTTTGGGCAAGAGACCTGTAATCCAGAAATCCCTCATCTGGTTCTCAGCTCTCAGTGAGGGATGCTGCTCTACTAAGACTACCCTATCTTACATAAAAGATATAATATGGGTCCAAGGAAGGATTTAAATACATTAAAAAAAAAAATCTGTAAATAAATTCTCATTCATGCAAAGAAGGAATCCAAATGAAGGAAAATATAAGTAACAAAGGAGCAATCTGGGGAAGTCTGATTCTTGTGGTGACATGGCAGAGGATACTTGATTTCTTTTCCAGAAAGGGAGACAACCCTTGTCTCAGCAGCTGCGAGTTCAGCTCCCTGAGTGCTCCGGATCTCCTTCTGAGCAGCTAAGGCTCCAAGTGCCTTCTCCGCAAGCCAAGGCCCCTAACATGGAAATCTGAACTTCGTTCCAAGGGTCAGGCAGTGCAATTTGAGGGGTTTGAATCCCTTACTGTTTCAAAGGGTAGGTCTGCACTATACTGGGCAGACTTGAATTTCCTGGCATCCTTCAGCCCTGTGCAGGAATCACAACATAACTCCTGTGCCATGGGTTCCCCTCTGCACTGGGGCACAGATAACCTACTCTGCTGTACTCGGAGCACAGGAGTCTGGATGGAGAGTCAGGCTCACGTCTAGAGCTAGTCTGGGTGGCAGTGAGGACTCCAGGGATGGCAAGCACTCCGTGATCTAAGGGATAGGTGAATTACTCTCACTGGAAGGACAAACCACACCACAAGTTGCACAGTGAGTCCCTGTTCACGTGGCATGGCTTGATGTAAGAGCCATACCTGTACACAGAGAGTGGCACCTGACCTTTGGCTTCAATTCCTTTTGGAGTTTGATAACAGGAAAACAATCAACATGATGACAAGCTTTCAGAAGGCCTTTTGGAATCTCCAGCCTAGGAAGCCTGAAGTCTGCAGCCAGCAAATTAGCAGATGCTACACTGAAAAGAATCAGTGGCCAGATAACTGTGACTTATTCCTCAAATGGATGTCATACTTCACAAATCCTAGAATTGTTGAATAGTTTGGGCGGAAGGGACCTTAAATCTCATTCTTATTCCAAGTCCCCACCATGGGCAGGGACACCTTCCGCTATTCCAGGTTGCTCCAAGCCCTGTCCTACCTGGCCTTGAACATTTCCAGGGATGGGGCAGGCACAGTTGCTCTGGGCACTCTCTGCCAGGACCTCACAACCCTCACAGGGAAGAATTTCTTCCTAATATCTAATCTAAACCCACTCTTCATCAGTTTCATCAACTGAAGTTTTAAGTCAGCAAATACATGAATAAAGGAGACTGAGTTGCTAAAACACACTTTGATTTCCAGAAGAGTCTTCTAAAGAGGCTACACACCCATCACACGAGGGAAGGTCTTTCATTTGGATTACAGCTGATTGAAAGACAGAAAAAAGATGGGTTATGGGAAGTTCCTGTGAGATTTCCATAAGGATATCTGTACTGGGAGCAGTGCTAATCAATTTATTCAATCAATTTATTCAAACAGGAAAGATGGTGCAAGGTGATGTGGTATTAAATCCTCTGAGGGTCATAAATGGATGGCTGAAAAACTGCAGAATGTCTTTATGACAGCAGAGGATCAGACAATAAAATGACAGAGAAATGGCATGTAGAGAAGTCAAACAGATGAACAGACCATTCTGACCTTATAAATGAAGCAATGGACTCCAAGCAGGAGCAGGAAGGAGGTCTTGGGACTATGGTAGGAAGTTGCCTGAAAATGCTGACATAGTGCACAGTAGCAGTCAAAAAGCAAATAAAATGCTAGCAATTATTAGTAGGAAAGATAAAACAGGAAACTTTTTTTTATGCCACTGTAATAAATCCATGGTTTACCTAAATACAGTATAGTGCTTATAGTTCTGTTTCCCACTCCTCAAAAATGATAAAGCAGTACTGGAAAGACTTGGAGAGGCTGCCTAGGTGAGAAAAGTGCTTCTGTGCAGAGAATATGTGAGCGAACTATGACTCTTCGGGCTGCAAAAGATGCATAAAGACAGATCCACTGACTACAAAATCATGAGAAGCAGAAGTTAGACAGGGAAGGATTTATCCACCATTTCTTACAGCACAAGAATTCCACCATGTGGAAGCAGTGTATGCTAGGTAGGAAAGGAGCAGCTAGAAATGGCTCTTTCACACCTTTGTAAGCAAGTGAGAAAACTCCTCCTTGCACAAAGCTGTTATGGTTAAGGTTAAAATCATGGGCTTAACAAGTGGTTTGGGTAACTCACAGAAGAAATGCTAATCAAAGGCATTAGGTATAAAGACAGCTTCTGTCTCAAAGGAACACCCTGAGCCTCAAATTCCTGTATGCTCCTTACTCCTGTGTGTCCTCAGCTTACACTCTCTTTAGACAACCTTTTGTTGACCACCAAGTGAGATGTGAGACCATCTCAGACAGATTTCTGGGTTTCCCCAGTATCACCATCCTTACATGCTTGTGTGATGCCCTGAGAGCCACTTGCCAACAGAAAATGTATTAATGTGTAAAGACCACATTCCATAGCAAGAGTTCCTTATCAGTCTCATCTTGAAGACCCTTCCATGTAGCACATGTTCAGGGATCTGTATTTTCATTTCAAAAGGATATTTGATTTTCAAATCATCATTTCTGCTAAACTTTCTCTCTAGGAGCCTTTGAAAGAGTATGCCGCTATATGGCCAAAAAATGCAACTCAGTGGTTGTGTCTGTTGGGTAAGTGCTATTTTGCCATAGAAGTATTTATGGGGATACAGGTCTCAGTTGAAACTCTTCTGAAAAATATGCTGAAAATATTTACTCTTTTAGATCGCATCCCTATTTTTCACTTAAACCTTGCATTTAATTTAGAAATGTGCTTATAGGCAAAGTATTCTGAAATAGCTGTAGCATCATTAGTTTGGCTGTCCAATCTACACTAGTTAAACCGAAATCCAATCTTCAAAATTAAGAAAAAAAAAGTCTACATAACTACCACAACAACTGCAAACACCACAAATGGAATCTTCATAACTCCACTGACAATAACCACAGTCTTTGACATTTCAGGTACCGTCTGGCTCCTGAACATCCCTACCCAGGGCAATATTTTGACTGTCTCAATGCCACCTTATACTTCATGAGGAATTTAGAAGAGTATCACGTGGATCCCGGTCTCATCATCATTAGTGGTGACAGCTGTGGAGCTAATTTTGCTACAGTTATTTGCCAAATACTGCTGAATGATAGAGATCTGCCAAAAGTACGTGCTCAGGTCCTACTTTACCCAGGACTCCAGGGTCTGGATTTCCACTTGCCCTCCTACCAGCAGAATGCTTTTGTCCCCATGTTGTCCCGGAAGATGGTCATCTACTTCTGTTTTCGTTACCTTAACAGAAAACCCACAGTTTGGAAAGATGTTCTACAAAACTGCCATGTTCCTGACAGTATGAGACACCAGTATAAAAAATGGGTCAGTGCTGACCTTATTCCTGATGAATTTAAGGTTAGAGGCTACGTCCCACCAAAACCCGCATCATATAAACCTGAAGTACATGAAGCTGTCAAAGAAATTTTAGCAGTAACATTTTCCCCACTTTTAGCTGAAGATTCCATTATTTGCCAGCTCCCTGAGTCCTACATTGTGACCTGTGAGTTTGATGTGTTGAGGGATGATGGTCTGTTATACAAGAAGAGACTAGAGGAAAATGGTGTTCAAGTGACCTGGTATCATTGCGAGAATGGCTTCCATGGAATTTTAGCCTTTTTTGGCTATGGGATTTTTTCCTTTTTATCTGCAAATAAGATAATGGACAATATTGTGAATTATATAAACAGTTTATAGAAGTATTTTTCAGAAGAAAGATGTAAGTCATGCAATATCTTTGATGAATTTATACTTGCCAAGGAATATAAACACTTTTGATTTATGGTTTGGATTTTAACTGCTTTTTCTGATTTCTGCTTCTGTAGTGACTCTCAAACAAATGTTAAGATTATTTGAACTGCCACCATTCTAGAAAATATTCCTGTAAAAACACACCAATAAGACCGACATGAAAAAGGCAAGGCACCTAGCACATCCTGTTTCACTAAAACTACAGCAATTCCAGTATCTTTGCATGGCTGACACACACTGAAGGCAAGAGAAAAGAATCTCCATGAAGATTCTTCAACAGCCCAGAAATGCTGAAGGCAACAACTGAGGTCTGCTTTGGCCCCTGTGACAGACAGGAGGTGTTGATGGTGTCAGATGGAGAACTCATCTACTATGAAGTCTTACAGCAGACACTGAAATTGCAGTCATGAATTTAATTTCCAGGTTTAGTCTCTATAAAAATGACACTGCTCTAGAAATAGTGAAGTCAAAAGGAAGGCTCCTGTCTGGAGAAGAAATCCTAAACTGGCACTAGCAGTTTAGGAGTCTCTAGAAATAGTGAAGTCAAAAGGAAGGCTCCTGTCTGGAGAAGAAATCCTAAACTGGCACTAGCAGTTTAGGAGTTTGATTTTGTTTGGGATCTAAGAAATGATGTTTCATTTTGGAACTTCTTTCTCAAACTAGAATCCCTGAACTTCAGTGAGTGTGTGGATGTCAGAGAAGTGCAGAGGTGAGACTTTTCCATAACCCATATTTTCTTTCAAAATTATCTTATGCTCAAGGCTACCTGTTCTGCTGTGTGGAAAAGTTCTGAAAATCATGTAAAGGCAGAGAAACACAATTTTTTCTATTTTATCACTGTAATGCTATGGTGATTCTGTGATGCTTTCAACAACAAAAAATAAAAAACTCACATGCAAATATTTCTGTTAAAAGAGTGAGAGTTACATTTGCTAAACACATACTGACTGATGAACCCAATTGAAACCCCCCTCCCATGGTGAAAGGAACAACACAACACAGGCAGGCAGAGACCACAGTCCTGCTGCTTTTACCTGGTCACATCTGTGCTGTGGTCAGTAATTAACCCACCAAACAACTGGATTCAACCACACAACTGTGAAAACACAATACAAACTGTAAGTCCACAAACACCACTGGATGGACTATCTTTTTTCAAATCTGGGCTTTTGCTGATTTTTGAAACAAGATTTCTTTCTACTTCAGAATATTTTATGATGACTGTGTGCCCTATTAAAAACACTCAACTTCTCACTAGAGAAAAAATATTAATTTTTTATAAAGTTTTGTAACTAAAATGACAAGGTACTTACCCCCAATACTTATAATTTGACTTTACAACAACAACAACAACAAACACCAAACAAAAAAACTCAACCCCCCCTCCATTGCTACCTAATAAGGTTAGGTTTTTTATCTCTTTTCTTTCCCTGTGAATTTGCAATTTAAATGTTCTGACATCCTAGTAGTTTGAAGAGTTGCAGACTTAGATTCACAATTCATTTGCATCATTTAAAGTACACCTTCCCTACATTAGCACAGTCCTACTCCTCAGCAAGAACAAGATAAAGCAGTTTGATTCAGAACTCTTTAATCACTTAAGTCATAAGATAATGACTTATCTTAAGTCATTCTCAGCTGTGTTTGTTGCACCAAGAGTTACTCAAAGTTACCTGCAACAGGGTCACCTAATTATGAATCTAAAGTCAGCCTCCTATGGCTTTTTGAAGCATGTTCTTCTGTTAGAAGAAAACACAAATACAAAAAAGAACTGAGATTTGTGTAATGACAGAATTTTCTAAGTGCGCCTTTCTAAAGAGCACTGGTGACAATCCCTTTGGCCCTTTTGAGTGACAATCATCACATGCAGGCCCCCACTCCTGAGGAAACTCTTCAGATGGGTGTTTTGTAGTGCCACAAACTCAAAACACACAAATGCCCACTGCCCATTTTCCACCTCCAGCTAATGCAGTTCATTCGTAACTCTTCTCCCAGTGAAGCACTGGTTTCCTGCAAAAATTCCAAAATGCTGCTAGCATAGGTCTACTAACAAATCAACGACTTTGACCAACTTATCTTTTGTGAGATAACAGCAATGGGGGGAAAAGAAAGTGGGAGAGGGAAAGATACCTGCTAATGTATTTGTGAAGGGGAGGAGAAAGGTTTTTACTGGAGCAAACAAAGAAGAGGAAGATTAACAAAGAATCAGGAAGTAACAAGGCAAATATATATTGGAAAGTCAAATCAAAGACATGTCAGATCACTGCAGTTCAGCAAAATGGCAGTTGTACTCACAGTGCTGGTGCTATTCTTAGGTGGTTTTCTTGCTGCATTTATATTGTTGGTCATAGGGGCAATTAATTTTGATTTTTCCAACTCAGAAATTCCTCCTGGAGTGAATCAGCCTGCAAAGCTCCGAATCATTCATATAATTTTAATATGCACAGCTGTGGTGGTAAGTGAACCTGGTGTGATTTTGGGGGGAAGAACAGCGAACCTGTAGATTTTAAACTTACTACTGTGCTAGAAGCCTGCATGGAATTATGTTCCGGAGAGCAGAGCAGGGCACTGCTGTCATGCTGCATGTTTTATTGAGCTGAGTGTTGCTAAAGAAACTTTTGCCAGGCTTCTGACATTGCACTGCTCTAATCCAGACCTGCTCAGCTCTATCTTAGGCGGTACCTAAATGCTGCCTTACCACAAGTGTGTGAAAGTCTGACTGTGCTTCTGCCCTGACTTGAGCTGACCTAGCAATGATTTGATTTATAATGTTTATCCATGTAGGATCTTTTATATTTCCATTCTTGGTTCAGATTATACCAGATGTCTCTGGCTCGTGCTTTCAAGCTTTTCATGGGCATGGGGATGAGAATTCTGTATTTATTTTGAATATGAAGTGAGAAGCTGAACATTTCAGAATTGGCCTTGGGAAGGAAAAGTTTCTGTCACACAAGTGACAAAATTATGTAACGTTGCCCAAGAGGGGCTGAAGGAATTCTTCTGCCCAAAGCACATTTATATAACTCTTGCAGCAACTAAGCAGGACTGTCTGATGGGAATGAGGGGCTCTGACCAGCCCAACTTCTCCAGGTGAAGCAGCTTGGAAAAGTGTGGGAAGGTAATCAGTCTCCAAGAGCAGCACTCAACATCTGGTGAGCTCTGCTGACAGAGGAGCTCACTGAATCACAGGTATTTCTATGTAATGATAGGTGTAGAGATGCTCTGATGAGACATGGCATTAGACAGGAGGTAAGAGAGGTTGTGCATATATTTACTAAATTAATTTAATTAAAGAGATACAAGCTATTTAAAATTAAAAAATGAAAACAAAGAGAAAAAAATTCTCTGTTAGAAATATTGTAGATTATGGTCAACCACAGTAAAGAATTCTAGGTATATATTCTCATGCTTTGGCTGCACAGAAGTTGTAATTTGAAAGAGATAACATCACTCAAGCAGCTGGAAAAGCCAGTTCTCTTTTAATCATCAATCCACTGCCCACCATTAAACCAGCATTGTATGCTACAATGTAAGCAACACAGGGTGAAAGAAAACAAACAAGTTGAATATAAAAGTTAAAATATCCTTGGTATTGTTCCATTCCTGCTTGGAAAATAGCAAATACAAAAGAAAAAATCATTTTATCATACAACTGGAGACACAAAGACTAGTTTTTCTAAAAAATTGAAATCAATACAATGCAAAATGTCTTCATTCAATGTTAGGTAAAGGACCTGCTGAGGAAGCAGAGGAATCTATCTCAATAGTCTGTTAATGTTGTATTGTTTGGGGTTCTGTCCTTCGTACATGTAACTCTCTCATAACCCCTCCTGATGCTGCTGTTACTTGTTCAGTTTTCTCCTATACCTGTACAAGTAATCTCTTAGTTTATTACTGCCCTAAAATTACATGACTTAGGCACCATGAGTTTACTGTCCACGCAGTTCCTTTCCTTTGGAAAATACAGGGTCTCTTGAGTGAGCTCTCTGTTTTCTTTGCCTTTGAACAGGGAAAGATTTTGCAAAACATTGGCATCTGCACTCAGGTGAGCTTTGTGAGGTACATGCAAGGAAGAAAGACTCCGGGGGTGGACCCAAAGCTCTTCATCAAAGATCTGTGGTTTGAGAAAGTGCCTGTAAGGATTTACCAGCCTAAGGCTCCATCTGCCAGCCAAAGGAGAGGAGTTATGTTTTTTCATGGAGGAGGATGGGTATTTGGAAGCATTGGTAAGATATCTACCAGAAATATTTCAGTTAAAGAAATACATACTTCATAAATAGTAAAGTTGGTTGTTTCTTGATCTGCAGCAGTTTCAAACTTTGAATATAACCACAGGTTCAGTCTCATAGTTCTTGCTGCCAGAAGAAGGCATCTGCTATGGGTCAGGAGATTTTTCTTACAGGACAATGATAAAAGGGGAAAAAATACTGAAATAGGAAGATGAGGAGGTACAAAAGAACTGAGAACCTTTGTAGGAAGCAGCAGGGAAAAGTAGAGAACATTTCCTTCTTTGATTTCTCCAATAGATAACATCTCTTCTCTGGAGAGAAAATGCACCACAACCTAAACCTAAATGCCACCAAATCTCTTTCAGAGACCCACGAAGAGCTGTGCCGCTTTATTGCCAGAGAAAGTGAATCTGTGGTTGTATCTGTGGGGTGAGTCTTTGCTCATGCTGATTTTGAGAGATTATTTCCTATAGTGTAAATATAACCTCCTGTCCCCTCAGTCATAGCAACAATCTTCCTCAGAGAAATGTCTCTGTGGGGCTTCTCAAGTATGTGATTTACTACTTCATTTGCTGTTGCTTGGAGACACTGAAGACTCATTTGGGCTGTTTTCACTGTCTGATTACATCACAAATTACACTTTGGGATATCTAGTTGGATAATGAAGTTTTGAATGAATATTTTCAAATTCCAAACATAAAACTGATTGTAAACAGATAGTAAGCTATATGATGTCCTTAACGCTTATACAAGGAAAGCCTGCTTGATGCTTAGAGAAACACAGTGTGAATGACAAGCTAATGCATTATCAAAATACTGGCATAATGGTTCGGATTACAAGGATATGTAAAGTAACTTTACATAACAAAGATATAAACCAGAAGTCATTTGTGTCCAACCCATGAAAAACTGAAGCAGAAAGTAACTAAATTATTGTCAATAAAACCTACATTTAGTTGGCAGCTGAGTACTCCTGTGTTGTTTAAGACCTAAGAAATATCATAAACAGATTATATCATAACAAAATAATCTGCACCACCTAATCTTATTGATGGTAATCCTATGGAGACAATGGAAACTCAGCAGGAATCAGGGCATTCCTGATTGCAGGAACCAGGACTTTAGCAATACATTTAAAACTTGTATTTGCTTTGCTTACACTTTTCTCTGTGTCCCAGGTACTGTTTGGTACTATTAATACTAGTAATACTGAAAAATAAAACTGCCCCAGTTATTTAAATAAAGAAAAAATAATTATAAAAATGAAATATCCTAAGTAACAGTGAGGTACAGATTGATTAAATTACTTAATCCACAAAACAGATGCAGTCTATGCTAGAAGAGAAAAATTAAGTTACATCACTTAATTTGTGATCAGGGCTGGTCTTGGAATATCCCATCTATGCTATGTTCTTCCAGCCCCATCCTATGGCTATCACTTCTCTGTGATGACTCATTGGACAAATACCTGCTTAGTAGATAAAAATACTGTCATGGGGGTTTTTTTTGAGGGAAAAATTACTCCAACACAAGGAGCGCCAGGATGCTGTAGAAATTCTGTATTTACACTTATGACATTTCCTGCTGTTACTTTTGCTGTCTCCGTGTCCCAGGTACCGTTTGGCCCCCGAGCACAAATACCCCGCTGCGTACGAAGACTGTCTGAACGCCACCCAGCACTTCCTGCAGCACCTGGAGCACTACGGCGTGGATCCTGCCCGGGTCACTGTCTGCGGGGACAGTGCTGGGGGCAACCTGGCAGCTGCTGTGAGCCAGACCCTGGCAGGCAGGTCAGACCTCCCCAGACTCCGTGCTCAGATCCTCATCTACCCAGGCCTTCAGGCACTGGACTTCAATTTACCATCCTACCAACAAAATCAGGGAGTCCCTCTGCTATTCCGGGAACGTGCCGCTTTCTACATGTTGCAGTACCTAAATGGAAATGCAACAAAACTGGAAGAGGTCTTGGAAGGTTCCCATATTCCTATAGATATTAAATTAAAGTATAAAAGGTGGGTGAGTCCAGACAACATCCCTGAGGAATTTAAGGTCAGAGGCTACAAACCACGTGTGCTACTTGACAGCACAACTGAAGTTTTTGAGACAGTAAAGAGATTCTGTGAGCCCACGCTGTGTCCACTGTTGGCTGAAGACACAATTATCCAGCAGCTGCCAGAATCTTTCATCCTGACCTGCGAGTACGACGTGCTGCGGGATGATGGCTTGTTGTACAAGAAGAGGCTGGAGGACAATGGGGTGCGAGTGACCTGGTACCACCTTGAAGATGGATTCCATGGAATCATAAACTCATTTAATAGTGACTGGTTGTCATTTCCAGCTGGAAAAAGGGGCCTTGACAATATTGTGAATTTTCTAAGAAGCTTATAGCAACATTTTTCTGTTTTTCTGTAAGAACTGCCAAATTTCTGTGGTCTTTTATGCTTCTAAATTCCATATAAGAACTTCAGATAGGACAATTTGTTAATAAGCATTTATGCCAGTGTGATCACCATAAAAGACATTTCAAGAGTAGTTTCTTTTAGTGCTGTTTGAAGTAGTCCATGCACAGTCTGCCTATTTTAATCATCTGTTTGGATGACCCTTGTCCAGTACAAGTGCTGCTCTCTCCGTACATATATGCAAAAGATGCAGTAAAACTTTAAGCCAACATCTGGTCTGATCTGTTTTATTCAATTACAGTCGATGATTTCATTCTTCCTAGAAGTGTGTGTTTTGGCAAAGGAGAAAGACACTGTCACTACAGTGCTATAATGCACAGCCTGTACTCTCTGCTACACGTAGCACCTGAGTTTAAGATTCCAAATTTGAAGATGTCTGTTGGTTAGTATTTTATACTCAAAAAGTGAAGTCACATTAGTGAACTTGACTTTTAGAACTGCAAATGTTCCCAACAGAAATACTCCATTGACAGCTTTGTTTAAATTACAATGGGAAAATGCTTTAAGTGTTTTCTTATGTTTATCAAACATATGTGTATGCTGAAAAACTTGTGCTTGAATGGAATCCTAGAATCACAAAATGGTTTGGGTTGGAAGGAACCAGCTCATCTCATTCCAAAGCCCTGCCATGGGCAAGGACACCTGGTCTAGCCAAGGTTGCTTCAAGCCCCAAATAATCTACCAAAGTAGGACTGATGCATTTACTTTTGCAGAGCCTGTTACTTACCTTTTGCCCCCCACCCCTCCCTTCTTCCCATTTTCTTTTCTAAATGTCCCTGTTAAAGGGAGGTATTCCAAACTATGTAAAGCATGCCTGCAATGCAGGAAGCGAATGTCGAATGTCCTGGCTGCAGATCAGCTGCAAGAGATAATTTAATCTCCACATTTGCTGGCTCTCTGTCATAGACTAGAACTTCATCCAGGACTCAACTTCAGTCTCTGAGCACTCACTGTTATCATCCACAATCCAAGAATTCCGTATTCAATACCAGACCCTTTATCAATCCCACAATTACCATAAACAGGAAATTAAACACATTGACTCTTCTCCAATGTGATAACTGCTGGCACATTGCACAACATTTCCATGGACTTAAAAGTGAGCAACACCTGAGAGATCTCTTGCAACTGGGACTGCTCCAGGCCTTGCTGTTACCTGAAAAAGCCAATTCATAGATAGGTGTGAAGACACATCACCTCTGGATACCTGAAATGGCATTTTTTTATCTACTGCCAGTGATAATGCTGGTGATTTTTGTTGCTTCATTAATATCAGCAATCATAAGAACAATTCAAACTGAGTATGCCAATTGCAGCATCCCTCCTGGAGTGAGCAATCCCAGAAAACTTCGACTTATTGTTGCTGTTTTGATTGTTACATCTACTCTGGTGAGTAACTCTGCTGCAACTTCTGTGAGAAATGTTGTTAGATGTTAATTTTTTTCTACGTGTAAATACCAGAATTCTGCCAGCTCCATCAAGGCTTAAATTATGGCTTTTCTCTTCTAGGGGCTGACTTGAGAGGACAGCTTTTGGAAAATAATTTCTGTTAGACTTCAGTCAGATTTTCCCTATTACATAAGGATTAAGTCAACCATTAGAGCCCAAGCTTTATCAGCTGAGCTTCCCTAATTAAATTTACAATTAAATATTTATAAAAAAGTGAGATTGCTTTGATTTCCACTTTAGCTAAACACACATGATGTTTTTAGGTCATTCTTGGGGCCCTCCAGTAACATGGGAGGCTGGGTAATGGAAGTACCAGTAACGGGAGACTGGATGCTTTTTAAGAAGACAAAAACAGAAACCCGAGAAACCTTAGCGGGATGAGAGTCACTTGGGAGTGCTGGCAAGGCCTCCCTCACCAGGAGCCCTGTGACCAATTACCCTTACTCTCCAGGAGCCCCTTCACCAATTACCCTTCATTCTCCGGGAGCCCCTTCACCAATTGCTCCTCACCAGGAGCCCCTTCACCAATTGCCCTTCATTCTCCGGGAGCCCCTTCACCAATTGCCCTTCATTCTCCAGGAATTCCTTCACCAACTGCCCTTCACCAGGAGCCCCTTCACCAATTGCTCTTCATTCTCCAGGAATCCCTTCACCAACTGCCCTTCACTCCCCAGGAGCCCCTTCACCAATTGCCCTTCACTCCCCAGGAGCCCCTTCACCAACTGCCCTTCACCAATTGCCCTTCACTCCCCAAGAGCTACTTCACCAATTGCCCTTCTCCAGGCACCCCTTCAATGAGTGTCCCTCAACAGCTGCTCTTCTCCAGGTGCCCCCTCACCAGCTACCCCTTACCATTTGCCCCTCACCAGGTGCTGCTTGCCAACTGCCCTTCTCCTGGTGCCTCTCACCAGCTGCTCCTCACACGCCTCTCCCTTCTCCTGGCTCCCCCTCACCGGGTGCCCCCTCAGGGCTTGTCCGTGTGCCGCCTCCCCTCAGCTCACCCCAGCTGTCCTCCCTCTCCCAACAGGGCAGGATTTTTGAGAAGATGGAGCTGTGCAGCAGCCTGGCCTTGAGGCGCCTCGTGTTCTCCGGGCGGAGGCTGGGCCCGGCGCCGGGGGTGCGGCAGGAGGACGCGCGGCTTGGGCGCGTGCCTGTGCGGCTGTACCGTCCACGCGCGCCGGCCGCGGGCCCGCACGCCGCCGTGCTGCTGTTCCACGGCGGCGGCTGGATCTGCTGCAGCCTCGGTATGGCCCGGTGCAGCCCGGTGTGGCCCGGTATGGCATGGCACGGCCCAGCCCGGTGCGGCCCGGTACGGCCCTGTACGGCACGGCTCGGTGCGGCCCGGTGCGGCCCGGTACGGCATGGCACGACCCGGCCTGGTGCGGCCCGGTACGGCCCGGTACGGCATGGCTCGGTGCGGCCCGGCGCGGCCCGGTATGGCACGGCACGCCCCGGCCCGATGTGGCCCAGTACGGCGCTGTACGGCACGGCTCGGCGCGGCCAGGCGTGGCCCGGTACGGCCTGGTGCGGCCTGGTGCAGCCTGCCGCCACAGCGCTCCGGCACTGTCCTCGCCGCGCTAGCCACCGTGCGTATGTGGCCGACAGAATTCCGGCCTCCACACAGACACTGATACAAAACTTTTTCACCTGTTTATATACTTTTAGCAAACAAAGCAGTTAATGCTCATGAATTCCCTTTCATAAATTGGTATTCTATCCTCTTTACTGTTTTTACTATATTTTTCCTCTGGTAGGGACTTCCCAACATACATACTGAGTCTTTTGTTAGCTGCTTCTTTATATTCTCACTTCTGGAAAATGTCCTTGTAGTTCATAAATTCTGCCTTCCTTGTATCCAATTTCAACAATACACACCTCTCCCAGGCCTTGTTCTTTGAAGCATATCAGGCTTCATTTGGGAAATCTTTTAAAAGTTTCATTGATCTTCCCAATCAAGTCTGTGTAAAGTAAGTTAGCTACATGCTGCCTAAAAGTGATTGAAGACTAGCACACTGCTAATAATTAATATACTGGTTATGGTTAATTAGAACGATTAATTTAAAATGAATTAGAAAAGTTAGCTAATCTGCAGCCGCTGGAAGGCTGAACTTGGGCTGGGCTTTCCCAGCCAGCACTGCGAAGGGAGGTGGCGGGCAGGGGGAGAGGGGAGCCGGATCATTTGTGGGCAGTAAAACATCCTTCAGTGTTTTCCAGATTCCCATGAAAGTATCTGCCAGTACATTGCCAAGGAAAGCGGCTCGCTGGTGGTGTCCGTGGGGTGAGTTATGGCCAGCGGCCCCAGAGAAGCCCTTTTGCCTCTTGTTGCCTCTCAGCACTGCAAGGATGCGCAGCTGGTGGGAATGCTCCTCTTCAGGATCTGGACACCATGATCCTCATGGGTCCCTTCCAACTCAGCATTTGCTATGATTTTCCCAGGGTCCCGGGTGTCCAGACAGAATTTCAAGGGGGCTGTTTGTTTTTTATTTCTCTCCCTGCTCCCTCAGCTAATAGTGCAGACACAGCCCACAGTAAGGTCCATGTGTGTCCCAGCATAGAGCTATGCTGGCACCACACAAAACCAAGGAATGCTTTCCAGTAGAGAGTTCAAATGTGTTGAGAAATTACTAAAAAACCAACTTGGAAGGTGACAAATTCACTGATCTGTTTAAATAGGAGTAATTACCTTGTGAACTTCAAGGAGCTTTCTTGTGAACTTCAAGTGAGAATCAAATGCTAGTAAGTAATAATACTAATAATTAGTACTATTAATACTAGTAATACTGAAAAATAAAATTGCCCCAGTAATTTAAATAAAGAAAAAAATAATTATAAAAATGAAATATCCTAAGTAACAGTGAGGTGCAGATTGATTAAATTACTTAATCCACAAAACAGATGCAGTCTATGCTAGAAGAGAAAAATTAAGTTACATCACTTAATTTGTGATCAGGGCTGGTCTTGGAATATCCCATCTATGCTATGTTCTTCCAGCCCCATCCTATGGCTATCACTTCTCTGTGATGACTCATTGGACAAATACCTGCTTAGTAGATAAAAATACTGTCATGGGGTTTCTTTCTGAGGGAAAAATTACTCCAACACAAGGAGCGCCAGGATGCTGTAGAAATTCTGTATTTACACTTATGACATTTCCTGCTGTTACTTTTGCTGTCTCCCTGTCCCAGGTACCGTTTGGCCCCCGAGCACAAATACCCCGCTGCGTACGAAGACTGTCTGAACGCCACCCAGCACTTCCTGCAGCACCTGGAGCACTACGGCGTGGATCCTGCCCGGGTCACTGTCTGCGGGGACAGTGCTGGGGGCAACCTGGCAGCTGCTGTGAGCCAGACCCTGGCAGGCAGGTCAGACCTCCCCAGACTCCGTGCTCAGATCCTCATCTACCCAGGCCTTCAGGCACTGGACTTCAATTTACCATCCTACCAACAAAATCAGGGAGTCCCTCTGCTATTCCGGGAACGCGCTGTTTTCTACTCTTTGCAGTACGTACAAGGGGACACATCAAATCTGGAAGAGGTTTTGGAGGGCTCTCATATTCCTCCAGACATGAGGCTGAAGTATAGGAAGTGGGTGAATCCAGACAACATCCCTGAGGAATTTAAGGTCAGAGGCTACAAGCCACACAAGCCCTGTGAATTCAAGCCTGGAGTTTTTGAGAAAGTGAAAAGAATCCGTGAGCCCACCCTGTGCCCGCTGTTGGCTGAAGACACAATTATCCAGCAGCTGCCAGAATCTTTCATGCTGACCTGTGAGTACGACGTGCTGCGGGACGATGGCTTGTTGTACAAGAAGAGGCTGGAGGACAATGGGGTTCGAGTGACCTGGTACCACCTTGAAGATGGATTCCATGGAATCATAAACCTATTCGATTATTGTGGTTTGTCATTTCCATCTGGGAAAAGGGGATTGGACAGGGTTGTTGAATTTATAAAAGGCCTGTAGAAAGAATTCTCCCTCATTATGCTTCTCCCACTGATGACTCTGCTTAGTCTCTCACACTTCAGGTAGTGCTGCTCTGCAAGAATGTGACACCTTTTGATGTGTAAAATACTATTTCTAATATCCATGAGCTTCAAATTAACACAGATCTTTTCCTTGTGAGACTTCTAACAGTTCAATCTTTTGACAGTACAATTTTTCTGTGTGCTGTGGTTTTTTTTTGCTGTGGCATCTGACTGATTCCTTGTCTTTAATTACTGAATTATTTACTTCTATACAAATAATCTATGTGGAATATTTGGATTAAATGTTGTTTTCTACAGCCAGTTTATTTGTGATGTCTATTTGATAAGCTCCAAAGCATGACTTAATTTCGCTAAAAAGTATAAGCTAGGTAGATAGTGAGCTGGAGGGATAACTCTGGACAAATAGGCAGAGATCAAAATCTCAGTGGGGAGATTGAGCAAATATTCCCTGGCTGCAAAAGTAGCAGTGCAAGGCCAGAGTTGATGGGGCACACCTAGCTAGAGGCAAGTAAGGGCTGCTCTGATTTTGAAATATTTGTAGCTCTACAAAGTCCTTAATTTTGGAAAGTCTCCATTATGCCCACAGAGGGTAGGATATAGTGTTGAGATGAAATGCTGACATCAGGTTTTAGAAAGGCAGGAAGGATCAGTGAACTGGGCTCTTGGTCTGTGTGTACAGAAAGCTACAGCTTAAAGAGAAAATATGAAGGAAAATGTTTTCATGTTCTTCCAAAGGGTGTCCCCAGTATTAACTTTTGCAGAATCTGTGCTGTGATTCTGTGCTAGAATCTGTCAATTGGTGGTTTCTCCATGGCTTGAGTTTTATTTACAGGATGAGACATTGTTTTTCCTGACATGATGCTTCATTACACCCTGCTGATGAAAGCAAGGAAGAACAGCAGTGAGCACACTCAGAACGGCCAGACTGAGGACATGAAAATCACAGACTTGCTACGGTTGGGAATGATCTCTGGAGATCATCCAGTGCAATCCCCCACCAAGGCAGGGTCACCTGGAGCAGGTGAAGCAGGAACACATCCAGGTGTGCTTTGGATGTCTCCAGAGAGAGAAACTCCACACCCTCCGTGGGCACTGTCCCAGTGCTCCGTCACCCTCAATGTAAAGTTCTTCCTCGTGTTGAGGTGAAACTTGCGTTTTAGTATATGCCCATTGCTCCTCGTCCTAAGGAGATCCTCAGGAAAAAAAGGGGGAGAAAAATCCTACAGGGCTGAGAAAAACAGAACTATTTACAAAAACAAATGCTGACTTCCCTTAGATTCCCCTGCGCAAGGGCAGCCCTTCCCTGAGCTCGGGCAGCCAGCCCTCGCTCTCACCTCCCGCCGGCAGAGAACCGCGGGGCTGCGGGCAGCGGGCGCGGGGGCCGTGCCGGCGGGAGGCGGCGCCGGGCCCGTCCGTTCCCCGGTACCGCGCGCAGGTCACGCCGGGCCTCCTTGAACCGAGATTACCCGGCCGGCGCCTTCGGCCGCTCCGCGCGGCTCCCCCCGGCCGCCCGCACCATGACCCCTGCGCCGGCTTTGCGGAGCGGCCGCACTCGGCCCGTGACGGGGCCGCGGCTCTGCCGAGCGCTGCCGGGGGAGCCCCGCAGGGCCGCGGCCGGGCCATGGCGCTGCTGCCCGCGCTGCTGCTGCTGCTCCTGCCCCTGGCGGCGCTGGCGGCGGCCGCGGTGCTGCTCGGCCTGCCCGGCTACGACATCCCGCCCGGGGTGAACCAGCCGGCCAAGCTGCGCCTGGTGCTGACCGTGCTGCTCGGCACCGCCGCGCTGGTGAGTGGCGGTGCAGGGGCGAGGGGGCGTTCGGGGAGACCCGCGGGCTGGGAGGGGGGCAGCGGTGGCACAAACACGGGGAGCCGGGGGCAGGATCCGCGTGTCCCCGCTGTCCCCGTGGGATGCTGGCGGTGCCGCATCATGGGGCGGGGATGCGGGGAGCCCCCACGATCGGGTTCTGCCCCGGGGTGTCCCCCGATCCGGACGCTGCAAGGGCACCCGCGATCCGGACACCGCGGTCGAGGATGCTGCCCCGGGCGCCACCGGCCCAAACACTGCCCCGAGCATCCCCCGGTCGAGGATGCTGCCCCGGGCGCCACCGGCCCAAACACTGCCCCGAGCATCCCCCGGTCGAGGATGCTGCCCCGGGCGCCACCGGCCCAAACACTGCCCCGAGCATCCCCCGGTCGAGGATGCTGCCCCGGGCACCACCGGCCCAAACACTGCCCCGAGCATCCCCCGGTCGAGGATGCTGCCCCGGGCGCCGCCGGCCCAAACACTGCCCCGAGCATCCCCCGGTCGAGGATGCTGCCCCGGGCACCACCGGCCCAAACACTGCCCCGAGCATCCCCCGGTCGAGGATGCTGCCCCGGGCACCCTCCGGCCGGGCTGCTGCGGGGAACACTGCCCATGTCGCGGGCAAACCCCGTTCCCGATTCAGGGACGTGCCTGGGGCGTGTTAGCGGAGATTGCGACCGGCTGATGGCAGCCTCCAGTTCGGAGCCGGGCTGGTGTTTTGCGTGATAACTTCCCGCACCTTCAGGCGAAATCACCTTGCCCAAGGAAAGCTGCAGCCCTTCCGCTGCTCCTGCCACGGCTGACATTTATGGCACACAATCCGGTTAGGGCTGCTTTACTTAATCCCTGGACTCTTTTTGGCAGCGTTGCATAAACGGCGTTAGAGTCCTCCTCAGCTCTGCCTCTGTTACTTGCTGTCTTTGAATTTCTTAAAATCTTCTGTTTTGTCATTTCTTTAGCCACAACCATCACCCCTGCTATCACACAGACTTCGTTTTTCTCCACACGGATTCTTAAACCATTTACATCCTCCTTAAGTTAAATTTACTGACAAAGCTGCCCAGCAATCCTGAACCCCACTAGCAGGTGACAAGACAGACTCACTGGGCATTAAAAAGAGGGATCTTGTTCAGCCAGTGAATTGTAACTGTTTGATTCCCAGCTTCTTGTTTGTTCACTTATTACATCAGATTTATATTCTGGCTTGCAAGAGCATTGGGAAAGGAAGGAACTTCATTTTGCTTAGTAGCTCTGCTGTGCGAATAAAAGCAGTAACTAACTTGCACAACACAGCTCAACATTTTAGATTTGCAAATTCACTGAGTTTTATGGTCTAATTAATGAATATTAGTTTCAGCAATGAAGAACTGTTCCTACATATGGTATTTCATTGTTGTTATCAAGTATAAATGAAACAAGAATGACCACAAATGTGTGCAGGACAATGCTGATGATTAAAATATGTACTCCAAGACAACCACTTTGGCTGATCTTTATAAAATTTCTGATGTAACGTTACAATGACATTGGGTTGGAGTAGTACAAGTACATTTTTCTACAGACTGCAGGATGTGGGAACTTGGGAAAATTGTTTCATTTCCAAATCAGAGTTCTGTATTTCTTTAAAATTTCCTCCAAATAAGTTTGATCTAAATACAATGCAGAGTTTTTATACCCTGGCTAACTCCAGACTTTTAAAGATGCCTTAATGTCTTTTACCTTTAACAGGGAAGGATTTTGGAGAAGACTGGGCTTTGCAGCCAGATCACTTTTGGCCGATACGTGCGACAGGGGCGGAAACTAGGGTTGGATCCAAAGCTCTTTATCCAGGATCTGCAGTTTAATGAAGTACCTGTGAGGGTTTATCAGCCTAAAGCTACCTCTGATGGGCCAAGGAGAGGCATCCTCTTCTTCCATGGAGGAGGCTGGGTATTCGGAAGCCTTGGTAAGATACTTCCTGGAGGAACTGTGCAGTGTAGAAAGAACATTCTTATCTTTTTAGAAGATTGAAATAAGATGTGGTCTCAGCATGTGATTTGGGATGAAGTTTGAAGCCTTTTTGGAACAGACATTTCTTAGGCTGTCTCAAAGCAGAGAGCAGTAGTGAAGCACTAAAAACAATATTTCTTTTGCAGATACCTACGAAAAGGTGTGTCGCTACCTCTCCAGGGAGAGTGACTCAGTAGTTGTGTCTGTGCAGTAAGTGAACACTACCCAGTTCTGTAGTTGGGAGATTATCGTTGCTGTGGGACCACAGCAGAGCTGTGCTGGTGTTGGAGATGTTCTTTTTGGCACAGGAATTTCTATGGGATTCAGTCAAGTTCATAAAGAGAAAAATAGTGATAACGAATATTTCGTAGCCCTTAACTATTCATGCACAGAGATACCCCGAAAAGATACAAATGGAAATATTTGGCACAATAAGTAAGTCTATAAAACCCAGTTAAAAACTTAGGTGAAAAATGTCTTCCTTGTGCTGAATATATGGACATGTAATAAGATGCTCCAAGCAATTGGGAACTATGGGAGAAGAGAATAATGACACTGAAATACTCCCATTTTACACATGGGAAGCAGAGGCACAAAATTATTAAATAATCTTGTCAGAAGTACAGAGGGAGTTTTCACCATCACTAAGAACTGTTCAATTCCTTGTTCAGATCATTAATCAGAGACAATCCTACTTCAGTGAGTCCTTGTGACTGAACTCACCAATTACAGTTTATCTGCAATCCCAAACGAAGGAGCAGCTGTTTGGAGGCACTGATGATCCTAACCTAGAGCCAAGCCACCCCAAAATGACAGGGCTGAAGAACAGCATACGAGACCATTTCCTGGTTACTACTACTGACATTTCCTTCCTCCTGTCTCTGTGTCCCAGGTACCGTTTGGCCCCCGAGCACAAATACCCCGCTGCGTACGAAGACTGTCTGAACGCCACCCAGCACTTCCTGCAGCACCTGGAGCACTACGGCGTGGATCCTGCCCGGGTCACTGTCTGCGGGGACAGTGCTGGGGGCAACCTGGCAGCTGCTGTGAGCCAGACCCTGGCAGGCAGGTCAGACCTCCCCAGACTCCGTGCTCAGATCCTCATCTACCCAGGCCTTCAGGCACTGGACTTCAATTTACCATCCTATCATCAAAATCGTGGGGTCCCTCTGCTATTCCGGGAACGTGCCGCTTTCTTTGCTTTGCTGTACCTCAATGGGGATGCACTGCACATGCAAGAAGTCTTGGAGGGCTCTCATATTCCTCCAGACATGAGGCTGAAGTATAGGAAGTGGGTGAGTCCAGACAATATCCCTGAGGAATTTAAGGTCAGAGGTGTGAAGCCACTTAGGCCCACTGATTTTATAGCTGAAGTTTATGAGACAGTGAAAAGATTCTGTGAACCCAACCTGTGCCCACTGCTGGCTGAAGACTCTGTTGTTCACCAGCTGCCAGAATCTTTCATCCTGACCTGCGAGTACGATGTGCTGCGGGACGATGGCTTGTTGTACAAGAAGAGGCTGGAGGACAATGGGGTGCGAGTGACCTGGTACCACCTTGAAGATGGATTCCATGGAATCATAAGCCTATATGATTATTGTGGCTTCTCATTTCCATCTGGGAAAAAGGGATTGGACAGGGTTGTTAACTTCTTAAAAAGCTTATAGTAAACATCGTAGATTCCATGAGTCTGTTCATGCCTCAACCTAGGAAAATATCTTTTTTAGGATATTTAATATCAGGTTATGGATAGTGAAGCAGGGGCTGCCATTAACAGTGATAAGGCTCATCAGAACCTCATTCCAGCTGTTAGTTGGAACATGGAATATGCAAACCTTATACAAGCTTGTACCATGCTGCAAGCCCTTATCTTTAGCTCTGCTAGTAAAGAACAATTCTTTGAATGGGCATCCTGGTTTGTTCCAGTTGTTTAAAATAAAATATATCTGTGTGAAGAGAAGCTGTGTGTTAGCAGGTGTGTGTGAGCAGGTGTGAGAATAACGCCCAGCTGGCGTTAGTGGGTTATGAGCCACTGACAATAAAATAATAAATATGATGACAATAAGGAAATACAATGCTGTGTCAAGTGTGGTCTCTGTCACTGTGGGCACAATAAACAAATGGTTCCATGGCCAACATCACCCGTGTTTCTCAGCACACAGGCAGGACTGGAGCCCCTTTCTACCCCAGTTTTAGCACTTGACTACTGGGTAATGTTTCGCCCACATAACTTGAAGGACAGTTCCATTAACCAGGGACAGGAGTGCTGGTGGCACAAACAAATATGATTGCATGACAAAAAGATGGGCAGGATTGGTGGAAAATTGGGCCCAAATACTCTACTATTGTTCTAGTTGGAAACTGACTGGAGAAGAGGACAAAGGAAAGATCAGGAGAGAAAGAAGGGGAAGGTCAGGAAGGTGAGGGCAGGAACAGAGCAGGTCAGAACCTGTGCTGTGGGGGTAGTACAGGGCTATAGCTGTCAGCTGGAGTCCAGCCTCAGCTCACAAGAATAATAGGAGGGAGAAGGATAAGCATCTTTCTCAGCCTGTATTAATTCATTCTGTTTATGACCTGCCTTTCCTCTTCTTAAGCCAGGGAAGAAGCAATGCCCGAGCACAGGTTGCATTGAGGGGTTCACACTGGATATAATACTGGCCAATTAAAAATGGCACTTAGGGCTGTCACTTGAGGCTGCTGTACCACTTAAACACAACTATACATCAATATAGACAATAATATTTACCAACATCATGTAAGACAGACTTCAGTAATCCTTCCAGAATTTAATACTTATTAAGACTTGGAGGGTCTTTAATAATCTGGATATTGGTCTCATTTGCTTGTAGAAACACGAGCATCTTTTCTAGCAGAGCTGTTTGATCGATTTCATGCCCTGCTTAAGAGCTCAGCAAAATTTTGTCATTAGACTTTTAACTTTGTCAAAACATGCCAGTTAGGTTCAATATTACAGCTGTTCAAGCAGATCCTCCTGACTGCTAAAATTGCTTCCTTTAGATTTTTTTTCCTGGAACCAAATGCCAGACTGTGTTGCAGTCTGCTGCAGCAGAAATAGAACAAAGAGAGAGGGGTAAATGGTTCATTCATCCTTTTCAGATGCTAGTTCCCATGGCAGGTGAAGATAGTTAACCAAATTAACCAAAACACAGATAATTTTCAACTGCAATACAGTATCTTTTATGTACACTACGGAACCAATCCAAAATTTTACAGTGGCTGATTTTACTAGTTGACTTTACCAGCTGAGGCAAAGAACACAGACTTCTTACCAAAAAGGCACTTGTGTAGATGAAGAAAGGAGCACTGGGACAGAGCTGCTGTGATTACTGGGCTGCCTCAGCAATTCTGAGTGTTGTGTATCTCTCACATTTATAAATTCAGCAGCATCTCACACAGAACAGCCTCATCTGCTTGCCAGCTCACAGACCAAACACCAAGGAGAACCACGATGGGGAAATTTGAGGTAAAGAACAGAAAATTCCAGTGTGGGGCTGTGGTGCCTGTACATTCCAGGCAGCGATGATCTGTGACTAATACTTAAATCCTATTTTATATATCCTTAAACAACTGTATGTGTAAAGGAAGGCACTGTAGTTCTCTGGCCATTCAAAGGCCCCAGAGCTCCCCTGTAGGTTGGATTCCAGTGGGAATCCTTCTTGAGGCAGGCAACCAGCACATGCTGCTTGGGACTCCCTGGGTGTTTCCCAGTCTGTGCCTTGGGGGTGACCAGGGCACATGAAGAAAACCAGTGTACTACTCCCACCTGGGACTGGGTATTGAGTCTTCAGGGCATTCCCTGGGCTCTAATAGCAGCTTGCTGGTAAAATTGGATTATTTTAATCAGCACACCTCCAATTCATATAAACAAGCTGCAATTAAATAAGGCTCAGATCTTTTACAATACTTTTCCCACAAGCATCATCTGCTAGAATGTCCCTTCCAACAAGGTGCCTCTCCACTCCCAAGTATTGTTGTCATTCTCTTTAGACAGGCAGCTGGAAGGCTGGATATGCAATGCTGCTGCACAAAACCCTTAAGCAGCACAAGACAATCAGCTTTTCATTTCCAGCCTTCTTAAATGTGTCTGCAAATCTGTGATGCAAGTGTTGAAATCAGACTGATCAGATCTCATGACATACAGATGCAGTTGCTTAAGTTAAGTGGAAATTCACTTGAAATGCAAATGCCTTTATTTTCAGGGATTAAATTATAAGTAACATAAAGACTGACAAAGGTTTGTGATATCAGTGGCAAAAATGCTGACTGACTCAAAACCACACTAAGCCATCTGAATGCTGCGCACAACAGCATCATGTGCATCTCATTTCAGGGCCTGCCACTGCAGCACTTTTCATCCATCACGAGGAAGCAAGAAGCCAAAATTTAGTGTCAGAGTGTGCTGAGAACTGCAATGGACACAGCTACAACCTGTGCTGCCTCCCTTCTGCAGCTGGAGTGCAAGTTGGCCTGGATTGCTCAGAAATCTGATTTCCCCATTCTTGGTAGTTCTTGGCATTGTTAATTCAATGAAATGGAACATGGTGCACTGGTCAATATATAGATTTAGAGATAGGAACCTCCTTCTATTTAAATTCTGGAAGTGGATCTTGTGGTGACTTTTGGCTACTTTTTTACCCAGAAAGTACCTTAATTTTTTGGATTAATAAAGTGCAAGTGTTATTCATACAACAATCCTTATTCACCACAGGAAGCAGTGAAGGAGAGTGTCAATGAAGAGATTTCTCTCCCCTATCCAATATCAGTTGAAAACAAGGAGAACTGTGGGATACAACTAGCAGGAGAATTCATGGAGTATTATTATCTTTTTGAATTTTTAAGTAAAAGGTTACCTGTGCTAACTTTTCAAATATCTACCAGAGAGGCTCTGAAGAATCAGGACTCATGATTGATTACAGGACTGCATCTGTCAGTGTCTAACAGTGATTTCCTCTTCCAGAGTGGACACACATGTCCTGAAACAAAAAGATCCATTTTGTCCTTAATCTGCTGTCAAAATAGTACATTCCCTGTGACAACTGTAGAATAAAAACACCGGGACCAAAGATTTAATGATATAATTTCTAACATTTAATCTTGTCTCAGAACAACCCACTCTCTACGGCCATCTTGAAGACCTGATGAAAAACCACACTAGAAAGAAGTTGAGTGATGTCCAGTGTCTGCCCAATTTCCTGTGAAAGGCCAACAATTTCTGCTTTTGCTACTTGTCAGCTGACACAACCAACCAAAACTCATGACTTCCCAACCAGGGATATCTTCCCCAAAGTGTTGGTAGAATCCTGGACTTTGAAGAGGGGCAGAATATCTGCAAACTGTTGGGCAACTGGTGAGAGCCAGAGAAGCTGGGGATGCCCCTGTGTAAACTGCTTAGGGTGATCTTAAGCACTGCTTAATATAGCTTGTTTCTTGTGGGAGCTGCTCCGTGCAGAAGGAGTGAGAATTAGGTTATACAGGCACACAGCTTTAGACCAGCTAGAACAAGTTGCTGGGTTACATCCTGACCTGCAGCTGGCCAGGACTATTTCTGAAGATATTAAATCACAAGTTTACAAAACAAATTTTTCATCTCTTAGTTTTTAGTCAAAAAATAGGTGCAGTATAAAAAACAACCAAGCCAAAACACAAAACAAGTGGGACAGAACTTGAAAGGACTTAAAACTCTCAATTGCTTTGCCCTCTGTTTTTATTTTTACACAGCTTGCTATGTGTTTCTTTGAAGAAAGAGGAGAAAAGAACCTTGTGTTATTCTATAGTATGTCTGAAACATCTAAGAATAAAGGAAATGTAGGAAACAGCTGCACGTCCAAGGACAAGGTGAAGCAAGGTTCCTCTCCATGCAGGAAGCAGGCAGACCTTGATTACCCTTGGCTTTACATGGGAAAAGCACTTAATGGCAGATAAGCTGCAAAGCAAACTACTTTAGCTGACCTTGCATTACCAGATTGCAAACCTGGAAGAAATAACTCTGAGAGGGCTTTCCACTGCTGGATAGGCCACCCTGAGACTTTGTTCCTATATAGGAAGTGCTGGTAACAAGTCCAATTTCTTATTGCTCCAATGTGCAACTTTGGCATTTAAATCACATTTGGCCCAGAGCAGAGATCTGCAAAGCTCAGCTGCACTTGGTCTGAGGCTCAACAATAAACCTGCAGCAAGTTAAAGGCTTACATTCAATATATCTGGAATTAATTTAATGCAGTTCATTTTTGCTCAAGATTAGCAATATTATAATTATTTTTAGGAACAGATAAAGCATACACCATAGTCTTGGCATGGGCAAGCCCCTGGCCATGGTTTGGGTGGGAGTTTTACCTCTGCAACATTTTAGTCGCTGTGATTTAGATTTGTGTTTTCAAGGCTGAGTTTTCAAGGACATTGACGACTCAGACGTGCAGAGCAACAGTGGCACCTATTGGCAAAGGGACTATGGCTCTGTGAGGCACCCAAAATCATCTGGGGACAGCCACTCAGCTGAATGCAGGAACCAGAAAGCAACGTCCTTGATGAAATCTTTCAGAGATGCAAGAACCCTGGTAATTGGATTAGCATTATATGGGTTTTTTTGGGCTTCAAAGCCCCGGGGAGATCAAAGGCAATTAGAAAAAAAATGAAAGCAAAATAGGTGAAAGTCACTGAATCACAGTAAGCTATTAGTGCTGTGCTATTAAACACATTCTCTTGAAAAAAACATCTCTAAGATAATCCATAAAGAATGAATTACAATGGAATGAAAACTGGTGGATACAGAAATTGTTGTATACACAAGGAAGTCCTCCATATTAATTTTATTGCCAACATAGCTATTAAAAGTGTATTTTTCTGTTTGTTCCTACCTGGTGATATTTTTTGTGACAGTACCAATCATGCCTGCATCTCTACAGCACAGATAATATTATCTGTGAGCCCAGATAATATCTAGAATACAGCTTAGAAAATTATACAAAGGTAGCCTTAATTTCACACAGCTCTAATCAGTTTGCTTTAAAATCTGCTCATCAATTATTCATAATTATCAAATATTTATAACAAATGAAACATTCATGTTTATCATCTACTGCACTTTTAAAAGCAAAGCTCATATATAGAAAAAATGACTGGCTTGATGTACAGGGAATTACGGAGATGCACAAGAACCACCTATGAAATTTGTATGAAAACATTAATTCCAAAGTCTGAGAGCTCCCCAGCCATGAGTCTGATCTGTTTTTACAGAGCCATTTAGAATTAAATATACAACCAGAACACCTAGAGGGGGAGCCCAAGGTAACCTGGTGAAATGTGCTCTGGTAGAGAGCTTCTTAAACAGGAGCTTCTTAAACTGCTCCACCAGACAGGTCAGATGGGATTAGTGATACCCAGCACCAAAATATCTCCTTTGATCTGTTTAACTTATCAGCTGTTTTCACCTGCAAATTTAGGCCTTCCTCACAGGTGCCCAGCCAGCTTTGTGGTGAGCCCAGCTCAGCTGAACTCCTGGCAGAATGAGTCCAGGCCTGAGCTCAGTGATGGTGGAACCAAACACCAGTCAGCCCAAAACAAAACCTGAATGTATCTTTGTCTCAAATATTCCACACGACAAAATTTTAGACAGAATGCCTCTGATAATTAAGGTTTTCCCCTTCTTTTTTTTTTTTCCTACAAAATATAGCTGACCTGAATTATTCCAGACAAAACCCCCCCGAACTGCCTGAGCCATAGCTGAAAGCAATGCTGCAAACACACAGCTGCACCAAGGATATCTCATTTATATTTCCTTTCTGTCCATTGTGAATGGGTCACAATCCCAGGTTCTGGGCCTGCATGTCTGGCTTGTGCCCATTGGCAGATATAAGAGTGGACATGATTGTTCCCAAGTTCTTCACTGCATTTGGCAGAAGTCAGTGGAGGTAGGAATGGCAGATAAAAATAAAAGATTCCTACACCCATAGCTTAGAGACACTAATTCTTGCTGAGGGAAACAGTGCTGTTTAATCAGTGACAAGAATGCTGTGCTAGAGGCTAAAAAATAAATACCCTTGTTGTGTCTAACACAACATTTCCCAGCTCCCTCTAATCTTCAGAAATTACAACGACTTTTATTCACAATAAACCCACTGACATAGAGGTTATTTTGCCTGTGCTTCAAGAACACATAAATCTGAAAGAATTAAATGTTCACAGCCGCCACAGAAAAGAGGTGAGAAAATGTGAAATTTCATCATTGCAAGTCTGCAATAACTCAGAAATCCATTTATTAGCAAATAAAAAATTCAGCCAAATCATGAAAATGTACAACAGAAATTCTAGGCTCTACAGTAATATGTTCATTTTTCAGGAAGAGAAGTTATTAATGAAGAAAGTAGCATAACCTTATAAAGAAAAGAGACAATTTGACACATAGACCTGGTGATAAAACCTCTTGAATTGAGGATGTATCAGACTTATCCAAGCTTGTTTTGAGAAATTTATTTTAGTCTCAGGGTCTCGTGGTAACTTGTGTCTCAAAAGCAAGAGAGCACCAGGCTCTTCAAATTTTTGTGGAGCAAATAGATGTTTGGATACAACTCTCTGTTATGAGAATGTTCCAGACAGTCTTGATTGCAGGAGATCAGCCTTGTGTTTGAATGTCGGTGACATTAAAGAGGCAGCATGGTGGCTGGAATTGATGTAGATCTCTCAAAGCCAGTATATCTCTTGCCTCAAAGGAGATGAGTGCCAGCCTGGATGAGCTGTGTAAACAAGTGTTTTGGTTTGAACAGACAGGTGTCTGCTAAGAAAGGCAGGAGCCTCTCTTGAAATGGAAAATGTAAACCCCCTCCCTTTGAATTATTATAATTTTGACATTAAGGGGCTCTCAGGCAAAGATATGGGAGCAGGAATAACAGTTCTTTACTAGGAAAATTAAAAATACAAATGCAATAGTACAAACAAACAAACAAACAAACAAAAAATCCCTGACAGAGTTAGAATAGGACCTGAGACCCTGTTGGTCAGGGTGTTGGCAGCAGTCCCATTCCATGGTGGCTCAGCCCTCCTGCAGTGCCAGCTGTGGTTCCGTTGGAGCAGTGATCCTGTAGAAGGGTCGAGTTTTCCTCTGAAGGCCCAGGGATGGTGGAGATGGGCCTGGTTTCCTCTGGGAATGCAGTGGGGAAGAAAGCTGCTCCTCTGGGAATCCAGTGGGCAAAGGCTGCTGTGGTGTTCCAACTCTCAGATTGTACCCAGGTAGGAATGCTTGGCTCCTCCCCTTGGGCAGACACCTCCCAGTGGGATGATGGAATTTTATCAGCCATGCAGGGACACTCACTGGCCCATTAATAAGTACAATTAATAATTAATAATTAATGGCCCATGAACAGAAGATATCTCCTGGAGGGAGGATGAGTTGTGGAAGAGATAAAGAAAACTGCCCAGTGAACAGAAGGTAACTGCCCCACCTCTGACAGTTGGGAAATAGAATACCCCCAAACCATATCTTACAACCCACGACAACAAGACAACAGATCCTTTGGACTGAGCTCCTCAATCAAGGCTGGGGCTCTGTCAGGAACACTGATTGTGCCTGGCAAGGGCTGCAGTAGTGGGGAGCTTTGGATGCTCCATGGAGTGAGGGTGGTCACAGGGACTAAATGGCAGCATTCTGGGGAGAAGAGATGCAGTCTCTTGACAAGAGGTTGTTACCATGGTCAGGAGGCCTCCCTCCAGAGTTACAAATATTCCTTGGAAGGTGCTTAAAATGAGCTCTCCAAGTCAGTTTACTGGTGAAACAACCTCACTGGTCTGAGTTTCAGTACTGCCTGATAGGACACAAAGGCTACCAAATCCTGTCCTCCAAACCTCTACATCTCACTGTACTGATTCCTTTGGGACTGGGATTCAGACTCGTCCTTCTTTCATAGGAGCATGACAAAGCTTTCTCTGATTGTACTTACATGAGGTACACATTCCTCACAAAGCTGTTGTGTATTTAAATATTTATTTTTCATCTTGGTGAAAGAACATCAAATTTTCATTAGTAACTAGGCCTTCTATTAATTTTTGTACTGTTTGTTGCACTGAGCTGATCAGCTCTTCAAAGGCGCTATCTTAAACCCATGCCATTGATACTCTTTTGTTCCTCCCATAAGGCCAAGCAGATTTCACTTGCCACACCCCTGTGATGACAATCTCAGTGCCTTGTGGGGTTGAAACACATCAGGGGAAAATTAATTTAATAGCTTTTCAAAATAATTAATAATTAGTCCTTCTATTCTAGACAGTGTGGCTTTCCTCGTGGGAATGCTATCACCCATCAGCTCCCATGAAGAATTTCATCAAACAGCAAATACCTGAAACAAGGGCTGCATCACCCAGCTCTGGACAGGGGCATAGAGGACCACGTCCACTGATCCCAGTATGACCAAGTTAACCATGAAACAGAGTAAGGCCCTGCTCATTCACCTGAACAAAGAACGGATAAACTTCCCCACAGTGACACATTCCTTGCAGAAACATCTTACTAATTTATACATCATAGTCATATTTCAAAGGAACCACTTATCTCCAAGAGCAGCTGAAAGCAACAAAATTGTACCAGCACATCCTGACCCTAGTCTGTGCTATGAGCAGACTCTGATGGAGACAGTCTCTCAGTTCTTTCCTTTTTACTTGCTTTCTTATGATTTAAAACTTACACAAGTTCAAAAGGCTGTTTGAGAGAAATTTACGTCACAAAGGAGTAAGTTTGGAATACTGAAGAAGTGCTGCAGAATGGAATTACATTTTTTAATATGTAACTGTGATGTAACTCTTAAGCTTGTTGGTGCAGAGAAGAGCTGCCCTGACAGGGTATAATGGACATAATTTTGTAGTTGCAGTGACATTGTCTCTGCGTAGAGAAGGACCCAAGTTCTATTTAACAATGACCCATTATGAAATTGTTACATAAACACAAAAGTAGTTGTTTGGGAGCAATAATGTTTGTTAAGAAGGGAAAAATCTCTGAAAAAAATTAGAGGGAGTTGCTCTTTTTTGTCATGTACTCTTATTCTTTCAATTGCAAGAACCCCTCAGGACTGAATCCAAGAAACAGATCCCAGAAATGTTGCTTCCAGTTTTCAGGTGGAAGCTGGGCTCATTGAGCAGAACTTGCTGTAAACACACAGAGAGCCCCTGGACCAGAGAGCTTCCAAACCTCCCAGCTCTTTAATATTCCATCAGCACTTTAAAAAACACACTGAACAAGCCAGTCGACTTCTTTAAAGTAAGAACCCAGGACTGGCTGTGTAAATATGTACTTACCTGCTCCACTGCTGTAAATATGTAATTTAGGCTGCAGTCTCATGACACATTTTGTGTCTAATTTAAGGAACTCTGTATTTGGACAGGAGGGGCTGGATGCCTGTCAGGTAAATATTACAAGCTGTAAATTTTCACAGCAGATTTGACACTAAATTTGGTTAGCACTATATATAAAGTGATCATTGACCTGATGGGAATCCTTGTCCTTGACAGTGGCTGGCCTGAGAGGAGGTTCAGGGTCCATGAAAGAATGAGCCACAGTCTCCTTTAAGTCTGAAACAACTCCAATCTCCTGTGGCAGCCTGAACATCCTTGATATCAGCACTTGCAGGTTCTGCTGGCATGGAAGGTGAAAGAAAGCCTTGTCCTTGCAGCTCACCTCAAGGGGGGGAACACTCACAACTTACAGGAAAGAGCTCATGGAGAAGCATCTTAAGGGCCAGACACTGTCTTGGCTGCTTCAGTGGCTCAGCCTAGCAGCACGTAAGGAGAAAATATTGGATTTTCAGACTTAAAAGTAAAGCAATTCTGAGTTCCTACAGTGATACAGGAGCCACGGCTTTGCACATACTGGTTGATGATAACTGCCCAGGAGTCAGCTTTCTAATTGAATCTTCTCACTTGGAGATATCTAGAGGGATGCTGGGAGCCCCCACTGGTTTGTGCAGACAAACCTGCATTTTTCTTCTGTTCCCTCAAATGCTTGAGCTTTGAAAGCACCTTTCGTTATGTCTGTGCTCTCACGGAACAGCCCAGTCTCCATCCTTTGTATTATTAGTAATTTTCCTTTAAAATATGTACTTAGCACAATCCCAGGGTTTGTTTTTGTAAGGCAAGTGTGGATGTTCTTCATCACCTTTATCACTGCGTGCTGCAGGGACAGTTTGCATTCCTGCTGTTAATATAAATATTGAAAGCAAAGCGCTTAACTGAGCCCCTCGGGTGTTTTTTTAGGCTTAAATACAACAACCCCGCTGGTAACACAACCTCAGTAAAACCCCAGCCAGGTTAGAGCAGACCAGGGCTGGGCCCAGAGTGACCCTAGGGGTGCTGTAGGCGTGGAGAGAAGCAGCAGGTGGCAGAATTGGATCTGCTTTAGTGCTCCTGGACTCTGACAGTGCCCATGCCAGTGCCCTGGCCCGTGCCCGGTGCCCCCCTGACCATCGCTGGCCACCGAGGCTCAGCCCAGGCTCTGCAAAAATCCCACTGGGCCAGAGCCCTGTGACATTCACATTCTCTGGACAGAGAGACATAATTCTGTCTCTCAGGAGAAGCACAGAGAGAAGAAGAGAAAACAATCTTCATCTCTGTTCCTTTGTTTTCCCCATGTGGAATGTGGTGTGGAGGTTTTTTACCTGCAGAGATTGCTGGGTTGGATTCTGGTGAAGGTTGTTTGGGGTCAGTGACCAGTGGGATCCAGCTGTGGCTCGAACTCTCAGCAGAGTCACGAGTTTGTTAGTTAGATAAGTATGTAGAATAGGATAGTATCTCTATAAATAGTATATTAATGTATTATAGTATAGTTTTAATAAAGCTATCCTTCAGCCTTCTGATCTGGAGCCAGACATCATCATTTCTTCCCCGTCGGGGTTGCCGTTTTTTACAATAAAACCCCCTCTGATGTCAGGGAAATAAGTCCCCCTCTTAAGGAAAAGGAATTTCTACATATTCATTCAAACCCTGCCACATCCCTGCTCAGAGGATGCAGCTTTCCAATGTTTTGAAATCCGTGGGGGTGAAAGGTGCCATTGTTACTATTCTTATTTCTATAAAGAGTAGAAATGAGGTCAAAGCAGGGTCAAAAGTAAACTGGGCTTGATTTTATGCAGCCAGAACAAAAGCAGTCCTTTTCTTTACATATTAAATCATACACAACCCAGTTAGCCGGTCTCAATCTGGAAACCTAGTGCTGTCTTGATTAGATTTTGGTGGCAGATCCCTGTGTAGCACCCCACAATGTTCCCTGGTCCATGGCTGACAGACAAGGGAACAGGAGGACTCTCTGTCCTCCATTAACCATTTTTGTCTGGCTATACTCAGTGCCCTCACTACAGGATACATGGAAGACAACCCAAGGATGCAGCCAGCCCAAAATGACCTGCTGTGTTTTAGCATCAGCAGTTTAATTGTCATACAAATCCCTGTGATTTGCACACTGGCCACTTCCACCTTCCACGATAGTAAAAAAATGATGTAATTTTTTTACTATTTTTGCTGAATCCAAGCAATGCTGCCCTCAGTTCTCATGTGGGAGGTGGCCCTTTGTCAGTGATTAAATCACAGGGAGGAGATGTGCCTGCAGCCAGTCAGCAGGAGAAACAACACAGGCATTTGCACTCTTATTTCCGTATTTTAAACACTTGACTAAACTTTCTCCTTGTGCACAGAGCAAAGTGCTGTGGTTGATCATTCAGACAGCTCTGTCAGCCTGTGTTTCCATGAGGAGGGTCAGGCTGGGCTCTTGAGCTCTACCTGTTCCCTGATTAATGAGCCTTTGCTCTGGCTGGGCATTTCACAGAAAAGGCTTATTTTCTATTTATAGGCAACTATTTGCAAGGCCACCTCTGTGGCATTGAAATTCATAATCAGCAAACTGCTACAAGGAAAAAATATGTTCCAGTTAATATTAAATGAGCAATTTTTTTTTTTTTGGGGGGGGGGGGTTTAAGAATTGATTGATCATGAAGAAAATAAAAATAGCATCTCCCAGTGAACCAGTGACAGATCCAAGGTATTAAAAGTTTAAATCTGAACACAAAGCAGTCTCAATCCCCCAAATATCAACCCTGTTAATGGGAAAATGTCAAAAATGCCTGTGAGGTTTCAGATGGCCTTTAAAAAGCAGAACACTGGCACCAAAAACCTGAAATAATGGACCAGCTTGTTACCAAGCTGGAATAAATTTCGTGGCTTTTTAAGGTGAATGTAACTTTGGCTTATGGTGCTGGTTTGACAGTCTTAGAAATCACAGGCATCTGCTTCTGCCTCGAGCTAAGACAGCAGGCGCAGAGGCAGGGAGAATTTATGCAGAGTGCTCTAATTTTATTCAGATTTGTTAGAATAAAAAAGTGTAGTTAGCTTCAGATGGTGAGAAATAGCAGCTTTTAAATCATGGGTTTTACAGAGATTACTGCTGTGGAATCTAGAGGGTAGAATTTGCTGGCTTCATCGTTGAAATAACATTTTTCTTTCCTTAAAACACATTGAGTCATAGCAAACTTCCAGGCCTATTTTAAGGAGACCCACTATTGATAATTATTGTCTTTTTTTTAGAATTCTGTAGAAATTATGTCTTAATTTTCCCATATCCTTTGGAATTCCTGTGTCAGGAGTACAGCAGATGGCCTATATAAGATAAATATTGACATGCAGATTTACTGTAGGATCAGCCAGGGTATGACTAAGCTGAAATACCTGAGCAACGATTTCCTCTGAAACCAGCATTTGTCATTGTCTTTATACTCTGCTGGAAATGGCATCATAAAATAAATAACACAGCAGGGTTATTTCCAGGGGAAAAATCAGGAATTCTACATCATGAGATGAATTGCGTACAATATGTTTCAAAGTAAATTGAAAACAGTGGAAATCTTTTAACTGGCTGTAAAACTTATGGTCAGGCTGTTACCACACTGTTGTTAGAACTGGAACTCCTGCGGAAAAAAATAATTCTATTTTTAGACCATGATGATTCCCAAGAAGTCTTTTCTTCTATTCACTTCTCCACTTGTGCTTCAAAGTTTTAGGGAGCAGACTCCCTTATCACCCCACTTTTTCTAAGTAGATTAAAGCCCACTCTGCTCAATTCTCCCATCCCCACCTCGAAAACAAGGCCTATCATCAGCAGATGTTGGTGGCAGATCTCTGTGTAGCACCACCCAGTGTTTTCCCTTTGGTTTCAGAGGAAGAGGCCCTTGGCTGAAAGCTGGATGCTCCCTGTGCCCTCTTCTCCTCCTCCCTGTAAATAATCACAAGATGTTTTACCCAAAGTTACCAACTGTGTTGAAGTATCCCCAAAAGGGGTGGCTCTACAGACATGTCACTGGTATGAGCTCAGCATCAGGAACACAGTGACTTTTAAGGAGTTTTCTACAAAAAAAAAAACCCTGCAAGTCTCCACTTCCTGAACCCAGGGGTCAATTCCCTGCCACAGAGCATGGTGCTCAACCCTTTTGGTGGGTTTTGCAGCATGAGCCACAGGCCCAGCAGCTGCAAACAGAGGGTTTCTGTGCCTCCAGGCTGGCTCACAGCTCCCACAGCCTCATGCCTGGCTCTGTAAGTAGGAACAGTGCCCACCTTGGCAGCTCCCACCCAGCAGAGCAGCACTTCCCACTTCAGCATCAGCACCTCTCCCTCCAAAGCTCACAGGTGACACCGTCACTCCAGTGAAGTAAAAGTCACATTTATCCAAATCTGCTGGAGATGCAAAAAGATCCCCAGTTTGTCATTTTTTCCCCTTTCACAGGTAGGGAAAGGCAGTAACCATGCATTTAGGGTACACACCTATCTATCCATTTAGGGTTACAACAAAGCTTTTGCCATCAGGAGGAGCTTGATTTCAGAGACAATTGCCTTTGGGCCTTACAGCAAAGTACAAAATCCATGTTTGCAGAGGTTATTTGTGTGCTACCTGGGAAACCAATTCCAGAAACACAAGCCTTGAAAAAATAGCCTTTATAGAAAGACAGCTGTGGATGCTCCACATCCACCCCCAGACATTTGGTCAGGGAGCTTAAACTCTGACAGGTTCCAGCCACCTACTTGTGGCAGCTGTTTTCATCATCACACAAATATAATTCATATCACAGGGGAGGCAGAATGCAGAAAAACCTGCAGGTCTCCACTTAATAACCCAAGGGATCAGCTCCCTAACTCATCTGGGAGAAGTACCCAAAGGAGACTGGAACAGTCACGTTCCAGCCAGCAGATGAGATTGGATTGTGTGTGTGTATCCCAAAATAAAGATCATGTGAATGCTCTTCCTGGCCAAGAAAATTGAGATAATTACAAAAGGGAATATTTTTTTTATATTGATCTATTGATTAACATGTTTTGCCCTAACTTAAAGATGTGCTAAGATGAGGAAATTGCAGGTGTCTGGGGGCTTTTTTACTTCTTTGCTGTTCAAAAACCTCACACAAACTAAAGGGCTTCTGCCTGAACTTCAGGGGCTTTTGGATTTTGTACCCACACTTACAACAAGCAGATGTTTTTCAACCAATATTCCTCAGTTATTCCTCAGTTAGGGAGGAAGAAGGGAGGAGGAGGAAGGGGGAAATCTGAATTTGCCACATACCTAATTTTACCTGCCAGGGCAACAATGTTTGCCTGAGCAGAGGCAGCTGCTGGTATTTTAATTAATAAAACCAAGAAAACCAATTAGAGCTTTACCTGTGTTATCATAACCAATGATTTTGTTATCAAAGTCTAGAAAAACAAAGTAATAATCATATTTATTTAGTAGATAATGGAATAAGACTTATTTCACTGTGAAAGTACCTTGCTGTCCACAGGTGTGATAAAATTCCTGCTGTAAACTGGGGTCCTTTATGCCTGCTCTTTTTGATTTTCTTGCTTGAGTCACCCCACAGGTAAGTTTAAAAGGAAGATATTTGGGGCAGGGACAGTTTTTCTCCATGTTGTAACACCCTCCTTGGGTGCTGATGATAATTCAGCAGGTGGGTCAGTGGTATTTTGTGTTTTGCAGATATGTTTCTTTTATTGGCAAATTCCACACTTTCTGAGCCCAGAGACTGCCTATTTCTCCTCCCACTTCTGCTTTTGTCTTGATTCTTTGTTTGAATTTTGTTGTCCTTTTAATCTGGGCACTGTACAGAGATCCTGACCTTTGGCTGGAATGGGGAGGCAGCTTGGGAGAGACAGAGCACCTGGAACCTGCTGAAGGGAGAAATGCTGGAGGGGAAGGACAGCCTCAAGTTCATGATCCCTTTTGAGTGAACCTCTAGCAAACACATTTCACTGAGTCATTCATCAATGAGAAAAAAAACAACCTAAGAATTCCTGCTGATCATTTTTTCCCTTTCATTTTAGGGTACATAATGCCTGGTTGGATATATTCAGCCAAATGTTTTCTGAATTGGGAATCTCCCAACTTTTTTTTTATTTTATTTAAAGAGCTCTTGGTATTCTTTTCCAGTAAGTCAGCATTACTGCAGTAAACACTGAGCCCTTCATAACCTTGCTGAGTGTGATCCCCTCTGAAAGTCACTCTGCAATCAAATGTGCTGGGATTTCATAATAGTAATTTGCCACACTGTCAGAAATAGGTTTATCATGCTGCTGTCAGTGGTATCATGTGAACCTCCCGGAGTGTCTGTGCCCTTCAGATGAGAGCCATTGCTGGAGCCACTCAGGGACACAGGAAGAGGGGAAAAAAGGGAAGAGGAAGAGAACATTAACTCCTTAAGGTCCAGTATGGCCTCTGGCTGAAGAAAGGAGCAGAGAGCTCCTGTCTGTGCAGTGGGTACCTCCTTAAACATCAGTAATGTTGGCTGGGTAAAGCAGTTGTATTTTTTTTTCCAGTTTGCCTGAGATCTCTGAAAATCTGCTCTTGTTGTCTCTCATTCTACAGAATGTGGCAACTACTAATTTGCAACACCACAAGACAAACATTTTTCCCAATGCCCATAAACAGATCTTGACTGATTATTCAGGTTTTAAAAATATATTTCCATCGTTTTTTTGCCATTTCACAGATGTTTTTGTAAGTAGTTCCTTAAGCTTTTCCTGTTAAAAGTGTTAGAGATTTGGAATTCCCAAACAGATCTTTATTTAATGAAACAATAGATAGCATTCTTTGGAAGGGATTCTCACCTGTACTCACACAGCTGAAACTGTGCTCTTCTCAAAACTTTCTCCTGTAAAGTCACACACTCAGCAAACCTTTCAGTCATTTCCATGGTTGTGCCAGTGAATCAGTGAAAAAAACTAAAAAATCTTGTAGCTTAGATTGACCAAAGCAACTTGTATGATAGAAACATGAGTGAATTCTTACAGTGACATGTGTTTCTTACTCATGTGATTGATCTTAAAGATTGTCCAGAAGCCAATTTTTATTGATTAAAGAGAGAGAAAAAATATTAGTCTGGTCACTCCATACATTCTAGCAAAAAGCATAAACTGCCAACTTAAAACTGAAGGATTGCTTAGACTCTGGATTAGATGCATGGGGTCTGATGAGGATCTATCTTGGTGCACAAAGCTGTAATCCCCATAGTAGTTCAAGATATTTCTGCAGAGCATGGAGAGGGAAATGAAGAGGAAGAAGGACTCACTAAACCAGCACAATCCAAAGCCATTATATTGGTAATGGTGAAATGTCTCTGGTTATGTTTTTAAACACTTTTCTCCACAGGAACTCATATTGTACACAAGATCTGGCCTTCAGATCAAGAGGTAATGTTAAGCTTAAGATTTAGGATCTTTAAACAAACTGAAGTTCTTTGGGTGCCTCCAGCTTTTAGCATTTTCCAGGGAGCAGGTGCTCAGCACGTTCAGGTCCCATTCCTCAGGATGTCTGCAGCTGCACAGTCAGAACATGCCATTGCTTTAGAAAGTGTTTGCTTAAGTCTTTTGGTTGTTTTAAAAATTGATTTTTTTAAATTGTCTGAGGCACTGATGCTTTGGGGGGATTGGCCTGTGACTGAATCAGCAATTTGAAGTGATCAAATTAATGTCATGGTTTTGACACTCAGTGGGGATGTCTCATCCAGTAATGACTAACACTTTTTGCTTAATTTAAACCTCTCCAGGCTTTTATCTGGAAAGTTCTAATTTCCTAAGTGGCTCTGAAAAAGAGACAATAAAGGTCGTGTCAGCTAATGATTACATCTCCTGGCACAGCTGCATAGCACATCAAGGTGTACCTTATTGTTTATCATTATTACCTATTTATTTACAGACTGAAAAACCATCACAGTTTGGTCCCTGGAAGTCCCAAGCTGTTCCCTATTGTTTTGGAAAGAGCACAGGTGTGGTTTGAGGTTCTGAGATGGCACGGAGAAGAAGCCACCCCATTACCCCATCCTTGGCAGTGCCCAAGGCCAGGCTGGACGGGGTTTGGAGCAGCCTGGGACAGTGAAAGGTGTCCCTGCCATGGCAGGGGTGGGATGAGATGAGCTTTTGGGGCCCTACCAGCCCAAATCATTCCACGATTCTGTGATAAGGAAACCTCCTAAAACCACAGTTGCAGTCACTTCCCAGAGCAGAACTGCATGTCAGACACTGCCCCTTCACTACTGCAGAAATGAACATAATTACAGGTAATTACTGGCAATTTTGGGGAGAGGTGGGGGTGGGATTGTGCCTGCAAAACACACAGAGTGTCAAATTTGCTTAAAAATGTTAGGGAAGATTTGAATACTGTAGTATATATTAGGCAATCTGTTGAAATAAAATTGTTTCCATTTCTGTTGGCTGTTAAATACATACAGTTACATTTTACCATTAACATAACTTCTGAAGGACTTAAGGACTTTATTAGTAAAATTTAGTATTTTTATCCCTATTTTTGGAAGTGTTGGAGGGCATAGAGGGGGGTAGAGAAATAACATGGAGAATAATACCTGGTCATATTCCATGGACAATCAGCCTGAAATGTAACGCCAGGGCCCTGTACAGAAATTATTCATACCCAGCTCCCACGCAGGTGTATCATTACTGCCTCTCTCAGACCCAGGAAATCTGGTGTGTCACCACCAGTCCACTTTGGTTGTTATAGAAATGCCTTCAACTACATTGTCCAGTTCTTCTGCTCCTGGGGTTAAATTTATCCAAAAGCCTGTGGCCAGGAGAGAGGGCTGAGCCTGTGTCAACATGTCTTTAGAAATGCATTGACAAGTTGCTCCACATGTATAATTAATAGGGACGAAGGAACCCTAGACTGTCACAAAGTCTGTTCTCCATCCCAGCACATCTCTTTTGCTTCTTGATACTTTCTTTCCTTTTTTATCTTATTTCTAGAACACTGGTATAATTCACTGTTTATCACTCTTGGAACATCATATAAGATATACAAGCATTAATACCCTAATAAAACTATTTTGCTTCTTGGTGCAACTTTTATACAATGAGCTCCAAGTGTTTCAACAGAGCTTAATTAAAAATTAAGCCTGTGTCCAGCTATGTCAGGCAGGTAAGTAGGATCATATCCATTTTACAGATGGTTAAACACACAATAGAGAGGTTAACTGCTGTGTCTGTGGCTGCTCACTGTGTTACCTGCACTGCTGGCAGTGAGAGCCCAGACCTAAATAAATCATCAGTTCCTGATTGGACAGCTGATGCACAAATCGGAGAAATGGTCATTTCAGTTTCACTAAAAATAGTTTTCTTCTAGTGGCTCTTTTAACAAATGAGAGACACATAAACTTTGGTCAGCCAAAAAATTCAATTTCATGTAAAAGGAAATCACATCGAACTCTTTTGGTAAACTTTATTCAAAGCTAAGGTCAGAGAGAAATGTGACATTTTTGAAACCACAAGTTGTTTTCTGAGGTGACTCAGCTGGAAATAATTGGTTTCACTGGTGACCTGGCTGGTACCTAGCAGTGCTTTGAACCATGGTGCTGAACTTAGAGTGAGCAGGGACAAGTTCTTCTTCAAGGTGACAGCATGCTTGAACTGCTTTTGACATGGTTCATATTCCATCCACAGAGGTACAGAAGTTCCTTTTTTCTGCGGACAAGCAGCAGCTGAGCAGGCAGGAGCTCTGCCTTCAGAGCCCTTTTCCAGCACCCACCGCACCAAGCTCCAGAGCCCTGCTGGGGCTAGGAAGGGCAGGCTCAGCTCCCTCCTCCCCGGGCTGCCCGCGGGAGACCAAGGCTTCAGCAGGGGTTAGAGCCTGAGCTCCTGTTCCTTCCTGCTTTGGGGCCTTCAGGAAGCACGTTTGTTGGGGAAGATGAAACAGGAAAGCCTTATAAATATGATTGCCTGGCAAAAGATTTTGAGAATATAGAAACTATAAGTGAGATTGAAATGAAAGCAAGCTTTGAGATACCAAGCCTTGGTTACTGAACAACTGGAAAACAATGGCATGGCTGACTGAAGGTAATCCCCTTTTGATTAAACAATTCCCTCTGCTTGCAGGCAGCTCCAAGGGTCAGAGCAGACCCTAGCAGCTTGGCAGAAGGGGTCCAAAGAGTAGTTTTTAGGGTTTAAAATATAACACAGTATGGTAATGTCATGATTCTTATAGGCTGTATGTAAATGCTATAGGATTTGTATCTTGTACTAGATTGGTTAGTGAAAATGTGAAAAACACCAATCACTTGTTTTTTTAAAATCTTAAAAGTTTATTAGTAATAAAATAGTTATAAAAATAGTAATAAAATTAGAGTAATAAAAATTTGGACAATGAGGATTAGGACACTATGAGACAATAAAAAGCAAAGAATTACGGATGTCTGGATGTTTTTGGGCACTGAGCTGCCAAAACCATGCCTTGTGAACAAAGGAATAACCCTTACAGGCAACAGCCTGTTGCATATTCATAAATCTCATACATGATGCATAAATTCCTTGCAAATTAAGAATTTTTCTTGTTTTTGTCAACTTCTTCCCCTTAATCCTGGTGGTTCCATAAAGATGGAGAGAAGGTGGAAGAATGTTTGTCTTTTCCGATAAGGAGGCTGTAACTCTTTATGGGCCCTGTCGCTGTTATCTCTGTGCGAAGAGTTTCTTGAATATTTATCCCTTTCTTGAGCTAGTAAAAAAATATCTTACATCACAGAGTTTCTATTTTAACAATAACTTGTAACCTAAAACTATATTTAACACGCTACTTAAAAAGTATTAATTATTACAAAATATAGAATTCAATTTAATACTTTTTAAGTAGCGTGTTAAATATAGTTTTAGGCACAGAAGAAGATTTATTGTATTGTAACGGGAACTTCCCTCTCTTGCTCTTGCCTCTCTTGCCTCTCTCTCTTGCTCTTTGGTGCCTGCTCCGAGCTGTGGCTGGCAGCTCTCAGCAGGGCCCTGTACCCACATCCTTTGCAATAAACCCCAAGTTCCAAGCCCTGGCTGCAGAGATCTCTCGTCTCCATCCATCCTGACCGTCCTACCAACCACTCCTGCATACGTTCCAGGCCAGGCAGGCTCAGGGCTGTGCTGAGAGCCCAGAGGGAGAGATCTCCCCTGGCCAGCCCCGGCTGTGACCCGCGGGGAGCATCCCTGTGAAAAACGCCAGTCACTTGTTTTTAGACTTTTTAAAAGTTTAATAATAATAAAATGGTTATAAAAATAGTAATACAGTTAGAGTAATAAAAATGTAGGCTTACGAAAATTACAAGACAATAAAAAACCAAAAAATTACGGACGTCCGGATGCTCTCAGGCACTTAAGCCACAACAAGCATGTTTTGTGAACAAAGGAATAACCTTTAAAACAATACACTGTTGCATATTCATACATACTTCATGGTTATGCATACATTCTATTGCAGACAAGAAACTCACTCTGTTGTATGTCAACTGCTTCTTTTAATCCCCACAGCATCTTTGAGTCTGAGCAAGGCCTGAAGAAATTTGCTTCTTCAGATAAGAAAACCATAAATTCCTCTTCTCTGGAAGATTTAGGTGTTCTGTGATTGTTACTGAAAGCGAGTATCTCATTCCTTTAAAAAAACCCCACATACATAGTTTCTATTTTAACTACTAAAGCTTCATTTTAACTACAAAACTACATTTACCATACTATTAAAATGCTAATACAGCACTTCTAATCAATATAACAAAATACATATCGTATTCAATTTAATATTTGTGAAAAGCCAATCATAAAATATGCATTTTTCACAATCCCCCTGTGTGGTATGCGCCAGGGCTTGGAGAGAGAAAACAAGTGCAGGACTGTGGGAACTGGGATTTCATGCAGTGATTAAGTCTACAGTCCAGCTGGCAGACACAGCAGCTGTTGCTATTACAGTCCTGATAGCATTTCATTTATTTTAAAATCTGATCTTAAAGCTTTCATATCTGATCCATTTTAAATCGCTTCGTTTGAAGGGTGCAGCAGGAGGGATCATCTAGTAAAGAACATGGAATTAAAGACAGACAAGTCTTAGACGTCACTTTATGAGACAAAGCTTCTTAAAGTTTTCCATTTAAGATTGGATGTCCCTAATTTTCTAGTGCTGCAATAGAAGGCAGACCAAAATCCTGGAGACTTGACAAAGGCTCCTTTTTGCAAACAGAAAGCATGTGGAGAGCAATTTCATAACCCAAAAATGATTTCCATTAACGAAGTGAGTGCTCTCACTGACACTTTCCCTTTCTGAGCCATCCTGTTAAGTAGAAAAATGGACAGTTGCCATGAAAGTTTAAGAATGAAGTCTCAGGAGTTTAAAATGATGGAGACAGAACAGGCAGGGAGAGAATTTCATCAGGAGCTGCAAAGGAAGGCTTGGGGAGGTTGAGTAAGTGCTGGGTTTTCCCTGCTGTCTGTAGCTGTGGGCCACAGACTTCACCATATTCACATCCCTCAGGAGATTACTGTGTCACCCCTCTATGATTCAGCTGGGAAGCAAAAATGCTTAAGTTTGGTGCCTGTGCTCAGTCACACACTGCTCTGGAGCCAGCAGCATGAGGAACTTTACTCACTGAGCTGGGTTACAATCCTGCTGTAGCCTGGTGGGAGGAGATGACTCACTGTTTGTTCTGTAAGACTACAAGGAGACACCTTGAAGCAGAAAATGGCTTTGGAGTGCCAGCTTGCTTCCCAGAGCAGATGGCTGGGCTAGGCTGAGGTTAAAGATGTTCATTATAAATCCATCATCAAACTAGGCCAGCGATGGACAGTGATTACAGACAGTGACACCTTCTGTGCCACACAAGGCTGCAGTCAAATTTTGGGGAGCTTTGCAGATTCTTTCACAGAGCAGAGGGCCCTGGATCCAGGGCACAGCTGGAAAAGCTGTAGGGCCTCTGCAATCTCTAAATAAGGCTGCCTACCACTCTAAATAAAATTAGGACAGTGCAGACACCACAAACCCAGGTAACTCCCATGCACTCAGATCACCAGGACAAAAGAGCCACACAGAGTTATTTTCCTTTTTTTTTTTTTTTTTTTTTTTTTTGCATGAGAATGTAGAGAATAAACACCCCCACCCCACAACTGCAGAGTTGCCACTGCCCAGGCAGTTTCCTCATCAGGTAAACCAGGGTAGAAAAGCAGTGAAGGGGATGGAGCTGCACCACTCTCTACCAGATGGGATCCAAAATCATTTAACAGTGAAATCAGGATTGAAGCCAACTGCAATTTCTTTTGTCACAACATACTCAGGTCAAACAGAAAGCAATTGCCTACTTTGATGCACTCACAGTCTCACAACCCCCCTGTGGTGGATAATCTACATCCCATACCCCAAACCTGAAGGAATCAGCCTGCATGGGATACTTTCCTAAAAAACAATAACCAGCTTCTCAGCTTGATGACTTCTGTTCCCTCAAGGAATAATATAAATTAAATATTAGGTCTGTACTCACTTTCCTGCCATACAGTGTAATGTTAATGAATTTATGGTTCAAATACTTTCTGCTTTCATTTATAACCCTACATTGTGGGGTTTATATTAATTTGATTGTTAAAAAAAAGCCACTCTGGACTGAAAAATCTCTAAAGCAGCTTTTTCTTCCAATTTTTGTTTTAATGAGAATTTGTTTTTCTAAGATGGGAACAATTTGCACTCACAACATGATACCATTCTCAGAAACATGATTTAGAATTGGATTTTGAGGATTTCCTACCTCAAGTCAGAAAGAAATACCTGATAATGTAGTTCTGTAACATTGTCCTGTCACCTTTTACTGAACTCCTGAGGTCAGTAAATATAATGACATTTAGGAACTGCCCTAGGAGGAAATCAGTGAAACTACTTACAGAGCATTCATTTTTTTATGAAGATAGGCTCTAGGGGGGGTTTTTGTTTGCCTGTTAATTTTGGTGGCTGTTTTGTTTTATATTTAAATAATAACAATCATAAGACAACTGAATTATTTTGGACACTCGGCTGTTGCAGGTTATTGGTCAAGGCACTGCAAGTCTAAACTCACAACCTGTGTTAATTTATAGCCAATATTCCACACTTCCCTGCCAGTCTGTAGATTGAAAATACAATCTCTGATATAAATGTGAAAATACAATCTCGTTACAAATAGATTGTAATATTTACAAATTAGGTAAGTACTCAACAAAGCAACTGTCTTAGGTTGCAAATGCAAGATGTGGGTGGGGGTTTGTATTCCATTGCCATCTGTTAGAATGAGGTGGGGCAGTTTTCTTTATCTCTTCCATGACCCCTCCTCCCTCCAGGAGATCTCTTCTGTTCATGGGCCATTAATTATTAATTATCTTCTGTTAATGGGCCAGTGAGTGTCCCTGCATGACTGATAAAATCCCATCATCCCACTGGGAGAAGCTCCAGTCAGAGGGAGGAGCCAAGCATTCCTACCTGGATGCAATCTGAGTTCTGAAGCACCACAGCAGCCTTTGCCCACAGCATTCCCAGAGAAAGCCCAGGCCCATCTCCAGCAGTCCTGGAGCTTCAGAGGAAAACTCCCCCCTTGTCCAGGATCCCTGCTCCAGTAGAGCCACAGCTGGCACTGCAGGAGGGCTGAGCCACCATGGGATGGGACGGCTGCCACCACCCTGACCCACAGGGTGTCAGGGCCTGTGCTGACTCTGTCAGTGTTGATTTGTATTACTGCATTGTTTATTTTTATTTTTCCCAGTAAAAAACTGTTATTTCTGCTCCCATATCTTTGCCTGAGAGCCCCTTAACTTCAAAATTATAACAATTCAGAGGGAGGGGGTTTCCATTTTCCATTTCAAGAGAGGCTCCTGCCTTCCTTAGCAGACACCTTATTGGGGTTCCCAACACCTGTCTTTTAAAACCAAGACAGCAACCCAAAACTAATGTTCTGCTATGAAAATACAAGTCAATCTAATTATGCCTCATCTTCCTTTTTAATTATATTTACCATACATCTCTCTCATCCTTCTGGTTGCCCCTGTATTTGTAAAACCATCAAATTCTGTGCTTTTATGGAATCTTTTGGAGCTCAGAGAAGTGTTTTCCCATTTTCATATGTACAGTTCATAGAGATGCAAAGGGCATCTCATTGCATTTGCCAAACTGACCAAAGCGACCTGGGGGTGATATTCTGGTCATTTCCTCCCTTGATCCAAATTCATGTTTGAAGCCAGGTTTTCAAAGGCTAAAGAGTGATGCCAATTGGTGAGAAGCATGACCAGGAGAAGAAAAAGGAGTAGTCCAAACCTAAGCACTGATATTCCAGTGATGATAATTCAGCTTGGAGGAATGACCTCACACTCTGGAAGGGTTGAAGCAAAACCTGCCAGCACCATTATCTGGATGGACTTTTTAACTTCTGAGCTGATATGAGATTTTTATACAGCCTTCTGAGTGACAGCTCACATTTCACATTCAAATGAAAACTTTTGAGAAGGCAAATGGTACTTTGGTTGGGAGCACTAAACTTTGAAAATGCACCTGAGATTAATTTCTGGTGGAAATAGACAATTCCACGTACCTGGGTGTGAGCTGGCCAACCTTCAGAGCTCACCACTGCTCCAGAAACTGGTGGAAAAGCAGCTCTGAGATGAAAACAAACCAGCTTTGAAGCAAACTTGTCTCTGCTGAGCAGCCCTGGCCCAAGCTGGTTCACTCCTTACTTGCTGCCCACCTCTCTGCAAGCTTTTCACATCCCACAAAATGAACAGTAGAAGCCTGCTCTAAAGTATTTACTGGTAGGGGTTTTGACAAGCCCCAAAAATACACACTATGTGCTGCTAACCCAGAGTTACACAATTTCACATGGCTTCAGGGAGCTCTGGGTGGGGTGTGAGAGCTGCTGGGAACTGGAAAGACACAGCATAATTCAAGTCCTGCTTTGTGACAGAGGGGCTGCTGTTGCTCTCTCTCTCTATGTCAGCTCAAAATTCAGTAGTTTTTTTCCTACTCACTCTTTATAATAGAAGTTGGGTGGTTGGATAGATAGCTGGACCTGTGCTTTTCCTGGTTTGGTTAGTTCTGTGGTGATTTGTTGCTGCACTGTTCAGAGGAAGCACCAAGCTGGGATGTTATTTTAGATACAATTGTGATATGAAGATACAGAAACCAATACCTAAAAGTCAATGTGGGAGTGTGAATCTGATTACAAATCCAGGTATTTTTGTGACAAAGCATCACTAATAATGTGTTTGTGGTTCTCCATAGTTTTCTACAGTTCTGTGACAAGGCTATATTGCTCCAATGGTGACAGGGAGGACATGAAATAATAAAAGATTCTGGTGGCTTGTGTGTCACAGGCTCTTTGTCACTCAGAACCCTTGGCAGATCTTACTCTCCAAGAAATTTAATTTCCTGATGTATATTTCTGGTTTCTTCTTGGAAAGACTACACAAGGATTCAGCATTCCACCATCACCTTCACCACCACGAATCACAAGGACTTTCCTCCACAGTGCCACGGGGGGTCAATGAAACAGGTTAAACCACAGGTGATCAAACATTGTCCTCTCAGAGGAATGGTTGGATTTGGACACTATCAAAGCCCTGCTCCTTTATTCTGGGGGATGTGAGCTGAACTTAGACATGCCAGCCCTGGAAAAAAACTAATTAGTTGGAAGGCTGGAAGATCTTGCACAGAGCTGCTGCCTGGGGTCTGCAGCCAGCACAGAGGGACCTCGGCTGGGGATGGGGGACAGGGCCCAGCTCAGGTCCCCCCCAGCTGCAGCCCCTCCTCTGGGGCTCCAAGGGGGGACAGTAACAGCAAGCTCCAGGATTGTCACACACCTCTGCCCACACAGGGGAGTGCACACAGCTCTTCCCACAGCTGAAAGACAAGGCCAGTTTTTGCCATTTCTATGTATGCCAGGCTGAATTTTAGCTGCCAATGTGCAATGGGTCACTCTCTGCTCCTTGTCTGAGGTAGGCAAGCACTGTGGTCCTCTGTAGGATCATCCAGAGCCACCCCTTTGACATATCCCAGTGCATTTTTATTCCAGTACTGCTGTAAAACCTGGCCCATTAATGTTCATGTCTGAGCAAGAGACACAGCAGGAAAGATGGTGGCTCACTGGGGATGAAACGTTGGGTTTGGACAGTTGTTTTAGGTGATCTTTCTTTTAATATTTTGTGGATTAGGGCTTTTTAAAACTCGTGTGCACACTTCTAAAAGTCAGACTGTCTCAATGACATCGTGCAGGTTTGGTTTTTTGCGCAGATTTTGGATCCTCACACATACCAAGCTCTAGCATTTCATCAAGGAGACATATCTGCAGGCAATGTGGCAGCTGCTTCCTGGCTCCTGGAGCCTGCAATGCTTTATTTGGGTCATGCAGAGTGTCTTCCCTTCCCCTTGAAGCAGGTAAAATGTCTGCTTGGTTCTGACAGTGACACCACGAAAGTGAAGCTATTTTAGAAGGGAAGTTGTAAATGAAGAACTTTGCACAGTACATTTCTAATCACCTACTGGCAGTGCTGCTGGAGTAAAGGGAAGCTAAATTCAGCTCTCACTTGCCACCACTGTAACTCCTCTGATCCCAATGTGGGTCACTGCAGCCTGGGCAGGGAGTGCAGGCTCACCACATCCCAGCCACGGAAATATCCCCTCACAGCAACACTCCCCATGCCCCAAAACCTGGAGAGGGGATTAGCTCTGTGTTCCACCTTTGTGGAGCTAAATCTGGAGTGCAACACAGCCCTGAGGCTGATGATGAAATCAGCTTTCAAGGTTTTGCAGGGGATCATTATGGTGCTCACTAGTTCTGGCAATATTCCGACAGGAGAGTGTTTTGCTCTCAAAATTCTGTAAAATTAGAAAAATCCCAATTAGAACTAAATCCAAGTTCTGTCTCACTTACTAGCAATTAGAATTATTCAAAATCAATATTAATCGTTGGCAACTGCTAGTGCTTACAATGAATCAATATTACTAACTGGAGATGTTCAATAGTTCTGAAATATACTTTTTTTCTTTACTTATAGGGAAAAACAGAATTTAAAAATATCACTAAAGTTTCTGATCCAGAAAAAACCCTACATTGCAAAATCCCTTTGGTGCCATGGAGTATCCAGAATAGCAGCTTCCCAAATAAAGCTTTGCCAAGCCTTGCTCTCCAGCTTGTGCTGCGTTGTGTGGGTGGCAGCTTGGTGTGCTCCTCGCTGTTCTGAGGGTGCTACGTCCCAGATAGAACCAGAGCTTGCAGGGCTTTGTGTTGGGTTCAACAAAAAGCTACAAACTATAAACAAATCTACATCTTCCTTCCGAGGCACCAGAGTAGGGTGAACCTGCAAGTGAGAGCGGAGCCCAGTGAAGACAGCAGAGTTTGATACATGACCTCTGCACAATTACTGAGCCTTCCAGGCTGATGACACCAAGCCATGAGTTCATTACCAGGGGCAGGGAACATCCCCTGGTGACTCCCTGGGAGGTTTGGCAGGACAAATCATTTTGCTAACGGGTTGTGAGTTTTGGGTCCATAATAAGTATGACCCAGTTTCCTTTTCCATGACTGAACAATTTGCACGGCTCTGAATATCAAACTGTTGATAACAGATCTGTATTTGTGGGAAAGGTAGGTGGCTGAGGAACTGCCCTGGACAACATGAGTTTCCAACCACCCCACACAGCCTCCCTTAGAAAGGGTGAATCCTGCATGGTTTTTGTCCTTTTTCATTCCCACATACAAATAAACATCAAAACCCAGGTTGAAATTATAAATATATTTGTGTTGTTAATAATCATGGCACTACACAGTGAAAATCATGTAATTTCATTTTTTTCTTGAAGGAATTGTATTAGAATAAGACAGCATTGATACAGATTAGCCTCTCACTGTCCTGCTTAATTCTGTCTCAGTGTGTTTCCAGAAGTCAGCTCCTAGCAATGGGAGCAGGAAGTGCATTGGATGAGCTGTCGAGAGAACAGAAATAAACGCTCTCCTGGTTGTGACCTCAGCGTGGTGCACACCCAGAGCCAGCCCTGGCAGCCAGGCAGGAGCTGCAGAGCTGCCAGCACAGCCCCACTGCCCCAGGACAGGGCTGACCCCCAGGGACAGCCCCCGAGGCTTCAGGGGGATGAGCAGCTGGGTGCTGGTCAGGCTGCAGCTCCAGGAGCTGAGGCACGGCCAGACTGGGGCTGGCTGAAGGTTTTCCAGCTGATCCCGGCTGGGTGGGGATCCCCAGGAGTGCTGATGGGAGGTGTCTGCTGGACCCTGTCACCCCCAGCCACGCAGGGTGACTCCCTCCTACTGAGCAAGGCAGTATTTTAAACAAAGAGTGCTTTTTAAAAGAAATAATAGCATTTACAGTAGTTAAACAAATGCTACTTTTTATCAGCTCTAATTACTTTACAATAGCATACAGTCCTTAGCTTGCTTTTTACTATGTTGTTCATTACTTTAAGCCCTCACAGCTACTCTAGATAACAATTTAAATACACAGAGCTTTAAAAAAATATTTCCATTTCAAATATTTTAAAAATATACTTATCCTAAAAAGCTGTCCAGCACTATTCCAAAAATCTCTTGTAATAAATGTCTTTTTAAATTTTAACAAAAATATCTACCGTCATATAGAAGAGCTCAAGTTTTGACAAATCTATAATACAGTCAGAAATATGTTGGGCCAGATTTCACTTTTGTTTATACAGTTGCCAATTTGGATCATGGTATTTGTCTCATTTGGGTTATTCCAGTTTAACCAGGAGCAGAATATAGCCCTTAGTGCTTTAAAATAGCTAAATGGACTGGATGCTGCAACAGTTACTGGTGCCGAGCATTTCGGGGAGGGAAATCCTTTACTTCACTGCATCTAAAAATGCAAAAGGATGTTAAATTTAGTATTTGTGCCATGACCAAAGAAGTGCCAGGCATCTGCAGTGGATGACTCAGACCCAGAATCATATTCACTTACAGAATTTTCTTTTTTTTTTTTGCTGAATGGTGCCTGCAATTGCTGTCATTAAATGGAGGATGAATGTTTCTGGAGAACTTTTGTAGGGGGGAAAGTGCCAACCTTCCTCTCATGCTTTCTACAATTCTAGGAATCATTTTAATTGAATTTTGTGTGAGTTTTCATAGAATCTCCCAGTACTTAGATCTAGGAAGGATACAATTTTGAATTGCTTCTGTATTTTCAACCTGAAACATCTCCATTCATCCAGCCATTTTCAAAGTGTATCTAGAACAAGCTTCAAGCACTTATGAAAATCTGCATCTCATCAGGACAATCTGGAAACTCATCTTTTAAAACATTGGAGCTTTTTTTTTTTTTTTTTTGCTTTTCCCCCCTTTTTCTTTCAATCTTCAAGCTTAAATGCAGTGTTTGGTTAAGGACCATGGGAATCAACCCGGTCTGATTGCAGCAGGGTACATGTGCAAGAAGAGGTGACAGTCTCAGCTCTGCCATTCCTGCCTGTGACCAGCAGTGGCTAGAAGGGATCCTTACACATTGTGACTTTAAGTCATGTTTAAAGCTTTCACTCTGCTTTTTTTTTCCTCATAGACTTTGGCTGATGATCTGGTAACTGATAAACCAAGGAAATTTAAGGATTTTGACTAAGTTCAGTCCTCACTGTCATCTTCATCTTCATCGTCGTCCTTGCTGGGAGCACACCTTTGGAAGCAGTGCACCAGGGTGGCCAGGAAGAAGCTGGAGAGAATTGCAGCGATGGACACGGCGACTCCAGAGAAGATGATGATAAAAAGGTCTGTCAATGACAAACTGAATTTGCATTCACTAAAGCTGACCTCAGATAACTCATTCAGAAAGATCCTTCTGTTCTCCATGGGCAGGGAGCACTGGATTTCATGGAGACCTGCAAGGAAGAGGAAAGGGAAGCAAATCAGTAGATGAATTCTTCTGTTGTTCTGGGTCAGAGATTGAATGGCTGAAGAAAAGTTTTAGGGTTAGTTCCAGGTTTACAAAATTGTAAAATATTCAGGGGGAAATAGAACAATGTCACTATCCAAAAGTGACAAGTTTTGTTCCCTGTTACTTAGCCCCATAGCCCCTTTGAGCAGCTTCTGGAAATTAGGTTATTTCATCTGCAGCTTTCCAGGGATCAGGTGTGATCTAGGACCATGATTTGGAGGAATTAAGAAAGTGAATGTTGAACCCTAGATGCATATAAACCTGCAGACCTGAAAGCAATTCCCAGCTACTCCATCTGAACAAAAACTCTGACTCCAAAACAGGGTAAGAGGGACACTGAAGTTCCTTCCACACCCTTCTACATTACTTTTTTTCCCTGTAGTTCCAAACTAGAGTTGTTTTCTATTTTTTTTTTCCTGGTCAAACAAGAGTTTGGTTTTAATGGATGCTTCTTTGTCTGTGACCTGCTTTCTCCTTTTCTCTCTGGCTGCCCTGAAGCCATTCAGACTGACAGATATTGTTCCTCCCTGCATTACTGGAGAATGCCAAGAGCTGGGTTCTTTGTAGTGAAAGCAAAAACCCCCAGATTTAAGAAGTGGTGAGAATGCAGTTGGATCCTGGATGGTAAAAGCACACAGTTCACTGCATATGCCCAGCTCCCTCTTCACGGGGGAACATCAGGAGAGGGCTTTCCAGGGCTAGAATGGAACTCATACTGAAGTGAATAAAGTCTGTAGAGATTCTGGCAAGGCAGCTTTTGTCTCACTATTAAGGACATGAATGTAGAAATGCAAGAATTGTGTCTTAATGACACGAGATCTGCTGCTGAGTTATTTGATCCACTTCTTCTCTACTGATGATCCCGGGCTGCTCTCTCTGGTTTGGGCTCTGCCTTGCTGTGTGCACACAGAGGATGGCATTTCTGTCCCACGGGTCTGCCACAGAACCATGATGTCACTTTAAACAAGGAGTGGTGATGATAAGATTCCCTCTGCATTTGTGAACCATAGCTTTCCTGTGGCTGGATAGCTGGGGCATGTGATGTTTCGCTGCTAAACCCATGCTCCTCGGGTTAGTGCTGCTGCCCTGACTGATTGTCTGCAGCCAGCCCGGCCCAGCTGTTGTGTTGATTTGAGAAGGAGTTGTAATTAACTCCACTGTGGAACCAATTATCACCGTGACCTACTTGACCTTGCAATGACGATTGTATTAAATTTTGATCCCTAAAAGCCATCCTTTATCTGTTGTGTTTGCCTAAAGTTCTGTGGCTTTCCCTCTTTCTCATGCTGCTGTGACTGGGAAGGTCCTGAGAGCTGCCCAGCAGTGTCAGCAGCCAGCCTGGCCAAGGCTCGCTGGTTCTGCAGGCACACTGCTGCCCAAAGCCACGCTGGTGCTCCTGAGCCCGGCGAGCCCTGGCCGTGCACAGCAGATGGGGAACAAGCACAGCTTGCTCTGGAGATCTGTGAAACCTCCTGTCATTGGGACTGACCTGGCAGAGAAAGCAGCTACATGGTTTCAAACATCCTCTGAGACTTCTGAAAGTCTGACCCTGCAGTGTTCATGTCTTCTGCACGAGCTGATACCCTGGAGCACCTGAGCATGCAGAGACTGAGGAGATACAAACCTGCCCTCTCCAGCCTCCCCCTACAAACCTTCCTACTGAACCAACTGAGAGCTGGCCACCACATCATACTTTCATTTCAGTAAGACTTGGAAGTAGCAGCTCTAGGCATTAATCAGAGTAAGCAAAATGGGGAACAGATGAATATCCTTCTCTGTTCAAAACCATGAGAAATGAGTGAAAAATTATAGGCTGGAATTTCAACACCTGTGTCTTTTAAATCAGATTTTAAAAAGCAAAGATTTTTTTTTCAGTAAATAAATATAATCCTGACAGTAATCAAAGCATTTGCATGAGTGCAACATACTGCAAATTCATTTGAAGAAGAAATTCCTTGTTAATATGAAAAGATCACTGCAGCATTTTGGCAGGAAAACCTGTACCAAGTGAGTACAGCACCTACACAAATTCCATTTCACTTGTAGCAAGCACAAGAAAAAACAAGGGTTTTTTGTACAACTGTGTTTCTGGAAAAGAAATCAGTCTTACACAGGTTGAGACCTCCTGAGAACTGCTGTTTTCAGAGCATCCGAGTCAAGCTCCTCAAAAGAAAGAGGGCACAGGTGACCATAAGCAACTCTACCTTTTAAAATTTCTGTCCAACTGCAAAAGAAATACTTCTGTGCAGGAGTGATGGGATGGAATATCAGATCTGGATAAGGGAGGAAGTAAAAAAATAATATATTAAAAAATAAAGAGAGCAAAGAAGGCTCCAAAAGAAAACTCTTGTCCTGAGCAGTTCTACGTACTGCAGTCCTTGGCTTTAGAGAAAACTTACCATAGTAACATTTGCCCAGGATCCCAAACATGGGAAGGAGCTCTCTCCTTCATTCCCAGCAGCAGTTCTGCCATGGATCAAAGCTGACCCTGTGCACTCTGAGCTCTATTCCTATTTCCCTGATGCTTTCACTTTACAGCACAACACACAGAATGCAAACAGCAAAGGATCTGCAGCACACCAAGGCACTTAGAGGGTATTGCTTGCTATGAGAATCAGTGTGCTGCAAGGATTTTGAGACTCATTATACAATAAGGAGAAATAAAGATGCTCCTCTCCATGTAGCCATGGGTACTGGAATCTAGGTCATGTTCTCAAACCAAATAGATAAGATGGGAATTTGCTGCTTGCTTTATTCTGTGACAGCCCAACACACTTCTGTGGCCTCAAGTTTTTAGAGAATTCTTAGTTATTGGAATAACAGATGCCAGTAGATGAAATACAGCACCACAGACCAGGGGCCAGGGCAGGGGTCTCATGGCTCCCAGCCTGTAGCTTCAGCCACGCTGTGAAGGCACCACCTCTTCCAAAAGACAGGAGTGAGCTGAGCTCTCCTACCCACACACAGGGCAGCCTCCCAAAGATGTGCTGGAACAGCCAGGGCAGACTGCAGAGCTGGGGGCAAGCACAGGGCAGTGGCTGAGGGGAAGGAAGATTGGTCAGTCCTGTTGGGTGGATGTTTCTCTTCACGGAGTCGTGACACTGTTGAAGAACCCAGCACAGCCAAACAGAAGCTTTTCTTTGGACTCCAAAGAGAATTTGGGACAGACTGTTCATTTGGAACAGTCAACAGTAAGACCAGCAGTTCTATCTTTGGTGGCACGAGCAATTTCTCCTTCCAAAGCTGATGCAGGGGTTGTTGCACCAGAGCTTCCAACTCTTCACCTGAAAATACCATCACTTACTGGTCACACACCTGCTGAAGATGAGAAATGGACAAACCCATTTCATCTGCTTCCTTCCACAGACACACAGCCCTGGCTTTACATTATTTACAAGTAGGCTGTTCCTGTGACATAAGAGTCCTGAGAACTGAGGGTCTGTACCCCACCTGTCTGTTCCATTGGTGCCAGCAATAGATCCATCTTTGCTCTTTCCTTGGGCAGGAAGAAATTCCAGGCATTAAACACCCTCTGCATGAACAATGAACTAAAGAGTGGTTTCTAGAAGGTGATCAGTATTAATTGTAGGGTGTAACATTTTTCCTTTGTCTGATTCTGCTGTATTTAGGCTGGCTCAATCAAATCCCTGTCCCCACACACAACCTCTAAAGGACAGGAGATGCCATTTAACATTAGAGCTCTGCTTTCTCACACTTTTACCTGAATGATATTCATTTTTATAGTCTGTTTGTGAGGGTTTTCTGTATTTTTTAATGATTTATTTATTCTGTAGAGTTTATTCTTTTAAAAGACCAGCCAGGATTCTTGCAAAGGGCATGCCAAAGCAGCTTGGTATTTAGTGCTTGGCTGCAGCAAGAGAGCCTTTGATGACAGTTATATATATCTACCTCATTGCTCCCACAACATATTCAAGGAGTTGCTTCTTCATACCAAACAAAACTGTAAATGAAATAACAAGTGTGAGTGTGCTATAAATACACAGCCTGGGTTATTTTGGTCAGGGCCATCCCATTATCTGTAATGACTCCAGCTGTCCCAAGGACAATGTCACACACCCTGTATCCTTCTGCTATGTCACCAGAAGGAGCAGATGTACTGCACTGGTGCTGATTGCTTTGAAATGCCAGGCAAGGCACAGGTGCTGGATTCTACACAGGCTTCTCTCAACTCTGGGAGAATAAGGATGGAAATACAGGTATGTACCCTGAGGAATAGATTGTCTAAGTAACACGGGAAGTGTGAAAATGCTGGAATTCCAGAACCACAATGTTAAAATGAGAGGTTTGTTTTTAAAAAGAAGGGGAAAAAAAGGTGTGTTCATAAAGAAGTGATGCAGGAGGGTTCCAGGTAGAGTTATTTCAATGAAATTCCCAAATAGGTTTCAGAACAATATGACTTGGGACACCTTATATTAGAGGAGTACAACTCCACCAAGTCCAGCAGTTAAACCCTGCCAATAAATCACAGGCAATTAGGCTGCTGCTAGATCCTAAAAACCACTTTGAGTTTGTTTCTGTTCGGGACTATGCCCAGGCTGAAATCTTTCCCTGTATAACTGAGCTTCCTAGAAAACAGAAGCAGCCCAAAACTAGTCTGCATGCAAAAAATTAATAATTTGTAAATTACTGAAAAGAGACAAAAAAGGCTGTAATGCCCCAAAGTTATAACTGCACTGATCTCACCATCTCAAAACCCCAACAAAGACCCAGAGGCCCTGCTTCATCTGCACCCTGCTGGGACTTTGCAGCCATAACCCAGCCACGTTTCTCCCAGGTTCTTGTGATCAGGAATTTTTTAATCATCGAGTGCACTGACATTGCCTGCTCCTGCCTGTGCCAGGGGCTTTCCCTGGGCATGTTGACTGCTGCCCTACTGCACTGTGAGTTTCAGCTAAAGACAAGCATCAAGGGCATCACTTTCTCCAGGTCCACTTGACCCTGTTTTGAAGGACTCCTTGTGTCTTTCTGTCTCTGCTTATTTCTAATCCCTATGCTAAATATATTTTTGACTGGAGAACTTCTGGAATTTATTATCATTTCAAAGTTATGGTCTGTCTGTTAGCAGAAAGACATTGCCCAGCTATAATTTTGGATGCTGAGTTAAAAAAAAAAAAAAAAGGGAAAAAAAAGAAGCCTCAATTCTTTTGGGGTCTTTTAGAGTTCACAAAAAGCAGGTACCAGGACAAAGAGCTTCCCACCATTCAGCAATGGACAGCAGAATGAGATAATGCAAAGGCTCACTGGGACATGCATTAGGATGTATGGAAATAGATCCACAGAAATATCTGAAACCATAAATGTTTAAATGAGCTGCATGCCCACATGTTCACTACTACGGATACACTAAATATAAGAGCACTACAATAGGCTTTTTATTTTAGAGTAAAATTGGCATTTGCCCTTTTGGGTGGAATTTAGCTGTTTCCTTGTGTTGCTGAACGCAGTTGACACAGATTTGAAATGTTTAAATGTGGCATGTTGTTTCTTGTGTAGTATTTTCCTCCCAGCTATGGTTTGCCTTAGTCTCCTTAAACACTGTCACAAATGTATTAGATGTATTAATAAGCAATGAGAGAGGCATTGCCTCTGAAGTGAGATGAGATTTCATTGAAAATAGCCTTGAGCGATCAGAACAGTAAAGCTTAAAAACCTTGAAGCCTAGATTTAGGTCCCTAAATAAAACTTTTTTGGCCAAGTGCCCTAAAGATTTGCAGAACAGCTTTGGAGGGTACTTAGCAGTTTTTCTCACTGCCTAAATACAAAGTTCAGCATCAGGTGTTCACATCTGCAAGTGCTGTCCTCACATCTTCAAATCTGTGAAAGATGGAAGTACTCCAAACAACCTTAGGATGGAAGAAACAGAGTGAAAAGCCAGTGGCAGTCAGATCATTTTACTGAAAATGTCTGGGAGATCAAATTATATATTTATATATGTATATATAGAAACAGATTTGATGTGCATGTTGAAGAATATAATTTCTGTGAGGAGTTTCTGCTTGAGTGGCATAAAAGCTGCTGAATGTGTGAAATGTCTTAGGGCTTTTAATTCCTTTCCAGGCACACAGATCTCCTGTTCTGTCCTGGTGATGTGGGAGCATGTGCATGATACTGGGGGAGAGCTGATGGTTGCAATGGACAGAACAGCCTGTCCTTGCTAGCTGCAGCTCACTCGGGTTCTATATTGGTACATGAAGTTAAGGAGCCTTCTCTCCACAGCAGATGAACAAATAAGTGCTAATAAAGACTGATAAGGCAAGAGGATTTGTAAAACACTCAGTTTCCTTGCTGGCTGTCGGTTCAAATGTTAAACAAAACCTGTTCTCTTGTGTCATTATGATGCTTTGTTTTGAAGAAAAGATCTAGTATTTTCTGTAAACCCATTAAAGGCCTGGATTAGTGAAGTGATTGTTTAATTTATAAGAATAAGTTATGCAATAGATCTCAGATTGGAACGGGATAGTAGAGAGAGCCAAGAGATGGTAGAGATGGTAACCTCATGGCACGGAATGTCTGAACAAGCTTAGAAAAATCATTCCTTTCTCCTGGGTCTAGAAGGGTCTGGAGGGTAACTCCTGTGAGGGGCAGCTGAAGGAGCTGGGGGGGGCTCAGCCTGGAGAAAAGGAGGCTCAGGGGGGACCTTGTGGCTCTGCACAACTCCTGACAGGAGGGGACAGCCGGGGGGATCGGGACCTGCTCCAGGGGACAGGGACAGGAGGAGAGGGAACGGCCTCAGGCTGGGCCAGGGCAGGCTCAGGGTGGGCACCAGCAGGAATTTCCCCATGGAAAGGGTGCTCAGGCCTTGGCAGGGGCTTCCCAGGGAGGTTTGGAGTGCCCACCCCTGGAGGTGTCCAAGGAAGGGCTGGAGGTGGCACTCAGGGCTCTGGGCTGGGGACAAGGTGGGCATGGGCACAGCTGGGACTCGATGGCCTTAGGGGTCTTTTCCAACCTCAGTGATTATATTTTATGATTCTCACTACACTGATTCACTTCTGAATCCCTCTTTTAGGACTGAATTCGGTCTGAATTTCCTGCTTACAGCCTCACTGTCACCTGCTCTTGGCTTTTTTCCTACCTTCCCTCACTGCCATCCTTCTCCCCGTTCTTTTGCTTTATCTGGAAGTATGCTACTTCACCAGAATTTACTTCTCCATCCATTCCGAAGAGGTCTTGAAAACTACAGAAGCCTTTCAGGTAGCCAAACAGCATCTGTGTCAGTACTGACACTAAAACCTTCTTGGAATATCTTAGAATTGTGTAGCCACCACCCACAGCTTTCCAAAATGGAGCAACAGTTGATCAAATGAGCACCAGTCCTCACCTCAACTTTGGCTACTTCAATTTCAGATATTCAGAACATCTGTTTTATTTATCACAGCACAAATCTATTTGGAATTCTGTCTCTGGCCACTTCTGAACGAGTTTTTAAAATCTTCCTGGAAATACAAACGTGCAAAGGCTACCCATAAAAATGCTCAGTCTGAACCTTTGCTAAAAGTCTTTCTAATACTGCTTTTATAGAGAGCAGCAAAATTTTTAATTCTTGCAATGGGTAGTGGGGAACTTAAATAACTAAACAAATAAATCAATTAATCCCAGAAACTGAATACAATTTCCCAAACATAAGGGGAAGAAAGAAAGTAAAAAGCAAAATGAGGGCAAGATGACAGAAAGGAGACACTACAGTCACTCTCCAAGGAGTACTTAAGTTCTAATTAAAAGTATGTTAAAAATACTTTAGTCATTAGCAAACAAGGTCGCAGGCCCAGCTGCCCAAAGCCTATTCACAGAAAATAAAAATCAGCAACAGGAATTTCAACAAAGACCTTCAATGTGGCCATTGCAGATTACTTGTCTTGCTTTGTTACAGGCATTTATCTGAACCCAATCCCTTCATCCTGATGGGATCCTCAGAGAGATTCAAGAAATGTCTTTTGCACTAATTTTAAACAAGAAGTATCAGCAAAAATTTATTTCATCAAAGCCCTTTGTATTTAAACACTGAAATGGAAGGTTCATAACCCTCTGTTCTGTCATTTGCACCAGTGAAAATCTTTTGCTGGCTGAGCCCTGAGTTTCAAAGAGTATTACTAAAAGGACTAGGTTAAGAGATGAGCAAAAAAAGAAAAGTGCAATTTTAGCCAAGATAAATGTGATGAACAACAAGCTCTGAAAGCAGAAGAAAGCCTGGCCAATATGAGAAGTTGCTGAGTGTATTTTTGTAGACCAACTTAGGCATTTGTTCTTTCAAGGTATTTTTTTGTTCTATGAGTTTTCATGACCCCATGGAGTAAAACCTACTATAAAAGTTTTTATACTTTGTAGGGATAAATATCTTACAGCAACTCCTCTATTTCCAAAAGAAAATAATCCCAAATTCTTAATATCCATTCTCCTGCTGATGGGAAGGCTTTGATATGTACCATTTGCCACCATATGCCATTCAGGTGTAACAAATGCCTACACAACCAAACATCCTTCTACAGAAAATCTTTATAACTGTTGTACTTAACCACTTCGACCAACAGCAAGCACTTTGTCTTCTCCAGGGAAAAGAACTTTTCTATCTTTTCCACTCGTCACCATTCCACTGCTCTTCACAGTTCCTTTGCCTTCTTTGTACTATGCTCACTAATTTGTTTTTAATCAATTACTAACCAAATCAGAGGGGAAAATTGTAGTTTTCTTTTGCAGCATGAAGAAAATGCTGGATTTAATATCTCTTAATGATAAAAAACCCTGTGTTTGCTGTTTTAAAGTGCTAGGTATACTAGCAAAATTTTAGTGCTGTTTTTTAATAAGTCTGCCTGCAAATTTGCCAGGATGAGGGCATCATCTGGGGAGGGTATTCACCTAATGCCAGTTAAGCCTGTATTTAAAATTTAGGCTAGATGAATAAATGCTGAAATCTGTAAAATGATTGAAATCCCAGCTGTTTGTTGGATGAGCAGAGGCAGCTCAGCTGGGCAGAGCCTTTCCAGCTTTGCAGCCAGCTGGGCAGGCAGGCCAGCAGAAGTTAGAACTTTACAAGCTGCTTCTGCTACTGTGCCAGGAGGAAAATGGAGGCTCCTGCAAAACTAATGAGTTGAAGTACAGCTTTTCTTCATATCACTGAGTCCTCCAGAAACCTTAATTACAGAGGGACAGAGCTTCAGGGTCAGTTATCCAGATTTCAGTTCAAGGATACAAAACTCCCCTTTTTAAATCAACCTGGTATTTCTTGTGTAAAAGCCAAGGGCAGCTTGGGCTGATGAGTTCCCTACAGTGCTGCAGTGGGAGGTGGAGCAGGGGCTGGGCTTGGTGAAGAGTTCAGCTGCTGAGGGACTTCCCTCAGACAGGCACATTCTACTACTTTAAGTGTCATTCAAGGTGAGGAACCTGAGGGAATGCCCAGACCCTAAATCTGTCTGCAAACGTCCTTCTCCCAGTGCACCACAAACTCTTGAGCTGCTGCAGAATTCCAAAGGAGAAGCAGCCAAGATCTTTTCTTGGGCCCTGGAAATGCATCCCTATCTTTCCTCCTGTATTTCCAGACAGAAAGCTGCTGCCCTACTTACCCTGCTGTGTTTGCTGCAAGAATCCTTCATTTCCAGCTTTACAGAACTATCAGGAGCAGCCAGGGAGTCTGAATGCTCAGTGTTTACTGAGTTGCCCTTCCCACTGTTCCCAGAAAAGGCCAGACAAGCGTGGTCTTGGATGAGTGTAACCAGACAAGTAACACTAATTTAATCAGTTCCTAATTGGAATCATGTTGTGACATCATTAAAAACTGGAAACTGGGTGTAAAATGCTATCAAATCATAATTCTAGTAATTTAACTCTGACTTTCCAAAAGTTGTTTTGCAAGGCATGCAACTGTGGCCATGTATTTCAAAAAGTCATTGAGACAGTCTTTCCTTTTTGGGGTTAGTTTTGCAGTCACCTTTGTGGGGAATGTTTTGGTGCTTTATTGAAGGAGGCAGTGAGTGTTTTTGTGGCGGCAGCTCACAAGAAGCTCTGATGCTTTCTGCATCCATGCACATCTCTCCCTGGCATGGCTGGGTGCAAAGAGAGCAGGGTGCTCACTCCAGGCAACAAATCCAAATCCTTGCAGGACACCTCTGACCAAATCAACCACTGGAATATTTGCTCCTTCCTTCTTTGTCTTCCCAAAGTTGTCTTCCTAGTTAAAGTTTGGAAGATCTGGATAAGCTAGTCATTTTACAGCTATTTGGCTAAAACACAGCTATGGATGAGGGAAAACACTGTGGGAAAGCATCGCTGAGCTGGGGAGACACTGGGAAACTGACAGTGCTGCAGGAAAGCTCACTCACTTGAGATGCCCAGACAGAAGTTCAGATACACTTTAAAACACTGAGGGGGCAGCACAGAAAGAGGTAGGACAGACTCAAACTGAACAGATCAGGATCTCAGTCAGGATCAAGGGGAACAGCCTGGAAGTTCAGTAAAAGCCTGGAGAAAGTGAACTGCTGAGTAAACTCATGTTAACATTAGAGACAGGTAAATACTTTATTCAAATTGAGCAAACTTAAGCTAAAGCATCAGGAAAGGTGGGATAATAGGTTTGCTTTAGAAAGAATCGAGATCAAAGTTTCACTGACACAGAGAGGAAAAAAAACCAACACTTTTTCCTCAAATCACTTCTTCCTTAAAACAGCTGACCTACAGCTAAGAATATTCAGGGCAACATAGATGAGTGTACTAGAAAGATGCTACCCAAGGTCACAAGCATGGGAAGAACCTGAATAACTGACTGCAGAGTCTGAGCCTGGAGTGCCAGGACACAGGAGAACAGCTTCAAACTGACAGGGAGTAGGTTTAGATGGGATATGAGGGAAAAATCCTTCGCTGTGAGGGTGGTGAGGTCTAGCACAGGTTGGCCAGAGAAGCTGTGGCTGCCCCATCCCTGGAAGTCTTCCAGGCCTGGTTGGATGGGGCTTGGAGCAACCTGGGATGGTGGAAAGTGGGGTGCCCTCCCCTCTGGGGCCCTCCCTAAGTTTCCCTGCTCCCAGCAATCTGCCTTTGGGAGCAGCTGGTGCTGCTCAGTGGCAGGAGTTTATGCCCTGGTGCTTGTTGGGAGACGTGAACTGTGAGATGATCTCCTGCTAAAGCTGGATTAGGAGAGGCTTTGGGGTCTGGTGGGACATGAGTCTGGATTCCCTAGACATAGCAGTCTTAACACTTTTATTTTTTCCCCTCTGTGCCTTTCTAAAGATTACTGGCTCAAATACCGGGATTATATATCTTGTATTTTGGGGGGTTCTAAAGCTATTTCAATTTATTTCTCATATTGGAAGCACTGCTTTTTTAATGAAAAGAGCCCAAATCGAGATGCTGAAGTGTTTCAAACACAGAGCATCACAACTAAATACTTTCAGGAAGGGGCTGATGATCACAGTTGCATAAAATGGGGATTTAACTCTTTTGTAGCGGCTTCATAACTGATCAGTAAAATGAGAGGAAAAACAGTTTTCCTAAGGAGCTGGCCCAGAATATTTAGCTGCTCAAAGGACTTATTGTAGGAAATATATTTGCCAGAGAGAAAATGAAGTCTGGAAGAGAACCAGCTGTGGGCTGAATGAATTTGAAAAGGCTCTTTCACTGCCTATGCAAGTTTAGTCTATAAATCAAAATTATTAGGGCTTAATTTTTAAATTTTATTTCTTAAGTGGGAGGAGGACCTGCTGCTAAAAGAAGCCAACATGAATTTAACGGGCTCGTTTGTTGAAAGCATGCAATTACAGCCTGAGCAAACTGCAGGCACACAGACAATGGGAGCAGGAACCATCCTGCCCTCCCAGCCACACACAGACACACAGACTGCTCTGAGAGCCACAGAGCTTTACCTTTCTGGAGCTTGGATGCATTGTCCTGTATCCAGCTGAAAAGATTGGCAAAGTCACAGTCGCACACCCAGGGGTTGCCCTCCAAGCGGATGGTCCGCAGGGAGGGCAGTGCTTCCAGGGCTGCCACGTTTAGGCTCTGTAAGTTATTGTCATTCAATTCTAACACTTGGAGCTGGTCCAGGTTCTCAAAAGCAGCCTCGTCCACATCCACCAGGTTGTTGTTTCCAAGGCTCAATTTTATCAGTTTCTCTGCTGATTTGAATATCCCAGCATCGAGCTGTGTTAAATTGTTGTAGCTTAAGTCTAAATACACCAGTTTGGTAGAACTGCTAAAAGTGCCCTCTTCTAAAGAGGTGAGGGAGTTATTCCTGAAGTCCAAATAGACTAGATCTCCATAAAATATAAAGAAGTCAGCTGGTATTGCCTGAATGTTGTTATCAGCTATAAGAAGTTTCCGTACATCCAATGGAAAGGGATTAGGAACACTTGGGAGTCCTTGATCCCGGCAGTCTATGGTGTGGTAGTCCATACAGCTACAAACAGCAGGGCAAAGATGACCCCCGGGCAGGAAGAGCAGGCAGGCAAAGCCAGCAAAAGGAAGGAGGCAGGAAGGAAAGCATGGCAACATCGTCAAGGATCTGGAGGCTGTGATGAGCACCACTTCAGGAGAAAGACATTTTGCTCAGCTGAACAGGAGTGCCTGGTACTTGTGTGTGTGTCTGATTGTATCCAGGAGATCACATATCATCACAGATCCGATAGCAGCAGTCCGGAGGGGGAGGGAGGAGGGAGGGAGGGAGGCAAATGTGAGGATTTACACTGTCAGAATATTATGATGCTGTACAGGGTGAGGAAAGCAATGATTGGGTACACGGAGGATCTTTCAAAGGACTCCCTTGCTTTTGTGAGCTAAAAAAAGCCCAGAGCCTGTTTGGATATTTGCTGTCTATTCCAGCAAAGGGGAAATCACACCTGATCCTGTGACTCTGACAGCAACAGCTTCTGCTTAAAAAGCCCTTCAGGTAAAAATCCCCGATGAGATCACTTACTGTGTTTCTTAGCAGGAGCCTCCATCAAGGTGACCAACAACTATGGAAATGCAAGCGAGGGTCAGGCAGTGTCCTGGACACCTGCTGAGGACAGGTTTCCCTTTTATTTGTAAAACAGGGAGCAGAAGGGGAGAGCCCAAAGACAAGGAACTCTGCTTTGTGCTGTTTCTGGATTCCTCAGCTGTTGGAGCAAGCCTGTTCACATTTTCTAAATATGACTCAATATCTTTTAAGCAAGAAGAATAACCTACAGCAGCAACAAGGAATATGATCTCCAAAGTGAGGGACTTTTCCTTCCTGTTTTAATGACCCAAAAACTACTTTCTACTACAGCACTAGTAATGTCTGTTGGGCCACGTGAAAGTGCAAAATGTGGATCAAATCTTTAGCTAGTTAAAATTGAATTGGTTTTCTTCATTTTCAGGGGATGGAAATATTTGACAGTCAATCTGCCTGTCTCCTGTGGGACAGCAGAAATGATTTTGCAACAAGGCATCTATGTTTTCCTGACATCCTCAAACCCACACCCACAAAGGCAAGTCCTCAGCTAGCTACACACTTTACTTTTAACTCCATCCCTCCCTCTTTATGTGTAAGCAGAGAGTTTGGAGAGCTGGGGTCACACCTATGTGCTGTGATGGAAGATTTTTCTAGAGACAGATGGTATTTGGGTGGAAGAGCACAAAGTCAAACACCTTTGGCTATTTGGGTGGAAGAGCACAAAGTCAAACACCTTTGGCAAGCTCATTCTTAGGTCAAAGAGGCCAGAAATTTCAATTTAAGGTCATATTTTATAACTGGATTCAGACTATTTTTCATCCAGAATGGGGGACAAAAATTTCCTTCTCAGACAGCCTTTCCTCCAAGATACCTGTGCCTGAACTCAAACAATGAAAGCAGTATCCCCCATCTCTTTTAGTATGTACCTAGAAACACTGAATGCCTGGGAGGGAACAAAGAGGGAGCCTCACTGTTCTCAGCAGCACCACTGACAGAAAACGATGAAATGAGCACAGATTGAAAACCATCTGAACACAAGGAAACACTTCTCTGTCTGTGAGGGTGGCCAGGTTTCCCAGAAAGGTTGAATATCACCACAAAACCCGACTGGGGACAGCACTGGGCAAACTTGCTCCGACTCTGCTTGAGCAGGGGACTGGACAAGTTGATTTCCAGAGGTCCCTTCCAACCTCAGCATTTCCCTGCACTGCTCTTGGGAAATGAACATATCAAGGTTTATACCTTTGAGTGCCTCTCTCACATTTTGCAGCACACCTTGTTTCTAACTCATAGGTCTTTTATCTAAACCACCTTGAAACAGCCTCTAGATCCCTCCCATAAAGACACATCCTGCTCCAGGTGCCTTTCATGTCTTAAATTATTTTGAAAACACCACCCAGAAAGAAATGGGCACAGCTCCCTCTATAAGCCACCAGGGTAAAACCCAAATAAATTCCTGAGGTGCTTATTTGAAAGTATTTACCTTTAAATTACAAAGGAAGTGGCAGTTTGACAGGCTACCTCTGATTAGTAAAACCCAAACATGCAGAATAACTCTTGGGGTCAGGATTCATTGAATTGGCATCAGCAAGTAACTGCAGCTGATATTTCTCATGCAGAACTGATGCTTTTTTTAACTCTTAGGGCTGTATCTTGCAAACAATTGCTCCTGCTGCAATCTACTGGTTTTTTGCCCCTAATTTAACCAAGACTTTAGGTCAGAGATAAAGATGTTTCTAACACAGGAAAGCAGAACTGCTTTGATGTCTTTAGCAATGTAGTTTTATATGGATAGATTCAGCTCTCTATTAAGAGCAGGTATTTATTCACAGGATTTAAGGGTCTCTGTGGCTCCTCCTCTGCAGACCCCCCTTTTTTTACCAAGTGCACAGAATCAGGATGTGACATTTTCATTTCCAAGATGCCTCAGCCTTCACAGATGGGAGACTACAGACAATAAGGCATAATTTGTGAAAGTTCCAAGAACATGCTTGTGGCAGGGGTGGAAAAGGACTCAGCTTCCCTAAGAATTCCACCAGCCCTTGCTAAAACTACCACTCCTTTCTGTCCAGAACAGCCCTTCCTTTTGCTCAGCTGCTCACCTGTATCCCTTACCTGTCACCCCTGCATCCAAGCCCACCCTGCCAGCCTATTCTGCACAGAGCCTGTGGAGTTCTCCTGGCTGAGATCTCAGGGAAAGGCTTGGCAGGAGAAGAGGGATTCCTGTCAGGTTCAGCATCTTGTGGGAGAGGTATCACATAGGTTTGTGAAGCATCAGCCCTGCTCCCACAGCAGCCAGGGAAACAGAATTTCTTTGGCAATGTGTGACAGCTCTGATCTTCTGCTGTACAAGTCCAGCTGCAGTGCCTGCCATGGGCTGCTGTCTTTGATTTCAGAGACTTTCTTCCTGACCCATCTTTCACTTTGCAACATTTCCTGTTTAATTTTGTCTTTTTTAGCTTCTGCTTATTTCTGTTTCTCAGCTGTTTCCCTCATTCCCTCACAGCACAGAAATTCTTTTGAATCCTTTTGAAGCTTCATTCACTTGCCAAACATTTTGTACCGTTTCGGCTAGCAGGAAGAAAGCAAAGCTTTCTACCTAAAAAATATTAAAGCTTTACTTTTTAAAATTGCTTATTTGCATCACTCAGTGACAGTAACCTGGGGGTTTGGCTGTGATGTGCTGAGTGCACAGCACCCTCTTGTGCCCTCCTGATACTGGGCAGCCACAGCTGCTCTGCTCCCTTCTGGTGAGCTATTAACAAGTTTTACCATATTTCTGTCTCTCATGTTCCCTTCTTCCTCTTCCTGTTAAAGAAACCCCAATCAAAAATAAAAGACATAAATCAGGTGGTATTCTTACATACTTCAACTGACACTGTGGTAAAACACAAAATTGCATCAGTGAGTAGTCTCAGAAATAAAGGTTTTTTATAATCTGTGCTTCTTCAGTGCTCCCAAGCAAAGGCCCACAGAGCTTTTTCACCTTCTTTCATACTTCCAGAACTACATTTTAGTTCCTACAGGTTTGAAAAAGCACAAACTTCCCAATTGGGAATTGATCCCCAACAAAAACCCCAAATATTCTTCTTCCACAAAGATGGGATCCCACATTGATGAGATTTTGACTGTCAGCTGATTTATCTGTGAGTCTACCTTCCAGGCTCCCCTAAGGGGACAGAATGGTTTTGAAAAACATGCTTATAAATCAGGATAACAATTCCAGTTGTGGTTCTAAATGTAGAGGATTTTGTTTTGAATCCTTCTGTGGAGAACAAAGAAGGAAAACCAATGTCTCTCCACACCTCCCAGTAGCAGGAGCTGGAAAACCACAACAGTAGGCAGGTTTTGGACTAAAAACAGTGATATGGATTTCCACTCTTTAATTTTTTATTCAGGATACTACCAGGAGAAACCTTGACAATAAAGGCAGTGACAAAGCACACTGGTCATGGATCCTCAGTGTGCTTCACATCAAGCAGTAAGGAACTAAGAGAAAAAACATTTGCTCCTGACAGAGTTTCTATCTTCCAGCACTCCCCTTAGAAGTGCTCAAAACTTCCCCAAATAATTTAAGTAAAGGAGTTAAAAAGAAAGAGCAATCACTGTGCAGACACACGTGAAGGATTCGGGTCTCAGCCAGTAAATCCTTTCTTCCAAGAGACTTGGACTGAAAACTGTCCATCCTCATGCACATTTTTGAGCAGCTAATTGAGCATATTTTTCCATGAAGGAAGTTATTATTCCAGGCTTATGCTTCATTGAGTTAAGGCACATGTCATGGCCAGGCTGCAGTACCAGGTGCACAGAATGATGGCAAAGGGTTTTCCTCCTCATTTTCAGACATCGCAAGGTGTCCTGGGCACCACTGCTTGAGCCTGAGTGACCAACAGTATGTTAATCAATGCAGCAAGCACTTAAACCATGTGCTAAGCAGCATCTCTGAACATAAATCCCATTTTTATTCAGATCTTTACCATTTTGGCTTTAGTGTTTTTGTGGTGTTTTTTTTTTTTTTTTTTTTTTTTTTTTTTTTTTTTTTTTTGTTTTGGTTTTTTTTTCTCTTGAGAAAAATTATCCCCTGCTCTGACTGGGCAGTTTTATGAATGCAGCCAAGGGGTACCTCTGGGCAGTTTGCCCTCTGGTCTTATATCTAAAAAGGACTGAAAACGCAAAAGTTTTAACATTTATGAGATGATAGAAACTGTGAGCTGAAGCTTTGTGTTACACCTGCCCAGTCCTTCTCTGCTGCTGCTGCTGCTCTGCTGGGAGGGAAATTGCATCAAAATTAATCAACGTGGCAGAAGCAATGATTGAATTTGAAAACTTCAGACACTGCAGTTCAGCAGCCAAATGAGACCAGCCTAAACCCATCAAAAGGCTTCCATCATCTGCCCCAGACAGCGTGTCTTACACAGACATGTGGTCACTCCCTTAATGCAAAGCATTTACAGTCACTAAATGCAGTCACAAGAGATGGGAGAGTGTGAATTATATTTCCTTTTTCCCTCAGGAATGAGTTTGTACCCAGCTGCTGCAGGGTAGTCTGCTTGCCCTCTATATAGTTTATCAACTGGTCCAGAATTACCAGAGATTTAAGCAAATTAAAGGCAATTAAAAGTCCTCCTAAGATACTGACAGAGTTGTGCTCATGTTTATCCACTGCTACTGACATATGCAATGAAATGAAAGGTGGTATCAAGATTCCCCTCAAATCACAGAATCACAGAATTATCTCGGCTGGAAAAGACCTTTGAGATTATATTTATTTGGTCAGATTTACCAGTGGGTCTATTGAGATCAGAAAAAAACTCACAGAGATCAGAGATCCAAGATTTTCTAAAAGCTCAAGAGTTTCTATAATAAAAATTATGTAAGAAATCCAACACAGGATTTCTGGAGGAAAAATTATGAAAGTCAGAGGCTTTTAAAACAGCAGCTGGAGCTGAACACAATGTTCATATCTGAAACTTGTTTCAACCTGCACCTTTTTCAGCCTCTCACCTTTCAGTGAAGCTGAAGAGAGAAGGAAGTATAAGCAAATTCTCAATGCCTCAAGATACCACAACACTTAACCCAGCTCTGATGCAAGGTCTAATAAACTGGATTTTTTAACCTATGATTGCCATTATAAACATGGTCTATTTGCTTCAAAAGACAGGAAACTAATAACTCTTAGGAATTGCTTTCCTTATGATCCTTATCTCCAGCCCTGCTGGAGGGAACAGCTGCTGAGCACCCACCAAAGGCTGAGCAGAGGGCAGAGCATCACAAAGGAGAATGTTCCAGTGGAAAGGAGGCAAGTTCTCCTCTGCTCCTTTGTCTCAGGTTTAGCTGGGTGTGTATTCAATTACCATCTGTTAAAGGTGGGGCAGTTATCATCTGTTAATTGGATGGTGGAAAAACAGAAATTATCTTGAAATATCTGCAAAGCAAGGTTGTATTCTCTCAGGAGGAAGTGTATAGGTTTAATTTGTCCTCTGTGCTCCCTAGAAAACATTTTGGGGTGTTTGCTCTGTTCTAAGGAACAGCAAATGGATTTACAGCAATTGAAGCAGTTGACTAATGTTTATAAAAATCCCACATGTAAACTGTCTGAGTATAAAGCCCTTCCAGATCATGAGGTCTGCATGGTCCACTGGAGACTGTAAAAAAAAACACAAAACCCCAAAAAACACAAAAAAACCCATAACAACCAAAAGAACCCCAAAACAAACCAAAAGAGAACTCGAATTAATCTTTGATTAACACTGTAACATTGATGGGCTGAATTTTTGGCCAAAAAGGATGGTGCACTTGAGAGGATTTCATGCAAATTAACACCAAACATACACCCAGCAAGAAAGTTCCATTTACAAAGGCACTGATTGAATTGCAGGTGAAGGTCTTTTAGTGACTCCTCAGTCTGCTTCGATAAGGGAATTTCACAAAGACATTCTGTGAAATGTCTTCTGTGGCTGTATTTATTAAAGTTATATGTGGTACAAGCTATTCACTACAGGAGTTAAAAACAGGCTGGATCTTCTAAATCTTTGTTGTAATGCAGAGAAAACAACCCCAAGACATTAGTACTCCCTTCTCTTCTCCCTTATTGATTGTTGCTGCCTGCACTCCATGGATTTAAATATGCAGAAAGCATGTTTGTGTCAGTGGAAATTCCAGGCATCAGCTGAGAGGCAGAAATAATGGAAATAATTATTACACACTTCTCTGTTGCCCTTTACCATAAAAATACTTCATGAAAAATAGAATTATGTTCTTAAAATATCAGACTACTTACAAAATAGGACTTGAAAACTGCCCTTTAAAGTGCATCTCACACTCATTAAATCATGTGCATCCTTACCAGAAGTGCACAATTCCATATTTTACAGGTCAATTCTAGACAACCAGATTTCTGCAAAAAAATTACTGCACAGAAATGCATCCATCTCTGCACTGAAACCACAGAGCACTCTGGAATACAAAGAGACAACCAACAGGGCTGTCCAAAGGGACAACAACTTGAGGCAAGATGAGGAACGTGAGATCTTGCACCGTGTTCCAATGGAAGTAAAGTGGCAGGATGAGGGTGTGCAAATGTGTGTTTGTGTGTATGTGGCCATGGGCCCTTACACTTGAACTTTAGAGCTCTTTCTGTGGACAGATCTGTCATCCTTTGTAATCCTATATTAAATAAATCAAATTCCCACTCAAAAGTCAAGAATTCCCAGGTTCTTCTATACTACATGAAGAACAGACCCAAACAAAACATTGACAGAGATCCTTGAACCAATGGGATGAAATCCTGTGGTGCAAAGGACTTGTTTCTACCTTTGAAGTATAGAGCAAATGTTGAAAACACTCCCTGCACTTTACTGCAGAAAAATGTCTTCAAGAGGACAAACCCTTGTTATGGTTATAAATACAACTGAGGCATCCACAGTGCTCTTCATGGTAGGTGATCCCTGTTCGCTTATCTTCACTCTAAAGGGATCTTTCTATCCTCTCTAAAGTTTCTGTGGCTGTGCAGAAGTTGAGTGTCCCTCAGGGGAGGCAGCAGACGTTGACTTGATGCCTTGTGACATCTCCCTGGCCCTGTTAATAAGCTGGGCGAGATGTCAGGTGGGATCTCGTCAGCGGGCGCAGCAGTGCCCGCGGAGCCGCGTGGAGCCTCCGTGCTGCCTCTGGAGCTGCTTTCCACAAACCAACGCTAATTATTACACCGAGCAGCTTTCATCACTGCCTCACAAACCACTCGCTCACCGGCAACACACTGGGGGGACTTCTCTGGCACTCGGTGATGTAAAAAATAACCTCCCAAATTTTATTGCAGTCCCACTTGGAGCAGTGCGAGCTGCTCTGACACAGATTTTCAGCCTCTGTGGTGGCACTGCAGTGGCAGGAAGTAGTTGGAATACTGGAACTTCTGTAGTGTGGTATTCACATGTCCTCTGAACAGAGAGAGACTTAGCTTTCTCAGGATTTCTTGTGAGAGAAGCTGTGAGAGAAAGAGAGAAAAGAAAATCAAAACGATTCTTATCTCGTTGTTGTACACATGTGGAATGTATTACAGAGATTGTTCACCCAAGGTGATTTCTTAATTAGACACTGGTAGTGGTGTTTTAGATTGATTGACCAATTAAGTCACACCTGTGTTAGGACTCTCAGCTGGGAGAGTCACGAGTGTTCTAGTTAGTGATAGTTCTTGTTAGTGTAATAGTTTTAGTATAATATGGTATAATGAAGTACTTAGTTAACCTTCTTAAACCATTGGAGTCAGAGCTCATTCCTCCTGTGTGTTGGGGATCCCAGCTGTAGGAGCCTTGGTGTCCCCTTGGGGAGGTGGAGGTGCCTCAGCAGCCAGGAGCTGTCCCACAGTAACCTGGTGTTCCCGTGCAAGCAGGGGTAACTCAGTGCCCTGTGCTGTTTTATGGTTGTAATTTATGTCTGCATAAATCCTTCATACATCTGCTTATACTGCCTTCTAAAATTCTGCCTCATTTCAAAGACTCTAAAGCTGTGACATCACCAAAAAATGGTAAACCCCAGGTAAAGCCCATTAACTTCACTTATGTTCCTCCCTGAGGAACGTTAGTGAAATTAATGGGCACTGTGCAGTGTTCTCAGGCATCACAGCCTGAGATGGTTCTACAGTTTTTTCTTTCTTTTTTTTCTTTTTTCTTTAGTAGCATCAAAAATAAATCCATCTCACAAGAAAGGAATAAGTGAAATCACTTAAATCTCAAATTTGAAGGGAACACAGAAGAGAAAGTAAGTTTGCTTCAGGCTCTTGTAAGTTTTTCAGGAAGTTAATGGCACAAAAAAGAAATATGGTAAAAATATTGTCCACATGGTAACATGAAGAATGCACTGTCCATTTTCTCAGGCAGTGCTAGAAGCAAAAAGACATTTTTAGGGATTGTGGAATGGTTGCAGACTAAAAATGGAGAAACCAAAAATGTCTAACAAAACACGTTCAATTAAAAAAAAATTGAAAATTACTTTTTGTTGTATTGTTATTCTTGGGTCCCTAAAGGTAGAACCTGTCCTTTCACCAAAATTATATAAGTCATGTATTATCCAGAAGATCAACTTTCCTCTGGCTACAATCCCAGTCAGGTATCACATGCTCTTCCGTGGGATGGCCAGAGGAACAGAGTTAATAAGAAGTGTTTAATGTCCAGTTTTTGAGTAAGATGAATCAGTCACTTGTGATGCTAAAAAAAATTAATCCAATAAAGGATTAGTTAATGCAAATATTCAAGAAAGCCCTAATGATTTTTAGTTTGCTTTAGACTTGTCACTTTTCAGAAAATCCAGTTTACTGCAATATTGTCCCCGATAAAGTGGCACCAGGTGTCACTCAGAGCAGACACCTTATTTTTCCTTTCCAGAGCCCTTCTGCTGCTGTGACACATCATCCTTCCCTGCTGTGGCAGGGGCCAAAGCGGGAGAAGGCAGGGGCACCACTGAGGCAAGAATTCCCGGGGAGGTCTTGGGGAGATTTGTGTGCACACAGCTTTATGCAACATAAATGTTCTATACAGTAATGAACTACAAGTCAAACTCCGTGGATGCACATCCTGAGGTAAAAAAATCCATCTCAAAACCAGAGTTTTACCTTAGCTTCCACTTAGAGTGTAATACCTTGGGGCCTTAGTTTCCCTTTTTTAAACAGAGGAAGGGGTAAAACTGCTCTCAGGATGATGGGCTATAATACAAGATATTTAGGTCTAAGTCACCCATTTTAGGAGTAATCTGGTTTGCTATGAAAGATACTGAATTATCTGTAGCGCTTGCAGGCGATTAAAACTGTTAATATTCTTTGTACTTGGTGTACATCTGTCTACGCCTACAAATCCATGAATCACGGTCCTCTAATTCAGTTTTCTGCAGTGAAAGCAAGATATTATTAATATTCCAATAAAGAAAAAACCCTCTTAATTCACTGCTTGTATTTAATGAAGTGATTTATAGAATAGAGACCGTATTGGCACTGGAGGGAGAATCTGCAATATTTATTTCCACTCCTATCTACTGTATAACCTTGGGAAAGTCACCAGAGTGCTCAGCACCTACCTCAGTTTCTCCACCATTTCATATGGAAAATAACTCGAAGCAGCAACAGGATGGAGCTTTAAAGTTAAATGATATTCACTGCAAAAGCTTTCAGCATTTCCATGTTAAAAGGCCCTGGCTTTTAAATATTTATTTTTTAACAACACAATAGTGCCTTGATCTGAAGACAGCATGTAGATGGCTTGGGGCTATTAAAGTGCTGAGCAGGCCTCCAAGAGTGCAGCTATCTCCTTCTCCTTTGTGTCCCAGGATTAGTTTATGCAAGACAGGTCTTGCAAATACAGAGCAAAGCATAAAACATTCATCCCCTAATTTAAAGCATGAATTAACTTACCCCTTAGATAGGAAAATCCTGCTTTTAAACTGCTTTCCCTTGTCTCCCTGGACTGACAAGCTGCTGTCACACACAGTGATCCCAGGCAGTGGTTTGAGTAATGCAAAGATAAGGTCGATCTTTGTGAACTCCTTTTAATTGTTTTCCTCGAGGTCCACCTTCTCCTCACAGATTGGCCATCACTCTCAAGCCATCATTTCATTTTAACCAGACATAAATAATTTATAGTGTAGTCCAGACAAAAATCAAACTCTGAATCTGATAGGTGTTTTAACTATGATGAAGATTCGTTAAATTTTTTTGGTGTCCTCTGTTGCTTTTTTTCCCCTTGCCATGATACTTACTCACTTCATTTTTCAGAAATACAGTGCAACGTTATAAATATTTGGCAGAAAAGTTTGTAAAGCCATGCTCTTGGTCTAGTATTTCTCCTAGACAAAGCATTTGCAGTGGCAGCTGAGACCCTTTGTTAAACTCACTGGTATAGAATTTCATTTTAAGAGATTGCAGTGCGTGATTCAGCAACACGTCAGTGCAATAATACGTGAACGAATCCAGATTTTGCAAAACAGCTGAAACACCCATGATCTCTGCCCTGATTTCAATGCTTGGATTCATTTTCAGTTGAGCTGTGCTTTGCTCCTTAATAAAATCTCTGGATAGCTGCTCCCTGTTGGTATGGTTGCCAGTCAAAAGGTGAGCTGGGGTCTGTCTCCATGAGTGTCACTGTTTTCTGTGCTGAGATCACTCTGCCTGGTTTCCCTCACCAAACCACACATTTCCATCCCCATCTGGAGTGGAAAACCATGCTGCTTCTTGAAGATGTGGCAAAAGTATTGCAGCTCAAACCTTACTTGTCTGGAGTGTATTTCTCTGCTCAAATTCCTCACTGGCATTAGGCAAGCAGTGGAATCCAGCCCTGCACTGAGGGAATTTCATCCCAGCCAGGACCTGTGAACATCTCACTCCCTCTCGTGGCCTGGCCGCAGGTACTGTGGAAATGAGCTCTTTGTTGATTCACTTACATTGCTTGCAGATAAATCCCAACTGAAAAACACCACTCTGCACTCTCTTCTTCCCCACATTCCTGAGTCTTCATCCCCACATGGACCTGCTTTTGTGCCCCTCTCTTCCCTCCTCATCTGAAACACAACTCTTCTTTCCACCAGCCTTTGTTCATTTGTGCACTTCCTCCACGAAGCTGCTTATTCTTGGGAACATGCTTTGTACACAGAAAGGGAAAGAAACCACATTCTTTTAGACATGATTCCTCCCTAAAATCAGAGTTGAAATGGGAGTTTTTTCATGGAACTTCATGGGGGTAGTATTTGTCATTTCTTCATCCATGTGCATTTCATTTCTTCTCGAAGACTCACGAGTTCATTCAGAGAGACAATTAGTCATGTAATGAGGAACTGGCTGTGCCCTTATGCAATGTGTGCCTTGGTCTCCCTGTAATCCCAGGCAAGTCCTGCTACACCTTGAAGGTGCCCAGACAGCTCCTGGCTGGCTATTAGGACACAGCATGGCTTTAAATAGTCCAGGGACTGCCCCAGGTTCTGCTGAAATTCCCAGCAGGTGTGATCTAAGTCACCTTGTCAGGATTTCAATGTCTCTTGCTAAATTTCCAGCACACTATCACAATGTGTATTTAAAAAAATTAGGGCATGTAAATTCCTACTGACAGGCATTTGCTTTATCTGTATAAGCTCACTCTCAAAGCAGTGAAAGCCTCTGAAAATATTAACAAACTCATAAGATCATTCTGCAATAAATGAGGCTGAGTCTGTGTGCTTTCCCCTTCTGGCTCCATTGCTGTGTTGCTTTCCTTATATAACTGTTCTAGTTAAAAAACACTCCTGACCTAAGAAAACCTACATCAACCTTATAATTTTTTGTTAAGTACATGGTGGTCAGTGACAGGTTTAAAAGTAGTAAAGAGTGGGCATTCCATATTTAACTCTGAGTCACTCCATTGTATGTCACGTAGAGACAGCTGCTGGCAGACTTTGAGAAGACTTTTCCTGGATAAGGTACTCACTGACAGAAATCCCAACTCCAGGGTGTCCTGAGGAGTGTGTAAACTCCCTACAATCCGCTCTTAACCTGTTGAACTCCATGAAACTTATGTTTCCAGGACTGTGTCTCCTGAGAATTTCTCTGTCTCTGGAGAAAGCCTCATTGAGGAAGCAGCTCAAAGCTCTGCTCCAGGGTCCTTATAAACAACCAACACTCGTATCCTCTTGAGAAAGGCACTGCAGACCATCTACCAAATGTCTCCTACTCCCTTCACACCTGTGTTTTGCTTCAGGTGGGCAATGGTGTTATCTTACATAAAAATATAATTCAGGCTTTTGTGTTAAATGGCCTGAATTTATCTGCTACTAATGGAAAACCTTAAAATATGAACAAAATCCAGTTTCAACTTTGAAACTTCAACATCAAATGACAGACTTTGAAATATCATCTTGCCATTTTACATGAACCAACTTGCTCTACACAAAACTGCTGTGCAGCCCTCTGTGCCCTTTCCCACTCCCAGAACATCTTAATCAGCTCTTTTCAGGACTGACTAAAATGCCATCATGGAGAACAGCAACTTGTACAAAGAACATCTGCCCATAAATCTCAAATGAAACTATTTAAAATGTAGAGGCTTGCTTCTTTCTCTTTAAATATATTTACTTTGAGAGTCAATTCAATACATCTAAGATTTCCTGGCTAGGAGGGCACTTGGCTGCCCCAGAATTTCTCTCTCCATCAGCCTCTTGTGCAGCATGGAGGCACTGACTCAGTGTGTGCCCATTTCTCAAATCCTAAAATATTTTTGGCTTCCTCTATGTCCCATAGATTGGAGGGCTGATTTGTGTACACTGGTATATATTAATTTTGGTGAAACTGATTTATATCAGCTGAAAATGCAGCCCCATCTCTAAAACTGAATGACAAATATCACTGTTGTAGCTTAAGGACTCCAAGCTCAAGCATTGTTGCCATTTTCTCATTCACCGTCTTTCTTCTCCTCATCTGACAGCTTGGGCTGCCCCCAGCTCTGTGCATTTATTGTACTCTCAGGAGCACAGATGGTCAAGGAACAGGGCTTGATTTACAGCTGCTTATCTTAAAAAAGCTGCATAATATGCATATTTGAGTTTGTCAATACTGAGACCAATCTCTTCCTATAGGACACATTTTACTTTTTATTCTTTTATTAACAAGTCTGACTTCACATCCCGAGTGGTCTCCCTGTCAGTCAGGAAAGGCTGCCTGAAACACAGACAAGGTGAAAGCAGCACCTTCCCTTCTCCCATTCCCTGACACCTGCCCGATGAAACACTTCAGGATTGCCATTTGGGCAGCTAGAGGCTACTAGGCATTCTCACCTCTTGCATTCCAGAAATCAGAAACTAAACCCACAGTGACTTAAACCCAAAAGATATGACCGAGTGACACGTCTTTAAGATATGATGGATTTGAACTCAAACAGTTTGGGACTAAGGGAAGGTAAAAGCCATTCCTGAAGGCAAGGATCTGTAGTTCTGCAAAAGCTGTCTGCAATCCCACACAGCATAATCTGCTGGAAGATCACCTCACAGTAAAGCAAAGCTGCCTCATGGAAAGCAGATAACAAAAATTGGAGCAATCACCTGGTGGCTCCTCCTCTCTCAACTAATTGAACTTTTCTTCAGACTGAATCGGGTGTTTCTGTATTTCAGTACCTGCCAAAAGGGGTGGGTTTGGCTGCAAAGGGAAAACAGGAAATGGCTTGAAAATTAATAAAGCTTGCAGAAAGCAGCTTTTATGCTTCTGACCAAATATTGCAGGACCCACAGCTGCCCCCAGGGTACAGAAACAGGAAATTTGGCAACAGAAAGAGACAGTATTTTTTTGAGTTACAAAGCAGATTTGTAAAGGATGTCATCAAATGGAATGCTTAATTTAAACTTTTTGAGTGTTTTTACTAAAAGAATAGGAAGTGAAAATACGTGTTTACTTTCTATGGATTGAAAGTGTTGTAAGCTAGTATTTCACTTGTCCAGTGATGATGGATCAGATGGGTCACATCACAGCTGGTCTGTAGATAGATAAATCTGGCCATAAAAAAAAATTCAATTCAGTTAGCTTAGTTTGTTATAGAAAAGAAGTAAACAAGTCCCTGAGTGAGCAATGATAGGATGGGATTAAACTCAAACAGGGCACCCCAGCCAATCCCATTCAAACCTAAATGCAGACATATCACTGGCCAAGGAGCTGGGTGGTGCAGGGGTCCTGACCAGTCAGTTGTCCAAGGGCAGGAATTTTGAACCCCCTCTAAAAGGGGGTGTCAAACAATAAACCGAGGTGTTTGTCACATGATCCTTGGTGAGTCCTGTCCTGTGTCTGTCTCCAACCTAATGTAACAGAGATGGTCCCATGGAAAGAGAAATTTTAGCAGCACATGGAGTTGCACATTCACAGAAAGTTCTGTAAGAAGTCAGGCAGAAGCCAGGACATTAAAATGTGTCCCCATGCTACAACCCCTGCCCACTTGTGAGACTTTGTGGGACTGTGGAGGGGTAGCTGGGATATTCCTCTGTGGAGAGACATTTGTGTGCCCTTCCTAGTGTGTGTTTAGAGAGAATTCCTCCTTGGGTGTAACTTTGGTCTACACTGGACATTAAATCGAGCATGGATGATCATGTTCCATAAATCTTATGGGTTATTTACATGAAATCAAACCTTTTTGTGATGGGGGAATCTGATTGAGTTCAACCCCTGGGTTCATACAGCAACACTGACTGAGTCAGGGGATAACATCCTCCCACAACAGCTCTGTCTGTGAGGCAGAACACATTGCAGGTTACAGTCACCACTTCTCTACTCCCCCAGCTCTGGTTCATTCCTTGCTCTCACTGAACCAGAGACAGTCTAAGCCTCCCACAAGAGTCTGCAAACCACTGGTACAATGAGACAGAAAGAACGGATTATGAAATGAAAACAGGAGTGCTGAATGTACTCGAGACCCTTTCCACCTCCTCCCCTAAACCACAGGGATTGAAAACACAGACCTGCCTGGCAAAAAAAAAAAAAAAAGAAAGAGTGACCCATGCACTCATATCCTGGCAATTTGTGGGATTTGTCATAACACATCCAGACCAAATTACAACATCCCTGCATAGACCTAACCTGCATTTCATGGCAGCATTCGAGCACACGTGCAGATCCACTGCAGGCAGCACAAACACACACTCTGGAATGGGCTCACTCCTGTTCTGATACAGGCACAGGACTAGGTGCTGCTTTAAATGCAGACGAATTGTTAAATCAGAACCTGTCCATTACTCCTTTATTGTCACAGAACCTATTGGCTTAACAGAATTACAAACCAATGATCCACAGTTTCATTAAACCCCCTTAATCTGGTACAGTTCAGAGGAAAACTGCTCTCTCATCTCCCTGGATCCATCCCCTCTCCCAAGGGTATATTGGCTTCTGTGAAACAATTTTGTTGATGTTTTCAATCAGAGGGCTCAGCAGTGTCTTCCAGCCTTAATCTCCTTGCACAGCAACATGCTGTCCCCATGGAGGCAAGTTCCTGCCCCTGCTGTCCTTCAGGAACAATTCCATCCTGAGATGACAATTACTGAGACATTTCTAGCTTTTGCTCTAACTTCTTTTGCATCTGTGGGCACATTTTGTTGTGGGCACACATGCCCTTTGTTGCACTATGATACCATGATAGAAGATGATTTCATTAAATTCTTTATAGTTCAGTAAATTTACCTAAGGAGTTTTCCTTTCAGGAACAGGCTGGAGCAGGAGAAATAGGCTCGTATAGAAGAAACTCTTCCTTATTAGGAAGAATAATAAAAGTATTAAAAAATGTTGGAGTAGCCACTGGAACATGGATATCTCCAGTTCCTGAAAGCTCAAGTGCGTCAACTCTATATCCAGAATACAGCACAGTTTAAAGCAAGAATTTATATAATTCAGCAAAAAGCTTCTCCTTTAGAAAGACTTATTCCTAAACATGAGACAAAATTGTTTATATGAATAATCATAAAGGTAAAAGGTCTTCTAAATAGTTTTGAAAATTGAATGGAATTCTAAAAATCCCTTCTTTTCACTCTTGCTGAGAATATGTTAACATTTAAAAGTCACTGTTTGTTCTCGTTTGTCTTTCACAGTATACTGCATTAATTTTTTGTTCTGAAGATACATACAGAATTCCAAACATTCCATTCTGATAAGGTAAAAAAGAATTTGTTTCAGTCTTTCAAAATAAGTTCCATTAAAAAGGACACACTCCCCTAGCAAGCTTCAGTTTCCTATGAGGAACATTTCCCCAATAAGCAAACATTCTTTTAAATAAATTTGAAGCAGATTTATCAAGAAATAATTAATCCCAGATTTTAAGATGCTGAAAGTTAGTGGCAGTACGTGGCAATATTTATTTTGCTATTTTCCTGAAGACAATCAGCCAATATTGCCTGTTGTTTCTTTGCATTGACACCAACTGTTCTCATCCTACACTCCTTTTCATCACAAATAACACAATTATAGCACCATAACTAATAGCTAACAAATTCCTTCGGCACCTATCCCTTCCAGAAGGAAAGAAAATCCCTATGGAAGGTGTTGCATTCCTCATGTGCAGCCCTTTTTACATCACTGCTTATGTTTAGACTTGTTTTGGGCCTTTATAGTTGTGGGAATCCAGAGCATCCCTGTGGCTGCCCTGGAAGGTCTGGGACCCTGGCAGGGGGTCAGGAACCCCCCTGTACAGAGCCCCAAGAGACACTGTCTCTGATCTCTGTCCATGGAAAAGAGTTTTCAATATTACAGGATGAATTACAAGCTCTGAGTGTTTGATATAAGTAGTAATTAGTGTGGCACGGGTGCAAAAGTAGAATTTTAGAATTCTAGGTAAGGGGTTCAAAGGAGGCAAGATGGAGGAAACTGGGCATGCCTTGTCCTTTTTCTTCTTCTTCCTGCCCTCCACGTTTCACTGTGGTGTTGGCATTTTTCTGTTCGTTTAGGCTGGGGACACACTGTTCAACATGGGTGATAGGTATTGGCACGTTATTGTAAATATACCACATGTCGTTTTTAGCATATAATGTTTGTAACATCCCACTGAGGTCAGAGCCCCACACACTGTCCTGCAAGACAGACCTGCTGCAGGTCAGAGAGAAAATATTGTAGATAAGAAGAAATAAACAACCTTGAAAACCAGCACAGACTAATTACGACTCCTTTTTTGGCAGGGGGCTGAAAGACAGAGACTTTCTACAATCCCGGGAGCATTTAAATATCACAGATCCCAACATATAGTACCAAGTGTTGTGGGGTCTTTAATGACCTGACTCATTCCCTGAGCAAAACAATCCAGTCCTGGCTTAGGGTTTTCTTTTTTTCTTTAGTTGGTTGGGGGAGGTGTGTGTGTGTGTGTGTGTTTAGAAAAAGACAAAACCTCTGCCACAAGTCTGCCCACTCCTCTGGCAGAGGTTATCCTACAGCTGTGGGCAGAAAGGAAGCAAATCTCTGCTGCTGCTGTGCTGGAGCCTGGTGTCCTGGCCCTGCAGAAGCTGAGGGAGAAGGTCCCACATTTCCTCACCCAGCTCTGTCACTGGGACACTTAGCTCACACATGAGCCCTGGTTAAAACTCACTGCACTCTTAAATAGATGTAACTCAGTAGGTTATCCCTTGCCCAAGATGAGGCAAGATTCAGAAAAGGATTGATAGAAATCATTGCTCCCCAAGTCCTGTTCAGCCCCAGTTTGTGTCTCACAGCCATTCTGTGAGCAGAGGTGTCTCTCACAAATGGTGGGGGTATCCAACCTCACTCTCCTGCCCTGCAAAGCTGCTGCCCAGAAACACAGACAGGGAAAAAGAAACAAGTCTTGCACAGACTGTTGTAGGGGCTGCACTCCTAATACTGCACATGAAAAGGAGAAATCCTCTCTCCGAAGGGTGGTGTCGGCTCTCTGAGGCCAGCAAGACTGTGGGCAGAGAGAAGTGGTCGAGCACAGCCAGGATGTCACTTGAGGACACAAGCTGAGAGACACAGATGAAAATTCAGGCAGTATTTACTGCAGAATTAAATAGCCTGTCCTAAAAACTATTTCAGTATCCCTAAATGCACATTCAGTACCACACTTGCTTAGATAAACATGGGGGCTCACTTTGAAATTAAAAACATCAGTTCACTGCTGGAAATAACAAGAAAAGTGTCCTTAGTTTAAAAAAAAAAAAAAAAAAAAAAAAAAAAAAAAAAAAAAAAGGATTTTTTAAAGACAGTTTGCAGAAGGGAGGGAACAAACAACCTCGCTTTGCCTAAATTCCTTTTCCCCCTTTGCTAAATAAAAGTCTTCTGAAAGCCACAGCAGGTCCTGTAACTTTAAATCTGAGCTGAGATCATAACTTTGGTCCTGACCAAACAGCGTGGGGAGGGCGGGCCTGGCTGCTCATTGAGGACCACCTTAGGCTGCTCCCATCCCTTGGCTAAAGAAAATAATTCTGACTCCACTCAGTTTTCTTTAACTGCTCAGTTATCATCTGAGAAAACTCCCCTCTTTACATTACAGTAGCTAAAGGAATATTTGGAATACCAAAGTATTTTTTTACAGTGATTTCTTTTTATCATCGCAATTCTCCACTACCTCTACAAAAAATAATCCAAATTTGGATCCATCTGGTTTCAGGATTGGAAAGCGACTCTCTAAGCAGATAAATATGTTTATAAAAGTTCCATTCTTCATCTTCATCCTCGGGAGCCTGCCTTTTGTAGCACTTGCTCAAGAAGGTAAGGGGAAAGTTTGGTTACAGTTATTCCCAGTAATTTCCTGTAATTTAACAGTTTCTGTGCTCTCTCGTGGGTTACAGAGTTACTCTGACCTGTTTGCAAAACTTACTTTGAAATTCTTAAGCTGCAACAGGGCATCTACTACAGCTGTGATCTGGAAAGAAGCAGTAAAAGTTTTCGATGGGCTGAGTTTGACTCCATTAGGAAAGAATTTTCTGTGTGTCTGTACGGGAGGGAGAGGGGTAGGGGCAGGCAGGGGAGGTATTCCCTGCACAGCCCTTGGAAATGGCTCCAGTCTCACTGGAACACACACAGCGGGCTCTGCAAGCAATGATTTACTTTAACTAATTTAGGATATAACTCTGTGAAAGTAGCTTGTAAATCTGTTCATTCAGGAGATTAACTCCTGTGCTTAGAGACATTTCAGACTCTTAGAATTTGAGCCTTATGCAGGGCTTTGCTGAGTCTAACTTAGCCATAAGCAATATATATACAATGAGGGAAAATAAACCAGGGGGAATTATTGCCAAAGACAGATTTGAAAAGTGTTATGTACCAAAAAGATTAATTTTGGAAGTTATGCATTTTGAATTTTATAAGAAAGACACAATATACACTTTTAGGTAAAATAGACATTTAAGTCTTTCTACAGCTAAAGCATCGCAGTCTGATTTGTTAACAGTAAATCAGAATTACCCTGACCAATACTTGATTCCAGAAATGTCATTTTGAAACTCAGTCTTTCCGAGTAGTATTTGACTCATGTGAATGAATTGGGCAAGAGGCAGCATGGTTTACAGCTGCCATGGCCATGGAACATGTTCCAAGTAGCAGCCTAGCAGTTTCATACCAGTGCTCTGAACAGAGTAACTGCAAACTCAGCCCACTGCTCTTCAAAAGCACAGATCTACTCAGCAGGCTTAGATCTGGGGACCCAAACTGAAAAAATTACCTGATAACAATCATCCTGCTGGAAAGAATGGAGCTATATTGACACACACTGTGTGTGGATGTTGACTTGAAACTTCTAATGGTGCTCTGTATGGCAGAATGTGAGGCTGAAATTTGGAGTTGTGCTTCAAAATTTCACAGAAAAACTAAAATCAACAGCTATTAGGCAAGTCAGAAAAGTTGTTTTCTAGGATCACCCAGTCACCTTGTTCTTAAAAAGCATCTATATTAAGTGCACCAAAGTTTAAAGCCATTAGAAATGAGGCAAAACCACCACTACTTTATAGAATTACCTTTAGCAATCTAAGATACCAGAATTACAGGTTAAAAGGTCTTTCATCCTCAGGCTTTTGAGAAGTTTTTAAGCATATTTTCTCTCAACTCTGAGAGGAGTCCAGCGATACTCAGGCTGAAACTCTACTAGTCATTAAAAAATATAAGACTATTTCCTGCTTTAAGAATAAGAATATAAGAATATTACCTCTGCTTTATTACCTGTACAGTTTGCATTGAACTCCAGAGCTGGATCAAGAATGCAATTTACAGTATATGAGGTTTTCTGTGTCTGTTTAGGGTTTGTGATTTTTTCTTCACATGGAGCCAGTCGTTTAGGATAACTTCCAAAGGATACACCAGGAAAATAAACTCCAGATAAAATAAGTCTTGAATATTTTGTGTCTATCACTGCTGTTTACTGATAATCATCAGCAATTACAATTTAGAACAGACATGAAATGGCAATCAATCAGCAATCTCTGCTAGCTGACAGGGAGATGGGGAAGGCTTGACTTGTACAGTGCTTGGTGGAGTGGCTTTATCCAGATATGTAAACCTCTGGGGAACACAGTGTGGCCTGAGGGTTTTAGAGGAAAAAGGTCTCCATCTGACACCTCTTAACCTAGAAAAGGCCATAAATAAATATGCAGCTACCCTTTTCTTATGGTTGGGCACTCCAGGTTATGGACTGAGACCAAATGGAGAAAAGCAGCTTTGTTTCCAGCAGGAAGCATATTTCCAATTTCCAAAATTATTATTACTATTATTACAATTATTAATAATATTAATTATCCTTATCATATTAGCAGCTACATTTTGGCCCTGCTGATCTCATTCAGCATGTCAAAACTCAGGCAAATCTTCACACACAGAATCAGATCAAAGGAGCTGAGATGGAATTTGGCCTCAACAAGCATCCAAACCAGTGCTTTGCAGAGGCAACGCATTTCCTGATTCCAAACCTTTCCCATGGTGCTGTATCATTGCAGGGAAGGAGATTTACTCTGTTGGCTGTCACATAACATGAACAAAATTTAACATGATTGTTTAACAAGATACCACGTGTCACTTAGGCTGTATCAACTGTCCATGTGCCTGATCTTACCTAGAGGCAAATATTAGATTATATTTCCTTATACAAGGCAGGTTTATACTAGGTCATGTTACGTTTGGTTTGGACTGAAAGTAAGAACATGGACAGGATATTCAGATAAAAAGTGTTTATATCATAAGAAAGGACATTGAAGTTTACAGTCAGCTATGAAAGACTAAAAAGTTTTCTGTTTTTCAAAATCATAACAAAGAGAATTAAAAAAAACACAAGAAAAGATTGTTTCAAAAGAGTCCTGATTTACCCAAACTCTGTCACTATTTCAGTGGCAAAACTAAACAATGAAATCAGGCAACTCTAAAGCCTTTTGAAAATCAAACTCTGTAACTGCTGGTGGTAAACAAAATGTAAAAGCAAATGGAACAGTCACATTTGACTCAAAAGGGACCCAGTTTTCTACTAAATAAGCACTGCACAACCTTTCATCCTGCATGAAGAATCATGAGTACTCTTACACAGGTCCCATATGTGCCTCTTCACTATAAGAATCTAACCCTACATGTCCAATACCCAAAATGATTATCACAGAAAGGAGAAAACCATCTTGCTGAATCTCAGTTAGTAGGTATGCAAGTTAGTGTACCTGAATTTTTCAGTGTATTTGTGGAAGACAGCAGAGAACAAATAAAAGTAGATTTCTCCTCAGCTGGGCAAGCAGAGAGGTTTGCACATCTGTATTCCAACAGTTAGTTTTTGAATCTGTAACTTCACAAACAAAGAAAAGAGTCATATTTAAGGGCTTACAACTAGGCCTTTCATTAACTCAGGCTGCACACTAAAACTGGAAACAGAGAGGCCAGATTCTCAGCTCCTCAGCAATTCAGCAGTTTCTATTGAATCTGTGCATTTACCTCAGATCAAGGACTTGTAAATCATCTGCAAGAAAAAAAAAAAAAAAAAAAAAAAAAAAAACCAGCAAAAAAACCCCAAAGCAGCAAAGAACCTGGAGAGCATTTAGGTAGATAATGAGGCAGTGCAGGAAGGTTTTCAGGCTGTGAGGCTCCAGCAGGACCGTGTGGTGTTTCTCCATGTGTCACTTGAGGTGAGCCACACAAGGACCACAGAAATGCCCACTGCTGCTGGTGGCCCAGCTCGGGCACAGTGGCTGGCTCAGTGGCACGTTTATTTTGTTGGTTTGTTTGATTTTGTCTGGATGTGGTCAGGGACTACAGGATGAACCGAAATGCTGCCAGATCCTGCCACTCGTGGCCTCCCAGATCCTCTCAAAGGCACCCTCTGATTTGTGTGTGTGCAGACCATCCCCTCCACAGGGATTAATCCCACAGCAAAGCTCAGAGCTCTGCAGTGCACAATTTGTTGCACAGAGTTTCAGAAAAAGATGTGGGATTGGGAGTATAGGTATGCTGGGATGTGCTAAAGAGAAACAAATGAGGAAAAATAAGAGACAAATGCACTATTGATTTCCAACTCTCCATCTCAAAAGCTTGGCCAAAAACTCTCAAAGGACGTAGAAGCTGATGCTGAGCACATTCTCATGTTGCTTTATGACTTCCTCATGTTTTTTCCATCCTTGAACTTGTTGATTACAAACACTACAACATCGAGCACAGACTGCATCAGAATAATCCTCAGTGATTATTCTGTGATCAGAATATATTGTGATCCTCAGGCAGAATTCAGCTGTTACACCAGCACCATTTTCAGGCAAGCATGTACTCTGTCAGGAGAGCTTGAGACACTACTGAATCTCTAAGGGGGACACACTTAACTCCAAACCCATATTAAAATGTTTTTATGACTATGAAACCCATCCAAACATTAGCCTATTGTTAGTGGAGTATAAAAGTCAGACTAAACACATTTGCAGAGAACTTGCCTGCATGGCAATATAAAGTAGGTAGTCAAAATCACTGTGTGAACAGAATTAACACTTAAGAGTTTCCAGTTCAGTGTCTGCCATGAGTATTTCAAACAAATGAGTTGAAGAACCTGCAAAACATTCTGCTTGCAGATACAAAGGGTTGGTAATCTACAGCAAGGCAGCTGTGAAAGGGCACATGGCTGTAGCCTCAGAGTCCACGGAAGGAAATAATTTAGGGAAAAGATTAGTTTATTACTGTATTAGAGGTCATTTCTTAATTCCTTTCATTTGCATTTACATATCCCAGTATTTGTATGCAGTTGTCTGCTTTGTGCTGCACATCTGCCCAATTTGCTGATGCCTTACACCAAGTTTTGTATTTTTTTCTTTGTCTTGGCTGCAACTCTTCTTCCTAGTCAGCCACCCAGAGAAAGACTGAAAGTTCTGTGATTCTGCCACTTTACAGCAAGATACAAGAGACATTTACACCTTGATCACAAATCCAACCTTGTTCCATCCCTCATTGCTCAGAGGAAACAATTAGACTGTAATAAAACTGCAAACAGGGAAACAGGGTCACGGGGCAACAAATCTTGATAAGAAAGCAATTTTATCCCATATTCATGGGATAACAAGTCTGAGGTTAGTGTACTTAGTAGACAAGAAAGCAGATGTTGACAGAGCAACATTATTAAAAGCATAAATTTGGAATACCCATCTCTAGCTCTGCAAGGAATATTTTAAAGGAATATCCTGTAATGGAGTTTGTCATTTCCTTCCTAATGCCCATAGCTCTATGGCTGATTTCACTGTATATAAGACAAAGCTTAGGAAGTTTGCAGCTTTTCCTCTCCTGGCTTTGTTTTGCGGCTCTGGTTGGGGGTCATTGCACACACCTAGCACTTGAAGAGCAGTTGCTTTTCTGTGTCTGCCCAGTTAAAATACATTTTGGTTTGCTTTTCTGTCAGGAGAATATTGTAACATTCAGAAGACATGTGAATTACTTGAGGAGCAGCCGAGTGGTTCTTTGGCACTTTGGGACTGTCGATTTAAACTCTGACTTTGTTCCTTTGGCTAAGCCAGCCCCAGCAATAAAACCCATCTGCAGCAGGGTGTGGTGACCAAAGGAAATGTTTCTGACAGTTCAGCAAAGCATTGTCATCACAAGCTACATGGAATACCTGACCAAAGTCAGTCATATTCTAAATAAAATAAATTCTAAATCCTTTCTTGTGCTTCATGACCATTTTCCCAACTGGCAGATACTTTCCAAAGTTTCTGGTATTCTGTCATCCAACTTCCTTCATTATATATAGCAAAGCTGTCAGTCTTTGTCTAAGGAAACTGCAGAAAGCACTTCAGGATTTACACAGTACATACTTTCTCCTGAACAACAGTCTAGATACTTAAATACATGCCAGGGGATTTTTAATGACATGACAGATTACTCCAGCTTCCAGAAAGAATTAACAGAGAAAGAAAATGCCAATGTTGTGGCCCCAAGTAGGCCAAGGACACAAAGCTCTCCAGATACTGCAGGTATGACTTTGCAGGAGCCCCAGGCACAAATGAGAATTTCAGTTCTCATTAACAAACTTCCCTACTTTTCTGAAGTTTAAAAATATTTACTGTCCAAAAAGTCAAGATGCAAAATTCAAACCCCAGAATCCACTATATTATATTCTTCAAACCCTTGCATTTTCAAAGTACAAAAAATTTTGTGGCTTGGATTTGGCAGTGTTGAACGATTTCACAACCAAAGAGACACCTGTGTACTTAAAAAGAAAATACAAAAGTATAAAGATAATGGAAAACTATTCTCATACAAAATTAAGCTAATGTTGTAGGTTTTGGACATGACTCTGGAATATACTTAAATTGAGGATGAAGCCAAATCACAGACAAAACTGCTTTTAAAAAATTACAGAGCTCCTGTATTTAAAAGGCAGATCCCTTGCAAATCATGCATTTTTGTTAAACCTCTACTACCATGAATAGAAGTTTTCATTGACCTACAACAGAACCAATTCCAATAATGAGATACTGACTAAGACTCTGCTCACAATCAAATTAAGGTCTCTAAGTGAAGAATACTTCTGCAGAAATGGAATTCCTGTATCAGAACATAAATGCTGAATAAAATGCAGTCAAAACAGGATGGCCAACACACACATCCATACACAGTCTTTCAAACAACACCACTTGGTCTGTAACAATTCCGGAAGCAGATATTGAAAACCATCAGTCAGCTGCAGATGTTTGCTCTGTTACATCTCCAACAGAAAACTGATATGTCCCAAGTGACCCATCCTGCTGAACTCTGCTAGCTAATATTTTTAGCTGTTATAAATAACTGAAGCTGGTTTTTTTTTGGGGGTTTTTTTTGTTTTTTTGTTTGTTTGGTTGGTTTTTTCATGTAGAAGCAGAGGGCACTGAGCAAAGTATTACTGTAGTTCTTGCTAGAGAGAATCCTTTAAGGTTTGCCATTTTTATCTCCTGCTCTCTTATCAGAAATGGAAACATTCTATTTTGAGGGCTTACTATTTCAAGGACCAAGCTAAAATACAGGCCTACAACTGCCTTTACCCACTAGTGTTTGGGTTTATTTAGGTTTATGCAAGGAAAGAAGCAAGATCCTACAACATTTTTCGTCTTCAGATGTATCTTTGTTGGTTTTGGAGATACCTGAAAGAAATGCTAATGTACAACAGTTTTACAACTCCCTCTCCTTTCCAACACAACCCCTGTGCTTTGAAAGCAGCTCTGAGAGGTTTCTCTAGTAAATTGTCACTCTGTGCACGGAAATAGTGAGCTCAGCTTCCCCTAAGTGGGTCATGGGATGCTTAAGCATGGGAGGTTTTCAAAGTAGTATTAAACTTTTAAAGACATCAAATTTTGTCCTGGTGTGAGAAGCTGCACCCTGAGAGCAGCTGGGACTTTGAACTGAAAGGCTCCCAGCTGGAACTTTGGCAGGAAGGGATGCAATGATTAATTCACATCTGCAGCAACATATAGCTGCAAGGAGGAGGCTCCTTGGAGACAGCACCAGCACTGTGAGGCAATGTTTTTTATTTACAACCTCCTCTAAGATAATATTAAGAACACATGCAGAAGCACCACTCAACCCTGACTCTTGCTACATTTGGCCCACATCAGATGAAACCAAGAAATGACACAAGCACACACCCCTTTAATCCCCTTGACATCCCCTTTGATGTCAGTGGTGCTGAGCCTTGTACTGGGTACAGTGAAAGAAGCTTAAAGTCCAGCAGTGTCTCCCAATTTCATTTCAATATTTTTCTTTATGACTTTCTCTGACAAAGAGCTGTCTAGTAGCCAGTGTTGCTTGCTACAAATGCAAAACACTGAGGATGAATTGCCTCCCACTCTTTCTGTGGGTAATAGTTTGGTAGTGTCTAACCACCAGCCTGCCACTTCCACTGTCAGTCTAAAATGAACCTGCAAATAGAGTCCAGGGATTATTCTGCATCAGATACAGAACCTCAGCTTGAACAAGGCTGGGACAAGACCTTCAGACTGCCAGAAACCAGATCAGATCAGTCTGAGCCTTGGGCAGTACATAGGGAAGCCACATTCCAGTTTCCCTTTGCAATTAAGGAAAGGCAACACTACCAAGGATGACCCAAATCTCAGGTGATCTGAATTATCTTCTAGAGGTATTTATTTTTCCCTACAGACTATAAAAGAAGATAAGGGCAAGTAGACACTTTATTTAGGTGCCTTTATTAAGAACCTAAAATTAGGCAAGATTAATCTGGGCCACCTCCTTTTGTCAATCACAGTACTGAGAGGGCAAAGGCACTGAAATAGGTTTTCCACATGCCACCCATGGCCACAAATCTGCAACAAGCATCACACAAAGCAAAATTATTTTATGTTTCATTGTGACATTCACTAATTTTCTACACCTTTGCTGTGTGACATGCTTTCCTTTCATGCCTTCACCATCAGGCAATTTTCAGGGCTGAAAGCTACTGCCATGCCAGGAATATAAGCAGCTTCTCCCAATAAGCTGCTTGTTGTTAACATATAAAATTTATTTCACCTTCTACTTGGGGATTTTCCTCTAGTAATTGGTTTTCTCCATCTGTGCTTATTTTCAACTAGTGAATAAAGGATGTTTCTTCAGTTCTGACTGGGATTACAAGGTAAACTGATGCATACACATTTGTGCTGCTGAGTTCTATTGCTATTTCTTTGTTCACACTTTACATAGCTGTGATTGTACATCACAGTGTTGTATTTTAAAGATATTGTTTAAGAAGCAAAAAATAGGGATTATAAAATAGTACTATACCTTAAATTGCACTGGTACTTAGAGAGTGTCTAAATATACAACAAAAAATCAGCCCCTTTTATGCTACTTCAACAATACCTGAGGTATTTCAATCAAAAATGACCAAACCATTATTTTTACCATCTAATTTGGAACTCTGATTTACCCTGTTTTAGTTTTCCCATGGATTATAAAGTGATTTCTGGAAGACTGACTGGCTTAATTAGCCACTATATTTGGCCTCATGTTGGCATAACATGAATGTAATTTCTTCATCTACTACAGCCTAAAGTACTACCTGCACACCATTTTGGCTCCTAAATAGAAACTGTATCTGTATTCAGGCTTATAAGGGCACAGAAATATAAAATTCTATTTAGTTCAGTAACATGGAATTAGAAATCTAAGTTTAGTTCAGTGTTTGGTCTCTTAGTAATAGGACAAAGGTCTCAGTCTTATATTGGTTGAGATGGATAAAAATTTTCTAGTTTGGTTCAGAAAACAGTTTTGGAAGCCAAGGAAAAATATTTGCAAGTTTCCAGTAGAATTCAAATGAGAGTTTTGAGTAAAACTGGGGTTATTTGTCTCAGTGGCAAATCATTCATCTTCTGCTTGAAAATTTTTCTCTAAGCTGCCAGTACATTATTTTTTTACCAATTTTAAAATTAAATATTGGCTTTTTAATTTGAAATAACATGTTTATAGTAAAAGGGGCAGGTAAAAATGATCAAAAATTAAATGGAACTCACAATTAAAGAAAAACTATTTCTGAGTGATATCTGCACAGCTGATTCAAAGAGATTCTACCTTTTATATTCATTTTTGGCTGCTATCAAGCAAAATGCCCATCCTTTCTAATTTCAGTTACAGAACAAAGCTGTTTATTTGCCTCCATATCATTTATAAAACAAGTAGAGTGCATTTAGCAGTAGTAAAGTTTTCTATAAAAATTATTTGCAATCAATCTAACAATTCAGAAATTGTCCAACTTCATATGCAGAGGAGATGAGAATGTTTTTAGATCACTAAATAAAAAGTGTCATTAGTAGAAACAGTGTTACAATTCAATAAAACAAAGAGGTTGTGACTATTTCTCATACCTAAGATATTCAAATGGTACAGTAATTTTCATTTTTTAAAAGAACTGTCAAGAGCTGTCCTTCTTCTGATCTGGTTGCTTTAATAAATAGAAGTAAGATGCAAAATTTGAGTCCAGGAAAGAAGTTTTCAGTGGTTATTTTTTTGCCTCAAGTGCTTGCTCAGGACATCTACTGTTAGCTCTTTGCTTAAGTTTCAGCACTGGTATCTGGAATTAGCAGGACCTTTATGCCCCAGGCAGCAGCAGGACAAGCAGCCTCACCTGGCTTTGTAATCACCAGGAATTACAAACTCCCAGGAGCTCTCACAGCACATTAACATCACACTCTGCCTGTCACAGGTTTATGAATCAGCATGAAATTGAATTAAATTATAGTTAGGTTTTCAGCACATTCTTGGTACTGCCAGTTATCTCCACACAGCCATATCTTTCCTGTTCTACCTTATTCCAGCTCATCTCCCTACTGATTAATTCTGGCTGTATTTATAAATTAACAGATCTGTGTGGGCGAAAATCTAAATATTCATTTTATCAAAGAGCACAGATGAACTAGGGGTCTAGAAAAAATTTAAAAAAAAAGAAAAAAAAAAAAAGAAAAAAAAAAGAGAAAACCAAGCCTTACATTGTTATCTAAAATTTCAAGTTATGGCAACTAAGGTTTGCAACTCTAGGAAAGCCTCAGGACTGATTTGTGTAGGAATATTTCCAAACTATAGCTGCACTCATAAGCATTGTTGGTAGCTCTAAAAAGAAAGATTGCAGCTGGGGCTGAGCAGAAAGATGAGAGAAAGATTTTACTATTTTAGAAAATGGAAGATGCTTGAAGGAATCTATCCCAATACGTAAGCTAATGCTTAGCTTGAAATCTAGAATCATCCACTTGGGAGAAACTTTTCTTAATAAAAAAGGAAATAATTTCTTGGACAAAATGTTAAAAACCAGTATGTTTCAAGGTTGTATCAGAGTTAAGTGATAGGTACTTCAGCTTTTTGTCCTACTGCTTTGGACAAGAGTATAACAGAATTCAAGCTTATTCCAAATAATTTCCCATTCCCATGTGGGCAAGGGCAGGGAGACAGAACATCACACAGAAGTCATGTTAAAAAAGTTTATGTGTTAGAGGAGCCAGAACACGTGACTACCAAGTAAAATCCTGACTAATTTTCTAAAATTTTATTCAGCAAGCTCAGTTCTAGAAGGAGAAGAAAGTGCAACAATTGATTTCAGAGACAGAAATGACACAGAATTTGAAGAATTACCAACAATTGTGAGTATATAATTCTAAATAAAAGATCCTTTATGCTACCTTCTTATTCACTGCCACTTCCCACCTCTTCCAATCTGGTATCTCCCAAACAGTTTCAGTGAAACTAAACTCAAAAACTACTTTACAAAAAAAAAAACAAAAAAAACCACCAAACAAAAAAAAAAAAAAAAAAAAAAAAAAAAAACAAAACAAAAACCCACTGAAAAAAGGCAGGTCTGCAAAATTCTGCAGCCTTCTACACCTTTTGCAGTCCTACCAAGAGATCTGGTGTAGAAATCCTCTAGCTGGGAAGACAAATCAGCTTATCTTGGTTTGTTTGGTCACTCTATGCATGTCAAACATGAGAGGTGACAGCTGAAAAAGCATCCACACATGACAGACCAAGAAATTTAACTGTTACTTTATACATGTTGACTGAATGTACTGAGGGCTTTTTTTCCCCCTCTTTCCTCCCCAATTCTTGTCATTTTCCACAAGACTACACAATGTAACAAATCTCTTGCAGTTTGGAGACCTGAAGACCACAGAAAGTACCTTCGTCCTGGATGGAGAAAGTGAAAATGCTACTGCCTATGAAGTTAACACAGAAAGTATTGATGGTAAAAATCCCTTTCATTTCTATTTTTACTTATCAAAGTTATCCTGCCATCTACTAAACAATATCTGGAAATCTCAAATACTCTCTCAAACTTCAATTGCTCACTTTCTATCAAAAGAACAAGCTCAAACCATTGTGACAAAGTCAAGAAAAGTTTTCCTTGGATATAGCCTTTCAAATTGGAAGGCAACACTCTGTACAAAGCAGAGGGAGTAATTATTGTCTTTCTGGATTTACAGGTGGGGAGCGGAGTGGGGAACCAGAGACAACTGATGAAGGTATTAAAGAGAAGATTTGCTTATAAGGGACAAGGGATAAATGAAACTGCCAGGCAATTCCCCTCCCAGCAGCCCTTCCTGTGCCCATGCCATTCAGTAAAAGTTCCAGGGGAGGCACAACCTGCTCCCTGAGCTGCTTTCCCGGCTTCACCTGATCACTGTCTCCATATTCACATCCATATGGAGCCCTTCAGCCCAAAGGCATGCTTGCAGGCTGCTGAACATCCCAATCTACTTTAGAATTCACAAGATAGTAAGAAATTTCCCCAAGGAGTGAGATGCAGCAGAACAGCACCAGGTCTATCAGTAGCCCCTCATCAATGGTCTCCATGAGATAACACTAACATTCCCAATTTCTTCTTTCAGGTGGTCTGGGAACAATTGCACTGGTTGGAATAATTATTGGAATCATTGTTGCAGTTGGAATCCTTGCAGGAATAATAATTGCAGTTGTAAGGAAGATGTCAGGCAGGTACTCGTAAGTAAATTGCTCATCAGGCTTTTTCTTCAAGCACCTTCCTCTGAGCAGGGTCACAGGAATCACTTGGGAAATTTCTAAGTTTTCTATTTTGACATAACCAACCTATTTTCCTGTTATACAGTGCCTTAGACAGATTCAGCAAGAGCTGCCAATGTGGTATGGAGTCTGCATGCTCTCATGCGCTCCAGGAGAACTTCCCAGACAGTGTGCACATGCTGTTATAATGTCAGGTGCTTGGGGCTGGGATTACTCGGGGGAACAGAGTAATTCACTAGGAAGTATGATAGGACTAAGTTCCAGAAGCAGTGGATAACATGTGAACATTGGGGAGCAATCTCTACCTTATTTTTGGTGACACGCAAATCTTAAGAGTTTTCAAACTCTGAAGGAGTAAGAAAACCCCAGGAAATTGAACAGATACTGTGCACCAGGAGAAAGCCAAATAGGAACTAGGAAGAGAAATAAAGAGGTGATAGGAAAGACAAAAAGAAGGAGAAAAAAAGATCATGTAACTTACATTTGGGTAATGATGAACATAAAATCTCTGCTTTTTGTTTTCCAGGCCCTAAACACTGTTGAAACAAGCAACCATGCCATTCCATGCTGGAAAACACAAGTGCTTCATATTTCATACAAACTAAAGACTATTCCTGTATTTGTGTGAGAAGATGATCCATGGAACATATAGTCAAAGAATTTCGGATCTATGGGGATACCACACAACTCTAAGGACCCCCCCTCGCACCCCCCTTGCAAAAAGCATGGATTTTTTGCTAACCAGAATTTTATTAGAAGAAAAAGATTTTGCAGTAAAAAAAAAAAAAAAATCTGGAGCAAAGAGATGTACATCTGAAATGTAATTTGCAGGTATTATATGCTTGGGTTTTAAATGCTACCAAAGATTACTTCACATTACATCATATGTATTCTTTTAAAACAGCAACAAAAAAAGTGGTTTTAGCTGGTTAAGTGCTCCTGGCATGTTTATCTACCACATGATGTATCAAAAAGGAGGACTTAGCTTCAGTGAGAACCAGTTATTTACAAAGTAGGAAAATACTGGATATTGGAAGCTAAAATCTTCCCACTGCTGATACAAATTTTCTGCTCTTGATATTTATGTTATTTTGTGGCAAAATATGGTAGGTCTGGCTGGAACTGATCTACCAACTGAAAGCTTGCTCGTCTGACTATGGCATCAGGAATTTCCTGCCTTCTCTTGCTGCAGAGACATGCAGGAATTGAAATACACATCCTGAATTAAGGGGTGCTTGGAAAATACCCAGTTTTGATGGGTCACTTTAGAGCTGACGTGTAGAAGCTTTTGAATTAGTGTACACCATGTTTTTTCTTTATGCCTGTCCCATTTTCTAACTGTACATTTGATTTGTTTGACAACATGTGCAACACCAGGTCAGAACGTGTCACTGAAGAGTGATGCAGCTTTGGAGTCTGCAGCTTTTTTGTAGCATATTTAGAGCAGCACAACCTGAATGTACAGAGCTCAGAGCAAAGGCTTTGCATGTCAAGTGACTGCGGTGCATCAGGTTTCCTAAATGCTATGACACTTCAGTGTTTGGTGTAAAAATCATGATAATCAATATCGTCATCCATTGCTAAATTTGTCAGCTTATCTGTGTTTGCTTTTCTGTTTCTTTCATGTGCCTTGAACTATCATATCGATACAAGCTTTGGAAATAAAAATCGTAATATAAATGGTATTATTTTACAATAATTGTTCTTGTTTTCTTCAAAAAAAAAAAAAAACCCAGTAAAATGTCTTACACTTCCTTGAATTTTCCTGACTTATTTTGCTACTTGTCTTATCAATGTAATGTCTACAACCAACTCATTTGACACTGATAAATGAAACTATAATTGAAAACTAAACATGTGAGAGAAAACTAATTCAGAAGTCTTTAGTTAGTGCTGGAGCTGATGTGATGAGACCCTCAGTCTGTGACCAAGGAGTAAGCTTAATATTTATCTTTGTGTAAATTGATGTGAAAGCAGGAAAATTATGTTTTGTTTTTTTTTCTTCTTGCAGCAAAAGAATATTAATTCTGTTAGCCTCAATTTAACAATTTCTTATCTGTACTGGGAAATACCTCATAAGGTGCTCTGATGCCTGCTCAAATGCATGGCATATGGAATTATGAATTATTCACCCACTGAAGGGAATAGCACAGATGTCACCAGTTTCTTCTGCATCAGCTCACTCACTGCTATTTTGTAAATACCAAAATGAGGAAATCTTTCTTATGCCACCAATAGCCTGTAGTACCAAGTAACAAGCCTCCCATTTGAAAAATGTATAGCAGAGAACCTTTCTGGTTTTCTGAGTTTCTGAGTTTCCCTGGATCATGGACAGAACAGTTGAAAAGGCAGCATTCTGCTCAAGGACACTGTGCTTTGTTCCTGCTCCAGAAGTAATTTTAACTTCATATTACAATTACTTAATTTTTCTGGTCTTAACTGTGCCTTTATAGCCCACCCCCGTGTTTAAAGCAAGTTTTTAAATCTTAGGTAAAAAGTCAACCCTTGACCAAATGGCCCATGCTCCACTGAAACATTTAGGGGGCTTCCAACACTGGAAACTCAGTACTAAATATTGAGCTGTATTAAATCTGACCAACAAAAACATGAAGACAATTTCCTTCTGATTATAAATTGGAGTCCAGGATACTTTGTTATGGCTAAAGAAAGCAAGGACTCCAAAGAACCAGAAGATATCTCTTACTTTGAAAATCCAACACTGCTGCTGCACTGATACATTCAATATTCTGATGATTCATACATCTTGCTGCCTAGAAATCTCAAGTGCAGAACATTCCAGTCAGCTTCAAACAAACCTCAAGAAACAATGGAAAATTCATTAAAATCTTGCACATTTGTTACGTATCTATGTGTTGCTGAATCCTTAATTTAATTAATCTGTAATTTCATGATACAAACATTTTGGAAATGCAGACTAAAGATGCACACAGAGGTTTGTATTTCACATGAATCTACTGTAGCATTCTGTGACTGAGCTGTCACATTATCCAACTTCCCATTACTAGTTCAGGAGCTCAAAGGTGGGCTGAACACAAGCTATGTGGGTTTTTGGTAGAATTTCTGTAGAAGATGGGACCTTTTCTGCTTTGTGAGAAGTCAAACAGCATATTGTCCCAGGACAAATCCTTCTGTGAGGTGAAATGAGTGATAGGTACGACCAAGGCCAAGGTCAGGAGACTTCCTATGCATGAGAACACATGAGGAAACAACAGCTCCATACTTTCACCAGCTGGCCAAGCCTGACTTTTATTCACAGGGAACAACACTCAATAAATCAACACTTGCTTTTAACTTAAAGTCCTCACTCCTGATCATATTCATTCCTTTAGAGTTAGTAACAATAATGTTCCCTTTTGCAGCTTGGCTTTGAGTCATGAATGTAGCTCCCCCGAACAGACAAGCAGGCACCAGGCTTCCTGTGAGAATGCCAGATGTCACTAAGAAATATCATAAACATAGTTGTCCCCTTGCATTTGTGTCTGTGGGGAAGATACACAGCAGTAGTAACTATGAAAGCAGTGACTTGATACATCAATATTTATAATAGTTCTGGACATCAATACAGCAATTCTTACAAGAGTTCATTTAAGGCATGTTTTTCCTGTAAGAGCAGAAAATGTCAGAAGAATTGATTCAATAAAACCAGCACTAAAAAAGTGTGCACCAGAAGAATTATGGAGATTGACTTACTCCTATAAATTAGTGTTCATTTATAATTAAATACCAATTAAAACATGCACAAATTGCTTATTATTTTAGGAGCACTGCAGTATGCTGTTGTAATTATTTTGACCAGATCTGATTTTATTGAAGACTAAGGACACTCTGCACATTAACCCCTCTGTAAAGAGTTCAGACTCAAAAGCACAGACACATTGTTCACAGGCGGATGGCAAGGACTGCCAGATGAAGTGACTTGCCAAAGGTTATAACACAGGTAAGAGAAAAGCCACCAACCCAGGAAACTTTAAACATTAAAACATTCATCCTGTCACAGCTTCCTATTAGTTCCAATGAAGAGAAGTTCCATTACATTTTACGGTAACACCATCCTTGATATTGTTTTTTATAAGACAGGAATAAAGGATACAGAGCAAAAAAGCACCTTACTGAATCTCCAAGACCACTCAGGTCAGAAGTGTGCTTGGGTTGCTTTTGATGAGGAACGATACAAAATTTCTCTGGCACCAGCTGAAGTTCTGCAGTGTTGATGCTGCTGAACCACTCTAAAGCTGAAGACATTGTTACACCTATTTGGACTCGCCTACTTCACCAGCTAAAACATCAGATTGCTGACCCATCCTTCTGCAGACAGCTTTTTTAAGCTAAAGGATTAAACATATTGAAATCCCCAGCTTTTTTTTTTTTTTTTTTTTTTTTTTTTTTTTTTTTTTTTTTTGACAACTCCTGATGGATGCAGAAGGTAACAGGGGATCTGTAACTTGACACCAGGTGCCATAATGAGAAGGCTGAATTAATGCTTTGTACACTTTCACAGCTGCAGCATGGAGGTATTTATGGATAAATAAACTGAGCATCACACTGGCCATGTGTCTTTGTCCAAGCCTTGTGGATTTAGGCATCAGACCAAACCCACAGCTCCCCCTGCTCTGCAACAAACAGTTGGGCTGCAACACAAAGATCCCCATTCAATCATGGAGCTTGTTCAGCTCTTCCAGTCTTGACAAGTCAGATTTTCAGACTCTGGTAAATGCTTAACTGGCAAATGTCTTAGCAGGCAAAGGAGTGCTGCCCATTCCATGCATTTTCAAAGATGTGTTCTGTCTCCAGAAGGCAGTTGGCAAGGATGAATGATTATTGAGAGTTCAGAATCAAAACCAAAGAGTGACATGCACAAAAAAGGAGGAAAATGGAAGAAGAGAAAGTAGAGAACTGCAACACTTTCTTTTCACTAAAATTTAATTTTTGTTCACATTTCCAGCTTGAGATAAAATTGGGCTTGCCAAAAGACTTGCCAGCCTGTGAGGCTACTTCAGATGTTAACCCACATCAGTACTCAGATAAACTTTCATCAGGGAAAACAAAAAAAAAAATCTTAAAAAGGTTACGACCTTATTTTCCAATAGGAAAGGCAGTAAGAGTGATGCTGATGGAACACAGCAACAAGTCCAGTAACAGCCATGTAAAAAAGCTGGGTTTTAAGGGGATTCCACTTCCTATTGAAGTGGAATCTGTCCTATTATTCAGAGAACCCTGGGGCTTCTTTCTCCTGTGCAGAACTGGAAGCTATTGATGTTCTAAGAGTATGGATTTCATTGTATTACACAAGCCCTTTAAGTAATTTTTCTTATAATTACTGGTAATAAATTGAAGGCAATAATGACCAGCAACTGAGTTTAGTCATTGTCTAGAAGTGGATGAACCTAAATCCTTATTAAAATACTCTGTTCTTCCCTCCAGAATGACCAAACATTTTTTAACAAGGTGATTTTAAATATACTGGTGTTTATCTTAGGAAATTAGCACTGTATGTCTCATTTGAGCTGGGAAGCAACTCCATTTCCTGCCTTTATGAACTATGTTATCCTCAAATAACACATTCCTTTGAGTCCTGTGGTTATTTTGCCTCATGACATTTGATTCATCCTATACAGGAAACAGGGAAGGAATTAGCAGGTTCAGCAGGTGTGCTCAAGGGAAAAGAGATAGGAATGTCAGCTCTTCCTCATTTCCTACCCACCACAGGAATAAACCCCACAGGAGTTGAATAAGCAGCAATAACTGAGCATGGTGTAGTACATTCCAGCTTCCTTCTTGAAGGAATGTCCTCTCCTGTACATCAGGCATTGAGGCAGTTTACTGAGAAATAAGGGACAGCCCAGAGCTGTTTTCCTGCCTACATCCCTACAAACTGTTTAGACAAAGAGAACTGAGAAAAGTCCACTTCTCACCACTTAGACAGAGCTTTACATATAGGTAGTGCAAGAGATTTTGACCTAAAAGCCAGCCCTTAAAGGCAAGTTGTATATAAAAAGCACAGCTCACTTTTACAGGCTGCCTGTTATAAAGTAATGGAAGAATGTATTGATTTAAGTTGCTGTTCAAAGTTCCCTCTGAGATCCAGACCTGGACTTAGCCTGAGGAAACTACTCCTGGAACTAAGATCTGAGTCTTAGTATTAGACAAAATATTAATGAGATCATGTAAGCATACATTATTGTTAATCACCTCTCACAGGGAGGCGAAGCCTGTCACCTGTTCATTTAAACCTGGGAGGGCTAAAGTTAAAAAATATTTAACTCATAACTATGATGCTTCTCCATGAAAGCAATTTTCCTGATGAATCCTAGTTAATTTTGTCATGATCAATACTGAACTTACTAACACAATAAGCATGCTTGATTGAGAGGAAAGTAGCAATAGAATTATTGAGAAGGTAAACCATGCTTGCATTTCATGTAGAAAAGTGACCAAGAGATGCAAGAATGACTTCAGGTTCATACACCTGACAAAAAACAATGGGTAAAGAAATGCAAGAGCAGAATATTAAAATTAAAGACTCCTCACTGCAGGCTGATGTAGATGCACAATAACTGCACACTCAGTAAGCTGTACCTGAGCCCCAGCTAGTGGTGGGAATTACAGATGGCATTTTTACAGGAAAGATGAGCATGTTCATAACAGAAAAGCTTCAGATTCTTATGTATTTCCTCCTACTCATCGAGCCTGATTTCATTTTTAAAATGCTTCCAACAAAACAAAAGCTCCATATTGGTTACTCATGGTTTGCTTACACCATCTATAGTGCACCTCAGTGGTTCTGGCTGATCCAGCTGCTGGAAGTTGGAAGAAGCAGGAGTGCAGGCAATGAAATGCTTTTTCTTTTCTTGGTGCTATTTTCATCCTCTGAGCCAGCCTGTCACTACACAACTAGTAGGCAGCACAACCCAGAGCTGAAAACAATTCTTACATGTTCTTCCTTCCATGGAGTATCGCCAACATATTCTCTCAACATAAATATTTCTTGATTAAGTAAGTTTAAGTGATTAATTCAGCTAAGAAACTAATGGTCATCAATTTTCTGGACCCAATACTGTAGTGTTCAAATCAGTTTATAGAGACGGTCCTAAAATATCTGCTCCAGTTTGCAATGGAGATTATCTAGTGTCATTGATAAATTTGCATTTTAGTAAACTTTATCTTTAGCCCTGTGACACTGTTGGTGTAATTGATACAGATGAATTTTAGCCAGTTAGTGTGAGTAGTATGCAGGAAATTTCTAAGTCCATCTTAGTACAACTGCCCCATCCCTGGAAGTGCCCAATGCCAGGCTGGACAGGGCTTGGAGCAACCTGGGATAGTGGAAGGTGTCCCTATCCATGGCAGCAGGGTAGAACTGCATAATCCTTAAATTCCAATCCAGCCCATTCTATCAAGTCCTACAGAATTTACCTGCTGGACTGGAGAGCTCAGCAGCTGTCATGTTCTGGAGAGGGCAATGATCAGTTTTGGACAGGAGTCATCTCTTGTGTGAAACAGGGTAAAAGCCTTATGATCACAACCTGTGATCAAGAGGGAATAAATCAACATAACTGTCTTAACACCCCTCTCCTGTCCCATCAGATATCCTGGTTACCCTTTTGCTAAAGTCAATCAAATGGGAGTTGTGGGAAGGATCCTTTGGGGCAGGATATAGAACCCAAATATGTAAGACTAACTAGGTATGACCTATGACCAATTCCATAAAGTGGTCCTGAAAAGGGATCCCTCCACAGCTGTAGGAAAAGCAGCACTTGCGGGGCAGCAGGTGAGGAACTTTCGCACAATGTAACAGATGAGTGACAACCAAACCATACGACATTTGAGTCATGTGAAAACTTGGACATTGCTTTAAGCTTTGAAAAATTAGATGCTTGTAACAAATCCTGCGACTGCTGCAGGCTGTAGAAAGCAGAAATGAGGGCTGTGAAGGACCTTGAGGTTAGAAGGGCACACCTAAATGAGCAGGAAGGCAAAGCAGCAGGAATACTTAATGCTTGAGTCTTAAAAGTCCCATTCCCCAGGACATTTTGAGAACAACTTCCCAAAATATCTGAGCGGTTCAGCCGATTCTCTATTTTCCAAAACTGCACTTGTAGAAAAAGATGGTAATATTGCTTAAATTCAGAGCTATTAATAACCAGTTACCCGAGCAGTTCAGTCTTTCCCAGAGCCATAACATGCAGCACATTGTCTTCTATGTTTATAAGGACAAACCAGAACAGCGCAGATAAAAGAGACCTTGTCCCATTTAATGAGAGAAAAACTGGCCATACTGGTATCACTGGGGTCCACCTAATTTCAAGGCTACTTTAGAACTTCTGATTAAAAAAAAAAAAATCTTTTCTAGAAATGTTTTTTCCTGCCATGGCTCACTAAGATTTTCACACACAAGAAGATAATTCTCTCTAACCCACGAGTCACCTTAGCAGTCACCCTGATTATATTCAGTCAGAAGCCCAAGATTTACAAAAAGGTTTTTGCTAGTATTTGTCTCTCCTGTGTGCTTACACACCTCCAAGTAACCAGAAAATCTTATTCATCACTTTAGAGACAACAGCAGCAGAATTATTGATGTTTTCAGAACACAAACAATTAAATGTTCAGAACTTTAATCAAATAAAGATTTGTAGGCTTCTCTGAAAACTGAAAGTGTAAATTGAAAGTGCAGATCCCCTGGAACACCACCAGATGGTAGATATTCTCAGTATAAATGTGGGGAAAATAAGGATGACTTCTACATACAGTTGGAGAAAAGTTGTAATTTCTGTTATTTGTGATAATTTTGAGAAATCTTATACTTAACTTTGAAGGTAGAAAGGTTCATATTCTAGCTAGTTGGGTAGGTAATTTGTTCTAAGTTGTAAATTTTTCTGTTTCAGGTAAAGGGCTCTAACATGTTAAATGGGAACCTTGATTTTTCTTAAAATAACCTTCAAACTTACACAGGTGTAACTAGTCTAGCTTACTTATAAAATTAAATGTTGATACAGCTAAATTAGAATTAATTTAGTCTAATAAGTCAAAGTAGTTTAAACCTATTTGAGGTTTTCTTACTACTAAAATTAGAGGCTTCAAAACTGATTATGGTGTACCTACAAAACATTTTGTAATAGAAATGCATCCTGAGTGTTCCAGGTGGAAAAATGACTGTGTCCGGTTATTTTTCAGTCTGTTGTTGCTTGCCAAAGCTAAGCAGCACTGCAGAGGTGTTCAAATTCCCTGGCAGTGTGTGTCTTCCAGATGTGTGAAAGGTTATGTTTGTAGCTGTTTCTTGGTAATATGGTGGATTCTTTTAAAAAAGATGTGTTTTGATAGGAGTGGGCAGACAGGTGATTGGCTTGGCTACTTGCTGAGGAAATCCAGCTTCATGGAATGGAATGGGATTCCTCTGTCCTGATGCTATATGAGTACTTTTTGTGCCCAGCCTTACTGACAGTTTTAATGTTACTCATTGATGTACATAATCAAATAAATGTAGAACATTTCTGAACTTACTCTTCTCTGTAACTGTATTAATGTCCTATGGATTTAAATCGGGGGTTTTCCTCCAGGAAAATGGCAAATTCTTAACAATTCCAGGTAAAATACAGTCATAGCCTGGGAGGAATACATCTTTGACTGCATTATGAATAGAACATTCAGGGGAGAGAGAAATTAAGGGCAGACACACTGTTATGTCCTGCAGTACAAATAGAGACATCTCCCAGCAGGAGATTATGTTTTTTCCTCTCAGGTATTTCCTCAGAAATAGCACAGCAAAAAACTTGCTTTAGATGGAACAGTACAATTTATGTGCAGCACAAATGGGTCCAACCCAGCAACAGCCTGGGCCCTTCAGGGCTGTGAGGGTCAGTTCCTGCATCATCAGTGACCCAAATAATTTCCCCCCAGCCACCTCGTTGGCTTTTTTTTTTGGTTTTCAGTCACAGGTGAGAACCCTGTGGAGCTGCTTTACTGCAAAAAGATAAAAAAGACATTAAAAATAAGAGGGGGGGGAAGAGATTGGAGAACCTGTTGATTGGCAGAGGGCAGTGGATGGAGGTGGCTGGGGCATGTGGTGTGATCTAAGGGGGGTTGAGGGGATGGAGGGGATAAAGGGGGTAAAGAGGGTGAAAAGGGACAAAGGGGATGAAGGGTATGAAAGGGAGGAAGGCAGTGTTGGGGGTGAAGAGGATGAAGGGGGAGAAAGGAGTCTAAGAATGAAGGTGATGAAGGGGAGGAAGGGGGTGAAGGGAATCAATGGAGAGAAGGTGATGACGGGAACAAATGGAATGAAGGTGATGAACGGGCCCTTGTAGATGTTGGGCATGAAGGCAATGTAGAGGATGAAGGCAAAAGGGGCTGTTGGGGATGAAGGTGATGAAGGGCAGGAAGAGGCTGCTGAGGATGAGAGCAATGAGGGTGATGAAGATGATGAGGGGCAAGAAGGGGGCATTAGGGATGAGGGCAATGAGGGGGATGAGGACGACAAGGGGAATGAGGACGATGGAGGTGATGAAGGGCAGGAAGGAACCCCTTGGGGTTTGGGGATGAGGGTGATGAGGGCGATGAAGGGCAGGAAGAGGCTGTTGGGGATGAGGATGATAAAGCCGATGAGGGCGATGAAGATGAAGGGCAGGAAGGGGCTGTTGGGCATGAGGGCGATGAAGGGCAGGAAGGGGCTGCTGGGGATGAGAACGATGAAGATGAAGGGCAGGAAGGGGCTGCTGGGGATGAGGATAAAGGCGATGAGGGCGATGAAGGGCAGGAAGGGGCTGCTGGGGATGAGGATAAAGGCGATGAGGGCGATGAGGATGAAGGGCAGGAAGGGGCTGCTGGGGATGAGGATAAAGGCGATGAGGACGATGAGGATGAAGGGCAGGAAGGGGCTGCTGGGGATGAGGATAAAGGCGATGAGGGCGATGAGGATGAAGGGCAGGAAGGGGCTGCTGGGGATGAGGATAAAGGCGATGAGGGCGATGAGGATGAAGGGCAGGAAGGGGCTGCTGGGGATGAGGATAAAGGCGATGAGGGCGATGAGGATGAAGGGCAGGAAGGGGCTGCTGGGGATGAGGATAAAGGCGATGAGGATGAAGGGCAGGAAGGGGCTGCTGGGGATGAGGATAAAGGCGATGAGGGCGATGAGGATGAAGGGCAGGAAGGGGCTGCTGGGGATGAGGATAAAGGCGATGAGGACGATGAGGATGAAGGGCAGGAAGGGGCTGCTGGGGATGAGGATAAAGGCGATGAGGACGATGAGGATGAAGGGCAGGAAGGGGCTGCTGGGGATTAGGATAAAGGCGATGAGGGCGATGAGGATGAAGGGCAGGAAGGGGCTGCTGGGGATGAGGATAAAGGCGATGAGGGCGATGAGGATGAAGGGCAGGAAGGGGCTGCTGGGGATGAGGATAAAGGCGATGAGGATGAAGGGCAGGAAGGGGCTGCTGGGGATGAGGATAAAGGCGATGAGGATGAAGGGCAGGAAGGGGCTGCTGGGGATGAGGATAAAGGCGATGAGGATGAAGGGCAGGAAGGGGCTGCTGGGGATGAGGATAAAGGCGATGAGGACGATGAGGATGAAGGGCAGGAAGGGGCTGCTGGGGATGAGGATAAAGGCGATGAGGGCGATGAGGATGAAGGGCAGGAAGGGGCTGCTGGGGATGAGGATAAAGGCGATGAGGGCGATGAGGATGAAGGGCAGGAAGGGGCTGCTGGGGATGAGGATAAAGGCGATGAGGACGATGAGGATGAAGGGCAGGAAGGGGCTGCTGGGGATGAGGATAAAGGCGATGAGGGCGATGAGGATGAAGGGCAGGAAGGGGCTGCTGGGGATGAGGATAAAGGCGATGAGGACGATGAGGATGAAGGGCAGGAAGGGGCTGCTGGGGATGAGGATAAAGGCGATGAGGGCGATGAGGATGAAGGGCAGGAAGGGGCTGCTGGGGATGAGGATAAAGGCGATGAGGGCGATGAGGATGAAGGGCAGGAAGGGGCTGCTGGGGATGAGGATAAAGGCGATGAGGATGAAGGGCAGGAAGGGGCTGCTGGGGATGAGGATAAAGGCGATGAGGATGAAGGGCAGGAAGGGGCTGCTGGGGATGAGGATAAAGGCGATGAGGACGATGAGGATGAAGGGCAGGAAGGGGCTGCTGGGGATGAGGATAAAGGCGATGAGGGCGATGAAGATGAAGGGCAGGAAGGGGCTGCTGGGGATGAGGATAAAGGCGATGAGGACGATGAGGATGAAGGTCAGGAAGGGGCTGCTGGGGATGAGGATAAAGGCGATGAGGGCGATGAGGATGAAGGGCAGGAAGGGGCTGCTGGGGATGAGGATAAAGGCGATGAGGACGATGAGGATGAAGGGCAGGAAGGGGCTGCTGGGGATGAGGATAAAGGCGATGAGGACGATGAGGATGAAGGGCAGGAAGGGGCTGCTGGGGATGAGGATAAAGGCGATGAGGACGATGAGGATGAAGGGCAGGAAGGGGCTGCTGGGGATGAGGATAAAGGCGATGAGGGCGATGAGGATGAAGGGCAGGAAGGGGCTGCTGGGGATGAGGATAAAGGCGATGAGGATGAAGGGCAGGAAGGGGCTGCTGGGGATGAGGATAAAGGCGATGAGGGCGATGAGGATGAAGGGCAGGAAGGGGCTGCTGGGGATGAGGATAAAGGCGATGAGGACGATGAGGATGAAGGGCAGGAAGGGGCTGCTGGGGATGAGGATAAAGGCGATGAGGACGATGAGGATGAAGGGCAGGAAGGGGCTGCTGGGGATGAGGATAAAGGCGATGAGGGCGATGAGGATGAAGGGCAGGAAGGGGCTGCTGGGGATGAGGATAAAGGCGATGAGGGCGATGAGGATGAAGGGCAGGAAGGGGCTGCTGGGGATGAGGATAAAGGCGATGAGGACGATGAGGATGAAGGGCAGGAAGGGGCTGCTGGGGATGAGGATAAAGGCGATGAGGATGAAGGGCAGGAAGGGGCTGCTGGGGATGAGGATAAAGGCGATGAGGATGAAGGGCAGGAAGGGGCTGCTGGGGATGAGGATAAAGGCGATGAGGACGATGAGGATGAAGGGCAGGAAGGGGCTGCTGGGGATGAGGATAAAGGCGATGAGGGCGATGAGGATGAAGGGCAGGAAGGGGCTGCTGGGGATGAGGATAAAGGCGATGAGGACGATGAGGATGAAGGGCAGGAAGGGGCTGCTGGGGATGAGGATAAAGGCGATGAGGACGATGAGGATGAAGGGCAGGAAGGGGCTGCTGGGGATTAGGATAAAGGCGATGAAGATGAAGGGCAGGAAGGGGCTGCTGGGGATGAGGATAAAGGCGATGAGGGAGATGAGGATGAAGGGCAGGAAGGGGCTGCTGGGGATGAGGATAAAGGCGATGAGGACGATGAGGATGAAGGGCAGGAAGGGGCTGCTGGGGATGAGGATAAAGGCGATGAGGGCGATGAGGATGAAGGGCAGGAAGGGGCTGCTGGGGATGAGGATAAAGGCGATGAGGACGATGAGGATGAAGGGCAGGAAGGGGCTGCTGGGGATGAGGATAAAGGCGATGAGGGCGATGAGGATGAAGGGCAGGAAGGGGCTGCTGGGGATGAGGATAAAGGCGATGAGGACGATGAGGATGAAGGGCAGGAAGGGGCTGCTGGGGATGAGGATGATAAAGCCGATGAGGGCGATGAAGATGAAGGGCAGGAAGGGGCTGTTGAGCAAGAGGGGGATGAAGGGCAGGAAAGGGCTGCTGGGGATGAGAACGATGAAGATGAAGGGCAGGAAGGGGCTGTTGGGGATGAGGATAAAGGCGATGAGGGCGATGAGGATGAAGGGCAGGAAGGGGCTGCTGGGGATGAGGATAAAGGCGATGAGGACGATGAGGATGAAGGGCAGGAAGGGGCTGCTGGGGATGAGGATAAAGGCGATGAGGACGATGAGGATGAAGGGCAGGAAGGGGCTGCTGGGGATGAGGATAAAGGCGATGAGGACGATGAGGATGAAGGGCAGGAAGGGGCTGCTGGGGATGAGGATAAAGGCGATGAGGACGATGAGGATGAAGGGCAGGAAGGGGCTGCTGGGGATGAGGATAAAGGCGATGAGGGCGATGAAGGGCAGGAAGGGGCTGCTGGGGATGAGGATAAAGGCGATGAGGACGATGAGGATGAAGGGCAGGAAGGGGCTGCTGGGGATGAGGATAAAGGCGATGAGGACGATGAGGATGAAGGGCAGGAAGGGGCTGCTGGGGATGAGGATAAAGGCGATGAGGACGATGAGGATGAAGGGCAGGAAGGGGCTGCTGGGGATGAGGATAAAGGCGATGAGGACGATGAGGATGAAGGGCAGGAAGGGGCTGCTGGGGATGAGGATAAAGGCGATGAGGACGATGAGGATGAAGGGCAGGAAGGGGCTGCTGGGGATGAGGATAAAGGCGATGAAGATGAAGGGCAGGAAGGGGCTGCTGGGGATGAGGATAAAGGCGATGAGGGCGATGAGGATGAAGGGCAGGAAGGGGCTGCTGGGGATGAGGATAAAGGCGATGAGGACGATGAGGATGAAGGGCAGGAAGGGGCTGCTGGGGATGAGGATAAAGGCGATGAGGACGATGAGGATGAAGGGCAGGAAGGGGCTGCTGGGGATGAGGATAAAGGCGATGAGGATGAAGGGCAGGAAGGGGCTGCTGGGGATGAGGATAAAGGCGATGAGGATGAAGGGCAGGAAGGGGCTGCTGGGGATGAGGATAAAGGCGATGAGGGCGATGAAGGGCAGGAAGGGGCTCTGGGGGTCCCGCGGCGGGCCCTGCCCGCGGCCTCCCCCGCACGTCACTTCCGAGGCTGGAGACAAGATGGCGCCCGGACGGTGCCGGCGCTGAGGCCGCTCCGCCGCCAGCGGGGCCCGGGTGAGCGGGGCGCGCCGGGACGGGCCGGGCGCAGCCGGGACGGGCCGGGCGGGCGCGGGGCAGAGCCGGCGGCGCGGGGAGGGCGGCCCGCGCAGGCTGCCGCGGGTGCGGAGCCGCCCCGGCGTCCGCGGGGAGGCGGCGGCCGGGGGCGGGAGGGCAGCGGCGGCAGGTGCGCGACCTGTGCCCGCCGGGACGTGGGAGCGCCCCGGGGAGGGGAAGCGAGGATGGAGGATGCGAGGGAGGCCGGTTGGAGGAAGACACTTCATGACCTGGCGCGGCTTTTTCAATTTTTTAATCTTGAAAATGCTGCCTCGGCAGTGTCGGCTGGCTGCTGCCGCTGCCAGCCCGATGCTGAGAGAACTCTGCTCTTTCAAACTGTCTTCAGAAGTTCTGGCACTTCGCAGGCCCCAAAGCTCCTGCAGGTCACGTTCCGCCAAGTTGAGTGAGCAGGGCTTGAAGAAATTAACTCCAGAATTGGTTCCCTCACTGGAAATGTCCATCTGTGAATTATTCTTCTAAGTCGGAGAATAATTCATCGTGCAGTGGTACCATGGGGGAAAAATGTTTGGGGTGAGATGAAAAATATTCATGTAAGATGTTTAGAACAGCTCAAGAGATGTATCTTAAGTGCCTTTTTTTATTTGAAGGCAGAGCAGCCTGCAGAGCTGTGCTGATAACCATCTCATGGACAGGTAGCTGAAGCATTCAGTGAAGTTTCCAGTGGTTTCAAATTCATATGAAGCTGCAAAATTTCCGTTCTGAAGCAATAAAGAAAACTTTAAGTTGTTTTCAGCTGAGGAAGGAAGAGAAGGCGGTATGACTGCACCAGCTAAATGATCATTCAGTAGCAAGAGAACTATTCTTATTTCACATTTGAGTGAGCAGCAGTGGACAGCTCTAGAGAACAGCAGGGCTGCTTGTGCTTCTCATGCTGCCCCAGTTTGCTATTCCCAGGCTGTGCTCTGGACTTTGGGCATACGATTTGGATGCAAGCAAAGTCTTCTCCAGCTTATTCAAATATACTAAATAGATTAGGGTAACTGGAGATGTACAGCAGCACAGCATGCAATTATGTTCCTCACCAGGAACTGTAGGAACTGATTACAAGAAGTAATGTTTTCAAATTGAAAGAGGGGAAGTTTAGGTTAGATATATGGAAGAAATTGTTCCCCATGAGGGTGATGAGGCCCTGACACAGGGTGTCCAGAGAAGCTGTTGATGCCCCATGCCTGGAAGTGCCCAAGGCCAAGTTGGACAGGGCTTGGAGCAACCTGGGATAGTGGAAGCTGTCCCTGCCCATGGCAGGGGGTGGGACTGGATGAGCTTTAAGGTCTCTTTGAGCCCAAGCCATTCCATGATTCTGTTATTGTTGTCTTCTGACACTTACAACATTTCAGTAAAAATGATGGGCATGTTAAGAATTCAGGGCTGCTTTCCTTGGTGTAGAGATTTCCAGCTCTTCCAACTGCAGGAAAGCATAATGGTGAATCAGTGAGAGCATTGGCACTTTTCAGATGGAGATCTGTGTCACTGGTAGATGAGGGAGTGATGTTTAAGAAATAAAAGAACTTTTGGACTTGCAGAGACAGCAGTGAGAACCATGTGGAGGTACCTGTTGGTTTTCAAGGATATGGCTCCCAGGATTTGCTGGGACAGCAGTGCCTCCACAGTCCATAGCACAGACCATAAAAATAGTGGCACTTACAGCGGAACCCTAGTTGTGTTAATTAAAGGGCAAATCATCACTTTGGATAAAGTATCTTTGCTAGAAGTGCCAGGATAAGTATGGTGTTTGGAGATTCCTGAGTTGGTGCCTGTTTTATGGGAGTCCAAAGAACAACTTTCTACCAGCACAGCATGGAAGGTGGGGAAGAATGTTCAGGCACTTTTGTGCATTGGTATAACACATCCATTTCTTACTACTGAAAATTTGCTTGAGAATGGAAGAGAAGCAAAGCAGAAAGTATATAAATATATAAATAAATCTTTTTCTGTAACAACTAAAATGGCTCTGGAAGTCCATCCTGCAGTGCGGTGATGTCTCCATTCCACCGTTACACATAAAATCCTTGATCCTTAGGGATAAGCAAGTAATACAAACTGTATAAAAGGGAGATGCTGCTTACTGGGTGTCTCTCTGTTGGAAACTGAAATTCAAAGAGGTTTAGAGATGACCAGTAGTATATTCCTGCCTTGGCAAACCTGTGTAAAGTACTGTAATATCTTTGCTGTTCAACTTGTTCTCATGGAGAGGGCAGACATGATCCTGATACTTAACCCCTCAAATGACATAATTTCTTTTACCAATATGTTTTTTCTCCACTGAGAATAAGCTGAAAAAGATTTCTTCTTTGCCTCTGTATAAAACATGCTGTAGTCAAAAGTGGGAGGATGAGTCCTGTGTTGTAAAAAGAAATTACTGAAATTGTCTTTTTCACATAGAAATAAATCAGCAGTGTACTTACCTGAGAAAATTTTCGTTGGGTTTTACTGCATTTTTGAGTCAAATTAAAATGCACTCATATCTGAAGATTGGAGTGGAATTTCTGCATATTTGCACTTGTTAGAGACTTGTTATTTTCTGTTGACTTCTCTTGACTAGTTGCTGTTTAATTAATAAACTTGGGGTTTGTGTAGTGTTGGTGATTTCTTGGCTTATTATCTTGGTTACCTGAATAAGCCTTCCTGAGGTGTAGCAGTTTATTTGGTTATGTGGCAGTAAGCAAAGCCTTTTTTCTTACTGCACAATAGGTAATAGATTTTAGTGTTCAGAAAATTATTGTCTGCCTATTTTTTCTCTGCTCTTATTCAGGCAGCCTTGAGTAACTAAAAATGTCTTTGCATTTAAGTGCCTGTCCATAGAAACAGGATGCCCTACCACATGCATATTTTAAACTTTTAGAGTTAACATGAACTTTATGTTTTTAAATTGGCAAGCTTTAGTTCACCTAATTCACGGAAAATTCGTGGGTGAGAGTATTTCAGTATTGAAAACATGTAGCTGTCCTGATGTTTAAAAAATGGTCATGTGCTGCAGCTAGAAAGTAAAACAAAGCCAAGAGCTGTGCAGTATCCCAGCCTGAACCCCGGTCATTAGGAAAACAGGCCATGGAGACTTTCAAGTTGTTCCTGGTTCTCTAATGAACATGCTTTTACTGGAGCAGTGACGTAATGCATGTCCCATTTTCAGCTTCCAAAATAGGATTGATACTCTCATGCCTGGTTTTTCCTTCCTCTGAATTGGAAGCAGCATTCTCTTTCAAAATGCTTTTGGAATCTGGGATTTAAAAAACCCCCACATACAGAAATTATAAATATGGCTTATAAAACTAGAAGATAGTCTACTTAGTAAAACCTAGGAGTGCTTACTAGTCTGTTTCAGTCTGATTGAGTTGGAAAGGGATGATCTGCAATCCTGGTTTTGAATAAAATCACTTGCTTTTGTTCGCGGACTTTATTCCTAACAACATAGGTTTTCTAATGTAATACTTAAAATTCTGGAGCATAGATTCAGAAATAATGTCAAAGTACTTTTCGCTTTAAGGATTTTGTTTCAAAGACCTCAGTGTTTCCTTAAATACAGATGCCTTGTATATTCTTATATGAATAAATATAATTTGTTGGCTAAAACATAGCCTTTCAGAAAAATAATTTTTTCTGTGACTCTAAGATAAGACAATGCAGTAGGTCTCCTTTCTCTTCTTGGTTTCCCAGATGCTTTAATGTCTTAAGTATGTGTGTAGCATTTTTGTACTCATGAGATAGTAAGGAGTAGTTTAAAATCAATATGACTTGGCAATGTTTTCTGAAAATTAACTTTGAAAATTCAGGTTGCTGATGTGTGTCCTTCTTTTGGGATAGAACCTTTATTGTTCTTTTCTTAGGGCTGTCACTGAATGGTTGAAGTTCATTGTGATAAATGTTATTAATAATATCCAGGTCTTTAATAGATTAGGTTATGTTGCTGTTGAGTTTGGAGGAGAGGTTGGATGAAAATACTTGTTATGCGTATTTAATGGAGCTGCTGAGTAACTTTTTCAAAATACTAATGCAGTTGTTGACTAACTTTAAAACTGATTTAATGGGGCCATCATTGTGCCTTTAAAAGAGGACAGATTCCCCTGGTGACACATCAGAGTAGCATGGGGCTTTCTTTGGGGCTTTTCTGGGAAATCCTGTACAGGACCTGACTGTGTAGCTGGGAATCCATTAGTGCATGGAGTCAGAGCTTGTTCCTGCTTGCAGTGATGAGAGTAAAGACCTTGTTGGTACTCACTGGTTGTGCTGGGAGCTGATGTTTGGGCAGCAGTTGTAGAATTCGTTTCATATTTTCTTGAGTTTGTTGAACTTTGTGTACCAAAAGTTAAACGCCAAGTTTACTGTTACAGATAGTTCTGTTCTTACAATGTTTCCTTTTAGGTAAGAAGGAAACTAGTGGCTGCACACAAGACTGTACAGTATTAATTTTACTTGTTTTCCAATACAATTAATCTTGCTTTCCACATAGTTGAATTCACTGTTAACAAAATAAGTAATGTGGAAATGTGGAAGAGGGAAAAAAATACCAAACTGCAGGTATAAAATTTTAATACGAAGTGTGTATTTTAAATTAATAGCTTTAAAAATACTTCTTAAAGCTTTTGGTTTACTACAAATTTAATTTCTCACCTAATTCTGTTTTATGCTCAAGTGATTCCACTGGTAATTGGTAGTTGAAAGAATATAGAGTAGTGCAGTCTGTCAGGAATCTGCCTAAACTGTGTTGTATGGATGATTAACTACATCAGTTTGTTAGGGTGTGTTGTCATCTCCTAAGAAATACCATTGAGAGGTTGGGATACAACCCATTGTATAAAAGTTGAATGAAATATTTACAAAATTTGTAAAAATACCATTATTTTTGTTTCAGAAATTCTTTGTTAACTATTAGTTCTTAGCAAAGTATTTTTGAATTAGTATATGAAAAAGAAGAAAAGTGTATTTTTACCCCTCAAATGAAACAAAGTAAGAAGATTTTGTCTGCTTTTCAAATTTTTTGAGTAATTTGTTCAGTAACTGGGCTAAGAAAATTCAGCTTAGAGGAAATTTTCAGCTTGACAGAACTTTCCTTTAACTCTGCAGCCCATCACTTTATTGCTATTTACTTGTCTCAGATTCTACACATTTAGTGGGGATAGTGATGGTGTTCAGTGGTTTTTTTTTTTTTCTGTAAGAAAGTGCTTTAAATCCTTATTGTCTGTGTATATCTGGAGTTTTGGGCAAAGTGTGCAGTGTTGGAGATGACGTGTCAGAGGACTGTCAATCACCACTGTTTCCTAGACTCCTTTCCAGATTTGTGCTCAAAAGTGATCATGTGGACAGCTGAGCCTGTGGCATGGAGGGAATGATGATCTTTGCTGAGAGGGAGGAGAAAAGGTAGAAATAGGCAGGGGAGACAGTAACAACAAACTCATGCCAGCCACAGCCTGGTGCTCCTCAGGCTGTGCTCCTGTGTCCGCAAGACGTTCTGGCTTCTCTTGACTTTATGTGAGTAATTGTATAAAAATATTCTAACAGTGTATAAAACAGAGACATTTGATACTAAAAGTAAGTTTGGTTTCATACCAGGAAATTGCTTGATACCTCTCCTGCTACACAAATTATTTCATTTATAAAATGATGTTGCATTTGTCCCAATGAACAATGACTAAGATTGCTGGGTCTTTCCCTGATGTTCAGGCCTCAGCCTAAGAACAGATGTTTATGCTGACTCCAATACTGAAATCAGTTAGAAGTTAGTAATAATGCATTCCAGAAGGAATGCTTTTCTTTGGATGTGTACAAGCTGCTTGGATGGAGCTCCTTATCCCATAACTGGTCTTTGCTGGCAAACTTTAAATCCCTCGGAATCAGTTGCAAAACTGGAACTGAAATACAGATGTTCCAGCTCTTTGTTTAAATGCTCATATATTATGGAAACACTGGGACAAAAGGGTTAATTCTGGAAGAGGTGTATACAACAGAAATATCATTTCCAAGGACATTTTTCCTTTTCTTACGGATTTCTTAAGCAGGGTAGCATTTGAATGATGCTTGGCACTGTTGTCACTTTTGCACAGCATTAAGAATTCTTTCAGTGCAAAAATGAGAGGGATTATGTGAAATCTATTTGGAGCAGATTTTGCTTGAACTTATTTTAAATTAAGTGTTAGTACTTATGCAGAGTACTTAGTAAAAAAAATCAGTTGATCATTGTTATAGTAGGAAAACTAAAAACAGGGAAGAAATAGCAGTACTTGAATAAAGTGCTTTAAGTGAAGAGGGACCAGTTCACTCTCAAAAATGGGGGATGTTAATTTTTTGAAAATTCTGTATAACAATGGGTCTAAAAGTGTTTTGGGCCTAATTTGCAAAAAAGCTGTTTTGTATACATTAACAAAGAAAGGAAGTGAGTTGATCTTGACCCTTAGATATGGCATCATTCTGATTAGTTTTCCCTCAAGTTGTGAGTTTCCAAATTTGATGCCTACTTGAACTAGGAATTTTTGTCAGATACCTTTTGAAATCTCAGGCTTTTATTAAAAAGGAATGTAAAATGCATTAGTGTAATAAAATACCTCAACATAGTTCAATTTAAGGAATATTTTCCTGTTTCTCATATAGAAGAGTAGAGACTCAATACGTGCATTTTTTTAGTTTGAAAACCATGTAAGTCCTTCTGTAATGCTTTGATATAAAATTCTAAAGAGATCTGACTTCTAAAGTTCTTAAAAGTGTTCAATCTTGAGCAAACTAACTTACCTTAAAGAACAAATGAAACAATCTTACCTGAGCACATCTGTTACATCATCATTTAAAGTAGGAAAAAGATTAATGCTAGCTAATCTTGACATTATTCAGACACATTTGAGCAGTAATAACAAAACTGCAGCTTGGAGCAGATTTTTTTTCTAAAGCAAAATGCTCCTTTTTTACAGACAGTTTAGGAAGAGAAACCACGGCTCTGTATGTACTTTCAGTTCAATGTAAATGGGTACATAGGTACATATTACAATTGTCTGTTTTTCTTTTCAGGGTTCATGTAATCAAAGGAGTTTCTTTGTTGTGTGTATCTTTTCTGAACACATCAGGAATTCAAAATGAATCAGGTGAGTATAAATGAAAGACTTTGTCAAAATACGTAGAACAGTTAATTATTAATAAGAAAAGTAAATCATCCACCAAAAAATGTTCTTTAAAAACTTCGGTCTCATTAAATTTCATCATTATCCATGCTTGTGAGATGTCTGTTATTTCATGGATTCAAGGTTTTTGTGAATTCCCTTTAGCAGTGTGTAAGTTATTACTCCTGGCGCCTCTTCTAAGGACACTGCTGTAGAAAATTCTATTTCCTCCTGAACCTGTACGTAATAATTCAGTTCCTTAAAAAAGTGGCTTGAAAATTGAAGGCTTCCATTTTTTAAAATCCTTTTATAATCACATTCCTTTTTCTAATGTGCAGTAAACAATCTGCCACAAATTGATTAATTGGAAAATGCCACATTTTTCTGGAATCTCAAGTGTTTCTCCTGGAACCAAGTGGAAAGACTGGGAAAAGCACGTTTCCTTTGTGGAGCAGCACTCTGCTGTGTGGAGTCAGGAGTATCCTGACTGGAGGGTGTTGTTCTAATCAGCACCAATTGTGCAGCATTTTATTCTGCATTTGTTTATCCAAGTAGGAATTGTCCATCAGTTTGTCTGTCACACACAGTTGTGTTGCTTAGAGATACAGAAAAAGTACATGTTGCCTCAAATTTTTCTCACAAGTCCTCCTCTCTCTGGCTAATCTTACCAAGCCCCTTTGGCATGGGAATGTGATCATAGGATATCACAGTGCAGGAAAGCCATTTTTACTTTGCTGAAAACATCAGCCATGAACAGAAGCTTTATGAGTCAGAAACAACCACAGTACACAGTTGTATAAATGCTTTGTATACTTCAGTGCCTGTAGCTAATGTGTGCTTCTGTTATCCTTATTTGAACAGCAGCAGGCCTGAGTACAGTTAGCATTTGCTGAAGTTTGTTATCTGTGAGGTCATAGAGGTACATGCATAATTACAGGATGGAATGGGTTGTTGAGATATTTCCTGTTGCTTTTTTCCCTCTGATATAAAGTAAAATGTTATCAGTATATTTGTACATATTAAAAAGGTGAAAAGCAAAATATAATCTCTGTCAGAATGTTGAAATATGTATTATGAAAAAACATACTTGTATTATATCTATAGAGAAATATTAATTATATGTATAAAATAGAAATGGCATTTGTATTAACACGCTTTTAAGCATTAATAGTCTGTTCTGGGGAGCAAGGTTGACTGCTGCTTCAAAATTTCTATTGAGAATTGAAATTTTTTCACCTGTAAGGTTTGTTTTGGTGCACTCAGTGGCATGAAGCCAGCAGCCTATTGCTCTGTCTGCTTGAGAAATAATCCTGCCTTATTAGTCATTCCAATAAGCTTTGGATTCTGCTAAAACTCTGAAAACTGTGGATCCTAATCTGTAACTGTTACTATTGACTGCTTCCTTCCAATGTGTGTGTCCAGGTCCCCTTGTGTCCTCTCTGTTGTTGTGTTCCTGCACCCTGATTTGTTTCTAGAATTAAATCAGATTTCTGTGCTGTATCAAAAGTCTTCATCTTTCTTATGGGGACTGCTGATCTCATTTATGCTGTGCTGTGTGTCATCTTACAATTGAAGAGTGAGATTGCCCTTCCTCAGGGAGTTCTTACAACAGCTTAGGGTCCTCCTTGGCGTTTCTGGCTTTCACCTTTGGTTTCCAAAGCACATGGAGCCCATATGGCTTTAATTGTTGGCTGACCATTCAGAATAAGTGTGTATTTAGCATCAACCATGTGGTGTTTTTTCTTGCAGTGCCCTTGTCATTTCATTCACTGTTGACAAGTTGTAGTGCCAGGTCTGTATAAGAAATGTTTTTGCCTGATGCCAAACATCTTTCAAGTGGTTAATTCTCATATTTCTTTCATTCTGCTTGTCTCTGCTTTTGATGTGACTTTGATGACCATGAAACTAACTGGGCTGGTGTTGATTTGGTTTATTTAAAAGACTGTTAGTTTTGTGGTTTATCCCACAGAAGTCTTGAAATTGTGAAGGAAAACTTTTTCTTAAATTCTTTGATACGGCCTTCTTGTTGTAAGGAGAAGAAGGATTTAAAAAAACCCCATCTGTTGTTGGAGTTCATGTTTTAGGGTTTCTTGGAAGATTGCTGTCTCAGGATAGGCAGTCCTCTTTTGAAAGGAGATCTTCCTTTAATATGTAAGGAAGTTCGTCAGAATAGCTGAATAATTGATTTTAAAAACCCCAAACAAACATGGGGTTTGATTGGTATCATTATCTCAGACTGCATTAAGACAGAGTAGGAGGAATTTGGGTTCTACAGGGAAGACAGCATAGGCAGTTACTTAAAAACTGCTGAGGAATGCAGGAACAAAGGGCATCTGCACTTGTACTGAAACTTCCTCCCCTCATTCCTTCTGAATTTTTCAATGATTATTTCAAATATTTCCAACACATCTTGAATTTTCAAGCACACAGATTGTGACAAAGAGGGGTAGCCAGGTAAGGTGCCTGGACAAGGAGAGACCTGTCTGCTTTCCTGTGCTAGCTGGCACAACTACCCTTCCTCAAGTACCTCTTGTAACTTCTCTGCCATCTCCTGCCTCCTCCCCTCCCTCCCTCTTCAGTGACATCTTTTCCTTCATTTTCTCATTTATCCTAATCCTGTTTCCACCCTAACATGACAGTCACTGGCTGTCTGACATTCATTGCACTGTTCAGGATAGTTTCTTTCCTTTTCACTCTAATCTTTTATCACCTGTAAATATCTTGTTGCAGGTGCCTTTTCTACTCTGCCTAAATACTGTTTGTACCATTATAGACTAATCTGTGCTTTGTTCATGAGTAGAGTGGTATTGAAAGTGGTGTGAAAAAGTTGCTTAATGTGTTAAAAGGTACTGTCAGAGTGTCTGGACTCTGGATTTGATGCAAACAGGAAAAGATTGTTTCAGTTAAGGCACCACTTCAGCCCTCAAATGATCCTTTGGCATTGTCCTAAAGTCACTTCATACTGGTTGATTTAAATGCTAGAACGTAATTTTCTGATGAACTTCAGAGTAAGAAGCTTAAAAGTGAAATAAGCTTCAGGTGTTTTTGTATTCAAAATTGCAGCCTTGGAAGGAGTGGAAAATAACTGTGTTAAGGCTTCAGATAAAGGCAAAAGTTGGCTGTAGGACATGCACAAGAGCACTACCCTTATCAAGGGGTGAATTTTGTAAACAGAAAAATAAATTTAAGTGTGATTGTTAAGTCTTGGTAGAAAAGTGATTGAAATGCAGTATTTCTCTTTGGTAGACAGACATTGCTTGGGGACAAGTTGTGATCTGGAAGAAGTTTCAAGGAGCTACATCTAAATTGCAAATAAAAAGAGATTACACTGATTTGACTGAACTAAATTGTTTATTTTACTGTTTTGAATTTGATTGCTGGGTGTGAAGTGTATTGTTGTGTAAAGGCCATATCCAGTTTTTTAATCCTTGTGAAATCCATTAATGTGACAAGTGTTGGATGAGTCTGAGTGTTGTGTGCTCTGAATGTCCTGCTAATCTCTGATTATTATAATTCTGATTGTATACTACTCCATACAAATACACTTCTTAAATGGTAGAGCAGTTTGGGGATATTTACAGTTAAAAGTGTGACTATGAAGGAATATACCAGGAAAATCAAGGATGTATCACAGTGCTCTACACTTCTGTCTGAATCAGTTGAATCTTTTATGATAGGTTAAAATTTATTTGCAGGGTTGAGATTTGAGATTTTTAACTGCTCATCAAAACACCAAACCAAAACCAACACTCTCCAAAGAAACCAAACCCCCAAATGAAACCCAGCCAAAAAACCATCCTGCTTTTAGCTTGAAACTGGAAGTGGACCATTCTGAGAGCTGTCAGCCACCCTCTTCTATTTCTGTATATAACTTGTTAGAAACTACTGGGAAAAATAGGACTTGTTTCTCCCATGATGAAATCCTGGAGTAATGTACTGGGAAGATTTGTAGGTTTCTTTGATAGGCTGGGAAGAGCATGTTTCTTTTTCAGCTGAGACATGGCTTCTTGCATATCAGTTCAAGACAAACAGATGTCTGAAAATCAGGCTGCTTTCATCAGTATTTTTCCTTTTGGGTTGTTAGAAGAGCAAAATAAAGCTTTGCTCTGCTTTGAATAGACTTCAGCTATTCTAACTATTGAATAAGTATTTATCCCTGGTGTCTCCACTCTTGGATGGGAAGGGATTTCTGGCATTCTCTCCCTTCCATGGTTTCCAATTTGGGGGTCCTTCTCCCCTGCAAATAGCTCTCTGGGAGCTCTCTGTGCAGCTGTTAAGGTTTATGAAGGCAGCACTAGAATAACCTTGCTCTGACACCAGTTTTATAATTTTCCTCATTGTTGCAATTAAAACTGGCAGAAGACTTGTTCTTTTAACTTCACTCAGCAAATTTTCAAATGTAGCAAATATGATTGCCATAGCAGTACCCTGACAAAGACTGGGTGCTGAGGAGCAAGGGCTGAGAAGCTTTATTTGTTTTGCTTTAGAGAGGAAAAAAAAAAAAGAAATTTGATATATATATTTGATATTGCGTTTTAAAATATATTTCCAGTAACCTTTCAGTGTATTTCAAAAGTACTCACTAGAAAGTACTCTTGAATATTATTCAGTAGTTTATTACTCAGTATGTAAAAATTACTATTGTATCTCTGCTTTATGGTTATAGGTAAAAGCCAGAATAATTTCCAAAAAATTAAAGTTTATTTGGAAAAAATTCTCAGTTTAACCTCTTCCTAAAAATGGGTTCAGAGGTCAAGTATAACATCCTTAATATTAGAGTTGTTCCTGCCATTACCAGCAGTGTTTGTTCCTGACCAGAATGATTAGAGTTCCATATCAGAAGGCAGGGAGTTATTTTATGGCATGTGGTTCAATAAAGGCTTACATTTCACCATGCACAGTTAATTTGGAATGTGGACAGATTTTATAGGAACCTTTGCATTCCTGTAACTTTGAAATTCTGGTAATTTCTATCAGAAATAGTGTTTTGTTAATTCTAAGTGGGTAATAGGAAGCAGGTTATGTGAGTAGTAATAGTATGGATAATATTAATATTAGTAATAGTATGGATAATATCATAAGAATAATATCAAACCTTGGAGGCTCCATAAAATGGAACTAATCACTTACTGGACAGTAAATAATTTATTAGCTTTATATTGCCTATCAAACTTTAATATAGAAATATCTTAAAACTTCTTGTATTAATTATAAGCTGCTGGCTAAAGTTCTGAGCTGTTACTTGATGTAGGAAATACGAGTAACATTTATGATACTGAAATAATTACTATTAAAGCCCTTTTATTTGTTTTAAAAGCTGCTTTTAGCTTAATCTCTTTTGCATGTTGACATGCACATACTTCAGTCACCAGGAACTGTAGTGACAGGAGAAGGAGGAATGGCTTCATGCTGACAGAGAGTGGGTTTAGATTGGCTGTAGGAAGGGTTCGGGTGTGAGGGTGGTGAGCCACTGGCACAGGGTGCCCAGAGAGGCTGTGGAGCCCCCATCCCTGGAAGTGTCCCAGGCCAGGTTGGACACTGGGGCTTGGAGCAGCCTGGGATAGTGGAAGGTGTCCCTGTCTGTGGCAGGGGTGGCACTGGATGGCCTTTGGAGATGTCTTTGAGGGGCGTCCCCACTCCAGGGAGGAATCTCCACACACACTTTAAGAAGGTGACAGAAGACTGTTCAAAAGTGGGCCTTGGCTTTTCTGGGATGAAGTGTTGGACTGTCAACCAGGTGTCCCCAGGCAGCTGTGCCAGCTAAGCAGCTTTAGGCAGGTTATCAGTAGTATCCCTCTTCTGTTCCTTTATCAGGTGTTTTGGCAGCTCTGCCACATCTCCTCACCCTCGGGACGTTTAACTTTGGGATTGATGAGTCTGCCTGGTTTTAGCAGTATCCAACACCAAAAGCAGCATGACCCCATCCCCTCCATTCACCACCGATAGCTTTGCAAGTAGGGCATTGTCTTACCCTCTTCCAGGCAGAACATCCTGCTGTGGCAGAGTGGATGGTGTATCCCAAATGCAAGTTCTCCTGCCTGCATTGGAGTGATTAATTTACTGCAACACACTCATTTCAGTCGGCAGAGCAAGCGACTTTTCAGATTTTTTACTGTATGCACTTCTTGGAACTTTGAGATTGGTTTTCTCCTAAAGTTACTTTTTAGTCTTTCTCACAAGGGGCACTTTGTCACATAAGCCAAGATAAGAAACTTTTTTAGATTGGTTTTGGGGGAATGATTAGGTCGAGTATGCCTGGAAGTCATTCTTTGAAAAAGGGAAATAAATGATTGCTAATCTATGTGAAATTATCCTCAGTACGGTGAGTTTGGAAATTTTACTTTAATTGCAAGTCCAAAGGTTTTGAAGTTCATGTGAGTTGATCACCTGTTGTATTCTTGTTTTTGCCTATTAATGGTGGTTGGCTTTTTGACTTGTAGAACACAACTGACTCCCCTGTTGCTGTGGAGACCTTGGATGATGTTCCTGAGCACGTGCTTAGGGGCCTTCCTGAGGATGTGAGGCTCTTCCCATCTGCTGTTGACAAGACTCGGCTTGGTGAGTGCTACAGCTGTGAAAAGAGAATGAAGATTTTTACGGTAGCTCACATAAATTTGAGTTGCTGTGAAAGCCTGCTGCCCTCCTGTGCTGGCTAGAGATGATGTCTGGTGTATTTGAAATAATTCCTCTTGGGAAGAGTGGACAGCTCCCCAGTCCAAGACAGAGACATGTAATGATCTTAAGAATTTGAATTTTGAGTAGAAGATTTGCTTGGAATAACTTAGATTATTTTTAACTCTTGATACGTGTCTCCTCAGGTGTCTGGGCAACAAAGTCAATTTTGAAAGGCAAGAAGTTTGGACCATTTGTTGGTGACAAGAAAAAAAGATCTCAAGTTAAGAGCAATGTGTACATGTGGGAGGTAAGAAACAGCTTGTAAATGGAAGAATGTGCCTGTCACCAGGTCAATATTTTGTATTTAGCCTTTAATTTTCCAGATATTTTAGAAATAAACTTGATGTAAGGTAATTGCCATCTGTTACTGCCATTACTAACGGTTATTTATAGACACTTGGATGAACTATTTTGAATTGCAAAGCTTTAGAAACCATTGGCATTGTTTGAAATTGCTGTATTTCTTACATGCTGTGTGTGGATCACAGTTGCCCTTGAGAGTTTGCTGCTGATCTGTGCTTTGTTGGTTTGAACCCTGAGTGCAACTGAGTGCTGTCAACTGCTTATGGAATTAGGGAAATTAGGAGGATATGGAATCTCTTAAGGAAGCCACATCACTCCTCCTCATTTAGCTCTTTGAAGACCAGCTTTTGGAGTTTTTGTAAGAGTTCTCAAGTGTTGCAGTATTTCTTGTGCTGGGCTTGCCTTGAAGCAAGTGCTGTCTGGGCAGCTGAGCATCTCTGGAAGCTCCACTGCTAGTCAGGAGACCTTGGGTAATATGTAGATTTCAAAATATAAATGTCATTAACTGTAGCTGAATCCCATCTACAGTGTCTTTAAGGCAGTTCATAACCACTTCCAAAGATTTCTTCAGTCTTTCTGAAGACAAACACAGGACATGGTTTTAGCAAAGTGAATAGTCAGGGAGGGGAGGGGTGGGAGAACTGTGGCATGGAATGTTCTGGAACATGGATTTTTAGGCTAAAGACACTGATAATGGTCATCCATCCTTCTGTCCCCTTGCTTGCAAAAATGGAACTCCCTGCAGCACTAAAAACATGTACAGAGCTTAGAGTTAACCTCTATCAGAGGAATTGATCTAGCACATTCCCATAAATGCAAATTACACTTTAGAAAAGCAATACAGTTTTCAAGTATAATGTTTGTTGCATTGAGCTGATGCTATCACAAACTCCACTGCATAATGTATCTCCAGTTTTGATCTGTTACAGGAACTTTTGGTGAGATGGAATCAGTCAAGTAAATTATTGACCTTACAATCGTGTTTCTCAGTGCTGGGTGCTGAATGTTCATGCATAACATCTTGAAAGAGAAGCAGAGTTACCTGTCATCAGAAAATAGTGAAGATGTCAGTCCCCTTCATGCTTTACTGCAAATTGTCTGGAAATGTAAACCAGGAGTAGGTGTCAGCCTTTTCCCCAAGAACAGAAACCAAAGAATTTAACACAGCATCTTGGAACATGCAGAATTTTATTGTCATGGTCAGGTTCTTAAGGTGATCACAAGATTTCTGAAAGGTTAAAATGTTCTTTTATATCCTAAAAAGAGATTAAATATAAAGTATGCATTCCCATATCTTTTCAAACAAACCAAATGCTTTTAACTTCTATAGTTACTGTTTCCAATTCATCAGATGGTAAAAATAAAGCTCTGTGGCCTTCATATCTTAAAAAAAATCAATTTACTAAATGCAATATCTAGAGTATCATTTCAGGCTTGCCAAACCGAAAAGAAAGTGTAAAATGTTTTAAAGCCTTCAGAGAGGGCATTGCAGGCTATGAGTGGTTTTTTTTTCCAGTTTCTCTAAAAGATTGCAGAAGAGCAGCAACACTTTGCCAGTCCAGCCCTGGCTCTGCCATGCCCTTTGTGTTGTCTCTGGCCTTGGGTGGTAGTGAGTGCTTTGTGGAGGTGTGAAATGCATTGTTTTAGTGCTGCAGCATGGGAGGGTGGTAGAAATGCTGCAACCTTCTTCGAAAGATCTCCTTCAGAAGCCGCTCAGAGTTAGACCACCAGAGCCATTTCAAGTCCATGCACACACACACACACACACCACAGATAGCTCAGCAGAGGAAAGACAGGAAGGGTCTTTGTACGATGTATTCCAGTAAAGTTTTATTCCAAAGCATGCCAAAGGGATCAGAGACAAAGACAAAACCATGCGGTCTGCACAGGCTCAAGTATGGGGTCACTGACCAATGACCTGAGGACGCAGGGGCAGGCACAGGGCAGCAACCTGGAGGGGCAATGAGGGATGAGTAATTGGGGTGGGCAGGGTCAGTTGGCCAATGGGGGAAGCAATCTAATGTACACTGGCAGTGGTGCTGCAGAGCACCATGGGCTGAGTCCTCTCTACCAGCCTAGGTGAGGAAAACTCTGTGATTTATTCTTCCAAGGCTAGGCCCTGGGGATTTCCCTGAGGGGGAGGGATTCAGAGGATCCCACATTTTAGTGCCATGGTGTGAGCAGGTGTCCCTCTGTCTGCTGCCTCTCTCGCAGGTCTATTACCCCAACCTGGGCTGGATGTGTGTGGATGCCACCGACCCAGAGAAGGGCAACTGGCTGCGCTACATAAACTGGGCCCGCTCAGGGAAGGAGCAGAACCTCTTCCCTCTGGAAATCAACAGGACCATTTACTACAAGAGTTTAAAGGTATCACTGTCTGAACAGCTGCTACTTTGTTGTCTTTTATTATTAATACTTTTTATTCTGCTTTATTAAAAGATTTTTTTTTACTATTTATATGAAACAGAGTTTGAAACGTTTTATGAAACACATTTAAAACACTGCAAATGCTACTATGAAACATATTTAAAACACTGCAAATGCTACACATCATTGGTATAAACTCTTATCTGCCAATACAGTTGACATTAGATTTACTGGTAGATTTAACTACTGGATGTTTCAACTCTTAAGTCTATCTTGCTAGGTAATTTTCTGTAGCACCAAATTTGATACAAGCTAGAATGAAAAACAACAGAGTATAGGAAATAAATGTTTTTCTGTTTTTGTAGATACCAAGACTCCTTCTGCTGAGGATGTTTTTGCAGTAATCAGTTATTTTTATGGTCTCTGCATCGTTTGACAAAGTTTGGCTGTCAAGACACTTCTATGGGTAGCTCCATGCAACTATTTCTCATGGTTTTATACCATGTTGTTTTGTTCAGGGAGTGAGGGGAAGGCAGGGAAAAGAGTGTAATTCCTGGAGCATTTTATCTCCCAAATCAAGGAAAAAAATGATTTAACTATAATGGTGGAGTATTTTAGGTTAAGAATATTGTAGCTCTAAAGTATTTCTTGAATCCCTGATCAAGACCTCCTAGCAGTGACTATGTGTAGCTTAACTTAGTTTTTATTTAAAGCAGTTTTGGTTGTTTGGGGTATATGCAGTTTTAGTCTTGCACTATTGCTTTTCCTTTCATTTTCTTGTGAGGACAATATCTGTAAATAACTGGTATTTGCTTTAGCAAAGAGTGAGTTGATCCCGTGCAGTTTTGAAGTTTATGGGGCAGCACAGCAGTAGGTGAATTTTTTAGGTCACTCAAGCTAAATTGAAGAAATCTTCTAAACATTTTCTGAATTTTGTAATGGCATTCCTATAGAGGTTCACTATTGCCAGCCAGGCTACTGACTTCTCTGAAGTGTCTATTCACAGAGGCAGGCTCCCAGTACGACTCTGCAGCCAGCCTTGATTTCTCTAGACACTTTATCTAGGATTTCTTCTGCCTTTGCCCACAGTCCCACTAGCTCATAAATATAGGTGTGCTTTTGGAGTCACTCTGACATTTTAAATTTCTCCTTGAATCTTTTCTGCAAAAGTTTCAGTCCTGACAGAGAAGCATTCACCTTATTTAAAATATGTTTATTTGATGGATGATACTGCACTTCAGAAAATAACTGTACTGCTAAAAGAGACTGAGCACTGCTGACAGAATAACAAATACCTTGTCTCAGCACTGGAATATCCTTTTGTTCCTTTGACTCTTGTCTCTTGCAACTTGATGAATTTTATCCCAGTCACACCTTATTGCTAACTGAGACAACAGAAGGCATGTAATAAAGAACATCTTAAATGTCCTTATCTTTTGCATATAATGTTAGGATCTCTACACTGCCATTTCAAACCTGCTGTAAATTTACCAGCCCAGGTATGAACAGATGGTTCTTTCCTGATCTTTATCATAATTCATTAATTTAGGGGAGTTCCACTTGCTGACAAATAAACAGCACAGGTTTTATTTGCCCTCAAAGGAGAATCCAGGTGGCTTGTGTGTAATTTTGTTCTGCTTTACCTGGAAGCATTGAAAGTAAAGTCATGGGGTCTTATTCTTCCTGAGATTTCCTTTAGCTTTTTGTAGGTTTTTAATTTGTAAGTTAAACAGGCTGATTTCCAAGCCTCGTTGCTGAAATAGCAAAGTCCGAATTTGCTTGGTGCAGAACCTCCTCAGAGCTGTAGAGCTTTAACTTCCCAGTTCCCTGCTCTCAAAGAATAGTTACGGAATAGAATAGAACTTGTGGGTGAGCACAAGCAAATGTTTTTCTCTTCCATCTTCTCTTCATCTTTACTGAAGGGCTGAGGGTATTTGTAAGCTGCTTTGCACCTGCTTTCCCCAGGATGCCTGTGTGAGAGCTGTGATATTGCAAGGGAACAGCTTAAACTCATGATGCAGTTTCAGCTCTTCCTGCCTCTGCTCATGGCAGGAGCTTGCTCTGTAGTGTTATTCTGCACACAGGACAAAACTTGAATTCTAGAAAAAGTAAAATACAGTGAAAACTCAGTTTCAAAAAGTCTTCTGAAGAAGCTTGGCTGTGAAACTGTCCCTGATTAAAATGAAATTAATTTGCTTGTGGAAGACTGTTTTGCCAAACAGGTTTACAATACCTCAAGATCCTCCCTGTTACATAGGAGAGAGCAACATAATGTAGGGTGATAGAGTGTGAAAGATTCACTCAAGTAAGGGTCAGACTGTTCACTTGGGATATGTTTGGTGAGATGAGGCCACATCCAGGTGTAGAAGCACAATATCACAGTAAAATGTGGTGTCTGTGGTGAAAAATAGATACTCTGATGAGGTCAGGCAGGTAAATGCCTATCTCAGTCTGTGCAAGACACATTAGAGTGCTTGAACATGCACAATTAATAAAATTTTAGACAATCTGTTAGAACCTCTAAGGTTACTTAGGTTAATAACTTGTTAGGATATTACTCTTTAAAATAGCAAATTTTGAACTTACTGTAAGCCTTTTGAACAGAAAATACTCAGATTAAGGACAGTTAAATGCTGCATTTAAAACAAAAAACACAAAAAAGTGTGTGGGAATTATTAACCTAATGAGCCTTCCCAAAATTCATATCTTTTTTATCCAGGCTGTCCCAGTCTGACACTGCTGCACCAAGGATCTGTAGGGGATAGTTTGGAGGAGGTTAGGTTTTGGAGTTGTTACTAGAGGGTGTCATGAGAAGAGTGGAGGTACAAGTGGCACTTGCTCAGTGTAGTCCAGCTCTCATATTGCTGCTGAGGAAGCAGCTTTAATTGTCTGGTTTTGAAACTGCTGCTGCATCTCATTTTAGAAGTACAAGGTTAGAGGGCTTAATTTAGATTCTAGAGCAGTCACAGTAAAACTAAATTCATCAAGCTGAACGTTCGCTCCAGCCATGCAGCCAACAAATTACGTGTTCATTACCACCCTGTGTTTGCATTGCCTGAAACCTCATCCAGATCTTTGCTCTGGCTTTGTATATTTTTTAGATGATAAGGGGTTTTTTGCATCAGACAACTCTGCTGCATTCCTTGCTGCTCACCAGCTCCAAGGCCATGCAAATAACTTTGCCACTATTTATCCTATCAGGCCTCTGGAACTCAAGGAAGCCAAGCCATAGGTTTTGCTTATGTTATAACTTTCTCTTCCCTTAGTTGTTGGGATCTTGCACCTCTTGTTCTTCCAGTGTCTGGGAGTATGATGATAATTATCACCTTTATCATGTGCTATGAGACCCACTAAAAAATGGGCTGTAGAAGAAAGAAATCCTAATTTTCTTCTTGATAGAAAATTCCCCTTTGGCTTCAGACTGGAAATAATAGTCTGAGCAACCCTTTGCTCTGATGTAAGGACTGAAAATAGGATCTGGTCTCCACCAGCCCCGTGTTCATTAAGCCCTGAAAGAGGGGAATTGAAGTTAAGGCATTTAAATTTTTCTTGGTTTTGGGTAAAATGCTTCAGGAAATGGAGAAACAATGAGGAAGATTTAAAAAGTAAGTTAAAATCTTCAGTCTTCCAACTTGGGCACTTACTAGTTTGAGTCTGATATTTTAAGGAGCGTGTGAAATGAACTGATCAATAGTTTCTTTTGTTGGCAGTGCTGGGAGTATGAGTAGCATTTGCAGTGATGCCCATTTGACTAATTTAGTCTGTGATTTTTTAAAAATTTGATTAAGAAGAGTAGAAATAATCAGTTTGGAATGGTAAACAAACCTTTGATTTTTATGGTGAAGTGGATTTACTGAACATGTTGTAATTATCTGTATTCCTATTAACCCACTGTGACAGTCTTTTCCTGGATTTTTAGAATTTCTTCCAGACTCCAGCTGTAGTGGCTGCCTGACCAGTAACTTTTATTATAATTAATTAATGTTATTTAATTCTTTGTATAAGGTAGCTATGTTTGTCCCAACATGACTGCTCTCTGGAAAGAATTAACAGTGAATATCCAGAGAAGCAAGCACTGGGATTTAAATCAGTGTCACTATTTGAGGCAAACCACAGTTTGGGACATTACAGCTGGAAGGTTCATGCCAAAAATAATAATAATAACAACAACAACTGTGTATGAATTATTGATACAAGCCCTATATTAATAATTAACTTTTTTTCTGATTTTGACTTTTTTGGTGATTTTTTTCTAGTATTTTTTATTTTTTGCCATTTTTAGGGGTTATCTTTTATTTTGGTCTTTTTCTGGTCTTTGCTTGGTCTTTTCTTGTCACTTCTGTGGGGCTTTTCTGTGTTTTCTTGAGAATTTTTGGGGAGTGATTTTTTAAATGATGTTTTGTGTTCTGCAGGTTGTGTTACAGTCTGTGAGGAGGTTTTGGGGTTGGTTTTGGGGGAGTTTTGGGGTGTTTTTGGGTGTTTTGGTGCTTTTCTGTGTTTGTGTGTGTGTGTGTTACAGTCCATGAGGTGTTGGGGTTGTTTTGGGGTGTTTTTGGGGGTGTTTTTGGGGGTTGTTTGGGGTGTTTCAGTGCTGTTCTGTGTGTATGTTACAGTCTGTTAGGAGGTTTTTGGGTGTTTTGGAGCTGTTCTCTGTGTGTGTGTGTGTGTGTGTGTTACAGACCATGAGGAGGTTTTGGGGTGTTTTTGTGGTGGTTTTTGGCTGTTTTAGTGGTGGTTATTGGGTTGTTTTTGGGTGGTTTTTGGGTTGTTTAGGGTTGTTTAGGGTTGTTTAGGGTTGTTTTTCGGGTTGTTTTTTGGGTTGTTTTTGGGTTGTTTTCTGGGTTGTTTTCTGGGTTGTTTCAGGGGTGTTTTGGGGTGATTTTGGGGGTGTTTTTGGGTGTTTCAGTGCTGTTCTGTGTGTATGTTACAGTCTGTGAGGAGGTTTTTGGGGTGTTTCTGGGTGTTTTGGAGCTGTTCTCTGTGTGTGTGTGTGTGTGTTACAGACCATGAGGAGGTTTTGGGGTGTTTTTGTGGTGGATTTTGGGTGTTTTTGGGTGGTTTTTGGGTGGTTTTTGGGTTGCTTTGGGTTGTTTTTTGGGTTGTTTTTTGGGTTGTTTTGGGTTGTTTTTGGGTTGTTTTCTGGGTTGTTTTGGGGTGTTTTTGGGGGTGGTTTTGGGTGTTTCAGTGCTGTTCTGTGTGTATGTTACAGTCTGTGAGGAGGTTTTTAGGGTGTTTTTGGGTGTTTTGGAGCTGTTCTCTCTGTGTGTGTGTGTGTGTGTGTGTGTTACAGACCATGAGGAGGTTTTGTGGTGGTTTTAGTGGTGGTTTTTGGGTTGTTTTGGGTTGTTTTGGGGTTGTTTTTCGGGTTGTTTTCTGGGTTGTTTCGGGGGTGTTTTGGGGTGTTTTTGGGGATGTTTTTGGGTGTTTCAGTGCTGTTCTGTGTGTATGTTACAGTCTGTGAGGAGGTTTTTGGGGTGTTTCTGGGTGTTTTGGAGCTGTTCTCTGTGTGTAAGTGTGTGTGTGTGTGTTACAGACCATGAGGAGGTTTTGGGGTGGTTTTTGGGTGGTTTTTGGGTTGTTTTTGGGTTGTTTTTGGGTTGTTTTCTGGGTTGTTTCGGGGGTGTTTTGGGGTGTTTTTGGGGGTGGTTTTGGGTGTTTCAGTGCTGTTCTGTGTGTATGTTACAGTCTGTGAGGAGGTTTTTGGGGTGTTTCTGGGTGTTTTGGAGCTGTTCTCTGTGTGTAAGTGTGTGTGTGTGTGTTACAGACCATGAGGAGGTTTTGGGGTGGTTTTTGGGTGGTTTTTGGGTTGTTTTTGGGTGGTTTTTGGGTTATTTTTGGGTGGTTTTTGGGTTGTTTTGGGTTGTTTTTCGGGTTGTTTTTTGGGTTGTTTTTGGGTTGTTTTCTGGGTTGTTTTCTGGGTTGTTTCGGGGGTGTTTTGGGGTGTTTTTGGGGGTGGTTTTGGGTGTTTCAGTGCTGTTCTGTGTGTATGTTACAGTCTGTGAGGAGGTTTTTGGGGTGTTTTTGGGTGTTTTGGTGCTGTTCTCTGTGTGTGTGTGTGTGTGTGTGTTACAGACCATGAGGAGGTTTTGGGGTGTTTTTGTGGTGGTTTTTGGGTGTTTTTGGGTGGTTTTTGGGTTGTTTTTGGGTTGTTTTTGGGTTGTTTTCTGGGTTGTTTCGGGGGTGTTTTGGGGTGTTTTTGGGGGTGGTTTTGGGTGTTTCAGTGCTGTTCTGTGTGTATGTTACAGACTGTGAGGAGGTTTTTGGGGTGTTTTTGGGTGTTTTGGAGCTGTTTTCTGTGTGTAAGTGTGTGTGTGTGTGTTACAGACCATGAGGAGGTTTTGGGGTGGTTTTTGGGTGGTTTTTGGGTTGTTTTGGGTTGTTTTGGGTTGTTTTGGGGTTGTTTTCTGGGTTGTTTCGGGGGTGTTTTGGGGTGTTTTTGGGGGTGTTTTTGGGTGTTTCATTGCTGTTCTGTGTGTATGTTACAGTCTGTGAGGAGGTTTTTGGGGTGTTTCTGGGTGTTTTGGAGCTGTTCTCTGTGTGTAAGTGTGTGTGTGTGTGTTACAGACCATGAGGAGGTTTTGGGGTGGTTTTTGGGTTGTTTTTGGGTTGTTTTTCGGGTTGTATTTTGGGTTGGTTTTGGGTTGTTTTCTGGGTTGTTTTCTGGGTTGTTTCAGGGGTGTTTTGGGGTGATTTTGGGGGTGTTTTTGGGTGTTTCAGTGCTGTTCTGTGTGTATGTTCCAGTCTGTGAGGAGGTTTTTGGGGTGTTTCTGGGTGTTTTGGAGCTGTTCTCTGTGTGTGTATGTGTGTGTGTTACAGACCATGAGGAGGTTTTGGGGTGTTTTTGTGGTGGATTTTGGGTGTTTTTGGGTGGTTTTTGGGTTGTTTTTGGGTGGTTTTTGGGTTGTTTTGGGTTGTTTTTCGGGTTGTTTTTTGGGTTGTTTTTGGGTTGTTTTCTGGGTTGTTTCAGGGGTGTTTTGGGGTGTTTTTGGGGGTGGTTTTGGGTGTTTCAGTGCTGTTCTGTGTGTATGTTACAGTCTGTGAGGAGGTTTTTGGGGTGTTTTTGGGTGTTTTGGAGCTGTTCTCTGTGTGTGTGTGTGTGTGTTACAGACCATGAGGAGGTTTTGGGGTGTTTTTGTGGTGGTTTTTGGGTTGTTTTTGGGTTGTTTTTGGGTTGTTTCGGGGGTGTTTTGGGGTGATTTTGGTGGTGGTTTTGGGTGTTTCAGTGCTGTTCTATGTGTAAGTTACAGTCTGTGAGGAGGTGTTTGGGGTGTTTTGGGGTTGTTTCTGGGGTTGTGTTGGAGTTGTTTTGGGGGTGTTTTGTGTTGTTTTTGGGGTTGTTTTGTGTCGGTTGTGGGGTTGTTTTGTGTCGTTTTTGGGGTTGTTTTTGATTGTATTTGGGTTGTTTTGTGTCGTTTTTGGGGTTGTTTTGTGTCGTTTTTGGGGTTGTTTTGTGTCGGTTGTGGGGTTGTTTTGTGTCGTTTTTGGGGTTGTTTTGTGTCGTTTTGGGGGTTGTTTTGTGTCGGTTGTGGGGTTGTTTTGTGTCGGTTGTGGGGTTGTTTTGTTTCGGTTGTGGGGTTGTTTTGTGTCGGTTTTGGGGTTGTTTTGTGTCGATTTTGGGGTTGTTTTGTGTTGTTTTTGGGGTTGTTTTTGATTGTATTTGGGTTGTTTTGTGTCGTTTTTGGGGTTGTTTTGTGTCGTTTTTGGGGTTGTTTTGTGTCGTTTTTGGGGTTGTTTTGTGTCGTTTTTGGGGTTGTTTTGTGTTGTTGTGGGGTTGTTTTGTGTCGTTTTTGGGGTTGTTTTGTGTCGGTTGTGGGGTTGTTTTGTGTCGTTTTTGGGGTTGTTTTTGATTGTATTTGGGTTGTTTTGTGTCGTTTTTGGGGTTGTTTTGTGTCGTTTTTGGGGTTGTTTTGTGTCGTTTTTGGGGTTGTTTTGTGTCGTTTTTGGGGTTGTTTTGTGTCGGTTTTGGGGTTGTTTTGTGTCGGTTTTGGGGTTGTTTTTGATTGTATTTGGGTTGTTTTGTGTCGTTTTTGGGGTTGTTTTGTGTAGGTTGTGGGGTTGTTTTGTGTTGTTTTTGGGGTTGTTTTGTGTTGTTGTGGGGTTGTTTTGTGTCGTTTTTGGGGCTGTTTTGTGTCCTTTTGGGGGTTGTTTTGTGTCGTTTTTGGGGTTGTTTTGTGTCGGTTTGTGGGGTTGTTTTGTGTCGGTTGTGGGGTTGTTTTTGATTGTATTTGGGTTGTTTTGTGTCGTTTTTGGGGTTGTTTTGTGTCGGTTGTGGGGTTGTTTTGTGTCGGTTGTGGGGTTGTTTTGTGTCGTTTTTGTGTTGTTTGTGGGGTGTTTTGTGGTTGTTTTTGATTGTATTTGGGTTGTTTTGTGTCGGTTTTTGGGGTTGTTTTGTGTCGGTTGTGGGGTTGTTTTGTGTCGGTTGTGGGGTTGTTTTGTGTCGTTTTTGGGGTTGTTTTGTGTGGTTGTGGGGTTGTTTTGTGTCGTTTTTGTGTTGTTTGTGGGGTGTTTTGTGGTTGTTTTTGATTGTATTTGGGTTGTTTTGTGTCGGTTTTTGGGGTTGTTTTGTTTCGGTTGTGGGGTTGTTTTGTGTCGGTTGTGGGGTTGTTTTGTGTCGTTTTTGGGGTTGTTTTGTGTGGTTGTGGGGTTGTTTTGTGTCGTTTTTGTGTTGTTTGTGGGGTGTTTTGTGGTTGTTTTTGATTGTATTTGGGTTGTTTTGTGTCGGTTTTTGGGGTTGTTTTGTGTCGGTTGTGGGGTTGTTTTGTGTCGGTTGTGGGGTTGTTTTGTGTCGTTTTTGGGGTTGTTTTGTGTGGTTGTGGGGTTGTTTTGTGTCGTTTTTGTGTTGTTTGTGGGGTGTTTTGTGGTTGTTTTTGATTGTATTTGGGTTGTTTTGTGTCGGTTTGTGGGGTTGTTTTGTGTCGGTTGTGGGGTTGTTTTGTGTCGGTTGTGGGGTTGTTTTGTGTCATTTTTGGGGTTGTTTTGTGTCGGTTGTGGGGTTGTTTTGTGTCGTTTTTGGGGTTGTTTTGTGTTGTTGTGGGGTTGTTTTGTGTCGTTTTTGGGGCTGTTTTGTGTCCTTTTGGGGGTTGTTTTGTGTCGGTTTTTGGGGTTGTTTTGTGTCGGTTGTGGGGTTGTTTTGTGTCGGTTGTGGGGTTGTTTTGTGTCGGTTGTGGGGTTGTTTTGTGTCGTTGTTGTGTTGTTTGTGGGGTGTTTTGGGGTCTTTCGGCGCCGCTCCGTGCGTGCTCGGGGGCGGGGCGGGGCGCTCGGCGCTGTGCCCTCCGCCCGCCAGGGGGCGCGCGGGGCGGCGCCCTCGAGGCTCGGCGGGAGCAGCGCCGTGGGCGCCGCCGCGGCCGCTCCCCGCCCCGCCAACAACGCGCGCGCTGATTGGCCGCGCGCCCTGTGTTGTGTCCCGGCAGCCAATCGCGGCGGGAGAGGAGCTGTTGGTGTGGTACAATGGCGAGGACGACCCGGCGATAGCGGCCGCGATCGAGGAGGAGCGAGCGAGCGCCCGCAGCCGCCGGCACTCCCCGAAGGCCCGCAGAGGTACGGACCGCACCGGCCCCGCCGCCGCCGGCGCGCGGGGCAGCCCGGCCTGCGGCCGCCGTGACCTTCCGCAGCCCGAGAGAGGAGGGAGGGGAGGCCCTGGCCCGGCCCGGCCGGGCCGGCGGCGCCGCGGGCGGAACGTGGAAGTTGTGGCTGGAAAAGTTGGGAGAGGCGGCGGGAGCGGCGCGGGCCGGGGGAATGTCCCGCTCCGCCGGCGGAACACGCGGGGCCGCGGCAGCCGCAGCGATCCCGCGTGGGGCGGGGGCCGAGCCCCGAGCCCGCCGCAGCCCCGATCCCTCCTTGGGAACGGCAGCGGAGTCCGGGGCGGTCGCGATCCCTCCTTGGGAGAGCGCGTTGAGCTCGGGGCCGCCCCGATCCCTCCGTGGGAAGCGGGAGCTGAGCTCGGGGCCCTCGCGATCCCTCCCTGGGAGGAGGAGGCTGAGCCCACGGCCGTCGCAATCGCTCCTTGGGAAGCGGGAGCGGAGCCCGGGCCGCCGCGATCCCGCTGTGGAGAACGGGGAGCCGAGCCCGGGGCCGGATCCTTTGGGAAGGGGAGGCTGAGCCCGGGCCTGGGGGTACGTCAGTGGAGCCAAATGAAGAATTCCGGTCCTGTTCTTTCCCTGCGGATTTTAATTTCTTGTTGTTTCTAGGCCGATTTTGCTGGTTATGGAATTTCGCAGGCGGTGGGAATGGCTGCTCCTGGCTGACTTCGGCCGAGGAGGGAGGGTGGGACAGTTTCGGGTGGTATAAATGCGAATATGTATGTCAGACCAGACAGCCATTATTTTTTCCATTACTAATTCAGCGGCAGGGTTTTTTAGAGTGCGTGTGCCTCCACGCGTGGCCTTATATAACTGACATTTTGACTAACGTTTTAGGCCAAAATCACAACAAAGCCTTTAGTTACAGGGACTAGCTATAAAAAGGGAAATATTCACAGTTGCAGCACAGATGTATCAATTCCTCTGGCATGGGAGTATGTACGTTTTGGTATTCTCTGGAGGCTACAAATGAACCGAAGAAAGATAATATTTTAAGAAGCATCATTATAATTTTTTAAACTTAAAATGTAGGGCCTGATCTTACAGGTAGTGCAGTTGACTGGAACTCAGTCTGGAAACATATTGAAAACAGTTATTGTGTGAGTTTTTTATTTGAGATTCAGGAGGGGGGACTGTAGTGCAACACAGTTATTTTGAATAGTATTTCATAGGTTAAGCAAATACAGACTGAAATTCAAGCACTGAGTTTTATTTTATGATGAATAAGCATATTTAGCACATATGTAAGCAGCACTTGGTAAATTACAGGCTGTATTATGTTTTTTTCCTAAATCTGCATTATCTTAGCACGTGGAATTTGTGTGCCTGTGATTTACTGGAAAGGCTAGAAAAACAACCTACAAGAATTTGATTATATGATAAATGAGAAAAGCCAGACAGAATAATTTCTGAGGTAATTTTTCATGGCATAGAAGTTTGATTTGCATTCATGAAGTTATAGGTAAATATACCAGTAAACTAATTTGGTTTCTGGCTTTTGATTTTGTGCTCTTTTGTAGGTATCGTGTTTTAACTGTTATGGATTTTACAGATTTCATAATTAGGAAGAGTAAATCTTCTCCCCCTTTTTGTAAACACAAGCTACTTACCAAGGCTCACAATTATTTAATAAAAAGCAAACCAGCAAAAACCAACTCCAAGCACAATATTCATGAAGCATTTGAGAATAACCAAGAATAATCTGTTTATGTAGCTATACCCTTGTCCCATGAAGCAGAAAGACCAAATTCCTAGCATTTAGTTGATTGAATTGTTAGATTAAAGTTTCGGCTGTAAAATGATAAGGCAATTCATTGGATATTTTAAAATTTTATAGTTATTTTTCACAGGTTTTATCGGATTTTTTTTTTACTCTGCCTTTACTCTCAGTTATTTTAGTGTTTGTAGTAACATCTGCTAATACTTGCAATTCACAGCAATCTTTTTTCAAGAAATATACACTTTTTTTCCCTGCAGATTTGGTAGCAGTAGCTGCAGTGAGGATTCCAGAATGGTTTCTACTAATATCCCTGCCCTTGTATATTCAGCTCTATCCTTGGATGGGGAAGCCTCTTAATCCTAGACTTGAGGGATTTGAGGAAATAAAGGAAATTATGATGAACATAATTGAAAAGTAATTAATTTAAAAATAAATAGTTCTAATTATATGATAGAGATGGGAGGAGAAAAAATTTTTTTTTTGGGAGTCAGTTTAAGGTAATATTTGAATTAAATAGCAATTTAAGAAACTTGCTAGAGACGAGCTCCTCCAGAGACTTGTGAAATTTGAATTCATTTGTGACCTAAAAAGATGAATGAATATTTAAAATTTTACTTTTTAGCACTGAAACACCCAAAACCACCCCAATTTTATTTTGGCCTATGTTGCACACTGTTGTCTTACATATTGAGAAGGAAATATAACCAAGTAAGAATTGCTAAATTCCAACAACTGTGAATGAGTGTGTCCTTTAGGAACACATTTTCCAGAAAAGTAAAGTGACACTTTAATACCTTAGGAATGACTGGACAAGACATTATTTGAGAGGTGTACTGTGATTTAGTGATACTGACCATGTAGTTATTAGATAAAACTCCTAATTATTCTATATTCAGTAAAACAGATAATCCTTTTGATTTTTAATGCATCTTAGGTCTTATGCTTGAACAGCTCAGATATTCATCATTTGACAAATAACCTTGTTCCTGCCATCTGTGTAGTGAACCCTTGACAGAAGAGGTGACCATTGCACAGGTGTTTAAAGTGGGCTGTCCTAGCCAGTCAGTGAGGCTTTCACAGCTGTAACATGTTCATGTTGCAGGAGGAACCCTCTCTCTGCAGGAATGACAGCCTCCTCTGTGCTGTGAGTCAGGCTGAGGTACAGGAGAGGCAGAGCAGACTGTGAGGTGTGGGTGAGCCAGGAGCTGCCCAGGCCGGGCACACACGAGCTCCACACGGAACTGCTCGCCCTGACCTTGAGCTGCCCTTCTGCCAGTGATCCCTGACACAAGGGCCCATAATCTCCTTTAGAGTGGATCTAGAGTGGCACCTGGCATTTCCTCCAGCTCCCCATCTCCCTGCTGCATATTTTTAGTTTTGTGCTCTGCATTCAAACTGCTTTGTAGTCCCCAGGTTTTGTGTTTGATGGCTCCTGCCTGGCTTGGCTGTAGCTTTTCTTAGCTGGAATAAATCTTCTACACCTTCCTTCTACCATGCCCAGCAGCTCAGGAATGCTGGAGGAAAAAGGCAGATATTGCATTTGTTTTCATACATTGGAACAATGTGATGTTCCTAAGGTGCATTTACGATATAGAAAGAAATTCAGTAGGATAACAAGGTATTGAGAGGGATGGAAATGCAACCCCTTAAAAGAGAAAATCTGGTGAACTTGAACTGGGTATCATCACAGATTTTTATCAGAGCCAAGCTGTTAGTGCTGCCCTAACTACACAGTTCAGAGCCAGCAGCTGCCAGTGCATGGCCACCAATAGCTGAGATTAGGTTTTTTTGTTTCTTTTGCATTTTCTGAAATACCTTTTTTTTTTTTTGTTGTTATATGTTTATCATTGTTTCTCCCAGGTTGTAGTTAATGTGCTGCCTGCCAAGCTCATAGGGAAATTTACTCAATAAAATGCATTAGCACAAGATCTTTCATCAATTCTCCTTCTAAGGAAATTAAAAAGAGAACAGCTTGGGTTCACTTTGCAAGTTGGGTTCATGTGTCCTTGTAAGAAGTAGTGTGGATTTTTTATTGTGTCATCCAGGTGTTTCTTCCTTTTCATATGACAGGAATAATCTGTAGCAATGAGTGGTAACATCAACAGAGTGTTTCCTTCAGAAAGAGCACATTAAGCCTCTGGCTTCAGACTCAGTCTTTCTGAAAAAAAAAGTAACTTTTCAGTAACTAAAGTATTTTTCTTTTAAAGAAAGGATGGTCATTCAATAGATGGTCATACATAAAGATATTCAATGTTTGTATCAGGCTGTAATCTGCTTTAAGGTGCTGCATAAGGCTCCAAAGTGTGATCAAACAAGGCTAAAATCTCATTTTTGCAGTGGATTATGTGGCAGATCAAAAATCTGGTTCTGAAGGAAGAAAGATACTGATGTTACTCAGGATGAAAGCTTGTCTTGCCACATGCTTGAGAGTAATACCTCTAAAATAGCCTTTTTTGGGAGAGAAGAGGACAGTGTTTCTTTTTCCTGTGCTTGTTTCTGTCTCTGGAGGTGCTCGGGCCCTCGCCGTGTTCCCCTCGTGTCCGGCGGGCCCGCGGCTCCTCAGCCAGGGCTGTGGGAGCTGCACTGGGGCCGTCAGGCTCTCAACGGAGGGGAGAAGTCTTCAATTTCATTTTTCCAGAAGCATATGCTGCATTGTGCAGCTGGAGTGGGTTGTGAAACCAAATGACCTCTCAGCCACAGTTGTGTCAAGTCCTGAAATATTTTGCTATTGTAGTGCAGGCAAAGCACCTGCATCAGGGTCACCTGTGTCGTGGACAGCCCCTGGTGATTGTTCAGTGTGGTTTTAAAATCTCAAACCATTGCTAATAAATCTTTTAAAGCTTTGTTACCTTAAATGGTTCTATTACAGATGTTGCTGCTTCCCACAGTTCTTACTGGGCTTCAGGCAGAACATTAACTATAGGGGTACTTGTAATAACTGACACTGACCCAGAGGCAGTGTGAGAGGAAGGTGGGTGAATTAAGAATCAGTTATTGGCTGTTAGAAATAATTATTGTGCCTTGGTTTATATCAGGCTGAATGCAAAATGCAACTTCAGGCTTCTGCTTCCCACATGTAAATAAACTGTCATCCTAAAAGTTACAGTGTTTTTTCTCTTGTCTGAAAGTGTGACTGTTGCTGGAACAGTGTCAAATTGCTGCTGGGGAACACAAACACCTAGGGATGAAATAAGCAGGTTAAATTCTGTGATAGTAGAAATCCTTGCAGTTTTTATTTTTTTTGTTAATAATTTCTTAGGCATTTTCAAGTAGTTCCAAATAATTAGTTGTACGTGAGAGTGCTGTAAATATGCATCCTGTTTATAAAAGGTAGGCCTTGGATTGCCATCTGGATGTCATCCCAAATGGAAATCATGGTCAAATGATGCTGTGATTGTCTGGTTTTTAAGTTCCACAAATGTATTAGGTTTGTACTTTTACTAAGTTTAAAAGTTTGTTTCCAACCATAAAAGAGCTTGCGAGAAAAATGATTGTGTTTGAGTTGGAATGTAGCTTGTAGAGGGATGTGCAAGCTGTACATTTGTAGCAAGGATATCATGAAATGATACTGTTATCTAAGCTCTATTTCCAGTAAATTTAATGAAAAACTCAGGAGCTCAAGGCTTCAAAATTTCCCAACCAATGACTGGTAAAAGAAAAGGGAGGAAGGAAGAAGTCATCGAGATCATCTGGAGCAAAGTCTTAAAATGGAATTTACTTTGATTTCTCCAAATCACATTGATTTGCAATAAGGTTTTTTTGTACAACTCCAGTTCAGAAGCAGCATTTGGGGTGCCAGGGGACCATAACTCTTATAGAAGCATCTGTCTGGAGAGTAACTCATACATTTGAGGTCTTCTAAGCAGTGCAAGTTTTCTTTTAACCCCCATAAATGGGGGCCTTTGAAAGGGAGACTTGTATTACTTTAAATTCCCATCCTCACCTCTCCAGCAGTGCCCCCAGTTCCTAGGACAGCTGCTCTGTGCTTTCAGAACAGCCAAGTGTAATTGGTATCACTCATTCCAGCCTTGCTCCTGCCTATGGATTTAAGAATGGGAGAAAGTAAGCCTTCATTTCAGGAATTAAAAAGTAATTACCTGTATTTAAGAAAATTTAAAAATTCAGCACTGAATTGTCTGTGTTGGTGCCTTAAACTCTGTGTTTCTAAGTATAAATTTTTGGAAGTACTACAAGCACCTTGCACACACTGTTACTTTATCTCTGTGGGGTTTTTGTCTTTGACTTAAAATAACAATCTGGCCTTCATGGTTGTTACAAGTTGTATTTCTAGCTACTTAGTTGTGCTTAAAGCAGATGTATGTAGTTACCTAACAGAATAAAAATTCTTGGGTTGTTTGGTAACTCGGATTCTAAAGCGTTCTGTGTTTTTTCATACTTTTGCATTTTTAGTCACACTTCCTTAGACTGCTTTTCTCAAGTTAAAAAAGTAAAATATATCTAGACCACAGTTGTGGCATTTCCCAGCAAATTTGCTGATGCTATCTTCATTTACATAATCCACGGTGGGAAGTGAAATAAGGCACCAGGCAGCTTTCTATTATTAATCAGTTTTTCTTTCAGATGATCAGGATTGGCTTTGAAGCAAGGAGTGACCTGGAAGAAAAGCTGATTGATATTTCACTGCTATTAAAAAAAAAATAATCCACTACATTTGGAAGTTATTCTCCTCCTTTCTTAGTAAATCCTGTTTTGATTTTCCTGAAAATAAGTTAAGTTACTCAGTTGCTATTGAAATACCGGTTTCCTTGTAGAAATATTTATTGTATTGGGATTTTCCAAGACTTTCTTAGACTGTTTTCTTCTGACTCCTAGAGCTGTTTAAACACTTCTGTGTAGAATATGTGGAGAAAATTTGGTGATTGCTGTTAGGGAAGAGCTTTGCAATAGATTTGGAGGATTTGTTCCAAAATAGGAAGGGGATGAATTCCTGCAGAATGGAATAGGCACTGTTTTCCAGAGAGAAACAAGCACTTTTGTTTTCTATTCCTTCAAGTATTTAGTGATTTAGATTTGTCCTGTTGCTTATAGAATAGAAGAGAACAAACTCAATGAGCTACTGACTGCCTTACATCTCAGTAAATCTGGGTGACTTCTGCTCACATGAATAATCCTTTCTTGAATTGCTTTGTGTTCCCTCACGTAAGCCAAGGCTTTACCAGCCACTGTTGCTCTTTCTATGGTTTCCTGACCCTCCTGTGCAATCTCCCACTTCAGTGGTTGTTTCCCAGTTGGAGGCTCTGGGGATTATGGTGGATGCAAGGTAAAGTCAGTTATTGACTTTCAGTGTATTCTTATTTTATTTGCCTCCTGCTTGAACCATCTTTTTATTTAGGGAAGGCTTTAAGTTCTTGTAGTAAGAATCTTCTGTAGCTCTTAATAATTTCTATTGCCTTTCTGTAGATTTTTTTAATGCATCATATTTTCAAAACCATTAGATGAGAATTAATGTGAATAATATTGTATAATTAACTGTACTAAACTACTAAACTTTTTTATTGCAATTTACCATAATTTTGCATTGACCATTTGTTTTACTCACATTATTTACAGAGAATATCTTATACCAAGGTCTTATCTGCAGATGCCCCCAGTAATTTATTATGCAGTGATGAACAAGCACATTTAACTTCAGGAGTGTGCACACAAAGAAAGTTTTGATAGCTGGTTTGTTCATGGAAGACATGCAGACTCCATTTGAGTGTTTGGCTGAGAGCTCTTTTCTTTAATTGAGGTCTCCTTCAGAAGGTAATTTGTGTTTGCCAGCTCTCTGAAGATTCTCACATGGCTGCATTACAAATTGCAAAATAGCAAACAAATTTTATATTTTATTTATTAATTGTTTTGTATATTTTTCAAGTGAATGAAAAGGAAAACCATTTGTAAGATTAGAGTGTATTTTTTTTTTCAGTCTCTCAATTTATTTTGTCATTCTTGCCAAGAGCCTTACACAGATTGACAGGAATGACTGTTCTGAAGAATTCTCACTGGCCCACACTTGCTATGTTGAGCTTGTCAAGGAAATGTTACAGCAGACTGACTTTCTGCTTGGGCTTATTATCAGTTATTGAAACAAGACTCAGTGGCATTTGTAGCTAAGAAATTAGGCAGTGTCTGACCGTTTTCTAGAAGTATTTACTTGCCTTTTATACACTTTTCCCCTGGAAAATCACAATATTTATGTGGATCACCAGTGCCTGAAAGTTTTTTAGGATGAAGCTTTTTGAGCACTTAGGAGCTTACCAGCTGTTAAGAGTTAATTCTGTTGTTACACTTTGTTATCAGAGTTCTCTGAGAGCTTTTGATTGACTATGATTAATGCTGCAGAACTTCAGACAGGCCCTGTTATTAATGTGCTGATTGACATAAAATTATTCCAGTGAGAGTATTATAATAGCTGAAAATCCATCATCTTGATTATTATTGCTGCAAAATGCCATGGAAATGAGTAGTCAGCTGTACATTATTCTAACTCTTGTTGAGAGTCAGATGCCTCACTCGAGTCTCCTCAGATACAGATCTCGTTTTTTTTGGCAGTCCATCAGAAACAATGTGACTGTTGAATGGGAAAGGCCTGGTGTTTGTAAAAGTGACTTGATTCAGAGAAATTTGGGAACATTTCTCAGGCATCACCATAATTCAGGGCTGAGTGCAATGCAAACTTCCCTATGTTGCTGCCAGTAAAACTGCAGACTGTGGAGATAGTGAGCTGTGTAAAGCAGCTCAGTGCTGTGATAGCTGACCTGTCCAGCTGGGGATTTGGATCAGAATGTTCAAACACCCACCTTTGCCATAGCTGGATCCTCAGCCAGGTCTTGAGAGTCGCCTTGGGCTTTTCCCAGGGAGTAGGTCTTACCAAGTGGCAGTGAGTTGAGGAAAAAATGGACTTTCCTGCAAAGCGTTCCTTTCGAGTTGCAGGTAAAGAGCAGTGAGTCCAGTGTTTCTGGTCTTACAGACCCCTTGTCAGAGATTGCAAAAGCAAAGTGAACTTTGTGCTGAAGCTTAGCTCGTAGCTCTCAAATCCTGAACTCTTCGGGTGTCACCCTCCACTCTCCCCACTCAGATACCAGAGCTGGTTTTATTTTCTGGTTCTTTACCTGCAAATTAAATTGTCCAAGTTATGTTACAGTGACATTTTATTTCTGTAGTCTGTTTTAGTTGATGTTTTATACTATAAACAGGTGTCTGCAAAGAACTTCTGGTTTTAACCCATTTAGATCAAATTAGACTTTCATCTTCCACGTAGCAGTTAATTGAATAGAAGACAAGTACATTTGTGCTCTGAGATTTGTTTTCACTGTTTGAAATGTGGAAGAAGTTGCTGTTCCCTGTAATAACTTCATGAGCCTGTGACCTTTCTTTGTGTCACAAATTAAGCACATAGCAACTTGCTCTTGTCTGGTTTAGGGCATATTATAAATTTAGACCTTCTGTTGTTGGTCTTGTTAACATGAGCACCAACTGTTACCGTTATCCTGTAGCACAGTCCTTTTGAGAAATGGACTGATTGGGCAACTGGAGGATTACAGTTCCTTTGGAAATATAATTCAGTGTATCTCATGTTATCAGAGAAGGCTGACAGGCCTTTCTCTAAGAAAGTATCAGTGGGCTGTGGCTGAAATGAATGAAGCACTTTGTTTCACCAAGGAAGTGAAGCAAATCTTCCACAATTTCCCAGCAGATAAAAGTAATTTGGTGACTATACTGTACATTAAAATGATGAGTTTGCATAGTAATATTTATCCTCATTTATCTACTTCTGTAAAGGACCTGCTGTGATATTCTGCCATATGACCTTGGATTTGTCGCTCTGAAGCTGGAAGGAGATGAGTATTTTCAAATTTAAGAGATACAGAGAAGCAGAGTTTTCATGCTGCAAATATATTTTGGCAGGAGCTGGTTATGAACAATTAATGTTCTTTGTTTGGTTAGAGACCCAGTTGAGAAGATGCTGTAATATTTTTAATGTGGACTGATGGAAAACCACTGCATACTTACCACTAGGTAGTTGGTTGTACTGAAGAAATATGATAACGTTAAAGGAATGAAATTTGGAAATGGTTGTCAAAGAGCGAGTGAAATACATTTTAAAGCACAGAGGGGTGATTTTACTGGGAACACTTGGAGAAAAATTTCTGAGAAGTGACATGTTGCAGACGTGGTAAACATAAATGACATGACAAATTTGAATAAAATGAATAACAGGACAAATTTGAGTGAGTGTAAATGAAAATGTTGTGTGTGACCTTGTGCAATTCTGAGGGCTTTAATTTTATCCATGGGAGCTTTACATTGGTGGTAGCACTGTCCAGATCCTGCATCTGTGAGAGGCTTTGCTCTTGTTTCCTCAGCGGTGGGGACTCTTGTTACAGTAATCCTAGGGCTCCTGTTAGACACAAAGGCAGCCCTGTTTCTGGGGATTGTAGCCTTTGTACAGCTGTGTTCTCCAAGCAAAGCCATTGCCCCTGTTTAGGCAAACATTTGGATCAGTGCTTTGGGTTTGGTTTTCCATGCAGTGACAGCTTTTCATGTGTGGCATAGAGAGGCAAAATTGCTCTGGATAGTAAGACACTACCTTGACTAGCTGTGTGAGAAGGGCTTTTGGGTCTGCAGTGGACCCAAATGTCCTTTTTTTCTATTTTTTTTTAATGTCACTTATTTGTGTTACTGCTGCTCGATTGGCACATACCTGGTTTGTCAAAGAGCAGAATAAAATGGCAGGTAAAGGTCTAAGTAGTTAATTTTGAAGATAACTTAGCTAAAACCACAGATATTTTTGAAGTAATCCTCTCAAATGTTCAGTGATCCAAATAGGACCATGACAAATATTTGGGTTTTTTATTCGAGAAAAAGGCAGACTGATCTAGTAGTGCTTGTTTTAAACTTGCTGGTACAAGTAGTTGTGTGAGGGCTTTAATTTGCATTACCTTGTAAATGCTGCTGTCAAAATAGGTGGTATTTCTAATTACCTGAGAGTAACTTCATTTCACAAACATTTTGGAGCAAGGTCTGGTGACTGGAAGCAACATTTTCTGGGCTTAGATAAAAGCTTTGATTGGCTAAAGCAGAAATTTAAATTTAGACATCTCTGTATTAAATACACAATTTGGATGCTCTATTTTTAACTGAATTTTAAATAAAAACTGGCTAAATATAGAGAACAGTTATTTCTGGAAAGTGTGTGTGCCAGCTGACATTTCTTTTGCTGCAGCTTTTGTTTTAATACTTAGCAAAACAAAAGCTCATGGAATAGAAGTACAGAGAAGAATGTTCATCATGTTTTCTGTCCCGGCCTGGCTGTGGGAGCTGTGGCAGCCATGGAGCAACTTGCTAGGAATTTGTAGTGAATGAGGGGAGGCTGTGTGGTTAGGGAGGGTGGGAGGCAGGAATACACCAGGAGTTGGAGTGATTGAGACAAAGTCTAGAGCAAGTCTGGTCCTGTATTTGTGTCCCCTTTCTACTGTTTTAGAAATATTGGCATAAGGGCAGAAATAACATTTTCAGATCTTGTGAGGATAAAAGCTCTACATTTAATTATTTATACTTAATTGTTCCATCACAGCTCTTGTGTGGGTTAAAATTGCATGGAATTAAACCCTTGTTTGCCATGCCTTGTAATTGTTGGGTGACATTCTGTACTACTTAAGTCATTGTAAGTCTTGTAGTCTATAAACTTAAGACTTCCTGGGATATGCACTCAGGTTAGTCAGAAGGCGGAACGTGTTGGGGATTGGAATGAGATGTTGCAAGAGTGGATGACATACTCTGACAGACAGTATAAACTGGTTTTGTCTCTTATCTGGTACAGAGTTATGGTACATAATTTAATTTACAAAAGGTAACTTGTATGAAGAAGACTAGAGATGGCTCATAGTTCAGCTTGCAGGGATTGGTGTGATACCACACATTTAACACAGGCTTCCCACTCAGAATTTTTCACCAGTTTTTTAAAATCTACTTATCTGAAATTTGTGAACCGTGTCAAATTTTCTAGTCCTACAAACTCCATATAATGGCAATATATTCCCTTCTGCTTCTTGCAAACTGTTGGGTCATTTCTTTCTCTTGGCATGGCCCACCTGTAGTGTCACCCTCACATTTCTTGTACTGACTACCATAATTCCAGAAGTTTGTGGTGAGACACAGTAACATGATCTTCAGTGCTATCATTAAAGTGGAGACTTTGCCAAACATTTGCAGAAATTGGTGATTTAAATAGCCCAGCTCAGAATTTTCTTATGCTTTCCATGGCAACAAGTTCATCTGTTATGCAAATGTCACGTTAACAGTCTCTGTCAGTGCACAGCTCTGTTTCTTTCCTGCAGAGTGTATTTAGTGCTTGGTACAAATAGTTACACGCACGGTTTGGAGTATGTACCTCTGTCTTCAGGTGTCCTGAAACACCTTCCCAAGGTGAGAATTCATCACCCCTTTTATATTGTGGTTGGAAAATGCAGTGATTAAAATGTGCTCTTTGTGAGTGAAGTGATGGTTAATGGGTAGCATTAGGCTTATACAACAGGCAGCTTGGTATTAATAGAATTGCTGTGAAGTTTGGCTTCCTCTTTCTCCTGCTCCTACTGGGTAAGCTTGAAAGTGTCTTTTTATGGAAGAGGAGATGCAAGTTCTGCTGGAAAAAATTACAGAGAAACCTTTGATCACTGCATTTGCCCATAATCTATAGATAGTTCACAAGGCTTTTCCATTTTTTCTGTACTATGTAGCTGTATGTATTCTACCACTCTGGCTTTAATATTATTTGATACATTAGGTCTGGGCAGATTGACTGTACAGAACCATGATCTTCTGCAGCTCTGAAATATTCTTGTGGTTCTCAGGAGCTGGAGGTTAAAATTCTGTTGTGATTGTTTTTGTACAGTTTGAAACAGCTCATGTCAATTTTAGTGTTTCATTTGCTTAGCAATACAAGTTATGCCTACACAAAGTAGTTGTATCTGATAACTTTATAATGGTGTTGCAAGAAGTACACTCCACTCAATATTTACAGTGATGACAGATTGAAGAAAACAGGGTTATAAAAGCTTTTACATTTTGCTTTTTTCTGCAGGTTTTCATACCTACCTGGCATCATTGTTGAAATATGCCTCTTAATGATACTGTGTGTGGAGGCATTTACATTTAATTGACATTCCTTTTAATGAGGTATTTGTCTAAAAATTGATCTGTTGCTTGAATTTCACCCTTAGACTTGCTGGAATATGATTAAAAATGTGCTGACTTTGCCTCTATAATTTTCTGTTTTAGAAAGATACAGTACTGAAAATGGAGGTTTTCATGTGTACATACCCACCAGTGCTTGGGATGATCTGTAGCCAAAGTGGGAAATGCTCCTGGTACAGCATATCTATCTTACACTGACAGAGAAATAAAAATGAAAAGCTTTTTCTGGGTTGTGGGGAAAATAAACCCCAGGAATTATCACCAAAGGTGTTCTGTGACAGCATTGGAACTTCTGAGCTGTGGGCTCTTGGGAAGCCTGTGTTTGGGTTTTGTAGCCTGTTTTGTTGCCAGTCGAAGGGTGTTTTTCTCCAGAGCACTTGGTAAGCAGCGGTTTCATGGCTTGTTTCATTTTAAGTTGGAAGCTTTAGGGTTCCAAAGCCATTCCCTCCCCGGGTGATGAGTGTGTCTGTTCAGAGGTACTTGGAGTTCCTCAGCTAAGCTTGCTGGAGTCCTTTCAAAGCAGTACTTAACTGCAAGTACTTAAAAGGAACTTTGATACCTTGTTGTATTAACAGTAATATTTTGGAAGAAGTGGATGTTACAACATTTAAGCAATGTTTGTTTAAATAAGTCAGAATTGTTGAGGCTTTTTCTTTCAATCTTTTTATTCTTAGCCTAATATTAGGTTTTTTACTATTTTTACTCTTGCTTCCTTTTTCTCCAGTAATTTACAGTGTGACATTTTGAACCTCAGCTATCCTAGATCACTTAAAACTATGGACAGCAATTTAAAAATGATTTAATGAGCACAGTCTAAGAGCTGATGGATGCTGTAAGTGAGGCACTGAGCCAGGTGCTGGATGGGCAGCAGCAACCCTGTGCTGTCTCTTCTGAAACGTGGCTCTTGGCTTAGATATTGGAATAAAATATTTGCCTAACTTTGTGGGTTTGAGGTCCTGTTTCTGGCAAATTTCTGTAATCCCCCTGATTATAAGAATAATCCTCATATGCATTCATTTTTTAATATATATATATATATCAGACATGTTGTGCTTACCAGCTTTCCCTAAACGTTGGGAGTTCTTGGCTGTCTCAGTGGCTCAGAGCAGCCCTTAACACACAGCTATGCTACCCTTTATTTAGCCAGGTGGTTTTTGATTTGTCTTTGCTGTGTGAGCAAGTGCTGGTAAAGAATAATGAATGATTTTGTGAATAATGGAAGAGCTGAAAAAATAACAAACAAAAAGCAAAACAAGGAGTTTTAAATGCAAACGGAGGAACATACTAGAGGAACAGCCTTAGTATTCACATCTTAATAATGAGCATTTTGAATTAAACAACATTTTTTGGTGCCTAGTTACCTTACTGTTTAATCAGTTCCACTTACTGAATATGTAAGGTCTTTAACACCCATGTGCTGTGCCATTCACAATTGGACAAAATTCTAAGAAGTCACTACAACATGTTTCTGCATTTTGTCCTGTACCTCCAGCCAACACAACTTGGATTTAATTTTTTGAAGCAATTCATGCTGTAGCATTCTGTGTGTGAAAAAGGCATTCATGTGTTTTGGCCTGTCTGCAGAACAAACAACTACTCAGATTTTTACTGATGCTTGAAGGCTTAAGGAATTTATTTTGAAAAACATGACAACAACCAGCATTCTGGATAGAAGAACAGATGAATTCTGGTGCACAGCAAGCTGTTTCTCAAATTAAAATTCAAGTTGTATCAATATGTTAAAATTCATTAATCAAAATAATATGGAAATGATCATGCAGTTGTTTTCTTATGAATTTTCCAAAATAATGTTTTAGCTTGGATAGTCACTTAATCTTTATTCCATTCTTTATAATGCCAAAGTACAAATTTTTTTTTTCAATACAAAAAATAACTAGAAGTTGTTTTATAGAATAGTAGCAGCTTTTGCATGGGATTGATGCCGACTTTAATCTCAGCCAGTTCCAAAGGGTTAACCAGTGAGTTTTTGTTATTACTGTGATTTGCAGCATGAAGCTGTGTGGCGTTGTCAGTGTAATGTGCCATTTTGTCTTTCCCCTTCAGCCACAGCCTTGTCAAGTGCTGCCCTTGTCTGTCCCCTAAGAATACTTTACAAGGGGTCTCTGAGGGAGCTTCTCCACTGTTTTCCAGGAGACTTGAGATTTGGGGAAAGTTTCTCTGGTACTTTTCAGCAGAGCACTCATAGGGTAAGGTCTGGATGTGTTACTGGGCTGCAGTTAGTTGTTGGCTGCAGATATCAAAGGAGTAACAGTAATTTCATACCAATTATTCTTTTCCCTTATTAACCCAACAATTTTGGGGAGACAAATGTCCACATTCTGTATTTCTGTAAGAGACTGAAGCAGTGTTTGAGCTCAGGTGTGAATGTCCTTCTTACTTTATGATCTTAACTGTGAACATGTTTGGTGCTGCAGTTAAAGGTTATTAAAGACAATGGCATCTTGTACAGTTGAGCAATATTTAATTATAGAGTTCAGCTCCAAGTGTATGGAAAGACTGTGTTAAACATCTTCCCTCCCAGCTTCTGAATAGGCTTATTCCATCTCACCAGAAATAACTCAATGGTTTAGTAGTCCCATTAGTAGTTTGGTTAACAACAAAAGTCTGAGCACAGCTGACTGTAGGTTGTGCAGAGGTGTCTTGGTTTTATCAATAAAAGGAAGTATGGGCAAATAAAGGTTAATTCTCTCTTACACTGTTACTCTGTTGTTATCTGAACTCCTCCAAAATTAGTGGGAGTACTGATGACCTGGACATTAGCAGTAGCCTGAGTTCTCCTGTGCTTGTTGCACTGTTATAAAGGCTGAGCTATAAAGGCTATAAATGCTATAAGGGCTGTGAAGGCTGAGCTGTCTTGTAGCAGAAGTGGGGAGGAGAGAAAAAGGAACCCTACTGAAAGTTGCAAGGCGAATTGGTGAATTCCTCTTTTGATCTTCATCACTGCAGACAAGTTCCTACTTTCCATCTGTTTATTTCATTCATTTTCCTTTGCATCTTTCTTTTACGATTCTTCTAAAGCACATACACATATATTAAGTTCTGCCCTTCATTTATTCTTTTGTCATTGTTTCCATTTCACTTTCCCTGTGTTTCATTCCTGTATCTTTCTTGTTTAGACCAAGTGGAGGATCCAGCTGGCCGTAGCAGCCATGTAGGACCCTTCAGGAACCTGATGGTAAGTGCACGTGTGTACTTATACTCAGGCTTCCACCAGGTTCTGTGTTCAGAGGCATTTCCCCGCTCCTGCAGGCTTCAGTTTGTTCCTGACCTCTGAAACAATAAGAAAACTAAGGGACAGGCCTTGGACTACTCATTGATACCCTTTATATCAGTAGTAGGTTGTGTTTTTATTGGAAATCTGCAGGAAGAAAATTATGCAAATCTTCCAGGTTTATATGGATTTTTAAAGCACTTTGAGAACTCATGAGAGAAAGTCTATTAATAGCTGTTAAATGTCTTCAAAAATTTCTGAACTCCAAATATATGAAAACTGGGAGAGCATATCAGTGAAGTATCACCTGTTACTATGTTCTTAAATTCTCTTCCTGGGTATGTGCTGTTGAATGGTCAGGACCATGAAATTGTGCATCTGGGACAGTCATTTTCATGTTTGAGTATAGTGAATTCTTTGAACCTTTTCAAAGAAAGCTGCGACCTAGAAGATGAACAAACTTAAGCTGGTAAAGGAGATCATCTGCAATGGTTTGGTGTCTCTCATTGATATGTGTCAGAAATTGACCTGACACATCTGAAATGTTGTCTGTGCACAAGGAGTTTGTTCACTGCTCAGAGAAAGGGCAAGTTGGGTGCTGGGTGAATTCTCTCTTCAAATGCATCGGTGCTCAAAGGCCAAGAACTTGAAACATTTCCAGCTGTGTCATGGAGCAGGTTACATCATGAGCAAGTTGCATCTCTTTTTAGGACTGGCAGAACTTGCAAATGATCTGCTTTCCATCACTAGCATAAGGTATGTGGCATAATCACCTTGATTTTGTGTGAAAATCCTGCTATTGTAGTGATTTCTCAGAGTATAATTGGATTTGAGGTACTATACCTTTTATATTCTCTATGGATGACATCTCTCTGGATGACACTTTGAAACATACCCGCATACTTTAGCATTTGGGATTTGTGTTGGTGCCTTTCCATACTTTAGCTCATCATTGAAAGAGCACAGTATATTGCCAATATTGTAAGAAAAAAGAATTAATTTGGTCTTGCTTTGAAGACTTTGACAGTAACCTGTTGTTATGCTGAAATTCAGGGCTACTGTAGAGTTAGATGCAGAATTGCCCTGTGACTTCATCTGCAATACATTGGACACTGCACTGGGGTGGGGGAAAAGTGTCTCTGAGTGCATGCTGGGTTTGGCAGGTGAGAGGGGTCTGTGCATCAAACTTCTGATTCTTGTTTCTAGTCTCGTCTCACCTGTTGAGAGAGATTAATCAAGAGTTCTGTTGTTTTTAAGTCAAGATATTGATAGTGGTCTTCAGATGATAAGTGGTCTGCAAAAAGGTTGAGAGTTTTTAGGGTTCTAGGAATTAGGTATGATTTGTTGTGTCACTCATAAGGTGTATTGTGATACATGTTTGATTCCTAGGAGTGTGTTGAAATCTTACATTTCCACTTCTTCCCTAGAACTGGAACTGTTGGATTGTGTTACTGTACATTCCAGGAGAATTTCAAATGATTTGGGAGATAATTCTGGAAACTTTGATATCCTTCATACTTGGATCTTGGTAGTGTTGGTTGTAATTACGAATATTAGAGGTGCTGATAAAAAATGGTGTTCAAATTGGACTTTCAGTAGCTTGTCATGTAAAGAAAGATGTGATTTAACTTCCTAATGCCTATGTGAACACCCAGATATGTGCTAAATCTTCTGACAGTTGCAGGTGTTTGGTGTAAAAGCAAAATAAAATGTTGCGTTGTTCAAACAACCCAGTATTGGTCCTTTATGGCAAGTAAGACATGGGCATCATAACAATAATAATTGAGGATATTCAGAGAAAATTGCTAGTTATCTTTAAGAATGATGTGTGTGTCTTTCCCAAAGGTGACAAAAATTCAGTCTGAGTGACTATTGTCAGGTTATAAGACTAAAATCTATTAATTAGATAAGAAATTCAAAAAGGTTTGTTTTATACATAAATCTGAAAGATATTGGAATTTGGGGATGGCCTATGAAATCTGAACTTCTTGAGAGGAAATACAGATAATTATTTAGTTTTTTCAAATCAAAACAAGTGTTTCCTTTTAAAGCTGAGGCTGTCTGAGCTGTTCTTTTGAGGGGGGGGCATGTGTACTTGGAACTTCTTGGAACAGAGGAGCATTTTTTTTAAAGGCATTTCAGTTTCTTGGCTCAGGATGTGAAAAATATTTTCAAGGGGTAAAAAGGAGGAGTTTGTTTACAGGATTGTGACGTGGAAGAACGTGCTTCTAACTAGGAAGTGGATTTAGGGCTGTGATGGAAATTTCTGATCAGAGGGAATGGGCAGTGTGTTATAAAGTAGCATTTTGTATGTTAGAGGGGGCAAAGGAAGAGTTTGGATTGCTGCTTCTGGACAGTTCTTCTCAAGAGTTGTGTGTAGAACCATAGAGTTTCAGTGGTGTTTTCTATATTCTGTGTGGAGAGTACAATCTGCAATGAAGTGAATGAAAATGCATAAACTTTTGTTTGTTACTACACACCCCATATCATAATTTCTGTATGTTACAGGCCTGAATCTATAAGATTAATGGCAAAAGTTAGCAGTACTTTGTAGTGCAGTGGAAAATGAAGTTTTCAGTGTGTTTACATCTTACAGTACTGGTCAGCTCTTTGCATATAATGCCCTTTTGTGCTCATCATCCTCTGCAACTAACACATGCTGCTTCATTTTGCTAACAGAAAGTGATAACTTGAAAGTGGTGTTTGTGTCAGGACCCATCAAAATACCTTCATCATGTTCTGTTACCCCGTTCCATCTCATTTGGTTGTACTGCCTTTGCCCTGTTTGTCAAGCTCATGCTGCTTTCAATCTTCTCATGATGTTATTACTTCATTGTTTTTATCATAACTCTCCTCATCATTCAGAATGTTTCTACAACTAGAATAAACCACTATGGGTTTCTGTTTTGTAAGGTCTTCCAATTAGCATTAGGATTAATAGTATATGAAGAGATTTTCTATTTTCCATATACTTCTGTGAGATACAGGAATTTAGTGGCCATATTAAGGCATTGGGTAACTGCATGATGTGAGCTGCTTAACCCTGGACAGGTAGTTTGTTCTTGCTTTGAAAGTACGGAAAGTATTTCAGTGTCTGAATTTTTTTACCTGAATGCTGTCTGTTCTCCCAGTCAGTCATTTATATTCCTCAGGAAAGCAGGGACCCTACAGGACTTTGTTACACTCCAAAGCTGAGGGTTTAAATCTGCCACTCATATAAAGCCAAATAAAAATTGTTAAGCAGGAATAATAAATGCTTTTTTCCCCACTAGGAAAGAAGAAGACTCAGGAAGGTAAAAACAAGGGAAAGAAGGCAGCAGAAACAAAACCGAAAAAGACTGATTTGGATTCTACTTCTGCAGATATGAGGGATTCTAAAGAAGGTGAGTTCTCAAGTGTCTTACTTTTTCTTTCTATTTATCTTTTTGAATCAAAGGATGCTTGTCATGTTTAGTACATTAGCAGGTTATCTTACTGTAGCAAAGTGAACATGTTTGTATTGTTTACCCCAGTTGTTTTACTAGTTAGGAACTTGGCTATTAGAAGCATGTTGTTAAACGTACAACTCTGACCACTGGAAAAACTCATGTGCTGCAAAATTTAGACATAAACCCAAACTCCTTAGAAGATAATAGCAGAGCAAAATCCTTATTCTAGTGTCTTTGGAGCTTAGTTTCATGGTCATTATTTATTGCTAATTAACAAAGTCAGTACCAAGGGGGAAAATATACAGTATTAATTCTTTTGACTCATAACTCTTCCATTCCTTCCCTCTGCTGTCCCTTCTGCTTGCACAACACTTGCACCACTGTTCAGGTGTCTTACGGCCCAGCTAAGGAATGGAGAAGGATTTTTTGCTCTATTATGTACCCACTTAGGCAGCATTGTGGGGATTGGCAGCAAAGGTGTTTTCCTAGAATCATTGCAGGATCACTGAACATTTTGGGTTGGAAAGGACCTTAAAGCTTATCTTCCAATCCCCTGCCATGGGCAGGGATACCTTTCACTAGACAAGGTTGTTCAGAGCCCCACCCAACCTGGCCTTATTTTCTTCAGCAATGGATATACCTGAGAACAGATCGGAAGGACTTGCATGCAGGAAAACATCCATCCACATGAGTAAATAAATGAGAAGTGGTGATATTGTCTTGGGTCAGGAACATTGGATATGTTGTGGTAGAGGAAGAAAGGTGTAGCATATCCTGAAGTGTTTGGTAAAAATATCTCATGCTTTTCTTTATTGCACTCTTGTGTTCCAGCTCATAAAGAGGAGGATGAAACGCCTTCTGTTTCTGCTGTGCTGTCTCTGGAACAAACAGCTGTGATTCAGGAAATGGTAAATCAAGATGTACTTCCAAAGCTGATGATCCCCAGTCCAACCAGCGAAACACAAGTGGTAACTGAAGACAAACAAGGAGAAGCAATAAACTGTGCATCAGATGATTTAGATGACGATGAAGAGGAGGATGAAGAAGAGGAAGACGAAGAGGAGCTAGAAGATACCAATATGCCTAGAGAAAATGCTGAAATGCCTTTGATATGTGAGGAAAAGTTGGACTCCATGGAAGAACAAAAGAGTACATCAGATGAATCTCCAGAAAGCTCTCCAAAGAAAAAACTCATGGTGAAAATTCCAAAAGCAGAGGGGGAATCTAATGGTGATGTTCAGGAAACATTCATGTTTCCTTGCCAGCATTGTGAGAGGAAGTTTACAACAAAGCAAGGACTTGAGCGCCACATGCACATCCACATATCAACCCTGAACCACGCGTTCAAGTGTCGATACTGCGGGAAAGCCTTTGGCACTCAAATCAACAGGCGGAGGCACGAGCGACGCCATGAGGCTGGGCTGAAAAGGAAACCGTTCCTGACACTGACCTCGTCACAGCACCTGGATAATGTTGCTGATAACCAAGTCATTGTGGATGATGGTCTTAAAGATGACCTGAACGTTTCCAGTCTTGTGCAAGACTCTGTTGTCTTGGATTCTGAGAAAGTTTCCCAGGAAATGTCAAACTCCACGTTTGCGGAGGAAAATAAGGAGCCCAAAGAATTGCATCCATGCAAATACTGCAAAAAGGTTTTTGGTACTCACACCAACATGCGGAGGCATCAGCGTAGGGTTCACGAGCGTCATCTTATTCCCAAAGGTGTCAGAAGAAAAGGGTTCTTTACTGAAGAGCCACCTCTCCCAACAGAGCCAGCCCCAGCAGTCCAGAGTGTGTACATAGCGAGCACAGAAATAGAAGAGGAAGGTGAAGGAGATGATGTCTACCTTATGGATATATCCAGCAATATCTCTGAGAATTTAAATTACTACATTGATGGTAAAATTCAGTCCAACAGCAGCACTAGCAATTGTGACGTGATTCAGATGGAGTCCAACTCTGCAGACTTGTATGGATTGAATTGTATAATCAGTCCAGTCACAGTGGAAATTTCCACAAATTTAAAGGTTACACAAACACATGTGAATGAACCTCCTAAGGAACCCTCTAGCAGTGGGAGCAATGAATCCAAAAAGAGAAGAACTGCCAGCCCTCCTCTTGTACCAAAAATAAAAACTGAAATAGACCCAGAACCTATAACTCCTACTAGTTCTTTAAATCTTCCTCTTAGCATTTCAACAGAAAGCTTACCTTTTCATAAAGAAAAAGGAGTTTATTTGTCATCAAAATTAAAGCAGCTTCTTCAGACACAGGACAATAAGAAGATAACTCCATCAAGTGAAATCCCTAAAATAGGACCTTCTGTTACATCATCGTCTGTTTTGCCTGCAGTATCCAGCAGGTTTAAAAGAAGGACCAGCTCTCCTCCCAGTTCTCCACAGCACAGTCCAGTGCTTCGAGACTTTGTCAAATCAGGTGAGGGGAAAACTGTGTGGAATGATAATGTTCGGAGTTCAAAAATGCCAAAGTTAGAAAGCCACAGCAACTCACCTGCTTGGAGCTTGACTGGAAGGGAGGACAAAGAGACTTTGAGCCCTCTTTGCTTTGAAGAATATAAAATATCAAAAGACTGGACAGCAGCTCCGACTTTTGGCAATGTGTGCAACCAGCAGCCATTGGATTTATCCAGTGGTATGAAACAAAGGTCTGATGCCAAAAGCAAGACTCAGGTTCCCTGGGAATCTGTTTTAGATCTAAGTGTGCATAAGAAGCCTTGCAGTGATGCTGAAATTAGGGAATACAAAGAAAATTCCACACATGCAACGTGTAGTGGCATTAAGAAGAAGAAACCCACCACTTGCATGTTGCAGAAGGTTCTGCTGAACGAGTACAATGGGACGGAAGCAGCCCCAGACAGCGCGCTGGGCACAGACAGCGCCGCCAGCCCCAGCAAGGCCCTGGAGCCTCAGGCAGAGCCCGACGTGGATCCCGCTCTCTCGGCGTCATCCTCCACTGACACTCAGCCCCTCAGCTCCTCCGCTTCCCCTGTGCCACAGGCGTCTGCTGCACCTGCTGTGTGCCAGCTGCCTCCGTTGTTAACGCCCACCAACCCCCCCTCCCCGCCACCCTGCCTGCCCGTGTTAACAGTGGCCACCTCACCTCCCCCTCTGCTCCCAACCATGCCCCTAACGATTCCAGATGTCTCTGCCAGTGCCACTAACACTTCCTCCTGTCCCTCGCCACTCTCCAACACTACTACCCAGTCCCCACTACCAGTTCTTTCACCTACAGTTTCTCCTTCTCCATCCCCTGTCCCTTCTGTTGAACCTCTTATTTCTGCTGCTTCACCTGGCCCCCCTACACTGTCTTCCTCATCTTCCTCCTCCTCTTTCTCATCCTCTTCCTCCTCATCATCTCCATCTCCACCTCCTCTTTCTGTAGTTTCTTCTGTTATTTCCTCTGCTGATAACCTTGAAAGTTCTCTCCCAATAATAAAACAGGAAGAAGCTGAAAGTGAGCAGCAGAAAGCGAGAGAAGATCCTCATACTTCAAGTGAATCAGGCGTAGTGCAGGAAACGTTCAACAAGAGCTTTGTGTGCAATGTCTGCGAATCACCTTTTCTTTCCATTAAAGACCTAACAAAGCATTTATCCATTCATGCTGAAGAATGGCCCTTCAAATGTGAATTCTGTGTACAGCTTTTTAGGGATAAAACAGACTTGTCAGAACATCGCTTTCTGCTTCATGGAGTAGGGAATATCTTTGTTTGTTCAGTGTGTAAAAAGGAATTTGCTTTTTTGTGCAATTTGCAACAGCATCAACGGGATCTCCATCCAGACAAAGAGTGCACACATCATGAGTTTGAAAGTGGGACTTTGAGACCCCAGAATTTTACTGACCCTAGTAAGGCGAACGCAGAGCACATGCAGAACCTGCCAGAAGATTCTTTGGAACCTTCAAAAGAGGAGGAAGATGAAGATCTAAATGATTCTTCTGAAGAGCTTTATACTACTATAAAAATAATGGCCTCTGGAGTGAAATCTAAAGATCCAGATGTTCGTATGGGCCTCAATCAACACTACCCAAGCTTTAAACCACCTCCGTTCCAGTATCACCATCGTAATCCTATGGGTATTGGAGTTACTGCAACAAACTTCACAACCCATAATATTCCACAGACTTTTACTACTGCCATTCGATGCACAAAATGTGGAAAAAGTGTTGATAATATGCCCGAGTTACACAAACACATACTGGCTTGTGCATCTGCTAGTGATAAAAAGAGATATACACCTAAAAAAAATCCAGTACCCCTCAAACAGACAGTGCAGCCTAAAAATGGCATGGTGGTTATTGCTGGGCCTGGGAAGAACGCCTTCAGACGAATGGGTCAGCCTAAAAGACTCAATTTCAATGTTGAGATTAGCAAAATGTCCTCCAATAAACTAAAAATAAGTGCATTGAAAAAGAAAAACCAGCTTGTACAGAAAGCTATCCTGCAAAAAAAGAAATCTGCCCAGCAGAAGGCAGAACTGAAAAATAACCCATCTGAGACGGACTCTCACATCTGCCCCTACTGTAACAGGGAGTTCACTTACATTGGGAGTTTGAACAAACACGCATCATACAGCTGCCCCAAAAAACCCATCTCTCCCTCCTCCAAAAAGAATTCTTCCAAAAAAAGTGCAGCTTCTTCACCTGCAAACAGTGACAAAGGCAGCAACCAGCGCAGGCGAACAGCAGATGCAGAAATCAAAATGCAGAGCACTCAGCCTCATCTGGGCAAGACGAGAGCACGAACCTCAGGACCTGCACAGCTCCAGCTCCCCTCTGCCTCCTTCAAGTCCAAACAAAATGTTAAATTTGTACCTTCCATGCGATCTAAAAAGCCAAATTCATCTTCATCGTTGAGGAACTCTAGTCCTGTAAGAGTGTCTAAAATGTCCCATGTTGATGGGAAAAAAACTAAGGTGGTTTCTAAGAACAATTCCTCTGGAATCTCCAGCAAAGCGTCGCGGAAATTGCACGTCAGAATACAAAGGAATAATAAAGCTGTTTTGCCAAGTAAATCTGCTGTGGCGAGTAAGAAAAAGGCAGACAGGTTCAGTGTAAAATCTAGAGAAAGGATTGGAGGACCAATCACACGGAGTCTGCAGCAGGCAGCAAATGCAGAAGCAGCAGAAAACAAAAGAGATGAAAGCAGTACAAAGCAAGAACTGAAAGATTTCAGGTAAGCATTTAATTTGAAGTTGAAACAACCCAGGAACACGTCGCTTGCTGTTTTACTTGCTGGCCTTTTTTTTTTTTCCCTTTTTTTCTTTTTTTTTTTTCCTTTTTTTTTTTTTATTTTTTTGAGTTTTTCATACTTAAATAAAAAAAGAAGTTGCATTTCCTAAAACATGGATGAGCAGCTTACTGTTGCTGAGGTATGATGTACATACTTGATGCATTTTGTCATGTCATGAAATTATACACGGTTTGTATAGAGAATGTCTTTAATTATAAACTGAATTGAAAACTCTGGAAAAACAATGTCAATACCTGAGTGCAAATAAACTTAATGTCATTAAACTCAATGTTATTGAAGATACTGACCTTGTATTTGGTATCTGACATCTGAGATAGCCCAGAATCATTCTAGATTTATTTATGGTGGTTCACAAAGTTAAAAAACATGACTGTATCCTTTACTCACTAAAATAACTTGTTTTGGTTTGTAATAAAAAGCATTCTCTGCATATATATATATATATATGAAAGAAACAAACCATGACCAAATACTTCAAAAATGTATGCGCATACGGACTGAGATCATAAAATACTTAATATAAGGGAAATAGACATGTAAGAAAAGTTACATGAACATGTAAATTTGTTAGAAGTATCTTGCTTTTTATGTTTCACTATAAAACTTTATAATTAAAGTTCTATTTCTTTTTGAGAAGAAGCATTTTAATCACAAGAAAGGGTAATCCTTCAATAAATAAATAAAAATCTTAATCTACGTGCCTGAGTCCCGATTTACGTCTTCATGTAGTCTCTCAAATCAACAGTATATTTTGCACAGTGTTTATAACCTTTGTTACCTTGCTCCTGCTCTGTTTTTCTTGGAAATGGGCTCTGATTTGCTGAGGAACTTTCACAAAGCTCACTGTTAATTAAGAGCTCTTTTGGGGTTGGTAATTGCAGCGCCTGGTTGTGATTAACACCAGATTTAGGGCCAAGGGTAGGGTTTTTTAATCGAAGTCATTACTAGAGGAGGAGGGGGAGGAGCTGGCAGCCTCTGTCAGAACAAGTAGAACAGGATCTGTTCATTGTCAAAATCCAAACTGCTCACAGCTTGTGTGTCTTACAGTGAAGATCTCTGAGGTGCAAATAGTGAGGAAATACTTTTTAAAGTAAAGGTGTTCAATATAGCAGAATTACTCCCAAGTGCTGGAGGGGAATTTGACTTAAAATAATCCATAGCCAAATTGGGATATGTTGAAGGAGAAAAATGTTATTGGAATTTGGAGACTAATGGTGTAAAAATGCCTTTTAGGAACAAGAAATGTCTACCAGGCCTGTTCCCTTGGGACATAAACATCTTCATGATAATTCTCATCAGCTGCTCTCTTAGTTATGTGTGAAACTATACTTAAATGATGCCAGAACAGATCAGTACAAAAAGAAGCCAAAACACCACATCTTTCCATCTGAATGAATCATTTGACCTTAGGCAAAATAACCAAGCACTTGGAAATGGGTGCATGTGGGAATTGTTGAGTAGTATTTGGGGAAATAACAATTGACCTGGGGCAAGGTTTCCTTGGTTGGCTCAAATACCGTTGGTTTCCTTTGGCTGCTTGGAGTCTTTATCGGTTTAATGAATGGTTACACCAGGGAATTCTTTTTGTCTCTGAAGTAACTTTCATAAATCTAGATTGTCTACTCAGATTCTTTTTATATTAGTTATACAGTATGAAGAATTTTTCTGCCTTCATACACTAATATCGGCACAGTTTAACTCTGGTTCTACTCTATGTAGGCACTATTGAGTTTTGATTTTTTTTTCCCCAGGAAATCTTAATATTTTTTCAAGTCTTGCTTCATGCATATTTGTCTGCCAATTTGTTTTTCACCTTTCCATTTTTCTGTGTAAACATACTTGTTCCCAGACTGTTTTATCCTTTATCTTCAGTTTTTGTTTTGTTGGTTTTTTTTTTTTAATTTCTATTTTCTCGGAATCTGCTGTAAAAACAAAACAAAAAAAATCCCTTAATGCCATGATAGAGCTGTTGCATGCTCATCTTAGGATAAGCACTATGCCAAGGGATGTGTAATCCAAGCTTGTGAAACTCACAGAAGCTGAGTCACAACCATAAAATTGCCTGCAGGCTTCTTGCTCATGCTCAGTGTCAGGCCTAGATTTTCTTACTTTGTGCTTGACACACAGGATGATTCAGATTAAAGCAAAGGGTACTGTTAAACACAAATGAAACCCCACAGGAAATCATCAGAAGAAATAGTGGGATTAACTGAACCAAATCTTTTGCTCTTGATTTTGTCCACACCTTTGTGGATGGCGTTGGGCAGTTCAGTTTCTGTGCTTGGCAAAGTAGGTTCCTTCAGCCTGTCCAGAAATCAGTGTAGATTCAGGGCCAACAATTGCTGCATTCTGGTATTTTTGTCATGTATTAGGTCTCTTAAAGCCTTTTGTCTAAATTAGTCAGTAGAGGCCAACCTAGCATGGCAGAATTACCTTCCCACCTTCTCCTCACTTTCTGAGTCTTTTAGATGTCCAGTATACAGTGGAAAAAAAGCCTGATTTGGATGTTTTATGGATTTTCCAAGTGCTTATTTACACATGCAAATAAAACTTTATATAGCAGTGATGAATTTCTAAACACCAGATATATAATGGATGCAGTGTATCTTTTTATGGATAAGAAGGCTAGAGCAGGGCTGCAGACCTGCATATTTTGAAAATGAAATATATAATTATTCTAAAAGGTTGTACACCTCTAATTTAAGACAATGAATTGGTCTGTTGTTCATAACAGCTTTTTATGGAAATACTGTTTGTTACGTGTTCATAGAACTTTCACGATTAATGACAGAATGGATGGAAAGTGACTAGTTTCTTTATACAGACACCCCTTTTATTTTTTATTCTTAAAAAGTAATCTACCTCTTTTAAATTTGTAGTTTAATACTTGTTTGGTGAATTTGTGCCACTTTAACTTTCACTTTCACTATCATTCCCATTTTGTTACATTTCTGTTATGGGGACTTTATGTTGAAATATTGTATAAAGCATTTGTAGCAAGTTTAAGAAAATAAAATATTTAAAATTATTTAAATTGTTTTGGACACTTCAATTGTACTATATGTGATTTACATTTTACATTAATTTGATTTTGTTTTCATTTTGGGTTGTTAATCTTGGAGCATGTTCCTGTATTAAAGTTTGCTGTTAGGTATATTGTTTCTTCTATTGGAGAGTGATATAAAGATTATTCTAATGAAAACATTAAAAATTGCAATTTGACATAAAAGTGGGGTTGTCCTTGCTTTTGAATGCTGTAGCTTTGCTGGAGGTCTGTAAATGCAGGTAAGCAGCTGAAGAGGGATTTTCCTCCTCCACGTGCCGTCCATCCTCTGCTGTAAGTTCCAGTCGTAGTTACGAGTCCGTGGTGTTGCAAGCACTTAATGACCAACCAGATGGAAATATCATGATGGAAATATCCTGACACGTTTTCTAAAACCAATAAAGTAAACTTTTTAAAAACTTGGGGGAAAATTGCCTTTTGTGTGGAGCGCAGATGTGCCAGGAACAATGAAACAGTGTTCATCCACGAGGAATTGAATGTGCATGTATCCTTCAGTTTTGTCCCCCTGGTTCAATGAATTTATACCAACTGGCCACTTCTGACTTAGCTTGAGGATTTTAGGTTTTAATTGTGGACACAGCTAATAAATTTAAACTATTTAAATTTAAATGACATACACTATTTCAACTTCTGATACTATACTTTTCTGGTTTTCTGATACTACAGATTTCTATTTTTATATGCTTTAAACTTTTTAAATAGCCCAATGAGAAAAATACATGCAAAGGTTTTCTTATCTCTTGAGAATTTTGGAATGTTGTATTCCATGACCAAGATGTGTGTTCTGCCTCTTGCAGTGGAGCTGGAAGCATTTGTGTCCATATTAGCGTGGCAGTGGGGTGGAATAATGTAACATTGGTAAGGCTAAACGGCATTACAGCAGTCAGTTCCTTCACATGCTTCCAACTAACCCAGAAGTTATTATTTTATGTAGTTGTCTGTTCAAATTAATGCTTCTGTCTGAATAAGACTTTTTGGTAAGAACTCCCAGTTTATTTTTTCACGTGGGATATCATTCCTTGAATGTGCTCTGTCTATAACAACATTTTCCCTGAATTTTAACTGATGGGGGAAGATCTGGTGGAATGATGCAGAGGTTCCAGCATTGTTCATGGAGTGTTTTTGCACTCACTGCATTTTGGGATTTGCACCACAATGGAAGAGGTGAATCTTTAGTCTGCTTACAACAGCAGTTACACCAGGGAGGTGGAAGGAAGCCACAGTGAAGGTTTCAGTCTTGATTAGGTTTTACTATATTTACCCAAGGGAAAACGTTTTCCATACCCAGTGTTCTATTTGGAGGTTTTATAAGAAAAAGGAAACATGAAAAAAAAGTGAAAACTCATAGTTTTGAGATTGCTGAGGATGGGACATAAACTTGATTAATTGTTTCCAATCCTTTATTGACAAAGGAAATACCACTTAAGTGTTTGCTCTTGCTGCAGTCCGGGTATTTCAGTCACCTTCTAAGGATTTATTAACCATGTCTAGCAGTGAACTGATGGTGAGTAAACCAGCCTCATTCTCTAACGTCATGGCAGAAATCCTCTTGCCATTTTATGTGCAGTTTCTCTGCTGTGATGTTAAATCCTGTTGGGTCCTGAGGATGTGCCACACTGAGATTTTCACCTGTGTTCACCAGTTGATCAGGGAAGTGCTGGGTGATGGAGATCTCCAAATGAGAGATGATCATCAAAGAGTTTCAGTCCTAAATAGGTGACTCATCACAAATAGAAATGTGCAGCTTTCATAGTTACAATTGCTATTGCATTTCATCTGCATAATTGAATTTCTCTGGCTTTTATAGCTGCCTCTGTAGGATCTGAAGCAACAATAAAGCTGTAACGTAGCCCACAAAGTGCTGACACGTCTTGAAATGCATCCAGACAGGCAATGAAAACAATTAAACTTGTCCTGTTTACAGAGACCAAGTGACACGCTGGGTGAGATCAAATGAGTGTCGGTTTAATAAAAACAGCGATGCTGGAGTTGTGGAGAGGGAGATCTGACAGCTTGTGTTTACCTTTTTTTGTTTTCCATTTTCCAGTTTGCTGGAAGGCATGGGAACCACCTTGTGGCAGCAACTGTCTGAGCTGTGTTCAGTCCTAGGTGTTAAAGGCAATCCAGGGGATGCAGCCAGGCCCCTCCTGCTCTGCAAGCTCCTCAGCCCTGGTGGGAGCTGCCCAAGGGGATTCAGGCTGGGGTGTTTCTGGTTCTCTGGTTTGTCAACATTCTGTATTGCAAGGCTGTTATTTAAAATTCTAGTTTGGTTCCTGGTGATTTTCTCTGGGGAGATGTCATCGAGTTTGATGTCTAAATGTTCAATATTGAATGCAAATAGGAATAGCATTCATTTCATTTACTGTGGTTTGTGACTTCATTTCCAAGATTACGGGCTCAGCTCCAGGTTTTTACTGGAGTTGGGTTTAGCCAAGGAGCTGAATTGCTAGAGACAGACAAATAGGTTGTGAATGACCTTAAAAAGAGAACTTAGAAGACCTTACATACTAATTCTGGCTTTTATTTACTGAATGTGATCTGCGTGAGTCACATGATGATGTAGTTCTGCTTATGATGAAAAGGAGCTAAACAATAGATTTTGAACAAGCACATGCTGGTTTGGAGCTGAGCTTTTGTGGTAAGTCTATGATGAGAGAGGGGTGAACTTCCACATCTATTTAATTAAACTGTGAAAAATAGCAGCTTCCTAGTGGAACAAAGGATGCAGTATCTTGCAGTATTTTGCAAGAGCAGAATGGTGAGGAAAATATTTTACAGCAAGATGCAAATAAAACACTCTTAAATAAAGCATGGTATAAGTGTACAGTTAATGGTCCATTGCACACATCAAATGAGAGTGTGGGAATTGAATGTTATTAAAGAGGCATCTTTTTCCATGTGTATGGATGAGTTGCTGCTCTTTCCTAACCTTTGTTTGGGATCTTTTTTCTTAAATTTAAGTAATGTCTTGTGATATTTTTGGAATGAAATAAATACTAAGGTAACAGACTACAGCAGGAGTTGGTGCCTCTTTGTGCCCATCAGTTACAGTCAAGCAAGGGTAAGATGTTTAAAATGCAGGTAGATTGTTAGAGTGGGGATGGGTATAAAGCACCCCGTGTCTAACACAAGATTACTGTCAGAACACAGGACCAGGAGTCCTGTGCTGCCTGTGCACCACTACCTACCTCTGGCCCTCTTCCTTAATAGAGAAAGCCATTGAGTCACCTCTGAGTGCTGCTTCCCACACATATTTAATCTCTTTCCATTCTCATTTGCTGCACCTTTACTTCTCTTAGTAAGTCATTAAAAGTGGTTTTGGTAGATCATACTTTTAGAGCATACATTGGGAAGAGAGTACTGAAATCCTGCTTTCTGAATTTTTAAGATTCAGGGCAGCAAAACTGAAACTCAAAGGGAAGCTTGAGCAGGCATGAAGTTGGAAGCTTTTTCTTAAGAGAGGTAGCTGCTTCATTTTCCTAATTTATTCAAAGCTCGAGTGGTTAGTGAAACAGAATATCAGCATCATGCACTTTGTTTGTATATATATATATATATATATATATATATATATATATGTTTAACTTTTAAAGACTTTTATGTTTCATGAATCAAGCGGGGTTCTGAGTCATGTTTTGGATGACAGCACTCCCAGAAACTGCCAGAGGGTTGTGATGAATGGCTTTGGTTATTCAGCAGGTGAGGTTCCATTTCTCTGAGGTACAAGGCTCAGTGTTCAGTCATTCATGGTGGTCTGGCACACTGCAGGTGAGCAGCAAAACTGAGACTTGCACCACTCAGTGCCCCTTGTCAAAAAGTAAGAGTAACAATCTCATATGTGGGCCTGTTTCAGCAAAGCCTGCCTTGCTTCCAGCTGAGGGAGCTGGGAGTCGGGGGCTCAGCCTGGAGAAAAGTGTCTCAGTGGAGACACTCGGGGGGACAGTCTCTCTCTACAATTCCCTGACAGGAGGGTGCAACCAGGTGGGGGGTGGGCTTTGCTCCCAGGGAACAAGGGGCAGGACAGGAGGAAGTGGCCTCAGACTGTCCCAGAGGCTGCCCAGGGACGTGGTGGAGTCCCTATCTGTGGTAAACACATCTACAGCACCCATCCTGGACATGGCACTCAGTGCTCTGGGCTGGTGACAAGGTGGGGACGGGTCACAGGTTGGACTCGATGGCCTTGGAGGTCTTTTCCAACCTCAGCGAGTCTGTGATTCCTTCTGCAGTCTAGGCAGTGCTGCTCAGCAAAGTTAAATGCCTGTGTAAATGCAAGGAGATTTTCAGGGAAGTGATCTTATTGGGAGTGCAGAGGATGGGCTTCCTGCTCAGGGCATCTGAAGGCTCATTCCCACAGACACGCCGTGTGTGCAAAGCCCCCAGCCATGACTCGGGGAATTTATGTAGTGTTTCTGTTAGGTGTCCAGATCTCTGCTCAGCATTGCAGTGTGGAAGGAGGTGGGAAGATGAGAAATACTGAATTCTTACATCACTGAGCTGCTTTGAAGAGCTCCACACTCAGACTCCACTGTCACTGGAACTTGAAGTTGTATTCTCCATTCATTATGGCAAATTCACTATGTCACTCATTACCTTGTCAAATCAAAAGTACAATTATTCTATGGTTTCTTTTTTTATGTTATGAGATGTGCAGGACCAAGGGCTCATCCTTGTTCTGCTGCCCTCCAGCAATCCTTTTCAACTCTTTTGGTTTCACCTTTTCTGTATAAAGCTAAATAAAATGAACTACAGTGTTCCCTATGTGTGATGAAAGTTTTCTCATTCTATTAGGAATGTGATTTAGAAGATATAAACTTTTTATCAAATCACATTACCTGACAGTGTAGAAAATGAATTTGAGTACTTCTATTTTTAAACCAAAATTGTTCACCTTTTGGCTTGCAAAATACTCTGTGCCACTTTAAAAGGGCAGGAAGACAAATTGCTGACATTATACTGTTCATCTAAATTTATAGGTTTACCCCAAGATTTCTTAAGTGACTAAGACTCTAATCTCTGAGCTCAACTTGAAGTACCTTCAAGGCAACTGATTTTCTGAAGGAGCTCAGAAGCTCTCTCAGTGCTGAATTCCTTTTCAAGTGGCTACTTTAGGTCATTTGCTTTTGAAAATGTTAAACACCATTTTATAACACCATTGTAAAACACCATTTTACTTAAATAGTGAATTTTGATACATTAATTTTAGATTCCCCCAGGTGAGCTGCAGGCATGGTGTGAGATTTTTTCCAGCAGTTCTTGCTGTTGGTTTGGTGTTTATCACCACAGTTCCTGGTGATCCACGGGGAGTGGAACTGAGCCAGCAATGAAGAAACTGAAACTGTGGAGCACGTGTGAAACAAAGCAATTTGTGAGTTCCTGTGGGGCAGCAGTGCTGCTTTAAGGGATTAAGTTCTTTGAAGCACTGTAGCTGGAGAGTGCTGGTAGATGTCTTCTTGGAAGTCGAGAATGCAAAGGATCTCAATAACAGGTTTTTCCAGTTTAGATTCATGAAAGGCCTGACCGTAATATTCATGTTCTGGCTTTTCCCGCCACGTGAAGGAAAGATAAAAATCCTGACATGTTCCAGCTCTTTCCCTGCTTCCCTGAATAAACACACACAATTCTCCAAATAGCCACAGTGCAGCACACTAAGATCCTTTTTGCTTTCTGTTGCTTCCCCGTTTCCTATACAGTGAGTCAGGACTTTTCCATACAAAAGGAGACATCCATTTCAACAAAATTCTATCCATAAACCTTTTTGTCTTGGTAAATACTTTGTTTCACTGAAGGAGACAAATGGACGTCTTTTCCTTACTGGGTGATGTTTTTTATGTTTTCCCAAGTCCTTGTTTTATATATTTACTTTCCCATTAAGCAATATACTGCTGCCAGAGAGTACATTTCAGTCAGGGTAGCAGGCCTGTGGTTTAATCTCACTGAGAGCAGAAAGCCCAGAAATGGCATTTATCCACCCCCTGAACCTTCTTGCTTCCCTTCTGGCCTGTGAAATTACTCAGCCTAATTCTGCAAAACCAAGAATTTGGGCTTAAACATCCACATTTCTATTTTTTCCCCCTAGGCAGTCAATGATTTGTGTTAGCTTAGCTATTCTTTTACTTAAGAGTAGGAAACACTTGATAGAATATGTTCCTGGCATGCTTGTTGTTAAATGTAATGTGGAATGTGTGTGTATCTGAAATTTTGGAACATATCCTTGGGGTTATTTTAGATTATAGAGTATGATTCTTGCAGGAAAAAAAAACAACACTTTAATTGAGATAAAAATGTGAACTTAATCACCTGAATTTTTACCACATACTGCCATGACTTTGTTCACTGAATTTCTCTGGTGGGACTGGCAGCCACCTCGGATCACTCCAGCCTTCATGCCCCAAAATACCATGGCTTATTTTTCTGGGACATTTCTAGAGAATTAAACTAGCAACTTAGGAGAATGTTAATTGAAGAAGTGTAGTAGAAGACAAGCTAATTTGAATTAAAAATACCAAATGTATTTTGGGAATGTCTTACAGAAGGGGGTGTGCCAGGGTTTGGCATTTTTCCTGGCCTTTGAATTTGTGTATGCTGTTCATGGCAAGTCTCATGGGGAAACCTGGGAAGGTATATGGAAATGGGAACTTGGTTTGGACAAATAAAGTATTCAAGAGACAATTTAACCTGTAACAGAAATGTGGGTGGTGTGGGAATCTTTTCCTTTGTTCAGTCCTCTGCTTTAAGGCTGCAGATTTTTGGAGTGACCTTGACGAATCCCTTTCCACCTGACTCCGTTCTGGATCTGAAAAACTGAGAATGTGGTACTGACTCACACTACAAAACACTTTCAGATTTGAGGATGGAAAACTTTTAAGAGCTGGCATTTAGCATATTTTTTATTGTAGGGAGTCTCGCCAAATTGTGTGATTTATCTCTTCTAGTTTGGGTATGCTCTCAGTTTTGAGAGAGCTTTAGGACCTGTGTCCATGTAGAAAATAGCCTCATGTAACTTCTGGGTTAGCTTTAATTTATGGAATAACTGGTGCATCTACCAAACTATTTAGTTTGGTTTTAAAGTCCTTAGTTGACAGAGAAAACTTTGTGCACACAAGTCCTTTCTGCTACCTGACATTTGGGTTCTGGCCCTTTTTTCCTTACAAGCAGAATATGTTTTCTGATGTTATTCTTTTTTTTTTTTTAATGACTTTTTTCTGGCTAGGACTGTTCCCTAGCAATGGTTCTGGCAGAGCTGGGGTAGCCTGTGCTGTTGGTCTGGGCTGTGCACAGGGGTGTGAGGGGCTGGGAAGAGCCTTTGCCCCTTCCCATGGAATCATCCCTCAGCACCATTGCACAGGGTGGCTCAGAATTCCTTTTCTTTGCCTGTCTCCAGTTACCCAACACTGAGATGGTGAAAGCAGGTGCAAAGTGACAGTGATAAAAATAGCAATTTCAATCACTGCTCCTAATGCAGCAGGGGGATCTCAGCTCCCCTCCCTCTTGCAGACCAGCTCTCCTTGCACACCCAGGAGTTTGTCAAAATCATCCCTATATCCCAGCTCTTCTTTAAACAGGCTCTTAAATAAGAGTTATCCATCCACTCCAGGTTAGTGTTGGAGCAGAGGAGGGCCCTGATTTCTGGCAGCTTTGGCAGAGCAGACACGGCTGTGGGTTTGGAGCATGGTTCATTGGGAGCACTATGGAAAGGTAGCAGTAAGAACTCCAAAAGGAACTCAATTACATTTTCTGTTTAGAAAAATTCCCTTTTTCTATCTCATTCCTCTAATCCTCAGCTTCCAAATAACAAGCCATGATCTATTCTCTTTAAAGCTTGAGGAAATTAGGAGTGAAAAATCATAGAATTCTGGAGTAGTTTGAGACCTTAAATTTCCACCCCCTGCCATGGGCAGGGACACCTTCCACTGTCCCAGGCTGCTCCAAGCCCCATCCAACCTGGCCTTGGGCACTGCCAGGGCTGGAATAGCCACAGCTTTTCTGGGTACCCTGTGCCACCCTCACAGGGAAGAATTTCTTCCTAATGTCTGATCAGGGTGTGCATTTGAAAATCTAGATCAGATTTTCCCTGATATTTATTCTTTTTGGATTTGAGCCTTTTAACTTTTTTTCTTTAGGTTTCCCATAGGATCTAGACCCTGCCTCACTGCATGCAAGAGCACACAGATGTCATCGATTATAGAAGAACTTTAAGAAATCATAATTAATATTTTGACAGAAAGCATTACTTTTAAACAGAAATAAACTAAAATTCCCGTCTTCTCGTTATAGTAAAAATCTGAAGCCAAACAAACTAAACTTATTTTGGATATTCTGCTGTTTCCCTTGGTAACAGTCCTTATATGGAACAACAAAAATCTGGCTGTTGTTGATCTCCCCATTACCACTTTCTGGTTCTTCCACATTGGCTGAAGGTTTCAGGGTTGAATTCACAAAGACTGGAGTGGATGATTTACATAGAACAATAATAGAACTTTTGGCAGGCAATTTTAACCACCAATTTTAATTTGAAAATAATTGAATTGCTTGCTTTTCAAAATTTCTGTGGTTTTGGTTTTCTGTTGTAATGGAAAGTTTTGCACTTCTTAATGTCTAACTTGCAGTCACATTGTGTGTAAGGACAAGCAGAAATCTCCTTTCAAGGGTGCATATTGAACTCTAAAAATAACGTGGAGAGAAACCTGGCTTTTAACTTTTTTTCAGACGTGTTGCTGTGTAAGAAAATGATATTTCAGAAGATGTTCCCTTGGAAGAATGTAAGTGGTTTGGTTTGGTCAGAATTTGGAAGAATTTGCCTTGAGAAGGAAGGTATGTAATTAGCTAGGGGGGTGCACAGGTGTGAGGGAAAGCAGACAAGTTTGTGCATGATAGCAAAAGGTGCTGAATTTAAAAACAAATAAGGGATTTTTTGGAATCTTTTAGTGTCTGGAAGTTTGGCTTGGGTATACATTTTAACTGAGATTGTATGTCTAGAATAGGGCAGAAGCAGTTGGACTTCCCTTGCTTTGAGTCGTGTTCAGGCTTTCTTGAAATCACAATCAACTGAGGCAAGAAATTCAAATTTTACAGTGAAAATCTCTGATTTTCACTTTCACTTTGGACTCTTAGTTTAAAATCTGAAGTGCAGTAAAGGTACTGCTGTGACCTGTACGTGTCCTTGTCGAGGCTGTCAGTGCAATAGTGACAGGAGTGTTCTGCCAACTTTGTCCTGGGGAGAAATGACCAGATGTGGTATATGCTTTGGTAAAGTAAAATTCTTTTTCCAAAAACGTGTATTTTAAAACCTGAGAGAACAGAACATGACTCTTCCAGTTTCTGATGTATCTGTGGGTTTGTCTGTCCCGGTCAGAGGGTCTGGGACACGGAGTGGGAGCCTGGACACTGCGCCCAGATGATATTATCTGTTTCCTGCTTAAATAAACTCACAGGGTAAGTTCAGAACAAGGCAAAAATAGCCTCTTGCCTTCAGAAGTGGCTCCTGGTACTTGCAGTGTGGGTGGAAGGTTTTCCTTTCTCATGGCTTACTAAAGCAGGTCTCTGGTTTTGTTAGTGCCCAGTCCCTGATGCTCTTCTGCCTGTTTGCACAACTGCAGGCTCTGCATGGCCTCTAGATGTCCCTCCTCCTCCTCGCATAACCCCAGCACCTAGCGGTGCAAGAAATCCAGCTCCACCACATCCCACTTCTTCAAGGAATAGACCCTGGGCATGTCTGACCAAAGCAGGTACAGCCGCGGGAGGGTACGCAGGGCTCCCTTCTCCTGTGCTCCCAAACCTCTCCGTATGCCTATGGGCAAGGAGTGCGAGGACGGTCCCTGAGAAAGAAAAGTGGCCAGCCCAGGTTCCTGATGTCAGTTTGTAGGGTTCCCTTGGGACTTTCAGGGCAGCACAAGTTTGAGGTGGGGGCAGGTTGGGTCTGGGACATATCCTCGTCCGTTCGGATATTTTGGAGGTGACCGGCCACTCAGGGCCACAGCCCCTGGAGACAAAGACCGGCCCTTTTCCCTGGGAAAGACAAGTGGCAAGCCCAGGTTCCTGATGTCAGTTTGTAGGGTTCCCTTAGGACTTTCAGGGCAGCACAGGTTTGAGGTGGGGGCAGGTTGGGTCTGGGACATATCCTCGTCCGTTCGGATATTTTGGAGTTTGGAGGTGACCGGCCACTCAGGGCCACAGCCCCTGGAGACAAAGACCGGCCCTTTTCCCTGGGAAAGAAAAGTGGCAAGCCCAGGTTCCTGATGTCAGTTTGTAGGGTTCCCTTGGCACTGTCAGGGCAGCACAGGTTTGAGGTGGGGGCAGGTTGGGTCTGGGACATATCCTTGATTGTTCAGAAATTTTGGAAGCGGCCAGTCACTCAGGGCCACAGGCTCCTGGACAAAATATCTGGCTGTTTTCCCTGGGAAAGACAAGTGGCAAGCCCAGGTTCCTGATGTCAGTTTTCAGCAGGTGTTCGGTATTGCCTCGGCACTCATAATTTTATTGTGCTGCAGCTTTGGTCTGGGATATATGGGGTGCCCCCTCTGTCCCCGTCTCCACTCCTCACCCCTACTTGTACTTCCAGCCACCCTCTCTCCTCCCTTCACCCCTCCCCAGCCGGCCCCTTCTCCATCCCTCACTCCCCACTGCCCACCTGCGACTCCCTGCAGCAGCACATGGGAGCCTGGACTCGTGGGGATGGTGCGGCCCTCACAGCAGGACAACACCCAAATAAAACAGGCAGGGACCACATCTGTGTGCTGTGCTGTGTCACAAAGGCACCTGGGGCTGAGGGGAGGGGGCTGGAGGTGACACAGAACGTGGGGGCAGCTGAGAGGCAGAAGGGGTCTTTAGGAGTAAAAAGGGGGGCTCCAGGGTGGCACAGAGACGCTGAGAGGCTGCGGTGGGAACTTGAGGGTGACACAAGGAGGCTGAGTGGCAGGGGCTGCCTTGAGGGACAAAGTGGGGGGTGTCTGAGGGTGACAGGTTTATCAGCCCTCACACCACCCTTAACCTCACTTTTAAAACCACCCCTACCCAGGTGGAGAGCGCACGGTGGAGGTTAGGGGGCCACAGGACAGTGTCGGGGGCTTGGGGTGACACACAGACATTGTGGGCTGAGGGGCAAAGAGGGGGGGACTTGACAGGTGGAGAGCTGACACTGAGGGTTAGGGGTAGGAAGGACAGGACACAGGGTACCAGGAAGGGTTAGGGTACAGCAGCAGCCCTCAGCCCAACCCTAAGCTCACCCTAAACAGCACCCCTAGAACACCAGTTTTCCCCAACAGCAGCTGCAGGCAGCGAGCCTAATTAAAAGGCGGGGATGATGCTTGCTGGCTAGAGAGTGACCGGTAGAGCTTGGGGACTGAGTACTTTTTTAGGGTATTTTAAGGGCTTTTAAAGGATATTTTAGGGGCTTTTTTTTTTTTTTTTTTGTAGGAGCTTTTTAGGATTTTTCTGGGAATATTTAGGATACTTTTAGGGTATTTTTCAGGGCTTTTAAAAGATTTTTTTAGGGTATTTTAAGGGCTTTCTTAGTACTAATTGGAACTTTTAGGGTTTTTTTTGGGGGGGGGGCTTTCCTAGGACTATTTAAAAATATTTAGGGCTTTTTTAGGACTATTGGGGGTATGTGGAGGACTCGTAGGACTAGGGTATTTTTAGGTTTATTGAGGAAGCTTTTAGGTCTGTTTAGGGTCTTATCAGGGCATTTTAAGGATTTTTGGGGTATTATTAGAGCTCTTTTAGGAATATTTAGTGCTTTTTAAAAGGTTCTTTAGGGATTTATAAGGGTGTTTTAGGGTTTTTTTAAAAGTAGGATATTTTACTTGTATTTTAAGGGTATTCTGAGGCTATTTTTGTGTTTCTGTGGGGCCCTTAGGACATTTTGAAGATGAGGGTTTTTTAGGGATTTTTTATGTTTTTAGGGTCTTTTCATGGCACGGCACATAGAGGCTGAGGGGCAGCTTGAGGGGCTTGAGGGTGACAGAGGCTGGGAGCTGAGGGAGGGACAGGGAGAGGGGACAGTGGGTGACACAGAGAGATGCTGAGGGGGGCAGGGGCAGCTGGAGGGTGACACAGAGAAGCTGGGGGCTGAGGGGCAAAGGAGAGGGATTAAGGGTGACCCACAGGAGCTGAGGGGCAAAGGGGGGGCTGGAGGGTGACACACAGAGCCTGAGGGCTGGGGGGCAGAGGGAGGGCTTGAGGGGTAAAGGGCGAGGGCTTGAGGGCTGGGCAGTGCAGTGGAGATGAGGGCTACAGGGTACAGCTTAGGAGGCAAGTTAGGCTACAGGTGCACCACCCCTGAGCCCAGCCCTAACCTCAGCCTAAGCAGCCCCCCTAACAACAGCCTTTTCCCTTTTCACCCCTGACAGCAGCAGCACCACGCAGCAACCCAAACGGCGAGACCACACCGGAACCCTCCCGCTGGGACAAGGCAGCGACCCTCACACCAGGACAACGACAGAACCCTCAGAGCACAACAGGACCCACTGCAAAAAGGTAGGGATGACATCTGTGGGCTAGAGAGCAACAGGACAATGACAGAACCCTCAGAGCACAACAGGACCCACTGCAAAAAGGTAGGGATGACATCTGTGGGCTAGAGAGCGACAGGACAATGACAGAACCCTCAGAGGACAACAGGACCCACTGCAAAAAGGTAGGGATGACATCTGTGGGCTAGAGAGCAACAGGACAACGACAGAACCCTCAGAGCACAACGGGACCCACTGCAAAAAGGTAGGGATGACATCTGTGGGCTAGAGAGCAACAGGACAACGACAGAACCCTCAGAGGACAACAGACAACAGGACCCACTGCAAAAAGGTAGGGATGACATCTGTGGGCTAGAGAGCAACAGGCAGGGTTTGGAGGCTGAGCAGGTTTCCTTGAGTTTTTTTGTAGGACTATTAGGAATATTTAGGGGATTTTGGAAGGCTTTTTAGGACTTTTCTGGTGTCTTTTAGGGTATTGTTACACCTTCCTAAGGGCTATTTTAGAATTCCTTAACACACTTTTGGGGTCAGGATGAGGGTCAGACAGGCTGCCCGCTGGAAATACGGAGTATTACTGGAATGTAGTGGAAGGCTTTGGAAAGGTGCCAGTGGAGGGGCAGTGGGCAGGGTCCCACACTGCTGGTCTGAAGGCTGTGATTTCTGGGCCCAGCGAAGTGGTTGTGGTAAGGGTTACATGCTGGCAGCTTTCTCCAGGAGAAATCCAGCACAGAAAAAACCAAGAGCCAAGTTTCATACTGTCAGTTCCCAAGAGGCATTTGGCACAAAAAAAAAAAAAAAAAACCTGAGTACTTGCGGGTGGCAGATGGGGTCTCAGAGAAATACTGCGCAGTTTGGAATTGGAAGAGGCAAAAAAACACTCAGGGAGTGAGGCCCCAGGAGGAGTGCTGGGACCGGGTCAAAAATGAAAGATATCTACTGGTGAAACCAAACTCAGCAGCCCAGGTTCCTGGTGTCAGTTTGTAGGGTTCCCTTAGGACTTTCAGGGCAGCACAGGTTTGAGGTGGGGGCAGGTTGGGTCTGGGACATATCCTCGTCCGTTCGGATATTTTGCAGGCAGCCGGCCACTCAGGGCCACAGCCCCTGGAGACAAAGACCGGCCCTTTTCCCTGGGAAAGAAAAGTGGCCAGCCCAGGTTCCTGATGTCAGTTTGTAGGGTTCCCTTGGGACTTTCAGGGCAGCACATGTTTGAGGTGGGGGCAGGTTGGGTCTGCGACTCATCCTTGATTTTTCGGAATTTTTGTTGTTTTCTGGCCACTCAGGGGTACTTCCATTCCAAGGCTGTGGAGATCCTTGTGCCATTGCCGGCTGCTCTCTCTCATTTCGGGGGTTAACGGTCTCTAAGATTTTTTCCCCTTGAGTTTTTTTAGCAGTAGTCTCCTTTTGAAAGACATGTTTTATTTGCAAACGAAGGATGGGGTTTTTCACATCAGCCTTGGAAGACTGAGAATCTCATTAGTCATTCAAACTAGTTGGAAGTGATTATCCAGATCTGCTAGGCAGCTTGGTAAATTTTGGTCTAATAGCACGAAAAATTAAGTTTCCTGCCCTTATGTCTATGTCCAAGCAGCTGTTGTGCACACACAGCTCTCTGATCTGTTTGTCTCACTTTGGTTTTCCATGTTACCTTTTTATTTTCTCTCCACATTTTGTCTTTTCTCTCAACATGTATTTTTAGTATGCTAAGCCCTGTTGTTTCAAACAGCAATGCTCTTCCTGTGTGTTTGGAGAGTACCTAATTCACTTGAAAGATGAGTATACAGTGCTAATAAACCAGTACACTCTGACTTAAAGCACCAGTATTATTGGTGATTGATTGATTGATTATGATTCATTTTCAAGTGCAGTTTTGTAGGACACCTTGTCAGAGATCACAGTTAGTGTATAAATGATCACTGTTCACCTGAGGATTGTTGCTGAGGAAGACTTTTCTTGCCACATAGCCCAAATACTGCTTTAAACAATCCATTCTCCTCAGACCCACTCAGCTTCCCGTCAGTTAAATGAAGTATGGAGTTCTGGCATGTATGCTGCCCAGTTTAGTGCCTTTAAGGCATCCCAGTGAGGTTACTAGAGGTCATTTCTGTGCCATTTATTTTTGCTGCCTTTTTTAGAGTGTTATCAACTATAAAAACTGACGGACTCAAGGAGAGAAGTGTATACATTGTTGTGATATTGGAACATTTTTCCCAGATTAATTCTGTTTTATCACACAAGCCTGTAAATATGTATTTACAATTTTAAAAGCACATCTTTATGTCCCTGATTGTAAATGCTCTGTTTTTAAAGTTTTATAACATGTGACTCAACCAAGAGACCACAGCAAACAGCTTTATATTGTACTGCTCTGTTTGAAGGGTCCATTACAGTCTAAGCTGTAACAGAAAAATATCCATGCCACCAACAAGAAATAACCCATGGTTGCACCAGACTTCATTATTTTTACTCAGATAAAAAATGCATTTTTCTGGGAGGGGGGTGGGGGGAAAGATTTTTCTTGCAGAAAAAATGCATCAGTTCAACATGTTGTCATTTCTCTGGACCAGTGAGGAGATTTCATTCACAGTGAATTCAGGAAAAGTATGCCATCTTTTCCCAAGGCAGAATTTCACAGTTTTGCAGCAAATTTTTAACCTCCCCCGTGCCTGCCGATGAAACGTGAAATTTTGCCCTTGACCAATATCACAAGTTCTTGTGAAAATTCGAGGAGAGGGTGGGGAAAAAGCTCAGGTTTTGCATGTAGAATTTGCAAGGACAACACTGGAAGCTCTGCAGTGCTCTCATGGCAATGCTGATACTGAGAAGTTTATTAAAAATAAACTGTGTGGAGGTGTGGTGGGACCTGGTTTGTGCTTGGGCTCTGAATTGCTCTGGAAGACTGAAAGCTCTGTTGTCTGTCTGCCATGTAAAGAAAAAGAACAACAATAAATTAATGTGGAAAACTGCATTATGGAAATATTTCTTGTTATTTCAGCCAAGAAGGTCTTAAAAATGGAGACTGACTGTGCTCTAGCTCTGAAAAAATGGAGTGGTTTGGGGTTTTCCTGTTGGGTGGCGGGAGAGGAGGAAGGAGATGTGAGTGTCACCTCGCTCTGACAGGTTTGGTGCACACAGACAGGGATTCATTCTCCTGACAGCTCCACCCGAGGTCTGCATGCTTGGAGAAGCAGCACACAAGCCCTTTGCAGTGTGGCCTCTCCATCCCAACCCAAACCTCCTCCTGAGGTGTGTCATCATTGTGGAACTTCAAGGCAGCTGTCCTCAGCTGGGAGGGAAATGTCCATGCAGTGGGAGGGCTGTTTTCCTTCCTAGGAGTGGTTCCTGTTTCATACATCGTGTGCCATCACAGCACACTCAGACATTTTATGCTTTCTTCAGGGCTGTGGGATTTGGCTCTTTCCATAGAATCCCAAAGTGGTTTGGGCTGGAGGGACCTTAAAGCTCATCCCATTCTCCCCCTGCCATGGTAGGGACACCTTCCACTGTCCCAGGGTGCTCCAAGCCCTGTCCAGCTTGGTCTTGGACACTGCCAGGGATGGGGCAACCACAGCTTTGTGCCACAACCTGTGCCAGGGCCTCACCACCCTCGTTGTAAAAACCTTCTTTAAATCTACTCTAAATGGACCCTTCTTCAGTTGAAAACCCTGTAAGGGAATCACTGAGAGGGTGGGTGGCCATTGTCATGGGTGCATTAATCCAGTCACATTCCTTAAAAACGACAGCAGAAATAGGTTTGGGAACAGCTGAGTTATGTGTATTAATATTAATTTCACATAGGCTAAAAATGGCTCTTTCACCCCAGAAAATCTGAAGGTTCCTTATGCATTATAAATCTGGTCTTTCAGAGAAAAGCCACTGTTGTCACTGTCACCTGCCAGTGCCTGCAGCAGCCTGACATGCAGCCTGGCTCCTCTGGCAGTGTCACAGCTTGTTTGGCTTTCAGTAAATGCCACCCAGTTTCAGGTAAGTTTGAAGGCATTTGACTGTGCTGAACTGTCATTCTGTCCCTGCATGAGAACCTTGAGAAATATTCTTTAAATAGCTGCATGCCTCCATTCTTCTATCTGTGCTGTCACATGAGGCAGCACTAATTACTTCTTTTTATAAGAGCTGTGGCTTTTTTGGGAGAAGGCTACATCCAAAAACAGATAAGGAGGATCACTTTCTCATCTTGAAGCTGCTGCCTGGAGGCTGTTCAGCTCTGTGTGTGTGCTGCTGGCAGGAGGATGCAGAGGACATGACACTGCCGGTGGCTGGGTCCCCTCCCAGAGTCCCAGTTAGCAAAGCCAGGGGGGCTGCTTCAGTCCTTGGTGCCAGTGCTGACTGTAAATGCTCTTCCAAGGCTGTGGGACACAAAGAACTGTGTATGCTCAGGAGTGGCCACAGAGGACACGAGTACACCCTGCCTGAGCTCATCTGAGACGCCGCGGGAGAGCGGCAGAAATAGAGCTGCACATCCAGCACTGCTGAGTAACATTTCTCTGGGCTCTGAGCAGTGCAGCCTTTGAGCCTTTCCCTGGGCTCACACCCAGCCAAGGTCACTGCTCAGAGGCTGCTGCAGTGCTGTGACACACCGGGGATGCTCCAGCCCCATGGGCACTGACAGAAATAGTGCTGAGCCTCCCGGTGCAAGGGACATTCCCTGTGGTGCAGGGATGTGTCACCCTGTTCTTTGAAAAGTTTTAAAGTTCTTTTTAAAGTTTTCTATACCTTCTAATGTTTACATATTTTTACTAAAGTTTCTCACACACTATCATGTAAATAATAATTGCTTTACATTCTTCTTTGTGAGAAGAGAGAATTGATAGACTGTTTGACCAGTGTAGTTAGAAAAGTAGCAATTTCATCCTGCAATCCACTACCACTTCTAAAATTCTATATGTTGTGAAGTCAGAAATAAAAAGTTTCCTCCTTTTGATTCCTTTTGATTCCTTTTACTCTTAATCTCAGAATACATGCATAAGTTATTTCATGTTGTAGGGATGAGCTTGCCTGGAAGTGACAGCGGAGTGAGTTCTGCCCTGCTGCTCATGGACAATCATCACTTATTCCCCAATGAGGAAGAGGAGGGGCACTGACAGGTGCTGGGGTTAGGGGCAATCATGCTGGACTACATTTTGTTCATAGCAGGCTTTGCAGCTGCCTTGGAAGAAGAAGGGGCATTTGTTTGAGAGCGGCCCTGGACATACTACCTTAGGATGTGAGATACTAATGCAAATAGGGCCACTCCCCTTTTTGTACTGCTCTGCTAAGTTTTGGGTCACCTTGACTTCAGCAGCACTTTGCAGGGCTGGTTCCCTGTTAATCTTTTTGTCCTTGTGTGTCAGCGCCTGTGTGAAGAGCTGGGGAGGGGGATTAACTCCAGGCTCATCTCCTTGCCCAAAGTCAGCTTCTCTGGGCCTCTACACTCCTCCAGCTGAAGCTCTGGGGAATAGACTGTGTGGGGACAGGCATTGCATCAGAAAGTCTGTACTGTAAAATAGAGCTCCTTATTAAGCTCACATCTTGCCATCTGCACAGTGTATTTACTCTCTCATATTGAATTTTCCTACAGCTGGAGTGTTTAACTGGCAGAACTGACAGACTCCTTGAACTTCTTTCTTGGGTTCCTCTATCATGTGCAAGGATTCAGGCTTACCTGGGGTGTATTGAATCAGGAATGCTACTTAATTTGACCTTCAAGGGAAATCCTGTAGTACTCTGTCCTGGTAGATTCTGTATCGGACTTCAGCTTCTCTTTGGGCCCAGCACCAACTGATTAGAGTCCTTTCAGAGTTGGTATTTCTTTTCTACAAGGATGTTTATATATCAATTAAGACCTACTAAAGCCTTACTTTTGATAAATTACCTAAAATATTCTCTGAGTCCTTAAGGGCATTTTCTTTCTGCACCACATATGTAATTTTCTTCTGTGCCTTTCAAACTTTTTTTTTCAGAAAGAATAAAACTCAACCAAACAAAATTGTCTTTCAGCCAAGAGCTGCTGGAGATGTAATCTGAAGGAAGGCAGAAATATGTTTAATTGCTGCCTCTGATGCCAAACCTTAAGTGCTTTTCTTCAAAGTGAGTTCTACAAAACTCCATTTGCCTTGCATGACACAGGCATCAGAATTGCAGAAACCTTCCAGAGCTGATGTCAGTGGTGTGGTCTGAGGAGCAATAATCACATCCATACATCCCCATGCATCCAGGCAGTGATTCCACCAGCCTTCCTTGTGACAGTGCTGTACTGGAAGAAAATGCAAAAATCCTTAGCTGCTATTTTTCCTCCCAGAGTCTCTGCCTTGCACCAGTAAAATGCTGATTTCTGACAAAAGAAATAAGATCTCAACTGCTACCATTCGAAGCTGATGACATCTCATTAAGGATAATTTCTGAATGTTCTTTCCTGAGCCCTCCCCCATTCCCCAATCCTTTGCTACAAAGAACATTGCTGTGAATAACCCCATTTCCCACACAGGGTATTTCTAGAGCTGTGAAGTGCCACAGTAATGAAACGTCTGTTCTCATGATGCAATGAGTTTAGCTGAGTTTCTTCTCTCCCTTTCATGCATTTTCCTGTGGCACATTGTTGTCTGTTCAGTGGGATAATTGGATGTGGAAGAGAAGCAGATCTCCACTGAGCTGCATTTTCCAAGGCTCTTCTGTCCCAGTGTGACCTGTCCCTGTGCTGCTGCCAGCATGGGCTGGGGGCTGGAGGTTCACAGAGCCTCTCCCTTTGCATTTTGGGGCCACTGATCATCAGTGGGGAATGTTGGGGAAGATGAAACAAGAAAGCCTTATAAATATGATTGCCTGGCAAAAGATTTTGAGAATATAGAAACTATAAGTGAGATTGAAATGAAAGCAAGCTTTGAGATACCAAGCCTTGGTTACTGAAAAACTAGAAAACAATGGCATGGCTGGCTGAAGGTAATCCCCTTTTGATTAAACAATTCCCTCTGCTTGCAGACAGCTCCAAGGGTCAGAGCAGACCCTAGCAGCTTGGCAGAAGGGGTCCAAAGAGTAGTTTTTAGGGTTTAAAATATAACACAGTATGGTAATGTCATGATTCTTATAGGCTGTATGCAAATGCTATAGGATTTGTATCTTGTACTAGATTGGTTAGTGAAAATTAGAATATTCAGCACAGAAGATTTATTGTATTGTAACGGGAACTTCACTCTCTTACTCTTTCTCTTACTCCTGCCCTCTCTTACTCTTACTCTTACTCTTAGTCTTGCCCCCTCTTGCCTCTCTCTCTTGCTCTTTGGTGCCTGCTCCGAGCTGTGGCTGGCAGCTCTCAGCAGGGCCCTGTACCCACATCCTTTGCAATAAACCACAAGTTCCAAGCCCTGGCTGCAGAGATCTCTCGTCTCCATCCCTCCTGACCGCCCTACCAACCAACGCTCCAGCAGGGAGCAAATGAACAGCTACAGCCTCATGAAATGACCTTTCAGCAGTCATTCCAGGGCAAGGGCTGATAAAGGTGCATTAGACGGACTTTTCCTGGCACTTGGTGATGGGCATTCAGCTGTGGTGTTTTAAAACTGCTTGCGTTGCTGCATCTGGGTAAATCTGCCCATGAGCAAACCCAGCTCCAGCAGTGGAGTCCTTTGCAGAAAAAGCTCACACTCAGTGATGGGTAGGGGTTTGTCCTGGTTTGAGAAACTCCTCTCCCCCTTAATAGACTGAAAATTATTTATCTAAGGAGTAGTAACTTAATCAAGAGTCCAAGGTTTTGTCTCACTGTGTTTTATTAGAAATTAAGTAGAAGGAAAATGAATGTTTTAGAAAGTTTTCATTCTAAATTTTGTGTGTTCCTTTTATTATAATTGTAAGTTAATAATTAAGTTTTTTTTCTTTATTTCTAAACTCAGTCCTGCTCTACTCTGTTTCAAATTGCATCTCACAACACTCATTTAAAGAAAAATATATTTTCATAAGTGCACTGGCATTGCACCAGCGTCAAACCATAACAGGGTTAACTTTCCTCTCCTTTCCCCTTCCTCCCACACTCCCAGGGCACTGAGTCCACAGATTTCATTCACTGTGTGCAAACACAGCTCCTCTAAATTCAGCTCCAGCATCTCAACGAGGGGCACATTATTTTTATTATTCCTAACACTCACTTATTTCCTTTTCACCTAGAAAGAGAAGCTTTGAGTCAGGTTGTGTGTTCTGTTATTCTGTTTGTAGTTATTTTCTGTGCAGGGTCAGTTGCTGCAGCTGATCGAGTTCACAGTGGCACCAGCAGAACTGGGGGGACCTTAAGGAACCTTGTACATGCTGAATAGATCCCAGGGTGTTGTGGTAAGCACAGGAGCCCAGAGGAGGAAATCTGGCATTGGATGAGGTGTGGGACTCAGCACAGCAACACAGGAATCAGCTGTGAGGAAAATCCAGGTGAGCTGCAGTGAGGTGGAAAATGTCACTTCTGTACCTCAGGGAGGGTCATTTCTTAGGAGCAAAATGTACTAAGCTAAACTGGGCATCCCTTGGAGTGTGTCTAGAGTGAAGGGAAGGCACTGGTGAGCTCCTCTGGACCTGTTCCAGGGTCACTGGGAGAGAAGCTGCTGGATGCTGAGCAGGAACACGACTCCCAGACCAGCCCCAACAAGAGGGTTTGTTTTCTTGCTTTCTGGTTTTTGGGGATGTGGGCTGGTTGGATGCAGTGGCAGGAGGCTGTGAGCAGTGGTGTGAAATGGAGCACGGCCTCTTGTGCTGTGTAACCCTGTGCTGGGGTGGACATGGAGCCCCATGGGGAGCTTGGAACCCCAGGAGCTCCTCCTGAAAACCTTCTGCAAATCCAACAGCAAACAGCCTTTAACAGTTGCCCACTTTTCTCCCTCTTATCCCCAGAGTGTGCCTCCCTCCAGTGACAAAGTCCTTAGCACCTGCAGCAGACAGGTTACCTGAGATTATTGGGTTGTTTTGGTGGTTTAGAACCTCCAATGCACTCTCACAATGCACAATGGAATTGGGGAAAAGAAAAATATATCTGTGAGTTCATCTGCAACACTAAAATCCTTGACATCTTGAAGCTGGAGAAGTTTTGCTAAGGAAATAGAGAAAAAGGATTTGCAGGTAGCCTCTTGCATAATTTCCTTTTTTTTTTTTTTTTTTTTTTTCCTGAATTATGCTTTACTATTTCAGAGCTGGATGCAGCTCTGCAGTGGATTCTGCAGAGAAGTTACCAAACAGCTCTGGGAGGATTTCATGTGACATGGTCAGGGAGAGCAACAGGCACAGTTAGGGAGGAAGAAAACAGCCACAGGAATAAATACCTGAATGTTGAAGACTTATGGACCAAATGGCCCAATTTTTGCTTTCCCCCATGTAGTAGACAGGAAGGTCAGGTTGAATCTCTTGTTCCTGTGAGGGCAGAAATTGTTCCTGTGTCTTTAGTGAAATAAACACGTGAAGTTTATTTATTTATGGTCTGTTTGTTTGGATTCTGCCAAAGATAATCTGAGCCAAAAATCATATAAATCATAGAATCCTAGACCAGTTAAAGGATACTTTAAAGGGCATCTAGTCCAACCTCCTGCCATGAGCAGGGACATCTCCATCCTCATTAGATTGTTCAGAGCCCCGTCCAGCCTGACCTTGAATGTTTACAGGGATGGGGCACCACAGCTTCTCTGAGCAGCCTGTGCCAGGGCTTCTCCACTTTCACTGTAAAATATTTGTTCCTTAAATTGATGTAATATCTGAGGGAGTAAATACAATGAACCGACTCGGCTGGGGTTTGTGGACAGCTCCGGCTCGGTGCTCACCCTGTGCAGCGGTGCTGCCCCGGGAGAGACGTGACTCCAATTCCCGCTGCCCGCAATTTTCCAGCTGTTCTCGACCCTCTCTGCCTCCTTGGGCTGCAGGAAGGGGCTGCGGCCAAGCCTGTCTCCCCCGGCTCTGCTTGTACCTGCAGGCACCTCTCATTCTCTGGGCTTGCTGCTGCTGCTGCAGTCTGACAGTTCCTAATTTCCACCTGGCTCACCGTGTGTTTTCCTAACCACGCGCTAACGTTTCTTCCCAGCAGACTTCCCAAAAAAAGCTCTGATGACTCACGGGCGACAAATTCCTGCAGAGCTCCCGGAGTCAGCATCCTTTGCATTGGCAGAGGGAGCTTTTCAAATAAAGATGAATCAGCGCTGTCAGACTTTGCTGGGAGTTAACTCTCGGCCCCTTTTCCCTGGAAACAGCCCTGGCTGGTGCTTACACTGAAGGAATTCCAGCCAGGCATCCCTGCGGGATGCAGAGCCATGGGCACCGCGGGCAGCTTTGGGAGCTTTCCTCCTGTCCCTGGAGCATCCCGGCGGGCAGGAGGGGGTTAAGGCAGCCAGGAGGGGTTAAGACAGCCGGGAGGGGGTTAAGGCAGGCGGATCCTCGATCCCTGCCTGAGTTAGCACTGCCAAGTGCCTCCAGAGCGCTCCGGGAGCAGCCGCTGCATCCGGGCAGAGGGAGGAGGGCCGGGCGGCCACTGCAGCAGGGCAGAGGATGTTATTTAACGCGGCTCCAGTCTCCTCCCCCTCGCCGGTGTGGCTGGGGGAAGGGGGGAGCGGGCTGTAGGGAAGGGACAGCGGCGGGGGTGATGCCGAGAGCCCCCGGAGCCGAGCCCGGCCCGCCCGGTGCCACCCGCGGCTGCATCCGCTGGAAGCCTCCTCTGACCTCCTGAGGTGCGGCTCGGGCTCCGAGCACTGCGAGAAGGATCCTCCCGGTGCTCCGGCATCCCCGGTGCTCCGGCATCCCCGGTGCTCCGGCATCCCCGGTGCCCTGGCAGCGGGCGGGCTGGAAGGACGGAGGCTCCGCATCTCGCCCTGGGAGAATTCCCGTGCTCCCGGAGGAGATGTGCCCTAGCTCACGGACAAGGTAGCCGCCGGGCTTGGACACCTCGGGAGAAGAAAAGAGCCTCAGGACTTTGCTCTGGCCATGGCAGACACCCCAGAAGGGGCCAATCCTCCGTGCCCGGTGCTGATTTATGCCTGAAGCCACCAGACCTGCCCAGGACGCACAAGAACCTCCCGGGAGAGGCACAGACGTTTGGTTTTCCCAATGAAAATCCTGATGACATTCATCTGAAAACGTGTGCTGATCCTCTCCCTTGAAAGGAGCAGTCTGGCATCTCGGGAAGAGGCACCACCATTCCTCCCTGGCTGTCTCCTCCTGCCCGCTGAGGATCTGTGGGGGACAGGAGGTCTGGGAGCTCTGGGCTCTGCTCCATGACTAACACCCAGCACTGCAGGGAAGCCATGGACTCCCCTCCGGCCACCTCCAGCCCTGCTGCAGGGCCCGTCACCTTCTCCCAAGTTTTTGGGCAGCAGTGCCAGCTCATGGAAGCAGGTAAGAGGGGAACGTGCACAGGTACCACCTCGCCACCCTACATCCCACGCCCTGGTTTGTAATGTCCTTGCTGTCCCTTTCCTGTTCCGTTTCCCAAGTTCTTCCCTAAAATCTGGTGTTTTCCAAAGGGGTGATTCCTTTTGCATTTGCACTCTGGCCTCAACTACCCCTGAACCCACTCAAAAGCTTTGTGCCCAATTATTTACAAATAGGAGCAAGGGGTGGGCCCTGTGGGTTTGGGTTAACATGGACTGGAACAAGCTGCTCTTTCCCTGATGCTCACACAGTTTGGGTTCGAGCAAAATATGTGTGGTGATTTTTGCATTTCAAAACAATGACATTCTAAGTGGAGGCTGATTTGCTGCTTTGGAGGGCAATTGCTGCAGCATGTGAATGTCTGCTTTGGTATTCAGCTCTGTGAAGGATAAAGTGGGTTTTTTTCCATGGCTTTCCCTGGATGTTTGTGTTACTGTAGCACCTAGAAGCTCTGTTCCTTTTCCCAGGTGTTTTCTCTACAGATGGGCCTGGTTATTTCTTATCTGTGCCTTTTGGCTGTTAAGTAGGTGGTGTGTGACATGACTAATCCCAAATTTTCCATGTTTGCCTCTTGCTCCTCACAGGTGCTGTGAAGCACCAGTCCATGAGGTGCCCAGAGCTGTGCACTCACATCCTCCTTCATACCCAGCTCCCCAAGTCTAAGAGACTGGATAAGGGATTTTACAAGATTTATTCCTATTTTCCTATCCCTGCTGAGAGGTAGCTCTGAGGAAGGATGTGTTTATTTACTTAGGGCCATGGATAAACCTGGGTTTCTGCAGTGATGCCATAACAACACTTGCTCTGAATTTTTAGGGCTTGTTTCTCTCAGATCTACTGGGACTTTCTTATTCCTTTTGTGCTGCTACAGGCATCATGGCAAATTTGTCCTGCAAAGTATCCTATCCTTTTTCCTTTTCTCTCTCTTCTAGTAGCCAGTTCTGTAACTAATAATGTTTGGAGTGTATGTTTCTCCTTAGGTAGTGACATTAAAAATACTATGTATTGGAGTTTCCTGCAGGTCTCTGTGGGACTTCTGCTCTGCCTCTCAAACTTGCACGGGTAGGGCTGGCAGGATGACTCATTAGGTGACTAATTAGCTGACTGCTACTCAGTTAATCAAGTTTGGGATCATGCTGCTGCCTCCAAGAAAATGTCAGGCAGATCTTCAAGAGGGTTTGGTATTAAACTTTCCTATTACTGGAAATCAGTATCCTGGGATCAGTCCAAAGGCTGTGGATCCATTGTATCAGGTCTTACCCAAAGAAGAGATGTAGGAAAAAGCTCTGATTCTGGGTGAGGAGTTTGTTCCCCAAATTAGCAAGACCAACAAGGTGGGAAAACACAGGTGGTAGTTTCAGTTTGGTTTGTTTTCCTTTCCCTTTCTTAGAGGGAAATGCCTCAAAAGGAAATCTGGGGGTTTTAGGTTTTCAAATCCCACCTTAGTCAGTCAACCAGATTTTCTTCACTCTGGTGGATCATCTTGATAGGATTTTCTAGATGTTTTCTCAGGGAGGAGGTGGATGCAATGTAAGGATGGCTGTCATGGATGTCAGTGGCATCCAAAGGGATCTCAGTAGATCATGTGTGTTCCTATGAGTTTTCCAACCTTATGGCAATGACCATTCACACTCAGCACTCCTGAAAGCAGAACTTCAGCTGCAGTGTCTGTGGATGTGTCTGTGTTCATGGGCCTTGCAGTGTGGGCAGGAAGGACTCCCTGAGGCAGTGGAAGCAGACACAGGTTTGGGATAGCAAGCTCTGGGTCCTTACCTGTGTCCTGTGTCAGTGAGCTGACATTTGGGATAGGGCCACAAAATGGGACTCAATGTCGAGCAGGGCTGTGAAAATGCCTTTACAAACCATAAAACCTGATCTTGCCCCTGTGATTCCCCTCATCAACAATCTCTGAGGAGCTGTGAGGAGCCAAGTTCTGACCCAAACAGTCCAAATCTCACAAGAAAGATTTGTGGATACCCAGTATCACATCATTGTCATTGGTGGCATTTGGGCTCCTTAATAACACTGGGATGTGCTTGAATGCTAAAGGTGCTGGCCTTAATTAAATGTCAGTTTTTGTGCCTGGAAAATTGCCGAGCTCAAGACAGATCACAGGCTTGACAGCACTCTTTGATGTACCACCTGCAATGATCCTGTGGTTTTTATAGCTTCTGCCTGTGGTGCAAGGACATTTCTCCTCCAAAGCACATGTAAGAAGAGCTGGGCTCTGCTTGCAAAATGTGCTTCAGGTTGTGTGTAGCATTATCTGCTCTAGATGGAGAAACCAGGGGGTGTGTGATGCTCCCCTGCAAACACATCCCCTTCTCCCAGTGCTGCCCTTCAGTGCCTGGCTCTGAAAACCAAATGCTGAATGCTTGGAAGTCAACCTTCCCCTTGCCAGCTGCATCTCGTCCCCATTGATAAAAGACTTGTAAAGTTGGGGTTTGGAGCAGCTGATGCTACACAATTGGCTGATTATTCATGCACAGCTGATGGAGATTTCTGTAGCCACAGCATCCATCTGGGAGTGTGCTGGCAGCCCTGCTCCAGAGCTGGCTTGCCCTTTGCACAGGTCCTTGCTCTGTATTTGACCTCTGGAGCAGCATTTGCAGCACAGCACATGGATGCTCTTTGGAAAGTTCTTTTTCTACGTTCCCATTTTATTCTGTTGCCCCTTTCCTCACCAGTTTACTACAGCTCCATAACTTGCTTGCTGGGGTGTGTTCCTGGTGATCACCTGGGTGATTATTTGCCCTGAGTGCAGGGAACAGTAAGGATGGCAAGGCTGCAGCTGGCTGAGCTCCCTGCTTTGGGAGTTCCCTGACAAAACTCCAGTTTCCCTGTCGGATTAAGTTTTATTTTGACCCAGGGATGGGGCAACTGAAAGGCATTTTAAAAACTTTTATTCAATTTTCAGGCTAGTGTAACGGGTGAGACAATACAGATGTTATAATTCTATTCCTCACGTTTCCCAAGGCAGCAAATCCTTGCTGTTGCAGGAATTAAATTTGGCTGATGCCTGAAAGATCTGTCAGTGCCACTGGGGATATGGTCACCTTTAGAGGGAGTGTAATTCCCAAAGGGGGGCTGTAATTCCTGCCTCAGGGAATAAGATTTCTGTTTTCCTTGGCAACCAATGCAGGGTGAGTGATGTTTTGCCTTTTCCAGCCTAGCTACAAGGCTGGTGATTTCCAAAAGGAGTAACTGGGAAAGAGGCTGGCTTCATAGCCCCATCCTAAATCTTCTGATCTCAGAAGAAATTCCTGCCTGCCAGGCAGTGCTGGAGGGTCTTTCTTGATTGAAGCACAAATTAGAATCTGGCATAGGTTCGTGCTGTAAATTTTGCTAATACCCAAATGAAAGACTCCAGTTGTTCATTTTAGAAAGAAAATTTTTAAAAGTCTGAAGGATTTATGATTGTCACTACCAAACTTTTAAAATGAGGGTTACTAAGAATTTGAAGAATATTTCCCATGTGATCTTTCATGAAATACTGAATATATGGAGTGAGACCTGATCTCCAGGAGAGCTGAGTGTTCTCTGGAAGAATTGGGCTTAGTAGAGAAACCATTTATTTTATACATGGGCAAATTCCAAGCAATTTGTTTGGTGTATTGCAGTTTTCTGGATTTACAGCCATGCATTATTCTCTGACTCACTGCTCCATTAGATTAATTTTCGTTTTCCATCAATTCCTTGGCTCTCAGATGCTGCTGATTTGTTAGGCTTCCAATATTTTTTCTTTATATCTTGCCAGGTAATTTTCCTTTGGTTATGAAATAAGGAACTTCATTCAAAATGTGACCAGAATGAACAAGAAAGTAATTTGAAAATCATCCAGACCTTAGGATTTTGCAGTGAATCTCTTCCATATTATATTTCCATTACATAGATATCATCCATTACATACATTCTGTATTCTACTCTGGTGGCTGCTCCCCAAATGGATGTGAGTTTGGTTTGGCTACCCCCTCCCAGCAGAAAATTAAGGACACAATAAAATTCTTAGGAGTTCTTCTATGGAAATTAATGTCATGTGGCTCAAAGCTTTTGACTTTCTCCCCCCTAGATCTGTAGTTTCTAGCTCTTGATCCAGTTCCTCTCAAGGGGAATGTGAGGTGAGATTGATGTGGCATTACCTAAGCAAAATGTCTGTCATGCAGCATGAAATCCCTGGAATCTCATCTGGTCTGGCATCTTTTGCAAAGATTTTGTTTTGCAAACAAAGCACGGAATATGCAACATAGAGTTCCTTCATCTGGTGCTTGAATATGGTTTTAAACAAACAAAATAGTAATTTAAAAAGACCTGCTCTGTACCCCCTGACTTGGGTGGAGGTTTGCTCAGGAGCTGGGCTCCTTGAAGAAGTTCAAATCTGATCGGTGTTAGATCTGAAAAGAGTGACTAATGGGAAAATTTTAGCCCCTGATAAGATGTAGAAGGAAATCTCTGACCTTCTAAACTGAGGCTTAGATGAACATTTACCATCTGTGCTCTCTTATTTTGTGCCCTTTAGTCCCTTGTGCATTTTTCCATTATTTAATTAAAGAGCAACCAAACAGGATCTGGTTTCAAACCATTTACCTGGAGCTGAGGCAGAGCAGAGGTGATGCAGCTTCACCTCCTTCCCAAAAGCTGAGTTTAGCAGCGCCTGTCAGGCACTGAGGGACGTGGCACAGAGCCCCACACTGGTTTGGGCTGGAAGGGACTATGGATATTCTCAGTTCAGTCAGAGAGAAAAGGAGAGGTTTCTACCAGGCTGGGTCTAGGGAAGAGTTTCAAAGGAATGTAAATAATTCTCTCTCTTGTTGTTCACATTGTTTATAGATTTGTTCAGCCACCATGTGCTGTTCACGGAGCACCAGTGATGTGAGATGTTTCTACTTTAAGACCAATGAAATTGGTATGCATGATGTTCTCTATAAAAAGAGCAATGTATTTGAAATAAATCAGTTGGGTTCAGTTCTTCTCGTCTTCTGAATTGGAGTCTCTCTGTTCCTGTCCTGCCTCAATGGCGACAAGGGACTTCAAACCCATCTTGTTCTCCACCTTCCCCTATCCCAGGTTGCTCTAAGCCCCATCCTACCTGGCCTTGGACACTTCCAGGGATGGATTAATTTCTGCTGTTGGGTTTCCTGAATTACAACACTTTGTGAGCTCAGGCTCCAGCTCCCAGAGCATCTGAGCAAACCTTCAGTGACAGCTCTTCTTGCCTCCTGTGGACAACAGCAAACAGTCAGCATAAAACTTGCTTGGATCAGTTGGTTTGGGGCCACATGGAATCAGGGCTGGGAATGTGTTCTCTGGCACTTGGAGCATCAGGTTTCCTATGTGCATTAGTCAGTAATAAATCTTTCATGGTAACAAGCTGTTTCATTTGCTCCCCCAGGAGAGGAGGGGGTGTGTGGATGCCAGAGATGTTTTCAGCAGCCTGGTTTAATTACTGTGCCTCAGGTTAGATTAACTAGTTTTGGGAAAATAAGAAACTGGAGCACGTGTCAGGTGGGTGAAATGAGATTAATTTGGTGATCCCAAAGAGGCTGGCCCTGCTGGCTGGGGAACCACTGACCTGCTAAGGTGAGGCATCACTGACTCGTGACAATTGGTCATACAATCATGGAATGGTTTGGGTTGGAGGGACCTTAAATCCCATCTCTTCCCACCCCTCCCTGGCCAGGGACACCTTCCACCATCCCAGGGTGCTCCAAGCCCTGTCTAACCTGGCATTGGAGACTCCCAGGGATGGGGCAGCTGCTCTGGGCACCCTGTGCCAGGGCCTCCCCACACTTTACAGGTAAGAATTTCCTCCATACATTTAACCTAAATATCCCCTTTTCTGTTTGAACCCTCTTGTCCTGTCACTGCAGTGCAGGCACCCAAGGCTGTTGTGTTGCTGGCCTGTGCTGCAGAAACCTGGAAGAGAAAATTACTGACTGCAGGATTGCAAAATTGACTGTTACTTTGTTTTGTCAGATTTTGTGGTTGGGGATTTTCCTTTTACTAAATCTGTTCCCTGAGTGGAGCTGTGGTCTGGGTTTACATGCTGGTGTTGTCAGACTTCAGCAGCTCAAAAGCAACCACATAAATCTGTGCCCACCTGTGTGGTGCCTGAGAATGTGTAGAATAAAATCCCTGCCAATTTTCTGTGCACATTATTGCCAGGCTGAATCACCTTGTGTGTGCTGGTGCAGAAAAAAGTGTCATTTTTGTCAAAACCAAGCCCATTTTTCTGACATGACAAGAAATGTATCAGAAACAAACTGCTTGGGAAGCCCCTGGAGTTTTGTGTTTTAGAGGAGAAGAGTTTAGAGGAGAATCTGATTGTCTCCAGGGCCAGCTCCAGCTCTTGGAGGAAACATCATTTACCTCTTCCCAGAAAAGCAATGAGTAAAAATTCTCCTTGACAGGTGACATGCTCCTGCCTGAGCTGAATAGATTTGGGGGCCACAGAAATGAAATGGGAAGATCATGAATATTTTTCCTTTCCACCCAGTGGGATGAGCTGTTTTAGGGATAGAAAGAAGTGACATTTATCTCCCTCTTTTCACTTCATTAGGTAGGACTGTTCTCCCAGGAGGAAAAGAGTGGATGGAGTCCACTTGCTGTCTGTAGCTTTTATTGCTCTACATTGCTCTACTTTTAATCACACAAACATTGTGCTGCTGTTGTTTGCTTGGGGGAGCTTCACTGAGCCCTGAAGGACAGAGGCATCACAGACAAGGACTTGCTAATACTCTAGAAATATCTAAATATATAACTCTATATGAAGTGCTCAAGAGAACCATGGAGGCCACGTTTCAGTGAGCAAAGTGGGGTGTAACAGCTTGGAAGTTTTGTTATCTCCGAGGGGATTTTCTGCTTTGGTTTATTTCAGGCTGGTAAAGCTCCTGGGAGCTGCAGAGCCTGGCTGAGAACACAGGACAGGGATCTCTTAGAGCAGAGAGGTTTTTCTGATGGCCAGACAGTGTCCTGAGGGTGATGGATTGTACCTGCTTGGAAGAGGGGAGAAAAAAGCAGCATTTTCAAAAAATGAGGATGTGGGAAAGTGGGTATTAAAGAGATGGTAAAAGATGGCCTTGGACTGGAGCTGAGTCCCCATTTCCTTGATGGATCTGGTGCTTTATTCCCCAGAGCAGCACCCTGGACCTCTGGGGTCTGATCAAACCTGCAGCAGCATTTAGGAGCGGAGGTGCCCCGTGCTGTGCCCCTCTCTGTTGGGATCTGTGATATTTAGATGCTCCCGGGATTGTAGAAAGTCTCAGTCTGTCAGCCCCGCTGCCAAAGGAGGAGTCGTAATTCATCTGTGCTGGTTTGCAAGGTTGTTTATTTCTTCTTATCTACCATATTTTCTCTCTGACCTGCAGCAGGTCTGTCTTGCAGGACAGTGTGTGGGGCTCTGCCCTCAGTGGGATGTTACAAACATTATATACCAGAAACTACGTGTGGTATATTTACAGTAACGTGCCAATATCCATCACCCATGTTGAACAGTGTGTCCTCAGCCTAAACCAACAGAAAAATGCCAACACCACAGTGAAACATGGAGGGCATGAAGAAGAAGAAGAAGGACAAGGCACGCCCAGTTTCCTCCATCTTGCCCCCTTTGAACCCCTTACCTAGAATCCTAAAATTCTACTTTTGCACCCGTGCCACACTAATTACTACTTATATCAAACGCTCAGAGCTTGTAATTCATCCTGTAAGATTGAAAACTCTTTTCCATGGACAGAGATCAGAGACAGTGTCTCTCGGGCTCTGTACAGGGGGGGTCCTGACCCCCTGCCAGGGTCCCAGACTTTCCAGGGCAGCCAGAGGGATGCCCTGGATTCCCACACCTCTCCATGCCAGGCAGCTCCTCTGCCACCTCGCCCTGGGGGAGTCCCTTGGCCCATGCAGCTGTGATTAATGTGTTGAAAACCAGCCCAGCACAGAGCAGCCTCTGAGTGGGACCATGGATGCACTATTAAGTGTGGAATTATGGATATGTACCTACAGCTATTTATAGAATGCACAGCAGGAGGGGGTTATTCTTAAAAGAGGAAGGAGAAGCTTTTCCCAAATGTTCTGACTGCTGTGTGCTACCAAGAATCAGATACCAAATATCTGAGGGAAAAAAAAAAAAAAAAAAAAAAAACAACAACAGAAAACAGAAAATACTGAACAGTATTTTTTGTGTAAGTTAAATATAAATTGTCCTCTGTCATCTCAATAGTCAGACTCCATTATTATATCATCTGTATACAAAGCACTTGTGAGCTGATTTACTCCTGATTCAATTATGGGCAGTGTTCATCTGCCCTCCTGATGGACTAATTTGGTTTTGTCAGTTAATGCTTGTAGCAAAGTATATGGATGTAATAATTCATTGCAATTGCAGCCCTCATGTTTTTATGACACCAAAATAATGAAATGAAAACATGTGTAAGATTACACTTGCAGCTACAAACAGGAATTAGTTATTATTCTTTCTTTGGAGGTTTTGGAGGCAATTTTAATGGCCATGCATTATTAGAATGGTAAAGGGGATGAAAGACATGAAGCAAAGCATTTATCTTTGCTCTGGCTTTATCCTATTTTATGGTAGGTGGGGATTTTTGAGAATCATGTAAATGGATATTTTTTCCTAAATTCTGATATGAAATAATGAAAGTATCTTACTAGAACACATCCAGGCCATCATGAGTTTAATTGGCAAATCAGCTGAACAAGGTTGAGGTTCCTGCCTTTGTGCTTTATCCTCCTGGCTAATGCAATGGATGTAATGATGGAATAAAAACCATGTGAGCCCTTCCAAAATTAAACATTCCTAAAGAGCTGGAATATGATACCCTCAAAATATCCATATGTTATCTTGGCTTGGAATGAAATACATTATATGAAATTTAAACATGGGAAAAGTATGCTTGAATAGGAAATATGTTTGATTCCATTTGTTTTGAAATGGAAATGTAGCATCATCAAAGCTCTGGTAAAGATAAAACAGGCTGGGAGAGAGAAATGAATGGGTTTAATTCTGCAGAAGAGAAGGACTCTGCAGTGTCCTGAGGGTTGTGGCAGATGGGTTGCAGGTTAGGAATATTGCATTTTTGCAGTATTTTCCTGTAAGGCTCCATCCAATCAGCACCGTTGTAAGGGCTCCCAGCACAACAGCCAGTCACCCACTGGTCCCTGCTCTGCAGCTGTGGCAGGAGGCTGTCCTGCCTTCTGTGGGCAGAGCAAGTCCCAGGGAATTCAATTTACTTCTATTTCCACTATTCCTTTTGTTCCAGCTTGCCCAATGACTTGAGCAATGCAGTTGTGGTTTGTTCTATTCTGTGTCCTTGGTGCCCACTGGCGCTCAGGAAGGGGCTGGAAGTGCTGCCCTCACTAAAGGGTTAAAAAATAAATAAAAGTTAAATCCCAGGGAATTCAGAGTGTGTCTGTTAAGGTTTGGCAAAACAAAAGGCATCTGATTCTTTGAGTCTGAGCAAAATGAAGCTTCATTCTCCCTGCAGCATCTCTCAGCCTGGATAGAAGCTGTCCCTGTTCACATCTTGAACTACCAATAAATTACTGTTCTTTCTTGTTCCTTATGATAATTGTATTCCCTTGGTTCTTAACTTCCTAGCTTCCCATGAGAAGATTTTGAAATTTCCCAGCCTTTCTGAGCTTTATGTCTACTTTCTGGGGCCTTTTTGCACTTTCTAAAGCCTTCTACATTTTTATATTCCTACAGTCCCTGTCCCGTGTTTGAGGAGCCCAGGCTCTCTTACAGAGGTGCTAATGATGAGCTTGGGTGTGCAGTGCCAAAACAAGGATAAAAACTGCTGCCAGGATAGGAACAGGGGCTGCAGAGCTCAGCAGCTCATCCCCAGCTTTGCAGGAACAGCCCTGAGGGTTGTGGTGGTGCCAGGGCTCCCGTGGGGCTGCAGAGGGGCTTTGTGCCAGGACAGGGGGATGGCTTCCAGCTCCAGAGGGAGGGCAGGGATGGATAAACTGCAGGAATTCCTCCCTGGGAGGCTGCTGAGGCCAGAGCAGCTGTGAGGGATTCCCCTGGATCCCTGGAAGTGTCCAAGGCCAGGCTGGACAGGGCTTGGATCACCCTGGGATAGGGGAAGGTGTCCCTGCCCGTGGAGGGGTGGAATGGGAAGAGCTTTGAGGTCCTTTCTGACACAAACTACTCTGGGATTCTGTCATTCCATAACCAACAGCACTGGGGGCTCAGCTGGGAGAGTGCAGTCATTTTTGCAGGCGTTAAATAAGAGCTTGATGTTTCCTGCCTGGACTGGGAGCCTGGTGGGTCAGGGGCAGGGTGCTGCAAAGGTACCTCAGGTCCCTTAAATGCACTGGAAATATTAAGAGTGACCTGGCCATGGCAGCACACAGCTCTGAGTACAGAAATTCACTCTATTTATCCATGTTTCCCAGCTTCTGAAAAGCCTGAGAAGACTCCAGTTATGAGTCAAACAGGTTAAATCAAGGTGTAACTTTTAAGACTGTGAAAGGTTGGAGCTTCTTCCTCTGATTTTCACCCATGGGCACATAATGATGGCAAAGGACTCTCAAAAACCAGCTCTATCCATGGCTGCTAAAGTTCTCACCAAAATTCCAGCCCCTCTCTTGGACAGCTCTGCACCAGTCTGTGCATGGCTGTGGCCAATTCCCACAGATTGAATAATTGTGGTTTTCTAGAAAAGCTGGTGTTTATAACAGAAATTCTTTGTGCTGTGGTGCTGACCCCCGGTGGCTGCTGCCTGGTGTCTCCTGCTGTGCTGTGGGAAAACTGCTCCTGCCTGGATCCTGACTTCCCATTAAGCGCCTGGTTTTAAGTAAAAAGTTTGTGGCAATATATAAATATTTAAAAAATATATATTCTGAGACAGAGCACAACTATTCTCCAAGAAATATTTTTTTTCCTTTCCACCCCCTTTTTTCCCCTTTTTTTTTTCCATTTTTCTTTCCCTTTTTAAATTATTTTTTCTTCAGCTTGGAGAACATGTTTCCAGTGGCCTGTTGCAGACCTGACAGCAGTTTGTTTTCCATCAGCTTATCTATCACTTTGCTGCTTGCTGAAGATGCCAATAACACACTGACTTGAAAAATAATGATCCATCATCATAAATTCCTATGGATTTGTCAGGCTGGGGATGGCAGCCCCAGCTGAATTGGTTGCTTTAAAAAACAATAGTAGGAAAAAGATTTATTGTGCTAGCATTTGTGTTCTGAATATCCTCTGTTTCTTAATTCTATTTCTTAATGGAAAGATGAGATTTTCTTGTTTCCCCCTTCTCAAAATTCAGGGTTTTAGTAAATAATGTGTTAAATGCAGCAAACTCATCAAATGATAAGTGCCAGCTACACAAATTGATAAGGTGGGATTTGTTTCCTGTAAACAGCAAAATGCTGTTTTTGCAGATAAAAACAAAGCTTTTATCTTTAAGGCAAACTGCAGATGAACTAGAAGGGTAATTTAACATTCACAGTTGTTTAAATGGGATTAACTCCTGTGAAGATTTGTTATACACATGTAGGAATCCCAGAGAAGGCATTTCAGAAGTGAGAATTTTCTTTTCCCCATGAAGTTCAGCATTTTAGTTAAAATTTGATATTCATTAGAATCAGAGATGGATGGAATTCATGCCAGTGTTTTGTGAGGGTCTTCCTACCATTTAATATTTTAATGTTCTCCATGTGGGGGGAAAAACCAAAGTCACAGAGATCTCCAGCTTTGATGGCAAAAGGCACACAAGAAAGTTTAAAATACAAATTAGCTTCTCCAGAATCCAACTGTGTGAATCTAATTGCATCTAATGCTAATTATCCTCTTGATCTTAGCATTTTACTGTATTCCAGCTACGACTGTTGCCAAGCATGAATCACACATTTAGGCTTATCCACATAAAACCCGAAAGCAGACTGGGGCTGCTGCTTTGCCTTGGGAGCAGAACAGAGTGTTTAGATGCTTTTTATGTTTTTTTTTTTTTTTCTCTTCCCTTTTAGATTTTCTATCCCAGCTGGCCCCATTTACCTGGGAATGCCCAGTGCTGTTTGCCTGCACCCCAGGAAAGTTGAGATTTCCCCGCTTTTTTGGAGAGAGGGCTTTTGCTGTGCTTAACTCTCACTGAGCTGGGTGATGTTCCACTTGAGGTTTGCTGCTTTCATTCATCTTGATTGAATTATGGAATCGTGGCGTAGATGCCTTCCCTCTCTCCTTTCCTTGGGATTTTATAATAAATCTGAAACGATTCTTGAGAGAGGGGGGCTGTGATCATTTCCTTGAGAAAGGCTGAGTAGAAGCTGTGGGCTCTCACACCCATGATCTGCAGGGGGATTCGGGGTGTTTTGCCTGGGCTGTTTCTCTTTCCTTTTGCTGGGCCATGGCAAGTGTGGGTTTGGCATCCTCAGCTCAGGGGCTGGAGCTGGGAAGGGCTCCTAGGGCCCCGCTCTCCATCTGTAGGGTTTGGGCACCTCAAACAGGCAGATATCCAGCATGTGTGGCCTGGACAGTAAGCCTCTTGAATTTCTGGAACTCCAAGGGTACTGGGTATCAAAGAAAAAACCAGAAAGTAACTTATCTGCGTTACGAAGTCAGTGCTGGACAATGTACCCTGGGCCAAAGCCAGAAGGAGGCAATATGCCAAACCCCAAAACCTCAGACTGTAAAAGAACTATCAGCTTTCCTGGGGATGACAGGGTGGTGCAGGTTATGGATCCATAACCACAGACTGTTTGTTAAGCCCTTATATGAACTGGTTGCAACTGCAAGCAGGGACATCCAATGGACAAAGGAAGCTATGCAGGCTTCCAACCAGCTGAGAAAAGCCCTCATGTCAGCTCTGGCTCTGGGCTTGCCAGACGTGAGTAAGCCTTTGTTGAGCAGGATGGGAACAGAAATGACTCCAAGTCAAAGAATGAACTCTGATTTATTTCAAATGCGCCGCTCTATTTATAGGGAACATTGTGTGGACTAATTCCATTGGTCGTAGAGTAAAAACATCTCACAGCATTGGTGTGCAGTGAACGGCACACGGTGGCAGAACATATCTATAAACAATGTGAACAACAAGAGAGAGAATTATTTACATTCTTTCCCAACTGCTTCCCAGGCTCTCGCCTGGTTGGAAAATCCTCTCTTTTTCTCTCTGACTGAACTGAGAATATCCAGAAGCCTTTCCTTTTGTTCTCCCATGAGAAGCAAGGGATCGCCTTGGGAATATTAGCACAGGACCTCAGCCCGTATCAGAGAGCAGTGGCTCACTTCTCTAAGCAATGGGATGCAGCAGCTAAAGGGTGGCTCGGATGCCTCAGAGCTGTTGCAGCAGTCGAACCGAACATCCAAGAGGCACAAAAATTCACCCATGGCCAATCCCAACGCGTCTGGTGCCGCTCTGGCTTTGCTTGATTTATGGAATTCCTGGGAACAGACAGGAGAGGGAGGCAGAGCACGCTGCAAACAGAGCTCGCTGCCAGCCGAGTTGATGGAGTGAAAGTGTCCGAGGTGCCAAACCCCAGCGCCGGCAGCGCTGCCAGCACGGGCTGCTGCTGGCTCTCCCTCGCTTGGGGTATTGAGTGAGGCTGTTCTGGTCTTCAGGTGACCCCTCCATCCCTCCTTTCCTCCCCTCCCTCCATCCCTCCCCTTTTCATCCCCCTTTTCACCCCCCTCCATCCCCCCCTCCATCCTGCCCTCCATTCCCCCCATCCCTCCTTTCCTCCTTCCATCCCTTCATCCCTCCTTTTCCCCCTCCATCCCTCCTTTCCCCCCTCCATCCCTTCATCCCTGCCTCCCTCCCTCCTTTTCTCCTTCCATCCCTCCCTCCCTCCTTTCATCCCTCCCTCCATCCCTTCATCCCTCCTTTCCTCTCTTCCTCCATCTCTCCATCCCTCCTTTCCTCCTTCCATCCCTTCATCCCTCCTTTCATCCCTCCCTCCATCTCTCCATCCCTCCTTTCCTCTCTCCATCCCTCCTTTCCTCCTTCCATGCCTCCTTTCCTCCCACCCTCCATCCCTCCTTTCCTTCCTCCTTTCCTCCTTCCCTCTCTCCCTCCCTCCTCCTCCACCATGCAGCTCCCAACCCAGCTCCTTGCTGGTAGCTCCTGATCTCCTGACCCCTGCCCAGGCAGATCCTGGGCTGCAATGAAATTCCATGAGATGATGGCTGGCTGAGGTTAGCTAATCTGTACAGATTCAGGCTCATTTCAGGGTAATTTGGGCTGATTTCATGTGATTTGATGATTACAAGCAGCAGCATTTGGCTTATCAAATAGGCCAGATTAGATGTAAATCAAATTTGCCCAGAGAATTTGAGCCCAAGAAATGCTCAGCTGTGAGGGTGATGTACTGGTGATCTCACCTGCAGGGAAAAAAAAAAAAAAAAAAAGTAAATAAAAGCTTGAAAATCAGAGCTTTTGTCTTTATGGTGTTTTCTGTTGTGAGAAATTTCTTAGTTTTCTCAGCAATACCTCTGCAATCTGCCTATTAAAAAAAAAAAAGTAATTTAAGGAAATAAACAATATTTTGGGAAACTGGCTCTTACAAGAATCACATCAAGGGCCTTCCATGCTTCTGGCAATCAGTCCAAATTCATCAGTTTCTCTGTAGCTGTGCCCTGTGTAAAAGTTTCATTTGATGTCCCAGGCAACCTTGAGAATTCTTCTGGGCTGCATCAATTTGATTTAATTCAGCTTCATGTTAGAGTAGATAATCTCAAATCAGCCTGGAGCACCCACACTGTGCTTACTGCAGGATTTTGGCTGATGCATGTTTAGGATTTTTGCCAGGACAGTGTGACCAAGGCAATGACAAAAGTCTTTGTGCCAGGGGCAAGTGCAAGGAAAACAAAATTCCTGCTCGGTGCTGCTTGCAGCACCCCAAGAGAAAATGGAACCACCCAGGTCAGAAACAATTCACCCCAAAATAATTCTGTGAATGAAGGGTAGGGCAAGCTGTGCATGGAAGTTCTTGCCAGAGGAGAGGTTTTGTTAAATAAAGTTCTGGTGAGCAATTGCTCTCATCATTCGGTGGTAAATCCTGTCAGAGAATTGCTCTTGGTTACTCTTACATTATTAATTAGCTCAACTACCATAAGGCATTAATAAATATTGCAATGCTCTTGGTGAAGGGTTAGTTGTTGATTCCCCTTTTGCACATGGCACACCTGAGGAATGAAGGTTTTTCCTGAGTTTTGGTAGGTACAGAGGCACTGGTTCAGTTTCAGACACAGGGAAAGTGTGACTCGTGTGTGTGAGGAGCCTTTGGTGTCTGCTGGGTCTGGGCCAGTGAGGAGCTGCACTGAGCAGCTCCAAAGCCAGGAGCTTCCCAGAGGGGCATTCCTTTAACTCACAGGCTGCCTTGGGTTGGAAGGGACCTAAAGACCTTCCTGTCCCACCCCTTCCACCATCCCAGGCTGCTCCAAGCCTGTCCAACGTGGCCTTGGACACTTCCAGGGATCCAAGGGCAGCCACAGGCTCTGGGCACCCTGTGCCAGGGCCTGCCCACGCTCATGGGGCAGGATTCCTTCCCAATATCCCATCCATCCCTGCCCTCTGCATTTTGAGGCCATTCCCCCTGCTGTCCCTGTAGGCCCTTGGAGAGCATCCCTGTGCAGCTCTCAGTGGGATCAGCCTGACAGCAGAGCTGGGATCAGCTGGTGCTTCTCTGACCTGCTGGGCTTTTTGTTGCCAGCACAGGCACCCCTGTCCCAGCTCACCTCTCTCCGCAAACAGCCCAAGAATGAATTATGACATTTCTTATTAGGAAGTAAGCTCCATCTGCCATTTTCTGCTTATTGTCACCATTTTTTCCACCTTTACAAGTCTAAACCTTCAGTAGGCCAAGGCATCACCTCAGTGATGATTTTTTTGTGGCTTAATGGTTTACTCAGAGCTGTCCAGTGGTGTCCCCCAGATGTGACAGCCCTGCCCTGGCTGTGTGCATCCCAGTCAGAGTTCAGGCAGCTGAAAGGTCACTGTGATAAGGTGCCACATAAGGTGATAAGGTGCCACATTCCCCTGGGGAAGGACCACAACAAGGGACCCTGCCTTGGTGACACACTGCAGTGAAAATGCAGGATTGGCATTTCCTGGAAATCTCTCTTGTTCCAGCCTCAGTCCCTGGAGCCCCTGAGTGCTGGAGGGGTTGTTAGGCTGATGAATGTCTCCTTCCATTTGTTTTCCTACATGGAAAGAGGGGAGCCCACTGTAAGATGCTGCCCTCAGGGTCTATTTTTGTGAAATGTTTTTCAAGTATCACCCATGGTGCCATAATTTCCTTTAATGAGCAGAAATAGGTCTGTGATGAGGAGAGAGCTGCCAGGGCTGTTGTATTACAGTGGAGAGTAATGTGTTTGAGGAAAGGTGGTTGTCTTATTTTTTGGGCTGTCATGGTTAATCAATGGATGAATAATTAAGTAAACTTATCCATATTTAACTCCACAGCCTGTGGGCATATGACCAATTTGGACAGTCCTTATGTCAAGGCACATGTATCAGCCCTTGGAAGAAATCTCAATTCTTTATGGAAAAGCAAGTTCTCTGAGCAAATTCCTTGCTGAATTTCCAATTAACTTAATAAATAGGTTTTCTTGTTTGTATTTATTTTACAAATGTCCTGTATTGTTTTACCACTGATACCTGCCCATCCTGCATGCCATGATTTATGTTTCTCTGTCCAGTGCTTGAAGCTTCACTGGGTTACTGTTATTATTCCATATAGAAAAAGATGTAGAGAGTTGTAAAAGCTCTTGATTGAATGCCATATGTAAAACACACCACAATTCTGGGGAAATTAAGGGCTAAATTAGATGGCTTTAGGTTTGGATATTTTTTCAACCCGGCTTTTTTTATTTTTTCATCTTTGGACCCAAATTTTTTGTTAGGCTCTTATCGCCTTTTGTTTTCATCTACATAAAAACCCCTTCAACGGATATGGGTTGAAGATGAGTGTTATTGCAGGTGTATTTCAAGACTGAGACTGAGTTTTTGGTCTTTGAATGTTCTGGAAGTATTTTAGCAGCTCTGGATCCCCTTTGCTGCTTGGGCTGTCCATGAGCAGCAGGGTCAGTGGAGCATCTCCTCTGTTGTTATGGGAACACCAGCACTGGGTGCCAGAGAAGGCAGCAGAGATGGTGTTTGTTGAATGACACGTAAAATCAGGTTTTGCTCTTCTTCTCAGAGAGATTTCCACTCTTGCTTTTGCAGCAATGTTCTGAGTACAGGATGTTTGGAGACGTAACCTGTGCTGGGAACAAATACTCTTTATTTCCATGTGGAATTGCCATCTGGGTGCTGTTATTTCGGATGTGCATCTCCATCCTTTCCTGTGCTATTGCAATAATTCACTAATTCATCTCAAGACGTGAGAAACCCACATTCACAGCTCCCCCAAACCTCCTGGAATTCATTGAATTATCGGGGGCTCCAGGTCCTGAGGTTCAGTGTAGGGTCAGCAGTGCTACACCACACCTGATTCACCCAGCTCAGGTGCTTCACACAAACCAACTTGCATTTTGAGTGGCACCTCCTCTTTGAAGCATGAATAAAAGCCATGAGGTGAAATCCTGAGGGGTTTCAGGATGAGAGTGTGCAGACAAGGCGGCTCCAGCGCAGCTGCACCTTGAGCCATAAATATTCAGAGGCTGGGGGTGAAACTGCTCAGCCGTGGGTGGAGAGGCACTCCCAGCACAGCACATCCTGCTTTCCCCAACTGCTCCAGCCCAGCAGATGCTGCTCATCCTTTGCCATGGATGAGCAAGGCTGGCACTGGAATGTATGGTCATAAAACTTTCTGACCAGACAGCTCTGGGCCTTGCAACTTTTGAAGACTAGTTCAGCATGAACTCATTTTCCTCTGTTTTGGGTGGAGGATGTGTGAGCTGGGTAGTTCCAGACTTTATTTAAAAGACTTTTTTCCTACTTTCAAACAAGACAAAGCCTTTGACATTTTGGAGCCCGTTAAAGCATCCAGCTCAGAGCTACAGCAAAGTATTTAATTTCATTATTTTCACTCCATCTTTCACCCTAAAAATGTCTAAAGCACACACACCATTAGAGCTGCTTGAATGCTCCACGGTAAAACTGCAGGAACTTTGTCACTGCATCTGATTGGAAATTCAAATGGGATTTGCTGGTGGGGATCTGGATCCATCTGTGAGCACAGGGCACGTGAGGAAGAAGGTGGGGATGATGTTACCCGAGTCAGCAGTTGTGGGATCATTGCGTCCATGATTTGCAGCACGGAGAGTTCTAAGCACTGCTAAACCTCATGTTTTAAAGAATAGAGCCAGGAAAATCAGAGATGATCTTTTTCTTTCCTGAGAGCAGTGAGTTGTATCTATTTCCTGGGTGTTGTGTTCACAGGTGCTGGGAATTCTTAAGTCTAATGCTTCTGGAAATTTCCTGCTTCGGTTGTAGCACCAGGATCTCCCCAGGTCAGAGAGGGGTGATGCTGAACAAGGGGTTTATGCTGTTGTGCACCTTCCCCACAGACACACATTTGCCTTCCAGATTTTTTGAGGGGCTTAATTAATTTGATTATTTCATACAACTGTAAGAAAAATCAATAAACAACAGGATGTCTTCTTTTTTTTCTTTAAAAATCAGTATTTCATGGTTGCTATCATTTATTTTTTCACTCTTCTCTTCCCTGCTGCTGCCTAAGCAGGGAAGAGGCTGATGCTCACTAATACTGAATTTAAATTAGTTGATCAAGTTTGAGAGAGACCCATGAATGAAAGAGAAAATCCGACCCAGCATTTTCAGTATTTCTAGTTGTTCCACAAGGAAAAAAGAAGTCCAAATGTTGCGAGCTTGCAAGAAATGCAAATGTGTGTTTTTCCAGCTGATAAATTGGAATTTTGCTGGTTTGAAATTTATTTTTTTTTAATCTGACCCAAGTGTTGACTTCTAATTTAGGTTTTTTTCCCTAGTTCTGTGTATCACTAATAGAAACATATTGGGTTTGATGAAAGTCATAACCTTGTAACAGACATTGTTTTTAAAGCGTGGAGCAGAACAGTCTGGAATAAATCTGTGCTTTATTTTCCAATCAAAAACAAGCACTCTTCAATCCAAGCTTCTGGTCCTCCTGGAGAGACTTCACAAATGTGCTCCTGCCTTAGATTTAGAAGACAAATGAGACACCAGGTAACAAAAATCAGCCATGCAGTATTTCAGAAAACTCCATTTGTCCTTTTTCTTGTCAAAGACACAGGCGCCCAGTACTCTGCTCAAAAGCTCATCAGAAGAAATCCTCTTTATACCTAGGAAAAATTTCTCCATATGGTAATGTCATCACACAGGAGCAACAGTCTTCTATTGGTTGTCCCCTGCAGGTATCCCAGTAATAGAACCATTATATAAAAATTTAGAGTCTTACAATTCCTTGTTGCAAATCTGATTGAGTTTTGCTTCTTTGGGAAGGTGGAATATTCTCTTTGGGTTTTTTTCCTTCCCTTCTCTGAGAGCACTTCATTTTCGGGGCTGTTTAGTCGCTGTGAGTGGCAGAGGAGGGGGTGTGTGAAGTCTGAGTGCCATCTGTGTGACTGAGGCAGGAAAGGCTCTGGCCATTATGGGGTGGCAGGCAGGGCTGTGCTGGGGCATGTGTGGGGGGGTGGGCATGGATCTCTGGGTGTGCCTGGGCTCACATCCCCCTCTCCCCCACAGCTGCCCTGGCAATGGCTGTGTTGGCTTTTTGAGGGGAGTGTAAATCACAAACCAGCCTGGGAAAAAGGACCCTCCTCATTCCAGAGGCAGCTTTGACCCAGCTCTGATCTACCAGGTTTGCCAACAGAAGCTGCTTTTTTTTCCTGTTGGCACAACAGTGACTGTGCAGCTGTGGGTGAGAGAGTTTGGACTCTGTAACCAGTGAGATGGATGAAAAAGGGAAAAAAAAAAACCCAAACACCATCCTTGGCTGATGAGCTTTGAGTGTTTGGGCCTTTCTTTCTGATTTGAAAGTCAGAAATAAAGATTTTCAGCTTGGAAATTAACAGGTTTTATCTGCAGGCTGGGGAAATATGTCTGGAGAAAAGGGGATTCGGGGTGGGGGAACCTTCCTGCTCTCCATGTCCCTGGCAGGAGGGTGGAGCCAGGTGGGTTCAGGCTCTTCCTGCAGGGAACAGGTGAGAGGAAACAGCCTCAGGTTGTGCCAGGGGAGGTTCAAGCTGGATACTGGGGAAAATTTCACTGAGAGGGGGCCAGGCCTTGGAAGTGGTGGGGTCACAACCCCTGGAAGGCACAGGGCTCAGGGGTGGACCTGGCAGAGCTGGACTGGATGATCTTGGAGGTCTTTTCCAACCTAAATGACTCCTTGTGCAAACATGGCCATCTCAATGCTGGTTTTATTTCCAGGTTTTTCTGTGCTGCTGCTGCCCCAGCACAAGTATCGGCACTCCTGGAGGGACTTGTATCATTTATCACATCCCTCTACAGCCAAGTTAACAAGCTGGCTGCAAAAAGCAAAATATTTCAGATGATAAAAAGAGGTTTTCTAATTTTAGTCCTTGAAAAAAACCTCAACGTTGTCTCTATTTACCAGGTAAATTTATTTCTAAACCCTCAATCCTTTCTCTATTTGCCAGGAAAATCTTTAGTGCTGAGGCTGACTGGTGTGTGTAGGAGGCATTTTTGTGTTTTACTCAGTGCTTAGAGATCAGTGGAAATGAAAAGTTGTATAATTACCCTCTGGCCTTTTATCTTTCTGTGGTATCATCTCTAGAGAATCAAGGATGGGGTAGAGAAGCCTCTGCACAGCAGATAATCACAGCCATTAGAGGAAACAATACCAACTTAAAATCAACTGTGTTTTGCTCAGTAGAATATTGATATTAGAGTCTATGTTGATCCATTCCTGAAACCAGGTAGCCACAAAACAGCCACTGCTCAAGGCAGCACCCACAAATTAAACTAATTGTTGAATATTCTAGTAAAATATTAAATAATCAGAGGATTGGTGTTATGAGATGGGGGGACACAAAGGATATGAACATTTGCTCTAAGTGAAAAACACAAGTCAGCCTTAATTACAAATTTGCAATCAATGCTGCTGTGTTTTGAAGGTCTTGGTAAATAATTAACGAGCAAGTGAAGCACAAGGATGGAAATTTCCTCTAAAATCTGATTTTAAGGGAGTATCGGTGCTTTTTAAAGGAGGAGAAGGAAAGAAGCAGATTTATGATACAGCTGGAATGTAAAAGGTGAAACAGTGGTTTTATTCAGGAGCTGAATGCACGTGGAGAGGTTCAGCAGCTCCGTTTGTCCTTATCCCTGATCAGAGCAGCAGCTGAGTGGCCAGGATTGGTGATTGCGTGGGAAATATTCACTTGTCAATAAGATCCTGACTGAATGTCACATCCACTTAATGGCATTTAAAGGGGAAGGAAATCACTGCCTCACACCCCCAAGAAAGGGCAGAGCATCAATTTATCTCTGTTTGAAACCAGTTGAAAGTACAACACAAGTTTGGCACTTACGGATATTTTGTTCCGGTTCTGAGTTAACTGGTTTCAAAGCTCGTGTCAGGAAGAAGAACAAGCTGCCATGGGGGCAGTGGCTCAGGTAGCCCATGGACCTCCTGGATGTCTGTGAGCATCTGCCCTTGGTCTTTCACCTCCTGGACGAGGTGTTCAAGCCTTGTGGGGCTCCATGCCCAGCCTGAACACTGACACAGAGGACACAGCACCTGCCAGGGGCTTTATGGCATCTACAGGTAGCCTTCTTCAGAAAATAATGGCACGTGAGCTCAGGTATGCCAGGATTCCTCCATCTTTTTGGAACATCATTAGATATGACTCACTGATTAAAAAAATACAATTACAGCACTGACTTACAGGTTTGGGGTGCCTTTTTGCCTCTTTCTAATTAATTAAGTAATTAAGGAGCATCAAAACCTCAATGCACAACATCAGAGGTGCCTTGGAGCAGCCATAAATGCAGTTCCCTCTGTCTGCAGGGGTGGGATGCCAGGATCTGCTGTGGCTGAGTTGTGCAGAGCCCCCAGGGGCTGTGATACTGGTCCCAGGACTGATGCAATGCAGTTGTTTTTGCAGTTCCCCACATCAGAACCAGCATTTCCAGATTTAGTTCAGATCTCACTGCAGTGCCCTCTCAGCTTAGAGACAGAAAAAGAGGCTTATAGCTGTTCCTAAGTTTTTATCTCAAAATTTTGAGCCCTGTTGGTGCAGTCCTCATCACTCAGATGGACTAAAACCAAAACCACACCATCCTAAGTATGTTTGCCTTGTTTCTAACAAATATGTTGCTATGGGAACTTGATGTTCCTCTGATTGTTGCACCAGATGCACCAGCTATCTGTCTCTAGGCTGGTTTTTTTTTTTTCTGTAAATTAATTGCATTTAAACTAAACATATTAAGTTATTTCATGTTAATTAATTTGCATGTTAAGCTAGGTGTTTGCAGTTTCCCCCTCCCTGCTCACCCCAAAACATTAATTAACTGCTCCAGACCCTGCAGTCCCTCACCCATCACTGTGGTCTTCCCCAGCTCTCTGCACTTCCAGCACTCACTGCCTGCATGGGAAGTAATCAGTGTCCAAAATAATTGCTTTTCACAAGTCTGCAGTCAGCTTCCTTGTCACATATTTAAGCTGTAATGAAACAGTTTCGGTTGCCAGGATAAAATATTCAGCTGAAATGTACAGTAATTGCAGGTGGAAAGCAGAGCCGATAATGGAGCTGGTTTTATTTAGCACGTCGTGTTTTCATTTGTTGGAGGCATTTCCTCCAGCAGTGCTCTCCTCTCCTCATTCCTGCCGAGGGAGGAGGAGGATTGGGATCCTCCCAGTGCATCTGCTTTGCATTCAGGCAGTGGAAGGTGCAGAGCTCACGTGTGGTGCAGGGGGCATGAAGAGCATCTTTGGCCCGGAGGCAGACAAGTGATACAGGATTAATCTGATTGCTCTGTGCTTTGCTTGTGCATTCAGCCAGCAGTGGGGCTTTGGGAAAATACTTAAATTGGAGTTGGTAACCTAAAAATCTATAAATAAACTATCCAAGAGTTGTTTCTAAATCTAAACTTCCTGGGAGCTCAGCAGCAAACAAAACCATTGCTTAGGTTTGCAGCACACCCCAGCAGACTTTCTCCTAGAATTCAGAATTCTGGGAGCAGAATCCTTGCTGTGGGAAAGGACAAGATGGTGAATGTGTGCCGCAGACTTAAACATTTCCTACATAGCTCTGTGATCTGTGGTCAGAAGCTGGAGAGAAACTGGCTAATGAATTAGTAAGCCCACAGGGAAATCTTATTTACAAGGAAGGCAACAGAAACATTAATGTATCTTTATTAGCCTTATTTAGGCCATCTGCTGTGTACATGGTGGGAGCTGCACAGTCCCTGCAGTCAAACAGCAGCAGGGATGTGCTGATCTCCAAACTCTTCTCATTTAAATGCTTCCTTAGACCTCTTCAGCTCCTGGAACTTTTTGCTGCAGTGAAAAGTCAGGTGATCATCAACAGGGCAGGGAGCATAGAATTTTGTGTGTCTCCATTTAGATGCATTTTCTTTCCTACTGCTTATCTTTGACTTGGATTTTGATTGGTTTTTGGGGTCAAGTTGCCACTGAAATTACTATAAACCAAAATTTAATATCAAATTCTGTGCTTTGCAAGCCATTCATTGGGAAGATAGTTTTGGATCAACTATAGTTACTTGCTATTTAATGCATACACAGATTTTTCTGCATATGTTTAGATAATTTGAATGTAGCCCAAGGAAAAGGAATTTAAAAGTTGATTACCATAATTTTGAATTTTATTTCCTATTGGCCTTTTCCTATTCCAAGTGTGTTTCACTTTGCAAATTGTTTTGCTTGGATCTGGCCAGCTCAATCCTTGCAGTTTCTCACTGAATTTAGTGAACCTACAATACCAGCTGCTCTCAGTGGCCACAGTTCTGTTGCCAAGGTTCTCTTCACACATTTGAAGCATTATTTATTTATTTTCTTAAAGGAATGAAAGTCCAAGAGCCATGGTAATTCCTTGCTCTCCTGTTGAGCCTGAATTTTTAACTGAAATGTAAGCCTAAGCAAGCAGCCTGTTAATTCCCAACTAACCTTCTCAGGGGCTGATTGCAGCTGGGCAACAACAACTTTCCCATTTTGTTGAAATAAACAAACTGGGAGGAATATGTGGAGGAATCTTAGAGGCTTTATTAATGCAAAACACAGAGAGGCTCCTGCTTAGATTGTACTTCTTTGATTACTCAACTGAGTTATTAGATACATGAACAACAGCCATTTAAATGTAAATCCATTCTCCTTCTGTAATAGATAAATGGGCTTTGCCTTGAATTTGTAAGCAGAATATATCACTTTGATATAGCAACTGGAGCTGAATAAAGCCAGTCAGTAGACCAAGGGAAGGATGCAGATTCTTTTAAAGTGAATGGAACAGAGGAAACCATCAGTTAGTTAATTAACTTCAATTTCTATATTAATGAACTTTCTCTGGTGCTTGTTTAAGCATCCAGATGCTTGCAAAATGTTTTTTCCCCAACAACAGGCGTTAGTTGGCATGTGATAATTATAAATGGGGGTACCTGTCTTTTATATCCCAGAAATAAATTTTTCATGTGCTCTGTGGCAGAGTCATAGTGTGGGTGGTCCGGAGCTGCACTGTGCTGGGTGGGCATGTGGGCTCTCAGGCCCAGGACACCACAAATTCAAAACCTAAAAGAGGGGAAATAAGTGGGTTCAGTGTTTTGCATGCTCCTCATGAGCCCTGTAGAGGCAGGAGGTCAGAGCTGGATGTTCACCAAAGGTGGGTGCTCTGGCAAAGGTTGTCTTCCCAGGCTCCTCCTGAGCACATGGCACTTGGGCTAAATCACATTTCTGCTCCAAATTCTCTCTGGATGACTCTGCTGCTTGTCACCAAGAATAGAGAAGTTGAGAGAGCCAGCCCCAAGCTGTCCAAGGCATGAGAAGGTAACCCTTCCACAGGCAGTTACCCTTCACCCCTCAGATGTTCTTCAGGAACCGGTTCTACTCACCAATGCCATGCCAGTCCCATGCTACTTGTCACAGCAAACTCTGGAAGGAACTTTAATTTCCAAAGGACAGCACAGCAGTTTTTCAACAGCACTTGGCTCCTGGACAGGGGTGGGAGCAGCCCCTGGGCGATGGCACCGGGCCAGAGGAGCTCCATGGATGGCAGTCCTTGGTGGTCCCTCGTCCCGGGCAGGATTTCGGGGGTGGCTGTGCTGGCTGAGCTGGGCTGCAGGAGCAGAGCTGAGAAGATCTGCAGTGCCTTGGAAAATCTGCCCCAGGAGCACTGCTGGAATAAGCACATCCCAAGTTAAATAAGTGGCACAGTCAGATTTCTGTCTGAGCACAAGAAAATGAGGAATTGTCCCATGGGCTTGGACCTGGCTGAGAGGCAGGAGAGCTGCCTGCAGAGACAGCTCCCACCCAAACCAGAGGCAGATGTCTTCCTCTTGCTGACTTTCCACCACTCAGAACCCCCTGTGTGCTGGCAAGCAAATTGCTGCTTCTCTCACACATCCAAATTCCAGTTTGCAGTTCTGTTCCTGCACCCTTAGCTTTTGCTTCCTTAAAATAAAAATACTCTGAAGGAGCAAACATCTCTATTTTAGCAAAGCTGGGCTGTGTTCTCAAAAGCCACTACAAAAGTACAGTCAAGAACCAGGAAAACAAATGGCAGAGTTTCACCTTGGTCATCTGTAGGAAGTTTTCTATTTTTTTTCTCTATTTTTTTTATCCTGGACTCCTGGTGTTGTAGCTGCAAGTGTAGCCATCCTTGTTATCCACCTACTATTGGGTGCTGGTAATGGGATGCTTAATTCTTCCTAACATCACAGCAATCTGTGAAATGGAACAGATTTAAATTCTAATAGCTAATAGCTGAATAAATACATCTGCCAGCCATAGACCATCTCAAGTACTGCTCACTGTAACTGTAATTAAAATGTAATTAAAGCCAGTAAAAGCCATCAGACATCTGGGTGGTGAGAGTTTGGGTCCATCCTGCTGCTTTCACTGCCTCTGTGAGAGCTGGGGGGTTAATGGAACAGTCCTCTCATCATGGGAGTGTATTTTCAGCAATCATGGGGACCAGATTTGCAGTGATGGCTGCATTAAAAATGCACTGGAAAAAAAAAAATTAGAGGTTCATCTACTGCTGTTAGTCAGGTGGAGGGAATAGCCTCTGATTGTGCTCTGTGTGAGGAGTCCTACATGGACATGAATTCAAAGTTTCAGAATCATAGAATGGTTTAGGGCTGGAAGGGAACATAAATTCCATCTTGCCCCAGCCCCTGGTATGGGCAGGAACACCTTCCACCAGATCAGTTGCTCCAAGCCCCATCAGTTGCTCCAAGCCCCATCCAACCTGGCCTTGCAATGGACCTTCTTGCCATAATACTTTAAAATACTTGTTCCAGTTGTTTTTGTAAGCTGCGAGCTAAAGGAGCAGAAATAAATGAAAAAGGAGGGTGCTGGTCAAATATCTCAGAAATATCCTTGCAGAACCCTACAGTTTTGTTGGTTTTTTTTTTTCTTTTCTTTTTTTTTGGAAACTGCCTGCTGCTGCTTTTATTACTTATAAATGCCATGGAAGAAATTAAATTGCTTTTCATACTGTATCACTCCAACCTGGGGAAGTTTCTGTTGAAGTCTCTGGAGGAGAGAGCTTTACTTAATCCCCTTAAAATTGGTGTGAGTGCTCCAGGTTGTTCTGCTGTTCAAGCCCTGTTTGTCCTTGTGTCTTCCCTTACTTTCCTGAGGGTGGGGAGGATTGGTGACTGGTTTGGGGGCAGTTTATTTATTGCATTATTCTGAATCACTGTGGTGTTGGTTGTGAACTGACTCTGGTTGGGGTTCACTGTTTTTAAACTCGTTTTTCCGTTGTGGTACTGAAGACTGCTCTATGAATTACCTGCTCTTGAACATCTTTCCTTACATTTCTGTTGACTCATTTGCTAGAAGGGACAATTAGAAGTTACAAGTCTGGAGATATGGCAGAGACAGTGGGCTGTAGGAAGTGATTTTCTTTGCTGAGGCTGTGTTGTGAACAAAACCCTCGATGCTTTGAGCAAAACTCTGTGTGGCAGAAAGAAAATAGAACAGTTTGACTTGATGAGGATTTATGTCTGTTGGGTTTCTCTGACTTTAAATACTGTCTACCACAGAACCTGAGTTATTAAACCTCAGTGACTGATGTATCTACGTAGACCAAGGAGTGACCCTGAACCTTTGCTAAGCTTTTAAAACACAGAGTTCATTTATTTAGATTTTCTTTCTCTGTCTCTAAAACTAAAATGGAGAAAAGGAATTGAGAACTCATCTGAGAAAGTCAGAGAAGAGCAGGAGCCCTCCAAGGTGATAGAGTTGTTGTGAATATAACATTTCTATCAATAAGACTCAACTTTTAGGCTACAAATCTGCTGGAATTAGAGAGTGGGCTTTGCACATTCACCTGCTCTTGTTTTATTTATTTTTATTTACATGACCACTCCCCACTTTGAGTTTTGACAGCACTACTCCATATTTCATCTTAAATTGATGATGTGTACACAAAATACTCCCTGAAGATGAACTGTAGCTATAGGAGATCCTTTAGGTACCCCAGGCACAGCATTAGTGAGCTGAGCTTTACCTGCTTCAGGGCTGGGTTTTCCAGTGCTGAGAGCCCAGGGGAGAGGAGATTTTAAATAGTGCTGGACTTGCTTCCTCAGCTGTTGAAAACTCAAATTTTCCCGAGGCTTTGAGTTTTAAAGACAGAAGAGAGAATAGACCCTCTACAGCCACATCTTTTAGTCCTGAGACAGTGTAAAAACTGACTTTATCTGAGATGCCATATGCCAGGACTTGAAGCCTCCCAGGACTTGCAGCCTCCCAGGACTTGAAGCAGTACCTTAATATTATGTTAATGAATAATTATTAGATTTTAATATTAGTTATTTCCTCCCTGATATCTCAGAATGCAGATTCACACACAGAGACCTACAAACACACACACAACTTTTTTATTTTGCACTTTTGCAGCATTCAAGTAGACACAAAATAATGAAAGAAAGGAGGTAATTTCTCCCTTGTTCCCAATGAATTTTGCATAGGAAGCAGCCACGTGCACTGGCATCACTCTGTGCTGAAGAGCAGGACACTGCTGGATCCACAACTCCAGTTAAGCAGCCCCAAGACACCCTCTGGGGCTAATAGTAGCCTCTAAATAAGAGCAGCCTGCCAGGCCAAAAGCTATTTATTGTCAGAAAGTGTGGCATGACAGGGTGCTTCCAGATCTGCCACCTCTCCAAACTGTTTCCAGACAGTGAGCTTGCTCAAACTGATATTAACATTTAATTTTTAATGGACTAATTAAACTGACCACCACAAATCTCAGAGGTCAAGTGTAGTTTTGGTTTTTATCAGTTAATTTCTGCTTTTTCAGTAGGACTCTGACAAAATGCTGAGAAAATCATGTCTTTGTGTCAGGATTGTTCAATTCCCTTTAGTATCTTTTGCATTTAAACTTCTGCTCAATACTATAAATGCCATCTTGTTTCCCAGGATTTTCCAAGGGATAGAAAGCTTATTTAAGTTTTAAAACAGCTGTAGTAATAGGCAAACATGTAATTAAGATCCTAATCAAATACACACAATTATTTTATTGTGCAAGCTTGGAGTTTTAGTAGAACTAAAAATACAATTGAATTAAAGTCCAAGGTAACATAATCCCCCTCTGTGGTTCTGCTGATTGGAATTTTACATTCCACGCAAGAATAAATGGAAATAAGTCTCTTTTGTAGAGCACCATGGTGCCAAAATGTGACATCTGTAATGACATGCTCATCAGATTAGGTTGTATAATTTGTACCTATAATTTATTGGGCAATGAGACTCTTAATATGTACTTCATGTGTCTCCAAAGGTTTTATTTGGCCGCCAGCCTGAAAAATATCAATATTGTAAGGATTAAGCAACCAAACAAAAAATCAAATAGTCCAACAGAGAGACTAAATCAATACAAAAGAAATGTTTGGGTTGCGTGAAGTCATTGGACAAGGCAGAGGAAAAAGCTGTGGAGAAATCAATGTGCCAAAGGACAGACAGTCAGAAACACCTTCTCCAGCTCAGCCAGGTGCTTCGAGGCATGAAAAAGCAAAGGGAAGGTCTGAGGTGGTGAGCTGAGTGTTGGGGGTAGGGTGTCCAACCCACCACTGCAAACCCCCATTTTCTGCTTGTTTCACCCCAAGAACTGATGGTCCCAGCCAAGTGCGCCTCAAGGGTGACACTGGTGCCACACCAGGGAGTGATGGTTGTCATTGTGGAGATGCAGAAAAATTCTCAAGTGTCTTGAGAAGAAGAAGGGTTGAAAGGTCATGGAAAGCACAGCCTGCATAATTTATTCGCAGGATGGGTCAGAAATGGGTTTTGAGTACAAATCTGTAATTAACAGCTCTGTAATTGACTCATGGGCCCGTTGCCTGTACAATTAACTCCTTTCAGCTTATGTTGGACAAGCATTCCTTTGATCCAGACAGAGTTTGTGATTTCAGATCTATAGTTTTTAACTGAAAATCCATGTGGCTGAAGAAGATTAAAGTGTCCTCAAGGATGACACTGCCAGCACTCACAGTATTTCTGTCTGATTTAAGGGTTTTGAGGATCTTATACCCTGAAGGTGACATGTTCCCTGTCAGACGTGAGGCAAATAAAAAGTTTAAGCTTTTTAAAAATTTGTCAGTGGATCTGTTGTGGATTTTTGTAATTAGCCAATAATCTCTGGGACCATGGAGCTTTTGGAGATCTTTTACTGTCATGAGCTCCCTGAGGCTGCTGCAAAGGTATGGATTTGATTTTTCTATGGACTCATAGAGTTGATGCCATCAGGGAAAGCTCAGGAACTTGTAAATCAGGCAAAAAAAAAAAAAAGCATAATTATTTCCTATGATACATTCTCATGCGTTTCATAGAGAAACTGTTAGAGATGCAGCTCTGGCTGCTTCATTTTTACATTTTTAACTCCTTTGCCTTTCAAAGACCCATCTTTCCATGAAAATTTATGGTGGGTGCAAAATTCCTCATCTCCCAAACAAACCAAGTAGCTGGAAAGGAGCAGCCAATTAAGATGCATGATGCTTTGCCCTAAGTGACAGCCCATAAATCAGAGCCCGTGGAATATTACATTTTAATGCACTGCGGAAGCCTCGTGCTCGGTGCATCCACAGCCCCCAGCATTGCTTAGGGATGAAGTCACTCCTTGGGGGAAGTGAGGGAGGTCACACTGATGCTATAAAAAGGTGTCAGGCCTTTGGTATGTTGTTTGTAAAAGTAAAAGAAACAAGATTCTGGGTGTCTGCTTGCTCTCACTGTTTTAGGAGGTGTTTAGGAACCTAAAGTGGGTTCCTTTCTTACTGCTATTTAATAAATGTGATTTATTAGGAGGCTGAAGAATGCTGTTAGCAGAAAGGCTTGTGAGAAAAATTAACAGAAAGCATGACTTGATGGGGTGAAGTTCAGAGCAAACTCACTAAATTTGGCAGGGAGCACGTTAGCAAAACAATGCACTTGGGCACGAAGAAATCCCAACCACAGGGTCAAGAAAAACACCCATCTGAAAATGGGTGTTGCAGATACACACAGAGCCAGATCTACAGTTTTCACAAAAATAACTCAAAAATGTGCAGAGTAGCAGCACAAAATTTCCCTAAACTTTATTTTATTCTTCTTTACTTTGATTTGTACTGTACGGTCCCTACCTCACCACGAGATCAGAATGCAGGGGAAGGGGCTGTCTGGAGCAGTCCACGCTGATTCCTCTGAATTTTGAGAAGATTCTTGGAGGAATGTCACTGCTCCTCTTTTGGGGGTAATCCCCAGCTGAACTCATCCTGAATGTGGGGCATCCTCCTCCCAGGAGCTGCCAGGCAATTCTGGTGGGGAGAACCTGCCTTGCATCCCTGAACTTCTGTGAAGCCGGTTCCTTCTTTGAGAAGATGCTCATCTCTGTCAATTCCTGTTCTTCCCCATTCCCTCTGAGCTCCGTTATCTCCATGCCTGAATGATGCATCTTTGTTTCTTTTATTTCCAAGGGGTCAAGTGCTTACATGGTGAGAAATCAAAGGGATGGGGAAAAAAACCCACCCAACCCCCAGAGCCCAACAATGCAGAAAGAAAGAAGGGACATTGTTGTGAGGGCCAGCACCGCTTTCCTTGCAGTAAATGAATTCTGTGTCAGGGGCAGGGAGATGGAGGAGGCTCTTCCTGGTGTCTCACTCCACAGGGCAGCACATCCTTTGTAGAAAGGGAACCCAGCAGGCTCCAACCTCTGGAGTAGCTTCAATCCCCCACAGACTCAGCCACAAATACCTCCACTGATGCCTCAGGTTTTAGCTTTTCTGTTTTTCAGATTCTGTTCTTCTTTAGTGTGTAAGTCTAGGCTTCATATTATGGGATGCTGAGCTCTCTGCACAGAGCAGGGAGACAAAAAAATTCCTTCTCCAGCTGGGGACCAAGGACAAATGATCCAAACCTCAGGCCCAAGAGCACAAACAACGTGGGCTGGAGAGAGAAAAATAAGCAGGATGGGACTGCATGGGCTGGAGCTATAAATGGACAATTATCTCCAATATGCAAATGGACCAAAACTTATAAAGTGTGAAACCCTGTGACTGGTCATCCATTTTTGTAGCCATTTTAAGTTGTGCTGCCCAAGGCAGATTTATTAATAAATCCCTACTTTATTCTTTAGCTTTATCTAGTCTCTGTTCTAAGTCAGCCTTCACAAGGCATCACCACAGGCACCAAGTGCAGCTCAAATAATTTAAAGGAGAAACACATACCTTTGAGCTCCTCTCCTTTGTGCTGGGGACAGCTGATGTGCCTAAACACGTGTTGATACAGTCCTATGGGCCCTAGAGTGATGGTGGAGATTGGGGAGCTGATCCCGAGGCACCAGTGATTGGGTTTGTGGGTCAGGAGAGCAGCAGTGTGGGCACTGTGTGTGCACTAATTTAATATTCCCTCTGGAGGTACCACTGACCTCTAAATGCTACACACAGGGTGAAATACTTGGTAATGAATCGGGTTTGTAGGCTGGTCTCAACACCTGTGCTGTCCTGAGTCCCAGATTTGGCTGGAGCCAGTCCAATAAACCCCTCCCCAGCTGAATTTCCAGGAGGAATCTTGCCCTGCTGTTTGGAAAACAGCAGCACAGTCTGCCCTGCTACTGCTGGAGCTTTGGTGAGCCCTGGTCTGAACGGGTCCTCTCCACTTCTTTCCGGGTGCAAAACTGTGTCCTGCATTCCAGCTTCCCCCCAAAACTGCTGCTCAGCTCCACCTGAGCTCATTTATGCATTTTTGTTGAAATTCAATGTGCAAAGCATGACGTTATAAGAAAGTACCTCTCCCCCCTTAAAGATCCTTTCATGAATAATTCCTGTGTGCCTGCTCCTTGCTCATTGTTACACACAGCAGCCTTGGCAGATGAAGAGGTCAGTCCTTGGCCTATGCAAATGTTAATTCAGGTCTGAATTTCTTTTTTTTTTTTCCTTCCAGGTTGGCAGCCCTTTGTTTAAAATGAAAATACCTCCAATTCTCTTTAATTTCTTAGGCACAAAAATGCATTAATGATAAGGCAATTTTAGGCCACTTGAGCTTGTTTGACCTATAAAGATGTAGGAGTCAGTATGGGTTGTATTGCCTGAAAGTATAATATAATATCCCACACCTTGCACCCTGCTTTATATCCTGGAAAATCATAACCCATCAATCAAGAAATAATCTCTGGGTTTGCACCAGTTTAACCAGAGGAGAATTTTTCATCTATTTTGTTTTCCCATCTCAATGCCACATGAAGTCCCATAGTTAATTAAACCATATGAGAATTTATGTAAGCAACTTAGGGAAAATATCAGAAACTGGTGATACTCAGTATAAAAGGAGCCTGAATTAGGATTAAGCCCATTGTAGTGCTTTTTATGAATTCATAACTGCTCCTGCTTTTCTTTTTTTCATTTGAGGCAACTTCAGAAGATAAAGTTGGAAGAACAATGAAGCTACATTCTCAGATTTCCAGCCAAAAGGATGTCCTTCTCCTTTTTCATCTCATGTTTATTATTTTACCCCATCAAATAAAAAAAATATCAGATACTTCTGATAGAGTAAAAGCAATGTGTAGGAGGAACAAGAGGAAAACAGGCTGGAGGCTTCCTTAAGAAAGGCAAAATCTTATTGTTTGCTCCTTATCAGCAGAAAGCAACAGCCACATTAAATGGAGCTGGATAACAGAGTAATTAATTCCTCTGTCTGAAACTTTGTGTCATCTCTACGTGTGATTAGGGAAGGGCTGGGATGAAAAGCTTTGTCTCTGGAGCTGCTGCTCTGTTTCATTTCTGGAGGTTATTTTGACAACATCCTCCTCCAGCCTACGCTTGGGTCTGTGCAAAGCTCTTCCCAACCTTGCTGTCCATCAGTGGGAGTCAGACGTGGGGGCTGGCACATCTGGGCTCTGTGTGAAGCCAGAAGAGGCCCTCACCCACCAGGCAGATGTCAAACCCAAAGGTGTGCAGCCAGCATGACTCTTTCCCTCCTCCTTTCCCCTTCCAAGTGAAGCAGGATTACCTTGGCCTGGGATCTGAGCAGGGAGGGAGTGGATGCTCTTCTAGTTTGCTGAAATCCAGCCAAAATGAAAGTTTGCCAGGAGTCAGGGAGATTTCAGTGCAGGAGCAGAGCAGAGTTGTCCTGTTTGGTGTCACAGAGCCATGGATGGCCAAACCCATGGGCAGTAAGGGGAGCTGCAGCGTGGTCTGTCCTGCAGGTGATATAATCCTGCAGGTGGATCATTCTTTCATGAAAAGCCTCATTTGAATGGCCTCCTCTTTTCCCTAAGATAATTTAGACTATGGGAATAACTGGCAAAAGGAGCATCTGCACTGCTGTTCCATGTTCTCACCTTTTGTTTCCCTCATGCTAGGGACCTCAAAGAAGCACAGGACAGGGAATTCTGCCCTGGAGCTCATATGCTAAGCAAGGAGCGTTTGTTTTTATTGTAATCATTATTATTGTTACAAATGCCCCTGTTCCCACCTGCCTGCACCTTTCTTCCAAAGCCAAAGCCCTGCTGGTGTTTCCTGGGACATTCCCAGCCAGGCTGCTGGGCCCCAGTTACGCTGCCCATTTCATGCCAAGCACACACAGACTCTGCAAAATGGGGATCAGTGATCTTTGTTTTTCCTAGATTTCCTCAAACCATTTCAAGACCCATTCGAGGTCAGGGAGACCTGTGAACTCTTCAAATTATATTCTGAATAGCTTCACATTTGCCCTTTGTGTTCATTTGCACTAATCAGTCTCTTCCCTGTTACTGCTGGGTGAGTCACTCACGCTTCCCCACTCCACTTCTGGAGTTTGCATTGTGTGGTCGATTATGACCCAGTTTGGGTAATTTGTCCTCGTAATGATTCATTTATCACTATCCAGAAACTCACTTCAGCAAAACACTTAAATGTGCTTTCAAATGCTGTACTTACAAAGAATTAAAATAAGCACTTGCTTGAATGGTCTGGAGGTGGAGAAATTGTGTGTAATCACACTTCTCCCTCACTGATAGTACTGACAAATGTTCCACCTTACAGCATTTTGCAAAAAGTAACAATTGGAGATAAATAATTTTGATAAGCAGAATGAAATAACAGCAGCGTGTCATTCCTGATTAGATTTGACATTGTGCTAACATCCATCTTCCCCAAACAGCTGCGTTGATGCAAGGCTTTCCTGCTGGAATCTGCCTCTAAATTATAAAACTGTCCAAAATGTACAGAAAGATTTATTTCAATTCCGAGATCATTGATTTGCTAGAGAACGACAGAGGAAACTGCAGTATTTGCTGGATACCTTCAAAGCACACTTATGTAATTGATTCTTTTGCAAGCAGATGCAGAAGAAATATGAAATAGAGTTGCTTCAATTTGAATGCTGTTCCACTTGGCCAATAGTTCTGCAGATGGTAGAGTTGTTTTTATTCTCTATATATATTTATAAACACACACACACATATATACATTAAAAAAACCTTTACCAGCTGAGCTCTGGCAGTGAAAACTACCTGGATACAAGCAAATTTCTTACTGAAACTTGCCTCTATGCTTTTATTTCAGTTTTGACTAAATAGGTTGAGGAAAGTTTTAATCTGAGAACATGTTGACTCTGAGTACCACTAAATACTTCGCTTAATTTGCATTTGTTAGAAAATTTTGTCATTAAAACTGCAGCAGAGCGTGAGCTGTGGTACCGTGAATGGTTTCAGGACAGGACTTTTACACCTTATTAGCACTGCAGTAAGGGAAAAATACTTTAAAAAGCATTAAGGGGGAAAAAATGTCATTAAGAACATATTTGTCAGCTTCCAGAGATGCTAATGAATAGGAACATAATGGCATTAACAGCTGGAGATCATCTCCTTTTCCAGGGAAAACTTTAACCTCACACACTTCTTTCATCTTGGTATGGAAATATGTGCTAATGAAGTCTCTTCCCAGGACAGGAGCTATTGAGGGTTTTAAGATGTGGCAAAAAAAGAGCTTTATGTGTGCAGTTCTCCTTTATACTTATTTATATTTAAATTATAGTTATTTGTTTTGAACATATAAATAAAAGTCATTACAAAGAGTAACAAGAGGAGGCTGTGAGAGAAGCCAAGAGATCGAGGTCTTATACCTCAATGTTCATTTGTGGTGGTGGTGGCGGCTCTGTGCTTGTCACACAAGGAGGAAAACCCATGAGAAGATGTCTGATGTTCTCACTGCAAACATTTCTGAGGCTGAGGAGCAATCCTGCGGGGACGGAGGCTGTTTTTGCTTTTCATTAGCCTAATCTCGTCAGAGTTTAATAGCAAAAACATGATAAACCTCATGTTCTTTTCATTAAAGAAACCTGTATCTCCTCTAGTTCAATGCATGCTATCTGCTGGCATTATTAAGGAGTTTATCATCCTGACTTCTCATGCAAATTACAAAGGGATTGGAAGGATTTGCTCTGAAGCTGAGGAGAGAACTGGGTGGATCCAGGGGACCTGAGCATCATAATTGGCACCTAAATATGCTTTAGGCAGATGGTGCTGTAGATTGTGCCAGCAAATTACTTCTTGACCATGGCTACTTCTCTGCTGTGTGTTATTTTGTAGATTTAAATCTATCCTTTATTCATGTCAAAATACCGGTGGGAGCATTTTGAAGTGTAATTTTAAGCTGCTTGCTTTGAAAGGTATTAATACAGAGAAATGAATCAAAATCACAGCAAAATTTTGCTTTGTCTTTGTCTCAGGATAAAAGTAACACCTGTGTGTCAGAGGCTGAATGAAAACTGCATCTGGGACAGGTTTCCCTTTTGTCCCAGAGGAAGAGCAAGAGCTGAATCCTAAAAGTTAGCACAGACAACCCAAAATGAGCTGAACTTTTAAAGGAAGGGAACTTTCCAGTGCACTGAGAGACCCTACGAGTGTACTTATCTTGCCTTTTTCTCACATCAGCTTCATAACCTCTGATGATAACTCAGTGATCAGCACCAAAAGATAATGAGAAACAGGAAGATTTGTGTAGTCTGACTAAACTGTGAAAATGTGATGTTTGAAATACTACAGGGAATTACCCTGTGTGTGTTGGTGCTTTCAGTGTGAGCACAGTGTCACCAGCTCCACACATTCCAACTCTGGAACGGTTCAAACAGAATCTGTCTCCCACCTCCCTCAGAGTGTCTTAAAATTGTCTTTGAAATGTGGTAAAAGTACACACTTTGATTCTCACGGCGGTGTTTTCAGTCTGAGCTCAGCTGCATTTAAACTGCAGCTTTCCAAAACCAAATCAGAGCTGTTCAGCTGTTGGGCTATGAGAAAACAAAGAGCTACTGAGGGGTGAAATAAAGTCACCGTTGCTTTCTGCTACAATCAGCATAGAAATATTGCAAATGGTGTTCAAAAGAGAACAGGAGGAGCCTGCTGGTCACCTGCTCTGGTCTCGCTGTTGTTTGAGCTGCTGTGCCACCACTAAATCAGGAGTAGTGGCAATGAAATGAGTCAGTGGAGCCCCACAAATATGAAGCACTTTGCCAGAGAAAATCAAACTGCTGTAATACATGATCACTGCTCGCCCTCTGAGTCTCTGTCTGTGTTGGTTTTTTCGTGTCTGTTTTATGAGCTGCTTTTTAGTTGCCTTCTTGGCCGAGCCAATCCTCCAGCAGAACACAAGAGCTGCTCCAGCTGAGCAGTTGTAGACCTGCCATGGCAGCTCTCCATAGCCCAATTATGAGCCAGCTGCAGGTCCAGCACCTCTGGGACATCCAGAGAAACCTCCCCAAGATGCAGTCATTTATAGTCTTTGCTTTTCACTGACTACCTTTGATTTCCCCTTTTATCAGACTGAACAAAACACATCTCAACTCCAGCTGTCACTAGTGTCTGAAGGTTTTCCTAGATCAGGGTTTAGCAGGGAGGAATTTGGAGTTAATGGCCCCGCGTGCAATGCTGTTGCTAAGAAACCCTGGCTTGGCTCATGATGTCCTTTTGCAGTTTGGCGAGTTCCTCCCTGATGGAAATGTTTGTGTTCCAGCCTCTTGGCTTGTCCAGAGCAGGGTGTGCTCTTCTCTCAGCTTGCCTGGCTCAGCCCTCGGCAAAATGACGTGGGAATCCAATTTCCCCTGCTTTCTACCCACTTTAGCCCTCGTTTTCTGAAGTCAAGACGCCCCTCCTGCCCTTGGCAGGTGCCTGCAGACCATTACGTATTTGCAGTCTGGGACTGGCTGTGCTGCAGCGTATTCCTGGTCCTAAATGCCTCGTATCCAGGAGATATCATCACCTGGCTAGAGACACAGAGACAATTTAAAAGCACAACCCATCTGTTTTACACTGGTAATACGCAGTTTTCTCGTTGCCATGGCAAACCTGGAAAGAAGAGCAGGGAGCAATGTTCAGGTGAGGGAACTGTGCCTCAGTGGGGAGGCAGGAAACAGGCTTGGGGCTGTTTTCTCTTTAGTAGGCTGCAGAAATCCATAGGGATGAAACCAGATGCCTTCATTGTATGAATTTCCTTGAGCCTCTTTTGGTGTGGCATTTGTATGGGAGAGCCAAGGAACCCTGCACTGAGTCCTTGTTGGCTTAATGAGACTTGGTTTGCAGGGGTGGCTTTTGTCCCAGTGTTTGCTCTGGTTCTGACACCAGGCAAGCAGTGCAGTTCCTCTTCCTTATTTCTGATGTGTGGGTGGAAGGAAAATGCTGGACAGTGGAGATGAAGATGGGGTTTCTAAAGACCAGGGCTCCTCCTTATGCTCAGGTTTTCCTGTGCTTTTCCCTTCCCAAGCTGGCAGAGAAGTCTCTCAGGTGTCTGGAGCCCAGCATTTCACCCACACGCTGCTGATGCAGCCCCATGTCAGGTTGGCCTTCTGAAATCATTGTGAGAAATTGAGAAAAAGCAATTTAGGGGAAAGACACATCATTCTGATGTGTCAGCACTGATGAGGATGAAGTCCACCAAAGACTTTGAAGATCCACTGGAGAGAGCAGAGGTGGCCTCTATGCAGCTGGAGCTATTCAGGGCTTGCTTCTTATTTACATAACACAATATTTTGCACTGGTATTGAAGTTGAGCAGACTTGGTCCTGATCACACCCCAGTTTGATAAGAAATAGAGTAACTAAATCTCTTGCACTGTGTGGTCTCCAGTCACCCTCAATACGACACCAAAATTAGTTGATGGAACTGTATTATCCCTTTACTCTCTCCTGTCTTTTGGCCATAATTAGATGGGACACTTTCTGTCAATCAAGTGTCAAAATTAAATGCTTTCTATTCATCCATCAAAATTCTGTGCCAAAGAGAATGGTTGTTCCCTTGGGCAGCTGCTGGGGAGCAGAGAAATGGGCTGGGTTAGTAACAGGAGAATGAACTTTAATTGCTAATGTTGAGGTTTACACAGGTTCAGGAGCCTCAGAAAGATAAAAGGCTCCCAGAAACTGTGTCATTCTCATTGCCACCAAGGGAAGGAAGTTGGAGCTCCTCAGGATGGAGCAGTGAGGCCGGAGGGTGTGCTCAGCCCCCGTGTTTGTCAGCTGGGAGGGCAGGGTGAGCATGGCAGCAGGTCAGTGTGCTTCCATGTGACTCATTTTTGGGCATGTCCCACCCATCATGGGCTGGACACCCAGGACTGGATCACTGCCTTGACCTGTCCCTTCAGGAATATTTAAATTCCATCCTGAAAAGCAAGTTACACACTGAAATGCCTCAGTGACATCAGGAGCCCAGGAACTGAGGGCAAGTTTCAAAACAGAACGAGTCCCTGAGTCACTTAAGGGGGTTTTGAATGTTTTAATGAAAACCTTTTCTATTTACCCAATAGTCCATGTCACAGAGAAGAGGGAAGCTTTTAAATATCTCCTGCTCTGCTGCTGCTGTGATTCCACCTGCCTCACTCCTGGCGGGGCACTGCAGTGATCTCATCTCTCCCTGTGCCTGGCTGCAGTCTGATCTCCTCACTTGGACTTGGCACAGGGACACAACTGCTGGAAAATCACAGCCCTCCCAAGTGCTGCCTGCAAAATGCTGCACATTTCTTGTCTAACTGTTCCCACACAATTACTTCTTGTCCTTTATTAATTTCATTGCTTTGCCAAACAATCCTGCTGCAAGGGCTGCAGATGAAAGTGAGGAAAGGAGGTCAATGCAATATATGTTATTCCTGTCTATAAGGATATTGGGGATTGGGTTTTCACTGCTTTCAAATTCCTGAAATGAATGCCACAAGCAAAGTTTACAAATGCAGAGTGAGTAATTTAGATATGAAATCGCTCAGCCGTGAAGTCAAGGTTCAAAGCTAAATCACAAAACCCAAAACAAAGAAGACATTGTTTTCTGCAGGTAGGGAAATTTAGAAACAAATTATTTGCCCCCCGATCATCAGGAAAAAAACAATCCACTTAGTGTCACATGAGGCTTTCCTACACATAAAAAGTGAGGAGGTGCTGCCTCCCCACTGCACATCCCATTGGATACAACAGAGCTCAAAGCACCTTCACGGAACATGGAGAAAACCTAATAGATGAGAAATAATTATTCCAACTGAGGCAAACATTTGAATACTCTGTAATTACTATTGAATTTCCTACTTGTTGTGGGGTTTTTTTTTGCTGAAAATGTCATAATTTTGACAAATGATCATGTTCAGGTAGAATGAAAACAACATGACTGAAAAGAAATGGGAAATGCCCACTGAGTCCTGTTCAAATGCTATCCCTAACACTGGAGGAGGATGTGCTTAAGCATCATTAGGACTTACATGTTTTCTAAAGGAAACCTTCTCATTGACAGGCCCTTAAAAACTTGTGTGTTTTTCAGTGAAAAAAAAAAAAAAACAAAAAAACAAGGCAGAAGAGTTTGACACATTTCCTGTGTAGGCACCTCCCCAAGTGCCACATCCACATTGAATATTTCCAGGGATGATGATTCCACCACTTTCCTGGGCAGCCTATTCCAGTGCCTGAGCACCCTTTATGTGAAGAAATTTTTCCTATTATTCCCTGGCACAACTTCTAAACCTGCTGCTTGCATGACTTGTTCTTACTTACAGGGAACGTTAAGTCTGAAGCTGTGGATACAGAAAAAACTGATCACAGGATAATATTGTTTAGGAAAAACGTACTCTTGCCGCATTTTATAGATGTAGTTTACAGAAATAACAGGTTCTAACACTGGTCTGAAAAAGTCTGCTTTATTGTAGGAGGAGATTATTCAGTTCAGGGCCCATAAAAATAAATGACACACTGAAGAGTGTGAATGTAAAGATTTTGCTCCAAAGATATAATCATGTCAGGGTTATTAAATGCTGAATATAGTCTCATTTTATCTTTATTTTCTAGATAGTTATTTTTATTCCACATGAATAGGGTTGGGGATATTGGCTGCAATGATACAAGTCAAAATCAAGCAGTAATGGACAGTGGAAGCACAAAATTGCACAAATTTCAACTAATCCAAAATATCCAGGGTATTGTACATCCACAGGTGACATCATCCCATGGTTTAGATGCATAAAAACAGGTGTGGATTTCTCACTCTTCTAAAGGAATTGATGCTGTTTCTGTGGATGAATGGGAATGGATGAGAAGGAAACGTGGGAATAAAGCAATTATCAGTCAAAAGCTGCTTGGTGGCTCTGCCAGCAGGGTCAGTGCAGATGGAGCATCTGGTGTGGTCCTCAGCATCACCTTTATCTGCAGCAGGAACTAAATCCCCCTCCCAGGCTCCCTGAGACAGCTGGGTTTGTGTGAGTGCTTGATAAAACTTGACCCTCTGATCCGCTGTACTCAGCCAAGGTTTATCAACCTGTGTTTCCACTGTTTGAATTTCAGCTTTTTCTAATGCTCTGCCAATAAAGGGGTTTTTCCTAAGATAGAATTGCTAAGCCCAGCGTTTTGTTAGTGTCACATCCAGGGTTTTAAGCAGCAGAGCTGCTCAAGGCAGCTCCCAAGGAAATTTAAATACTTGCTTTAACAGTATTCTCCATCTCCATCCCTTCTTTTATCTTTGAACAAATACAGACACATGCAGGGAGAGATTTGCAGGTTGCCAGTTTTCATGACTTTATTGAAGTCTCAGAATCATTGACTTTTTTTCTGATGTGACAAATCTGGTGCTTTTTTGTTTGGTTTGGTTTTTCTTTTGTTTCTAACATTTCTGGTTGAAAGAAGTGTCATCCTAAGGGTGAAACAAAGATCTCAGGATCTGAAGTGAACAAACACAGCATGTTTGATTTTTACATCTTGTTTTTTAGGCTCCTTTCAGGATTTCTGGTGACCCTCTCTCATTATTGCAACCTGAGCAGATTCCCAAGACAATATCAATTGGTTTTTCAACACTCAAAACAACACATCAAACTTCAGTCTCTTCCATATGGGAAGAAACTGAAGAATCTTTGGTGGGAAACAAACCCAGCTCAGTTGTCTTCTAATGCTTTCAGTTCATTCAAACCCCAGAAAAGCCAGTGATTGTTAAATTACCTTTGGGAAGGGTTTTCTTTCACCTTCGACATGAAGGAGATGGAGCATCCTGTTTGCAACAAAAGTTGCTTGTTAAAGCAGAACAACTCCCAGTTTGTAGCTGGGGAAAAGCCAGACAAGTCCCTTACTGGTGGTAGCATCTCTCCTTTGCGGCGTGTGATATTTCCACAGGCTGCAGGATATGTGTTTGCAGATGGGAACTGATGTGTTGAGGATTTAGCTGACCCATCCAAGACCCTGGAGCTCATTTTGTCCCATACCCCGTCCAAGACTGTTCATGTGAGCACAGATGGGCATCGCTCCTCCAGAGCCAGCTCACAGCAGCTGGGACCCGGAATTTCTGTTTTTCTCTTCCTTCTTATCTAAATAAAGCAGCTATTGTTTCTGGAGCACAACAGTTGCACCATCAGCCGTGGAGGTGACAAATAAATGATTACCCAACAGCAAGGAGCGAGCAGCAGCTGCGAGGCCGGGTGTCGCTGTGCCGTGTCTGCCTTTGGAAAGGTTCTTTTGGTTCTTGGCAAGTTTGAATGGAGTTTCTCTTGCAGGAGTTGGATTTGCTGGTTTGGCGCCACGCCTGCCACATTTCTCAAAGTTTGACATTGTTCCTGGCCTGGCAGTTTGCAGCTCTCTGGGAAATTCAGCATCCTGAATATTTCTGCAAACAACAACAGCCCAGCCATGAAGTTTGGAGTCTGGTTTGCTGGTGGAGTCGTGGGATCTCTCAGCTCAAGGCACTGCCCAAAGCAGCAGGACCTCATCCCAGCTGCTTCAGCCTCTGCTCCAACTCCATTTTCCCATCATAATCATAACATGGCAATTTATATGAATTTGGATTTTTTTTCCCCAGAGTGAGTGGTATTTTTTTGATTATAATGTTTAGTAGTTTAACTAATACAGCTGGGGTGCATAAGTGAGCTTTTAGGGGTGGGATAATTTCTTCACCTGGATGTTCTTGTAGATCTAGTGAGATTTTACCCAAAGAGGAAAATATTGTTTATTTTCTAAATGACTCTGGCAGTGTTTTAGTGAGAGGAAACACTGAGCCTTTTAATTTCTATAATTTTGGCCAAATTCTAATGAACTTCATCTCACTACTATCATTAGCTGTGACTTAGAGCTGAAGAAACTGAAACAAAGAAGAAAAGCCCTTTCCAGAGGGATGTTTTAAAAAAGCTCAGAAAGACACAGCAAAATACAACAGCTCTTCTTTCTCTACTCAGTTCAGATATATCTTGGATACATCAACAGGAATTTTTTAGCAACAGGGGGGTTCTCCAAGGAGAATATGGACATCTGTCCTTGCAGACAGATCTGGAACTCACATCCTTTTTCTGCTCAAATATGAGGTTTTTAAATGGAGAGGGAGTGTAAGGACAAATTACAAAATATGTAATCTGTGTTCCTAGATTCAAAACATACCAAAACAATGCAAAATTGACATTTTTATTGAAGTGGTTTAAAGTCCAATTTTGAAAGAAGTTTCTGCACCATAAAAGAGATGTCAATGAAAAATTTTGATTATTAAAAAGCTGCTACCGCCCTGAAGAGCTCCACTTGATGTTATTTTCATTTCCAAAAAGGTCGGGTTTGTAAAGAGAAACTAATAAGCTGAAAAAATTACCACCTTTATTGCAGAGCATGTTTTCCTCTGGAACTCTAGTGCCATTTACTGGTCTGATGGCTTTCTTTTGCATCTGGGAAGCTCTGAATGCAGCTCTTTACCAGTTACACACCAACCATTTAGAACCCAGAGAGACCAGCTCGTAAGTAATTACTGTAATGGGTTATTTGCAGTGTTTCTTGAAAGGTGATTGAGCCCCTAATGCAGACACCAGATATTTTTTTCTTCACTTAATGGTGTGGTAAATTATTCCTACGAGGGGGCTCATTGAATGCCTCCTTTGAAACAAGTTAAAGGCCACAAAGGAAGAAAAAAAGCTGTAGGTCTCTTCTTAGCAATAACAGGAGAATATATTTCTGGAGTGGTTCAGATTGAGATCTCCCCAGTGTTTCTGTGAGGCTGTGCCAGTCAACAGCGTCTGGCACGAGCACATGGACAGGGTGGATTGTCCAGCTGCAAAGATGCAGGACAGCCTGGGTAGAGGAAAATGGGCTCTGTTTGCTCAGAGCTTCTGCCTTGTGATCCTGATGCCCGTGCACGTTGAACCTTTGCAGATCAGCTTCTCATCTGGGTGGAAGTGAGAGGTCCTGAAACAGTGCAAGAATGGCTCCAGAGGGGGGAACGGGTTGGATATTAGGAAAAGTTTCTTCACTGTAGGGGGGGAAAGCACTGGAAGAGGCTCCCCAGGGAAGTGGTGGAGTCAGCATCCGTAAAAGTGCTCAAAAACCGGGCAGAGGTGGCATTTTGTGATGTGGGTCAATGGGCACAGGGGTATCTGGGTGAAGCCTGGGCTTGATGATCTTGGGGGCCTTTTCCAACCTTGAGGATTCCATGCTTCCATGATTCTATGACTCTGTGATTTCATGAGCTTGGCTTTTACAAAGGGATGTTTCTTCTACTGCTAAGTGAATAAATTAATTGATCTGTCCAAATGCAATTAGCAAATGCTACAGCAGGAAAGGCTTCCTAATCAGAATCATTAATCTGGCAAAAATGAACTGCTGCATGTCTTGCATGTCCTTTTTTTTTTGGACACAGCAAAAAGCAACCTCAATAATATAATAACATTGGGCTTTATTTATAATTTAGCTGTAAAATATCTTATTTTTACACATTGTACTGGCTACATGCCATAACCCAAACTGCCTTGAATTTCCTGGGCTGCAGGGCTGGTTATTTTTTGGTTCCAAAGGCAGGATTTTGAGTTTTCACAGGAACATTCTTAGTTTCTCCCCAAACCTGTGCAGGTAGAAGTTTTTGCAGGTGGGGATGAGGGAGTATTTGAGAACTGGCTGTGATTTAGAGAAAGCAGAACACACTGCTGATCCTTGTGCAGTCGGTCTCTCCCTGCTTTCAATGCCCCAAATCTGTGGGTTGCCCTGGCATCAGGGGGGGAACCTTCCCCTCTCACCTCCTTCAAGGGAATGAGAGCATCCATCATTATTCATGGGGCTGAAGTCACACAGAAGGTTATAATTTGACAATAAAAAAAGTGTTCAAGAAATTTAGTCAATCACCTGAGCAAATCAGTTTTACTTAACTCTTCAAAAAGGGGCTTCAACTGGGAAAAATATATATCCAACAATTAAATTGGGGTTGTCCAGTCTGGAGAAAAGAAGGCTCTGGGGAGACATTAGAGCCCCTTCCAGTACCTAAAGGGGCTGCAGGAGAGCTGGAGAGGGACTTGGGGCAAGGGATGGAGGGACAGAACAGAGGGAATGGCTTCCACTGGGAATGCCAGTGGAATGGCAGGGAATGCCAGAGGGCAGGGTCAGATGGGATATTGAGAAAGAATTCCTGGCTGGGATGGTGGGCAGGCCCTGGCACAGAGTGCCCAGAGAAGCTGTGGCTGCCCCTGGATCCCTGGAAGTGTCCAAGGCCAGGTTGGAACAACCTGTGGGAGATGTCCCTGCCCATGGCAGGAGGGGTAGAATGGGATGATCTCTGAGACTTCTTCCAACCCAAACCATTCCATGATTCCATACTGTGGGAGATGCTGGAAGGCATTTGGACACTCTGGAGCTACCGAGTCCTGAGTCTGTCTCTGGAGGGGTCCTGCAGAAAACACAGGGAAAGCTCAGACAGGGAGCCCTGAAGGGCTCTGAGTATTTTCTTTTTCTTCACTGCAAAACCAACCCCCGTGGCTGTTGCTCAAGGAGCTCTTTGGTAACACTGAACACTAATGAATTGCAGTTTGCCCACACACATCCCAGCCCTGTGAGGCTCCCAGGGCCTCCTCAGGCGGCGAGGTTTCCCTGGCAGCCCAGAGCAGTGAACGCTGCTCCCTTGGGATGGGTTTTTAAAGGATCCATCCTCGCAGTGCAGCTTTCTGACTTCTCTCTCCACGGGAGCAGGTCCCGAGTGGTGAGAACTGACCGCTCACACCAAAGTCAGACTCAAACATCTTCTCTATTTCATGTGGCAGAGTCGGCCCAGGAATCTTTATGCAGCCTCTCTTGATAAAATTATGATTGTGTCTGTCCTCTTTCATTTACTCACTCCTGCTGCCGAGAATTAATTTTAGACTCTGCTGGCTTTTGTCAGTAGATCTCAGGATATATAATCTATGCTTTATTTTATTTTGTGCTCATCTGGGCAGTAGCTGGAGTGTATAAAATGGGGTCTCCTGGAACAACTTTATTGCTTCAGCCTCTTCCTTGAATGAGTTTTTGGCGCAAGTATAATTTTTCCCTCGTCTCCGACAGAAAGCAATTTCCTTTTTCCCCTGCATGTCCTTCAGGCTCTGGTGATTCTGCCCTGCTGAAAACCAACTTTGTCGACCCATTCTTGCTTCTGGGGGTGGCAAATTGTCCTCACCTGAGCATCTCAGCACAGCACATCCTCTCTGATAGCAGCAGGCAGAACCCCTGCCCCCTTAAGAGATTATTTGATCTCTTTTTGGGGTGACACCAAAGAGCTAAAGAAGGATTGTTATGGTTCCTTCACCTCTTGAAATTGATCCTCACAGTGAGGAAATGACAAAATTGGAATGGGAAAAGCTGGGATGCTGACAGGACTTTGACAGCTGTAACTTTTATTTAGCCCCTTGTCTCGCTTGCAGCATTACTGATGTGTTACCATCCTCGAGCCAAGGGGAATGACATGGCAAGGGAAAGGTGCTGTCTTCATTTTTTCTCTTTTTTTTTTTTTTTTCATTTTAGGGGACCAAGAAGTATCTTTTAATCTTCACTGGACATACCTGTGTTTATATCTGAGGTTCATTTTTTTTTTTTTCCTTTAAGAAGAATTTGATGTTTTCATGAAGAACTGTCTGGGTTAGTGGAAGTGTTGTTCAGCAGAAATATCTGAGCCATAACATTGTGAGAGATGAAGGGTTTGCCTCATTGTCTTTGCCCTTTATATTTTTAGTGCAAAAGGCAGGAAGTTTCTCTTGATTTAAATGAGAAGTATCGAATTTCTTCTGCTTATAAGAAGGGCCCTTTGGAAGTTGTGTTGCAGACTGATACAGGACTTCCAGAAAAATAGTGTCAGGAATGGCTTGGTCTTTTCAGCTTTGTTTTCACTGTGTGTGTAGGCTGGAGGTTTGGAAATGCCTCTTTTACTTTCATGAGGAAATATCAGAGGATTTTATTTTCCAATACAGTTTCCACTGTGTTCATGGGAAAAGATTTGTTTTGCTAAGCAGAGTATAAATACAGCAGTGTGGCAGATCCCTCTTAAAATTGGTTCAAGTCAATACTGATCTGCTTTCCCCACATTCTTACTGGAAAATTCTTTTTCTGATTCCTCTGGCATCTCTCTAAACATAAAGAATTACAAATGAGAGAAGCATTTGCCCCTCTGAGTTTCATGTGCCACATACTGCTCCAGTAGTGCTAAACTTCCCAAAGAGAAAAAGAAATAGAGGAGAATAGAGAGCTGTAGCTTCAGATGAAGAGGTTGGGGTAATTTAGGATAATATAATTTAGTTTGTTTTGAATTACTTTAAAATCAGAAAGCCTGGGAGAAGTTCTCCATGTACCAGTTTCTGGTCACAGTCTATGTAAATCTGGAAGGGAGCCATCAGCTCGAGGAGAACTCTGGTGTACATTTGTATTACTGAAAGCAGATGTGGACTCAGGGCTCCGGCCAAAATTTCAGAGTAGGAAAAGAATGATCTGTCCTCAATCCCTCATCGGTCAGAAAGGATGGGATGAATCAATACTGGTGCATTAGTGCTGGGGAGATGGCTTTCAGGCCTGACATGTCTGATAGAGATGCTAGTTCAGCCTAGGAGTGATAAGAAAATCAAGCTGCTGCTGCTTGTGTGCAGCCATGTGCCTGCTGCTCTCCTTCATGGAAAACCTGCAGCTCCCTGGGCTCACAAGTGTTGCTTGGTGTGAGGACATATGATTACAAAACGATTTGGTAATGGTGACTTGGAGAAGCTCAGCTGCCCGTGGTTTCCACCTCCCTTTGTGCCACGCTGCTCCCCAAGCCTGTGTCCTGCTCAGACATGGCTCTGGGAGCCTCCACGGGCCAGGCCCACGAGCAGGAGGAGTTTGGCTCACAAGATGAGGCTGGGCTGCCTTGTGACAAATGTGTGGGGTGCACGTGAGCCCAGCAGTACAATTGGTAAGATTGGCCCTGGCACAGGGTGCCCAGAGCAGCTGGGGCTGCCCCTGGATCCCTGGAAGTGCCCAAGGCCAGGTTGAACAGGGCTTGGAGCACCGTGGGACAGTGGCAGGTGTCCCTGCCCATGGCAGGGGGTGGGATGAGATGATCTTTAAGATCCCCTCCAATCCAAACCATTCCATGATTCATTGTATGATTCTATGATTTATGGTGTGGTTTAGAATGGACCCTCCATCACAGTGAGCCTCAAGCCCCTTTACTATTAGCAGGAGGTGCAGGAGCACCCTGAGTGCTGGGAATCCTCCCAGTCCCTCACCAAGGCATTTCCAGGCACAGATTTTATTATTTTAATGAAAAGTAAACCCTCTCAGTACGGAGGATCCTGCTCTTTCCCTCCTGCATTTTGGAGACACAACTGTGATTTGTTATGGCCCTTTTGTCTGGGGAAGATTTGTTCCTCAATGAGTGGTTTCTGGCTAATCTTTACTACTTCCAATTTTGTGGGAAGATCTTCTTTAGACAGAACTGGGTCGAGTATATTTCAATTGCCTCGTGTTCTTAAGATCATTTTGTCAGAGAGTCCTAAATAACACATTGCTTTATTCATAAACAGCCTGAGCAAGCCAGGACGTGCAGCACGTTCAGGGCGTGACAGTGATGTGTTACTCTGAGCTTATCAAAGTGCTCCACTGCCTGAGCCACCAGCACGAAGAAAATCCACTGAAGAATTATTTGGACCTCATTTATTTAATGAGCCGGCAGTAAAAATGAAGCCTCCAAACTCACCATGGTTGAGAAGCAAATCGCAGCGCAGATTTTTCAAATCTGTAGAGGTCCAGAGCTTTTCATTGGGTGGAAATAAATGTGACCATTGGTTCATATATAAATTGCATCTTCATAAAGTGTGTGAAATTGCTGGGGGATTTCTGGGAGCTGTGGAGGTGAGGTGGTGATTTCTGACGGGGAGCAGAATCTCACATATAATACCTGGAGCTGAGCCCACAAAGGAGAATTTAAAAGATTAACAGTGATTCAAATACCAATAATCACGAAGAAAGAAAATTAGCAATATTTTCGGTTTTGGTCTGACTCACTCCTACTCTAGCTTATAAAAAGCCAATTTTTCCAGCTTCTCTCCCTCATTTTGTCTGTAGTTCTGGTTCCCTGCACATCAGAGGAAACAGGTCTCTGGGCTGGGATTCAGGAGACTGACTTTTTTTTTTCTTGTTTTCACTTTAGCCATGACTTGTTACTTGAGATCAGAAATGTAATCGTAGAATCCTGGAATTATTTGGGTTGGAAGTGTCCCTCAATACAACCTCATTGCCAACCACCCTGCCACAAGCAGGAGCAGGCTGCTCAGGGCCTCGTCCCTGTGTCTGTATGATGCCTTTGCTGGTCCTCTCAGGAGAGTCCAGGGGAGGTAATGGGGATCAATTATTTCCAGCTACACTTTTCCAGAGCAAATCACACTCATCTCAAACTGAAAAAATTATGTTGGCTTCCTCCAGCATGGTTTCATTCCTGTTTCTTGCTTTCCCTCTCTGTCTGCACAGCTGTTGAATCGCTGCATTCCCTGAATGACCAGATCTCCCATTTCATCGTCGGCAAGTCAAAAACCCTGGATGAGGATGAAGATGCCTTTTTGCCCAGTGAGAAGGAATCTCTGAAAAGTGCCATGAGGCTGATGAGGCACCTCCTGATGGATGCACAGGTAGGAAATCAATACACACACGTGTGTTAGGATGTCAGGAAGGCACATTAGACAGATCTGGGGGAATATGTCATTTTTACGTCTAGTTTTAGCAGGGGAGAACATTAATTGCCGATTCTTTAAAACTGATTTTGGCTTCTGAAATCTGCAGCTGTGGGAAGAACATCTCGGTGCACAGAGTGTGCAGCTTGTGCTGGGGCTGAGTCACAGATTCAGGGTTGAAAATGGCTCTTAATTTCAGGGGAAATGCAGCAATGTACCCATTGATGGGAATCCAGCATCAGCACTACCAGAAGAAAATCATCTGTCCACTAAGCATCTGTGTTCAATGCCAGTTTTAGAAGTGCCAGACAACTGAGCTGTTGGTTTAGCCAAGCTGTAAAATGCCAGTTAAAAGTCATGAAATGATGTGCAGATGTTTCTTTGTGCCTTTGCTGCTTCAACAAAGCAATCTCTTTCTCTGTAGCTTTGCAGTGTTGCAGTCTTTCCTTCAGCCTACAAAAAACACCCTTTGAAATATTAATTATATTTATCTTTTTATATTCCATTTTGGTCATTATTTGCAAAACCTGGATGGAAAATGACAGCTTCTGTCAGAGGGCTCTTTTGAAATGGGGTGGTCTCCTCTCCTTTCTCCTCTGGCAAGCCCTAAAATCAGGCAAAGAAGGCTGAGGCTGTCCTGAGATCTTCTGAGCTCTCCAGGACTGGGGGTGGCCTGTTCTGGTCCCATGTTCTCCCATGTGGAGTCTGGTGGTTCTTCTCTTCTCTTCTCTTCTCTTCTCTTCTCTTCTCTTCTCTTCTCTTCTCTTCTCTTCTCTTCTCTTCTCTTCTCTTCTCTTCTCTTCTCTTCTCTTCTCTTCTCTTCTCTTCTCTTCCTCTCACTTTCAAAGCCTTTGGTGCAGATTACTCTGGCGGGCAGGGATCCTGTTGCACGTGGGGAGTGGCCTGGGGATCCCTGCTGTTAATAGCATGCATATTTTAATATTGTGTGTTTGCATCAGGAGTCAGTCCAGGCTTTGGAGGCTGTGGAGTGCACAGGGAGCAAACCCTTCCTGTTGTGCTCAGGGTTTCATTTCTGTGAGGATGGTGCTGATCTCACTTTGGCACATCTCTAACCAAGTCACCTCCATTTACCCCAAACCACCAGAGTTAATGCTGTCGAAGTGTCACAGGGAACACAAGGGGCTACACTGTGCTTCTGGGTCTGCTCCCACAGTGGGAATAGACTCTATAGATTCCCCTGCAGGTGGGAATAAAATCACAGAATCCATGGAAATCCGTGGAATCCTCCCAGTGTGAGGCTCTGTACAGAGATAAGCTGAAATCCAGTGCTTGGCCCTTTTACTACCCTCTCCTAGCATGGACCTGATTTTGACTGGTGGGTAATTTGAGGAGAGAACATCCAGCTTGACATTTTGGGCAGAAAGACATTTGGGTTGAAAGGGACCTTAAATCTCATCCCATTTCAACCCCCTACCTTGGGCAGGGATACTTTCTACTAGACCAGGTCACTCCAAGTCCCATCCAACCCTGTCCAAGTTCCAAGTATTTGGAATACCTCTGGGGAGTCAGGCATGAGGGCAGGCAGATAAAAATAAATATGGGGCAAAAAGGTACCTATTGATAATCCCCTTGTGCAGGAATTGTATTTTTAGCACCCAAGAATTGCTTTCCTACTTATCAGCTGTCCTGAATGCATATTAATTGGTGCCTGTGATAGAGAGACTGATTAGGAAATGCTAAGAACAACAGGGAAATGTTAAGTGCTCCTGTATCCTCATGATGTGCCTGGATCCCTTCCCAGAAAGGACAGGATGTTTTCTTGCCTGGGATTTTCAGGTTGGAAGAATGACAAGGTGGGAAAGTGTAGTGGTGAGTAGAAGGATGGAAGTAAACAGGTGATAACATCCAGTAAAAAAAAAAAACAAAAACACCAAAAAAAAACTCAATAAAAGAATCTGGCAGGAATATCAGCAGGAATATCCATACCAGTATGTGAATATAAATATGTGCTAACCCTGACTGCAGAGTACCCTGTGGCTCTAATCACACAGCAAGAAAAGATATCACCAATGCAATTTTTTTCCTTTCCTTTCCTTTCCTTTCCTTTCCTTTCCTTTCCTTTCCTTTCCTTTCCTTTCCTTTCCTTTCCTTTCCTTTCCTTTCCTTTCCTTTCCTTTCCTTTCCTTTCCTTTCCTTTCCTTTCCTTTCCTTTCCTTGCCTTGCCTTGCCTTGCCTTGCCTTGCCTTGCCTTGCCTTGCCTTGCCTTGCCTTGCCTTGCCTTGCCTTGCCTTGCCTTGCCTTGCCTTGCCTTGCCTTGCCTTGCCTTGCCTTGCCTTGCCTTGCCTTGCCTTGCCTTGCCTTGCCTTGCCTTGCCTTGCCTTGCCTTGCCTTGCCTTGCCTTGCCTTCCCTTCCCTTCCCTTCCCTTCCCTTCCCTTCCCTTCCCTTCCCTTCCCTTCCCTTCCCTTCCCTTCCCTTCCCTTCCCTTCCCTTCCCTTCCCTTCCCTTCCCTTCCCTTCCCTTCCCTTCCCTTCCCTGTCAGTTATTTTATGGAAAGATTGATTGTGCAAGGCTCTGTACAAGGATAAGATAGAATCCAGTACTTGGCCCTTTGACTCCCCTCTCTTGCCATGGACCTGATTTTGACTGGTAGAAAATCTGAGGAGAGATCATCCAACTTGATATTTTGGCTAGAAATGAGCTGGACTGCTAAGCCAGCAGGAGAGGCTGGTCAGAGGGGACAGTTAATGGGCACTTCTCACTTCTCTGCCACTATTAATCTGCTTTGAAAAGGCAGGGATGATGTGGGGGTGAAGCCTTGTGCCTGCCGCCTTTCTGGCTTGGAGAGAAATTGGACACATTTTTGGAACTCTGCTTGTACACACACCAGGAGATGTTGCTGAAACAAAGGTTTCGGGTCCACCATGGATCTAACTTTGATCTTGAGTCATTTTTTTGGCTTAAGATGAATCACTGAACCAGCACACAGAGCTTTCCACTCTGGAGAGCACTGTGAGGGCTTTTAGAGGAGGCTGTGCTGGGGCCCATGTGCGTCTGCCTGTGAAGGGGCAGGTCCCTGCCCTCTCAGCAAGGTGTCACTGGGAGCACAAAGGACAAAGATGCTCATCAGAGTGGAGAAGAGGAACCACAGCACAGAGGCACCAGGGAGCCTGCCTGAGGTTTCACAGCTGGATTTTCTGATAGTTAAAATGTGCACTCTGTGCCCCGAAGCATCAGCCCAGTCCCTACATATATTAGGCCGTATTTATTTCTCCCTTGGCTGCTTGGAAGAGCCTCTTTTGCCCATCTGTTTTCTCAATTTACTCCACTTTTCACTGATTTTAATGCCTCGTTTTTGTGGTAGTCATGTACAAGCAACTGCGACAGCAGTGACTGTGGCTTTATAGGGGAAATTAGAGGTCGCTCCATGGTAAACACAGCATGGAGGAACAGCTGCTGAGTGGGGGAAAAATTCTTCCCATCTCCCATATGCAAATGGGTTTTCTCCATGGAAAATGGGGCATATTTTGCACTCCTCCTGGCTAGAGAAATGGCATGGATGGCAGACGAGGTGGCACTGGTGGGAAGATGGTGCTGGCAGCTGTGATGTGGGCTGGCTGAGGGGCTGCTGATCCATCAGCCCCGTCAGCAGCGTTAAACTGCACGCAGGGAGAGGTAATCAGCTGTGTGGAGTCTCTCAGCAATAGGCTGCCAGCTCAAATTCAGCCCAGGGAAGACAGTGATTTAATGGAAGTCATTACAGTCTGCAGGATCTCTTGACCCTGGTGCTCTCCACCCCTTCCACGCCCTGGATAGGATTTCCTCCTCACTAAACCCCCTGGTCACAGCTCTGGCTGCTGGGCTGACAGCTCTGGGACAGCAGCATCGCCCTCCCTGCAGGTGAGGGCTGGGGCTCTGTGCCCAGATGGCTCCTGGTGTGTGTCCCAGGAGTGCAGCACATTCCTGGCATCACCTTCCCTCCCTGAGCCACTGTGTCCATGCCCAGCTCCAAGAATGGCTCCAAGAATGGGAATTGTGCTGCCTGAAGGAAAAGGTGTGCTGAGCTAATGCTGGTGCATAAAAGCAGGCAGAGAGGGAAGGTGCATTGATGCCCCGTGACACGTCCCATCCTCGCCTGGCGTTGGAGTGAATAAACAATTCCTCTGCTGCAGCCAGCCCCGTGCACAGCGCTGTGCCAGGGACACGGCAGCCTGTGACAGACTGTCACTGTTGTCAATCATTTCTGACACTCCTATTACGCTCAGAAAGGATGTTTGCTCTGTGCCTGTTGTTTTATAATCCTCAGAGGTGGAATTTTATAGCCTAGCAGTGTTTTTTCCTCAGACATTTCCCTAAGCAGGATTTATTGCTTCTGAGACACACGTGACATGAATCCATGATACCTTCAAACTTTAAATCACCCCCCAGCTTTGCCTAAATTACTTTTTGATTTGTTTTACTTGAGTTTCTGTTTCTAATTGCAATTGTGAGAGACTGGACTCCACACATCCAAGGGCTGGGTCATGTGCATCAGCTCTAATCCAGCTGTTTCCAGAGGAATTTGTTTCATGAACAGAAAAGGTGCACCCAGGCAACAGCACCAGCCCAAGATGTAGGGTAATAGTCTCTTATATGAAGGAGCACATGACATTTTGCTGGATGCCTGCCCTCAAAAGCCAAGCTCTCAGGAAGTTCAGTCCATTTAGTTCCTTCCATGAAGTGTTTAATTGACTTCAAGTAGGTTTGAAGTTCTTTGGGAGAAATACCATCTCTTTAGTGCCTTTCCCCGCAGTGTTGTGATTATCCTCAGGTGTTGTTCTGGAGGGAATGAAAAGACATCAAAACCATCTTTTGGTATGCATTTGACTTTTTGAATTTGATCATACCACAAATGATGACTTAAGAACAAGATCAGCTTTGTGGGGCACCTGATTTAGACTCACTTGGATTTCAGTTGCTGCCTAGGCATGAGAGTGTGAGGATATTGAGATATTCAACTGCTTCTCTGCTGTGGAGTTCATTTATTTCTTAGGTAAAGACAGAAAATCAACCTGGTGGTGCTTCTAACCTAAATTGCTAATAAAACAGTGTTCTCATTGCCCAAAAATCATAGAGGAAACGCTTTCATTTACATTTAGAAGTATTTTTTCTTTAAAATCTGGTGTTGTAGCATTTTTTGTGTGTCTGTGTGGTTTTTTGGTTGGTTTTTTTTTCCTTTATTCAAAATCAAACAGCTCCAGTCCTCACTGATTCATGGGACAAACCTTTAGCAGGTGTCTGCCAGGACAGGTCTGCAGATGAAGTTAATGCCAGTTTGGACAGAGGATGTTGCCTTGTTTTTCTTTGGAAAATAACTGAGTATTTGAGTTGTCATCACCTTAAGCCTTTTAAGCCTGAAACTGATACCCTGTAAATAAATCATTTAAGGTGAGAGTCTTTCAGTTTATGGAAAAAAGGAAAACCAGCTTGGCATGACTTACATTTAGCCATTCAACATCCCACCAGCTGCTGGACTTTGTTTTTTTTTTTTTTTTTTTTTTTTATTACCCTCCATTTTTAACCAGACAAGATAATGATTTCTCAGCCCTTTTACATCACAATCTTTTCTCCAGTGGTCCCTGCTGCCTTCCTGAGCTGTTGTGGAGACGGCTGTGATAATTGCTGCAGAACTGCAGCAGAGCAGTGCTATTTCCCCAGCTGACCTTTAAAAATAGTTCTCATTTTCTACAGAGGGCTGTTGTATAAAACCAACCATGTTGTTGCAATATTTTGTTTGTTACTTAAAAGCTTCTCACCATCTGTTTTTCAGACTTTTAGCAGAGCTTCAGGAGCAATGCCCCATGACCTGTATTTTCACACGAGTGGGTCCTATCAGTATCAACAGGAAGAACAGGGGAAGGAGGATTTCCTCTGTGTTTCAATAAACTGAAATTATTGGAGTTCTGAAATTGTCCTTGCCACACCAATGTGTTTCGAGGGCTGCAGGAAGGGAAATGATGCAAATTCTGTTATGAAATCATATAAAAGTGCAGCTGTAAATAGGTGTTCACATAGCTTGGTGCTCATTTATCTCAGCCTGCACAACCCATGAGCTGGTTTGGCTTGGAGAACAGCCTTCAGTTCAAGTCAGGGTGTATTTAGAGGAAAGCCCAAAACACAAACTTTCTGCTCTGTATGCTGTATTTTTTTTTACATTAATCTTGCTGTCCCATTTCCTTAAGAAGGAATCTTCTTGGCTGCCTCAAGCCAGTAGCACAACTTCTAATGATCCCTCCAGGGCTAAAAGAGAGCACAAAACACTGACTTGTGTTGAAGGAGGAGAAGATAAAAGGTAGAACCTCTGAAGCTTCATCGAGGACCTCGTTGTGTCTTATGACCTTATTAACACGTGTTACACAGCCTGGCTTGTGGTGCTTGTCCCTAAACAGGTACTTGACAACCTCCTGCCTCTCTCATGACCTGAGACAGCCTGGGTGGGCTGTCTCTACTAATTCAATTTATTTGGAGAAAGATGTGCTCTATGATGAGGAATCAGAGGCACCTCTAACTCAGGAGAGCCGTAACATGCTGCTCTCTCCACCAGCCCAGCTCTGCACATCATTAGTGACCCACAAGTGGTGGATCCCATCCTTCGTGGTGGTCATGCCTGATTCAAAACCCATGAGCTTTCTGAGCCAATACTCAGGATAAGGAAGTTTACAAAATGACTGTAAAAATGAGAGTTGCAGTCTTGGAGAAAGATAAGTTCTTTATTTTCTTGAGAGAGATTCAGGATGAATTTATGAAGCTTTTGTCCTCTGGGACAGTCTGTGCTTTTCCCACCCCTCAGGGCTTCAAACCTGAGCTGGAACCATGAAAAGGATGGATTCTCCTGCCTACCATCACTGCAAAGGAATATTTATATCACTAAATAATGGTGCTGAATCCCAAAATTACATTTGCTGTAAGGCCAGAGCTGGTGGTAATTCACTGGCTGCAAGGTGGCTCAGCACGGTGACATCGGGTCGGTTCTGATTTCATTCTCATTCTGTCTTATTTTGCTCTCCTTTGGAACTGGAAAAAAAGCTTGTTATTCAGGATTAGATTTGATATTGCTGTTGAAAGCTCAAAAATGCTTTCAATATTTGCAGCCCTGCAAGAGTAGAAGACTAAAAAAGTACAAAATAAATCACATGTACAAAAAGGAGAGCATAGCACCACCTTTAAAGGGTGCAGAAGCAAGACTCTCAGCAGTTTTGTTGTTTGTTTAGTTGCTTATAAGTTACTGCTGACTTTTATGTTTGTAGGAGGTGTGGAGGTCAGTAGGAGAGGAGGGCCATGCCAGGGGAGAGGTCAAGCTGGGGGTTACAGCAGCAACTCTGCACTCAGAGAGAGGGAAATAAAGATACACATGTATATATGTGTGTGTTTGTGTGTATAGGCAAGGGTACAGCACCTGAGAAAACCTGATGAACACCTTTCCTTGATTCAGAGGCAAACCAGAACTGATTAAAAGAGAAAATGCATAAAGAAGCCAAGATTTCTGCAGGCAGATCTCTGCAGATCCTGGATATTGCCAATTGAATTCATACCCAGGTAATTCCAAAATTCCAGTTTCTGTGATGCCTTCACTGAAGGCCCTCACACCTCTTAGCAGGTGACCCAGGACAGAGTGTTTCATTTGCAGAGTCCTGTTGAACACCGAAGAAGAGGTGACAATTTTTTCTCACTTAGAACCCGGTGTGTATTCATGAGCAGAGAGTGTGTGCAAAGCTTTAATTGAAGTTCATGAGAGAGAAACGATGAGTATCTTCATAAATGTAGAAGAAGCAATTAGGGGAGAACAGAACGGATTTGCTATCACAGCAGTTTATCAGCAATGCAGATTTTCCAGTTAATAACAGGAAGAAACCCCAGTTGTGCAGCCAGCAAATGAGACAGAAAATCCCAGTTAGCCTCACTCAGCGCTTGGAAAGCACAAGATGTGAAGACTCAGGGAAACGTGTTCTCTTCCCTCAATGTGTTTTCTCCTGCCTGGAGAGTCTCCTGCTTCATTTCTAGTCAACAAATTAGCTAAAGCCCCTCACCTCAGCTCAAAGTGAGCTGCAGCTGCACCGTGGTGCTGGACCAAGCCACTGGGAAGCCCGAGAGCTCCATCCCAAAGCAAATCCTCCTCCTGACTCAGCTGCAGACTTCCCCTCCAGCCTGTGAGCTCAGGGGTCACCAGGCTGAGCCCAGCAGGAGGTGGGAGCCAGCCAAGTCCATTTGTATTTTTGTCTCAGAAAAACCAATAAATATTTAATGGCTCTGGGAGACACAGCGAGTGTTTGGGTTCTCTCCCCATATATCAACAGTTGCTTTAAGCACTTGCTTGATAAAAATTAAGCTGTTTCTCCAGATTCCTGCCTCAGATGCTGGGTAGGGAGCTAATTTTGTAAGCAAAAGCTGTCTTGTTTTGGAAAACAAATTCAAATGGAGGAGCTGGTTTCTGAAAGTGAATGCTGGGCTGCTATTCCTGCAGAAATATTCCAAACAGCCTTGTGAGTTAACCCTGGCAACAGATCTTGTCCAGATGTAGTAATCCTTTATACTTTAACTCTTTCTAGGCTGTAGGCTTAGCTCCTTGCTAGGGAAACATCTGTGCTTAATACATTCCGTTGGATTTCATTTGCACAGAGTTTTAGCAAACCATAGATTTTCCCTGGACTCCAATTTTTCCCAGCGAGGAGATGAATTCACTGGTTGCAGGACCCTGACACCAGTTCAGATCTGCTCTTCCTTCAGGGAAAAGTTATCTTTTATCTGTTGCACAAATTTAAGGATGTAATTTAATTCCCATCTTCCTCATTTATCTGTGAGCTGGGAATAATATTTGTCTACTTCACAGTGATCGTGTGAGGCTCTTCATTCATTAATGTGCAAAAGCTTTGAGAGCCTTAGGATGAAAATTGCTTTAAAAGATGCTGTTAATAATAAATATCAAGTAATGCACCTTGGTACCTCTTAGCAATAATTGGTGCTATCATTCCTGCCCAACTCTTCCATGAATTAAAAGGCTTTGAATGGGACTGGAACTACGAATGGGATTGGGACCAATTAACAAGTAATCATATGTCAGTTTTTATATCCTTAGCATTCCTGTCATGGGACTCTTGGGAAAATCTCCATGGATTTTAATGGTGCAATGTCAGAATTCAGCCCCAGACATGTTTGTGGGATAACGGCTGGATAACCTGCATTCTTCTGGTAACTTGGTTGCTTAGTGATTAAGCTAAAAGCAAAAGTATGCTGGTTTAATATTAACATAAATGGAATTAGCCACCTTTTCTCTGAGTTAAATGTTACAGGGAAATTCTCATCATAAGGAAACCATGATTATTTTCTTTTGATATATAGATTTAATTATTTTGTTCATAGTTTTTGACCTGCTCTCTGTATTTAACCTCCACTCCAGCATGTGGAGACTGACTTTTATGGAAAATCCAATAATTTGCTGCTCAGTCACCCAACTTATACTTTTATTAGATTTCAAGCACATAGCACTCACCCTCCTAAATGGAGAGGCTCTAAATATACATCCCAAGTAAATAAAGAGCTCACATAAAGAAATTGCCTGATCTTTTCAAGATATCAACATTATTTCTGTGGAAGGGGAAAGCACTGAACCTTGGAATGATGTGTGAGATGAAGCCAGGACAAAGGACCATGTGAATCAACACCATGAGAAAGCTGGTGGCCAGTAAGGTGTGGATTTACAGCAAAATGTTCCCCACTTAGGAGCAGCCTCTTCTTCCTGGCTGGAAGAGAATCGTGTGCTGTGAACGTTGCTGGTGCCACATGGGGGAGATGTTGAAGAAGAGCTGGATCACTCCACTCCAGCACAACGACTTCCCGGGGAAGAGCAGCCTGAGGGGTTTAGGAGCCTGAATCCTCTCAGTTTCCCTCCCGTATGATAAGTATATAAATAGCCTGTATGAAAGGGATCTGTGCAAACCACTTGAAAAATTATCCCTTTTGGCTTCAGGGCGCATCCAACATCCTCCAGCTGCCAAAGGTGCTTTTACAAGCAAGACCATGAAGAGATCAAGGAAGATAAATTAAGAAGTGATGCCGTCCCTTGTGCTAGCACCACTGCAGCTCTTGCCCTCTTGCCAGCTGGGTTTGGGAAGGGATGGTTTGGAGGATGCAAGAGAGCCTGGCTGGCATGGGGAGCACTTAGCAGGATTTCTTGCTGCTGTTCCCTAATACCCAAAAAATAAGGATAAGCTCATACAAGTAGCGTGTGATTTAATCAGGCCCACTGGCCATCTTCCTTGTTTCTTCCTAGAATAATACTTTTCACACTGCAAATTAGTGGTTAATGCTTACTTATGCATGAGAAATCTCCATAGAAATGGCTATAGGGAGAGTATCTGAACTGTGTGAAAGCCAAAAAAGTTAGATTGACTTTTTGAATTACTTTTCCAATAACTTTTTTTTTTTTTTTTTTTTAGTGGTTTAAAAAGATATTTATTCTAGGACCCGGATATGTTTTATAATACAGCCAGGTTATAATATATTTTATAACAGCCAGGTTAGCAGGTAGAACTAGTACTTTTGTAACAGGAGTGAGCTGTGAAGCCAGGTTAGGTAGCCTGGGGGAAGTCAAGATATTTCATTTTTCAACTTAAAAAAAAAAAAAAAAAAAAGAAAAAGAAAGAAAAAACTGCAAGCGCACAGCACATACCCCAAAAGCTGAAGTGCTGCCCCCTTTGAACATGGGCTCCAGCTGACTCCAGGGAAACTCTGGCTCCTCTTTCAAGCACAACCTTCCCTTTCTGCCCACAGACAGCCAGAGGCTGCAAGAATACAGCAATTTTTTCCTCTCTGTCTTTCTGCATAGAGGAATTCAGAATCACTGCATGATGTGTGCCCCAATTAATATTCCCTGATTGTTTCCCTTTCCCTTCCAAATGATGTCAGTCTCCATCATTTTTGGAATAATGGTAGTGAGAGGAATGTCTGTTTTTCAGAAATATTTTATGTCTCATTTTTGTGCTCGCAACAATCTCTACTCATCTCAGGATTTTTATTTTTCTTTTTATCCTCTTGCTTTTGACTTATAGTATAAAAGACCTACAGTAAAATAATGAAAACTGTCTTAATCTATCACTACTCAGTTTGTACATTATTAATAATGAAGGCAGTGTAATTAGGCTGCAGAATGCACAGTGAACACAACACTAAGATGTCCTTAACTAACATCTGTGGCTACTGCTTGGCTTATATTGGCACAAGCCACCAAGATTTTACATGAAAACAGTTATTTGTGTCTGGCATTGCTTTTACAGAGTACAGGGGCTTCATTTTGTACTGGCTGCCTGTTGAAAGACAGCGTGAAATCCATGGCAATGAATGCTCAGCTCTATTTGAGTTGTATTTAAGGTGCAGACCTTGGCCTCAGTGTTACTGCTTTGCTGGAAACTTTTTTCTCTTGTGCCCTTGGTGTTTGAGCTGATGGGGTGCCATGGACAGAAACTCATCTTTAGGAAGCCCTTCTTCTCTTCTGCCCTTTGCTGTCCCCTTTTCCGTGTCAAACCCTCGTGATCCCCATCCTCACACCCTGTTACAAGGAAGCCAGGAAGGAACAAGGTGCTTTTCCAGTCTGTCATAGCATAAGTTGATGATTTGATCCTCTGCCTGTGCTGTCCTGACCTGTGACATGTTGGATCTCCAGGGTCAAAGGCATCAAAGGTGTCTCTGTTTCAGCTTGTTCCCGAAATGGTGGGGAGAAATCTCATCCTTAATGCAAATGTAGGGCTGCAAGGCAGCCACTGCCACAGACCTGGCCATGTCCGTCACAGAATTATGGAATCATTTAGGCTGGAAAAAAATCTTTAAGATGAACACGTCCCATCCCTCCCTCTTTGACAATTTCCAGCTGCTGGCAGGGCACTGAAAAGAGATGTTTGGAACAGGAGGGATGTTTAGATCAGATATAAGGAAGAAATTCTTCCCTATGAGAGAGGTCAGGCCCTGACACAGGGGCTGGGGAGAGAAAAGATCTTAAAGACCATCATGTTTCAACCCTTCTGCCCTTTCACCAGACCAGGTTGTTCCAAGCCCCATCCAAACTGGTCTTGGACACTTCCAGGGATGGGGCAGCCACAGCTTCTCTGGGCAACCTGTGCTTGGGCCTACCCACCCCCACAGGGAAGGATTTCTTCCTTATATTTAATCCAAACCTATTCTCTACCAGTTTACAGCCATTACCCCTTACCTGTCAAACTGGCATGGATTGAGGTGCTGGTTTGAACCTCTCCTCAGCAGGTAAGAAGAGTTTAACTTCTATTTTTAGAATCACAGTCTAATGTTTTGGTTGAAACTATACTCGCATATGGGTATACCTGAGATGAGCTCGGGTTTTAAGATTAGTAGAAGTATGGGAATTGCGTGCAGGGCTATGAGGAGATGTTCTCGTGTGGAGGAGTTTTGCATTGATGTGATGTGGGATGGCAGTATTCCTTGCTGGGTTGTTGTGAGTATGTAGAGGGTGTATGAGGCGGTAAGTAGTATTGTGGCTCCTGTTAAGATGATTGTAAAGGAGGATCGGTTGAATAGTGCGTGTATAATTGTTAATTCTGCCATAAGGTTAGTTGTTGGTGGGAGGGCTATGTTTGTTAGATTGGCTAGTAGCCATCAGGTGGCTATTAATGGTAGGAGTGGTTGTAACCCTCGTGTAAGTAGAAGAATCCGGCTGTGAGTTCGCTCGTAGTTGGTGTTGGCTAGGCAGAATAGTATTGAGGAGGTTAGGCCGTGTGAGATCATTAGTATTATTGCCCCTGAAAATGCTCATTGGGTTTGGATTATGGTTGCCATATGGTGACCAAGAGAGTCACCACCTCCCCTGGTGACTTTCAAGCACTTTTCCCCAGCTTGCCAAGCCTCCAGCCGCTGTGAGCGTAACTCCTCCTGTCAGAGCCAGAGTTATGATCCACCCCAAATCTTCCTGCTGAGCTTACATGGTGGATATGATCAGTGATGACTCTGCACAAACAAGAAAATAAACCAGCCCTACAGCTGTATGAATGTATCAGCTCCACAGAAAACACGGGGAAATGCAACGTCTGCAGAAGGAGGGAGGGGAATTGGGAGTGCAAGGGGTTTTATTGTGGTACATTTGAGAGCAGAGCCCACAATAGAGAGTGAATAAAGACCTTATAAAAATACTTGGCAGCAACTCCTCTAAATCTTTCAAGGTATGAGTTTCTTATTTTAGTTGATTTACTGAGCTGACAAAGAGGCAATCATCGTTAATCAAAATAACTCACTCCTGCTTTGAGTATGAGAGCTGAAGTTAGATGAAGGTCATGGAAAAGAGATGATAAACTAGCCCAGGATCTTTAGTGGCTGGAGTTTATTAGGGAGCCTATTCTAGAGGGGAAGCAGATTTTGGCAAATGCTGATGGTTTTTAAAATGGGTTTTTTTCAAGAAGCAAGGATTGCATCTCTCACAGATTGACAGATGGGATATACTCAAGTATGCATGAAGGGATGATTTCCTGATGGCTTTTAGTAGCAAGAGGTGCTGTATTGGAAAGCATTTGGTATTTTCCTGGAGGCAGGGAGGAAAGCAAAGATTTGGATAAGATATGTAGGAGATGAGAAGTGATAGGGGCCTGTGAGTGCCAAACCACATTTTCTGGGGAAGCTTCAGGAGCCACTGACACTTCTGAGAAATGTCTGTCTTGGGCATCATGGAGATTTCTGTCCATGCCTAAGTCCATTTCTACTTAGGGAAGTATCTTTCCTCGACCTCTGACAGTGCAATGTCTCCCTGCTATGTTCCTCACCCTGGTCATGTGTACACCAGCCTGTGTAGGACTCACTGAGGAAAACGTTTGTGAACACCTTGTTCAGCAGTTTGCTGATGGCTGAGCCCCAAATAATGCAAAACTGAACAGGCAGAAGCCCAAGAATCCTTCAAAATTATGTTAATGATTCTTAACAAGTTCCATGTTTTGCCTTGAAACTCACTTCTTTAGCTAAAATGTTCTCTGCATTCTGTCTAGAATTAAGTGAAAATATCTAAATTCAAGCAAAAGTGGTTGCCTGAAGCATTGAGAACTGCCAGTGCCTGCAAGCAATATCAATTAGTGTTCTGGTGCCAGAATTATCAATAGCTCTCTTGCCAGCAGCTTTTATTATCAAAAAAACTGGGTTGATAACTGTGTATTTCACTTGGATAACGTAATGTGTGACCTTAGCACAAGGAAGGGACACAAAATCCCATAGAAATTTTGTTTTCTATTTCCTCTTCTTCTTGCCCTGTGGACACATCTGATGAGTCTAAACCTTGTCATTTTAAAGCTTTTGTGAGGTATTTGAAATTTCTAAATAATATGCTTATACATTTTGTTTTGTTTGCATCATCAGTAGCCCAAACAGTCCTGGGGGCTGCAACCATTAATGGAAAGCCAACAAAAGAACAACTCCCAAATACAGGGGACCACTCCAATACTAAGAAAGCTGTAAGTTATAATACAAATACCTATGTCAGCTCATGAATTAAATTATATTTACGAGAGATCTCTTGTGGCAGCCTACTAAAATAATATATTACGTGCTTAGAGGCAGCACTGGACTGCTACAATGAAAGGGGGATAATTAAAGGCTTTGCAAATCCCAAATGTGCCAGCAGCTGCGGGTCAGCTCAGGAAGCAGCTCTGGGAGCCACACCTGTCCCTCCTGCAAGGATGGAAACCCATTACATGACACTTGTGGAGAATAAACCTGGAGGGGGGACAGCTTCTCTGTCCTGGATAAATATGTAGAAGAAAACCACTGGGAATGATGCAAAAAAAAAGAAGAGTGGTAGCAGGTGGCAGCACTTCTTTTCACCCTACAAAATGCATATTTAGAAGCAAAATGGAGAGGAGGAGCCAATCAGTGGGATTACTGTGCTTCAAGAGGCAGGTGCTTGCATTCCAGCTAGGAAACTGCTGCTTCCAATGAGATGAAATGCAGGTGCTTTGTATACAACAGAGGCTTTGGCAACAAAGTTTTGCTAATTACAGAAGCAGAGGACAAAAAGGTAAAGCTCAAAAGCAGCTTGTTTGACAATGACAAAGGACCCATAAGGCAGCATTAAAACTCAAGTAAAAAATGAATTTTCAGAGCTGAGCAATTCTACAGGTTCATTGTGGAAGCCATAGAGAGAAGGGGACGTGGTCCTTTGAATGGTGAGGAACAGGGAGATGGGGATAGCTTGGATTGCTTTGGGATATAAGGAATAAAATGGCTTTGAGCAGAATAATAACCATGGCTGCACCTTCCTACTTAAACAGAAAAAATGAACATCAGAGAAAAAACTATGGGTGAGCACCAGAGAAAGGGCTAAAGCAGAAATCCTTTCACTTGTCTGGATGCATCTCTGGCTCCATCTGAGCTGAGAGTGCCTTTTCCTGGCTGCAGAGCAGATGGTTCCTCCCAGCAGAGCCGGCACGGGCAGGGCACGGCGCCTGCGTCCTGCGGGAGGCACGGATGGCACCAGATCCACCAAACCTGTCCTGGGGAGTGAGAGAGGGCTTCATGGAGACTCAAATCATGATTGTCTCATCAGAATTCAGAGCTGTTACCAGTTACTACAAGATCAATAAAAAAAGTGAAAGAGGGAGATAACTCACACTGCTGAGGTCACACCTCGAGTGCTGTGTCCAGTCCTGGCCCCTCAGTTTGGGAAGGACGTTGAGATGTTTGAGCACGTCCAGAGGAGGCAACTAGGTTGATGAGGGGCTTGGAATACAAACCCTGTGAGGAACGACTGAGGGAGCTGGGGGTGCTCAGCCTGGAGAAAAGGAGAATCAGGGGTGACCTCAGCACCCTCCACAGCTCCTGAAAGGTGCCTGTGCTCAGGTGGGGTTGGTCTCTTTCTCCAGGCAGCACTGACAGAACCAAAGGACACAGTCTCAAGCTGCATCAAGGGAAATATAGGTTGGATATTGGGAAAAAGTTTTTTACAGAACAAGTGATAAAGTTCTGGAATGGCTGCCCAGGGGGGTGGTGGAGTCACCATCCCTGGATGTGTTTAACAAAGCCTGGATGTGGCACTGGGTGCCAGGGTTGAGTTGAGGTGTTGGGGCTGGGCTGGACTCGATGGTCTTGAAGGTCTCTTCCAACCTGGTAATTCTGTGAATTCTGTGAACTTTTCTGAGGTGTATTTTGGGGCATTCAGATAATTTTTCTCTTAGAGAGGTGGCAGTGCTTATTATTTTGGGGTGTTTCAGCTGCCTGAACCCTTTGCTCCTGGCTGTGTGCTGTGCCCAGCCCTCAGCTTTGCTGCTTTCTGGTGCGTGAAAAAAAATCCCTTGATCCTGCCAAGGATCCTCTTCAGCAGGTGACCTTCCTCCAGGAAAGCAAAGCTCTTGAGTACTCATTATTATTGTTGTATGCAAAGGATTGTTTCTTGCCATTTTAAAATCATGGTCACTTGGAACTCAGTAGGATTGGTGCTCAAATGTGGTTGCAGTATAGAAATAACAATTTCCTGGCATGTCTGGCTCAAAGCTAGAGTCAAGAGTTTTGAAATGGTCATAGTATTTCTAAGAGATGTGAGATCAAATGGTTGCCAGAAGTAGATGTAATTATTTTTGTGGAAACATTCATTTTAGTACTATTTACATACAGACATAGAGATACTAAAGACCCAGGTCCCACTCGCCATTCCAGATATTGAAGGCTGATGCAGACATGGTGAAGGAAGGTTTTGTTTTGTTATGAGCTTGGAAAGAAGAGAGCAGGACTTGGGGGTGAAGACAAACTTCTGAAGGTTTGGGTGGCCCTCTAAAATAAGTGGCCTCTTGAGCTCATTATCATCATATAACCACTCAAATTATTAAAGGTGAACAGTGTGGATACAAAAAAATCTGCTGACAGGCTGAGACTGTTGAACCTGGAGAAAAGAAGGTTCCAAGGAGACCTTAGAGCCCTTTGCAGTATCTAAAAGGGGACACAGGAGGGCTGGAAAGGGACTTTTGACAATGGCCTGGAGTGACAGGATGAGGAGGAATGCTTAAAGCTGAAGGAGAATAAATTTGGATAAGGTCTAGGGAAGGAATTCTTCACTGTGAGGGTCGGGAGGCCCTGGTACAGGTTGTCCAGGGAAACTGTGGCTGCCCCTGGATCCCTGGAAGTGTCCAAGGCCAGATTGGAGGGGGTTTGGAGCACCCTGGGATAGTGGAAGGTGGAATAGCAGGGGGTGGAATGAAATGAGTCCTCCAACCCAAACTACTCTGTGGTTTTCCCAGCTCCTTGGCTTTCTGTGACTGCTGCCAGTGCATAACCAGGATTTAACAGCCAAGTCCACGAGAAGAATAGATGGGTAAAAAGCTGCATCAGAAAGAAACCTCCTGGGTGCACCAGGGACACCAACTGAGGTTTTAAACAATGCATCTCTGTAGGAGTCACAAGAGAGGGCAGCCAGGAGGCAGCCGGGCTCTGGCACGGGTGGGTGGAGAAGCGCTCAGCTGCCTCGGGTGAGGAAGGATGAGGTGAATCCCGGGATAGAAACCTTGGCCTTGCACTCCTCAGAAAAATGAGACCTGAGTAATGCCCTTTTAAACAAATGCTCTAAACAAGGGAGCAGCTGGAGGTATTGGTGAGGGATCCCAGAGTGGGGAACTGGCTGGAAATATTCTCAAGGATTTCAGAGGCTCTTGAAGAAAGCTGGGTCTGGGATGCAGCAGCCCAGAGAGCAGAGCTGTGAAAGAGCTGTTATTAATGTCTGACAAAGCAATTAAAACCTGACGAGCAAAGGCAGCAGAATGAAGCTGATGGAAGTGGACAGGGCTCCAAATGTGAGTTTGATAGTGAATCCAAAACACCACAGGGGTGTTTCTGCCTGAGGCAGAAACCTGGGTGACAGTGAGAGCTGTACCCCATGGAGCTACCCCTAGCTCCCCAAATACCCAAATACCCCATGGAGCCACCCCTAGCTCCCCAAATACCCACACACAGGGAATTGCCTCCTGCCCATGTCTTTCCCTGGGGACTTGGTGATTTCCCCTTCTTGGTTGTCCAATCCTCCAAACTGATTTAACTGAAATCTAAGGCAGGCTGGGTGTCTGTGTATTCAGCCAGGTGTGCTGCTGGGTTATTTTAAAGAACTGGCCTTATATAAATTCAGTTGTAATATGAAGTTGTTTATTTGCTCCCTTCTACCTGAATTTTGCAATTTGCTACTATTTTAATTGTGCCTTGTTAGAGAAAATAGCTCTAATTTGCTTTTGTCCCTCAGATGTGACAAGAGCAATGCACACGTATGTGCCTGGCTAGTTTTTCTCTGTGGCTGAGACTCACCAGTCAGATAAACCATGAAAATTTTTTAAAACCCTAAAACCTGAGGACTGGCACAATGTCTGACATGGACTTGTGTGAGAGCTCCATGTTTTCTCACATTTGAGAAAACTGGCACAAGAATTCGCAAATCTGGAAGAAATGTCCACGCAGGTTGACTGCACAAATGAATTTAATTGTTTGCACAGAATCTGTTTTGCTGCTTCACACTGTAACAACACTGATCTGATTATTTTTCTTTGCTTTAACTAGCAAAATGTCTCTCATCAGTGTTTGCATAATTAATGCTATAGGATTCGGCTGTGATCCAGAGCCATGCCAGGAATCGCTGTGCTCTCCAATCTGCTGCAAAACAGCATTTTCTAGCACATTATTTTTATTCTAATGCTGTAATATGGAAAGCCCTGCAGTGCCCTGGCTAATGTGGCTTCTTCTGTCTCTACATCACAGTAGTTGGCTCTTCCCTGACCTGGGAACGCTACAAATCCCATTAGTTTAAAAGCAGCATCATCCTGAACGTGTTCCTGCTTGCGAACTCCAAGCTGCATTTGTCTGTTAGATAGATCTACACAGTCTGGTTGTAATTGGGGTGTTTTAAAACCAGCTGGAGAAGCAAAGCACTGTGAGGTGGGATGTCAGAAGGACTTACCCATGCTTTGTGTAGCAGGTTTTGTGATGCAGCTTCCCATTTTGATGGAGAGTATTTGAGTCTCTGCAGGAAAACCCATCACGGCTGAAGCTGTCACATTTGCTGTGTGTGGGATGGACTGGTTCATCTGGGAAAAAACCTTGGAGATCCCTTTATTGCTTCTCTGAAAGATCCACACACTGTTGACCAAAAGGGAAATCTTTTTTTTGTTTTCAAGAGAAAGGAGTGTTAATAATGACAACACAACCTTCTGGTTACTGTGTGGTGACAGGAACATAAGAGATTAAATTAAATAATACATTCCCAATAATGAAGCAGTATAATCAATAATGCAATCAAACAGATGATTATACCCTAATAATGAGCACACCACCTCCTTCCCAGTGAATTCTGTAGCTTGGCTACTTGTGCTGCTCACCAGGCACACAGCCCTTTATGCCAAATGGATTGAGAAGAACTTTCCCTACCCCTCTTCCATTTCATTTTTGCTCTCCAACTTCCCCTTGCACACTCCAACCCCCAAAGCCCTTCCCTTCAATATGATGCTTGACCAAATGTGCATAATCTGGTAGGATGATGCATCAAAAACACTTTTGACTCTTCATCCCTCCTTTGGTACCATCTGGCAGAGAGGTCTTGGACCAGCTCCTTAATGCCTCACTGCCTGTTTTTCACCTGTAAAGCACAAAGATTGCTGTTCTTGGCCTTGTGGGTGTTTGCCTCGGAATGAGAAGAGTGGTAATTGATACAGAACTGCCATGACTGGAAGGGCTGCTCTAATCTCTCTTTATTGCTCTAAAGCAATAGTGGCAAAAAAAACATGGCTTAAATAACTTAATACACCTGGCCCAATATCAGTGAACATCCAGCTGTCTTTTTTTTCTCTTTTTCACTTCCAAAAATGACTTGCATAGGTGGGGGGGGGAAGGTGGGTGAGGTTGTGCTGAACAGCTCTCAGTAAATTTGGGAAGTCTCCTCTTTATCTGGCAGCTTTACTGCTTTGCTGATAAGCCCTGCAGCCAGCTCAATTTGACAGGACAAACCACGGCAAGCAGCAAACTTAATCTCCTTGAGGCAAATGGAAATGATGTCTTCCTGCAGATCTGTCTGTGCAGATCCCAGAGGCTGCTGCCAGCAGCAAAGTTTGCTCCCAGGGGCTGCCCCTTCCAGTCCCAAAGGCTTCAGGCTGGAGAAGCAGGTGGGGTACACCTCAGTGTCCCAAATTCCCGTGAGCTACAGGTAGTGGAGGCTGCTGTCACCACCCTGTTACCCCGTGGGTAGGATTCCCCAGAGAGCTCTTGCATGAGCAGGACACAGCAATAGGTTGCTCCATTTGAGGTCTATTTCCATAGATGTGATGAGAAAAGAGATCATGGTGTGAAATGACCATCCAAACAGGACCTCTGAAATAAAGGAAGAAGAGGCAGAGGGTGGGCAGGGGAGTTTTATTGCTGGAAATCTGATGGGGTTTGGAAATCCAGGATAAAAGGAGGAAGAGATTGAACGAGAGCTCTAGAGGGACTTTTGGGAAAAAAAAAAAAAAGCAGAACAAACAACCTCAAAATCCTCAAAACCTCAGAGTGTGTTTGTTTTAAGACCATCAGCAGAGTGAAGCTGGTGGTGGTACCCCAGGCCATGCCCCAACCCACCAGAAGAGCAGAGAGGAGCATTAGTACTAAAAGCTCCTACAGGAGGTCCAGCAACACCTGCAGAAAGGGACATAAAAGCAAAGTGCACTTCTGGGTAATTTTCTGAGCTAAAAATATGGGTAAAATAGAGATAAACTTTCCAACATCATTGTCAATCACCTCAGCACAGGGTCAACTGCAATTGGGAAGTGTGTGCTGGGGGCAGGGGGAGCTGTGAGCAGAGTCTGGCAAGAAATGGGGGATTTCTGCTTGAGCAGATACTGCTTATAACTGGGGGTAACTTTTGAGTGGAAATCACATTAAAAACATTGTTTTTATTACAGTCCCATGATGAAAGTTGCTTCACTTGAGGTTCTTGGTCTTTTTCTTGCCAGTACTAATGGGGTCACTCAATGCACAGCCTCCAGCAATGGATTTGGCTCCCACCAGAGCTGGCTGCAGGTTTCTGCTCATGGCTTCCAGGGATCCCACCTTGTATCTCCCATTTCCTTTCTTCCATCATTTCATTACTCAAGCATCTCCTATCCTTGTCTCCTACAGAGTAGTTAGAGAATTTTACCACTTGGCCCAAGGAAAATCAATTTGATTTAGCACACCAACAGTTAATTTTTAAAGGCATAATTCAGCAAAGAAACTCTAAATCAGACAAACTAAATAAGAATGGTATCTCTTCTGCAACTTTATAGGTGGCAAACTAAAATGTCAGGGGGTTGTATTGTCATCTGTCAATGTGTAATGCAATTAGACAAGATAATTGGGCAAACTAAGTTTTTACAGAGATCTGGAAAAGGTATTAACTTTCCTTCACTAGCTTTGATAGCAGTGCAGAGCCATTGGGGGTCGGTGTAAGGTGCAAAGACGAGTCTGGATTTAGGATTAAGGTGGGAAATATTCCAGTGGGGAACATACATCCAGTCTGCTTTCTCAATGTCTCAGGAACAGTTTGCTGTGTTCCCTTGTGTTGACTGAGGAGGGCTCAATAATGGAAATGGCAGGGGCAGATGTAAATATGAAGCCAGTAATATGTCTTAATTTAATCAACACTTGACAAAAATCCCAAGGAAGTAAATAATCTGTTCACTTAGCAGATTTTGCAGGGGTATCTCCAAATCTTTTGTGGCAACGAAGCCCCAAGCTGAAGTGTAAACAGCAAGAATGATCAGAATTAGAAATACTGAGCTCTGCTTCTATTTCTGGTTTGTTTTTTGTTTTTTTTTCTAAGAAGTGATATGAATGACATCTGGACAACTTAAACAGGATCACAAGCAACAGGGAGCCACAGAGACTGGGGCAATGAGTGCATCCTTCCTCATGTTTAACTGCCCATCCATTCGTACTCCTTGTGCATGTTTATGTGTTTATTTCTGCCCTGCCATCACTTTAATAGCTGGCATATTTTAGGCATCGAGTCTGAAATAGTCGCAAGAAAAAGCAAAAGTAAACTCTAAGAGGCAGGTTTAGAATTACCTCTGAATTAAAAAGCAGGCTTCAATATTTAATGATGAGGTACTAAATGATGTCCTGACAATTTTATTAAACTAAAGTGAGGCAGCACATTTGATTTAGGCCATCTAAGCTTTCTATTCCCCCTGCCTAGGAAGGCTTGTGGTAGTAATCAACTCCCCATATTCAGAGGAAATTGTTTCTTTATGGTTTAAAGTGTGAAGACTCTTCTAGATAACCATATATTGCATCCAGCAGGACCCTCTTTTAGCCCATTCAGCATCAGGAGAAAGGAGCAAATAGCGACAAAATTAAGGGAGAAATTGCAGAGCAATGGCCTCGAACTGATGCAGGGCCCTAATTCAGCAGAGCACTCAAGCACACGTAGAACTTGTAATCTCTGTCAGTTTTGATGAGAGGGTTGTGAACCCAAAAGCTTTTCTACCTTTTTCTCAGATCCATCAGCAGTTCTAATGAAATCAGGCTAAAAACTTTTGGGTTTTATGTTCTCTAGATCTGTATTGCTGCTGCCTTGCACTATTCAGCCTGGACATCAATGGATATTGATGCCTGCAGCACAGGCTCCTCTCAGACCTGATTTGCAGCACCAGGACTAGGATTGTCTGGGATCCTTTAAACACTGTATTTTTATATCATAGCTAGAGGTATGGAGTTATTTCCCACAGCCATGAGCCCCTGAGTTGATCAAACAACAGGGTGCAGCACTGTGGCAGGTTCATTACTGCAATTTAAGCTCCACATAGAAACAGCCACCAGCGAGGGAAGGATGATCTGTTTGTATGAGCCTGAATTCCCCCAAGATTTAGCATTTAAGGCAATTACTGCGCTATTCCTTCATGCCTCATATACGGGAAGTTCTTGGACAATTATCAAGTTCAGGGGGAAAAACACACAGATAGAAAGTGTGGATTTTTAAGCTGTGTTAGAGTCCTTCCCAGGAAAGCCCATGGCTCGAGCAGAGCTCCCAGGGCACGGGGGCATTGGGAGGGTTAAAAAGGATTTGCACTCGTGTGCTGGGACCCCATCTCAGGTTTGTCTGTCAGCTGATCTCCAGCACCACTGACAACGTGAGTGTTCATCAGATGTCATCAGTGGTTGCTGATTTCTCCCTGAGGATGCAGGAATTTTTGGAAACCACCACTTAAGCAAAGCTCTTCAGTAGGAATGGTTGGCTGATGCACAGTATGTGAAACCTAGAATTTGAGCATGCGAGGTTAATAAACAGCAGCAAGTTACCATAACTCACAAATTAAAGGCCCCAATTTTCACAGTCGGGCTGTGAGATCTAATTAAGGCTGGTGGTGCAATTCAGTGTTTGGAGAGTAACTGCCTTGTTTAATTTATCCACAGATTTTGCTGCCTTCATTTTTTTTTTTGAAGTAGCAAAGGAAGATAAAGCAAGACAGAGACCTTTCCCTCAGGACCGTGTCCATCTGCAGCAGAAAGCTTCAGTTCCTCTGTGCTTTGCAGTTTATTATTACTTCTCATCGGTTATTTTCTGGGTAATAGAGGAAGCTGCTGGGTTTATTTTATCTCCTTCATCACTTTAAACAATGTCAAAGACAGCTAATGCCCACGATGGATGGTTTGCTATTATAAATATGAATATTATTCAGCATAATTGGTGCATCACTGTTATCTTGGTGGCGTGTGCCTGGGGCTGGATCCTCTGATGGATCTGCAGGCCATCAGACACAAAGATTAACCACCCTAAAGTCACCCTTTGTTTCCAAATAAATGAGCACCTAATCTCAAAGCCCACAAGAAGTGAGGCTTCTGGGTATTCCCACTCAGCCAGGTTACTGGGATATTTCTGGTACACCATGGGCTTCTCCTGGAAATATAGAAACAGTGAAGAGATAGAATTATTAAGGCAAATTCATGTTTGATGCTTCCACCCTGGGAAACACTTATCATGGCAGTTTTGAGTACCAGGATCCATTGGATTGGAGCGTGCCAAGAAATTTTCTTCATTGGGAAGGAATTCTCCCCTGGGAGGGAGGTGAAGCCCTGGTACAGGGTGCCCAGAGAAGCTGTGGCTGCTCCATCCCTGGAAGTGTCCAAGGCCAGGTTGGATGGGGCTTGAAGCAACTTGGGGTAGTGGAAGGTGTCCCTGCCCATGGCAGGGGTTAAGGACAAGATGAGCTTTAAGGTCCTTTCTAAGCCAGACCTTTCCATGATTCAATGATTCTATCATCTGTGCAGAATTATATCCACAATAAACCATTTCTTAGCCTTCAGGTAATCAAACACCAGCTGTTAAGCAAAAACAGAGTATCTTGAGTGTGGCCTTAATTTGTATGTAACAGCTTGTTTTTAATTGGTAGAGAACAGGTTCCCATAGAGGAATTAGGGTCTGGCAGCCCCTTTTTCTGATATTTAATGCCATGCTCCACCTGCCTTGTTCAATGTCCACACAGGTCACTCCGGTGTCTGCTGTGCTGGAGCCACAGAGAGCCCTGCAAGGGCCAGAAAAGGCCATACTTGGCAGAAAAGCAGAGGGTCACATTGTGATTCACCCAAAGAACCAAAGTGTGAGTGGCGAGAGGCATCGCTGCGGGAGCTGCTCAGGGAGCGTCTGCTCGAGGGGCTCCTCTGCCCCACCCGGGCCTGGCAGCCCATGCTGGGGGCACAGTCCCTCCTCTCCTGCTTTCCTCAGCCAGTTTTGCTCAAAACCCTGGTTTCAAGTGGTTTCCTGCTTCGTTGCTTTCCTGGTTTGGCTCTACATCTGCTGCAGGAGCCGGGGGATTCCTCAGCCTGGGTTTCTGTTTGATGGGAGACCCTCGGGGCCTCGTTTCTACTGAAGGAACTAAATATCTTACATCAGGTTTTTGAGCACCCACTGCTCCAGATGAAATCAGTGGGGAGCTGCATCCACTTCAAGTTTCAGAGCCCATTTAGCTGTGATTTGCATCTGGTATCTAGGGCAAACTCTGGGAAGTGTCTTATTTCATCCAGTCTCGCCGATGTCTGTGATTTTATCAGGAAGTCTCAGGGTATTTGGTGTGTTTTTTCCTTAACATCCCAGCTTTAACCATCAATTGATCACACCAGAACTGAGTCACTCAGTTAAAAATAAAAGCTTGTGTCCCCTGAAACATTGAGTAACAGTCAGGAAAACACAGAAGCTGCAAGAAAAAGGGAAAGTGCAAGAATCCAGAATTTTCTATTGTAGACATTTTGTAAGGGATCCCTTGGCCAATAAACAGGATTTTGGGAGGTCTGGGTTTGGTAAACCTGCAGGAGAGCAGCACATGATGTGAGGTGCTGGAGGGGCTTCTGGGTGTTTCCATCTGATTCGGAAAAGAAGGCTGCTCAATCCTACCTTGCTTTATCCCAGGTGAACAATAAAAACACTGGGTTTATAAGAGGTAAATGATGTTGTGTGAGAGCAGGGACAAAGTGGTAGAGTGATGCCAGTGACACAGTCCATAGCAAATATGGGAAGAGCTCTCCTGGTCCAGCCCTTCTGGGTGATGCTCCTGGGTGCTGTGTTTGTGGGAGTTCTGTACCATTCCCTGGAGAAGAAGCCTTAAAATGGAAAAACATTGAACATATAAATGAGCTCAAGCATTTTTCACTCCAGTTATGGAGCAGCTGCCCTGGGATGGAACTTGCTGGGAAGGCAGACAGGACAGGTGGGGTGGGAACACTTTTTCAGCATATTTTCCTATTGGAGGGAATTACAGAGCAGAGGGCTCCAAGGGGTTTGGAGCAGGGAGCAGGAGCCAGGGCTGGGATGGGCACCCTAGGCATATCCCATCCCAATGGAGCAGAGCGTTGCTCATTTTCCACATTTGCAAAGCTGGAATTTGCACTTTGGCCAAAGTATCCCCATCAGCATCAATATCCCATCAGGCTCCCAGGGCTGCTGTATCCACAGCTCCCCCAGTGCTCTTTGGGGAAGCCACTGTCCTAGATTGCAAGGCAAGATGTATTCCATTTGCCATCTGTATGGCAGTTGTCTTCTGTTAAGTGGAGTTTTTCCTTATCTCTTCCACAACCAGTCCTCTCTCAGGGGAGACATCTGCTGATAATGGGCTATTGAATGTCACTGCATGACTGATAAGAACTAGAACATCCCATTGTGAGATGCTCCGCCCAGAGGGAGGAGCCAAGCATTCCTACCTGGATATAATCTTGAGTTTCTGGAACAACAGCAGGGCTTTTCCTGCACTGGATTTCCCAGAGGAGCAGTTGCCTCTTCCACTGCAGGAAGACTACACCCTTTTCTACAGCATCACTGCTCCAACAGAACCACACCTGACACTCCAGGACTGCAGCCGTAAGTCCCAATTGGACTGCTGCCAACACCCTGACCAACAGGGTGTCAGGTTGTATTCTGACTCTGTCAGTGTTGTTTTGGTTTACTGTAATGTTTATTTTTTCTTTATATTTTCTTCCCTCATAAAGAACTGTTATTCCTGCTCTCATATTTTTGCGAGCAGAGATGAGAGCCCCCCTTAATTTCAAACTTATAACAATTCAGAAAGAAGGGGTTTACATTTTTCCATTTCAGGGGAGGCTCCTGCCTTCCTTAGCAGACACCTGTCTTTACAAACCAAGACAGCCAGGCACCTGATAAATGTCTGACCTGAGCTGCCTTTCCAATTTTTTACTTCTTTCCCTTGCTTTCTCTACACAGCCAACACCGTTAGTCACATCCCAGGTGAGGGGAAGGAAGGAGGCAGCTCTTGCTCCGTGGCTCTCCCATCCCTGCACCTCACCCCGTGACAGCTCCCTGTTCCCTCTTCATGCCATGCAGGAAGGAAAACTCCCTTTAAAAACATCAGCTCAGGGAGCTTTCCCTCATGGACTGCCCTTTTCTTCCCAGCCAGGACTGCTTCCTGGGCAGCTGGTTCTAATTACAGCACTGTCATTGCAGAGCTCCGGGCCCCCAGTGCCAGAAGCAATGCTTGGGAATATTCCTCTTCCCTCTCTCCCTGCCCCAGCATTCCCCAGGCTCCACAAATTCCAACTCTCACACACCATGGGGGGAACAGTCATTGTTATCTCAGGACTGTGAGCCAAGGAGAGAAATAAGAGGACAAAAGAGCAGCTTGTTTTGTTGGGGCTTTTTGTTTCCCCTCCCCAGCTCCATCATTCTTACATTCCCAGCTCCGTCTGCAATTCAGGATATCTCTTGCCAGCCATGGATGCCCTGTGGGATTACCCTTTCTTCTCCATTGTCTTTGCCTGCTTTCCTGCAGATAATTGGGAATACAGCATCTTGCAGCACAGTTATTCTTGGCAAAACACTGTGTTGGGTGGCTGTGCTGCCTGGCAAGGGATGGGAGGGCATGAGAGAAATGTCTGGGGTAGAATTGGTGGGTTGGTGCAATAAAAACCTTGTCTTTGCTGCTGGGGCTCCACTGGTCCCCCATGTGTGGCTGCTTCTCAGAGAAACATCACAGACACCACAGCAGCAGAAATAAAGGGGGAATTTTCATTTCCTGTTAAAGCAGGTGTAACTGGGCTATGCTTGGGGTCTGAACCCCAAAAACTGGGGGAATGAACTGCAGGTTTCCTTTAGAATGGGCCAGGCTGTGCCTTTGTAACAGATAATCATCAGAGAACGCTCATGCTATGACTAAAGCACCCAATATGTGGGATTTGGGCTGCTTTCACCCCTGGCCTTGCCCATCTGTGCCACAACAGTCATTTCACCTGCCAGGAGGTGGCCCAGGGACCTGCACACACTGCACTGGTTTCCCACTGCACTGATCCCTGGCAGTCTTTCTTCCCCCGTCAGAGGATGCCAGGAGTGGTGAGTGCCAGGGCTCTGTTTGCCTCCTTTTAGAATCACAGATTCCAAAGCCAGTGATTAGAAGTCATTAAAAGCAACAGATTCCTTATTAACAAAGACTTTGTGCCATCACTTGGGGCACTGGGTGACATTTCCAAGCCTGCTTTGGCTACAAAATGCAGAAGCCATCCCCTGCACTTCCCTGGCATTTGCCACTTGCCCGTGGCTCCAAGGACTCACCTGTGGCACAGTGACAACTCTGGGAAGTGTTTAATTTAGAAACAGTTCTCTTTAACTTTACATAGCTATTTTTTTCTCATCCTTTATTTATTTTGATTGCAATGAAGCTGCTCAGGAGGAGATTGGGGTTTTTTCCCCAAAACTTTTCATCTAGATTTAGTGAAAACTTTTCATCTAGATTTAGTGCCTCGGCTGGATCTGAGCTTGTGCTTTGCCTCGTGGTTTCTGACAGAGGCAGGAAGTCAGGGAGATATGAAGAGGTCCCAGGAATAATTTACTTAATAAGATGTGTCTTCCTACCTACAAGCTGTTAATGTTATGCTGAGTCCCTGAACCGTGAAAGGTTATAAATTACTTGTTTATCTCCCTCATTTCTGGATGTTTCCATTCTCTGCCTGACATTCAGATCCCTTTTTCTGAATCATTCTGCTTCTGAGCACTTCAAATCACACAGCGCTGGTTCTAATGGATAATTTTGAAAGTAAATTCAGGGTTTCAGTGCTTATTCTTCCCCCAGCAGTATCAATTTCTGAGGGTTCTTTTCCTTTTTTTTTTTTTTTTTTTGGATGGTGTGTTGTCTAGTAAAATGCCAATAAAAATCTGGGAGGATATTTAGGGAGAAGTCTCTCCCCAGGGTGCATCCTAGATTTGAGGGCTCAAGGGAAGCCCAGCTGGGTTATCCCCAGCAGCCTGTGCATTCCCATGCCACTTTTTTTTTTTTTCCAGTGACAGTGTCTAAGTATCCAAGTGGGTAAGGAGAGGGAAAAAATGGAGGAGGATGGAGGACTATGTGAAATTCAGAGAAAGAAGAACAGAGGAGGAGGAACAACAAAGTGCCCCAAAGCAAGGGAACAGACTCCAGGCAGAGAAGAAGATTCAGGGATATTTTATTATTTCTTTCCTTTTTAAAATCTTATTTCTCAAAACCCACCTGACAAGTTCAGCAGTTTCACTCAAAAAAAAAAAAAAAAAAATCCTAAAATTATGAGAGACAAGTGGCAAAATTTGCACTGGGGATTCTGAGACTTGGTCAGGCCATGTCCTGGAAAATCAAGATTAGAAAAAAACATGGATTTTTAAAGGCTGTCCTGAACTGATTAAATGTCACAAAATCACTCCAGAACTGTTCTAAAATTTTAATAGAAATCGTCTAAATTTTTTAAGTTCGTCTGAACGTCCCTTAGGATGTATAAACCACATGAACAGAGGGTGATGGGCAAAAAGGTACAAAACAGATGGTTTAATAAAATCAGGGACATTTTTCAGTGTCTGGTTACAATAAATGGGTCATGCAAAAAGAGTCCCCAAATTTCCTAACCCTAAAACTAATGTTAGACATACCAAAATAGCCTGTTCATCAAACTGAAAACAGAAAATTAAGCAAAACTTCAAATAGAATTTTCCATTTTCCTCTGGGTCAGGCTACGTCACCACAATCAAACCACGTGGTTGTTTCAGAGGATACATAAGAATTTGCTAAATACATTTTTTTGCCAAAACCCTTCAAAGCAAAGTTTATTTGTTCACATTCTGTTGCTAATTCCTCTTGTAAATATTGTGTGAAGTGTTTGTTGTTCTTTTAAACTGTGAGCAGCTGTAGTGGTCTTGGAGACAGCACTAATGAACAGATGTGTATGGCAGAAAAAAAAGCTATTATCTTCCTTTTGTTCACCAAAACTTGTTAATTTGGGACTGTTTGCATTTCAAGCTGCAATTTTATTATACACCAAAGGTATAATAGTGGGCTTTAGAAACTGAGATAATTTTTTTGCCTTTAGTTTTCCTTTTCCCTTATTTACCTATCTGTAAAATGAAAATCCATGAATTACCTATTCCAACCCAGCTTCCTACTGGCTCCTTATGGTCTGCAAGAAGCTCATATAAAATAGACTGGGGAGAAGTCAGCTGTAATCAGTGGAAAATGAGAGTTCCCAAAGCCCTAAACAGTTTACATGAGCATCACTTGTATAAGAAAACATAATAAGGAAAGAATTGGGCATCCCTGAACTTCTGTTTTCGTGCCTTTAGCTGACTGTGGAATAATTGTGGCCTTACCAAATTCAGAGAATTTTTTCTAATGTTCCAGTAGGAGCAGACTTAGAGATTGTTTGGATGGTTGTGGCTGTTCTCCATGAGATGTTTGGAAGTATAGGGAGTGCACAGGAGAGACCTGCAACAGGCAGAATTCAAAGGTTTCAATCAGGCTGGCATTGCTGGGGTGATTTATGTCTTTAAACCACCATCAAGAGCTGGAAATCTACTAAAAAGCTGTGTACAAGTTGTGTTAGCCATCTTAGGTCTTCAGCTATGCTCCTGTGGGAAACTGAGTTTTTGAGGTGTTAAAGTCCTTGAGTGGAGATCAGGGGTCTCAGTCTGAGAATGGTCTGTTAATGGATTCATGACAGGAGATTATGGAACAGAAAATCAAATAATCTCCCTGATAATCCAGAAAGACTTCCTGCAGATCCCTTTGTACTGCCACTGTGTGGAAGTGTGGGAATCCAGCTGAGCACCATGGATCTAGAGAAGTCCAGACCAGGGGATTTTCACTGCTTTCCTCAGATTCTTCCTGAAGACAAAATATACATACACTTATATCCATACACATTTATATGAGCATGTGTACACATATATATGTGTGTGTGTGTACATGTAAAAAATAATGATATGTGTTACTTTGGGGTGTATTTCCCCAGCCTGAGTCTCTCTTAATTTCATCCTTTTTATTTCTGGCTCTGTCCTTTTTCAAACTATTAATTTCCTCCCCGCCTTTGGCACTGACATGTTGTCACCACAGGCAGCCCTGTGTGTCACCCCATTGCACCCCAGCAGCAGGGGTCCCTTTTAACCTCTGCTCTAATTGAATATTCCTGTTACAGGCCATTGGGGTGACTCTGCTCCACCACCATGTGAAGGTGAGAGGATTTTAGGTTCACCCAAGACCAGGTGATGTCCCTCCCTCATTTGCAATGGGAACCTGTTATTATGCAGCTTGAAAACCTACAGGCAGTTCAGGCATCTACCTCATGCTGCAAACTCATATCTTATTTATTGTCCACCATTTAAATTAAGTCACATTTACTGTGGCTCCAAGGCATCTTTTCCCCCCTTGAATCTCTGTTTCCAATTATTTTCCCCCAGATGTCATTAGCTGGTGTTTGCCAGGTTGCATCTCATTTTGTTTTCTGTCTTTTTGCTTAATAACAAAAAAACATGAGGGGTCACTTTGAGGCAGTGGAACTAATGGGCAATCATGGATATTACAGAAGCTTGAAAAATTATTAAGGTGATGAAATCTTTCTAGTGCTACATGCTAATGGAAACCCAGCATGGGGCTGTTTCTGAGATAATCCTATTTCTAGGCTGATTGAAATATCATTGTGAGTGTTTTCTTCTAAATATATATGTTCTAAGGATCCATACATCTGCCTTTCCATGAAATTGGAGTTTGCTTTTCATGAACTCATGTATGAAATAGATTAGGTGGATGCTTGTAAAATCTCATTAAGCTGCTCTTGCTTGACATTTTGTGATGGAGGGGCAGCCTGGAGTGGGCAGTGGAGCAGGGGCTCAGTGTGCTGCTCCTCCTGCCCACAGCCACCCAGTGCCTCCCTCCCAGGGCTTTGCCCATAACACCAGATGGGGACTGAGGAGCCTGCAAGATCTGCAAGGAGCAGAGTACAAAGGATTTTTAAACAAGTCTTGGGAAATGGCCATCTTGATGGCCCTATCAGAGTGTCTCCTCTTGCCAGGACACCGGGGTAGTGCGGGCACAGCTGGGCTGGGAGGGCATAGGGAGGCAATATCTGCTGGGTGAGCCCGAGCTTCCACTGAGTGCAGCTCCCAGCAATCACTGAGAGATTGCTAAATGCAACTGGGGGGGTTTTGTGGCACTTTGGTGGTTAACAGGTTATCCCTGCCATGAGGTTCACCGAGCTGTCACGAGGTGCCAGGCACTCAGGCTCTTCAGACCTTGGCTCACAGGATCACCACGGGCTCCTCATGGGCAGGGGAGTATGAAATGAAACACAAGGGAAGAGCTTTTCTCTGCATGACCCCATCTCTGTGCTTTGGGTGACTTTTATTCACTCCACGGGCTGAGTAAAGTCCCAGTCTGGGCTCGGCTGGAATAAACATCTGCGGCTGAAAAACTGCACTAATGCAGGGAACACATGATGAAAAGTGGGGATTGTGAGCAGGGATTTTTTATTCAGTACAAGGAAAATTCTCTCCCCAGAATGAATGGCAGCTATTCATGTCAATGAAAGGAGAGATAAGGAGTCAGGACAATTTTACTAACCCTTAATAAGGCTCCCAATCTATTTATAAATGGCCATCGATGTGTGGCTCTGCTTTCAGCTGAACACGATGGCAATAGCTCAGTTCAACCTCTTTTTTCCCCTCAGTGCTCTAAAACCATTATGGACTTTGTTGCTGGTTTTCCTTCGATCAGATGCTGATGTTGCTGCAGCTTGGTCCCTCCTCACCCCAGGGATGACTGCAGGGCTCTTGGGAACGCCTTCCTCACAAGGCCAAGACCTTCCCTCCTCCTCCCCCTCCTGAGGAACCCTTGTCACATCTGATCAGAAATCCCCCTTTGATCCTCACCAGCCTTTTCACCTGCATTGCTGTCCTTGGCTTCACCTTTCCAGATACAGATCACCCTCCCTTATCTACTGAGTTTAAGTTGCATTTGGGTGACATCAGCACCTGGAAGGATGAATCCTGTGGGATTAACACCTCCAAGAGCCGCACCAGCCCAGGAGAAGACAGTGGGTTCCTCCTATGTCACTTTCTTTCCAGCTTCAGGGAGTTGTGTGCTTGAAACAGTCTCTGATAGTCCAAGCAGATAATTCCTGTTTATTCCCCCAGGAGCAGGTCCCTTGCTGCTGCTTTGACTCCCTTGAACAGCTGCTTTAACTTTCTAAGCGATCTATAAAATGATAAAGGTATTATTAATGGTATGTCAAAAAGTGTCCATTCAAAATATCCCAGTACATCCCTGTTTTGTCCAGTGAAGCGGTTGGATGGAGGCAGTGCAGAATCAGCGTGGCTGGGGTGGGAATTGTTGCCATTAAGTGTGGTTTATTGACATTGAGGAAAATCTTTCATTCTAGACTTCATATGAATTGCTGCTGGTTTGCTGTTTTCTTGGGTTTTTGTTTTTAATATATTGAGCTGCATTCTCAGAAATCACCAGATGTAATCTCTGCTTGTTCTCTGTCCAAGGCACCCATAATGATAAATTTGGGCTCTAAAACTGCAATGCTGTTATCATGTGCATTCCTGTGCTGCAGTTTTTTGGCTCCAACTGTATATTTCTTTTATTTTTTCTCTTTTTTCCCATGTCTTTTCACACTCTTTCTAGTGCAGAAAATGAGATTTGTACACCTACTGAATAATCCCATGCACCAAACCCCAGATGGAAGGAAAGGACACCACTGTTGTACCTTCCATAGACCCTTCTTGGCTGCTTTTGTAGCAGGCTGCAGTTTGAAACATTATGGGGAAATTTAGGAGCAAGAAAGGTTTCTGCTTGGCTGCTGAGATAATTTTCTCTGGAATCATATTCCAGAAGGCTTCCCTTGATATTTTATATCACATGAAGCTGTGACCCCTTTGGCTTCATGGCATATGTGTCTTAAAAACACATTCTTTGCATAAAAGCCTTGGAAGTGCTCTGAAGCCTGAGACTGCAGCAAGGACCAAATCCATGTGATGTTGTCATAACAACAAACAATAATTTGAAATGCAGATTTTTCATCTCTACTCTTTGCTTGTGATTGAAAGCTGTGGAAAATGGGGGATTTGCTGCACTGAGATTGTTCCTATTAGAATAAGAAGGTGATAATGGGAGTTGGTAGGATGCCTGAGGGATCAGGAGGATGATTCATGAATACTCCTAAACCGTAACACAGCTAAACCAAGAACTAGTTGTGTTTCTGTGGTGGCCAATCCAGCTATTTCTGCTGAGCCTGTAAGACTGGTGTGACACCAGGGTGTCTCTGGAACAAACAGCTTTCCTGCAGGTAAAGCCTGAACTCCCAACCCTCTGATCAACTTGTGGGAATTGCAGCATCTTTGGTGTTTGTTTCCAAACGGGTGTTACATCCCTTGGAGCAGATGAAGGGAGTTTGTTGAGTTATTTACAAATAGCTCTTGCTGCTAAAAAAAATAGTGTTTTCTTTGTGTGAGGAAGGAGCTGTGTGATTCCCCCACATCTGTCACTTCATCAGCCACTGCTGCTGTCACTGCTTTTCAGCTGGTGCTGGAGGTCAGGCTCAGCTCCCAGCCCAGCCCAGCCCACAGGTGTTCTCCACATCCCCTCTGGAAATCCACAGCCATTCCCTGTGCTACCACTCTGAATCCACGGGGTGCAGCCCTTCTTCTCGATGTGGATGAAGCACTTTTATTTAAATTAGTCCAGTTTTTGTGAGTTCCTTTCCACTGTTCAATGCAGGCTGCAGAAACAAGCCATGGCACTGCTTGGGAGGGAGGGGTGAAAGTACAGCCCAGGGCTGGCCATTGCCTCTCTTTAATATTTTATATCCAGATAAGAAAAAATCACACTCTGCATGTGAACTCCAGCCTGTTTTCTCTGCCCTTTCTGGCTTCATTCGTGCTCCTTTTGTTACTTTTCATGTTTCGTGATGCCTCAAATGTCAGAAACCTTCTTATTTTCCTTGATAGGTTTTGTGATTTCCTTAGTCATCCATATCTGTCCTCGCTCTTGTCTTGTTCTAATATCTCTGAGAAGCCAACTCATTTCCTGAGCTTTACACAAGGGCTTTTTCTTTTCCTTTTTTATTTCTAATCTTCATTTCCTTTCTCTGTCCCTGTCCATGCTCTTTCCACTCCCTCATTTCTGCTTTTCCTGTTACACCAGCACTTTCCTCACAGCCTGGGTAAAACCTAGCCAGTTAGATTTTTATAAAAGAATAATCATAAAGTGAATACACCTTGGTATATCAACAGAGGCAAGATTTGTTCTGAGCAGTGTAAATAGTCTCGAGATCTCAGAACCCTTGAAATGGATCTTCCACCCTTTGGAAAATAGGTGCCAATGGCATTTGTTGGTGCTCTGGAGATGCTGGGCCAAGCAGAAGCACATCAGTAGCCTGCAGCTATTTCAGACATATATTACCACATCATCTATAGAAACAGTTGTTAGACAGAAAAAAGATGAGGAGAAACCAGACACAAGCCTTAACTGCAATTATTTCTGGTGGCAGGTGCAATCTCCAAAGCTGCAGAGATTTCTGCTTGCTTCAGATAAGTCTCTCAGCTTTGGATGTCTCTTTTGGAGCTTCTTTCAGTGTTGCTTTGCTGCAGAGTGCTGGGACAGACTGGTGCCTCTGGCCAGCTGGCCTAGTGTCAGATTCAGGGTCCCGCCACCACCCCTCTGCTTCCCCTGCAATGCCCCAGACTTGATTTGCACCCCACAAATTCAACTGCTTAACTGCCTTGTCTTACTTAATAGTAATCCTGGAATAAACAACTCTTGTTCAATAATAATTTGTTGTTTAGGACAAATCACTGCTATGGCTGCTGCAGCAAGAGCAGTGGTTCCATTAAGAGATTTTGATATGCAGAATTATACTCTGTGTTTTATTTCTCATGGTGGAATTTATTCCTTCTCCCATCCCTTGCCTGCAGGGTCACAGTTGCAGCCTCTCTCCCTCCAGTCTTTCTTAGCAAATACCAAAGCAACACATTCTTAATATTTCAGCAACATCTATTTCCTCTGTCAGCAATCCAATCCCACCGTGTCTCCAGAGGCTACTTGAGTCTCTTTCAATGATCCTTTTTTGTATTCCACACTTGGGAAAAAAAAAAAAAAAAAAAAAAAAAAAAAAAGGAAAAACCAGTATTTGTATTTGTCTTCAGCCTCAGTGCAATTCCCATTTTCTGTCTGATGCTGCTGCTCTAAACCCCCTGCCCAACTCTCCCTTCACTCTGTGCCCCATTTGCTTCTGCCTCTGATGAGTCAGGGCCTTCTTTCCCCCTTGATTATTCCTACACTTTCCCATTCCTGCACCATCACACATTTATTTATTTATTTATTTATTGCTACATAACTCCGGGGCTTAACTATTTCTTTTTGCACTATTCCCCCCCCCCCCCCCCCCCCCTTCTGTGGCCTCAGTTGTTTTCTCCAATAATTTCATCCTAAGGCTTTTTGTTGCTGCATTTTGCCCATCAGGAGGAAGTCACAGACCTTGGCTAATGAGAAGTGCTGGGTTTGTGGCACACGAGGTGATGATTGGGTCAGGGCTCTGTGAGCACAGGCCACTGTGTGTTAAGCAGTGTAATTCTGTGACAAGTGGGCATTTCATCTGAGAGGTGGATATGGATGAATAGAACCAGCCACAGAAACAGAAAAACTTGGCAGGTTTCTGGTTATGAAATACCTGAAATGCACTTACTCATCAGGCTGCATTCACAGGCAGATCCCATCCAGCCATGAATTTGTACTCAAAAAGCAAATTGTCTCCTCCTCCCAGTGAATAAGGCATGTGAACTTCTGCAGTCCTTCTCCCAGGGCTTGAACACACATGGCAGAGTTGGTGCTCTCTGCAGTTTTACCCATCTCTGATGGGAAAATTGGTGTATTTTTCAATGGAAAAAATCAACATAAAATCCCAACACAGACAACACAAGTCAAGATGTATATATTCCTGTTAGTGGATGAAAGTAAGTACTAGATTTCCCATTAAGGCTTGTTTTAAACTAAAAGTGTGCATTAAAAGCCCTAACAGGTTTATTTACAAATAGTCTGATAACACATCTTAAACCACATTCCCATTATTCCAGATAGGATCAGAGAGACAGGGTTTTACAACTGGCCCGAGCATTTCACCAAGCATGATCAGATCATGCAGGCAGCAGTAATTGTGAATTCCTGGGGAGGGGTGGGTGCCTGGGAGCTGTGCTTTCCCAGTGGGACACCCTGGAGGGGCCCACTCCTCATCTGGATGTGCTGCCTGGGCACCAGGAGTATGAGAAACAGTGCTTGGAAAAACAGTATTTTCTGATACATCCCAGGAATGTATCTGAGTGTTGGTGCTTTGTCCTCAACCAGAATTTGCATTTGATGTCTGCCCGGGATGTGTTTGATCCCAGGGTGAAGCATGTGAAAAACAACTGTTCACTTTGAAAATTTAAAAGGTTTTTTAAACCTTTAACAAAAATTACAACAGAAGGACTACATAAGGAAAAATGTGCAGCGCTGGGAGCTGCCCTCGTGGGTACCACGTGGCAGGTTTGTCTTCAGGATGGATGCTCAGACTTTTATACCCCTGGGGTTGCATCAGGCAACCCTGGCCCCTCCCAAAGTCTGTCAGTCAGCTCTTCTTTACAGTTTTTTGGTGGAGATTGCTTTCTTGCAACTTGATGGGAGGGTCAGGGGTCGTCATGCCCCCCACCCAGCAACAAGCATTTCCATTCCCAGCTGCCCCATGGAAGGGGCACAGGTGCACGCCTTCTTTCCACCTGTCCTAGACAACCCAGGCTGTCTGATGGCAGCAATACAGAAAGGGGGGAAGGGGAACTATGGGGAGAACAGAGGACATCTAAACTACAACAACATCACTATACATCAATAAAGCTTCTCTTAATATTCACACAATAGTCATCCCTTAATTGCAAGAGCCGATCATCTCATTATTTATCTGTAACAAGCAGGACGCGGCGCGAGGCAGCGCTCCCAGCAGCCAGGGAGCCCGGGCTGCTCTCTTTACCCAGCTCTGTGTTAACAGTCTCTCTTTCAGCATTTTGCCCTTTTCTGTGTAATCAAGCAAGCTCCCCAGAGCTTCCTTCGAGTTTGTGGGAGAGTCCAGGTTAAAGCTATTAAAACTGGTGGGTTTTTTAATCTGAAGCAGCAGAATTCTGTGTTTCCTTGTGCCAACAGAGCGAGGCATTTGGACGGGCAACGCTCCACAGAGAGAGGCAGCAGCTGGTCTAGGCCTTGCTGAGTCCTTCTGATATCCCCTTGAAGTGGAGAGATGTGGAGAGCCATCCACTGGGATCACAGGCTGGCTTTCCACATCTGAAACAGCCATGGATAATCCCGGCTGGATGAAAAACCATGGCCAGACCTGCAGCTCTTCCAGATGCTGGGTGCTGCCATGGCTAATCTGCTTCTGGGCAGTACCTGCCCTTTCAGCTCCTTGCTGTGGGCTGTGTACTGCACATGTGGTGCTCTGCTGGCCAAGGAGGACGCACAGCGTTCCCTAATCCGTTTGGAGCAGCGTCAGAAGTCACTGACAGCCACTTCACTGGGAGCCGTGATGAGAATTTTTAATTCCTCTCTTTGCAGCATGAGACATTTTCAGCCTGGATGGCTCTATTATGATGCTAAGGAGTCTAAAATAGCACTTTTTTTTTCCTGCTGATGTAATTTTACATCAAATACAGGGCGTCATCACTTTGGTGGCAGAGCAGGGACTGGGTGTGCAAGTCCTGATGTCCTGTGCAGCCTCAGAGTGCTGTGCAGGTACTGTAACTTTGTGGAACATTTCTGGCACTGCCAGCAGGTCTTGAGCTTCTGCAGTTCAAATAATTTGTTCATCATTTGTAAAGAGAGTAAAATCAGGTGAGATATGAGGAAGAAATTCTTGGCTGTGAGGGTGGTGAGGCCCTGGCACAGGGTGCCCAGAGAAGCTGTGGCTGCCTCTGGATCCTTGGAAGTGTCCACAGCCAGGTTGGACAGGCCCTGGAGCACCCTGGGGTGGTGTGAGGTGTCCCTGCCCATGGCAGGGTGGAACAGGTTGAGCTTTAATGCACCTTCCAACCCAAACCATTCTATGATTCAATGATATTTCCATCCAGACCGAGAGAAAAACTATTTTTAGGCTCTTTTGTTCTCAAAGATGTAGCTGAGCTGCTAATAGAAAATTCTTGGTGTGCCTAAGTTTGGCAGAGCTGCGGGCAGGAGGCTCACGCCGCTCTTGCGCGTTTCCCTCAGGCAGCCCTTGACACCACACTTGAGACAAGTGTCGATTTGTCTGTCAGTAATTTTGGCAGCATCTCAGCTCCTTTTAATCAGCTCTTTAAAGGCTTCACGGCTGGTAGCCAAACTCCTGCTGCAGATTCAATGGAGCAATTTACTCTTCAGCTTCTCGTGGCGCCAGGATCCATTGCACGATGGCACGGTGTGGTCTGAGAGGTGGGACAGAGCTGTGCTGTCCCTGCATCTCTGTCCCTGCATCCTCTGACACCCAGGACTGGCACAGGGAGATGCAAAGCTTTGAGGAACATCAGGGTTCTGCTGGAGATTAGGCCAATGCAAGCAGCAGGGAGACAGCAAAGCATGGGGTGCATCTTCTTTGGTTTCTCGTGGGCATGGTCAGCCCACCACAGGAATAAGAGAATCTTACCCATCCCTCTCACATGCACCAGGGGACACATTTTGTTCTAACTTGTCATTGTCAGCAGCACAGCTCTCCACAACCACCTGAGAGGAGGCTGCAGTGAGGTGGGGGTCAGTCTTTTCTGCCATGTCTCAAATGAAAGGACAAGAGGAAATGGCCTTAAGTTGTACCAAGGCAGGTTCAGATGAGATATTAGAATTTTTTTTTCCCCCTAAAAGAGTGGTCAGGCATTGGAATAAGTTGCCCAGGGAAGAGGTGGGGCTGCCTTCTCTGGAAGTACTCAAGAGGCATCTGGACATGGCAGCTTGGGATGTGGGACTATGCTGTAATCCAGGCAACATTTAATCAAGGTCCAGACCCAACTCTGGCATTTAAATAACTCTTGCTCCATCTTAAAGGTATGTTGGAATTATCTTTACGTTTTTGAGGACCAGCCCTAATATTTCATTTTGGATTTTCTATGTTAAGCAGAACTACTGCATTTTTCCTGCAGCTGAAAAGCTTAATTTATCTGACTAAAACAAACCCCCAGGTCCTGTTTCCCTGATCCTGGGCTATTTGGCAGCGTGCTGGATATCACTCTATTCACAGGAGACGTTATTACCAGGAATACAAGCAGGTTATTATTACTCAAGCTCAGCCTGGGTTTTGATGGGTCTCTCCAGGATCTGTTTCTATTCACTGTTTATTTTCATTAGTGGCTTGAATGATGGAAGTGATGATATGGTTACAGAACCTGCAGCTGATAAGGTTGGGAGCTGTTTCAAGCCCTCTGGAGCACAGGATTGTGACTCAGGTTGACCTTGGCTCATGGTATTTCTGCTCTGCACAAGATGAAATTCAGTATCATGGGCAGCAAAGTCTTTTTCTTAGCAGGGCAAAATCAGCTCTGAAAAGTGGGGAAAAGTGACCTTGGCAGAAATGTTGGCTAAAAGGATTTGGGGTTTACTCTGGATCACAGTAAATCTACCTAGAGTTTAGTAACCCTCAATAGGTGATTTCAGGCTGTGGTCAGAGTCTCCTGGGAGCCTTGGAGCTCCTTTGTGGGATCTTTAGGACTTGAATAAGAAGAGTTTAATGGAAATTGTAAAAGTCCACACACTAAAAAATGGCTGCAGGCTTTTGGTTTGGATTTTAAAGCTGAATTTAGAGTTTTTATTTATTATTTAACTGCATTGTTGATGCATGAAGGCTATTTTCATAAGGTGCACAGTGGGCCAGTGCTTCTCTCAGAATAAGACAGGTTTTTACAGCATTTCTTTGCTTCAGCCAGTTAGAGCAGGTCTCATTTAATCATGGCAGGACTGACCCTATTATTAGGCAAGTCCATCTTTGTTAGATTTTCACTGGAATAAAATAATACCTGACCCCATAACAGATTCCTTTTCAATGAACTACTGGCAAAGCTCCTTGTGAAGGCTCTTGTTGGAATAAATTCTTGGCAGAGCTCTGGATAATGAGATTTCCATTGAATAAGCTGTTAGCAGAGCACCTTTTAACTCAATTCAGAGGGTTAAGAGAGCAGCCGTGAGAGCCAGGACTGTCCAGTTTGGTCTCTGGCAGAGTCACTGGATGAGAATCTGTCCCTGTTCCCAGGAACAGGACACTGTCACTTGCATGGTCAGGCCCATGTGAGACTTGGAATTTCCTCAAAAATCATCAACATATTTTATTGAGTACAATGGCATGGCTGTTGAGGATAAACATTCCTGTCCCCATGAGCTGAAGATGGTTCCAGGTTTACTGTCTGATGTGTGAAGTGGGGTGACCTTGAGTATAAATTTTTGGGCAGCATCTCTCTGTAAAACTTCCTTAAAACTCTTCTTTCATGTATTTCTGGAGATACTCTGGATTATTCCCTCTTTTGTGTCATACCTGGAAAGGTAGTAGCAAGTGTCCAGGCACTGTGAACAGAACGCACCTCTTTCTCTTCCCAAATATCATTTGTTATTCCAGCTTCCCATCTGAGTTTGGGATTATGAGTGGTCAGCTTTCATGCTACAAATCTTTATAATGGGATTAAGCTGATAAGGACATGTAGAAAATGATTAGTGCTCTCCTGGGAGCCATTAATGGTTTGTAAAGTTCCTCACAGCAGTAACACCTACTGAGTTGGGTTGTGCAGGAAGAAACTTGCACTTCCTTTAATACTAATTTTAGAGAGGCTGCGGCTCTCTGGGTAATGAGTATTGATTCCTTGGAGATCTGCTGAGAATTGTTAAGCAGATAGATTTAATCAGAAGTGGGATTCTGGTTGTAGTACAGATAATACAAAGAAAATCACACATTTCATTAAGATTTTTGGGGATGAAGATAGGCAGGGAAGATGAAAAGCCTCAATTCCCTTCCTTTGGATCCTGTGCTGTCTGCTGCTCTGCAGGACCAGAAGCAACCTCTTCCAGTTAACAGATTTTTGGGATAAAATGGACTCCAATTCCCTTATTTGAGGTCCCAAGCACCTCTTCAGCCACACTGAGACAAACTGTGGGGGCTGCACTGGGGCACCTGCACTGCAGAGCATCATCTGACATGGGTTTGGGGCTCCCAGTGCAAACCAACACACACAAGAGTGTGATGGGGGAAAAGAGCTCCTCCACAAAGACCTCTTTGAACATCCCAGACACTGCAGCAAGAGCTCTTTCTCTGAAGGCACCAGCCATCCTGCTCTGCTGTAGATAAGAGCTGCAGGATTAGCTCCCACCAAGGGAAACCCTCCTCTTGCTCCGAGGTTTCGGTGTCTGGCACCAGCTGCTCTGCGAGGGGCGAGATCCGTGCTCAATCCTGTTTGTGCTGCAGCCAACATGGGTTTGGGATACTCGTGGGACGTGTGAGGAATCTGTGTCTAGCTGAGTTATTGCTGTGCTGGCTGGGAATTACAGCTGAGCTCAGGCAGAGGGACAGGGACCCCCCCCCTTCCCTCCCCATCCTGACAACTTCATCAGGCTTGGTGCTGTGTGGGCTTTTAACAGAGATACCACGTGGAGCTCTGTCATCTTCTGGAGGGAAGTCTGATTATCCCCATTGAATCTGGATTTCTCACAGTTAAAAACTGAATTTGGTTATCCCAGACTTCACACGTTTTACACTCTCTGCTTTATGCTGAAGGATGGGTGCACAGTAAATCATAGAACACCCCAAGATGGAAGGGACACGATGAGGACCATCTAGCCCACGTAACTTGGTGAAACAGGAAATGCTTTAAAACTCTAAAAAGTTCCCTGTTTGGAAACACTAATCTCAAGTGCAAGGCATGAGAAGAGCAACAATGGCCAATGGTGAACAGAAAAAAATAAACATCAGCCCTCCAGGATGGGTCTCTGATGCTGAAAGTAGAGGCTCCTTGAGGAAATGACATGGCTGGCAGCCAAAGGAGCTCTTGCTTCTTCAAATGCTTCCTAATTAAGTTCTGGCTATTAATCTGTATTCCCAGGTCAAAGTTCTTCTATGAAATAACAAATTAATATGAATCATCTTGAGGAAGAGGCAGGAGGTTGGTTTGATTTGAAATCGGGTGTCACCAGCCCATGTGAAGGGGAAATGGGCTGGTTTGTGGCTGAGGCACAGTCAAGGCTTTTTTAAAGGATCTTTTTTAAATTGATCCTAAAGCTGTATGGGCTGCCCTGTTCTCCAATGCACTGATTAAAGGTGACTATAGAATTATCTGGAAAAAAATACAGTTGGATTGCCATGCAGAGATGTTCCTGTGCTCCTCAGTGCCAGGCTCTAATCCTCAGAGTGGCTCATCCCCTCTAATATTTTTCATAAAGCCACTGCCATGGCATTGCTATTTGCCCACATAACTCTGCTCTTGGCAGAGGAGGACATCTTCTGTACCACCAGCTGTGCCCAGGCAGGAGAACTTTGGTGAATGTTGGTAATCATCATGGCAAAGCTGGTGGATCAAACTCAAGCTTGAAATTAAAGACTTGCTGGAGCTGAGGGGTGTTTGGGACCAGGTCTTTCATCTCCTTTGGTACAGAGTGGAGCAGGAGCAGGGTCTTGGAGGTGCCTCCTAGTCACAGCCATAATTTGTAAGGGTGTTATGTGACTCCTACATAATTTGGAGTGGGTGAGGTGGTTAGGAGGGAGTGATTCAAATATCCCACTCTTTCATGACTCGACTGATGCTCTCTGCTCTGTTCCAGCACAGCAGCCACAGCTCATGTCAGTGTGCCCATCCTTACCTCCCCTGTATCCTACTGCACGAAAAAAACACCTCCCCACACTTAAGGAGGAGCTGTGTGAGTGCAATTTTCTCTAAACACCTAATTTCCAGAGCAGGCCAATTGCACCTCTCCTCTAATATGCCGCTGTGACCCTGTAATGACTCGTAGAGCACTGTTCTGGGTGCCCTCCTGTCTCCATGGGAGCAGCCACAGCAACTCACCACTCTGCTCTGCCTCATCTTCCCTGACCCAAACCTCTCACAAAGCCCTGCTTTATAAGGCAAGAGAACCTCGCAGCAACTTGGTTTTTAAGTCAGGTTCTTGTTGTCCATTATGAACAGCCACAAAGCTGAGCTCTGCCTTCCAGAGTAGCTGATCCTTCCGAACAGTCACTTTTACTAGTCTGAGATTTGACTTGTGAGACTCAGGAGCACAAAGATGGACTTTTTTCCTTGGGTTGAAAGTATGGATGGAATTTAAAGCAAGTGAGGAAAGAGGCTGTGAAAGACCTTGCTGTTATCCACCTCTATGGGGCAGCACACGTGATGAAAATCAGGGAGGAGGAAAATTAATCACTGGTAATTGAGACAAGCTGTGTGAAGAGAGGAACAGACAGAGGCCAAGAGAGATTCTCATGCTGGATTCAAAAAGCACCAACAGAGAAATGAAATTAGAAGTAGAAGAATGGAGGGTAGAGATTTATACATGTCTCATTAGAAAAATGAGCATTAAAATAAGATATTCTGGGCAAGTAAGCATTGGTACATTTAACACCAGCTTTGTGGAGTGGTTCATGGAACTCATAGATGAAGTGACTGTCCAGACTATGGGACAGAAGAGTGGCCTTGTGGGTTCACCAAGTGGAGTTACCAAGGAAATCACAGCTAATAACTGAAGATCTGGCACTGAAAATCATGCTTTTGTCTCCTCACCCCTCCAGCCCATCCTCTAGAAGAGAGGGAACCAGCCCACTTCTCCTCAGCCTCAGAGGTCAGTTCACACCAGGGTAATCTCATCTTTCTGGGCTTGGCTGTCCACTGGCACACCCCCCCATTTCTCCTCATTTTTCATGCACAGGAGTGAGGACATGTGTCTCCAGGCCAAGGAAAGTGCCTGTGTGCCACCTCCTTCTGCACATGCTGGGTGTGCAGCCCAGAAGGGAGCAGGGAAAGCAAACCTGTTTTCCCTTTTTCTCCATCTCCTGCTGCTGTCCCCATCCCTAATTGAGATCTGCTGAAGGAGATGTAGAGGCAGTCTGGAGGAGGTGGGTAGAGATGGTTTTCATCAATTCAACTGTTGAAGGTTCTTTGTGTTCTGCCTAATCCTCTGTTTGCCCTCGCTCTGGATCAACTGTGAACACAAGCCATCGGTTTAATTAGCAGGAAATAGAGGAGCAGCAACACAGAGCATTGTGGAGCTTCCCCTCCTCGCTCTGAGCAGATCACTCCACTCTGGAGCTGTATTTTGAGCTCTGGAGAAGGTGATGGGACATGAGATAAAATGCAGTTCACAGAATTCACAGAATGACCAGGTTGGAAGAGACCTTCAAGACCATCGAGTCCAGCCCAGCCCCAACACCTCAACTCAACCCTGGCACCCAGTGCCACATCCAGGCTTTGTTAAACACACCCAGGGATGGTGACTCCACCACCTCCCTGGGCAGCCATTCCAGAACTTTATCACTCTTTCTGTAAAAAACTTTTTCCCAATATCCAACCTATATTTCCCTTGATGAAGCTCGAGGCTGTGTCCTCTGGCTCTGTCAGTGCTGCCTGGAGAAAGAGACCAACACCACCTGAGCACAGCCACCTTTCAGGAGCTGTGGAGAGTGATGAGGTCACCCCTGATTCTCCTTTTCTCCAAGCTGAGCACCCCCAGCTCCCTCAGTCATTCCTCACGGGGTTTGTGTTCCAAGCCCCTCACCAGTTCTGCTATTAGATGCTGCTTTTAGTTTCCACTGCAAAGCTGCAGCACTGGAAGGCTCTAACTTGAGCGCAGCTGGGGACATGTGGATGTTCGTGATCATTCCCTTCTGCTGGAATTTTATTTTGCAGGATACACCCCAGGAATATATTGTTGCAGTAAAGGCAAAGGCTTGGGAGCCAAGAGAGGGATGGGAGCAGTTCAGAAATTCCCTTCATTGGCCCCCTGATTTTGGAGTGGAAGGAAAAAGCAGGGAAAGTGGGTAATTAATCCATGCCCAGTGCACTCCTCCTTCTGCTCCCTTGATGTGTAAGTAAAGCATAAACGTACTGGATAGAGTTTTCCTGAGAAAAAGGAACTTTCAAAGTCTGTGGTGTTTGGCTTTGATAACCATTCTTTAGCCTATACCCAGAGTGTCCAGCACCACAGCATCTCATCAGCTTTAGCCCAAGGTGTGATTCTGTGATCAAAGTGCAGCCTTTAACCAGCCTGTAGCAGCAAGTTGTTTCTCAGCATCTCATTCCAGGAACACTGTTCTCTCTTAGTGTAGGTTTGTGATTCCATCCATTCTTGCAGAAGGAAACAACCCAGGTCAAATCAAGGCATGCCTTTGCCCCCCTGCATCCTCATCAGCAAAAGTCCTGTAAATCTCATGCAAGTAGAGTTTCCTCCTTTTCATTAATCCTATAGTTTAAAATTACTTTGTAGTGAAACTTTTTAGGACTTCAGTTCATCATGATCTTTTGTTAAAGAACCCAACAAACCCCCTCCTAACTGCCCCAGCACGTTCTGACTTGAACCATAGGAGGTTGAATCCAATGGGTAAAAATAATGATTAAAAAATTTCCCCAAAGGTGTGTGTGTTAGAGCTCACTTGTGGGTCTGTTCCAACTCACAGTATTCTGTGATCTGGAAATAAAGTTTAAATGTTTCAAGCTCCAGAGCTGTAATTTTTTTCCCACGTAAATCATTTGACCAAGCACATGTTTCTGGATCTGCTCTGGCACAGAAAGCACGTGGGAAGATGCTGCTTCACAGAGGCTCACGTGGATGGAGAAGGGTTTGTACCATGAAATCCCACTCTCGTTCAGATACTGCTCAAATGCCATTACAGACAGCACACAATTAGTGCTCTGACTCTGAGCTGTTTGGGTGTAGCAGGATAATTCCCAGTTGCCAACTTTCTTCTCCAGTTCCAGGCTGACTTTCAACATCTCTTTGTTTCATGAAGCACGACTTTCTGAGTAACAGGAGATGATTTACTGGATGTCACATCTAAGCTTTGATGAGCTCTTAGGTAAATCTTCAATAAATTAAATGTTTTTCAAGAGCACAAAGCTACATGCACATCTAAACAACCAAAACCATGCTGGGTCTGTTGCCTGCCAAGCTCTTGACTTCCAGAATGTCAGTCCCTCAGCAAAATTATTTGCACTACACAGTAATGAGCTTAGTTGTTGCTTAGATATCCAGAAGTGTTTATTATAGTTAATATGTTTATTTTTAATAGTTATAAATATGCAATATTTATTATACATTGTTCTATATAGAATTTATCGTGGTTATTTAATATAATAAACAATATTAAATATTATATAAATATATATAATAGTTATTAATAGTTATAAATATGCAATATTTATTACACATTGTTCTATATAGAATTTATCATGGCTTTTTAATATAATAAACAATATTTAATATTATTTGTTCAGGGTTGCCTGTCCCTTTTGGAGACACCCAGGAGTGTCTCCAAATATTATTTGTTCAGGGTTGCCTGTCCCTTTTGGAGACACCCAGGAGTAACATTTTGCTCCTTACAGCCGGTGGCTTCAGCATCTGCCCACTGGTTTTTCATATCTCCCTTTTCCTGTGTAAGTCCCTGTATTCCAGTCACTTCTTGGTCTTCCTGGCATAAACTGAGCAAATTAAGTAATTTAAAGTCTGGATCACCCTTAATTAAGATTTGAAGGATCAGGCCTCAAATATCCTTTCTCTTCCTTCCCAACATACCCGTGCTGGGCACTGTGGGTGGGACATTCACGGAATCACAGAACTGAAAGGGACCTTCAGGATCCTGTATTTGCAATCCCCAGTTTTGGGTGGGTTAACGGGGTGGCAAATTAAAATAAAGGAATCAATGTGCTGTGTCCATGTCGAAGGATCAGCCTCTTCCTCTCTGTGCTTGCACATACAGATTAGGTGTGTTAAATAAATCAATGGCCTCAATTCCTACAGAGGCACTGGAGGAATGGCAGGACTGCAGGGATGGATAAAGCTGAGGTTTTATCACTCTTTCATCAGTAAACATTGCAAATGATCGATTAGACAGGGAAATGTTCAGGACAGCTTTTGATTATTGGGTTGTCAGGTTCCTCAGCCCCCTTGAACTGCACTGGGGCTGCCAGGGATGCTCCAGCTGGGAGCATCTCATCCCTTGGCACAGACCAAGAGCTTCCAGCCCTTACCAGCCCCTGTGCCAAGGGTGGGGCGTTTCTCTCCTTCCATCCATTCTCTGCAATTATTGAAATCAAACAACTCGCAAATATCTCAGCAAACAGCACGGCTTTGGAATTAATCAGAGTTTTAATTTGACAGCAAGTGATCCCTCTCCGCTCGCTGCGACGGCTCCTCTCCCCTCCCACCCACGGAGCCGCTGCAGGGTGTCTGAGGGAAATGAGACGTGCAGCCTGCCCTGCCTGGTAAAAGCCTGTTTAAGTGATCAGCCATAGACTTGGTTGGAATATTAGGCAGTAAAACAGGTTTTCTAGAAAATGAGATTGCCCCTGGCACTGGTAAATCCATTCAGAGATTCACGAAGTCGGGTGGATATGGTGACATTTGGGAGGCTATAGGTATTTTTCTTTCTTAATAATTCTGATATGGAGGGTCCATAAATTAAGTAGTTTTCAAAGGCAGGACCTGATCCCGCTCTTGCTGTCACTTCCTACTTGTTTTGGTCTCACTGATTTCATAGATTTTAATACAGGGAAAGAAAGCTGGGGTGTAATTTCTGAAGTAACACTAAAATCCAAGCAAGTTTCCTGCTTTCTGGTAGGGTCCATGTACATGGAGAATGACTGGCTCTGCTTTATCAAAACCCTGATGTTTTTATGGGGGGAAAAAAATAAATTAATGTTTTACCCAGGCCAGGGCGTGACAAGGGTGATGCTTTTGACCTCAAATATCTTTTGGGAAGGATCCTTATCCCGGCAGCACGTTTAGGACCCCTAGGATGGGTCTCTATCCAGGCTGGCTGGTTTACCCCAACACTCATTTCTCTGAATGAAGTGAGATGGGAGATCTGTGCAATGTGTCGCTTTAGTAAATTAAGCGTTACAAATGCTGCTGCCACCCTTCCCCCCTCACATATGTTCTTTCTTTTCCCAGTATTAAAAAAAACAAATAGTCTGCAGAGCAAAAAGCCTGAATCTCATTGCCTCATCCACTGCTTCCCAGCCCAGGAGAAGTCTTGTGTTGTAGATACCAACTGGATGCTCTTGGTCCTGGTGGTACAGAATGGGTCCATAATGTCAAGATTCTGCATGTTTGCTCCTTGTCCTTGCTGGATTTGCTTTTACATATCATTGTGTTCCAAGAGGAAGAAACAAATAAATGTTTTTCCCCAGGGCTTCAACAGCAGGTGGGAGGATTTAGATTACTGTTGGCTGGGATTAAGTGTCTGGTGTGGGCTTGAAGAGATGAGCCCCAACAGTGGCAGAGGACATGGCTCTGGCAGCCTCCTGGCCCTTGAGTAGAAGGGGTGAGTCTGGGAAAAGCTGGGTATTTCTGTTCCTTCCATCCAATGTTTTATTCAGAACTGGGAATGAAGAAGGGTGAAGGACTTCTTCAGACTGGAGAAGAGAAGGCTCCAGTGAGGCCTTAGAGCCTCTTTCAGTGCCTAAAGGGGCTCCAAGAGAGCTGGAGAGACAGGACTACAGGGAGTGGCTTCCCACTGCCAGAGGGCAGGGTTAGAATGGATGTGAGGAAGGAATTCTTCCCTGGGAGGGTGGGCAGGCCCTGGCACAGGGTGCCCAGAGTAGCTGTGCCTGCCCCATGCCTGGAAGTGTCCAAGGCCAGGTTGCATGGGGCTTGGAGCAGCCTGGGAGAGTGGAAGGTGTCCCTGCCCATGGCAAGGGTGGAAGGAGATGAGTATAAAGGTTCCTTCCAGCCCTGGCCATTCGGTGATTCTGTGAATATCCAAGGGTGCCAAGCCAGGCCCCGGGCAGGGAGAAGAGGAAGTGGTGCATAGCTGGCAGGAGCAGGGCAAAGGAGCTCTCTGGGTAAGAGGTGGATGCAGAGAAGGTGTGAAAGGCAGCTCAAGGCTCCAGCCTTACACAGGGGGAAAAGCAATTCCTTCAGGCATTACCCCCAGCTTGCTCTGCATTACCCACTGGCAAATCCAGAGGAGCTTCAGCAGAGAGCAGACCTGGCACCCCTGATGGTCCCGGGGAGGACTGATGCTCCAACAAACCCTTCAGAGCACATGACCTGACTTTTGGGAAGTGCTGAAGTATCTCTGGCTTCAAGAGCAATCCGTGGGAGCTGCAGGTGTTTGCATCCCTGGGTCTGACAGGGGGAGATGCGCCGGCCTCTGTGCTGCCCAGCTTCCAGAGAGATTAAAAGGCTGCTGTTAAGCAAACTGCTCCAGCATCATCCTTGGGATGTGTGCCAAGGTTCAGCCTGATGCAGTCTGGAGAGGGAAGATAGAGAACCTGGGCAATGGAGATCCATCACGGAAGCACTGACAGTTGCTTAACTGAAATATTTTCAAGCCCTGATGGCAGGATAATTTTGTATATCTGACTTTATTTTTAGAGTTTGATTGATAGTCGCAAAGAGGGAAGAGGAGAGCTGGAATTTTCTTCCAAAGGAGCCTGCAAGCCCAGGTTTCCTGTTGTGCCACCTTACAGTTCCTTTCAACACGATTCTTACTCCTGATTAAAATAATTCACCGTGTTTCTGCAGCCGGCAGGAGGTTGAAGCAGTTTGTGCAATGCAAAATATAATAAATGTTTCGGAAGGCAGGGAAAAATATTTAGCAAATCTGGAGTCGAGTCCCATCTCTCTTAATTTGGCTAAACAAGGCGGCAGATAAGGCTTTTGCTTTTGCAGAGCAGGAATTTCAATTACTTGGAGGAAGTTTGCAAATTAAGAAGAAGGAGGTTAACAATGAAAATAATTTCCTTAGGTTTGGAGCTCTGCAACGTGATTTAGAAGTGATTAAAATGATAAGCAACTCCGTAGTCCTTGCCAGTGCCTGTGCACTCCAGTTATTTATGGCAGCGAGGGCTGGGGAGCAGGACTCTGGCCTCTCCCAGCAGCTGGTTGCTGCTGCTTTGGTGCCTCATGTAGCATGAAGGAGCTGTTGGTTCCCATTAGGATTTTGGCCAGAGCTGGGCAAACAGAGAGAATATTTTAAAAGCAGAATATTTAGAGATAAAGGCGGCAGGAGTAAAATATGAGCCTGTGGGAGCAGATCTGACCTCCTGCCAACCCAGTGCTCTGCAGGGGCAGAAGCAGCACAGGGCAGCTCTGGGTTGGGGACAGGATTATAAGGAGACAAAGACTGGAAACCAGGAGGCAGATAACACTGGAGTTATTTTTCCTATATCACATCTTCATTCTTCCTGACCTCTCACCATTCCTGATGCTCTCCCTGGGTTGACCCCATCTCCTTGCAGATTCCTTATGTCCAGTGGCAGGAGTGGGTGGCACAGATCAAGCCAAGAGAAGCAGGGATCTTACCTCCAGCTGTGTATTTAAAAGCAGGTTTATTTACTCTTTCTGGGGTACCACCAAACACAAGGACCCACCTCTGCCTTTGGAGTCACCCAGGCACTTGAGGGAGGCAGCCAACAACACCTTCCCCATCTAGGTTCTGAGGAGATGCCAGATGCTCTTCTAGAGCTTCCTGGACTCACCTGGACATATCCAACACTTTGGTCTTTCCAGGGAAAAGCCAAGGGCATAAGATATCAGAGGTGGCTGTGTTACCAACCTTCTTGCTTTAGTACAAGTTCAGCCCAGGTAGAGCTGCTGATACCAAAGAGACTCTGGGGGGGGGCTTGGTCCAAGCCTAGATCCAGCCAGGGAACTCATATTCTATTTGATCTGGTAAAGAGGCTAAAATAAGTATTGTTCCAAAAAGCTAAACATGAGCCATCCAATGTAAGAAAAAATCACCAAAAAATAATCAGTATTGATTTCCACTGAAATAGAAATGAGGTGATTATATAAAAGCTGTAGGGATGGGGCACTTGGTGAAAGTGGTTTTTTAGAACCCAAAGGCCAGGTTAGTCTACATTTGGTTCCTCTGGATGCACCCAGCAGCTTTTTACAGGGATGAGTTAGTCCAAAGGGGGCTGGGGGTCCAAGAGCTGCCCTTGACCCACTGTAGTGACACCTCCAGCAGCAGCAGCAGGATTTTTAGGCATCACATTTGTGCATAAAACCCAGGGATAGAAAGCTCACGGCCAAATTAAACAAAGTTACAGGTGTCTTCAGTGTTATTTTATTTGTTTTCTGTTCTGTTTTTTCTCACTCTCTCATTAGGCAGCAGCTATTCTGTGGCCACTTTTATTCTCTTCCCCTCAGTTGGTCGCATTGATAATCAATCTTTTGAAGCACAAGGTCTTTTCCAGGTTTGAATTCTTTGGATTTTATTAAATAAATGTGCATTTGTGTAGAATGGAAACTTTGCTCCTTATCGGGATCATCTGTCTTGGTGAAATGACTTGGAACAGCTGTTCCATGAAGCAAAATCTGATAGAAACACAGGGACTGGATATAAACACAAACATTAGTCACTATGGAAACTAAAGTTACTGCAAGATGCCTCTGAAAAGCTGTGTTTCTATATGTTTCTCATCCTAACCAAATATTCTCAGGGGATTTTGCCAGCCACTTCATTTAAAGCCGTCTGGGAATGCTCTGCTTGCGTGCATATGGATCACTTGGGAGCAGCACCACAGCTTTGGGTACCACAGAGCTCTGCAGTCAAAATTGATGGGTTATTGATTTATCCCAATTCCTGGAGGCTGGTGAAGGACAAGCCAGCATTTAAAAACATCAAAGAGCAAAGCCAAATCTAGGGACTGGTGGAAATGGGAGCTCGAGCTTTAGGCTGTGGGTTTAACCCACTTCCAGCCCCATACCCCATCCCAGCAGGTATCTCTGTGGTATGGAGGGTCTGTGCTGGGCTGTAATCTGGATAATCAGGGGGCTTTGCTCCTCCATCTGCCAGTCCTGTGACTTTTCCATGCATTTAAAAAATATATTGATGAAGGAAGAAGCTCTATCCCCTGCCAGAAGGGCTGTAATTAAAAACCAGTTTCTCTGTTGACAGAGAAGCTGCATCTTTAGACAACCCTTGGAGGCTGTAAAAATAAATGTGATTGCTGGATGAGACTGGCACCTTGTAGAGATGAGCCAGCACAGGCAGAAAACGAAGTTGCAAGGTACAGAAATCACCAGCACAGGGCAGAACCGGGTCTGTTCGAAGGGAACAACCTGTGCAGCCACAGGTGGTGTGATGGCCCTGGGGTCTGAACACAGCCCTAAACCCCTCTGAGACGTTTCCCCTCTGCTTTCTTGGGCCTTCGTCTCCTTTTCGCAGGAGTTTTAAGAAAATCCTTGGTCTCCATGGCAACTGCTGGCTCCATGGCACGTGTGGCTTCCCGCGGCACACGCGGGCACTGGGGACCCTCAAACCCGGCCATGGGCTCAGCTCCCAGACAGAAACAGTGCCTGAGGCCCTGCCTGCTCCACCCCCAAACCCTGCACCTAACTGGCACCTCTTCTCCCTCCTGCTGACAATGTGGAGAAGGTTTGGCTGCCTGCAGGGAGCAGAGAAGCAATTTCTCATCATTAATGCACTTTATCCACCCAATCCCCACCCTCAGGCCATTGCCATCCTTCCTTAATTGACAGTCTTGGGCAAGGTAGGTAAATTTCTGCACTGAAAGGATGACCAGGCACTAGAACACGCTGCCCAGGGAAGTGGTGGATTCACCATCCCTTAAAGTGTTCAAAAATGAGTGGATGCCATACCTGGGGACAAGGTTTAGTGGTGCTCAGGACACGGCTGGGTCAGTGGTGGAGCTGGAGGATCTTAGAGGGCTTTTCCAACCTAAATGATGATTATTAGTTGCTGAATTCCTCCAGTGGAGCTGGGAACACATCACAGCAGAGCAATGGGTCAGGCACTGTGTGTGAAGGTCTTGTCTCTCCCTTGACCACCAGCTGCTGCCGAAATGCAATTCCCGTTGGAAATTCAGATGGTGGGGGTTTTTTTTGTCCCTGTGTCTTTCTTAGTAATTATCTTATCACTCACTAGCTTTACCCAAAATCCCCTTTTGAACTGAACCCCTCCTCCACTGATCACCCACACAATTTAGTGGCACTCAAGCGAACAGAAAAGCCAAGACGGAAAACAATCCCAAGCTGGCTGAATAGCCAGTTCCTGCCGAATCCAGCGAGATTTGGGCATCTGATTCACTCGGACTCCTCCTCTCCGCAGATCCCAGCCTGGCTGCTCCTGTAAGCCTGTCCCATGCCAGACTGAACCAACTTGGCAGCCACTGGGCTCAGCAGAATAAATTATCCTGGTTTGCCAGCTCCTTGCATGGATTCATCATTCCTGGGGAGAGGAGGGTGCCGTGCTGGTGTAACCACGGCAGGCTTGGCCTCGGGGATCGTGTCGTGATACCCACAGCGAACATTTGGAATCAATAATCAATCGTCCCACCGAGGCAGGCCCTGCTGGCAGCAGCACAAGCCGGGAGTGGCTCGGACACGGGGCACGGGGGAGGTTGGGGCCGTTCAGCCCTTCCAGGGAGCCATTCCCAGAATCACAGCGGCTTTGCTTGGAAGGGACCTCTGTTGGGGAAGATGAAATAGGAAAACCTTATAAATATGATTGCCTGGCAAAAGATTTGGAAAATACAGACATTGAGATGAGAACTAGATTTGAAATAGCAAATTTGACTACTGAATAACTAGAAAACAATAGTATAGCCAGGCTGAAAGCAATCCCCCCTTCTGATTAAACAATGCCCTTTACCTGCAGATAGGTCCAAAGGTCAAATGGAATGCTCTGTCTCACCCCAATGTATGGTTCATCCCACACCTGTGACCCTCCCCTGAAATATCAGATATCTGTGACCCCACTGGCCCAAGTCCTGCTCCAGCCCACCTTGAAGCCCTCTGATAAGGTGTGCCCGAGGGACCGGACGCTCTCTCTTGGACCTTCCCCTGGGACCCTCACCTGGAACCCTCACTCCCTCTCTCTCCCTCTCCCTCTCTCCCTGGGCCTGCCACAAGTTGCGCCTGGCAACTCCAAGCAGGGCCTTTCCCCCTTTTAATAAACCACATTTTCTAAGACCTGACTTCAGAGATCTCTCATCCATCCAAACCGTCCTGGAGACCCGCGCTCTCTACAGACCTCAAAGATCATCTGGTGCCAGCCCCTGCCCGGTGCCAGCCCGGGGAGATGCCCCCTGCATAATGAAACGTGTTCTCTGTGCCTTTGGGGTGTGCCAGCTGCGGGGACACCGCGCCCATGTCCCCTCCAGCCGGCAGCAGCAGCATGAGATGGGCTGGCAATTCTGCTCCGTTTGCTTTCCTTCTCTCTCCATTTACTGGCCCTTGGTACCCCCAAAGAGCTTCCTTTACAAAATTTAAAAAATTTAAAAAAAAAATTAGGCTGACAGTGTAATAATAATTTAATTTTAATTTTAAAATTTATTTTTAATTTTTTTAATTTTGTAAAGGAAGCTCTTTGCAGCTACCAAGGGCCAGTAAACGGATATTCTAAAATAATTAAAAAAAAAAATTAAGCTGACAGTGTAATAATAATTTTTTTAAAATTTATTTCTAATTTTTTTTAATTTTGTAAAGGAAGCTCTTTGCGGCTACCAAGGGCCAGTAAATGGATATTCTAAAATAATTAAAAAAAAAAAATTAAGCTGACAGTGTAATAATAATTTTTTTTTAAATTTATTTCTAATTTTTTTTTTTTGAAAAGGAAGCTCTTTGCGGCTACCAAGGGCCAGTAAATGGATATTTTAATTATTATTACACTGTCAGTTTAATTTTTTTTTAATTTATTTTACAATATCCATTTACTGGCCCTTGGTACCCTCAAAGAGCTTCCTTTACAAAATTTTAAAAAATGAAAAGTAAATTTTAAAATTAAAATTAAATTATTATTACACTGTCAGTTTAATTTTTTTTTTAATTTTTTTTTATTTTGTAAAGGAAGCTCTTTGGGGGCACCAAGGGCCAGTAAATGGATATTCTAATTATTATTACACTGTCAGTTTAAATTTTTTTAAATTTATTTTTAATATTCTTTTATTTTGAAAAGGAAGTTCTTTGCGGCTACCAAGGGCCAGTAAATGGATAGTCTAATTATTATTATACTGTCAGTTTAATTTTTTTTTTTAATTTATTTTGGAATATCCATTTACTGGCCCTTGGTACCCTCAAAGAGCTTCCTTTACAAAATAAAAAAGAAAAAAATTAAAAATAAATTTTAAAATTTAAAAAAAAATTATTATTACACTGTCAGTTTAATTTTTTTTAATTTTTTTTATTTTGAAAAGGAAGCTCTTTGGGGCTGCCAAGGGCCAGTAAGTGGATATTCTAATTAGTATTATGTTGTCAGTTCAATTTTTTTTAAATTTCTTTTTAATATTTTTTTATTTTGAAAAGGAAGCTCTTTGGGAGTACCAAGGGCCAGTAAATGAATATTCTAAAATAAATTTTAAAAAAATTAAGCTGACAGCATAATAATAATTAGAATATCCATTTACTGGCCCTTGGTACCCCCAAAGAGCTTCCTTTACAAAAAAAAAAAAAAAAAAATTTAAAAAAATTAAAAATTAAGTTGACAGCGTAATAATAATTAGAATATTATCAAAAACAACGGTATTTATATTTTTTAAAAATGGGATCTTATTCATTTACCTCCCTCTTTTCTTGGAGCTGTAGGAAATCCTCAGGGCCCAGCTGAGCCGAGCACTGCAGTGCCTATTTCAGTGCATCCCTAAGGGCACGTGCCTGCAGTGAGCTTCCAGGTAGCATCGCAGGTAATGAGGCAGAGGTGAGAAACATCCCCTGGTACATCAGGATGGAAGAAAAACCCCATGGGAGAAGGGAATTGCTTCCAGGAAAATGGTTTCACAGTCATGGCTGGTGCCCAGCACGGTGGCTGATCTGTCTGAGTGTTTAATCCCAGGGTTTGTAAGGATGGATTCAGGTTGGATGGGACGCAGCTTCCCCAAATCCAGCATAATTGGGCCTTTAATCTGCTCACGAGATTCCTGAGCTGGATACAGACATTATCTTCTCCTTTGGATGAGGGATGGTACAAAAAGGAAAAGGAGGAAAAAAAGAGGCACATGATGTGAATTTATTTGCATCTTCCAACAATAATCCAGTCATTCTACCCGGGAAATGCCTGTCCTGCTTAATGCCCCTTTATGCAATTTTTTTTTTTTGTTTATTTATTTATTTACAATTTTCTTTCACTGGGGTGGAAAATGAAGGGCAGAAAGTGCCATTCCTTTTTTTTTTTTAATTCAATTATATTGTGATTTATTTCATAAGCAGTGGCTTGGCTGGGGGTTGTCTGAGCCCTCGGGAGGTGGGAAAATTCCAGGTCCTGAAGTCCCAGCTCTGCTGCTGCAGAGATCCATCAGAGCAAGACCCAACAGCTCCAAAGAAATTTCATCTCCTACAGCAAGAAGTGACAGTTGTTGGGGTGGTCACTTCCATCCCACCTTTATACCAGCCAAGACTCCAGCTCCAACCTCAAATGCCCCCACATCCCAGGCAGAAAACTGCATGTAACATTTTGCCTCTCTTGCATAAATTTCATCTGGAAAAGGCAGAATTGTGAGGATTTTGGAATGGGTGCCTTATTTGAGCTGTTTGCTAGAAACCATCCTGTTGCTCCGAGTAATTACACAATAAATTTGTGAGAGAGATATAAAGCCGTAAAAGCAGTGGTAATGGTTTGCAATTTAATAGCTGAATTGTAAATGACTTTTCCTATAGCAGCTTTAATGCAGCGGGCTGCTACAATTAAGAGAACATTCTTTGGGGTGCCTTTAATTTTTTGTTGTTGTTGTGAAGTTTAGTGCCATTAATTCCCTGGTTTAAAGAAATCAAATTGTTAACCACTTCAAACCGTAAAAGCCAACTTTGACTTCCTCTGCAGCCAACAAAATTTTGTCTTGAAAAAGGTGTTTTTACCCCATTTGGCTCTTGAATTTTCTTATAGCAGTGAGTGTGGGGTTGCACCACATATTGAGTTTATGCTCTTCATCCTTTTTTCATCATCACCCATCTTGCTCCTGTGACATGTGACATCTTCTGCCATCAGGGTGGAAAGATTTGGCCATGCAGGGAGACCTTGCTCACAGCATTTAGCATCTCTTCTTGATTTATTATTTGATAAATGATTATTTAAATGGAGTATGTGTGTATTGCAGTGCTCTGTGTGGCTCCCCTCTCCAGCCTTGGGGCTCTCTGGGCACAGGGGGTCTCTATTTTGCCCCCACTGTGAGGATGCTCTGTGCAGCAATGGAGCCCTCTTATCCCCCTGTGCAAGAGCTCATCCCCATCCAGAGTTTCCATTCCTTCCTCTTTCCTTTTCCAACCCTCTGGATTAAAAATGTCATTCCCAAGCAGCTCAAGCTTTTGGAAATAATCTTCCTGGAGTAGTGCTGCCCCTTCCCGCAGCAGTGCCAGCGACAGCTCTTGGTTTGCCTCATCAGGCTCCTTTTCTCCTTCTCCCTAATTACATCTTTCCACTTCCATACCAGCATCCCCTTGGTGGCCTGTGTTTGAAGGAAATGCCATGAAATTCAGTATCTCATCTTGGAAGCATCTTTGGGGCAACTGAAATTGTTGCTAATTACTGATGGTGTGTGATTACGTGGCCAATGCCACCTGCTGTCTCCACTGAGGAGCAGGGAACTGGTGCCCCAGGGTGTGTTACCATTGCAAACTGGCACAGGCAACCCTCACCTGACTATGGTGGGTGATAATTAAAAGGCACAGTTGTGTGTAAGAAGCTGATGGACACCTGAACCTGCTCAGAGGGGTGACTCCAAATCCGCCCAGCCCACCACTGAATCCAGATTAAGGGGCATCTGTAAAAATAGTGCAAGTCCCAATGCAATTTTCTCTCCTGTGCCTCCTTATTGTCATAACTTGAGCCTCGATTTCAGGGTCTTTTTCATTCCCCAGCCCTAAATAGTTGGCTGTTTGTGCTACAGTCCATGGTGCAATGTGCAAATTCCTGCCCCACTCCCAGCAGGGGTTTGACCTTGAAGTTATTCCTCCATAACCATAAAAAAATCTGCTCCTTCACTGTGTTCCAGGCTGAGGCAGGTAACAGAGAAAAAATGATTTAGGGAGGATTGGTCTGGAAGTGTGACCAGTCAGTGCTGGATCAAGCAGGGGCAGCCTGGCCTTACTGTGGGGCACAGATTTGTGGGGTGCTAAGTGACCGAGCAAAACAGAGTCTCCCTATTGCAGAAAGTGCTGCCCACCTCTTCCAAAAAGCCCCAGAGGTATCTTTGGATGAGCTGGGAGCAGCACTGCCCTGCACAGCTGCCACGGAGGGGTGGGAAGGTGTTAACTGGTCTGGGGAGCAGGGATGGGATTCCTGCTCAGGGCCATGGAATCTGCTGGGGGAGGCAGCAGCCGTGGGTGCAGCTTCTGGAGCATTTCGAGATGCAAATGGGGAGCAGGGGAAGGGAAGGAGGGAATGAAGGATCCATTGTAAAGCCTAAAGGCACTGCTGGAATCCAAGCTGGGAGCGAGGGATGGAGTCTGTGCCAGAGGACTGCAGGCAGTGAAAAAGCTTAAAATGCTGTTCCTGATGAGCTTTAATTTCTGCCTGCATTTCAAGCACCCTCTGTGAACACACCCATGGGAGGTGGTGCCATTCAGTGCATCCACTCAACATGCTAAGAAAAATTAAGAGAAATTTTTTGGATTTTTCACCCAATACTTGCTGTTGACCTTGAAATTTGCCACCTGCCACATCAGCCAGCCTGGTGAAACCGGTCCCACCTGTGTGTTTGCTGGGGATGGAGGTAATTCCTGTAGCCTGGGACAATGTTTGAACATCACCCAGCAGAGGAGCATCACAGCCTTTTTATCTAACAAGTGCTTCAACAATATAAATATTTAAGTACAATAAACAATTATGATCAAGTTTCTTGGGTGACTGCACACAGCAAATGAATTTTAAATTCATTTCCCATGGGTATTGAGTCTTCACATTCACTTTCTGTGGATGTTCATGCTAATAAAACTTCATTGCACAGAAAGAGAACACAAGAGGGATGCAAATATGACAAGGGCAAATTTGCTTAAGAGTTCAAATGAATATTCACCAACTTTTTATTATTTTTAAGTATTCATTCCTATTTGCTATAAAAAGATTATTTTATCTTTACTCTCCAAGCTCAGTGAAGCGTGTTTGAGGTATGATATATATTTTCTTGTACTAATGGAAAGTTTTGTTACCAGCAAGCACAGAATGCATTTGAAATGTGCTTTATCTTCAGGAAACGTCACTACTGGACCCATATGAGTTACCACTGTCCTGATTTACATCTGTATTTCAGCACATCTTGCACCCTAAGGCTGGGATCTCCCTGGTTTATCCCTCCTTTAAAGCTGCAGATCTCAGATCCAAATCCTGACACCATTATTTTCCTCTGATTTTCCCTGCTAAACTTTAATCTCGTGCTGCCCTCAGTTATGAGGATGCTGAAGATGTTTTTCCTTCACACAAACTGAGATCCCTTTTGGAAGGACTTGGGGGTCACTGTGGCTCCATTTTGCCTGAGGCAGAGGGAGCATAGTTTTGACATCTTCATTTGATTTCTGTCCTGGAATTGAAAGGGATGCAAATTAGCAATAATGAATATTTTCATTAAAAGTGTCTAGACAGTACATCTGAGAACAGGATAATGATACTTCTGCTTTATATAAAAAAGTCTGAAGTAGACCCAGTATGATTTTTTTTTTTTTTTGTCAGAAAAGATAACATTTATTTTTTTAAAAAATGTAATTTAGTGTAAGTGAAATTAGGGTAATTGCTAATTATGTAACTGCAAACAAGGCAGATCTTTATCTTGAGTCAAGCTGGTCTGGTGCAGATTATGAACCGTTACTTTCATGAGGTGGCATCAGAAGGCAAAAAATATCAGTGAAACAGTACTAAGTAATTTCTCATGTTTATCAGGAGCTTTAGTGAGGGGTGTGAGGCATGAGGAATGGAGCATCACCCCTCTCATTGCATGGCTTTTATGGCAGAATGGTTTGGGCTAAAAGGGACCTTAAAACCCATCCCACCCCCTGCCATGGGCAGGGACACCTTCCACTGTCCCAGGCTGCTCCAAGCCCTGTCCAGCCTGGCCTTGGGCACTGCCAGGGATCCAGGGGCAGGCAGAGCTGCTCTGGGCACCCTGTGCCAGGGCATCACCACCCTCCCAGCCAGAATTTCTCCCTTATACCTTCCAGATAGATAGATAAGTATCTTTCCCCCTTTCCCATTTGTCTTCTGCTGTGTCAGAACAAGCTGCCACCTCCAGCCCTGCATTCCCCACACCTCAGCCCACATCTCCATCACGTTTGAGGCCCCAGGTTTTCCCAGGTTCATTGTCCCACCCTGGGCCTCCAGCAGTGTGGCAAACTGCACTTACCACCCAACAAAACTTCATCCCAGGGTGTTCAATGGGAACAAGTTTTATTTTCCATATGTACTGGAAGGAACTTAATAATACAAAACCCACCCTGGAGTCAAGTACTGCAGAATGAAGTCAGGAACCTTATAGGATAAACATATTATCCTCACACAAGCTGCAGTACGTGGGTATTGGAAAAATTAAATGCACTTGAATAGCTTTGCAGATATATTTCTGTCTCCATAAAACCTACTGACAGTGAGCAAACACAAGAGCTTGGCAGCTGTCCTGCTCGGTTTAATTGCCTTTGGTGGATTTTATATCCATCACCTTCTTAAAATCCCTATGTCAGCAATCCTGGCAGCTTCTTGTCCCGAAGACTTTGGGGTGATGGAGATGCTGGTACCCACAGAACCTCCTGCATCCACTGGAGGATACTCCCAACATGCTTAGATTTTTCTAAGGAATCCCTCCAGCTGTGCTTTTAAAACATTATTATTAATTTAGCCTTTGGGGGAGGGTGAGGGGGGTATTACATATCTGCCCTGGCTTTCTCTGAGACCACTCAGAATGATCTCTCTCTCCACCCTTCCCTGTGAGGGTGGTGATGCCCTGGCACAGGGTGCCCAGAGCAGCTGTGGATGCCACTGGATCCCTGGAAGAGTCCAAGGCCAGGTTGGATGGGGCTTGGAGCAACCAGGGGTAGGGGAAGGTGTCCCTGCCCATGGTAGGGGGTGGGTGGAACAAGATGAGCTTTAAGATCCTTTTAAAGGACTTTAGGTCGCTCCAGTTCCAACCACTCTATGATAAAAAATCAGCTTTCCCTAGGCTCCCTCTTGCTCCCCCAAGCTATCATTTGAGGGCATCTCCCTGTTCTCTGGAGAAAACTTCCCAATTTTCATAAAAGGCTATTAATATAAATAATATTAATAAGCCTCACCTGCATTAGCAGAAGATAATGCTTCAAGCCTTCTCTCTAAGAGGACTGAGCTCCTCCTGGCATTCCAGCTGATGACCAGTGCAGCCCATCTGGGAGCACAGATTGCTCCCAGCAGCAGCTGGAGATCAGCTGCAGAGACTTGGGTCTGGCTGTGGCAGCTCACAGCTGAGCAGCCTTATCTACGACTTTTCCCCAAAGTGGAGGAAGCGATGAGGGAGCTGTGGCAACCTGGATCCCCACCAGCCACGGCTGGGGAGGGATGCTGCAGGCTGGGAGGTGGCTGGGATGGGAGCCTGGCTGCATGGCCCTTCCCTGGGCAAAAAGCAGAAAATGCAGGAGTAATGGGAACTATCTGAGATTATTTTAACTGTCAGATATCAGAAGCACAGTAAAATGCCCAAATGAGTTGACAGCAGCTCAATTTGATCCCTGCCATGAACTGACTTAGAGCCCAAAATTTTCAGAGGCTGATAATCACCTCAGAATTGATTTTGTACCAAGATACTTTATCACATTCTTGGATTTGGTGTGGTTTGATGGGGTTTTTTTTAAGAAGTAATCTATGCCAAAGTTAAACAGATTTTATTAGAAGACACATGTTCCCTGCCTTCCTCTGGTTGGGTGTTCCTTTAGGGTAGATCATGGTGAGATGAAGGAATTGCTCCTGATTTAACTGGAAAGCCTCACTCTGTTTCATGGGTTGCAGGTGCCCTCTCCCACTGGACCTTGGTCACACCCTGCCCCAGCCCATCTGCTCCTCAGTTTCCCCATCCTCTGAAATGATACCTGCAGTGTCCTCCTACCTAACCCAAGAAAAAGAGCACTTGTGAATTATCTGATGTAAGGGGGTTTCTCTCACTGCTAGAAAAGTGCTATTTTTCTCAGGGTAGCCAACCTGTGGTACAAACCCTTAAAGAAATGGACATCAGTACATTCCAAGCCCCAAATTCACAGAATCAAGGGATCCATACTGACACCTTAACACATGACTGCAATAAAAGTAATATGTATATGTAGAAATATAATGCCAAAATTTCAGCTGCCTTCTCAATGCTGAAACTTTATCCAGGTGTATTTTTAGGTCTTTCACAGGTTAGTGGGAAATGTAATTATAGGTTTGTATGCAGTACAGGATTAGTCCACCCTGCTGGTAGCATCTTGGATAAAACCAGGGAAAATGGAGGAGGGGGCAGGGGGAGGGGGAGGCTGTTTTTATTGTTCCACACTCCCAGCACATTCTGTTGTTGTGAAAGAGACTGGTTTGGCAGTGGGGTGATCCCAAACCAGGCGTGACCCAGGGTTGGTGCCACTGACAGAGCAAGGGAGGGTGATGGCACTTAGAGCAGAACGTGTGTTCTTTCACCTGAAAGAAAAGGGAAGGACTAAATTAAGTTTCACTCTTGTCTGGATTGGGCTGTTTTGCCCCTGAAATGCCCGTGGGAATTTGTGGATGCTCATGTGCTCCCTGCCTGCTGGGTGCCAATGGGGGACAGTGTGCTGTGCATGTTAAAACCCCTCTCTGTTACAATCTGGAGTTCTCCATTTCTGAATTAATTTTAGGATTATCTTAGAGGGCTGAACCACCACTTGACAAATATTGTAATAAAAAAAATCACATTTCTCTGACGCTTCACCTGACCCTTCCCACGTGCTCTGCCTTGTGCCCCCCGTTCCCAGTTTTGTTTTCTGGGAAGGGAGCAAAGGGCTGCTCTTCCACTGGTTCTGCCTGTGGTGTTTATCGCCACAGTTGAAACAGATGGGTACAAATATTTATTTCTGCCTCCTGCCCAAATTAGGACAGTGATTTTACCTGTAATCCACAGGCTAAAGCTAAAGGTCATTTGGAGGGCTAAAGCATTTGGAGGGTCATGAAAATGCAAAGGCGTCTGAGTTTCACCGTGCCTCTGCTAATGTCAAATCTTCATCGGAATTGACTTCCCAGGACAAAGGAGCTGTCAGATGAATGCTGATGCTCCATTAATGACAGGGTAGGGTGACCCACCCCTGCGTGTCATCATTGTTGCTGAGGGAAACACGGAGGCAAACCCATAATCACCTTTCCTGCATCTCTCCCACTAACACCTAATTTAAGTATATATTTGTCTGCTGATTGATCACAGGATTTTTTTTTTTTCACGGCGCATATTATCCTGCTATCTGAGTGCTTCACATTCTCCCTATTCATTGAAGTTTTCACATGATCCTCGTCCCAGCAGAGCAGGAGGTAAATTGGGGCTGCAAATGTCTCCACAGTGCCCATTGTCACCTTCCCAAGAGGACAGGGAAGTCTTGGGGGATCAGCAGGACCGGATTTCCCAAATCACCCTGGCAGTTCTGAAAAAGCCCAACCAAAGCTCCCCAGTTTGTGATGGGGAAAGGAGGGGGAAATGGCATTTCATTCTGACTCCACCTGAAATGACAGGACGAGCGGGAATGGCTTCCCACTGACAGAGGGCAGGGTCAGACTGGATTTGAGGAAGAAATTCTTGGCGTAGGTGAGGGTGGGCAGGCCCTGGCACAGAGAAGCTGTGGCTGCCACTGGATCCCTGGAAGTGTCCAAGGCCAGGCTGGACAGGGCTTGGAACAACCTGGGACAGCGGAAGGTGTCCCTGCCCATGGCAGGGGGTGGAACAAGATGGTTCTTAGGGTCTCTTCCAGCCCAGAGCATTCAGTGACTCTGAAACTGCTCCTGGGTGGGGATTTCTGGAGCGGAGACCACCATAAATCAGAGGTATTTTGCAGGAAAGAAAAGTGGTCGCAGCACATCCTCACTACTGTCTCCATGTACCATGAAAGGGAGCACTTCACACATAGTTTGCAGTGGAGAACGTGTTAAAATAGGAGAGTGAACCAGAGTTAATTTTTTGTCAAGGTTTATAGATTGACTGGTGAGGTGAGAGTGGGGTCATCTTGGACATGGCTGCAGCACATCAACCTTGCTTGAATGTGTGAGCTTTAATGGCTTAATCCACCCTTCAGTTGCAGGGACCAACCCCAGGCAGGTGGGAGATGCACAACAGTTTGTCTGTCTCACACAGTTCATCACCAAGGAGAAAACACCCCAAACTTGCACTGAGCCCAAAAGGTTTTATGTTTAGCAGAGACCCTGAACCTCCTGGGTAATCTGTCTTGGATAAGAAAGCAGAACCCAAAAAGATGTTCAAAGTTTTGGGTCCATTGCAGCGAGAGCTCATCATTGAGGCTGATACCTGCTCAAGCAGAGCTGGCTGCTGACGGCTTCCCAATAAACATTTAAACACAGGCTGAGCACACACAGATTCATGGACTGCTGTAATTCATTAAACAAATGTTGGGTTTAATAGCCCCGTGTCCAAAGCTGGTGCCATGGATGCGCTCAGCTGTGAAATATGCTGTGGAAGTCATTCGTTTGCAAAGGGGTCTAGAAATCTGCTTTCTATTAACATAAAATGGGTTTACTGCAGAAAAATCTCTGGGATCACATATTTCTCTCAATTATCCCTTCTCAGTGGGATTCCTTGAGGTTTGCGCCGGGTAACTGAGATGTGTCTAAGCTGGGGGGTTTGGAGCTGGGGTTTGTTTTGATCCATTAAGCTTGTATCTCACCACAGTGATGTAATTCCCCCAGTCTGAGACACTTTATAAACATTAATGGGTTTGTTTTCATGCTCTCGAGGGATGTGCAGCACAGGAAGGTCGCCAAGACCATTTTATCTGCACAGAAAGAGAGATGGGGAAATGTGGCAAGGCAGCATCACGGGGAGAAACAGAATATTCACTCAAATTTTTAACCTGTCCAGCCTTAGCTCTGTTTAATTCAGTTTGAATAACTTGTAAGTTAGTAAATTATAAGTTAGTACATTCTTGCAGCAGTACCACATAGCAAGGTTTGCATAAAGATGCTGCTGTAGATCACAACTGAGGGGGGAGAGAGTTGTTGCTCTGTATTTTATGAGTGAGAGGAGGGTAAAATGCAGTTATAAATACACCTTTGCAGAGGGGAAAAAAAATTAGTAGATATTAACAACTGCTGTAGCTTTAGTCAAGATGTGCTGGAAGAGACTGGGCCATGCTGTGCTTTTCCTGGGGATTGCTGCTGAAGTTGCTGGTCTCTTGGACTGGATTTTCTTGGTGATAAACAGCCATACAGATGTCTCTGGTGATATTTGGAAGGGGCCAATTGGAAGCTGGCCCTACAGCATGCCAGGGCACAACAAACCTGAGGCACAGATCAAAAATCCCACTTTGGAGATCTTTTTCCCATCACAGAGGGTCCATTTTTGAGGATGTACTGAAAGAAGCTGGTGATACTCACAGCTCTTTCAGCTGGGAATTGTTCCTGCAAACACAGATACATGGAGCAGATGAGAAACTCATGTAAATATACAGACAGAAGGCAATTTTTTTGGAGGAAGTGAGGCAGAGGCAGATAAAAAGCGATCAGCAGAATTTACATAAGCCTTCCCCATCACAGAGGTCATCATTCTGCAGGATGACACATGGAAATTCATTTTTATTAAATTCTGGATGATTATTTAATTGGAAAAAGAAGGATTTAATTGAATCAAGTCAAAGGGCCCTATTAGATTACGTTCAACCTTAACACAGAAGGCTTTTCCCATTTAGTTAAACTGGTTCCTTTGCATATTGTACATATTAAACTATAAAAAGTGGTAATCTGAATAGCAAATTAAAGGGTTTGGAAGGCCTGAATGGTACTCATGTGCTTCTCAACCCCTTTTCATCTTCTAAATCTTCTCATATTCCCTTTACTGCACTCCTTAGGTTGTAACAGGAGCAAAGATGAAGGGTGGAACTCTCAAATCTTCCTCTATCCATGTTTATTCCATTTACACATTCTTGAGGAATAGCCTGCCTGGATGTGATGGCACTACCAGAACACATTGCCCAAAACTGAGGGTGTTTTCCAGATTTTCTAGGCTCTCCTTGCAGCACCTGCACAGATGCTGAGTGTAGTAAGGTTGAATGAAGATTTGTGACTTGCTGGCACTGACTCAGGTTTCCCTTGTGTCCTTAGGAAATATTCCCAATTTCTTCATGCCTCATCTACATGGCCAGGGACTCCCATCCCTTTGGGACACAGACTCCTGGCAGAGCTGTCAGCTTCCTAGTAAAAGCTGGAATTAAAAAAATGAAATTAAAAAAAAAATCATCAAAGCAATTTTGGGAAAGAAAATGTTTCTAAATTTGGGTCTTTAATTAGCTTTTAATTTCCATTTTTTCTTAATTTAAAACTAATAGGAGAGGGATGGAGGCACAATTACTTTTCTAAAGTTTCATTTCATCCCAGTTTTGAGGTTTCCAGCAAAGGTTTGGCCTTCTGACTGGGAGCTGGCACAACCCAGTTGGGTTGGGATTGCCCCATCCTTGTGCCTTTTCCTCTGGCTGATATTGCTGGATTGCTGTGACACCCTGTGCTCCTTGCAGGCAGAAGTTCAGAGAAATCAAATTCTGCTCTGAGAGATCAAAATCAATTTTAATGGATCCAGCTTTTCCCCAGTAAGGATAGGAGTAGACATGGGAAAGGGGAGAAAATCTTCCAAGATATCTTCAGGGGATTTCAGGAAGGCTTGAAAGTAGTAAGAAAGTTTTTAGAGTAAAGTTTTTAACTTACCCATGAGGCCACAGCCAACTTTAGGACACATTTTTTAAATAACCACGTGCTAATGTAGAAATTCTCTTTGTCAGTAAATTTTAAAAATTCCAGTTCTGACAGTGCAGCAACTCAACCAGTCTATTATTAAAGTTAGATTGAGTAAGAAATATCATTTGGAATTTGCCTTAGCAGCTAAATGGGTTCTTGGAAGGTTCAAATCAGCTTTAACCTGTTTTTTTTTATGATTAAAAAAATGTGCCAGTACTTTAAAGCCAAGTTCCTTTTTGCTGAAGCTTTACTTTTATTCAAGTGCAATGAGTAAGTTTTGCATATACGGTACAGGGATTGCACACTCAGGTTATCTGGTTACATACATAATTCTCCCATTTGCAAACACAGTTTGCAGCACATACTCATGCAAATTAGGTATGAAACTGGGCATTTATCTTGATTAGAATTCAGTTGCTTTATACACTTACAGAACTTTATCTCATTCAGGGATGGCTGTAGAGATGATGGAGAAAGAAATTCAAAAATTGCACTTATTCTCCTTGTGGGTTGTTTGTTGGCTCTCTGGGAATTCATTAAGGAAAACAGACCTTTCCACTGATATTCTGAGATATTCTGAGTGCCCTGGTCCAGCACCCAGGTTGGGTTGCAGACACTGCTGGAAACTCTCTGTCAGAAATAACTGTCCCTTGCAGAGCCACTGTACCATTTCATGGAATAAATGCTAAATTTTCTCTGTTTTACAATATCCAGATGGATCGATCCAGATGGATGTAAGGACTAGATGCCACTTGGCAAGGACTCAGTTCTTTTGACTCTTGGAGAGCTGGTTGTACCCAGGATCTAGATCAGACCTGAGGTTTTGAGGGATCCAGGCTGCTCTTGTTTTTCAGCAATACAGCAGACTTACCCCATTTCTGTCCCCAAAAGCTGCCTGGAGACTCTGCACACCAAACCCCCTGATCCTGCAGAGCCCCCTCCCTGCAGTCCCTGGGTGTGTGGGATGGTGATGTGCTCCTGCTTTACCTCATGTCCATCCCTGCAGCTCTCAAGAATGGGAGCCCTTTTCTCTCCTTTTTTTACTTCATTTTGAATCAGGGCTCTGCAGTGCCAGTGCTGCACAAGGACACCCTGAAGTTCAAAGAACTGCCCCAAATTCTCAGCTTGTTCAGCCAAAAGCCTGAATTTAGGCAAGTATCAGAGGGTTAAGCAAATTGTGCTGGGCTCTTTCTCCCCCTTTACTCACGGCTCACAATTTCCTCTGACTTCTCCCTTAGCAAGGGTCCTTGCTCACCATCCTGGCTCTTTGCTGTGCTTCCCCCACCACTCCTGTTTCTGTGAGACTCCCACCCCACTGCCATGGGAGCTCCTGCCCAGTTCCTAAACCCATTGGTGAACTTTTCCAGGTACAGGTGGCTCAGGTGACAACTCACAGCACGGCTGCCTGCAGATTTGGGATGCAGGGATGGAGTGGGGAGGTACAGCCACGTGGGCCATGGTCTCCAAAGCATCCCTGTCTATGGGGCTTGGAGCAACCTGGTGTAGTGGAAGGTGTCCCTGCCTATGGCAGGGTGCTGGAATGAGATGATCTTTAAGGTCCTTTCCAACACAAATCACTCTGTGATTCTATAATTTCACTTCAGTGAGGATGAAGCCATCTGCACGGCTGCCACGGGCAGGGTGGCAGCTCTGCAGGCTTGCTGCAGCCCTGGCAAACACACAAGTGGATCCCTCTGAGGGATGGATAAGGCACAGGGAAACATCCGCGCTCCCTCTAGCAGTCGCCAGCGAATGGATGATACCAATAATTCTCGATTTTTCACCCTGGGTTTGTGCCACGTGAACCGCCAGTGTAAGAGCTCCTGCACTAGTGCTGCTGCAGTGGTGACAGCGCTCAGGTGGCTCTTTCCCCCCGCCTCAAAATCCTTCCAGGGGGATTTTTGGAGCCCATTTTCCTCCACCTGCTGCAGGCAGCTGCTGGGCACGGCCACGCTCAGGGGTGAACCTGAGCGCAGTTAGCAGATCGGTTCTTCACTAGTGGCATTGTGAGCTCACCGCGGGCACTGCAGCATCCCCGCAGCACCCCTGAACTTGGCGGGGGGCTGCGGGGGGGTCTCGCTCTCAGCGCGGCGCGGGCAGCGCAGGGTCCCCCCGTCCGCCCGCCCCGCACGGGAGGGACCCGCCCCGCCGCAGCCGCGCACCCACCGCGCACCCACCGCGGATGCCCTCGGCCGAGCTGCGATCGCCTCCGTCGCGGCCCTGCCCGGGCTGCCGGGGGGGGCAACAGGTAGGGGGTACCCCCACCCCCCGCACAACCTGTTTCCCCTTGTACCCCCTCTGCACAGAACCCCCCCGCTTTCCTTCGCACACCCCCTTGCAGAACCCCTCTTCCCTTTGCGCTCCCCTCGCACAGCCCCCCTCCCTTTGTCCCCCTTTGCAAAGCCCCCCTCCCTTTGCACCCCCTTGCACAGACCCCCTTCCCGCCTCCCTCTCGGAGTCCCCCTCCCCTCGCACAGAGCCCCCTCCCCTTTGTCCCCCCGGCAGAGCCCCCCGCGCACCCTCCCAGCCCCCTCCCCTGGCACCGCCCCCTCGCGCCGCCCACTCCCCTCTCGCTGCTCCCCTCCAGGCAGCCCCTGCCCCCCCTGCCCAGCACAGCCCCCTGCCCGCCCCCCCCGCCGCTCCCTTCTCACCTCTCTCTCTCTCTCCTCCTCTTCCTCCCTCCCCCCAGGCCAAAATCCTGCACATGATGGACGACAACAAGCAGCTGGCGCTGCGCATCGACGGGGCGCTGCAGGCGGCGGGCCAGGAGGTGACGGCGCTGCGCGCCGAGCTGGCGGCCACCGGCCGGCGCCTGGCCGAGCTGGGCAGCGACCCGGCCATGGAGCACGGCCCGCACGGCGCGCAAGGTGGGTCCCGCCGCGGGCAGGGGGCGAGGGGGCTCAGGGCAGCCGGTGGGGGTCTCTCCCGGCCGCCGCCTCCGCTCGGTGTTATTGTCCATTGTTTATTTTTGGGGGTGCCCGGCGCGTCCCGTCGGGCCGTGGTTGCGGGTTCCCGCTGGGCTCGGAGCAGGGTCCTTCCCTGCTGCGGCTGCTGCCGGCGCCTCGCTCGGCTCCAGCAGCCCCGGCACGAGGAGGGACCCCCTCCACCCCCCCTCGCCCCCGAACACTCACTGCCCTGGGCATCCTCCCGCCGCCGCCACCACCCCCTCTGCTCCCATCCCCTCGCCGCACCCCGCCCGAGGTCCCCCCGGCCGGCTCTCCCCGGTAATCCCGCGCCCTCAGCCGGTTTCGTAATTCGGTAGGAAAGCAGCCATGTTACCGCCGCGATCCGCGCCCCGGCCCCGCACCGAGCCCCGGCCCCGCACCGAGCCCCGGCCCCGCACCGAGCCCCGGCCCCGCCGCTCCCCGCTGCCGCCGCGCTCGGACCGGCCCGGGGCTCGGGCTGCGGGGCTCGGTCCGCGCACGGCGGCCGGAGCCCACCCCGAGCACCGGCACCCCCGGCACGGTTGGGGGTAGGCTCGGACAGCCCCTGTGCCATGCACGCACCCCATCTGCCCCCCCACATCCCTGAAAAGTTGTCTCCGTGCCTCGGGGCCGAGCGTGGAAAACGGGGTGCAGAGGGAGAGGGAAGAGACTTTGTGTGAAGCTTAAGGAACTGAGCCCGGATCGCTCGTGTAGTACTCGTGGTGCTCTCGCCTGGCTGAAATTCAGTTTCCTGCTAATCAAAGTGCGTTGCCATCACTGATACGTTTTTATTTGAATGCTTTTGTATTTTAAGGTTTATATTTCCCAAATAATTACAGGCTTGCATGACAGTTTACCCCGAGCAGCCTTGATGTCAGAACAAAAATAGTGCGAGCCCTCCCCTTTCCCGATAACTGAATTTACACCTGTGTGATAAAAACGTCAGGAGCTGTTATTTACTCGTTACTTATTTACTGTATCTCTTGGAAGGGTGGTTCGGCGCTATTTTAAATAACAGTAACATTTTGGTGAAGCTTTTTAAAGGTGGCATAGCATTTGGCGGGGCATGGTTGCTGCCGGCAGGATGTAATCATGGAATTACAGGATCACAGAACGCTTTGGGTTGTAAAGGATCATAAAGATCATCTTGTTTCAACCCCCCTGCCATGGCTGGAACTGATTGGATTGCATTGCCGGTGTGTTGTTGTTCGTGGCAAACTGCTTGAGAGGGATTAATTAGTGGTTTTATTCCATCCAGCTTGTATTTCACTGTTTAGGTAGTGGGGGTGTGGGGTGTGAATTCCACTTAACCAGCTGAGCTTCCTGGTGGCTGTGGGGACGTAGGAAGTGAAGTTACCTGTGTGGCCAGGGATTCTCTGAAATGCTATGCAGAGGTGCCTGTTGGGATAATCTCAGCCACCCTCTGCCGTGCACCACAGCCAGGCTACTGAGGCTCTGGCTTTTATAAAAATTTGCTGAAAGGGCAGAAGGAGGATGCCAGCCTCCATCCTCCCCCGTGGAGCAGGGGCATCAGGAATGCAGATGGTGACACGATGTACAGGGCATGCATGTGGAAACGCAGGCTTCCAGCCAGGAGAGCAGGTAAAACCCTTCAGCTGCGTGTGCTCACACTGATTTCTGTGTGTGTGTTCAGTGTTTGGTTTCGTTTCCGCTCCAGGACACTTCTGGGGAGATGCACGTTTCTGCTGCGTGTCCTGGCAAGGGACAGGGGGGTGTGTTCTCTGAGGTTAGGGCTTTTTTTTGTTTCCCTCAGAGCTTTTCTAATCTGTTGAGTGATGAAAAAAACTCCTCTTTGTGTTTCTTTACTATCAGCATGCTGGAAAACAGTTGGTACCCTGTAAAGGTGCCAAAGAAATGTGCTCCATTCTCCAAAGCCTGCGTGTTTCTGCTTATAACTGATTACACGTGCTTTGGGGTGGTGGGGTCCCTGTGATGGTGGGGGGGAGGGTGGCCCCACCCTCAGCTGGGTGGGAGAGTGGTACCTGCAGCGACTGCTGAAGTTGCTGGAGGGTTTGGTCCATCTTCCCACTCTCTAAGCTGAGAAATTTGGCTCAGCATGCTGATGACTAGGAGTTAGGAGAAAGGACGCTGCCCCAGCAAGGTGTGACTCCATGGCCTCGTGGCTGTGAATGAGTCTTTGTCTTTCCCCATGAATTTAATAAGCTGTTATTAAAACTGTGATATATCCAGCCCTGTACCACTGGTGTTGTAACAGAAGACAATCAGTTAAGTGTAAAATTGTATCTAAAGAGTGTTTTGTCTGTCATGCTTAGGAAGGAAAAAGGGGAGAGTACTTGATCTCTGCAAAACCCGCTGAGTAGATTCACTCTGCTTTGTGTTTCCTCCCTAAGTTTGGTACTATTGTTTATATGCTGCCATAAATGCTCTCCTACATCACTCTGTGTTTGTGTAGACAGGCCCAAGATATCTATAGTGAGCCATATGCTTTTCCTCAAGGATTTTGAGACGACATTCAGAAGGATGGGGTGAAAACAAGAATCTCTGAATAGCTCTGCTGTTGTGTGTCTCCTAAGTAGGAGGACTGCCAAGCTGTTTGATTTATGCAAATACATTAAAGGCAGGCAGGAGGATGGGGAATAGGGTGGCAGCCTGCAAGTGCAGATTTGGGGTTGGTGCTCGGGTGACAGGTGGGTGTGTGGTGGAGTCTGCTTTGGTCCGGGAGGAAAAGCCTGTGGTGGAATCAGCAGGTCCCTTTGCCTAGAGAATCCCAGAATGATTTGGCTTGGAAGGGACTTAAAAGATCATCCAGTTCCAACCCCTGCCACAGGCAGGGACACCTTCCACTATCCCAGGATGTTCAGTCCCCATCCATCCTGGTCTTGGACACTTCCAGGGGTCATGGGGCAGCCTGTGCCAGGCCAGGGGAGAATTCCTTCCGTGTGGTGGGAAGGAGCTCACGATCACAGTGCTGCAGGCAGCTGCTCCAGGTCAGTCCCAAGCTGTATGGAAGGAGGTGAATGTGTGTGTCTGTTCCACGCTCAGTCGGTAATTAATACTGAGTATGTCAGATGTGTTATTTGTGTAATTATGGTGCAGCTTGAGACAGCTGGAGGTAATAACTCTGCCCCTTTTGTGCACTCTGAGACTTTTTTTTCTGCTACAATGTGCTATTTTTGCCGTGGCAAGGTATGTTTTGAGGGCCTTTTTTCCGTAATTTTAATCAAAACTGGAAGAATTCTGCGAAGAGGGAGAGCAGGATGGTGGGTGTGCGTAGGTAGGCAGGAATGGAACTTGTACATTGTTACAGTCCTTAGCGTGAGTGTTAATCATTCAAACCTCTCAGCCCTGACAATCTCTCTTAACTGGTGAGTTTGCTGGGAGAAGTATTTTGGCTGCAGCCTCTGTCTAAACTTGGATGCAGATCAGGTTGGAAATCAATACTTCATGTCCCCAGCTTTTAGCACAGCAATTACAGGCAGCACTCAGTAACATCTCTGCAGCCGTATGTCAGCACCCTCTTGTTGGAATCCTTGTTTGAATCTGATTTGGTTGAATTGATTGTGAGCACCAGACGTGCCCAGGGGTCTGGGGTGGGATGCTGGTAATGAGAGGGGGATGCAGCAGAGCATTGCTGTGGTGGTGCCATGCTTAGCTGTGACCCCTGTCCATGCTGGCTGGCTGCACCTCTGGGCTTTTGGTTGGCTTCATGGCTTTGCCCAACTGACACCTGTATTTTCAGCAGTTTGGTTGAAAGCAATATCTATCTGTGTGGAAAACTGAAGTCTGGTGATGACTTACCACGCTGCATCAAGCGTTTGGTCCATTCAGCCTCGTGTTTTTGCTTTAGTCTCCTTCCCACATTAAATGGAAAACACCTTAATTAATTAATGTTGGTAAAGTGCTTGAAGATGTAACACGCAATCAATGGCTCAGTGTTGTTAATAACACCTCGCTCAGCGTTTGGCTTATCTCATTTCTGATTTCAGAGCGGCAGTGGCGCACTCTGATCGCCGTGTCCTGGCCCGTGGTGTGAGGATTGGTGGTGTTTGCCGTGGATGCTGCCAAAATTCAGCTGGGAATGGGGCAGGAGCTGCACCCTGCTCCTGGAATAAGGGGTTGCTCCTTGCTGCGCTGTCATCTCAGGCACGTGCAGCGTAAGAAAGATTTCAGTTGTATCTTGGAATGTGGTGATGCCAAGGGGCGAGGAGGACCTTTCTGCTCATGACAGCCTAAAATAGAGTTTTTTCTTTTTCTCTTTGATCTCAGTATCCTTTCATAGCTACAATGCAAAGACTTTGACTTTTGCCCGGGAGGCAATCAGTTACCTCTGTGCTGTTGCTATTTTGTGAGTAATCATCCCTGGCTGTTGAAAATGTACCATTTTCATCTCTTCAGAAATCTTCCCTGCTATTTGTTCTTCCAGAGCTGGAGAGCTGATACTGTAAAGAAGCCTGAGGAATTTGGATACTGCTGCCCAGTTGGGTATTTGGAGCATTTTTGTACCATGTTTATCACAAGATCAAGGTCTTGCTGTACTATTACTCTTTCTAATAATTTCCTACTTTGTTTCCCTTTGTCCTGTGTAGTTCAGGGAGCAACTCGTTTCATGCTCTAAAACAACTGCCTGTGCTGGGAAGTAAATCTGTGCTTAGCAATGTTCCCATGGTTGCTTTAGGCACAGGGAACTGCCTGCCAATAACACTCCAGGTCCCTGCTATATCTTAGTCTTTGAAGATGTTAATTTAAGTATCTTTTCTGGAGCTTTCCTATTCAAAAGCCTCATCTGGCATGGTTAGCATAATATTTAGATTATCATTGCTTTAGGCTTTGTCCAGGAGAGTTAAAATGAAGCTTCTAAGGATGAGTAAGCTCAAATAAACTGAAGTTGAAGGAGGACTTAATCCAGGGCTTTTGACTCGCCAGTTCGAAATATAAGCATTAAAATGGTGTTAGATTTGCAGGTGGGCAGAGGGACGTAGAAATAAGTCCCAGTCTTAAGTTGGGGAAGATTAGATATGATTTTGTGGGTTGTGTTCAGACACTCAGATATTCACTGGTGGGGCTGGGTGTCATCCAAGACAACAGTCTGTCCCCTCATTATTCTTTTTCCTCCAGATGTATCAGTGGACTTGGTGTTCTCTGTACCTGGGGCTGAATATGGAATTCTCTGAGGTGCCAAAAGAGGCTTTACAGCCTTGAACAGGAGCTCCTGGCCCAGTCTTGGGGTGCGAACACCTTTTCTTGAGTGGTCCCTACTCCTCTCTGTGCTTCAAGTACCTCACTGTACACCAGGCACTGAGCCCCAGCACTAGCACGGCATAGAGCAAAACTTCACTCTCCAGCTTGTTAAAATTCAATCCTCACGATTTCTCGTTGCCAGCAAAGCGTGAGATCAGCGCTCTGGTCCTGACGCAGCATCTGCAGAACCCCGTGCTCATAATGCAGCGTGCAGGGCAGCAGCTACGTGGAAACCCCAGGGAATCAGTCACCCAGAGGGCTCATTTTTCAGGATACATCCTCACCCGTGGGATGCTGAAGGCTCAGGGGTTTGGTTCTTGTTGCTTTGCAATCTTTTCCCGGTTTTCATTTCTGTGTTGTTTTACTTGAGCCTTTATGGGGGATGTTTTTTGGGATATTGAGATGGATCTTGTGGAACCTCCAGCTAGATTATTTTGGTGTTTGGAAATGTGTCCTGTGGTAGCAGGAGATGGGATGGATTTAGCTCTTTTTAAGGAAAAAGAAGCAGTCCCACCAGAATATGGAAGTGGAATAAATGCTTTTGAAAGCTTTGAAGCCTTTTCTGTAGTCAGTTTGTCTGCAGGAGTTGCAAAGGTGAGGAAGATCTCTTCCCGAGGTTTTCCTTCTGCACCCATGGCCGAGGTGGGTAATTGGAGACTTGGGGATGTGATGGTGAGGGTTTGGAGGTGTCTCCCCAGAGGAAGAGGCTGAGGCTGAGTGATGGGGAAGGGTTGAGATCTGAGGGGCCCTGAGGTAGCAGAGGCTCTCCAGGAGGACAGTGCATCCCTGCAGAACAACTGCAGCACTGTTGGTCGTGATTGAGCGTGACACTGGCTGGAGGCCACGGCTCCCAGGGGTATCACTGTACCCCTCAGTCCAGCTCTAGCTTCCATAATCTGATAAATTACTGATTCCCTGATCTTGTTAGTGCTCTTCTTCCCCAGATCCCTGCAAGGAGCTCTGGGATGGGGACAGAGCTGACCACAGGTGATGCAGGCTGGCTGTTTCCCACCAGGACTCAGTGTGGGTGGCTTTTGGGTCAGGTTTCTGGTTTTCAGCTGGCCTTGATAAAGTGATGTGTCTGTGTCTGAAAATTGCTGAACTGCAAAGACCTCTGCCTTGGAGTGCAGGAGATGAGCTGCAGCAGAGAAATGTTTTTGCACAGAGCAATTAGCAAGAAATGGGCTTTTGTCATGAGGATTTCTGACACTTGCTTGGTGGGAGAGCTGCAGTGGGCAGGGCCGTGTTTGCACAGAGAAATAGGAAAAGCTCTTTTGCTGTTGCTTTTCAGATATGTGGTCAGCCACAGATTTTAAGTATACGAGGCTAGAATTTGTTTTCAGATCACTTGGATGATGGGAAAGGAGCAGAGATGCCTACAGAAAGTTGAAGGGGAGTGTGGTGGCATCCTGGATCTCCTGTGGGCTCGGAGACTCAAGAGTTTGGGAGAGGATCAGCCTTACCATTGAAGAAGGAAGAGGGACTGAGTGGTGCTCTGCTATCGTGTGGTCCAGGTCTGGGCTCATCTCAGTCTTGGAGAATCGTCCTTGTCCCTTGTTGTGTCTGCAAATGTTCTTTCTGGAAGGAGCATCTCTTCTGAGGGCATCCATAAATCCATTTCTCACACTTTTTGGTCCTTACAGAGTCATTCTGACTCGCGTCTTTTCATGCCACTTCTTCCTCTAAATTAAGATTTCACAGATTTTAGAGGCTGTATCTGGGAACTGAGCCGTTGGGTTTATCTGACAGGGAGCTGATGTGTCACAGCCTTTCCTGCTGCTGTCCTGTGCCATCTCTTCTTTGTTGTCTCACTTTGCTGGGTGGCACTTGGGGGAGAATCCCAAACCTTTCCATCACCACCTTTCTCATAAAAAGTGTGTTCTCCCTCAGTGGGGAGTTAAATCACCTTTCTGCAGAAAGCAGCTTCTATTGGAGGTGGGGGAAATTGTTTGGTGTGAATATGTGGGATGTAAAGAGAATAAGGGAGTACAATAGTGTCCTGATGCCTATCTGCTGGTTTTTCTCTGGCTCTTTTTTGCAGCAGCAATGAAACCTGGAGAGCTGACATGGCTAGGAAATATTTTTTTGCAGGAAAGGTGAAACAGAGCTTGTGCCTCTGCTGCAGCAGATTGAGGCCATTGCCCGTGTATGAAACTGAGAACCTGAAACTTGAATCTTTTGAGTTTCCTTTGCCTTTTAATTCTTATCAAGTCATGGTGTTTGCAGAAGTGGACTCTTACTACTCTTTAATTTCAGCCAGAATATGAACTTGCTAACTATTCCCTCAGTCACTGTAAAGCTGGAGGGTTTTCCAGTGGTGAGTGCCTGTGAGTGTGCACAGCACAGAGATGATGAAGGATGAAGGCTGGCAGTGCACCCACACTGCTCCAGCCTGTTGCTTTTAACTAAACTGTCCAGCATCCTCCTTGGAAATTCACTGGGAAAAGCAGCACAGGATTACTGTTGGTCGTCATCAACTGAGTGGGGACCCAGCTGGGATTGGGCAGCAGTCATGCCATGGCTAATTCCCCAAGAACAGCTTCTTGCTTTCTTTTAACAGTAGAATATCCCAAATTGCTTAGCTTTGGCCTTGTCTGCTTTTTCAGGTGTGCACAGGAGTATCTCATAAACTTAAGGGCTGAATTAAAAGGTATTTTTAAGATTCTGCTTTTGGTCCTTGACTGGTTTGAGTGGTCTCTGCCCTCCCATCATAAAATGGTATTTTTTTTCAGGGTATTTCCAATTGTTGTGGGTCGAAATTTGCTGCAGGCGCACAAGCACAGGAAGTGTTTGCCTGTTTTCCAGGGAGATTTGCTCTATTAGGGGTGGAAAGCAAAGCAAATTGATTTGAGGAATAGATTTGAGGAACTTACTTTTGATGCTAAAGATTTAGATGGTCTAGATACTTTCTTAAGCTGCAGAAGGGGAAAAATAGCATGTTAGAAGAAAGCTGGAGGACTGCTGTAAAGGTTTTAGTGGACCATACTGAGATTTTCAGTAGGAAAATCTCCAAGTGCAGCTGCATGTTGAAGAGCAGCTGCCCTCTGATGTGGAAGGCAGGAGGGCACAGCAGCGCTGCCAGAGAGACCCTGGGGGATCTGTTCCCATCTTGGAGCCCTGTCCCTCTGCAGTGTTTCACTGGAGTGACTCCTCATCGAGGGTGTGAGGATGAGCAGAGCCCAGCTCGGAGTTACTTGTTGGGCTTTTGATTCTCCCCTGGAGCTGAACAACGTCTTTGTGTGATTTGGTATCACAGCAGCACATTCAGAGAAGAGATTTCTCATCCTGTGATGGTAAAATATTCTCTCTCTGTGTGTTCATCATTGTTTGTTCTAGCCTTAAATGCACCCAATTATCTGCTTTCACGTTCATTAATTATTGCATTATCTGCTCCAGCAAAACCTGTTGTTTTATCCACCACAGGTTCTTAACATTAATTCCTTGACCTTTTATATCCCTTATAGTATATCCAGAGCTGCTAAATGGCTTTGCCCAAGTTTGTTATTTTTTTTCTGACAAAGTGATGGCTCAGGCAGGAGCGGGGGAACCATTTCAGGTGTGCTCCCCACCACATTTGCATCGTGTAATTGAATCTGCAAAGATCATTTTTGTCATCCTTGGGAAGGGAGCTTGTTTTAAAGCCACACAGGGCTTGCTAAAATGAGCTTTAGTTTCCTGCATGATCTCGTTTCGTGGTCAAGAGAGGTCCAGAACTGACAGCTCAGGGTGAAAGGGCTTATTAATGGGGTTCTTAAATTTCCATGAAAAGCAGAGGGAGGTGGTGAAGCCAAAGCTGTGCAGCTCCTGGGGTGGGGAACTTTGAAAACATAAAGCTCAGAGTGAAACCACAGAAAGGCCACATACTTAGTGAAAAAGCTGTATTTAATATCAAAAAGTTCTGCTTTGGGGTAGCACATTGTAATATAAGCAGCAACTTTGCAAGATTTATTAAGGAGAAAGTGCCCAGGCAGTTGTGTTGGCTTCAGGATGGATTCCTGCAAGGCCCTGGTGTCCTGATGCTGCTGTGTATGGATGCTTTCCGTGGGTTGTTGCAGCTGCTGGGTGAGGCAGAACTGGGCATGGGAACAGAGGGGCTGAGTGGATGGGCATGTCCCCAGCTCGCTGCCCAGCGCTGTCTGCCCCAGTTTAGGAGCTGCTGAGTGCACAGGCAACAAAGGGAGAGAACGGGGTGAGCAGGGCGTGCTGGAACAGGGCTTACGAGCTGCCACCTTGCCCTGCTTGCCCATGTTCTCATGCCCTTGTCATTGCCTGGCTTGGCTCCAGCTCTGGGGCTCGCTCACACTCCCAGAAGTTGCTCACAAGCTGCTCGAGCCTTGCTGGAGCTGTGTGAAGGTCTGCAGTGGCCCTGGCTCCCAGGACAGCTGCCACAGGTGCTCACTGAGAACAATCTGCTGTTCCTTTCAGGCGGGGCAAACCTTCAAAGAGAGCACTTTGCATTTTGCCACCTTTGCAGAGGTGCTTTTTATGTGCTTTTCCTCCTTGGACATGCATCATTTCCAGCGTATTTTGGTAAATGATGTAATTTAACACATCTCCTGTGCCCTGCTTATCGCTGTCATTTCTGAGTGCACTCATTAGGGACCAGTTTGATTTTGGGTGTAATTCCTCTGACAGGCACATTTACTGAACATCTTTGATTCAGCATTTCACGTGTGGCAGGATTAATGGAAAGCACTTTACTAAAGAGGTTTGAATACCTTGTAGGTTCCTTGAAGATTTTTTTTTTTTTTTCATTTAAATGGAGCTGTATTATCTTGGGCTGGGTTGGTTTTTTTTTTTTTTTTTTGATGCTGTTGTGGTTTGTGGACTGAAGTGTTTCCTCTGCTGCTAGGGTTAGATTGCCCTGGACTGGGGTGACTGTAGGTCCTGGAAACAGGATGCAAAATCTGGATGTGTGATTACAATTATATTTCTTTTATTTTGGTCGGGGAAATGTGCATAAAAAAAGCCATGAGAGCTCTACCTGTTAATTAGCGTGACAATACCGTGGTAACGACCACCTTGCAGGATTAAAACCCCATATTCAGATAAGCATTAACTGTGCTCATTGGCAGATGAACAATGCAGATAACACCAGAGGAGCAGAGCTGGCTGGGCTGTCAGTGACAGCCTGTCCATACTGTGATGTCAGCACAGAGCCTTTGACCCCATCACGATGTTCAGTCAAACCTGGCTTTGCACAGCCCTGTCTCCCAGTGGATTGGAATATTGTGCAGGGAGAAATCAAGTAAATCCTTCATGGTGAGACCCTTTATGGGTAGCCTTGGGAGCAGTAAAAGCAGTATTTACACCCTTGAGGTGTAAATTTGCAAGGCTGTGCCTATTTTAGGGCCCTTATCAACCTGAAGATACACCTGGTTCTTGAGCACGTGGATTTTGGTGCTGCTGCCAGGGTTTCTATAATTTTGAAGGGTTGTTTCCACTCTTTGGTACCATCTTTACACCAGGAGATGGCTCAGGGTTAGGATTAAGAAAATTTGGTGTGAGGAACCTGTGGGAACATATGTGACCTCATCCAGTTCTTTGCTGCAGTGTATCAAGCCTGTGAGGCTGGAGAGGCCCCTTTGTGGCTGCAGGGACCTGTCCTTTGTCAAGACACAAATAAGGAGCTTTGGCTGTTGGGTTGGGATTCCTGCTGCAAGAACCTGCCCAGTGTCACCTCAGCTGGCTGCTGGAAGTCACCCAGATACTTTCAAAACTGCTGGTGTTGGATCCTCCAGTGTGTTCGGAGCTGGCAGCAGCTGAACTTTTGGATTCTCTCAAAGGAAGAAAATTATCCAGGCCTTTGAAGAGTTGCTGTGATTTATTCCGGTTCCTTTTAGTTGCAGCTGTGCATAAGGACTCCAAACTGGGGGATATTTTGCTGAACTGCAGTTCTTGTGAGGTAGCTCTCATTTGCTAATTCTTTTTTTTTGGTTGTTTCTGCCGATGTAAGTACAAGCTTATTCTGCAGTGATGTTTTTCCTCTTTCCTGGACTTGAATCAGCAAATGAGTGTTGATATCCTTGTGGCAATCTGGTGAGGAGAGGGGAAGCAGAAAAATGAAGTGATGCTCTGAAAAGCTCATGCTTTTTTATATCAATAGTTCTACTTATCAAACCAAGTGTCTTGAGTAAGAAGAGAGATGGATATTGTTGGCTTGAAGTAGATGGATGTAGTGCTGGAGGTAACTGGTAGGAAGTTATTAAATATATTGTGGTTTCTTTGCAGCACTTTTTCAGCATATCTTAACTTTCTTTAAGTGTGTGTGCACAGTTTAGAGGGTAATACCATTAATTAGAACAACAGAAAAGACTAATGCAAGAGTATAACCCTCTTTAGTACACTGGGTTTATCCCTGATTAGCAGAGCTGCTCTGATCTTATGGAAATCTGTGTACATGTCATTAGGAAAGCGGGATTAAATTGGTAATTAATAACACCAAAAAGTTTTCATCGTTGAAAATGAGTAAAAAATTGTAAGGAAAATAAACTTTGAATATAGATAAAAACGTGAAGTTTTTTTCTTTATTCCAGTCTGCCAGGGAACAAGGGTGGGAAGAGGAGGCATAGGTTACCACAGATGCTATGGCTGAGGCTCAAAGCAAGCCAAGGAGGATGCCCAATTGTCCTGGGCAGTATACAGCCAGTTCTTTCTGAATTTTGCCCAAAATTCTTCTGGGTAAAGCCGAGGCCAGCGTGTGTGCTCGGTGTGCTGCTGCCGCAGCGTCTCGGCTCCCCGGGGCGAGGAGGGGCGTGCTGGGGAGTGGCGTGGCTCGCCGGAGAGCTGTTCTGGGTGTTATTAGAAGTATTATCACGATGAGGTGCTGGTCAGGCGCTGAACTCTGCAGGCACGAGCACGGTGTCCGTCTGTGAGACAAGTGCTGCTGCCAGCAGAGAATCCTGATGAGGATCCTGCCGGGCTGGGATCGGCACACAGCAGTTTCCTTCCTGCCTGTTGATTCAGGCAAGCCCGGGCTTGTTTTGGTAGTTATTTCACCTCTTGTAACTGATGGCTGGCAGGGAAGATCAGCTACTCTGTGATGAAATCTTTAATGTATACACGTATTTTATACTTTTAGTTTTTAAATTTTTTTTAATGATGGCGAACAGCACAACCGGGTTTTTACAGAGGATGGGTACCCGTGCAGGAATTTTAATCTTTGCTCTTCAACGTTTCTTTCAAGCTTATTTGCACAAAGGCTGCGCTGCTGGGCGAAGGTTCCGTGTGTTTGAACCTGTTGCACAGCTACCCCGCGCCTTTCCCCGCTCCTGCTGTGGAAGTGAAGGTGGATAACCGGGAGCTCCTGCGGTGCGGCTGCGCTCACACACGCACAAAGCAGCAAGGTCCTTATCAGCGCCTCGCCGATAAACCAGGGCACAAAAGCCTTGGCGGGGACCCACATCTCCTACTTATTTGGAGATTAAAAGCTCTTGAGGCTTTGGTTTGTTGTGAAAGTTAATTGCGAAGCCCTCGAACCTTGGCGGGGCTCCCACGGCGAGACTCGTCACGCCGGAGCCGAGCCCTCGGGCAGGTGCGGGGCTGGTCCGGGCGGGTCGGTGCGGGCTGGGGAGGAACCGGCTCCCCCCGAGGGCATCTCCCCCCCAGACCTTCAGACACGGCAGCAGGAGATGCACGGTCCTCAGGGGTGCTGCTCTGTCCCCCCGGCTGTAGCGTGAGCCAGGGCAGCGGCGGTGATCCCGCCCCATCACCGCAGTCTCCCCCGCTGGCTGCATCGCCGCTTCGGTGTGATTAGGGCTGTGTTTGGGAAAGGCTGCCCTGCTGTGCTTGCGTCAAATCGCATCTGGAGGTGCCTGCAAGCGGGGTTGGTTCCTCAGGGCTGTTCCCAGCGCTCCTTGCCCGCTGCCTCTCCCTGACATGCTCAGGGAGCCTCTGCTGCCAAGTCTTGGTGTCCCGGAGCATCCGCTGCGACCTTCTTGGGGTTTTGGGGTTGTGACCTCCACCCAGAACCCTGATCTTTGAGGTCCTCCAGGTGAGTTCTGCCAGCTGTCTGAACCCAGCCTTGCTCTGCTCATTAGCATTTCAATCGGCTCACCATGGGAACCTTCCTCTCAGAGCAGCACCTTCTCCTCAGCACAGTCCTGAGAGAAAGGCAGAAATAAAAGTCCAGCCACGTGATTGCAGAGGGACAAGGTTTGTCGTTTTCTTGTCGTTTTCATTTATTTATTATTTTTTAAGATGCTTTCTAATAGCTGCTACCTGTGCAAAACCTTGCACCAGGCAGCTGAGGGATCTGGTGGACCACAGATGGGTCTCAGGTCACACGTGTCCATGCTGGACATCTCTGGAGGACACCGAGGCTCGCTGTGGTGGGGCTGGTTTGGACAGGTTGGCCCAAAGTGGACAGTAGCTATCTGTTGCTTTGGGTTTTAATTTTCATCACAACCTCATGACACTTTTCTTTTGTTAATTAATTTTTTAATGCCGGGGCTGTGTGTGGTGTGTATTGGGTAACCACGTTTGGACGAGCTCAACCACAGAATCAGAGATTGGTGGTTGGGGTTTTAAGGGACCTTAAAAATCATCCAATTCCAATCCCCTGCTGTGGGCAGGGATACAGCTTCCACTAGACCAGGTTGCTCCAAGCCCCATCCAGCCAATTCTCATAAGAGGGGGCAAAAGATCCCAAACAGTCTAAAGGACAACAAACAGAGCATTCCCTATTTTAATCTCCATTCTTCATTTAAAATCAATAAAAATACTGCCCTGGTGGTATTTTTCTACCCAAGCTCTGGTGACACAAAAGTAAATGTTACTGACCTGGCAGCACAAGTGAAAGGAGAATGAGAAGCAGTGTATGAAATGGACTGTCAGCCCATTTTTGTTTTTCTGTATTGGTCTTGTGGCATTTCCGTGGAAGAGGCCAGATACAAAGTTCTCTTGCATAATGCTCACATCACTGGAGTATGATTGTATCCGACTGTCACAGACGAGGATGCTATATTTATATCTCAGTGAATTTCATCCCTCAGTTTGTGTGCCCTCTGACCTCTGGGGACTATCACAAATCCACTGTTATGGAGTACAATGGCACATTTGATTTATCAACTGCATTAATGATCTGCTTGAAGGGAGAAATAACACGTTAATTAAATTAACAACTTGATGTTGCAAACATCGGACAGGACAGTGAGTTAGGATAGAAAGGTAGGCAAGGGATGGCAAACTGTGAAGCAAATGCCACCACGCCTGTGGTAGCTGGCAAAAATGTGGAGATTGGGGATTTAGTGAGAAAATAATTCTTAGAATAAATGAGCATGTTGAGTTGTCTGCAGTCTCCACAGATTGTGGCCAAAATCAGTGTTACTGCAGGTGCTGCAGTGTGAAAGGGGCAGTGCTGGTTCAGGACAAATTAATAGCTATAAAAAACCCCTAACCTACAGGTTGTCAGGCATTGAGTATTTTGGCACTGCTCTGTTGATGCTATTAACATAAATTCAAGCTGACCTAAGTGCACTGGGATAAAAACAAACATTTACCCTCAGAAAATCCTCTGACTGAATGTGAATTTCACCGTTGGCTTTGGGCTGTTTCATGTTTTGCATTTCTTTTCTGTGGGTTTTAGTAATGAAAACAAACCACTTGGCTTCACCTTGGCTTGGTGTTAACTTCTTCTGCAGTCATTTTCTCTTTCCCATGCACTGACACACTCAGGGGTAGAGCTGCAAGTAGGCAAGAAGTTGTTCATTTTCAGCTTGGATCGAAAATGCTTCTTTTCTAATATAGTGCAAAATGCCTGAATTAAAGGCTGACTCATTTCTCTGGAAGGATCTACACATCCAAGCATTCCTATGTGAGATTCTAAGTGCCCTAGCAGTTCCAGGCTTTGGTGTGAGCAGCCACATGCTCCAAGTTAAATTAATGTATAGTGGGGTCTCAGCCCCTGCCCATGCATCATCCCCTCCCCTCTGCTCTTTGGGTTGTGTTCCTGACCTTCTGAATTGTCTCCAGCTGGAACTCTCCCTTCAAAGTGAGCTCAGATGAAAAATATTTTTGTGTGAACTGTTAACATATTCTTTTGAGGGAAAACCTCTTTTGAAAGGTGGAGCAAGCTAGAACGTTAAATAAAAAATGCTTTATTTTAATAAAGGTACCTGTTGATTACCTGTGAGGAGAAAAATACAGTAAACCCAGCTGTGAGTTAGTGTATTGACCACTACAAGGGACAGTTTAACCAAAAGACTCTTTTTCTTCACTTAAGTTGGTACAGGTTATTTGAGGGAGACATTTGGAGGTGTGTTTACAAGGAATGGCTTTAGTTATTGAGGGCTGAGCTAAATAAAATTAATTTTGAACAGGAAGTGAGTTACTCTGTCCTTGTGATAACCTCTAGTCCACATGAACAGCACTCAAGTTATTAAAAGGCTGTTTTAAACTGACAAAGAATTTCATCATCTTTCTTCTGGGTTGGAAGGAGGATGTTATTTTAAAGATCAATGACCTTTGTTCAGGTGCTATTATACCATCTCAAAGACATGTAGAGTTTGGGATTTCTTTTAATTTTTTTTAAAAATATTTTGCAATCAACAGTTTGGGGTTTTTTTTCCCTCTAAAGCTTTTTTGGTTTCTTTTTGTGCTACACCTTTTCTTCTGTGCTATACCTTGGGGTACAATTAGGAGTGTGTTCTGCAGCTGAGTGGTGTCAGGACTGCAGCAATCATTAAAGCCTTCGAAAGGTAAATATTGCAGAGGATGGAACAGCAGAAGTCTTGGTGAAAAGAAGAAAGGCAACAGCATTTTTTGGATTTATTCACCCCTTGGTGTTTGAAGACTGCAGAGGGAGGTTGAGAACTTGGAGAATCTTGCAGACTATGGACATCTGCTGTAGAATCTCTGCAAAGATTACAGAATCCCAGAATGGTTTGTGTTGGAGGGGACCTTAAAGCTCACCCCACTCCACTCCTGCCATGGGCAGGGACACCTTCCACTGTCCCAGGCTGTTCCAAGCCCTGTCCAGCCTGGCCTAGGACACTCCGAGGATTGGGGGGGCAGCCACAGCTGCTCTGATCAACCTGTGCCAGGGCCACACCACCCTCACAGCCAAGAATTGCTTCCCCATATCCCTTCTAACCCTGCCCTCTGTCAGGTCGGAGCCCAAGATCCGTGTGTTGTGTTGGCAGTGATGGCAGGGTCAGTAAGCAAAGGGCTAAACATGGTACCAGGCTGTGTTTCACCAAAAGCACAGGCTTGAGTAGCCCTGGGGTGGGGAAATGCCTCGTTGTCCATGGGGGCACACATGGGATGGAGAGCTGGGCCACGAGCACTGAGGGACAGGTTTAATGAGTGTCCCTCACCTCCCTCCCCGCCTCGTGCTGCTATTTAGGGCAGGGGCTGAGTCTGGTTAATGTGCAGCACCAAGGGGCCCGGTGATATTAAAGGAAAGCTGATAATGCTTCCTGTGTTGAGTGCTTGGAGGCATCCCTCGTTCCCCTGGCTGTTATCTGTGCAGCATCCCTGTCCGCCACCCCACCTCCTCCTAACGAAGCAATTACATGCACAGAGGTGGGCTCTCCCCAGGCTGGGGATGTGTCCTGGACACAGCAACTCTGAGCAGCAAAGACAATGTCTTAATAGGAGTTTTCAGCAATTTTAAGGTGAATTGCATTCACTGGCTTGTGATAGGCTTCAAAAGTTCCTGTTTGATGTGTCGAAGGAGATCAGTCGCTATTTTGGAACATTAATTTATACAATTCACATCACATTGTAGGGTTTTTTGCTTCCCAGCGTTTTTTGTTTTACTAATTGCAATTGTTTCACGTCCTCTAATCTATTATACTTTTTAATAAGGCATATAATTCATTATTTAGGTGGTAGTGTTCTGATAATTAGATGGGTTATTTTTGTCAGTGCTGATTAGTTGGTAAGTACAGATTAATATTTGAAGACTTGATGTGGTCTCTTGCTATTTGAGTTTCAAAGAGGTGATGTGGCACTTGTTTCATGATATTCCCAACAACTTCATCCCTTCCAGCCTGAGGAAAGTGCTGACAAATTGTAGAGAGGCTTTGAAAGCCTTTGGATCTTGTTTCCCCTGTAAAACTCATATTAGAAAAACACCAGCAAGTGTCAGCTGGGGGTGAGACAGTCAAAGTGCAGCTCCCTGAGCAGACAGCAGCACCAGGTTCCACTGAGGTCTGTACCCTGAATGATTTTTTGGCTGCACAAGTAATATCCTGCACGTTGCAGGGCAGGGACCTGCCGTTTGCTGGATATGTCCTAGAAAAGCCTTGCCCCTTCACAAACAGAAAGCCTTGGCCTTTTTTTTTTTTTTTTTTTGGCCTGGAGTTAATTGCAAAGTGGGACAATGTGGCCTTTGTGTGACTGTCCCTGTTCTGGGGACGGTTTCTCCTCTCCCCCCACCCCTGCAGAGCTGGCAGCGATTCCGTTCTCTCCCTGGCGCAGGAGCTGTTTGCAGGATTAAGGATTTTTTAGCTCATTTGCAGACTGGTTAGTGAAGGCATGTGGTGGCTGGGGGGACAGAGCGGGCACCTGCAGGCTGTGAGGAGTTGGGTGTGGATGTCTGGGGGGTGAAACACCCCGGTATTCCTGCACCCCTGCCGACCAGACCGAGGGAGGCGCCGGGTGTGCTGCAGCGCAATGAAGCGTGTGTTCCTGGAGCTGCAGCCTTCTGCCTTGGCCAAGATAATATGAACCATGCTGCTGGAAGAGATGATGTTGTTGGAGCTGAGCCATTGCATTTTCTGATACCAGATCTCTGGGAAGAGGGAATAAATGAAATGCTTTTTAGTCACTTGGTCACCCCTACCAAGGAAACCACAGTGCTCTTCAGTGGCTCCTTGCTGTAGACTCCTTCAGCCCTCCCTGCTTTAGCAGATGGCTCCAAACACAAATAAGCCTCAGGGATGCCTGTCACTGCCTGTGACCCTAGGGAAAGTAGAAACCACATAGGAAATGAGCAGGGATAAGGAGATGCCAAACATTTTTCTTGAGCAAATAAATGTGGCAGAGGGAATGTCAGGATAAGCTCTGTGCATTTATCAGTGCTGTGAGCGCACCTCAGGCAATCCCTTTGCAGCACCCCACGATGCCGGGGGGTTCCTGCTCCTTGTTGGTTCAAGGACGCTTGTGTTAATGGACGATCCCTGAATCCACAAAGATGTTGTGGGCTTTGCATGCATTTCCAGAGCCCCTCTGCCTGAGGATGGGAGCTGAAGTCATGGAGATGCTCCCCTTTGAGCTGCTGGGAGTGAACTTGGCACTCACTGTGCCTTTCACGTGGAGATCCAGCTGTGAGCAATGGTGTGATGGTTGTATGGATTGGGTGATGAGTTCACAGCCTAGTGAAAAAGCAGGACAAGGAAGGGATTTACTGAAGTAGAAACAGAGGAGGGATGCTGAGAGCTTCCACACTTCCCCTGGTCTCACGTCTGTTGGGCTGTGGAAATAAATTAGGGGCTCAGCAACTGCAAATGGGGGACAGCAGGGTCTGCCAGGAGGGCAGAGCTGGAACAAAGAAGACTAATGATGTCTCCATTGCCCCACTGTAGTTCTGTTAGCCTGAGAATTCCAGCCCCAATTAGCATGGGCGGTGGTGCTGGCATTGGCACATCCTAGGAGTAATGCCTTGTGTTTATGCAAGACCTCACTGCTGCTGGGGAGGGGGGTCAGAGTGTAAGTTGGTTAAGCAGCTGGATTGCCCTGGTGTGTTTGCCACAGGATAATGGAAAATTCCTGTGAGGAGCTGTGCTTGATCTGGGGCCAGAGGGAACAGGATGAAGTCTATTCCACCAGCAAAATTATAGAAGACTACACTGTGCATCTTCCGGCGCCTGCTGCCAATGTTTTTATAGGCTTGAGATTTTATTTTGGAGAAGAAAGAGTGTCTGCATGCAAGGCCAACCTGCAGCCGTGCCAGCTTCTTGCTGTGTGTCCTCTCACACTGCTTGGGAGCCATTCCCCTGTACAATTTTGGAGAACCACGTGCAAAGAGCCTGTGGCAGCTTCGTTTTCTGCTTGCCAGGAGGACAGGAGGAATTCAGAGCTGTGGGCTCCCTGTGGTCCTGACACAGGAGCACGGGAGCTCTGCTGACACACACAAGAGCCTTTCAAGGGCTGCAATGGCCTTCACACCCTCCTGCTTTCCCTCAGTGCGTTTGGGTCCATCCTGCTGCATGAATATTACTAATTACCATCAGAACTTGTGGAGTTAAAGGGAATCTTAAAAAATTAGTGTCTAGTAAAAGCCTATACAAGGAAGGTTTAACATTTCTTAGGACTTAGTGGCATCTTCCTGTTAGGAACCCGTTTGTGCTGCAAGGCTTTAGACTGAAGGATTCAACTTGCTGTTCTTAGACTGTTATCGCTAATAAAATGACTTTACGCTTTGATATCCTTTCACTCCAGGATCTAAAAGTACTTTAAAAATGCTAATGAATTAAGGTTCTTGATAGCTCTTGAGTGCAGCTCTTTGTACAGGCATTTGGTCCAGAGCCTAGTGAAGCCAGTGGAAAGTTGTCTGTGTCATTAGCTCTGGCAAATCCCTAAATTTTTCTTGCCCAGAGCTGATGGCATCGAATCTCCTCATGCCAGGAGCCCTCATCCTTTCCTCAATGGGATTTTTTTCTTGTTTTTCTGCCTGGTTCCACTGCTGAGGAGCATGTGGGGTAGCAGTACTTTGAAGGTAAGGGAGGGCGGCATGCAGATTTAGGGTTACCTGCTGTGCCTGATGTGCTCTGACAGCATCAGAGATTTAGGAGGAATCTGGGTTGGAAATAACATAAAATAATTCTGTAAGAGACAGCCTGTTACCCCAGCAGCAATGCAGTGCAAATGCCTAGCTCTGT